>NC_089680.1:26481339-27851339 GCF_037042795.1 Molothrus aeneus
TAGTTTTCCTGTTGGTTTTTTTGGTTTTTTTTTTTGTTTTCAAACTCACTTATAGTCTTATTTTACTTCTAACTTTTTTGCTGAATTAAAACTGTGTTTAATGATTAGCCTCTATTAAGGCCAAATAAATACAGTTTCGAGTACACCATCCAATGAAAGGCCTAAATACAAGCCTACCTCTCTCAGCTACCTCTGTCACATCCACCTCCTACACACATGTGCACACCACTGAGAATATTTGAAGCAGGAACACTGATCTGTTATTGCCTGGTAATTTTCTCGGTGTTGTGTTTGTTTTTAACTACTTAATATTAACTACTCTGTTAGTGAAATGTCCTGCTATGTGTTTAAGGTTGCCACCCCTTGCTATCAATACAGAAATGTCTAATATTATTAATCCTTATTTTGCTTTCCCTAAACTGTGAGCATAGTAGAACCCTGAATGTTAAATATTCTGCTATTTCCCCAGTCGCTCTTCCTAGCAGTTGCTTTTTAACCACCTAAATTTAATCTAAGTTCCTTCTCCCTCAAACGCTATGCTCCTGTTAAACTCCTGTATCTGTCAGCCTATCCTATTTCCATTGCTTTCAAGTTTCTTTTTCTCACCCAGTGGGTTTTTTTTGTGTTGTTTTCTCTCTGCAGTTTTTACTCAGACATTTCCCTAAGCATGATTCTCTACAGTTTCTGTCATTTGCTTGCCTGCATGACCAAATCCAGTACTTTGTACTGGCTTTGCCTAGTTTCTTTCTGTGACTGTCTCTTTTTCTATCTGTCTCTCTCTCTCAATATATATATGTATATGTATATTTATATACATTTGTATATATGTATACATATGTGTGTATATATATATATATATATTTGAATCTGTGTGCAATTCTATATTTTTTCTATGTTTGTTTCAGTGTTAGTGTGAGGTCTTGAGGCTGCATCTACTTTGAGTCTGAAAGCAAATGAAATTGCACTTTCAATTTATTCTAGGCAGTGTGTTCCAGGACTGTGATGTGACGATGTGGCGTAGCACATTTATTCACATCAACTGGAAGCATGCAGCATTGAAGTTGGTGATCAACTCAAGCATGCTGTTGACCTTCCAGTTTTCTTCTGTGCATATATATATGTGTCGGCATAAAAAAATGCATATATATATGTGCGCCTGTATGTGTGCGTGCACGTGTGCGTGTATATCTTTTGCATGGTGTTTGTGTATTGTTAGTATGTAGTTAGTTACATGTGGGGCCCTAGCAGGTCTGAATCAGCCTTTGTATGAATGTGCCTAATGATATCCTCAAATAAATACAGAATAAATCATACTGTGTGCAGACAAAATTCTTGTTTAGTCTCTTATTTCTCTTATATATATTTTCTGGCAGACTGGAATAAACAGTAAAATAATAAATTGTGTCTGTACACTGCATGCTGTCCTTATGCAAGACTCAGTTTCCTTTTTTGTATATGTTATTACCTTTTTTTGTGTTTTGTTCCAGTTCGACGGGTCCCACCGAGGTTCTCTATACCCCCAACAAATCATGAGATCATGCCTGGCGGGAGTGTAAATATCACCTGTGTTGCGGTGGGATCACCAATGCCATATGTGAAATGGATGCTAGGAGCAGAAGATTTGACACCTGAGGATGATATGCCAATAGGGAGAAACGTCCTTGAGCTTAATGATGTCAGACAGTCTGCAAACTATACTTGCGTTGCTATGTCTACCCTTGGTGTTATAGAAGCAATAGCGCAGATAACTGTCAAAGGTATATCTCAAGCACATTTATTTGGACACAGTTCTGTCTTTTATTTCATTCATTCTGAGCAAACATATTACACTGAAAGATCTAAATGCCATTTGCCCTCTTAAATCAAGAGGGTAAATCTTCTAACCACTCACTAGCATAAGACAAAATACAGGTTCAGACAGCAGTAATAATCACTAATTGAATAATTAATATTTATTAAAATAAGTTAGTAATAATTTTCCATTACTCTTCTGTGTCTAGCTCCCAGCCTTCATTTCAGTTAAAGAAATTATCTTGAAATGTTGTGTTTCTTTATCAACAGCAGGAACCTTTGAGAACCAGTCATTTGATTTTTAGAATTGCTGGGTGTCCAAGTATCATATTCACTGAGTAATTGAAAACAAGAGGTTCAAAAAATATCTGAAAATTCAGTTATAATTGTGAATTGCCTTTCTATAAGATTCCTCTTTGGATATGGTTATGATTTATTACAAAAGTCAGTATCATTAATTCATGACAAATTAACTGCATTGGACAGAACGTGAAGATTTTCCAATAGTTTTTGGAGGAAATTGTAATTGACAAAAGCTTGCTCTGAACAGATTACTCCTTCTTTCCATTTTGTCTTCCCGTTTATTTTTGTTTTGTTCTTAGTTACTGTTTGTAAGCTTTTTTATTCTAATAAAGAATGTCTACTGTTACATAGTGCTAACTGTATTTTTTGTTATGTGTATTTAGCCTTACCCAAACCTCCTGGAACACCTGTGGTGACAGAAAGCACAGCAACTAGCATAACGTTGACTTGGGATTCTGGAAACCCTGAGCCAGTTTCGTACTACATAATCCAACACAAACCCAAAAACTCAGAGGAGCCATATAAAGAAATTGATGGGGTGGCCACAACACGTTACAGCGTGGCTGGCCTAAGCCCATATTCAGAGTACGAATTTCGGGTAGTTGCTGTAAATAACATTGGGCGAGGGCCCCCCAGCGAGCCTGTGTCAACAAGGACTTCAGAGCAAGCACCTTCAAGTGCACCACGCAATGTACAGGCCCGTATGCTGAGCTCCACCACCATTCTGGTACAGTGGGAAGAGCCCGAGGAACCTAATGGGCAAATTCAAGGTTACAGAGTTTATTACACCATGGACCCCACTCAGCATGTCAACAGTTGGATGAAGCACAATGTGGCTGACAGCCATATTACCACTATTGGGAATCTGGTACCCCAGAAAACATACTCTGTGAAGGTTCTTGCTTTTACTTCTGTTGGGGATGGACCACTTTCTAGTGACATTCAAGTCATCACTCAAACAGGAGGTAAGCTAGCAATGAGCAAAATTTGTGAGAGAGACTTTCAGTTTAAAGTGTTGCAAAAAAACTACCCCTCAAGTATAGCCTGTTTATTCAGGCAGTTTTTGCAGATAACCTTTCTAAATTCCACAGTGCAGGTTATCTTTGCAGAGTGGAAATTACCCCACCATGCTTTCTTTTTTCATCAGTGTCAAAAACTATATCTGCAGTGCAACTGAAATCTCAGGGAAACCTTCATTCTGGGGGTGGCCAAATCTTACGGCTTTTGTTTGTCAGTGCTCTGTGCACTAAACCTACTTCTCAGTAATTCTTCATAGATTTTTTTGAGATGTTATTTGTGTGTTTTGGTGGGTTTTCTTTAGGCGATATGCAGTTCTCCTATGCCGAATCACTCTAGGGAATATTGCTTTTGGAAATTTAAAATGTATGTGTACTGCATATTTATTCAAATAGTTGGTAAAGATTCTGAGAACACAGAAAACATGAGAGCAATAAATACAACAAATCTTTGTGTACGTTCAAGCAAGTAGGTTTGTACACTTTGGATTTATAAGTCAAATCAAAGCTGCCCCAACAAAATGCATACCTCAGGGTCACTATTTTTTTGGTTTATGTTTGCAGTTAGGTTGTTTTGTTTCTGTTCAAGAACTTTTAGGTCCATGAATTAGTTTTACTAGTAAAGGAAAAGCAAGCACAGTAAAAAACATGGCAGAAAAGTTTTTATGAAATCTAAAGTGAGGAGCTCTGGTAGAGTTACACTGCACAAAGTGTTTTATTGTAGCAATAAGAAATAAAAGGTCCTTTTGTCTAGCAGTTTAGAGAAGTCTGTATGAAGTATTACTGCAGGTCAGTGATTTCCTAGAAATATATAATAGTACTTGAATTTTTTAGTACAGGAAAGTTTCCTGTAGCAGAATTTAGCATCCCTCCAATTCTTAAAAACAGATCTCTAAAGTATAACTGTAGACCGTTATGTTTCATCCAGTTTTTACTTCTGCATTTTACCAACATGCATTTAATAAAGACAGAAATTGATGTATTGTCCTGGAATCATTCTAGGCGTTGTGTTGCACAAAGATCTAGATGTTACCTTTTGCAGTATCTCAGCTAAGTTACAAAGTTACGAAATTTGCACATGCAATTGTCAATATATACACCACAGTTTAGTTTTGGCATTTGCAACCATTTTCAGAGAGCTAGTTTTTATTTTGACATCTGACTTCTGATTGAATCCACATTCATGAGGCTTTTCCAGAAGAAGGTTTAGTGAGCTCCTTATCTGTGTTTTCACTCACAACTGCAAACCTCTTAGATTAGCAAGTGTCTGACAGTGGCTTCCTCAGTGAAGGATGAAGGAATCAAAATAATGAGCCCTGAGGCTCAGCTGGACTGGCCCAAGTTACATTACTTTCTGAGGTCACTTCACAAAAGTAAGCATGTCCATCTGTTTCTGATTACTGTTGCAATCTGAAGAAATTATAACAACATTAACAGTGCTGGAGTGTTTCTCAATACATTATTTCAATGTTTAATTGTGACTATATTAAAGAAATTGAAAGAAAACAAAGAATGGGGCATACAGGAAGCATATTTAAGCACTGATACTTTTACTTGAAATACAGATGTTTTAAGTCGTAAAAGAGATAGAAAATACAAAAGTCTAGTGAACTTGTCCAGTTCAGGGTATGGTTAAAAACTAGGATTTGCCCATCTCTCTACCAGTAGTTTATCTTCAGCAAAAATCATAGAAAAAAATGCCCTCCTTGCCCTTCTCTTCCCGATTTGCTTTTATGTACATCTGAATATGATTGTTTTAGTTAAAATCTCTCAAGATTAAACACATTCCAAATATTAAAGCAAATATAAAGTGCCATTTAAGGTCAGGGAAAATGGATTTAATGGAAACATTTTAAAAAAGTTAAGGTAGGAATGGGATGCTGATTACGTTTGGTTGATTTTATTTTAAACAAATAAGCCTGCCATTATATATATATATTTAGCTTAACCTTCACCTTGGGGATATTAGACCATATATAAAAGAAAATCTTGCTGACAAGTGTGACTTACAGGCTCTATTAGATGGTTCAGAGTTTTCCTGCCTTAAGTGTATTCTGATCTTTGGAGACAGATTATAAAAATGACTAATTTGTTCTTAAAAATACTGTTCAGAGGAATTTTTATTTTCTTAGTATAGCAGAATTACTCTTTTGAAATGGGTGTATGAATGGCTTCTTTCTTTGCAGATCAGCTGAAACTCTGCTGGTAGTGAAATTTAGATTTTTAATTAAAATATTTACTGGGAGCATGTAGTTTGAGGGGAAGTGAAGGGTATATTTTTTGGACAACCAGACATTGAAAAAAACCCAAAAAAATTCAGTTTTGGTGTTCAGTATTTTTCTTAAGCATTTGAAGGCAAAGCCATGTCATATTGCCCAGTTGTTTTCAGCAGTGCCTTCTTTACGGTAAAAAGACCCAATTTTAACGGATTCTGTAATCAGAAAGGAGCTGTGGAGCTGAGCCTTTTGAGTGAAAGGAAACCAGTTCCAAAATTTGAGAAAATTTTTACTCCACATTTTGGGCCAAAGGATTAGATTCTGTTCAGGATGGAGTCAGGATTCGTCTATTACGTAGGTTAATTGACTTACCAAATTTTAGAATAAAGGAAGATTGATACAAGTTTTAGGGTGATACTTCTTTTGGTTTTGTTTTTGTTTCTGTTCCTGTTCCTGTTCTTGTTCTTGGTCTTGTTCCTGTTTTTGTTTTTTTACTTTGTTAGAAAACAAAATTTGTTTGAATCCAGTTTAGCTGCTCAGGACGCACTTTTCATAACTCCTTTCTGGGCTTAAACCTGTCATAAGAAACATCATTTAATCTGTGTGTACCAAGAAAATTTAGAGTTTTGAACTGTCTCAGTTTGGGCATTCATTTAATTTTTAACCTGCAAAGAGAGGAGAGCTAGTAAAGGAATTAAGTGAATCTTGTTTTTCTTCTGAGCTTAGATAGAAAGACAGAAGAGAGTTCACAAGGTCTATTGGATAGCGAATTACTGGAAAAAGAGCTAGGGGAAAAAATTAATAATATTCAAGGAAATGAATGTGCACCTGTTAGCATATGTTTCAGTGGAAAAAACTTAAAGCACAAAACATATTAGTTTTAAATGAAGGATTCTCCATTATTTGAAAACTGAGATTTATTATAATTATTAAACGGTAATGCTCTGAACATAGGAAAAAAGACAGTAATGAGAAGCTCAAGTATCTGACTTGCAGGGCACATAAATGGAGCCTTAGATTCAACAAAATTAATGTTTCTAGAGTTCTTGTGGTAAAAGAAGATTAGAAGTTCAGAGAAAGAGTTGGTAGCAAGGTAGTACTGTTCTGTGTTGTAGCAAGCTAGCTACTTTACCAGACATTTAAATTTTTTTTCATGAACACATAAATGGGGAGACCTGATGTCTCTGAAACCCCACAGTCCTAGCCTGCTGCTGCAAAATGCCTTTTGCAGCATTTCATGAAATGGACTTCCACATGAAAAGAGTTGAGAGCATGTACCTAGAATCTCAAAAAGCAAGAAAGCAGGTGGGAGAAATTTAGGGTTGAAAGGTTCCTCTGGAGATCATCCAGTCCAACTCCTCTGCCAAGGTAGGGTCACCTGGAGCAGGTGACAAAGGAACATGTCCATGTTTTGAGTGTCTCCAGAGAGGGAAACACCACAACCTCCCTGGGCAGCCTGTTCCAGTGCTCTGCCACCCTCAATATAAAGAAGCTCTTCCTCAGGTTGAGGAGAAATTTCTTGTGGTTTAATATATGGCCACTTCATCATCCTCTCTGTGGGCACCACTGGAAAGAATCTGCCATCATCCTTGTGGCATCCCACTTTGAGATACCTACATGTATTGATGCTGAGGTGGGGTATAGGATAGCTTTTTAACTGACTTAAATTTTAAAACTTCCCTCAAGGGACATTTGTTCCCTCGAGGGACATTTCTGGTCAAGTAGAAAAGACTATATCAGCTTTTGAATAACTCCCCTACTATCAATGCACAGGTAACTTTTGTTAAGTGTTGTAGTCTCTATTTTACTTCGTTTAAATGCTAACAAGATGAGTTCAGTATTGAGAATCTTAGCTTCACACACTGATAATTTATCTCTTCACTGTGTTCTTTAGTCATTCAGAGAGGACCAGGTAGACTCTGTCTTTAAGACTGACTGACATGTTTATTTTATTCTCAGGGCTCCCACTATGTCAGTTAGAGATAATATTTGGAAAAAGTGATTTATGAATTTCTGACTATTTTTCAGATAATATACTATACTTTTTTAAAATCTGAAATGTATAGTAGTTAATTATTTTGAGTGCTGTGGTTCTTTGTTTGATACTGCAAACCTCAGGTATCTTCAGACTCATTAGAAGAGATTATTTCAGTTGTAGCAGAGACAGGGAGAACACAATGCACATATTATTTTGTATGTTACACAGTGCACTTTTTATTTTGTATGTTACCCATTTTATTTTTTAATTATATTCTATTAGGACTTGTTTTTCAAAAAATATGTATATTGTTTACAAAGCAAAAACTCTGGAGCACAGTAGGTCTTCAGTTGTAAGAGTTCCTCTGTAGAGTTTCATGCTTCTTTCAGAGAACTCAGAAGCATAAACTTTGGTCCTTTTAGGTTCCCTACTGATTGTAAATTCTCTTGATCAATCTATTGTCCTTTGCAAAGCTTGTTTCTTATTGAATTCATTGAGTTTACTTTAGTACTGGGTTCATACCAGAGCTTATTGGCAATAAGGTGTGTTTAGTTTCTGTTATTTTGGTTTTGTTTTCTTTCTTTGTCATCTTCTCTTATCTGTTTGGAGCAATGCAGACTTCCTTATCACCTTTTTCTTCTGTCAGTGTTTACAGCATCAGAGTTGTCTAACTGTGGTTAAAAAAATCCAAGGGGAGACTAAATTTTAAAGCAAGATATTATTTTGACAAACAGCATTTGGAAAAGTCCAATTAGCCATCAGCTTGTATTATAAAATGATTGAGAATTGCAGATCCAAGATGACAAAGGGTTTGGGTTTTTCTAAAAAGAATACTTGGAGAATGAGGGTCTTAAAACATGTAGAGAGTCAGGAAATACCCTTAGTTCTCCATCTGCTGCCATATTTATCATAACAGATGGTACCAGCTTTCATATGAGTCACTTGACTGATCATTTACTATTACTGCCTGGCTCTGTTCTACAATTCATGTATCCATACATTAAGCACAGATCATAGCATTACAGGACAATCAGACTGGCAGGATGATTATCTGAGGAGGAGTCCAGCCACAGCCACTGCCCAGAGCAGGCTCAGCTCTGGGGTCAGACTGAGTTTCTTAGGGCTTCACCCACTTGATGTGTAAAACGTCCCAGGGCTGGTATGGTCCAACCTCCTTAGGCCTTGGCTGTGTTTCTGCATTTTCCTGAGCCTCACATGTTTTCAACTTGTGCCACTGCCTCTCACCTGCCACACTCTGTGAAGAGCCTGGCTACATCTCTTCCACTCCTTCTGTCACTGCTGGGAGTGCTGTTGAGAGCCATCCATTCTTCCAGCTGGACCATCGCCAGCACTGCAACCTGTCCTTGCAAAATTAGAATCTGTCACAAACACTTAGTTGATGTTTCCTCTAATGGCTCCCCATGCTTTGGGATCATTTCCTCTTTGCACTTTGCAGGACCCAGGCAGTGTTCTCTTTTTAGACCAGACACCTTTTAGAAAAACATCTAATTAGTCCTGTCCCTTTTTGTTCCTGTAAAAGAGTTGGTCTCCTTTTACTCTCTCTCACTCATTAATAAAGTCCACTCAGGAGCTGGAAGAATATGTACCTCATGTATAAAGGGTCTGTTTGTTGAAGGGTAGATATCAAATGTGCACCAGGTTACACAAGGGCAGTGTTCTCCTGAAATTGGTATTCTGTAGAAGTCTTGGGAAGATAAAAATGAATATACCAAATTATTTTAACAGTTAACTCTCTGAAGTTTTTAGGTCTTTTACTGTACTCAAAGAACATACTTGTAATGCTGTCTTAGAATTCTTCCCTGATAAATGTTTGTGAAACCATCATTATTGTCACATCCTACTTCTTACACCTGTTCTCAGTGTGTTATAAGAAGTGCATCTTTTTATTTTTCCCCTGAAAAAATGAGAGCATGTCATATTTTATTCTTGAACAGCTAGAAATGCTGTGGAAAACTTTCATGCCTTATCAATGGCACTATTAACTGGAAGTAATGTTTTAGAACTTGGGTGCCAAAATTATTGTATACAATCCAATGATATAGTTATGTTTTCCTGTCTTTTCGTAGTCAACCTTATAATTTTCTTCACATTTGAAGAAGTAAATTAGGATAATATTTAGTGTGGATAATTTGTGTGACCATTGCACAAGATACAGCAACAGAGAATATTATTGACTAGTGCAGTCAAAATTGCATTTTGCTTCTTGCAGTTAGAAAGTGTTGTTACTCTATTCTTAAATATACCAGTCATTAAAGGGTGGAAATACTTCACTTAATGAGAAATTAGCTGGATATCTCTCCACTAGGTTATAACTACTTCAGGTTAAACAAGTTCAGTTTTGTATGTGGGTATCATCTTCAAGATCAGGATGTGTTTACTATCTTTCATTTATGAGCTGAGAAAAAAAATGTAATGTCTGGAAATGCATGTAATAGTTTTAACACTTTATTCTAGACTATTTCAGCTAATCGTGTTGTATTAGCTTTTTCTCATACAGCACATATATATAGATGTATATATTTGCCATTTCACATATAGGTTATTAGATGGCTGGTATTCATCACTAGACATTTCTTCAATTACATTTCAGTTCTGTTTGCTTTATCTACACTGCAAAAGCATTTATTTGAAATCCTTGATAATTTTTAACAGGTGAATTAAATGTATCATTTTACTTTTTCTGTGCTTAGATAATTTTGTTTCATAGTTCTGTGAATACATTTGTTTAAGTTCAGTAAGATAAATAAAACTGATATTGCATGCCATGTTTGGATAACATTTTAAAACATTTGAAAATATTGACGTGTCCAAGTACATAATTGGCAACACTGCTCAACTTTTCTTTAGTGCCTGGCCAACCATTGAACTTCAAAGCAGAACCTGAGTCTGAAACGAGCATACTGCTTTCCTGGACACCTCCACGGTCTGATACCATTTCCAGCTATGAACTGGTTTACAAAGATGGGGAGCATGGGGAGGAAGTAAGTGGAAAGATTGTACATCTTCTAAGTCATCTTTAAGAAGTTGGACATAAAATACGGCAATGGTTTAAATTTCATATTTTAGTAACTTATTTTAGTAGAAATGCCTTGATATTTAGGTTTGTTAAGCTCAGCAGTTAGCCTAGTGACAGACTTAAAGTGTGTAAACAGCAGAAAATGTTCGGTTTCAGTTTTGTTTAGTTTGGTTTTGTTCTGCTTTATTTTCTTGAATTTTATTTTTTCTCTGTGGTTTTATCCCAGAGTACAAAGGCATACAGGCAATATAGGGAAATCAGAGTCTCTGAATACTGACCAAGACATTCTCTTATTATCTGCGTTTAGCAACGGGTTTCCACTGAACCTACTACATCGTATCGCCTGCAAGGCTTAAGGCCAAACAGCCTGTACTTGTTCCGCCTAGCTGCACGGTCTCCTCAAGGCCTGGGTGCCTCAACAGCAGAAATCTCAGCCAGAACCATGCAGTCAAGTAGGTGTCTTTCTTTAAATATTTATTCTCTTTGTTTCTATTAATCTCAGCAGCCCAGGTAGGCAGAAACAGAGAAAAAAGCAAAATATGATATTCATGTTGCTTGATACAGCAAAAGAATGCTTAAAATATGAAGTTCTGAGGTGTATCAACTTTATATATGAGTGGCTTTTACATAGTTTCAAAAAACAACCCAAATAAACCAGTGTTTAAGGAGGCAATATAAAGTTGGCATAATGAAATTTTATTTTATAATAAGGTGAAATGTGTAATGCAATAGGTGTACATTAATAAAAGTCCTTAACCAATAGAGTTCCACCTCCCTACTCTGCACACTTCCTAGGTTGTTTCTGCAGCATCTCCCTAAAGTGCAAAAATTTGTATCAAAAACATGCAAAGTGGATCAGGTTGAATATTTCAGACTGTACCAGATATTTCTTACCAACTCTTCTGTAGTATCTTATTCTGATTTTGATAAATTTTCTTAATCTAGGCTTTTTATGATGTTCAGTCATTTCCACCTTGAGAAAAATGATTTGGGATGTAAAAATTTGTCAGAGACTTATATATTCACCTTAAAACATTTAAATTAAGACTTAACTAAAACAATCAGCTATGAGGTCCAGAAGGATTATTCTTGCCTGAGAAGTTAGGTTTTCCTGACAGTTTGCATTACAGTGTGTCATTCAAAAACTTAGTACAATTCTATTTGTATTTGTTTTAAATTACATTGCCTGTTCTTAAAGTAAGATAATTCAAAACAAAAACTTCAGTTTCTCAGTTGACATTAGTCTTTTTAATTTGCAGTCATGACAGGTGATTGCACTATCATTCCTTGTTAGTGTTATGTATTAATATCAATTAGTGTGACTGGAGCACAGTGCAGATCACCTTTAAGCAAAGCTAAATGTGTTTCTGAAGCATTTCTAAGGCACTTGGAATAAGCACAAAAAAACACATGTAACACAAGGTTAGTTTTAGACATAGTGGCAAGGCAATTTTTCAGTTTTGTAATTCAGAATGAATAATTTGATTAAGAAATAGGTATTTATTTATTCTGGGATCCATTTCAACTATTTAGAGTGGTCATTATCTTATATTGGGTGAAGATTGCTTAGACTGCCTACAAAACAAACATCTAGGAGCCAAGGCTGTGTGTTCCTTATAAAGAACATTGCCATCTTCTCTTCTTGCATATAAGAATATATTATGTTTATCTCAGCCTCGTGTCTTCAGATAGTAGCAACATCCAGTTGATTTCAGTGGTCAGATCCACATTATTTGCTGCAAAGTTTACATTTGTTTTTTAAAAATGTGCAGTTAAGAAAAAATATATATGCATTAATAAAACTGGTTAAAGTAAGCCTTCAAATTAGCCTCAGTTACATAAGTGCAATATTTTGCATTTTCAGAGTATGATGGATTAAAAATTAATAAACTTCTGTGATTTTATTAGCAATATTCACCAGAATGTGCTGTTGCCTTTCATCTTTGTATCAGTGGGAGATGCTGCAGGGATTTATTTCTTTTTTGTAAGACCCTTAAGGGACATTTTACATGTGTTTCACTTCCTGCACAAGTTAATGGTAGAAGGGGATCCATTTCTTTTGAGTAGCTGATTACTGAATTAGTCTGTAAAAATAACCCAAAATGTGTTAATTCTCATCTGCTCTTCCCTCCACCTCCTCTACTTAATTGAAATTCTAGTAAATTCCCTCCTATCTTCCCTTTGGAGGTGCAGTGTACCATACTGAGTAAAAAGCCATTGATCCCTATAGAAAGAACTGTAGGGAACCAAAGGATACATGTGTAAATGCAGTCGGTCACAGCAGGGTCCTAGGCCTTCTCTGTTGTTTTAATTTTGTTTGATGTGACTATTATAAGTACGTATAAGTATCCATTTGTTTCTTTTTTCCCTTAAGAAACTGAAAGAAAAGGTGGAGAGGGGGATGTAAAGGGGAAAAAAAGATCTTGCACACAAAATTTATGTTTTTCTTACAAGACAGGAGGCAGAAATAGGAAAGGAGTTCACATCCCCTCCTTCTGCTAGTGAGTTTGAATTATGGCTCCTTTTTGGTGCTCTGAATGATCTGTTAGTAAGCATAGATTTTGGTAAGTCAAAGTGCATTTAAGCAGATAAATGCATACCTAACTTTCAGTACTAGATTTGCCTCACTGAAAGCAGTGGAATGACATGCATGCTTAGATGCTCTGAAGCTTGGGGAAGGTAAATATGCTAGCATACTCCTTTGAGAACAAATGAGTAAAGGTGAGCATTTCTGCTCTGGAAGACTGCTGACAGGAGATCAGTCAGAAACTCACATTCTGAGGTGTTGAGCTTGTAAACTCACTTTGTAAAATGAATACCTGCTTTCTTTACATGTTGTTTGGGGTAGATTTGTTTCTTTTCTGTAGAAATAATATACATTACTGGTAGGATTAATTCTTTGCTAGCAAAGGTGTCTCCAAGAGGAGTTAAAAAAATAAAACTGACAGCTGATCTAGGGTAAGTACAAGTTACAGTCAGAATCAACAAGCCTGTCACTTTTTCCTGGTAGGTAAATCTTTGACTAAGACTTTCATCATCTTCTATGGACTGCATGCTCATAGTATGTTTGCTACAATAAATGTTTCAGTAAATGCTTTCAATTTGAATGTAATTTATGGTTGAACTTGTATCAGGCAGACTCATTAAAAAAATAAAAAAAAATAGTAATTTGTTTATGAGAGTGGAAAGGCTGCAAAAATGGCAACCTATGGAGCAATTTCTAGCAATTATTGCAAGTTTTTAGGAGTTCTGTTAAAGATTTTCTGTCTTGAGGAAAGTAAAGCCACTTGAACGGGATGTCAAAATTTGTAAGTAAATACATGTCACATTTTATTTAAATTGTTATAGCTTGCACTAATTGCAAGGATTGTAAAGATAGATCAGTAGTCATAGAGGTATCACGTTTTTGTTTTATTTCAAGAAGAATTTTAATTACAGGTAGGTAATATTATTTTGAGGCTTCATTTTCATATATTTCCCCTACATCCTTTTTCACCATTTAGTTCACCTGTTCATTTTCAGTTTCCTCATGTTAATAAGCCAAGGTGCATATGATTATCTGACGTTCTGCTGTTTTGAGTTTCTACTTTTTTTTGTTTAATTATTATTTTCATTTGGTTCTCTTTTATTTATTTTTATTTTTTCTTTTTGTTCATTTTTTTCAATCACTTCTATCCTTCCACTCAAATCCTCCTTTAACCCACTACTGAAATTAGAGCCATCAGCTCCTCCTCAAGACATTAGTTGCACAAGCCCCAGCTCCACTAGCATTTTGGTAAGTTGGAAACCTCCACCGGTGGAAAAACAGAATGGCATTATCACTGCATACTCCATCAAGTACATTGGAATTGATGGAGAAGATGTCAAGCCCCATGAAATTTTGGGAATTTCCTCGGACAGTACCCAGTACCTTTTGGAACAGCTGGAAAAGTGGACTGAGTACCGGATCTCTGTGACTGCTCACACTGATGTTGGACCTGGCCCAGAGAGCTTAGCAGTATTGATTCGGACAGATGAAGATGGTATGTTGCCTCCACTACATCAGTTTGCACCTCTATGACTCTGTCATCTGCTGTCTTTTGTATAGGCTAACAGTAATTTTTTCTGCTCCTCTTTTTTTTTTTTCCCCGAATATAACCAGATATTTTCACCCTTTGAGCTTTTTATTCAAAGACTGTTCTTTCTACACCATTTTTCTATTTGGTATTTTTGTATTTTTTTAATCAGAAAATTTTTTTGCAAGTGACATGAATCTGCTGCTCCTTTGAGCCCATACGTATCCTTCTTGCTCCTCCTTTAATGAAAAATAACTCCTAGGGAAAATCTTCCTGCCTTTTCCTTGATTTTACAGTCATTGCCATTTTTAAACAGTTATGTATATAAACTTTTTTTTCAGGTCTTGGTTTTTTGGTTGTTTGTTTTTGGTTTTTTTTTTAGCTGCTTTCTTCTTCCATATTGTCCTTTTTGATTTAAGGGTTTTTTTGGATTGTGGGGTTTTTTTGTTGTTTTTTTTTTTGTTTGTTTTATTTTTTGATCTTGGAAAACTGATGCTCCACACATTTTCTTTTCTTCCATTCTTGAAAGTGACAGAAGACAGCCTTGTAATCAGCCTCCTTTTTATCCTGAGGAAAAAAACAAACTGAAATAAAACATAGAACTTGACAAACAAAAAAAAGGGCAACTTTTTTTTCAATCTTTTGTGGTTTTGTTATTATTATAGTATTATTATTTCGATGATTAAAATCTCTCTTTGTATTATAATGCTTTGAATCTCAAAGCATCTTCCTTGGCTTTTGTACATTTTTACATGTTTTTCTATTTCTCTAATACTCCTTTTTCTTCCATTTTTTGCATCAGTCATGTTTTTTGATCTTTTCACTGAAAGGTAGAGCAGATTTGTTGAGCATCTTCATTTGCTGAATGATTTGTATTCTTCAAAGACAACATAGTGAGTCTGCCCTTTCTTAAAAAAAGCGACAGGCATGGGTGGGACAGGTGGCTGTAATTCTCTTCTGTCCAATGATGTTGTTCCAGTTCCTAGTGGTCCTCCTCGCAAAGTCGAGGTGGAGGCTGTCAACTCCACTGCTGTTAAAGTGTCGTGGCGCTCGCCTGTGCCCAATAAGCAGCACGGCCAGATACGAGGCTACCAGGTGCACTACGTGAGGATGGAGAACGGAGAGCCAAAGGGCCAGCCCATGCTGAAAGACATCATGCTGGCAGATGCACAGGTAACTGGGACACTCCCTTCTTTCCTGGGTCACAGCCAAAACATTTCGTGTACCTAAGAGTTGCCTTTTGTTGTTGGGGGTCTTTTTTCTTTCTATTGAACAGTCTACCAGCTAGCGTTTTCTGTGTCCATTTCCAAAACTTTTTTTTCAGAACACTTGCATTTAAGGGTTCTTGGGCCAAAACAAGACACGTTCTTCTCTGTTGATCTGCAACTAAATGTTAGGCTATGTCATTGTTCTGATTCCATTAAACCTTAAGAGACTTAATGTGAACATGTACTCTGAAGTTCTAAAGCATCAGGGTGACCTGATCCAGAGTTAGTGTAGTAAACTGTGCATGGCCTGATCCACCCATCTCCTATTTCAGTGTTTCAGTGGAGAGCCTAGGATCATTAGGAACCTGTGTTAGCCTGTGTTATTACAGTGTTTCTCTGATTACATAGAGAATCTCTCTTTCTCTCTTGTATGCACCTTACTACACAGTTCACGATAAATAATGTTCTTAATGTAACTTTAGAAACCACTGAGGTGTTATACTTCCCATTATTCATATCAGGAGCTTCAATAAAATGAGGAACTTAGTTTGAATAGGTATATGGTTATTTATATTGCAAAATTTCCCATCTATTTTAGAAATTATGAGAATATGACATAATGAAAACATCCAGTTTAAAAAGCTTCTCAAACTAGGATTTTACTGATTGAGTTATACCAGCACTCTGTAAAACTTAAGATTTACAAAGCTCCTGACACTGAAGGGGTCATCCTATGGGAAGCTATTATGCACTTGTGTCTCACTGCTAGCTCACAATTTGTGACTGGAATGACTGGAAATAAAATGAAATTATTAACCTAAATCAAAGAGTAAAATCTGTTTTGTAAGCATTTTACATGAGTAAACAAATAGGAGGTTGCCTTTTTTTTCTTCTTCAGTTTTGGCTCTGAATTTCAGATTTGTAGAGACCTCTTTGGAGAATAAGTCTCCTACACCTGCATTTTGCTCATGACCCTAATTGCAAAATACTGTTTCTGTTTCTGGAGGACTTTGCTGTCAGTACTTACTTTCTTATTATGGAAAACATGGTGTTCTTACAGACAAAGAGACAGAGATGAAAGTAGATCAGGAAGTGTGAAGGGAAAGAACATGCTAGTGTGCTTCGGTTCTCTTCTTCTTTTCGCAAATTTTTGCTTTCAGCCTCTCTCTAGTAGGGGATTAAAATGATTTTAAACACTAGAAGGTCATTAACTGGAGACTAGATGAGATATTACAGTCCAAATATTGTAAAGGCAAAAGTTGTGTTTCTTCTTTTGTCAAGTATGGCTTTGACCAGCCCGCTTGCCACTGTTTCAGGAATGATAGACAACTCCTTTCTCTTCTCACCACTCCTTCCTGCCTGTAGTACTTCTGTGATACATGTGAACAAGGCTAGTGCAGGTATGAAGACCTTGATGGTAAAATACCTGTGTGGTTTCAAAACTTAATGCATTGAATTAATTTAGGAAATGGAAGTATATAGCCTGGTAACTTGTTTAAATAAACCAGGTAGCCTTTAATTCTTCCTTGGTAACTTTCAATAAAAAACTATTATACAATAGTACTACATGGTACAAGAGGATTCATTACTTCTTTTATTTGTCAGTGAAAGAGAAGTAGCTGGATTTTAGGGAAAACAGAAATGGAATTAAAATGGAATTAAAAATGCCTGGCCGGATTTCATTAACCAAATTTCATGTGATTCTACATGGATAATTTGTACTGTACATGACTTTTTCAGACATCTTTCATATTCATTTTACTATAAAGAAGAAAACTTTATCTCAACCAGGCTACAAATCTCCTTATTTCTTTTGTTTTTCCTTTTGACTTCCTTTACTGTAAATTAGTGGGAATATGATGATACTACTGAACATGTAAGTACTTTTTGACTGGGCAGAAAAACATTGTGTGTTTTGGTTGAGATTTTTTTTGTTTGTTTGCTTGTAGCACTGTATGGTTTTGTTTTTGGTTATGGGGTTTTTTGGGTGCTTTCTTTGGGTTTATTTTTTTTTTGTTGTTTTGCAGGGTGCTTTTTTGACATTTGCACAAATGCATGTTCCTAACATCAAGGGTTTTCTCTCATGACACCTTTTTTTCTTTATTGTTTTGTTTTGTTGTTTGTTTGGGTTTTTTTTACCCCAGGGAGAGTAGGGTTACTGTTGCTTGCCTGTTCTGGGGTTTAGCATGATGCCAAAATATAGAGCACTGATTTGTGTTTTCATCTCTTTAATGGCTGTCACCAAATTTGCCTCACAATTTCTTCTTTACAAGGTGATAGAAAAATAAAACAGAAGCGGTTCAGAGTTACATACCAATAGCTGCATTTTTCTGTATTCATTTTAATTTTTTTTTGTGTAACTGAAAGTAGGAGTCAGTTGTGCTTTCTTTTGTATAAAATAAATACATGCTATCAGGAAAGCCAGATGCTCTGCAGTGTTTATGCCTAAGTAATAATTTTTGCTGTATCCAAACGACACTTTCAAACATTACATACAGCCATAGCTCTTACACTGTGAAGTACTGGTTGTTTTAGATGAAACTAATGGCTTCATAAGTCTTTCTGTTTGTGGTTTTGTGGTGGTTTTTTTTGCCTTTTGCAGTTTAATTTTGGTAGTACCAGGAGCAGTTTTCTTATGAAAGATATGAAGTCTTACTGATTTTGGTCTTACAGTTCAATTAAATTCTGAGATAGAGTCTAAGAAGTTGATCTTTTGATAGTAGATTTTCATGTGTTGTTTCATCCTATTGTTTGGGTTTTTTGTTTTTTTTTTACTTGAGCTATTTTGCCCACTCATTCTGATCATTACCTAATTATTTCTATATTGCTAATAACTGACTGTAGATACAATGCTGAATTCTAATCACATACTTATTAAGCTCATATCCGCTATCTTGAAAAATCCATATACTATGAATAGTCTGGCCCATGATTTTTATATTAACTTTTCATGGTTGTTGCATCTGAGGGATGTGTGATTGCACATTTGCTATTTATTTAGGTGTATAAATACACCATCCCTCTGGCAGCATTGAAATATGGTGCAAGTTCATTCAGCCATATGAAAATGCAAAGGAGTAGTTCAGTGGTTACTGGACTACTGAAAGCTGGAGACTCCAGGCCCATCAGTTACCTCCAAATACTGTCCTTTTATACTTACATATAAGATTTATTTATATTAAGAGTGTCAAAACTTACTTCTCTTGCAGTCCCTGTAGCAGGACATAAGTTTAGTACATTTCTCATACACCATTCAGCATCTTCTGTGTGCATATACGTGTGTGCACACACACATATGAAAAGATACAGCCTTGCTCTCATATATACAGTTTGATGTTGCTGTTACTTTGCTCTAGCTAAGGAGATACTTGTTTTGTAGCTGCTGTCATCTGAGGGGCATCAGATCTATCCCCTGACCAGATTTTTAGTGGTGTTTTACATAGTTCTTTTAGAGCTGAAGGGCTAGTTGTTTCTGAAGTCCTTTCAGGTGTTGAGCAGTGCAGTCCACCCAGTGACACAGGTTGCAGTGAAAGTGTTATGGAAGTAACAAGGCTTTTTTGTTCAGCTAAACCATCATTACTTAAAAAATGTGCATGTAAATGCACACATTTTTCTTACTAGGCATTTTAGAACTATACCTGTGATATCCTGTTAATGATTAGGTTAAACTGAGTTTCTCATTTCTGCATGTGCATGTGTTTCACAATGTCAGTAGTATTCCTCAGGCAAGGTATTTCAGAAGACTTTTTTCACTGTTCACACCACTAAGCCTTTGGCCTTTTGCTTTAAACTACCTGAGGTATACTGTTTGGATGTATGCTGTCCTTTATTGCTTAAGTGAGTGAAATGTTTGGCATTATCAAGTATTTCACACAGTACAGGCTGTTGGTGCACTCACATGCTTGCTATTACTGCCAATAGCTCAAAAGTGTAATATAAATGGGTTTCTAAAGGATTCTGCATTCTCCTGGCAAACCATCTATTTTAAATTAATTGTTCTTATTTTATTTTCTTTCATCTTAGGAAATGATAATTTCAGGGCTTCAGCCTGAAACCACATACTCTTTCACTGTGACAGCCTATACAACTAAAGGTGACGGAGCACGCAGCAAACCCAAACTTGTATCTACTACTGGTGCAGGTAATACTTATACACAAATTGAGCTCTAAATGAATCCTTTGCTTTTTCTGCTACTGTTTTGTTCTTACTGTTTGAAAATCTCCTGTTGTGTGAAAAGTGTTTCTAGGACATAGGATTTTCTGTTTCAGTATTTGAACCTTCATTTATTTTGATAAAAATAGAGCAGTGACTCTCTTTATCCCTTTCTTAGTTCCTGATGAGGTCACTTTATAGTTTTTAGTAGCTCTTCCACTAAAATTGGTGTCTTCTTTGAGAGGAAAAAATAGAAATTTTTCCTTAGCTCAGAAGGATATTTGAAAAACTTGTAAAGGGCTTTCATGATCTTCATGAAAGTAGCAGCACTGCTGCCTGTTAGTAAAAACATTGAAAGAACCCATCTGTATGATATTCACAACTTATCTCAGAAGAATGTAATTATTAAAGCAGAGAATTGGAAAACAGAATGAAACTCCACCCTGTGAAACCCTGAAGCCCATATTGATTCAGGGGTAATTTTAGGAACACACTGGGGCAAAATTCATTCTGCCACTGTGTTCAGTCTGTGTTTGATCTCAGGTGGTATCAAAGGTTGGATATCCTGACTGCATAACCAATAGAGCAGTTAGCGCAGATGGGATGAACCAAACTGCTTTTATATGAGGAACAATTTTTTTCTTCTTTTTTTAATATGTCTCTGTGGCACAGCTTAACCCAGGTTTAGTGTCATGCTTACCTACAGATGTTCACAATCTGTAGGTATTGTGTTCATTTTCAGGGTTTTGTAGTGCAGCCATTAAAGATATTCTATTACAGTCACATACAGCACCATTACAAGCGCTCTGAATAACAGTGTATTGTTTATGCTAATAGATAAAATTCAAAAGGTATATATATTTGTATTTATAGTGATTGATTCAATTTTTAAAACAATCACTGAATGCAGGACACATCTTGTATTAATATCAAAACCATCTATAACCTTTTCTTGTTAGATTCCTTGGAAAAAATCTCAGTCTTGGTGGCTAGATGCACAGTGCTTCATTTCAGGTCTTAGAATACATTCTAGTCATTACTCTTGGCTATTGCTGAAACATACTCTCTAACTTCTTATCTTTCCTGAATTTTCATACTCTGAGAAAAAAGGTGATATCTATTTCTGTCATGTACTGGAACTTGATTTAAGAAAAAAAGGCCCTTGATCCATTACTCTTTTTTAAAGCTCAATTCCCAGTTTAATCAGTTACATAAATTCCCAGTTTAACACAGTTATATAAATTGAGATTTTATTAGTTCCTAGACTTAAACATAGGCTATGGAAATATGCTTGCAAAACTTAAAGTTTCACTGCATTTACTCCTTATTGACTGTTCATGTATCATGCTACCAAGAACTTTGATGCTTCTAATTAAAAAAGACAGAACAAATCCTATGTCCCATATGAACTTGATTGAAGAGCAATGGAGAATCAGAGGCATGTCTATAAATGTAATTCATATTGCACTGTTCTTGTCATTTGCTTAAACCTGTGAACAATTGATGTTTGTTCTTGGGATTAAAGCTAGTTATCATTCTGCTCCTTCATACATTCCAGATTGTAAGAAATCTCTTCACTTTGTGTTACAGCTTGCTGTGTTTGAGCTGTTTTTGTAAGAAAAATTTGTATGAATATTTTTGCAAAATGAGACATTGACTAGAGTCAGTACCAAGAGCTTCCTGCTCACTTTCTGTGAGAATGCATCACACAAGGGAAGGAATGATGCGTTAACATCAAAGGGCTGTAGGTCTGTGATGCAGTCTCCTATTCACTTTCAGTATCCATTTTTTTTTTCCTAGAAAGGTGCTACTGGAATACTACAATAAAGAAAATGAAGGATCTGCTTTCTAGTCTAACTTCTAAAGTTTGAATGAGATTGATTGAGATTATATCCATAAAAGATATGAAAGGAGAATAGATATTTGAACTTTTACTAGAGAAGCTATCTGTAAAGTATTCTGTGAGACAATAACTAACTCTTCAACTGTCCAGTTAGTGATACAAAAGTATAATTTTTTTTTAGGCAGGAAAGATTCACCAAGTAAGCCTATAGTATGGTAACTCAATTATTAGTGTAGTCACTGAACACAGCTGGTATTTTTATTCAAGAGTTTGTTTTTAGTCTTATGTGCAATTTCCTTTTCTCACTGTTAAAATCAGATGGAACAAAAACTGTTACTGAACATTTCTAAATCAAAGCACTTACTAGATTATTTGGAGCAGAAATTAAAAAATGTATGATTAACAAGACCTTGATAAAAATGAAGACTTACTAGTCAGTGATATCATACAATTTTTATGAAGATTTTAATCAGACCTTTAATTTCTGTGTCAAAGTAGTTGAAGAATGTCATAGGACAGTAGCTTGTCCATTACTTGTCTTTTGCTATCGTACTGGACAGCAATCTTGAAATACAGATTTCAGCTAGAAAATGAAAGCTTATATTAAGGCAGTGGTGTGCTTTATGGCAGCTAACAGAAAACACTTATTTCAGGTAATTTGGCAAAGGCAGTTTGCGTGAGCTTCTACTAGTGGTGGCAAGCCATTGCAGCAGCAATATCTCTTGCAAAGGGGTGTGTGAAAGATATCTTGCTACTTTCTAATGGAAGAGGATTTCACTAGATCAGAGAATATATTTTATTTTATTGACAATTTCACTTCTTCTACACTCATGGAAAATTTAGATTATTATCAGAAATTTCTAGACAGAGCTGTTTGGTGACACAACTGTATATACAACTGCACAGAATCCTGTCATTTGTCCTAAAAGACTGTAATATTCATACGTAAGTCATACTGAAAGTAAATGTTAACTGAAAACTGTCTGGAAATAAAAAGAAATTTATCTGCTTTGCAACAGCAGATAGGCTTTACAGTATTAAAAAAAGTGACAATTATTATTTACTATTATAGTCACAGGGTATTTTATTGGATAAGTAAACTTTATTAGTACCCTGATCAAGAGCAAGTATTAGTTTCTTCCTTTCTCTGTAGTTATTCAGAGGTTAAAATGTCATTCTAATTGTGAAGTCTGCCACAAGAAAAAAAAACAAAAGGCAATTTATTACAAAAATAATTTAGTTATACATTCCAATAATCTCTTCTCTAGAAAACTGAAGGGGTATTATTCTTTTTGGGTAAACTCTTATTTGGTGCCAGTAATAGTTAGAATGCAGAGAAAATTACGGTCTGCAAAAGGCCTTCACAGACTTCTCTTTGTTCCATAAAGACTTTCAGTTATCATTGAGGAAAAGTCAGAACTAATCAGAGAGATATTCTTTACGCAGCAGAAAATATGGGAAAACACACAAGATTTCACAATAATGCTGCCAGGTGAACTCAACATGTAAATTTAAAGAAATTTGGAAAATTTATACAAAACCTACCTATAATTCTTATGAAATTAGAAGCAATGTCATGACTTATGACAGATGTAATGAGGAAAGAGCTTACTAAATGCAGAATTTTCTTCAAGGCATGCTATTCTTCCCTCCTTATTCCTAATTTTTTATGCAATGGTAGTTAGACCTTCTGACAATAACAATCTGATTTGCTGGGTGCCTGAGAACTGAAGATAAGTAATAAAATCTATTGAAGTGTTTAAATACAGGAACCAGAGCTCACAGTGCAGCAGTTACATTCACTGGGGAAGGCTTCGAATGCAGATGAAACTAATTAGTCTTTGTTGAAGACTGGGTTGTCATTGCAGTACTACTCCCAAAACTATTCTGGTCTCTTGACCTGTCAGGCATTGGTACTGAATGAGCACCAAATTTATAAATAGTTATGGATATGTTTCATTACCAAATAAATCACTATAATAGAAAAAGACTTTTTTGAAATAGAAGTATTAATGAAAACATAAAAGAAATGTATACAAATGGATATGAATAAATTAAAATTAATTAATCAATTAAATAGAACCAGTAAATGAGAATTCATATTGGGACTCCAAAAATGTACACTATATAAATTCTATAATGGTGCTTCTGGCTTGATTAGGATTCAGTGCTCTCTGGACTGATTCAGTTCCATTCCTCCTTGATGTCCATATCACTGGACACATACCAGTTTGAACTTCTCTAAGACAAATCACCAGTTAGATCAATGGGTCCCAATTAAGTTTGTGACTGAATGTAGTGTATAATTTAAGAAAAGCTACCAATTTAGCCTTCTTCAAAAGAAATCCAGTTCATGTGCACAAAAACCATGCTGTAAAATAAATCATATGTGGTAAGCCATGCTGTAAAATACTAAATTCCGAACTGCGTTACATCTCCACATTGAAAGGGTGGAGGCAGAAGTGATTGATTTATGTATGGAAACTAGAATGATAGGGTTCTATCCTGTGTAGTAATGATTTTTGAGGGCAAGGTTGTTTTGACTTTCTGACTTCTACTACATTTTTACTCTTAATGATAAAATTATGTTAAACTTATCTAGAAACTTGCTACTTCTTCTTTAATTATTTTCCCATTTGCAGGAAATGTGCCTTGGATTAAGTACATGAAAACTTATGACAGTACTTTTTTTTTTTTTTGCAAACAAGGATTTGTGAGACAGGACCATTCATAAGACATTTGTTGGAAGTTTACTTCTTGACTTGTGTTCCTAGATCCTGTGCCTCTGAATATACTCTGTATTTAGAAATAATGGTAAGGGAACAGGACAAAAGCAGTAAATGTCTCTACTGTTGCAGTTCCTTATACTGTATTACTAAATAGTGCAGGAGCCAGATACTATTTCTTCTTTAGGTAATATATGGAACTGATAGTGAGGAAAGAGAAAATATATCCCTATTCCTGCTAAAAAAAAACTAGCTTCAAGAATTGTAAGTGCACTTGTGTTTATATCTATCCTCTTTAAATAACATTGTGCTACAGTTCCAGGCAAACCTCGGCTTGTGATTAGCCACACACAGATGAACACGGCTCTAATTCAGTGGCATCCTCCAGTGGAAACTTTTGGCCCGCTGCAGGGCTATCGCCTGAAGTTTGGTCGCAAAGACTTGGATACCTTAACGACCATGGAGTTCTCAGAGAAGGAAGATCACTTCACGGCCACAGATATTCACAAAGGAGCTTCTTATGTCTTCAGGCTCTCAGCTAGAAATAAAGTGGGCTTTGGGGAGGAGATGGTTAAAGAGATTTCTGTTCCTGAAGAGGTACCCAGTGGATTTCCCCAAAATCTCCACTCGGAAAGCTCTACTTCTACATCAGTCCAATTAACTTGGCAGATGCCACTCTTGGCAGAAAGAAATGGCATTATCACCAAATATACCATCTTGTACAGAGATATCAATGTTGCTTACCAGCCAGTTGAACTCCCTGTTGTTCCTGCTGATACCACTATGACACTTTCTGGCCTAAAACCAGATACCACTTATGATGTAAAAGTACGTGCCCACACAAGCAAAGGGCCTGGTCCATATAGTCCAAGTGTCCAGTTCAGGACACTACCTGTGGATCAAGGTAGGATTTGTCTGCTTATGGCGTTGACCTTTAAAGGAGTATCGGTCTTTGGATATCAGTGTATTTGAAGGTATAAAAAAAAACTGACTGGCCCATTCATAAAAATAGGTTCATCAAACACAAAAGGTAAAGTATATAAATCTTAATATGTTTTGGATGCCTTAGAATTCAGTTGTCCCTTGCCAAGCAAGTTCTGGCTAACTTCTTCACAATATTTTCAGGTAAGGAAAATGTGTGTATTGAGTTGCACTAGATAAGAGTGAGAACGAGTTTAATTGTGATATTTAAATATGAACAAACAGGTAGGAGAATTGAATTCTTGGTGATTTCTGACCTAAATGGAAAGCTAATACTCCCAAGTAGCAGTGGAAAAATGAGAAGATCTAAGCTCCAAGATGTTGTTTATATACATTGTTTCTTTTTTTCCAGCAGTGTTTGCAAAAAATTTTCATGTTAAAGCAGTAATGAAGACTTCTGTTTTGCTGTCCTGGGAAATTCCAGAAAACTACAATTCAGCTTTGCCTTTCAAAGTAAGTTACTTTCCATTTGTACAAGAGAATATGTCAGAAACTAGACGATGTATTTACCTGATTAATTTGCTTGCTGAACATGAATCATGAATATGTATTGGGGGTATTGTTCTTTCTAAGATAACTAATTTTTTTGTTCACCACTACAGTATTTTAAAGAAAACAGTGGAAAAAATAATTTTTTTCTTCTTTTTTTCTAGTCCTTTCAATAAAGAATGCAGTTGAGTGCCATTTTGGGTTTTGCCTCCTCAGTGTACAACAGCATGTTTTTGATTTGCAATTCTTTTACTCCACTAGCCATAGCTTTATCCAGATACAGAGACTCAGAGCAACATGCAGTCTTGCCTGGAATTTCTTCTGATTCATTCTTAATCACTTGTGTCATCTCAGGCAGTGGCAAGTGAAGAACAGTATTTTAGGAACTAAATGGTACAAAAACCTTTCTAAATAAGGAGTGTGAATGAAAAAATCAAGATACTTTTAACAGAGTATCTTGCTATAAATTCTGGGTTCAAGAAAAGCTGCTTACTTTGAAAAAGTGAAATTGGATTTCAGAAGTGTTTACATTGCTTTATATTAATGTAGTAGTTGGGTTTTTTCCTGAAATTGAGAAGCTTACTTTCAGTGGTGAATTCCATTCTGCTTTACACACTAAAATACCCAAATAAAATTAAATTTATTTATTTATTATTTAAATTTATGGGTAGGTTGATTCCTGAATTCAGTGTGACAGCATCATTTGCCCTCTCCTAATAACCAAAACTACTTTTGTTTATTAACTTAGATCCTTTATGATGATGGGAAAATGGAGGTTGATGGACGTGCTACTCAAAAGCTGATCACAAACTTGAAGCCAGAGACATCATATTCATTTGTCCTGACAAACAGAGGGAATAGTGCTGGGGGTCTTCAGCACAGAGTAACTGCAAAGACTGCCCCAGACGTGCTTCGCACAAAGCCAGTCTTCATTGGAAAGACCAACTTGGATGGCATGATAACTGTGGAACTTCCAGAAGTACCCTCAAACGAGAATATAAAGTGAGTGAATCAATGACATACCATTGTTTTTAGCTCCAGAGAGATGATCGTTCTCACTCTTGATGTTCCACCATGGCTTTATTCTTTATAAGAGTACAGAGACTGCAGTACTCTGCAGTAGTATTTGACCTAATATCAGTGTAATATTTGATATAGTAAACTGGGAGGTGCTGTGGACTCTCTCAAGGGACAAGAGGCCTTACAGAAGGATACAGATAGATTGGAACACTGGGCAGTCATGAGTGGCATGAAAATTAAGAGCAAATGTCAAATTCTGTTATAAGGGTCCTTGAGTGCATTCAACAGGGTGCAACAAAGCTGATGGGATGACTGAAAGGAATATCCTCTAAGGAGCTGCTAAGGTTTTTGAGCTTGTCTAGTTTGCAGAAAAGAAGGCTAAGGACTGACCTCCTGCTCTCTACATCTTCTTGAGGAGGGGAAGTGAAGAGGGAGCTGCTGATCTCTTCTTACTGAGATCCATTTATAGAACATGAGGCAATGCCTCAGACCAGCATCAGGGGAGCTGCATCAGATGTATTAGGAAGCATTTGTTTACTATGAGTGTTTTCAACCTGGAAAAGGCTTCCTAGTCAGGTGGTTAATGTCCCAGGCATGTCAGTGTTTAAGAGGTATTTGGATGATGCCCTTAATTTGTTTTAACTTTTGGTCACCCCTGAAGTGGTGAGGTAATGGGAACAGATGATCACTGTATGTCAGTTCCAACTAGAACTCTCAAGTTTGTCTCATAGCTGTATATAAGACTTGTATAAAGACTGATTGTCCTTCAGTTTGCAGATTTTTCTCACAGTACTTTTGTGTTTCATCACGGACTGCAAAATGAGGGATGCAGTTATATTTTGAACAATTTATCATCTCAAAAAGAATGGATACCAATCAATGCTAACTACCCTGCTGTAGCTCCTTGATGTAGTCAGACTCAGTCACTCAAGAATTATATTGAGTTTTAAAGAATTGATACTGCACTAAAATTAATTCAGATTAATTATTTCTGATAGTTTTTATCAGAATAAAAATACCTTGTCCTCTCCACTGGTCTCAGAAAGAAAACAAGAGATTTTGCTAAAAAGTTGGAAGTTTTCCAGAGGTTACATAGATTTTGGAAGGGAACAGGTGGTGTTTAAATTTAAACAGAAACAGGACTAAAGATCTGAGAGCACATGGTCAGCAGGGATTAGAAAGGTTAGACAATAAAGATTTGCCAGGAAAACATGAAGCTTGATACAACCAATAAGTGTTACTGCTCTGATTATAGTGATTCTTGTTGATCTGTAAGGTTCCCATATGTAATGTAAAGGCAATGGGGAGGAAAATGAGCCAGTCTCTAAATGATGGGAATTCAGCTTTGTCTCCCTGGTGGATTTTTACAGCTTTCTAGAAAGCTGCCCCCTTTTTCATTACTGACTGAAGATTTTGAGGCAGGTAAGGTCAAGAAATAAATGACTTTGAAACATTAAAAGGATGAAAAACTGAAAAATGTAGTCATTACCATTAGATTGAGTAAGATGCAGTCAGTAACAAATGCAGCTAAGGAAGACTGAAGATGGAATGAGTCAAAAAAGATTTATGAAGCAGAGCATTCACAGAGAGAAAAATGTGCAGGATAGCTGATCTAACAGCAGCAGAAGATAGCACTGGAATAAAAGACAATTCCCTTCTTTTTATATAGTGTAGAAAAGTTAAAGAGGCTAAGTGACATCAGAAAAGGTATATTAAATCTATAGGGTCCAACTGCCAATTTTGCAAATAATGTATCTCCTATTTTTGCATCTATTTTCTAAGATTTGATCAGGCTTGATAAAGTAAAACACAACAACAAAGATTGACTTGACCCTTGGAGCGAGCATACCAAAGCAAGTACTTACTGAACAGTAAGCCTGACCTGATGCTTGCCCCAATAAAATAAGTAAAATTATTCTGCATTAGTCTTTATATGGGAAGAACAATTTCATGTATTAGTCATGTTGACATTTTTAGACATGCTGCTCCTCTATTGGTACATTATATGCTGAGGATTGTCCCTAGCTTACAATGAAGTACTGAGAATTTTTCAATAATACTAATTACCCACAAAGTGAAGCAGGTAATAGTTTGCTCTAATGTAGAATAGGTAATGAGATTGAGGGTAATGTTATAAAAGCCTTTGTAATATTTGTAATTAAGGAAAGTAGTATTTATCAACGTTTGATGGTGATACAGGATAGAAATTGGTGCAGAGCTCACCTTATGATTAGTAAAATAATCTCTTTTGCTCATCTCAAGGGAGCAAGTTCTTAATTTTTCTTTCTCTTAGTATTTTGGGCTATTTCCAAAGCAATTTTTATGCGTAAAGGACAGTTCATGTTTCTCCAAATCTCTTACATCTTGGAAAAGTCTTAAGTAAAAACAGAGTTTTGTGGAAGACTTTGGTCTCTCAAATACTCAGTAGATAAAACAAGATCAAAATAAACCATTTATTTCTCACCCTCCTCCCTCCTCTCCCCCAGGAAAACCTCCAACCTAAAAAGAAACAAGCAAATTACAAAGTAAAATATAAAACATGTTTTTCAGGAGATGCTATATTTTGCACAATTCACTGAAAATCACAGAACTTTATTGTCCTTCACAACTTGCAGCACTGCATATTAGTGTGAAAATTTTCATTTTTCTGCTTACTATTTATCTACTTATTCTTTCAGTTTAAAATACTCTGTGTGTACTGAAAGTCTTAGTAGGTTTTCAAAGTTACAAGAGAGAGACTTTCATGAGGGAAGTGAAAAAGAGTGGGAAAGTTACAATTACATGCTGGATGTTCTTTGGTTGAAAAGAAAAATGTATGAACACTTGTTAGCTTAAAAAATAAAAAGATGAAGAAAAAGAAAAGGATAAGTATGTGTCTTTGATGTTTGAAAGACATAGAGGGGCAAGTTTTCATTTCTTTTTGTCTTGATTCTTAGACATCTGTTAAAGAAAGGGTATGTCAGTCAGTGTTTACTTGGATTTACAATTCAAAGTATTTTTAATAGACCAATGCAGGTTTAAAACCTGGGGACGACCAGCCTGACAGTTTTTAATGTTTTTAAAAGGTTATTTATAATATTGTCACCATAAGAATGCATGCCACAGATGTTTTTTGAAATACTGGAATACAGCAAGGGGACACTAGTTAAAAATCTATGGGCAACACTGCTTTCCAGTGCTCCTGTTGGAGCTTAGCATTTCCACAGAATACCTCCTCAAATTTCTTAACACAAATATTAATGAATACACATACTCTCTACAGGAGCTGAAAACCTACAGTTTTGTTGCATTTCTTTTATGGGAAAGAGATTTAAATAAGAAGAGATCATTAAAATGGATCAATGGCTTGCAAGGGTATGGTAAAAATGATAGTTTAGTGTTGGCTTAGACTGACATGGTTTTGAGCCAGCATTTAGGCAGCTCCTTTTCTGTAGACTGTTAATTACTTAGGATTTTCAGCTGCATTTCATGAGTAAAATTAATAGTTTTGCAGAAGGTTGAATGGATTGTAAAAAAAAAAAGCAGACTGGAAGAGGAGATGGCCCATGAGACACTAAAATTATCTTCCATAATGAGACCCAGAAACACCTTAATAAGCTTTTGTTACTAGAAACAAAGAAAATGTTTCTTTCCTCTCCCCTGATATGGAGAGAGCTTGACTTTGTGACAAGTGTGTTTATCAAGAAGACATATACTACCCTGAATGTCCTGCTGTTATGATTCCACTGCTTCTTCCCTCACATTAATGTGAAGTTATGGATCTGCCCGACACATATCCAGGCTTTGTGAAGTAAGCAATAAAAGTAGATACTAGAAAATATAATTTACTAGTCTCCATGGGTGGGGAGAAAGAAAATATTATTATATATATAAAATTTGCAAAACCTAGATATAAAGAAGTATATATCAAGCTCTCTTACCTATGACTGTGAACAGGATACTTATGTAGATAGAACTAATGGCATTTGATTGTCAAAAGGAAGGAGAGTATGGGTGCAGTGTATGTCCTCTTTGCTTTCTTTTCTCTTTATTATGATATTGGCATTAAAAAATAAATTTTTTAAACCTACTATTTTGATTATACATTAAAATGGGAGAAGATAGGTTGGTAATTGAGATTTAAATATATGGTAATATATTTCAATTTAGGGCTTTGGGGTTTTGTTTCAGTGTGATGGTGGCAGGGCACACATAACCTATGGTTCTTGTATTTCATGTCATAATTTTAGTACATTGTAATTAAAGTTTTTTATAAATATTTATATGTTTGCACAAAAAGGCAGGTGATTGGTGCCATTTTTTTGGCAAATGCTTTACAATTGATGTTATTTCAAGAGTGTGAACGTTTACAGCTATGTCTGGAGGACTGCAGTGACATATTAATGTGCAGAAGTTTATTGTCAACATACCACTTTTCTCTTTAGTTCCTCTGAACAGACCCGCTCCATCAATTTATCTGTTCCTCTTCATTCACCTTCTCTTTTGTCCAAATTTGTCATTTACAGAGGCTATTACATAGTTATTGTGCCTTTGAAGAGGTCTCGTGGAAAGTTTATCAAACCATGGGAGAGTCCAGATGAAATGGAATTAGATGAGGTACTGTACATGGTTTGGGGTTTTTTTCTTCTCCTTTAGTAAAGAAGCAGTCCTTCTACTTTTAGGTAATTAACTCACCAGTTTTAAAAGTTTTGTCAGGATGCTTTCTATTTATATTTGTGTTAGCCTGTGGAGACTAAAACAAAAATTCAGATTACTTAAATGAGAAGACAGTAAAGACATTAAGTTGAAATAAAGAGCACAGTGTCTTATATTTGTTGACAGTAATATTTTATTTTTTTTTTCTATTGTAAAGAGTGATGCAAAAGTGCAGGAGGTGAAATGACTTGTCAGCAAAAGCTTAATCACCAACAATATGAACTGTAATAAAGGTCTGGTTCATTACAGGGGTGTTTACTAAGTCTGTAACAAATGCTAAATTGCAATTTGCACCTCAGTTTAACATTTGACCTTCTGGTGGTGTTTTTACACCATTTTCATATACTGTAATACTTCTAGTGAGACGTAGTCTCCATTCCACCAACAGTTTGTGATCAGAAATAAATGCATGAACAAGGAAGGAAAGAGCAACATTGTGTCATCGTCTGAAACTGTAAATGACCTTAATCCAAGGGGAGGAATTACTTTCATTTTAGAAATAAACCCAGCAATGTTAGAAATCAATTCAGTATATTATTGATATAGTAATAATTCCAGGAAATACAATATTCACCCCCATTTTCTGTTTTACTGAAGGAAAGTATAGCTCATGCAAACTTGTCCTTCTTCTTTCAATCTGTAAATCTGTAGTAATGCTAATTTTTGTGATTTTAGAACTCTTTCAAGGGCCCCCTATGAGAGACTTTTACAAAAAACAGGTGGTGGTGTTATTATTGTTCTCATTGTATCTGGCCAAAATTTTAGATAACATTCAAATGCTGTGGTACTTTGTACATGTCTGCAATTCAAAGACCAGAATCAGGTTTTTTCACTCCTGATAGAGTGTTCTTTTGACTGTATCAATTTATTTTTCTATTTTCTCTTGGTGGATTCAAGAGATTTATGTTACAGAGCTAACCACCATATGCTTCTCCATAACACAGTTAGTGGGAAGTGTTGATCACCTGCAAGCAAGCATAAATGTTCTTTTCTCTCCTGCCATTGACAAAATGGATATAAATTTCAAATTTTGCCCCAAAATATAGGGAAAATAAAGATCTTCACCAAACTAACAGTGTTGTGGAAAGTGCTCAAAATATCAATGCAATATTTCAGTCCTTGTCACAACAACAGGTAAATCCTTAATCAGAATATTAAAAACAACTGTTCAGAGGAGGGCATGATGGCTAACTGATTCACCCCTATGTTTCTTCTTGACCAGTTTCATTTATGTGATCATCTCTCTTCATTCAATTGCAGCAATGGCTCGCTTTGATCTATAAACTTCTTCCCTTTAAAAGAATGTTGATTCTAAATGCCATCAGCTCATGATCATAGTCATAGGTGACATCAAATACAGTTAAACAGTAAAACTCTGACAGCCACATCTATACAGTAATGGAAACTGATTGAGTATTACCACCCACTTTTAACATCCAAAGGCTGTAGTCACATTCAGCAGCATTAATAGATTAAAGGATAGGTGCCAGATGACATTGAACTTTCTGGCAATAGAATTCTATGGTTCCTGCTGATTTTCATAACAAAGGGTCATTTTAATCATCCTGCAAGTTCTGCTGCCTTAGTCAGTATAACAGATTGATAAAGAACATTTATTAATTCAGAAATATTTGTGTCAGGATGGGTTGTTTCCCACCTCTATTGATATAACTGAGACCACATTGTAGAATTAATGATGGAAGAAATAAGATATGCATTGACTGGAAAATGAAGTTATTTCTGATAAAGAACTAAACACCTTGATATATCTTTTACAATTGCCACCAATACATATAGCAAGAGCTGAGCAGGAAAAAACATTAAAAGCAGGCAGCAACTGCATATCATGCTAACTCATTCAGGTTCTATTACTTAAAAAACTGGTATTCTTCCAGCTTTGGAAAGTATGCATTTTGTCAAGTGTGCTATTCCTGACAAGTTTGTGAACACAGTGCCACAATAAATACATTTGGAAAAAAGTAATAACAACAACAACAACACCCACACGCACAAAAAACAACCAAAAAAGCCAACAACAAAAAAAAAACCACCCCCAAAAAAACCCAACCAACCAAAAAAATCAACCAAACAAAAAAAAAAAAAAAAAACCAAACCAAACCAAAAAACACCACCAAACAAAGACAAACAAACAAACAAAAAAAAAAAAACCAAGAAAAACCCCCAAACAAACCAAAAAGTAAAAAACCACACCACCACCCCTTCAAAAAAACACTACTCAAAACACTACTCTCTGAGCAAATAGTTCCTGATGATCAAGTGAGGATACATATTTATATTTTTGGTATAGTCTCAGATATGTGTCTGGTATCAGAATTGGTTGGGTAGTAGATATTTCAAAGAACTATGTTCCAAATAGTTTTCGTAGATTGCCAGAAGGAAAGTATTTGCTAATAAAACAGCTCTTGAGTATAACTCCATTACATAACTGAGCAGTCCAAAAAGACTCTTCAGCCTTATTTATTATTGTAGTTGCCTAATCTTCCTGCTCCTTGAACCTCAGCTCTGAAAGAAACTAAGATAGTTTTAAAATAGCAGATAATGAACTAGATGTTTGGTATCTGAAAAAAAAAAAATTATTAGAGATACAGTCCTTTTTTACTAACTCAAAATTTCTCTTTTTAATATCATGAGGTTTAGTGACTTTAAATAGACACATCATGCAAATAAATGAAAAGAAAAAAAATTATGTTTTGCAGTATTACCTACTAGGATTACTTTAGATCTGTAAGCAGTAAAACCTAAATAAAGATTGCCATGTTAAGTCTTAAATGAATTCAGTAATTTTATTGAACTCATGGAAGTCTTAAATAAAATCAGTAATTTTATTGAAATCTCCTGTTGTAAACTCCTAAGTTTACAATAGGAACAAGTAATGATATTTGGCAACACCACCATTTCCTTATGAAACATTAATGAGGCTGGAGGTTCACCAGAGGTCTAGTCAGTTATGTGTAATCAATGTTACAAAGTTTTTATCTACATACAAACACACCTAAGTTAACTGGCCTTAGGTGATGTATGACTACCTTTGAAAAGTTTAACTAATTTTATTTGTCTCAGGCTAACTAACTTTTAGCATTCATAGCCAAAACTCAGTTCCTGATCACTCTAATACTATACTTCATCTTTCCATTTTCTTACAATATATATGTTTTCTGTTACTATTTCAAATGCAAGAAATTATCAAGATCAAACATATTTCTTTGCCTCACTATCTTAATCTAATTTTGATGGCTATACTCCTACCGTACTTTGACATTTTATTATGAGTTATTCATAATCTAAATTGTAAATACACTGTAATCTGGAAACATATGATAAAGAACAATTAATTTAATTGAGGCAGACACACAACTTTAATTCCAGTGGAAGAGGTGATGGAAGTATCAGTTAGCCTTGGGGATAGCACAAGCCATACACCTCTACTAGAGCTGTTTTGTTTGTGGCTCCTGGCTTTAAGCTAGCGTGCACTCTTACTACCCCAACACTTAGCTTCATGTTTTGGCAGACTTCCAGATAGCCAGTGCTCAGCCCTCTGCATGGGCATTGTTATAAAATGTGGCATCATACAGAGATAAACTTTTCATAGTGCTTCTCTCAGCAGATCCTGTAAGGGCTGATCTAACCTGGAACAAACTTTGTTTATTCCCTGCCTCATGTTCTGCATTTAGTAACTCTTCCCAGGGCATAGGAAGCTACCAACAGATGTGAGAGTCACCTTCAATAAAGCAACTAAATAGAAATCTCTTCAATATTACAGTTCTCTTCTGCCCTCATTTTTATACGACGCAAATAGACTCTAGCTGCTCATTAAACTGTTTAGGAAGAATGAAAGAGAAATATGGACTGCTGATTGGAATAGTGTCCTTGAGTAATGAATAATGATTTCTAGTCTCAAATTACGGCCAGTTCTTTTTTTGCTCAGGGGATCCATTGCACTGTACCAGCTTTTGTATCATGGCATTGAAATTGATAAAGGTAAATGAATGTAAAATCTCTGCAACAGGGCACAGACACAGCATTAGAGCTGGAAAGCAGTTTACTGCATAGATGTTTGAAGGTATAAAATCCAAATGCCCTCAATGTTAAGGAAGCCTGGATTCAAGTGGCACAACTTGCTTTCATATGTATGTGTAACCTTAAATTTAGTGAGTGAGAAAGGTTATCAAATTATTCAGTATTAAAAGCTCCTTTCTGAGTAGCAGAGTGAATATTAGGTTGCTTTACATGCATTGCAATTGTTAATTGTGTAATTGCAAAATACAAGATACCTTGAAGGGAGACAAAAAGGTGTGGTCACTAAGCTGTGGCCTAAATAAAGAGTGCATTGAAGATGGCGAAGGGCCTTGAGGGGAAGCCATATGTGGAGTGGCTGAGATCACTTGGTTTATTCAGCCTGGTGGAGGAGACTGAGGAGAGACTCCACTGCAGTTACAACTTCCTTGTGAGGGGAGGTGGAGGGGCAGGCACTGATCTCTTCACTCGGTGGTGACCAGAGACAGGACCCGAGGGAATGGTCTGAAGTTCCGTTAGGGCAGGTTTAGGATGGATATTAGGAAAAGAATCTTCACCCACAGGGGGTTGGGCACTGGAACAGCTCCCCAGGGAAGTGATCACAGCACCAGCATGACAAAGTTCAGTGTTCTCAGGCACAGGGAATGACTCTTGGGACTGTCCTGTGCCAAGCCAGGACTTGGACTCAGTGATCCTTGAGGGTCTCTTCCAACTCAGCATATTCCGTGATTCCATGATTCTGTGGAGAACTTCCCTGACTAAATGTACTTTGAAATTAATATATATAGTTAAGATTGGACTTTAGTATCTTTTTTTTTTTATCTACTTTTCACTCCAGAGATTTGTCTCCTCCTTCTCTAGAAATGAATTTTGTGCTAATCTGCTGTATGAGAAGTATTAGTGTGCTGAAAAGACTAAACTACTTAGAAAAATTTGTGATTTAACTATAAAACTACAGGACATCGTATAAGTTTCATAAGCAAAAAACAAAGGGAATCACAAAGAGACCTTAGAAGTCATAATTTATCACACAAGACAAGTTCAGACTCCTTGTAATCAAATCAGACTAATTTTTGTGGAATACCAGTATATGTAAAGCAAAAAAAAGGTATTGAAGAAGCATTTGTCTGATTTAATAAGTAATTCATCAACAGATTATACTAGCTGAGATTAAGTTCCTTTATTAGTAAGTGTATGTTTTCCAAGTTTGAGCCTAGCATCTAATCTTGTACTGATGTAAATTTTAGCTTTGTTTATCAGAAGAAGTGATTCAGTCATCATTCCTGGAGGTATTTAAAAAGATGTGTAGTTTTGGCAATTAGGGACATGGTTTAAGGGTGGACATGGCAATGTTAGATTAATGGCTGGAATCAGTCTTAGAGGCCCTTTTCAATGTAATTGATTTTATGATTCTATTCTATGACTCAATATAGAGATAGATGATAGATAGATAGATAGATAGATAGATAGATAGATAGATAGATAGATAGATAGATAGATAGATGGATAGATAGATAGATGGATAGATAGATAGATAGATAGATAGATAGATAGATAGATAGATAGATAGATAGATAGATAAATATGTAATATGTTATGTGTATTTATATGTCCCCAGAGAAAATAGATTTTCTTATCCTCTCCCAACCTCCTCCTAGACACAACAGTATCTAAAAATTGTTTTATGTTTGTAGTCTGAGTGCTGCAATTGCCTCCTAATATTTTATCCTGACAAGAATGTCAAGAATTTGGAAGATTTTGCAATTGATTTAGTGGTACTGATATATCCCATGAAATGTGGATAAATTGTTTTTTTGTAGTTCTTGGTCATGCATTAAATTTTCTCATTACACTGTCAATAAGTTACGTTAAAATTGTTTACAGTTATCTTTCTGTTCATGCTTGCTCTCTCTCTCTCCCCCCCCCCTTTCTTTTCCCTTCCTTCATTTTAAAGCTGCTTAAGGAGATAGCTAGGAAACGCAGAAGCATTCGTCTTGGGAGGGAAGTTGAATTAAAGCCATATATTGCAGCTCACTTTGAAGTTCTTCCCACGGAATTCACATTGGGGGATAAGAAGCATTATGGTGGATTTGAGAATAAGCAACTGCAGAGTGGTCAAGAATATGTCTTCTTTGTATTGGCTGTAATGGAGCACTCAGAATCTGTAAGTTAGTTCATGTTTTTCTGTATCTAAATTACCTTACACAATTATGGAAGCATTTTTTCAACGCTTATTCCACTTCCCTAAAGCTTTTTTTTAATATTACATGTCAGACCATCTTTAAGGTGAGTGTTTCCTTACTCAATGCCCATTAATTCCTTGAACTCTTCTGTTCTGTTTGCACCTTTGTGTATTACTTCAGTGTATAACTGAAACCTAAGAGTCACCTTTTATTGGCTGTGTCATGATCCTTTGAAAATTACATTGTGTATATTTTTGACCATGGACACAGCTTCTGAGACATGATCTTTACAGCAGCATCTTTCTCTATGTATTTAAAAGAATTTAAAAGCTGTCTTTTGATGCTACCAGTGAATAAGGGTATAGGATATACAGGGTTCTTGGAAAGATCCATTGAACTAGAGACATGCACAGCTACCCTCTTTAGCTGCAGTCATTCCAAAACAATTTCTGTAAATTGTTAGAAAGTTAGAAAATAATTCAATAGTAGGGAAAATTCCTAAAAAAAAAAAAAAAAAACTAGAAAATGAGCTGTCATTTCTCTTTACACAATTCATTTTGTAGTCACATCCCTTTATGCATGAATTAACCTAATGCATTTAATGTATTAAAAAAGAAGAAAAAAAAGACAGATGTAAGACTTTTGAAAGATGCAATATACATTAGCATTTTAACATACAGTGTGTAATACAGTATGTTTCTAATTTGTAACTTAACCTGACAGCTACATTTGCAGATTCAATCACTTGAAAATCCAAGACCAATAATCTGAATTCTAGTCAAATGCTTGCAGTGTATAATGCTGCAATTGCTTTCTTGGTGTCAATGAAATGTGCCTACTTAAGCACAATGAGGAGGTAGTTCCACTTTGAATACTTTTAGACACGTAGCTTCATTTGAAAATAAAGTGCCTCCTGCAAGCTCTAAGATAAATCAAAAGTTCTCTTTTCACTTTTTGACATGGGCTGCATAGAGAGATAATTCTGAAGGTGTTGCATCACAAAGGTTCAGACTGGAGAAGGTAGACAGCTTTTTACTATAAATTAAAGAGGCCATAAATCTGTATGTTATAAATTACCTGTATTAATTAAGATTAAGATGCATTAATTAATTAAGATGCATTAATTAAAATGCATCTTTTCAATATAAAGTGCAGTTTCTTGTGTTTTTTATATTAATTAAGGTATAAATGACCTAAATGTATTGCTTTGTTAGAAATCAGGATGAAAAAGCAGGAAGAAATAGTTTTGTAAACTGACACATATAACAAAATGTATATAGGATCCTACTCTTGAAAGACTTCAAAAGGCATTACTGAACTTAGGCTATCTATAAGACACTTCAGCATGCCATCTGAAACATTTATGTGCTTGAGTAGCATGAGGTAGCCACAGACTGTGAAGAATTATTTAAGGGTATGTCAGATTCAGCTTTCAATGACTTTCAATGCTCCAGTGTATCAGCTCCCAGCATATATAGCTGATTTTCTTTTAGGATTACAGGTTCTACAGATGTAACTTGAAAGGGACATTTTTCTTGATATTCAGATGTTACATTTTACAAAAGGCTTCTTATTCAGAGAGCACAAAATTTCTCTCTTGATTGGTAGAATAGAGAGCTTGAATTAAAAAACGTCATGGGAAGGTCTGAATTTGTTCAACTTAGTAAAATGGGAGCTGGAGAGCTATAATTAAAATCTATAAATATGTTAAGAATGTCATCAAGAGGAAGGAAAAAATAAGATAAAATTTTAAAATAATAAATGACTTTAAATTTTTCATTAATACAAGATGGTTTAAAATTGAAAGTGAAATCCTATTTATTGAAGAAAAGGAAGTAAGTGTTTACACTGTTACTCTCAATATCCCTCTATATCTTTTTCCAGGCATTTTTGCCATCCACTCCAAAGGAAGAGGGGAAATACAAAGAGTTTCTTCTCAGAGCAATGAACCTTTTTTATTTCTTGAGAATACTAAACCTGAGGGAAAAAAAAATCAGTTTACTTGGGTGTCTCAGGAATGGAATGTGAAGACTCCCCAGTTTCCAGACAATGATCATAGACGTAAAACATAGGGAGGTTTTGGTGCCAGATGCCAGGTGTAGTAAAATGCTATAATATAACTGGAGATTGTTGGCATGGGTGCTAGCTCAGTAACACTTAAGTAAGTGCCTCAGCTTTGCCAGTCCTAATCCTGTCTCAAACCCAGACATTGTCATAGCCCAGAGCCCAAAACAGGGCCAAATGAAGTGTAAAAAAACATGTCTCCTTTGATAACACTTGTCCTGGCTTAGGGCATCTTTCAGAATGCGGTGCAAACATAAATGGAAGCTAATCTCTTCTCCCAGTTATCTTATTCTGTATTAGCTGACATTTCTGATCTACCATGGAATCAAGTTTTTAAGTCTTTTGCAAGATCTGTAGTTCAAATCCTAGTTTAATGCTGATGAAGAAACACTATCACAAGCAAGAAATATGTACAAACAATTTTACACTTCTGAGTTTACTATAATTTAGACTTCTTAAAATGATCCAGTTTCAGCAGGCTGACTCTTCAGCCTCTCCAGTCTGTAATTGTAACTCTGCACTCAGCCCCAGATGAAACATCTCAGGTCAGACAAGAATAAAAAAGAATTCTCTTTATCACGGGTTTTATCCTAGACCAGCTGGCTTTACATCATGTAGTAAACCAAAGATTTTCAACAATCTCCGTTGGTTCATAATTTTAGTTTAATCCTTATGAAACACTGAGTGTTTAGCTTCCCTTTATATTCTACAATGGATTCTCCCATTTTTCAGTCTTAAATTCGAGTTGTCTCCACCTTGTGTAGGTATATTCTGTCAGACAGTTTTTGACTGGTCAAAAACAGTACTATCATTGCAAGACCCTTTTCCAAAAACCTCCTACATTCAGTCCCCTTCATTTTTATCTATAGCAGTCTTGTTATGTCTCAAGTACCCTTTCATATTGTGCAGGAAGAAAGTGTTAAACCAGTACGAAACTAAAACAAAACCCAAAAATTGGTAACTGATGGGCTTTAATTCTGTTTCCTATTCAGTTTTTCATTCTCTGCTTAGCTTGCAAAGTGTTCTGTGAGGACTGTGCTACATGATTTGTCTGCAGGTCATTTCTAATATGTGGAACACAAAATAAAAATGATAATAACAACACACTGTTCAATTTGCAAGTTTGTGTATTTCCTTCAAGAAAAATAGCATTTCCAGTTTGCTGTGTTCATTGCATCATTACCTTCTATACATTTATTTTAGATGTGGGATAGTTAACATATTAATGCATTGCTTTCTGATTAAGAAGTATTTTTATTTCTACAGACCATGTATGCAACAAGCCCATATTCAGATCCTGTTGTGTCAATGGATCTTGATCCCCAACCAATTACAGATGAGGAAGAAGGCTTGATTTGGGTTGTTGGACCAGTTCTTGCAGTGGTGTTTATCATCTGTATTGTTATTGCTATACTTCTTTATAAAAGGTAGGTTTACCTTTTAGCTTTCTTTCAAGGTATGTCATTTATCCTCTATATTGGTCACTTTGTAGTAGTTGTTCAACACTGTATTTTTGCACTACAATATTAACTGTCATTGCTTTGGAACATTTTGAAATTTATTAATGGCTTCCAGCATGCTGCAGAAATTTTTGACTGAAAGTTTTCAATAATTACAGATATATGAGTACATTTTTATGCTGATTATACTATATTAACACTATTGCATTTAAATGTTTTTTCCACTTTGCATACATTTGTATGCAAAGATACATTTGTATGCGAAGAAAGTAAATATGTGCTCGCACATAAATATGTATGGATTTTGCACATTTGACTTTTTAGAACTTGTTTATAGATGTATAATAGTAATGCATTAGGGGTTACATTCAGCTTGTTGCTAAATGTGATTTTCATCTCCACTCAAGTAATTTGAATTTCAACTTTTGACAGTTGGCCTCAATTTGGCAATGTATCTATATGAATTTGGAGCTGTGATCTGAGAGATTAAAGAGACATCAAATAGCTGTTTTCTACGAATCTTGCAATGAGATCAAATTTCACTCATTCTTCTTTCACTCTCTATGACACAGATTTAGTTTTGCTATTACACAAAGGACTTCCCTTTGCCTTACAACATACTCAGTGAATATGATGCCGTAATTTATATGTAGCAGCCTTTTACAGTGTAAATGAGTTAACATGGGTCAAGATACTAAACCAAAACCAAAGAATAAAACTCAAAAAGGTTATTTTTAATCTTTGTATTTAATTCCTAGTACATTTTTGAAATATATTGATAAAGTAGATTAGAGGAATATTACAAAGATGCTGCCAAAAAAATTCTGAGGAGGGGCACTCTAGGGATAATTTTAAAATGAAGTATGTCTTCTAAAACCAATGGCTATGATGCTATTACCGGCAGATAAATATTTAAATCTGAGCCTGTATGCTCTTCCCACATTTGGTGTCTCTGGTCAAATACCTCTTAAGTTTCATGAAGAGAGCTCTCTTCAGGTTTTGGAAAGAATTCTCTCTTTGGCAGTCAATAACCACTCCAGAGTTAACTTCACCTTTTGATTCCAAATAGATACACACTTATAGAATGGTTTCAGGGCTAGAATCATACAGCATCTGTTGCTTGCAGATACTATGTCTCCTGAATGTTTCTGGTAGTTCACGGTGTCTCAGCCAATCAAATTAGTTACCAACTCTGTTTTTGTCAGTCACTTCAAAAACTGGTCATTGGAGATGTGCTAAAAGTGAAATACTCTTTTCTTCTAATTATTTTTAAAGTAAATCTTCTCCCAACTACAAAAGAAATCTGAACAATGGTATATTAAGCAGATGTGCAACTACTTTGAGAGTTATATGGAACTAAAATAAAAATCTTCTAGTCTATTACCAAAAATAAAAAAAGGGAATATTCTCATATGAGCAGGTAAAATTTGCTCATCAGTAGTGTGAAGAGATTGTCATTCGCTGCAAATAGGGGACATGTTTTCCATCTGTTATTTACTACTTGTACTGGAACTGTTTGGGCAACTGTCCATATGTATTTATTTATTTTTCTATTTTCAGCTGTTTACTCTAATTTGTTAAACTGCACTGATTTGGCAAATTACCTCCAAGAAATTATGACTGCAGTTTTAGCAGTCTGTGCTCCTCTGTGAACTTTTATTTCTGTAAAAATATAGTATATAATTGGATATTTTTTCCAAGAGTAGGTAACCTGAATGCAAGTTTACTGCTAGTTTTTGATGGATTTGCTGACTGTAGAAGAGCAGTGACAAGACAGTAGGGATATCTAACATATTGCTTCAAGAAAACAGTGAAGTTTAGTTTGTGAGTTAAATAGACCTAATGTGGCTACAGGAGTTGGATGAAATATATTAAAGAAACAGGCAAACAAGTAATTTTCAGAATTTTCTGTGGATACAGAAAATTTTACAAGTATATTTCTAGACTATATTGGGGTATAAGTGCAACAAGTATGATAGTGAGAAAAGAAAATGAAGGTAGAGGGCATCAGTCTAGTTATGAACATATATGCAAAAAAAATCACAGACGATTTTGTTAAAGAATGTGCAGTGCAAAGAGGATGACCAGTAAATGACTGTGTCTTCTGAAGTGCAAAGAGTAGTAACTCAAATAAAGGTCAACTATGTTTAATTCCCTTTGTCCATAGAAACCTTTTTGATCAGACTTGGACCACTAAGCTCATGATTTACAATACTACTAATACATTTAATTACAATCACAGAGAAATTACAACTGCAGTTTCCAAAAGAATAATTTTATGGGGAGAAGCCTTCCCCTTCTTTAAAACAGGCATTATTAGATAGTGTGGATAAGTTTCATGGGTTGTAGTATATTAAACTGTTCCAAAGACAAGAAATGCATGTTTGAACTCTTTATTATTTGTTGTTAGGCTGTAAAAAGGTTATTGCCTCTGCATTTACTTTTCCTAAAATCTGAAAGGAAAGATATTTCATGGACAAGTTTTGGGATCATATATTGGAATATAACCAAAAGGTCATTGCAGCTTAGTAAGAAACAGTAATAGGTGAGAACAATACTGAAGTGTACCTTTTCTTGTCATTGGTATTATAGCCAACACAGGCAAATTATGGAACCAAATTTCATGTTTATTTTATGGAATTTTACCATATTCCATATTCCATACCAATTCTTCACACTCCTGTGTGCAGAAGAATCCACAGATTCACAGAATCAAAGGGCCATACCTCTGGAGTGTGTTTCATCTCAGCTCTGCTCAGAGCATGGTCACCTGCAGCAATTTGCTCAGAGGCAAAGTTTTGTATAGCTAAGAATGAAAACTCAATGACCTGTTTGGGCAACTTGTTCTCATATTCAACTATCCTCACTAAAAACTATTAGTAAAAACTATTTTTTCCTGAGTTACAGTTGACTGTGTCTTGGCAAATGGAACTGACTTGGCCATTAACTAGTTCAGTGTTCTCTGTCCTTGCAGCAGTGAAAACACTCTGCAGTCATAGTAAACAGAGACACCTATTTTGTAGCAGATCTTTCCATCTATTAAACTTTATAAACAATCAAATCAAGAGATTCAAGTAAATTAAATAAATCTTACTTCCTTTTTGGCCATCTTCTTGTTGACAAGAAAACAAATCTTTTCTTTGTTCAAAGATGGAGTGTGTTATTCAGCACAGTAAGATTTGTATCCAAAATCTCAAACAAAAGCAAACCTAGATAGATAGATAGATAGATAGATAGATAGATAGATAGATAGATAGATAGTGTGTGTCCTCCAGGAAATGCCTAACCATTAGGAGGTCTGCTTCAGTCACAGTTTACATGTATTTTATGTGTTTGATACATGTTCAATTACATAGGATTAGGTTGATTAGGAACTTAATTAGTGAATGTTAAAGAGCTCTAGAAATTGTGTGGTTTTTCTCAGAAATGAACAAACTAGAGAGAAAAGTGATTGTCCCCATGATGCATCCTGTCATCTCATTCTCAGGTTTTGGGTGTATTTTTCTTTTTTTTTCTTTTAACAAATTAATTTGTGAGGATAGTCCTTGTAGTTTTTAAGAAATCACAAATTCCCTAATTTCAGTTTTCCACTGATGAAGAGAAAAAGGTTCCTCATTCTAGATTTTTCAATTTCTAAGGAAGTTAAAGCCATCTTGACAGACTTTGTATTGTTTGCTTTTATCAAGTGCAGCTTTTTGTTTTGGGTCAGAAGACTGTAGCCTAAACTTAAATCTTTTGAACATAGTAGCTCCAGCACTCTGAATCATAGCATCACAGATTAGTTTGGGTTGGAAAGGACCTTTAAAAGTCATCTAGTCCAACCCCCTGCCATAAGCGGGGACATTTTCATCTAGGTCAGGTTTCTCAGAGCCCAATCCACAGGACTTGAAAATATTCAGGGATAGGGCATCCACCACCTCTCTGGGGAATCAAATTAAATAGTGCTTCATAGCCTTCATCATAAAAAAAACCTGTTCTTTCTTCTGGCTAGTCTGAATCTACCCTCTTTCACTTTAAAACCATTACCCCTTGTGCTGTCATTATGGGCTCTACTATCCCCATCTTTCTTATAAGTCCCTTTAAGTACCAGAAGGATGCAAGAAAGTCTTCCAAAGCCTTCTCTTGTCCAGGCTGAACAATCCACTTTTCTCAGCCTTTCCTGTTCCATCCCCCTGATCATCTTTGTGACCCTTTTCTAGATCTACTCCAACAGATTCATGTCTTTTTTGTACTGATGATCCCAATACTGGATGCAGCACTCCAGATGGGGTCTCACTAATGTGGAGTATAGAGGCAGAATCACTTCCTTTGAATGCTGGTCCCCTGCTGAATCTTGAGCTATAAGAAGAAATATGCGTCCAAGAGAAAAAAAACCCAGATGTTAAAAAGCACTGAAATGTAAAACAGGAAAATGGGAAATCTTAAGTGATGATGAAGAATTTTAAAGACTTTCTCATACTGTGTGTGTAATGTGGTCATTGCAGAGTACAAGCTATTAAAATGTTTGTAGAACCCCTGTTTGTTATGATCAACACAGAGAAAGATAGACATTGTAGTTATAGTGTCTGTGTATAATAAAACACATTGGTGAGAGATAATAAATTATTTTTCCTGTTTACCTAAACTTTATAGATCATAGATCACTACAGATCTATACAGATCACAGTAAACCTCTAGGCAGTCATTCTAAATCAAAAAAGGCGTGTAATACTTCATTGGAAAAAGATTTATGATTCCCTTTCTTTCCAGGGTACTGTTAAAAAATTCTTGCTATTTTATTACCTGGTTTTGTAAAATAGTTTTAGAAATTTTCATTTCTTTTTACTACTATTTTTTAAATTTAGTGCAGGTCTTATGTGTGTCATATATTAAACCTTGTTGGTCACTTCATTTTCTCTTCCTCTTCTCCCTTTTTCTCCTTCCCATTCTGCCCTCCACTTTCATTTTTCCTCTCTTCCCTCCTTTCATCTCTATTCTCTCTAGAAAGTAAGAGGGGGCTACATCTCAGTGAGAAGTAATTTTTCAATGTAATGTTAACATTACTTTCATGGCTCAAAATAAACACCCATTCTCCATTGTCTCACCGGTTAAAATTTGAAGTCTAATTTCTTAGCAGATAGAGGTTTATTTTTCAACAGAAGATTCACTTTGGACATGACCTTGGGTCCTTCATTTATTCTATGATTTCCAAGAATTGAATATTTTGATGAGCTGTCATAGCTTAATTTTGTTTAGTTACATATCTTTACTGCAAATCAAAATTTCTTCTATCTCCTGTTTTCATGATTATTCTCTGTGCTGCTGGTCAACTAACATTTCACCTTTTCTTCCCTCCTTGCTGCATTAAAATGGAGCAGTAAACCTGACAGGTGAGAAGTAGAAAATAATCACTCTTCATTTAATACAGAAAAGGAGAAAAAAGAAAAAAAAAATCATCATGATAATGATCTAAGACAAAGCATCTGTCAGTCTTAAGTGAATGTAGGCAGTAATCTGTCAATGAGAGCAAGTGCAAGATTTGCTATGTTATTTACAGTGCTGAAAAATAATGTAATACAAGCAGCAAATTTTCACTGAGGTTTTTTTGTGTCTCCATGGGGTTAATTTTCAAGAGATAGCAGAGCTTGACAATGCTCATTTGATTTTATTTTTGTTTTAGTACTGTGCAAGCAGTGGTTGTACACAATAATCACACTTCTTGAAGGAATCCATGGTTGTAGTTGAGGCATTAGCTGCTCTGAATCTTCGTAATGTCCCATATACATAAACACTGACTTACAGTTCTACCAGTGACAATGATACAGTGATACATTTCTTCCTTTCTGGAATTTTTTTCCCCACCTATCTCAGAATCATTGCATAATCTGGAAGAATTGAGATCTCTTCTACAGGCTGGAGAGATTAAAAAAAAACAGAATGTTCCTTCAATTAATAATTCATAATAAACCATTCTGTTATTCTATACGTTCTCAAAATATTCAGATACATGATTGGAAGAAATTTTTGTGGTTTTATTAGATTAGTATGAAATTGCAGCCTGGTACTAACTTCCAAGTGGAAAAAAGTTAAATGAAGCTTGTCCCTGGACAGTTCCAGAAACTTGAGACTTACAACTCCTAGACTTAAAGAGAAGGAAGTACAGGGTAGAAGACTTATTGAAAGCTATGTCACAGATCTTCAGTAAGAAGAAAGAGCACTAGGGCCAAGTGCTACTGTGAAAGGAGTTTGCAATAGTCAAAATCAAAAGAAAGGAACCTCAAATGAGTTTATGTGTATGAATTTTGTTTTAAGAAGACTAAAAACAGAATAATCAGATTTAAATTTTTATTGCTTCACTAAAGAGAAGTTAATACATATGTTAAGGTGTGTGCTGGACAACAGGTGGAGTATTTTTACAGTAAAACTTTTTCTTTTTTCCAGTACAACCATAGGACTAGTGAATTTCAAAAATTCAGGCATATTTTTTCATAACTTTTTTTCATAACTTTTGAAATCTCAGAGTATGTCACCTGGTCTTCATTATTTCAAAAGCAGCACAAAATTGACTGGAGTAATGAAGATTTATCATTGTGAGTCAATGAGGAAAAAGAAAGTGTTATGTTAACGTGAATATTGGGCACCTGGAAACATTCTGCTATCATTACCCTCAAAATAATCTCAGTTCTGTTTTCACAACATAACTCTTCCTCTGCTTCTTCATTTTGTGTTACATAAAAAATATCAGCCACAATGTGTTTTCATTCAGGGCCCCACAAATAACTTGTGAAGAAAGATTCCACTCTCTGTATAAAAATGGAGAGTGGTAGCTACTCTTCATGTAACACTGTTCTCCATGTTTCACATCAGATACATACAGATAACAGAAGTCAGTTTTAGCAAAAATGTCAGTGAGAACACACATGGATTCTGCTTCTCTCTAGAGAAAGGGAAACATAGGCAACTTTCATTCTCTTTTATCTCTTTAATTCTGATTTTTTTGTTTCATTTTCCTTCCTTTGCAGTGAAAGCATTAATTTGATTAGAAATATTCATACAGATCTAAGCCTTGAATATATGTAGACCTGATAAGACATATTAAGATTGCCGATTTCAGCTCTTACAGAGATGAGAGGAAACAGAGCAAATTCTTACATCCTAGAAAGTGAAAAGAATAGATGTCTTCTTAATTGGTGTCTTCTGTACTGTTCTTTCTCCTATTAAAAATACCTAAAGAATGCAAATTATTTTTTATAGCAATGCAGAGCTATGTGTATAGGGTAAGAAATATTTAATCACAGTAACTTAGGGTGGTCTAACTCAAGAGATTGCTGCTTTTCTATAAAGGTATAAAAGTATAAGGTATAGCTAGGTAGCATTTAAAATAGGAGAATCATCTGAATTTTTATAGGCTTAATGTTATAAAAGGAAAGTATTAGGATGACCAGAAGGATGTTCTGGAAGAGCAATTTAGGGTAGAATGCAGCTATTTTCTCTCTGACCATTTTACCACTGCAAATTGTAGGTACCATACCCACCACTCATAATTATATTACCTTTGCACTGCATCAAATACTTTTTCAGAAATAAACATCTTGCCTTTAGAATGTAATGCCAAACATTCAGGCACCTTTCTGAAGCTAACATGTCTATCTTCTGTTTATGTGTATTCACCTTCTCCATGTAGGAAGAGGGCTGAATCCGATTCTAGGAAGAGCAGCATACCCAACAGCAAGGAGATCCCCTCTCACCATCCCACAGATCCAGTGGAGCTGCGACGCCTTAACTTTCAAACTCCGGGTAAGAGACAATAATAACTCACTGAGACCTCTGTGATCACAGCTGATTACTGATGCTATTACAGAAAAGAAACACGGATTGTTTGGAAATATGTATTTTGATTGAGGGTTTGGGGGGTGTTTTTTTGGTTTTTGCTGCAAAATATATTTCTTCATTAGTTTTTGAAATAATTAAGTAATTTCTTTATTTAAAAAAATAGCCTGCTTGAAAAAAAATTGAAGTTTTGTAAAAAAAAAGCCCAAAGACACATTTGCTGTATGGGTGTGCTTTATTTGCTAAAATTCCAACTTAAACCTAACCATGCTAGAAAATGTTACTGGGAAATGTACATCCCTCTGTTTATTAATGATATTTTATGGACGCTTCTTTGAAAATAAGCTTCTCTTTTATTCTACTGCATTATCAGGTAATATATCAACATCATTGTGAGTTCCACTGGTTTGCAAATCTACAATACAGAAGGGAAATACATAACTAGATAAATGGTCTTGATGTTGAAAATAAGGCTGTATATTATGGTCAAGGAGGATATAATTATGTCAGTAATTTGAGGTCAGAAGGAACACACTCTCAAATACTTTAATTTTTTTTTCATTAATCACCGTTTTATTAAAGCTGTTTAATCTGATAGTAAAGAAGCACAAACAGAGAAATATTTAAAATAGTATTTTTACCACCTTTGCAGAAGTCAACTTTTACTTTAATTGACTTTGTTTTGATTAAGTTTTGCCCCAGTAGACTTGTTTTCTACTGCAATATATTTGCATGGAGTCTGATGCTAATTAGATGCTAAATCTTCCTGAGACTCTTGTTTTTGTCACGCTTACTATATTAAGTAAAAAAGGTAGTGAATTCAAGTTCATAAAAGCAGGTAATTAAGTGCTTGAGATGCTGAGAATTAGCTGCTGAAGTTGACAGGATGAATACCATTAAAGGGTTAAGTGAACATGCAAATCTCGTTCCTGATCTTCTGAATAACGACTGTATTGAGATGATGTTGCCCCAGAAGGAGTGTGTCTGCAGAGTAGTGAATGTGGCAAAAGACCCAAACTTCATGCACATGGCAGAAGTAGAAAGGGAAGAGTCTGGAGGCTTGAGTTTTGCTCCAGCCTTGCTTTTTCAGTCTATTCCAGTACACTGCTCCTAGCAGCTGGGGCAAATCAGGTCTGTTTCAGGAGCACATCTTCTAATTTAATTTCATCTTAGTGTGGGAATCTTGTTAACATGCTCTGGGACCTGTCTAGCATAGGAACTTAAATACAGTAAATGCAAATAATTGAAAGGTTTTATTCAGTGTCCTTCTAAGGCTACAATTTCAGTGGTGGCTCTTTGTTTCTGGGTGAAGTTTTTATCTGTTATTCAGCACTTTTGTAAAAACTTTAAAGAGTTTTACAGTGAAAGAAATATACATGCAAATCTTTGAAACGTGAAAAGAAAAAATAGTGTTCTTGAAGTCTAGCTTATGCCTAAAAGAAGTAATTATTTTTTATACAGATATATAATGAGTAGAGTAAATGGCTTACTAGAATCCCAGAATTTTTTTGTTTGGAAAAGATCTCTAAAATCATTAACTCCAACTATTAACCAAGCTAAGCACCTTATGTTCAACAATAAGCCATGTCCTGAAGTGTGACAACCACATGTTTTCTGAGCACTCCAGGGCCAGTGATTCCACCGCTTTCCTGGGAAACCTGTTCCGATGACTCATGACCCTTTCATCATGAAGAATTTTTTCCTAATATCTAATCTGAGCCTCCCCAGCATAGCTTGAAGCCATTTCCTCTTCCTTGTATCACTTGTTAGCTTGGATAAAGAGATTGCCCCCATCTGGCTTCTTCCAGGCAGTTGTAGGGAGCATAGGGTCTCCTCTCAGCCTCCTTTTCTCCAGGCTAAACACTCCCAGCTCCCTCAGCTGTTTCTCATGGGACTTTGCCCATCTCCAGACATGCTCCAGCACCTCAATGTCTTTCTTGAAGTGAGTGCTCCAGAACTGGACACAGGATTTGAAGTGTGACCTCACCAGCGCTGAGTACAGGGGGACAATCCCTGCCCTGGTCCTGCTGGCCACGCAGTTGCTGACAAAAGCCAGGATGAGCCAGCTGCTCAATGACCTTCCCCAGCATCAAGGCCAGGTTGATAGGCCTGTAGTTTCCTGGATCATCCTTCTTGCCCATCTTGTTGATGGATGTCCTATTTGGAAACCTCTAGTCAAGAGGAACATCCACAGTTAGGCAGGACTGCTGATGAGGGAAGGAGGCTCAGTGAGTACTTTGATCAACACCCTTGATACCATTAGGTGTATCCCCTCCAGTCTCTCCAGTTGTGCATGTCTAGGTGGTGCAGCAGGTTGCTGACCATTTTTTTCCAGGATCAGGGAGACTAAATTCTGTTCCCCATCATTGTCTTCTAGCTCAGGCGGCTGGATACCCACACAACACTTGATATTGCTATTAAAAATTTAGGCAAAGAAGGCATTAATTTCCTCAGCCTTTACCTCATCAATCGTCACCATATTTCCCTCTTCATCCAATAAATAATGGAATAATAACTAGATAGATAAGCCTAATTTTCTGCACTCCATTTATTTAGATGCAAAATCTTACCGATTTATTTAGTATTCATCATAATTAAAATGAAACATGAGGGGAAAAAAACCTGCTACCAAGTGCTAACATATAAAATTAATTTATTGTAATTAATTTTTAATTTACATTGAGAAAGTAAAGTTATTAAGAAATGGCAGAATTTGTGGCACTTGTAGACACAGTAATTCCACATCATTGATGTGAAAAGAGCTGGAGAGGATTCAAGGCATACACTTTTTCTTGCAGGGCTATAGTTTATCAGTGAAGTTTGCAGTTTGCTGTGAAGCTATTTGAGCAGAACATCTGTGATCTGTTTCTACTAGGAACTCCTTTGCTATAATCCTTTTCACAGACTGGAGTATTACCATTCTTATTAAAAATACAATACATCAAATGATATTCTTTTTCCTTATTATTGTACATCTTAAGGTCCCTAGACACAGGTCAAGCCATTGTACTACTCAACCAAATATCAAAGGAGAAAAATCTTACCCTAGTAGATTTGTCTTACTTTGTTACACTGTTAACTTACTCTGTTAACATGTTCTTAATATGCAAACAGTCACAGTGAAATCAAGCTACAGTTCTTTTGTTAGTAAAAGCAGAATTTCCCTTAAATTAACTTCAATTAGAGTTACCATGTCATTAAAATCTGAATAAATTTAAATTAAGTGTTTAGATCCTGCTGGAATATTTATCCATCTCCCAAGCACCCACACACCATCAAATAATATGCAATAATAATTTTTTTTTTTAATGAAAATAGAGAAACTACAGAAAGGCTATACATTCAGGATATCAGCTTTGCTGGGTTTGTTGTTCTTTCACTTTCAAATATATGGGTTTCATTTTCTCCAAAGTAGAAGAACTAGGTAGGGGGATACTCCAAAGGAGGTAACTGAGGGAAGGGGATCGGGCTGATGTGGTTATGTGTTGGGTTCCTTTCACTGAGAAATCTGCTATTGCCCTCATAAAATGAGGCATTTCTCAACATTGCCTACAGATAAAGCAAAGCACAGAGTGGTGAATATACTATCAGTACAAGTGCATCAAGGTAGATGACTTGACATAGTTGCTATTCTAATGATTTATTTCTTTAGATTATGAAAGCATCCACAGTTTGCTTGGAACTTTCCAGGCAAACCAACTGCTTCCAGTGGGAGAGGAAAACAATTTTGAACGAATCCATAATGTACAGAAGTGTTAGAGAAAAATATTCTAAATTACATTGGCATATCTGGACTGGCAGTTTTTACTTGGAGAGGTGAATGAGACACTCCTATAAAATTATGGATTGTCATAAACTTTAGTACTTTAAAAGATTTCTAAACAGCCAAATTTAGAACATTCCAAACATCCTATCAATCATATATTTTGTATAAGGAAAGACCTGATCAGATACAGATATCAAAATAATTTGAAACCTAAGTCCTTGGGGTAAGTTTGAATTTCTAACCCCAATTTTAAATTACTCCCAATGCTGAAGATTAGGTATAGATTTTTGACACAAAATATGAGAAAGCAATATTTCATCTTTGGTGATATCTAGACAATCATTTTGGTGCAAATATGTTGTACTTGTCATAAAATTTTCAATTCCGCATGAGGATATTATAAAATTTCACAGTCTAAACTACCAGCACAGGAAATGTATTGCTTTCCTTTCACTTTTTATTGTCTACATTCTTCAATAATGTAAAGAGATCTAAAGGGCTCTAACCTAAAGATTTTCCTCTCTTACCTTGTCCAGAAAGGATCAAATTTATTTCTGGCTTCCCTCCTCATTGGATGAAGTAACTACATAGATAAATTTCACACTTTGCCTTGACATTTGGAATAGCCCACAGTTCTGTATCTGAGACCAAGATCCCAGGTCCATGTGTGTTATCCAAAAATGTGTATGTGTTAGATAAGCCCATATGCCAGTGAGTGGGTCACAGCAGTGCCAAGTTCTCTTTGAGTAAACATGAAAATACCCAATCTCTCAGTAGGATTTAATTTTTAAGTCTGTTATTCTTCCATAACTGGAATAGCTGAAGAAAAGTCTGTCACATTCTTACCTTTCTACAAGTTGCCTGTGAAACACAGAATTAAAATCATTAACCTGGTGCACAAATTTTAGAGGTCTCTGTGCCACATGGGAGAGTTAAGGTAAAGAAGGGATAATAATTAAGCCTCACAAAAGGTTTCATCAAATATGGCAGCCCGGTTGTGCAGAAGAAAATTAACTGAAATTAAGTAGTTTGAGTGGGTTCTGAGAGATCCAAGGCTCAGGCAGACTTCAGTCTGCCAATCAGCCAGAGAAATAAATTGAATCATGCCTCAAAAGTGACTGATTTTTTTTTTATCCCCATTTAACTATAAAATGTGTCACACTTACAAGTAATTTTTGTAATTGGGTGCCAATTAAACAATTATCTCATTATATCTTATGAACTAAATAAGATGCTTTTAAAAACAAGAAAAATAAATAGAGTTATTACAGCTCTAAATTAAAGACCTTTCTTTTTTTAATTAGATAAGTGCTCACTTATTCCCTGAGTTGCTAAGGAATTTCCACAAACTTATTTCCATGATAAAGCAGAAAAAGCATAAAACATGTTCAGAGGAAAAGGGTGCAAACAAAAAAAAAGGTGGAAAAAGTGATGTCTGGATTTAGTTACCTGCTTTGCATGATAGCAGAATTTTTTTGCACAGTTTATCCACTCAACATCTGTTTATGAGAATCATGACAATGTTGAAGGAAGTACTGTGCTTTGTCTCCATGGCAAAAACAGACTAAAATGCTTTCTCATAGTGAGCCATCATACATATAGCTCTTCTTATGCACATCTCACACGGAGGATTTAGGCACCTAAGACAGATACAGCTTCTGATGCAAACAGCACTTCTCTGCTATCCCATTTTGAGTTGAAACCTGGAGGAACTCAGAATCTGCTTAGCTAGAAGATGAAATTGAAAAGTCTTCTCTTCACAAAAGTTATCCCTTTTTTTTCCTCTGGATTTTGGACCATAGTTTTTGTAACATCTTATTGTATTTGACATTGTTATATCAGGATCTGAAAATTAGGTTTCCCCTATTCTCACTATAGGGGACTTTTACACATCACTCAGAGGTGGTGCTTCTGCTATGAGGCTGTGGAGCCTGCAGTGCTCCTTGTTGAAGCTCAGTCTCTGTTTCAGAAAAAGATAAAATATTTTCATTCCAGAATAATTGGTCAAGTTTTGAAGAACATAAAATATTCTTGAATAAAAGTGGCATAATTTTGCAATATTATATATGCATTTGCAATTATTTTAGAATAGCTGTTGCACAATGATATATTTCTCTAGAGATCGTCTTGTAAATTTGTCTTTGTAATTTCATGCTCTGGCCTAGCTCTGGCTCTGTGAAAATGAAATTTTAAAGTAACAGTAATTTTCATGTACTAAAGGCATTCTTGTTAAGTTTTCATGAATGCTGAATTCCTACTGAATAAGGGTCATCCTTACTTTTTTCCGTTTTCCATGTCAGAATTTAAAGTAGATATTTTTCCTATCTTTTTGATAAGGATAAGTCTCAACAACCACTGTTGCTTATTACTTCCTTTTTCTATAAAGTGATATCTTAATCAGCATAGATTTGCATGTAAAAGAGGGTTCTGTAAATTATCAAATAAAAACGAAACATTTGTAAAATCACAGACAATTAATTCAATGTGGACCTAACGTACCACTCATTTCCTAAAGAAATTTCTGTGACAATTATGTGTCACATTTTCACTTCATGTAGATTATAGTCTGTATACTAGCAGATTTGCTCTTTAATTTCTAACTTTGTTCTTGTTTATTGTGGGTATGTGAACCTACAGTTCCAAATTGGTAAATAAATATATGTGTCATAAATGTTTCTAAAAGCCTTTATCATAAAACCCTGACAAAAAACAAAATCCTAATTTAACACACTAATGACAAGCCTAAAACACCCACTTGATTAGATGTGATAAGGAAATACAATTAACAGGTTTAATGTTTGTTAATATGCAGATGATTTCTGACCTTGCTCTCTTAGTTTTTTCCTTGAAATTGTAGCAGAAATAGTATTTCATGTTCCTTAGTCATGTATTTACCACAGATTAACCAGAGGATAATTCTACACTGTAATCAAACCATACATTATAGTTTAATTCATGCAAAGGAATTACTACTAGGCTGCATAAGATCAATTACATTTGCCAATCTTCTACCAAATCTGGTTATAAAAATTTTTAATGGGTACAATTTCAACTGTGTTTTGCATGTGGTAGTTTTGGGGGTTTTCTTTTCTTTGAGTTTTCAGGTGGTCTTATCTCTTTTTTTTAAGGAAAAAAAAAGAGATACCATATTTAAAAGAGAATTTGAAAGCATGTTTCAGCATGGTATTTCTTTTGACCTTTTAGCATGTCACAGGACCTGTTATAATTTAGCTGTATTTTGTCTTTAAGTTTTTGTCTTGTCATGACATATGTTGATTGGTGTGGGAGTGTGTCATCAAATAAGTGTATTTTCTTCTTTGTAACCACAAAAAGAAGTGAGTTTAACTGTATTTTAACTGGGATCTTTTGAGTCAAGTTCTACACCTGCTCAATTGAAGCCTCATGCTTTTACATGAGGTGTGATGACATCTTAGGATGTTTATTCATAGCATATTCTGTTATGATTCACAGACTGATTACATAACAAAAGCCCTCCAGCAGTTCTTTTAAAAAATAACTACTTCTATCATATCAGTAGAGCCCATTTTATGTATTTAAAGTATGAAAATAGAACAAATGCAATTACTTTGTAAGTTAACTGCCAAATATTATTTGAGGAAAGTTATTCAAAGTGTAATTGCTGAAAATGAGACATAGAGGAAGGGTTTAAATGCAGTTAAAATTTGTCAGTTTCTGAAATTGTAAGTAGTTCCTCTTTTTGCCTTAGAAAAATTTACCTTCAATTTCTTATTTACACAAAGTGTTTAATGTGAAATCTCCCCTTGGAAATATCAAGTGTCATATAGAGAAGTGTATAAATAAAAATAACTAAAAAAAAGAATGGGTGTTCAGCATCTTTAGAAAAATACTCCTTCACAGTAAGTTAATTATTATGATTTGTGTTCATGATGCTGGTGATTTAGTCAGGTTCATTGTGTGATGAGTGAGTCTCATACTCACTGGGTTTATGACAGTAGGGTAACTGCACCTTTAAATATCTTAGTTGAGTTGCCAGACGCTGTTTTGTGCATGTCTGAAGTGCCTGTATGTACAAGATGATTGATTATGATGGTCTACTGCTGTTACTAATTTGTTTCCAATTTCCGATTGGCTTTTACTTTTTACAGCTTTGAGCAGTAATTCAGTCCCCTACGCCTCCCTGATTGGCTCTGTGTCCTCCCTCTCTAGCCAAACTACCACTCAGTCCTTATATGATAATAACTCTCTCCCACGATTCGCTCGAAAAGGTCTAAACATCTTTGTCTCTATTATTTTCTCTGTTCAAGCACTGTTTTAGATGTACATCAGTCCACCTCCATTTCTGGATCAATCTAGAGTTCTCCTGTGCCTTTTCACCCACATATTTTCCATAGGGGTGCTTGATCTGGATCAATCCGTCTAATTATTAGATGACTGATCTCATTTTGAGAGTAGCTAAGCCCTAAGTAAAATTGGTAAGAAAATGGGAGAGAAGCAGAGCTGCAGCAAATAAATTAATACTTAGAGACTAATTTTTTTAATTGAAATTTTTAAGGAATCTCCCCACTGATCTGAATATTCTGCTTTGTTTAATGGCTTACCATCACAGATGTGCTATGAAGATTCCCTAAAGCATATATATATAGGGTCAGAAGAATTAGGGCCAGTGCTGCTGGACATTATTTTGGAGTCTATTATGATGCTCGAAATGTCAAAGAATCCAAAAGAAAACAGGAATTAAAAACAAAATTAGAAGAATTTAAAGAATTAAAGCACATGCTGTAGTGTGACTGTGTTGTAGCCACATGGTCGTTTTCAGCTATGTTTAAGAAGATGCTAGTCAACTGTCTTAGGCATGCTCTTGAAAGTCACGGTGACAAAGCAAACTGCATTGTGCAACATGCCTTCCAGCTTGAGCCCCCTTGAGTCATCAGTGTTTTCCCTTTGTAATTTCAAGAGATCCTGGGGTTCACTAGCTTAACTTTTTCTTGCCAGCTCTGATTTCTTCCCCAAGCTATTGAAACCTCACTTTCATTTTAGGTGTGATAGTCTAAAGTATGAAGAGAAGAATGTAAGCATTTTGGAGAAAGCTCATGAAGACTGATAGCTTGAAATAAATATGTTCACAAAATTTTGCCTGTCAAATCTTAAGCTGGCAGATTGTTCTAGTTGACCCCACATCTTTTCTGTCTTTTTGGTTTGTTTTTTTGTTTTTTGTCTTTTTTTTTTTTTTTTGCCTTGCTGTCCCTGTACCCCCTTACACACCCATCTATACTTCCAATTCCAAGCTCTTCTTTTTCACTTAGTATCTTCATCAGTGGACAAAGATGTTTACACCTGAAGTAGATTGTAGGTACTTTTAGGGGTTGATAAATGGGATTTTAGATTAAGCATATATTAAGGTACTAGTGCAGTCAGCATGTGAGTCCAGCCAAACTGTACAACCCCTGCCTCTACAATCTGCTACTAGTGAAAACATTTTTGAAGTTCTAATTGTCTTATGTCCAATGTTGTCTTCAGTGACTGTTGTCTTAAAGCAGTGATGCATGTTGTTCTAGTCATTCATAGCTGCATGTCAGTCACCTCAGAATTCTGTAAAATACTTAAGTATTTCTAATTTAGAGTACACAGTCTTCTATACCTTGATGCATTATTATTAGTACTACTATTATTATTATTATTATTATTATTAATCTTCAAACTTTCCATTTCATTATTTTATGCTTTATTTTATGAGTTAGCTTTATGTTGGTTTAGGTTTCTTTTTTTTTACCATTTCATTTGCAGGTTCAGGTGTCTCTGGTTACCTTGGTAACCTTCATTATTCAAGTTTGTTTTTCTTGATTATGCATAAGTCACTTTGTTTTCTGTCAAAACACTATTGTTTCCCCTTTAGGGCTCTTTCAGTGTCTGTTTCTCAGTTCACATTTCCTCATCTAATTCAATAGAGTTTTCATTTCATGCTTTGCAGTAGAAGGGGTTTAACATGACATTAAGAGTCATTACTCAAAGCAGAGGTCAACATCAGGTCTAACTGTTTCATTTTTCCATGCCTAGCTAAACTCATTGACTCATATGACAGTAGCTCTTTCCTCTACACTAGGAATGTTAGCTTTGGGAATACGTTTGGTGACTTTTTTTAATTTGGCTTCAGAGCTCATCTATGCAGAGCATGTCCTGCTTTGAGTAAACAAACTATTTGCCTGCTTCTCTCACATATGACATCTTTACTACTTACACATTTATAGACATTCTAACTGCTGCATTTTCTAAATTTTAGAGCAATGCCATCACTGTAGTTTAAATTAAATTTTGTTCTTTCTTGTTCAACAGGTATGGCCAGTCATCCCCCAATACCTATCTTGGAACTTGCAGATCACATTGAAAGATTGAAAGCAAATGACAATTTGAAGTTCTCACAGGAATATGAGGTAATTTTCCCCACTTCTTTACCATTCAAATTTTAAATGTCATGCTTGCTGTTTCCCAAGACTTCTCTCTGATATGCTACCAGGTTTGTATGATATTAAAACCATAACAAAAAAATGGTGTAAAATGGCTACAATAGTGGGGTGGATCCTTTGCTCATAAAATTCTGTACTCTTTTTATAAGGATACATGTCAGGCAGATTCCATGGACACATACTTGAAATAATGTGTGAATGATACAGCATAGACTTGTTTTAATACACAGACAGTTTCCTTTCCTGCAGTTTACAGATCCTTAGATTATGTATAATGTTGACAGGACACATAGAGCAAAAGAAGGTTCAGTCCAAAAGAAGGTTCAGTCCACTGCTTTAATTTTTTTACATGAGATAAAAGGGTTTGCAAGTGCTTGTTTCTCTTCTACTGTAGCAGTTTCAGGACATTGTTTTTTCCTCCTGTCAACAATACCACTTTGATAAATTGGGAGTGATGGTCTGGAAGAGCATGAAAGAATGTAACAGGAAGACAGTAATAATTTACCAGCCACCTTATCAGTAACCCACAGAGTATATAGGTATTGCTATAGTGGAGGGTAACAGCCTCTCAGGTCAGTAATTTGTAGCTAAAGGGACATAGGGAGCCATTCATTAAACATGGTAAATTATAGCTGTTACTTTAATGCCAAAATATTGTCCATGTCAAAAATACCTAGATCAAGTCTACACTGAGCATTCAGTAAAGAAGTGCTTCTATAGATCAGCTATAGGTGATCATGTCAGTGATCCAAGGATTAGCATCCCTGAGAGGGATCACCAACACAGTATTTTCTTTATGGTCTGCTGTGTCACTAATCCTTGCTTAAAATCCTTCAACACTTTCTCAGCATGGTGGAGTAAAAGCCTGAGTTGCTCTTATTTTTTAGGGACTGCACATTAGTTGCATTTGAAGGTTTGTATGGACACTGACAGAGCTATAAAAAACACTCAAGATGACATTCACATTTTAGTTTCTTAGTAACATCTTACTGCAGGGTACATGGAAGCCCTATATATTTCCATTGTATTTTAAAAGTCTTGACAGAGGATGTTAAAAATTAATAGTAAGTACTGTGATGAAGAACTACAATTGCTTATTTTTTAATTGAATGTAGTATTCAGAAAGTCCTTAAGACCTCTTTAAGAAATAATCTCATTAGAAATTAAAAAGAAAATACAGTTTCAACAATTCCTGGAAATAAATTCGTTGAAGAACAATTTAGGATTGCTGTCACACAAAAAATATGGGAGAATCTTCTCATTTTTCTATGTGTAAACCCTATGTTCTTAAGTATGAAGATTGTAATAGTCAGGCCATAATAAAAGATAACATTTGGTACAAATTTTAAAACCATTTTTTGTGGTACCATGGGGAAATTAATTGTTTTTTTCTGTGTAGAAAATCCCAAACCATTTACAAGTCATATAATATAGTATAATTTCTATACAAATAAACAATTCAGCTGTACTACATCTTGAACATGTTGGGGACATGACGTGGTTTTCTTATGCTGCGTTAAAAATTAAAAATTTTGGTGTTTTGTATTACCTCTTTCTTACTTAAGTAATTAAGATCATTGTGAGAGTGTATTTTAATAATTTATAGTCAATATTGAAAAATAAATTACAGTATTTATTTCCTAATATCTTCTGACCCTGCAGAAGTTTCTCTAGTCTATGTAAGCAGGAAAACTTTCACATTCTTTCTTTCCATCATTTATTTGGGGTTTTTTTTTCCTCCTTTTTTTTTTTTTTTTTTTTAATCTTTACAAAACATGCCATCTGGAGCAGAATGGTCAGACATTCAAGATTAGAATATGGGCAACTGTGGGTCAACATCAAGCTTCATTCATATTGCTTTGCCCAAGAAGGTTCAATATTTATCTTTGAAATTACAGTTTTAGAGATACCACTTCATTTCCATCTAGTCTGAGATTCATCCATTTTGAAATAGAATTAGTGAAAAGCACTGCTATTTGGTTTCATGGTCTAGGCTAGGCAATGGACTAAAGCTGCAGTTTGATGATCACTGTAAGTCATCTCCGTGTCTTGGCTGTGCATTCCTGTTGTGTCTCTTGTGCCAGTCCTGGCACTAGCAGATGTGCAGCTGTTCAAGGATTATCTCAGGAAATAGATTCAGCTGAAAACTAATTGTTTTATTTTTCTTTGCTGCTTTCAATTGGATCAGTTCCCTGAACTAGCTCACCACATGTCTGCTTAAGCTCTAGTGCCAGCAACGGGAAGTGGTGGGTATATTTGTGGTCAGGGATTGGGACCTTCTACTTCAGCAGCAGTTCTCACTAATATCCCTTAAACAATCTTTTTGAATCTGATTGCAAGGCAGAAAGAGGTACAGATGGTAACGGTTCAGTCATTATCACTTCAGATAACACTAGAGCTGATGAGACAGAAGGAAAAAGAGATACTTCTCATATTCAAAAGTTCAAGGTGTAACATGCAGCACAAAACTACTGACCTTTACTGATACCAGCAAAATCCTCCAATTAATTACTGTTTAGGGAAGCAAAGAGTTTTCATCAATTACCACTGATGATTTTGGTGTTGTTTTTTTTAATAATGCCCTTTCCTCATTGGCAGTCAATTGTTTTATTTTACTTTTAATGTAATTGTTCGCATTGCATGGATGAAATTCTTCAAAGATGTATTGATTGTATGTCTCACTTACTGTAGTAAGTGATAACTTTGTGATACCATAAAGTAAAATATATGTTGGTGGTTTTCTGATAGACTCTGACTTCTCTTCCTTCTATCAGGAAGTTAGCTCCATTTCAAAAGGATGTTTAAATTATTTTTTTAGCACAACCTACTTCAGTTGCCACTTCAAAAGAATTACTGGTTTCACCACAGCACACATCTTTTAATTTTCTAAGAAACAGCTGATTACTTGTTCCCCTTCCATCCTTGCTCATGTTCCATCCACTTACTTCTGATCAAAAGTCAATACAAGTTCTCTTTATTCCTTTTGGAAGAATATAACTACTTTCCTCTTTCCACTTTCTCCTCAGAAGGACAAACCTCCCTGTCTCTTGAAAACAGTGTATTCTCCAGTGTAGAACAGCCTGTAGTTATATGTTTTCTAAGGCTCAGTGCCATCAATTGGACAAGTTCCTCCTACTACAAGTTTTCAGAAAATATTCCATAGTGCCTTCTTCAGTGCATCTATCCCAGCTCTTACAGCATCTCAGCAGAACAATAGAGATTTCTTCCATTGTACTTCTCTCATAAATTTACCTTGAATACTATCTTCTAGGGGCCAAGCCTCAAGGATTATTACTGTGGCAAGATTCAAATAAACTTATAATTCATGAGTTACATAAAGTGGTTCTGTAGTGTTAACACATGATAGTGCTATGACTCCTCAAAGAGGTTCATTTCTGCTTCAAAATAAATTCTTCATAATCCTTCATTAATTTTTTGTTAGCTTGCAATCCCCAAGCCAGAAAAAATGTTGATTTACTCTGTTAATATCAAATATCATACCATTAATGTAACACAGTTGTTTTCTGTTCTCTAATTTAAAGGCAGGATTGACCCCAGCTGATTATTGGGAAGCTTTTGCTGACTTTGGCAATTTCAGTGGTATTTTTATGTAATGCAAGGGTCCATATGGACTTGACAGCTGCTAAGCAAAAATATGTGTTTATAAGATACTGACCTTTATATTGTATCTCCTTCTTATCTGAGACTTCAGAATTTAAAAATAAAAAGTGGTCATGGAGATAAATTGAATAAAACCAGTAATGTTCTGCCTATTTTATGATGTATTTGTATGGTAATTTCCTCCTCTAAGGCAGAACAGAAAATATATTCCTCCAATATATTCCTCTTCAGATTTCTGAGACTTGTAAAAATTTAAGAGTTCTTTTCTGAGGTTTGGACATAGAACTTTGCACCCTTAAGGAAGTGGATTCAGATTCATACTATATTTGCATGAGAATCTGTCACTACAACCCAAAATTTACACTATCAGACTCTGCATAATTTACTGTGAATGTGTATATATGCACTCGTTAACAAATGTTACAAGAAGTTGTATATAATTTAATGTTTTCACTCATCAGGTTTCTTTCTGTAAATTGCAGCCATGTCTCTTGCAACAACATAAACATTGGATACTAAAACAAGTAAATATTGTATAGTAGAACCACATATAAAACTTCTTATCAATATAATACATTTTAGAAGTCCAGGAAGAACAAATTATCCACTGAATGAATCTCTATCAAAGAAACAGCTGCACTTAACTGTTACATCATTTTAGCTAAAAGTGACTCATGTGGAAAAATCAATTCTTTTTCCAGAAAAAATATGGTTTTGTTCTTTTTTCCTAATAATGGTTTTCTCTTTCTAATATTACAAACATCATTCATTGGGATTTTCTAACTTTAGTTTCATAGGATGTGCTCCATGTATTGAGAAACAATTAGTGTAGTCAGTGAATGATGAAAAGTTGTCTTATTAATAGCATATACACTTGCATTCACCTAGGTTGTTTGGTGCTTAGTTCCACCTTGGGTAGTATCTGAGCCAGCAGCATAGTTATGGTAAAGAACTTTAAAGACATAGTGCAGGAATTTGAAATCCTGCTAGTCAAGATTTAGAGTGGAGTATTATCTCCTTCCTTTGTGCTGCGAATGCTTCATGGGGATAACAGCATTTTTTTATGCTTATATAATTAATCAAATAAAAGAAAGATGGTGTTCCATATTAGGATGCAGTGTTTTGGTCTGATGCCGAATGGTTTTTTGCCAAGGAATTTCACAGACACAGTTTAGTTAGTCAAATAACTGCCTGAGAGGAGGGTATAGCCAGGTGGGGTTTGTTCTCTTCTCCCAGGCAACAAGTGAGGGTACAGGAGGAAATGGCCTCCAGCTGTACCAGGGGAGGCTCAGCTTGGACACCAGGAGGAATTTTTTATTGAAAGCATTGGATCAGAGGGAGGTGGTGGATTCACCGTGACTCAAAGTGTTCAAGAAACAACTGGGTGTGACATTTAGTGCTATGGTTGGATTGCTGGTGGTTAGGCAAAGGTTGAACTCAATAATCTTGGAGATCATTTCCAACACTAATAATTTAATGATTCTATACTGTGATAAATATCAGTTTTATTTTGCCCAAAATAGCAGTGATATGTCTAGAAAGAGAAAAGCAGTGTTCTTGAAGGAAGAAAAATTATTTGAGGACAAATAACTAGGTCATTCTAGATAAAATTGAATTTTGCAGGAGCTCTTTAGAGATATTAATTTGCAATAATTTTAGGGGCTTATAGAGAAAAACCACTTAAGAATTTAACTCTACTCTTTCCTTGAAATAAAAGATGTGGACAGTGCTTTAAAAACATGATGAAAAGTATGTTTAAAATTTAAAGTAGCATAGTGTCTCATGTGAGACAATTATAAAAAGTTTAGTTTATAAGACCTGATGCCTTTAATACACTATGTATAACAAACCAGCATGAAGCTTTAACCACAAAAATATTTAAACAAAGCAAGTTTTTTCATTATTCAGGTATTCATCTCGTCCTGATATTTATTTTCCACCTGAAGTTGACTGTAATCCCCAATTTTCAATACAAAATTATTTCCATTAAAACTGGTGTTGTATCCATTATGATATCATGGTCAAACTATTTTAATTGCAGGTAGGTTATGTTTAAACTGGTGGTAAAGAAATACAAACCAAAATGATTAATTTTTAAAAACTAGGGATTTTATACCTTTTTGAAATAAAGAATCTCCTTCAAGGGTGTTTTCAAATAATGCTTATTTTCCGCTTTAAATTTTCTTTAGTTTTAAGCTTATATAGCTTGTTTGATTTCACTGTAATCAGGTTTTGCATAATTTCATTTAGTCATAGGAATATTAGCTTGATACTGTGGAGAAAATATGGGTTTTTTTCTTGAGGGAAAATTTAAAAAGCTTTTGCAAAAAAAGCTTTTTGTATATCTTGCTTGTCTCGAACAGTTAGGTCTCTTCCCTTTGAGAGTTAACAGAAAATGAATCATCTGCATTTTTAACTGTTTTTAGGACCAGGATGCAAACTCATATTTGAGTTCAAAAGAAGTATTAGCCATATGTGGAGGTTTCCTCCCATATTCTTGAAAATTATACCCTTTGCAGTGCAATGGGGAAGCCTCTGTCTTAATTAAAAAAACATAATTCCAAATGACAAATTGCCACGATCATGAATTAATGTTCATGCATCTAGCATTCACATTTTGGTAATGCAGTATGTAAATCTGATTCTATTAGCAAGTCTCCTACATAATACAATAGCATTCCATTATAGATTCATCAGCTATGGTATGAAATTCTCCTCACAGTTGCTGACAGTGGTAAAAAAGGGTCAAACTGTTCATTTCTCTGCATAGCTGTGTATCTTCACCAGTTGTTCTGAGTCTGTTTGCATTGACAGGCTCTCCAATTTTTCTTTTTCATTCTACTTTGCCTACCTGGTCCTAGGTTTCTCTGTGAAGCAGTCATCATTGGTGATTTAATTCAAGCCACAAACAATGCAGCTACAGCACTTGAAAATGCTTTGCAGGCATGCTTCCTTCACCTTCCTTGTGAAAGCTATGCAGTATATATCCATCCCCACATTCAGCAGAAACCTAAAACTGCTGGCTTCTAATTTGCTGCCATAGTGACCCTTAGAAGAGCAGTGTTCCAGAGCAGGCAGGCACATATCAGCTCACACCAGGACTGGTGACATTTTGTCATACTCCTTCCTTCCTTAGTGCTGAACCAGGATCTAGTCCTGGAAGACACATCAGGGAACATTTGGCTCTTGTTGAAGTGGTGTAAAGGAAAACTGCACAGTGAGCGAGCAGGTACATCATTTAGCAGAGGAGGATTGTTTGAAATTCTTCTGGTTTGGTTACCACCAGAATATTTTGCTTACCATGATTATTAGTCAATTAACTATTTTATGGATGGTGCATTGTGATAGTAAATATTGCTCCAGTTTTTTCCCACTAACTGATCACATTTGTTTAAGTAGCCAGTCATTTAGAGCACACTAGATGAAAGATTTGTCAAAGCATGAGAGGCAAGTAACTGTATTACAAATATTTTTATTTATTTTGCACAAGGCACTCATACTACACAGTTATGCTGTGAAGAAATCCACTTCTTTATTAATGACAGCTTTATTGAAGGCAAGCTTTCAGAATGAAAATACTAGAAATCCTATTAAAGTGCTATCCATTAAACCATTAAAGCACTCATTAAAACTGTTAGCACAGACTTGTTATTCATGAGTTATTGGTCTTTCACACTTCTGAAATGTGTCTGCCAATACCACTCAACTCTTTGTTGAGAGTGTGGCTATTAAGTCTGAGGAAATACAGATTAAATTTTCTTTTGACAAAATGGTGCTTTATGGGAGGATGGTATGGCCACAAAGTGGTTCAGATTGGTGAGGAAAATAGGAAAGATTAAAGTTCAATCCATTTGCCTGTTTCTGATAATTTATGTTAACTATGTCTGCATGTAGACCTAAATATTAATCACTAAATACACCATCTGGCCATACATCGTACAATGTGTATGTTTGGGTTTTTTCTTTATATCGAACAGTAGCTTTAGAGTGCTTAAATGTTAAGGAGTGAAAAGTGGAAGAATTATACTGAATACTGAACAGTTGAAGCTAAGCTTTAAATTTAAAGTTTTCTTTCTGTAAGTTCACATGAAAAATAGGTATAATATAAGAGCTGAAGCTGTTTCTCGTAATAGAAAAGAATCTCAGACTATTGTTTTCAATGTATATGCAAAATCATCTTTGTATATGGAAAAGTGCAGTTTAAAATTACTGTTTGTAAGCATTTTTTATCATTATTTGTTACATCCGGTTTTGGTTGTTATGATTTAAAGCCAAAGTCCTTCAGTCCACACTCAAAATAACAGCATGTTAGACAGCCAGTTTATTCAGTTATTTTCTAGTTTTCTTGTGTGAAGAGAAAGTGTACCTGACATCTTACATTGTAAAGTAATTTCCAGGATATTTTGGCGGTGTAAGTAAAAACCTAAAAGACAAGACAGATGGTCTGCTTCAGTTATGTTTCTAGAACAATGCAGAGTAGTATGATTCATTCTAAGGCAGTGGACTGTGGTTTAGATAGCATGTTTCCATTTATGTCTCTCAAAAAATACTGTCTGGGTAGTCAGAGATACTATAGATGTGCATTATTCCTGGTCAAGTTACCAATTTAATTTTAAAAGTTAATGCACGAATATATAGTTAGCATCTTCTGTACTATGTGTATCTTCTAAATTACTACTAGAATTCTGAGATAAATCCATAAAAATTATTTTCCAAAGTTCTGAAAACTTGACCTTAAATAACCTGCATAAGTTTTCTTATTCACCTCCATTAACTCAAAAAAGAAAAGAGGGGAGATTTGTGCTGAGAGAAGTCATTATGTAAATTTTATTACTTTTCAAGTCATAAGATATTAAGTGAATTGTTGCCCTGCTGATAAAGAGGTATATTATGTCTTAAATATAGTGTGTGTGTATATATATATATATATATATATAAAACTCTACTCTTCCCAGTGCTGATGGAAATGCAATCCAAATTCTCCCTCTGTATCTTTGACAAAATAAATAGGACTCAGAAGTAAAGATAAAACACTTATGTTTTTAAATTACACAGTGCATACCCGCTTCAAAATTCTACCAGCCATTCTTCTCAGAGCATGGAAAAACAATACTAGAATGAAACTAAATTGTAAGAAAAAGGAATAAAAATTTTACTGAGTGAAATTAGAGAGTAAAATTGTACCATTTGCTTTATTGATGAGTAACAATTTTACTTTGTAGTCAGAAAAAGTAATATTTTTGTTGGAGAAGGGTGAAGTGCTACTCTTGGATCACATCACTATGTTTATACTTAAGCTCAGCACAGAAGTGATGTCTACCTTTGCATGTGGAAAAATACTGTTGGGGGATAATTCACTGTCTCTTCAAAAGCAAACAAAATACAATATGGCTCCAAAAAAATCCATCACCAGTTTTGCAAACCTCTTAGTCTATTTAGATCCTAATTCAATAAGTTCCTAATACTACTGACATTTTAAAATATGTTGATCATAGTCACTCAAATTTCTAAGATAGTGAACCCAAAAAGTTTGGTGTCAAAAACTGTGTAGAACCTTAAAAAAATCAGATTCTTTCAGAGCTGCATTTAAGACTCTCTTTTTAACTGTTGGTAACACATATAGTGATACAATTCATGTATCACATATAGTGATACAATAAGGGGAAGGCCAGTAAGGCTGACATCCTACTTGGAGTCTGGTATGGTCCACCCAACCAGGAAGAAGTGGTGGACAATTCATTCTATAAACAGCTAGAGAATGTTTCTGGATCATCAGCCCTAGTTCTTGTTGGTGATTTCAACTTGCTGGACATTTGTTGGGAATTCAATACAGCTGAAAAGAAGCAGTCCAGGAAATTTTTAGTGTTTGTGGGGGACAACTTTTTGTTGCAGCTGGTGGGTGACCCCAGCAGGGGAGGGACTATGTTAGATTTGTTATCTGCCAATAGAGATGGGTTGGTGGGAGATGTGGTGGTTGGAGGCTGCTTGGGGCACAGTGATCATGAAATTACAAAATTCTCAGTATTTGGTGAAGTCAAGAGGAACATTAATAAGATTTTTCATTGGACTTTCAGAGGGCAGACTTTGGCCTATTCAGGAGACTTATTCAGAGAGTTCCTTGGGAAATAGTCCTTAAAAATAAAGAAGTTCAGGAAGGGTGAGCATGCCTCAAAATGGAGATCTTGAGGGCACAGTCACAGACTGTCCCTGTGTGCTGAAAGACTAGTCAATGAGGCAAACATACAGCCTGGGTGGGCAAGGAGGTTCTGCTGGAGCTCAGGAATAAAAAAAGGATGTATTATCTTTGGAAGGAGGATCAGGTTTCTCAGGTAGTATTTAAGAGGGCTGCTAGAGTATGTAGAAAAAAATTAGGGAGGCTAAAGCTCAGTTTGAACTTAAAATGGCAGCTTTTTTCAGCAAGGATAATAAAAATTCTTTTTACAAATATATTAATGGTAAAAGGAAGAGTGAGACTAATCTTTGTTCTTTATTGGCTGCAGAAGGAAGCTTTGTTACTGCAGATGAGGATAAGGCAGAGGTGCTTAACACCTTCTTTGTCTCGGTTTTTAGTGAGAAGAATTTCAGGACAACTGTCCTCTTGGGTTGCTCAATATCAGGGAGCAGAATGCTCCCCTCATTATCCAAGAGCAGGCAGTCAGAGAACTGCTTAGATGCTTGGATATTCATAAATCCATGGGACCAGGAGGGATCCATCCCAGGGTGATGAGGGAGCTGGCAGAAGAGCTTGTGAAGCCCCTCTCTATCATTTGCCAATAGTCCTGGCTCACTGGTGAGGTTCCAGATAACTGGAAGCTGGCCAGTGTGACACCCATTCACACAAAGGGTGGGAAGGAGGACCCTGGTAATTATAGGCCAGTTAGCCTGACCTCAGCACCCAGTAAGGTCATGGAACAGTTTATATTGATTTTCATCACACAGAACTTACCAGGTGGCCAGGGTATCACACCCAGCCAGCAGGGATTTAGGAGGGGTAGGTCGTTTGACCAACCTGATCCCTGCCTGGTGGATGCAGGAAAGGCTGTGGATTTGTCTGTTTGGACTTCACCAAGCCTTTGACACTGTCTCCCACAGCACACTCCTGGACAAGCTGGCAGCCCATGGCTTGGACAGGAGCACTCTGTGCTGGGTTCAGAACTGGCTGGAGGCCGGGCCCAGAGGGTGGAGGTGAACGGTGCCACATCCAGCTGGGGCCAGTCAGCAGAGGTGTCCTCAGGGATCTGTGCTGGGGCCTGTTCTGTTCAATACCTTTATTGAGGACATGGATGAGGGTACTGAGTCTTTCATTAGTAAATTTGCAGATGACACTAAGCTGGGGTCATGTGTTGATCTGTTGAAGGGTAGGAGGGCTCTGCAGAGAGACGTGGAATTGTTGGATGCATGGGCAGAATCTAACAAGATGAAGTTTAATAAATCCAAGTGCTGAGTCCTGCATTTTGGCCACAATATAACCCCCTGCAGCGTTACAGGCTGGGGGCGGTGTGGCTGGAAAGGGACCTGGGGGTACTGGTGACAACTGAGTGGACATGAGCCAGCAGTGTGCCCTGGTGGCCAAGAAGGCCAAAGGCATCCTGGCCTGTGTCAGGAACAGTGTGGCCAGCAGGAGCAGGGAGGTCATTCTCCCCTGTACTCGGCACTGGTGAGGCCACACCTCGAGTGCTGTATCCAGTTCTGGGCCCTCAGTTTGGGAAGGACCTTGAGACGCTGGAGCGCGTCCAGAAGAGGCAGCGGGGCTGGAGAGGGACTGGGAACACAAACCCTGTGAGGAACAACTGAGGGAGCTGGGGGTGTTTAGCCTGGAGAAAAGGAGACTCAGAGGTGCCCTTATCACTCTCTACAATTCCCTGAAAGCTGGCTGTAGTCAGGTAGGGTTGGTCTCTTTCTCCAGGGAACAACTGACAGAACAAGAGGACACAGTCTCAAGCTGCACCAAGGGAAATATAGGTTGGATATTAGGAATAAGTTTTTTACAGAAAGGGTGATAAAATTCTGGAATAGCCTGCCAGGGAGGTGGTGGAGTCACCATCCCTGGATGTGTTTAAGAAAAGACTGGATGTGGCACCCAGTGCCATGGTTTGGTTAGGGCATGGGTTGGACTTGATGATCTTTAAGTCTCCTCCAACTTAGTCATTCTGTGAATTTTGTGAATTCAAATGAATCATATGCAAAGCATAAGTAGAATTTTCATAGCCTTCATCATGATCCCAAGCATTTAATTTTTTCTTCATTCCTCTAAACAGTCCCAGTTCATTTCCTTTTGAGGGAGGATTTGCCAAGCACTCTGTCTCAGTTGCTTTAGTTAAAGAGTGAGCCGGAACATGAGCCATCTCACTCCTCTACTCTCCATAGCTAGGTTATGCAGGACTTTATAATCTTTTTGTTATAAAAGTTAATTGAGCCTATGGTATTGGTTAATAGGATAAAGCACTTGTTTTTCTGAGGTATTTGTTTTCCCAAAAACAAATGCTTCTCTATTAGGCAGACAGGCAAATTATTTTGTTTTCAATAATCTCAATACAGAAGCAAATTTATTCTCAAAATATTAAATAAATAAATTGTACAAAATATGAAAAGATGCATGAGAATGAAGCAATTTTCAGACTGGCCAAATTATCAGTCAAAGGGATAAGTCCTGGTAAAATCGCATTAACTAATTTCACACATGCTCATTGTCAGGTAATACCTACTCTAATAGATTACAGGTCATACCCTAGGAAGAGTGAGCAAAGCTGTTGGCTTGATGTTGTAGTGGCAATATGGACAGTATGGATCTCCTGACTTGTGCCATGTTGCTGGTCTACTTGTGGAAGATGAGCATAGTGTTGGTGAACTGCCCCACCTTGGCTTATCTGTGTCATCTTTTTTTTTTTTTTTTTTTTCATTGCTTACCACTAGCTGTCATTGGGAGCTGCCAGTTCTTACCAGGATTAAACAAACAGAGGGCATAAACCTCAAGCCATAGTTGTGTATTCATATTGATGAAACAATTTTAATGTCTCTAATGTTACGGAAAGGAAAGGTTAAACAATAGGTTATTATTCATGACTTCTCAGAATGAGATGACGTTTCATACAGCCACTACCATGGTGAGCATAAACAGGTACCATCTGTTACCTATTTTACATTCATTTTGCTGCATAGATATTCAACCATAGAGGTAAAAATACTAGAGTCTGAAGTTTCCCTAGTGGTGAAGGATGAAGGGGTGTGGTGAATGTTTCTGTTAATTCCACCCTGGAACAGAAAATAAACAGCAAATCTGGAAACATGTAGTTTTGTTTATGAATAAGATTAGTTATGTTTATGAAAAAGATATCATTAAAATTTCAAATATGCCTGAATTGCTTACTTATTTATGACTCAAGGAAATTAAAAGCAAGTTTCTTGATGTTGTCCATGGATGAAACACAGCTCTAGTTTCCTGAGCAACACTAGTGCCACGGGTTAGTCTGGCATCAAAATGAAAGAAAAGAAACATTTTTTTTCTTCTGAAAAATTTTTTCAGGAACCTTTGGAGTTTATTTAAAAAACAGGACAGGAAAATTTTTGAACATGTGTTCTTACTAATAAAGGCAAAAATATTTATTCCCCTTCATCCCAGTGTTTTTGAGATTTATGATATTTATTCATTTTCTGTTAATCTAGAACCCCTCACTTTCTGAAATGAGTAAAAAGATAAAAGGGTGGATAGCTTGTTTTCTCTGAAGAAAAAGCCCTGGATTTTAAAAGCTTGTGGTTAAATTCCTCATGGAAATTTCAGATGCATAAATACACAATGGTTAATGTAATATGATCTAATATGTTACAGTGTGTCCTGAAGTAATAATTTTCTTTCAAAAGGAAATTATTTCCAGTGCAAACTATGGGATTTTAGTTTCTAATTACCATAAATAAAACAATTATGTAGTCCCTAGCTGAAAGTTTCCTTTCCTTTTTTTCTCTTTGTCTTTTGAAGTCTATTGATCCTGGCCAGCAGTTCACATGGGAACACTCTAACCTGGAAGTAAACAAACCAAAGAATAGATATGCGAATGTAATTGCATACGACCATTCTCGTGTTCTTCTCTCAGCAATAGAAGGTAAGGAGACCTTTAAAATTAAATTAATTATATCCTAAAATCTAGAATAATTTAACTAATCAATATCTTTATATAGTTATATAAAGAAGTGTTAATTAAAGCACTTCCAGCAAATTCCTGTAATGACAATCCTCTTCTGATGCTTATTGTCAGCAATGTATTATGAACTTGCACTAAAAAGTACATTCACATGTAACACTGAGTGCATTAGGTCCCTGTGTATATGCCAGTGAGTTATCTGAAGTAAATTAATATTGCTGCTTACTTATACTAACACTACAAAGCAAACATAGCAGTAAACAAACATATTTGAATTGAGGCATTTGTTGATCAATAGTAGCTGTGCTTTTCTAATGAGAGGAGCTCCATTTTACACCTAGACAGTTGCTTGCTGTTTAAGAGGAAACATATATGAAGAATATATATGAAATTATCAAGATATCTGCTCATTGAATTTTACTTTGCAAAACCTTATTGTGGGGAAAAAAATCAGTTCAACCTCATATTCTCTGGGGAAATTTTAAAAACTCTCTTAGAACTTTAATTTTAATTTCCAATCTAAACATCAAACTAGAGTTTTTAAACAAATGCCCACTTGCAGGCATTTTTGAGAGTATCTCACTGACTAAAGATTGACAGTGTGATTTAGTGAGAGCTTTTCATTGTATCTTTCTTTGTTACAAAGCTTCCCAAAATCATAAACACTTTAAAGTTTTATCTCAAGAAAACTGTTACAGGTAGCCAGTCCTAGGTGTTGTGTCTGTTTTACCAAGGATCAGGACACGCTGGTTTTCACTCAGAGAATTCTTTTTATTTTTTTCCAATTCTGCCTTACTATTAACCTACTTCCTAGGTTGAAAATGGATTTTCAGTTTTTTCTATGTTGTGGTCAGTCAGGTATTAATGATGGCCATAATCAAAAAAATTATATATTTAAATGACACAATTTAAATGAAAATAAGAGTTGTGTTTAGTTAGCTCCAACAGGACTTGCATACGATACATAAGATAAAGGGATCTATATTCAAGGTCATAGTTACTTCAGTCATAACATGGTACAAGTTAAACTGCAAGAATTTTAATTTATGGTTATAAACAGCTGCTTATCTTTGGCTACTCCAGACCTAAATACACTGGATTTATAGGTGTAATCCACTTTAATATTAGCTTATTGGTGAAGAAAAAGGCAATCCCACTGAAGTTTAGATCTTTCCTCATTCATTGCAGCTGCATACCACAGGCTTTGATAATACAGATAAGAGCTTCTCAAATGTATTAGCAAATTTTAATGATTACCTTGAAGAATTTGCATATGATAATCTGCTTATATTTTTCCACCTTTGAGGTTCATTTGCAGTTCTGACAAGATTTTTTTTTGCAACATACAATTTTTCATATTGCCTTGTAAAAGAATATGGCTGTGTAGAAACCTGGCTCTACCTGTCTCAACACTAAAGGAGGCTATTCTAATTAGCACTATATGTGATGTAACTCAATAAATATATCCTTTCCTGTCTCACTGGTCCAGACAAGTGGTCAAAGTACATGGTCTGAATAGGTCAGGAACAGCAACTGGACAGGGTTTCCGAATGGTATTCTTCAGAACAAAATGCTTAACTAGGAGATAAGTCTAACTGGCAAAAAGAAGACTCTTTTTCCCAGGGATTTTGCTTGGAAAAAGAGTTGTATAAAGGAGGAGAGAAGGAGAGAAAAAAAATTAAATGTAATCAAATTTATTTGATAATTTATATATTATTAGACAACTAGACTGCCATATTTCCCTGAAATTTGGTTCCCTTTAAAAAAATTATTATATTCAGAGAATGAGAAGAAAATTTAAGAGGCAAAGCAGAAAATGTTAGTGAAAGTAATTGAAAGTATGAAATTACACAGTTCATTGGACTATGTTTTTACGTAAGTGATAGTTATCTTTGTTTCCCTTTTTTAAGTAAGAAATACCACAATGTGGCTAAAATTTCTAAATCTTTCATAGTCACTGGGTCTACAGAGAGAAAAGTATTATAACCTTTTGTAATATTAGTGTTGGATGTAAGACCACAAATGGAATATTCACCCATTCGGTGATTTGCATGATTTTAGTTTTTTTCCAAGTCTTTAGATTATGCTGAAAAAAGCATATGGTGAATAAATCAAATAGTAAATGCCTTTTTATAAGGTGATATTTAGTCTTGAAAACAGAAATAATTTAATATATCATTATCCCCTTAAAAATTCTTATTCCTGGGATTTTACATTATTGGGTAGATGAAATTTTGTGTATGCACCTTCAAAAGTTTAATCAATTGGTCTTAGCATTTAGTAAAAAGTATTTGTCTTTCAGGTTTTAAGTAGATATTTCAGATATGAAAATACACAGTCTGGCCAGCACTTTATTCAGTTGATACCTGTGTTTCTTTTCATGTTACCAGGGAAATCAGTATTTGGAATATTACTTAAAAATAAATTCTCCTTTATCTATGATACTATACAACTTAATCAGGACCTAAATTTGGACTAAAATATATTTTGTTACAACTATTTGGAGAATATTTAGTACAAATATGCATGCACATATACATGTACATGCCTACACATAGGCCTCATCTGCATTTCTTTGATGGTCACAAGAAAACTAGTATTATTAGTGAGGTTTGAATAGTAGCTGTGCTTTTCTAATGAGAGGAGCTCCATTTTACACCTAGACAGTTGCTTGCTGTTTAAGAGGAAATATATATGAAGAAAAGACTAAGCATCTGCCAAACTGTAATCCTACACTGATGAACATTTAGCATCTTAACAGTGTTGCAGAAATATGGAATATTGTAACTGGTACTTCAGAATGAGACACAAGGCCAGTTTTATGCCATAGCAGAACTCTGTAGCCTGTTCAGAGTGATTACTAGAAAGTCTTGAGAAGCAATTAGCACAGATTTGAAATTACTTCTTTTGAACTATTGATATCAAATTGTTAAAAATTGCATTAGCCCTGAAACACAAGGCTTATTAACACTTTCAAAGTATTTATTTTGGCACCCTTCATAACTCCTGTTAAAACCTTGTTTTGAATCCCCACTAAGTTCTTGACCTCTCTAATTACATACAGTATGGAGTTCCACAACATAATTACTCATTTCACAGAAATATATTTGTTATCACTGCTTAAATTTTATTACATTAGATTTCCCTTTGGAGAGAAAACCCAGGTTGGACATGGTAATTTGGTTTTTCCTCCTGAAAAGAAAATTTTACTTTGCAAAATTCTGTTCCCATGTTCTTGAAATCTGATTGAAGTCTTGAAATCAGCTCATATTGTGCTGTCTTTGGCTGTTTCTGAGATGAACACTTGGAATTTTAAAGTATAATGACAGAATGTTAGAATGTAGTGAAGTTTATTATATGCATCCAAATAGATTTAAGGGAGAATTTACTGATCAAAAGATGAACAGATTGAGTTAAAACAGCTAGATCTGTGATCTTCAACCTCTAAGAAGTAAATAAAAATTCAGGAGGTGGGGAGGGAATGGATAAACATTCTGCATTTTAAAATGCCTTGCCGATTATTTTAGGAGATATTAATGACTAAAAGTCTTCTATATGTGGATGTATTTGCATAAGGCCAGTTATTAAAAGGAAAAAAATACCTATCATATTTCAGCACGGTAATTTTTTTTTTTTTGGAAATTTAGTGACTTTAAAATTCTGCTAGAAAACTAGAAAGCTCTGAATGTAATACAAATGGACAAGAAAGAAAAGGCAAAAAGCTGCTAATATTCTTATTTGTCTGATGGCCAGTTGCCATTAAATTGGCTTTGATTATGTAGGCCATCATTGTAAGATTTAGAAATTGTTTGGAGCATTGTAACTGTGGAAGAGTCATGACCTGTACAAACTATTTGCACTCTGTCACATTGCATTTATGTTGCCTTCTGCTAACAATAGGAACTGAATGGCCCCTCACCCAGAAGTTTGGTGTGCCTTAAAAACAACAAAAGTATTTTGGTTGGTGTGCCTTAAAAACAACAAAAGTATTTTGGTGATGGATACACAAATACCCATAAAGAATATGGATACAGAAAGATGAGTGAAGTGATTTCATGGTGTTAGGGCCCCTGTGAAGTAGATTTCATAGTGTAGATGTCGTGGTGCATGTCTTGACAACAATGCTGAAACAAGCTGTAGGTGTATGAGCCTACTGATACTGTAATAGTTATAACTTAAATGCTGCCATTCTTGATACCCTTAAAATCTAGTCAGAACAATTTCTCCTGCATATGTTGACATACTTTCCATTGGGAAAAACTCCAAGAAAACATCTGGTGGCTTTGTTCTTGACTGACTAATGAAGATTTGGTACATATTTACCGTGAGCACTCATATTGAAACTGGGTTTTGCAGGAAATAGCAAACCAGATATCATATCCTTTCATATTAGTAGAGACACTCATCATCTCTTTGAGTGCATAATTTAGAGTATAAATTAATATTTCTATTCAATAAAAGATTCCTTTGTCTGTTAACTGCTGTGTTACTCAGTGTTAAAAAGATGGCTAAAACCAGTTTCAGACAACAGTAAAATAACTACAGTATGAGGATATCATGTTAGGATTCAGTGTCTGCTTTGTAATATTGTGCAACATACTGCCATCTGCACATACTGTCATGCATTGTGGATCGTTTCCTGATGCAATGCTCTTACCTATGCCTCTGAGGACCTGCACAGAACAATCTGTTTATTTCCTTTCTGGGCTTCTTAATACTAGACAGTTCTTAGACCAAAACAAAACAAATTCATGCTAAGTTTTGTTGGTTTTTTTTTTTTTTCTAAAGGAGCTTCCATTTTTTTCCATGTCTTTCTGCTGGTCACTTTCCAAGTTTCTTTTCTCACCTGCAATCTTCCAAATTTCTCATCTTGCCTGCAGATCTTCTACACTCTTAGTTCTTTGTTTGCATACTTAATTTCACTTTTGTCACCTTTTCCCTTTCCTTTCAAATACTTCTCTTCCACCCTCTACACAATCCCATTCTTTGTCAGGCCTAATTCTGCATCTTCTGCCTATCCTTTTCTGGCATTGCCTTCTGTCCATAAATTCTCTCTAATTCAACATTTCCCTTTGAGTTTCCATATCATTCATCTTCTCCCTCTTCACCAGCCTCTCCTAGTCCTCCTAACAGTCTATTCACAATCCAGCTATCTGTAGGTTTTCTTTTCCTGACATTTCTTTTTCCTTCTTCATCCTTCATCTTTTCCTATCCTTCATCCTTCTGGGATGATATGTAGAGACTTTTCCTCAGTCTTTGTAAAAAGCCTTCATTTTACAAATATTTACTACCGGAGTACTTCATTGATTTAGTGCTGCTACATATTTCAGTGAGTTCTTAAAATACAGATTTGTGCTTAGACCATTTCAATTTGATTATTTGCTTAACTATATAGATTTCATGTAACAAAAACATCCACAGAAACACTGGTTACTGTCACCTAGCACCTGTTCATTGGCCAAGGGGATTAAGGAATGACAGTTAATGTAATTTTTTTTTATTTCAGCTAAGTTTTTAATACCTTCTCTCATGGTCTATGTTTTTGGACAAAATGTCCAGCATACAGCTGGATAATCACGTCATGTGATGGGTGAGCAACTGGTTCACAGGTCAGGCACAAGGGGTTGCAGTGAATGGGGTGGCATCAGGCTGAGGACCTGTCATTAGTGGGGTTCTGTAGGGCTCCACCATAGGGCTGGTGCTCTTTAACATCTTCATAAATGACTTGGATGTAGGACTGGAAGGGATACTAAACTATACAAAATTGAGGAAGCTGTTGACTCCCGTGAAGGCAGGGAGGCCCTACAGAGATGCCTTGACAAATCAGGGGGCTGAACAATCAACAACCACAGGAAGTTCAACAAGACAAAGTGCCAGATTCTGCACCTGGGATGGGGCAACCTTGGAAGTACAAACAGTTGGAGAATGAGATGCTGGAGAGCTGAAAAGGACTTGAGGGAGCAAGTTGAACATGAGTCAGCGGTGCCCTGGCAGCCAGGATGGACAAACATGTTCTTGGGAGCATCCAGCACAGGGGGAGCATCCAGGGGGCCAAACATGTCCTCAGGAGCATCAGGCACAGCATTGCCAACCAGGGCTGCTGTCACAACCCATGGCAGGGGGCACATTGTCATGGTAAGTTCTCATCAGGCTGAACAAAGAAGCCGGACCTGAAGTGAGGTCTCTTGTGCTTGTGTTCTTAAGGCATGCCTTAACTCCATCAATCAGACAACTATTTAGAGTCAAAAAGTGTTGTCTAACAACCCTCTACATTCTTAAAATTTGCTTCCACAAATGTGGTGGCTAGCAAGCCCTTAATTTTGTACAGCACACTAATATAGCTCTCACCTCCTAAAATTAACCCCTCAAAGGTGCTGGCTTAACAAGCCGCAACACATGTCCACAATCTCCACACTCCTGCAATAAAGTTCAGTATGGAGCATGGGATAGAATGACAGCTGTGGTTGGATCAGACAAAGCAAGAGAGAGAGAGAACAAAGAATATCACCCCAGATTCCACATTGTTCCTTCCATGTGGATGGTGCAGAGCTGGGGTGCGACAAAGAAAGCAAAAGAGAAAGAGATGAAAAAGAGAGGATAGCAAGGGACCTCATCTGCATTCTTTTATAGTTAACCTGATGCATGCCTCTTACATAAATTAGATTCTTCTCACTGTTTTGTTCACACATGCACGAACAGCCTGTGTTTTTTGCTCTGGCATTGTTCAAAACACCAGACATTGATTTAAAACAGTAGTACAACTTCATCAACACTCTGAGTTCATCATGGTATTTTTCCAACTTGTTTACAAGCATGACAGAATTTAATCCTATTACTTCACACTATTTATGCACATGACTAAAAGCACATGTCTTAGGGAAGCAGCGCAGAAACAAAGCTTTATAGTTTAATTTATTTTAAATAGAAAGGCTGTTCAGTACTCAGCCTTTGTAAAGGCTTGAAATAATTTCATTATTTGATTTCAGTTTGTGAATAAAATGTGAAGTCTAATTAAAGTTATTTGAGATTATAACTCTCTTCAGGAAATCAAGTGAATCATTCTTAGGGTCTACACTATTAGCCTTGTGGATCTAAGTGTATGTTGCAGTAAGCTGTACTGTCATCTCAGCTCATGCATTCTCAGTATAAATTGAGAGCAATACAGTTCATGGGGTTTTTTATCTTCTGTACTTTAATTGTGGCATTACCTAATTTTATTTCATTGCTCATTCACTTTGACTATATAAAAACTAAACATTGTTCTCTTGAGATATTTAAAAGTGGATTGTCTTTTGTGCTGAACTACTCATCTGATTCTTCCCCCATTGTGCTTAACTCCTGTCTGGCTAAATTAAAAGATTGCAGACTCTGGTCATTCATCACCATAGTTGAAAATGCTACTAGAAAATAGTTGTGGTAGAATCATGGTTCAGGAGCTTGGTCTTTAACTGACTTCTTGTGCAGAAACTGTGTCTCTGCTTTCATGAAACTTATAAAAGTCAGGTTATACTGCATAGATTACCCTAAATTTATACTTCAGGTAAGCCATCCTAAAGGTACAATAAATCCCACTGATGCCAAAAGACTTAGGTTAAGTTCATATCAATTGTACAGAATTTGGTTGCTTTGTCCCTTTTTTGACCCATGCTGTTACAGAACAACTGACCTCTCTTAACCATGAAACCCAAATTTAAGTAATGATGGCAATTGCTGCTGTGCTTGTGGGTATGTTGCCTTCAAGCTATGGCAGCTAACAAAAGTTTGCAGGATTTCATTGTACTGCAGTCAGACTGGTTGTCATTTGATTGTTTTTGCACTATTGGACTTGACACAAAATTGTTCTGTTTTCTCAGCTCAGAATGAGGTTATGGCTGGAAAAGTCATTTCAGAAAGGGAAATTTTAATATTTAGATTTACTTATCTTTGATAATTTTTTTATTTTTTGTCATTGTAGATATTTACAGATATTCAATTGTTGTATTTGTTATTTTTAACAAATTCATTAGTCCTCTCATGTTGAAGCACCTTCCCTAGAGGGCTTTAAGGATTTTGGGGCAGGATGTGAAACTGAGGTCATGCATGAAAATAGTGATGAAAAGAGACTCTGTGAGAAATGGGTACAATACTTAAAGGGACTATGAGAGTGGATAGAGAACAGAGAATATCACTAATGGATACTGTGTGTGAGAGGAAATGGAACTGAGCATTCTGAATCAAGTTGTTCTCTTGATCTCAGTAGATCAAGTATTATTGAGTACTGTACAGTACTATTGAGTACTGTATTCTGCTAGCAATAAATGCTTGATGCAAAGCAAGTGTTGAAGCAACATGTTTTGTTGTATTTTTTTTTCTCCCCAAAACTTCATTGGTTAATTCATTAATAGTTGCTCAGGGCCTGTGGTAAATGGAATTTCATGTCCATGTCCCAAATATATCCTCATTTGGTGCAGTGAAGCTGACTTGCCTTGTAAAATAATTTTTCTAGCTAAATTTTTCATGTCCACTTTACAGAAATAAAGTGGAGAAACAGAGTGAAAATTTCCACTTTAATCTATATTTGAAGAAATCTTCCTTGAATTTATCAGTAATTCTTAATCTTAATTCTTTCTGACTTGAATCTTAGATCAAGGAAGGTGTAATCTGGAAGCTTTTCTTCATTCTAATTGAAAGAATTAGAATTTATTTAATTTAGAGGTTATATATTTTAATATAATTTGTCAATAAATTCAATACAAATTAGCGAGTAGAAAGAGAATTTACAATTTCAGGATTCTGGATTTTTTTACAATAGGTACTAGTATTGGTTGCTAAAATTTGTAAAGATCATTCTTTAGGGAACAGCTTGCAATAGTTCTCATGCTTAATTTGCACACTGAGTTTGTGCATTATCAGTTCCAGAGGACAGCTTTCCCAGAAGATCATTTAACCACTTTACAAAGTGTTGTTTTTCATTTTTTCCTCAGGCTTTTATTTATAACATGTGCTTCAAAGTATGATACCAGGCATCATAATAGAATTCTAATTTATGCAGAAAACATTTCTTACCAGCTTTCTCAGTTCCTTTGGTAATAATACCCAGTTGGTGTAGATTTCTCCTGTTGGCTTCATTCTTCTTTCTCATCTGTTTTGTGAAAAAAAGTTTTATTATCTTGATAAAGGAAGAAAATACAACATTGTGCCTAGCAGTTATTTTTCTATATCATTAACTCCAATATCCACAATGAGAAGTGTCACGTAAAACAGCTCCAGATCTACAAGAGTGATGCTTTTGAGCTCCACTTTCTGATTTTCATGGAGGGGAATCATGCTTTTCAGCTATGGACTATGCAGGTTAACAAGTTTTTTATTTTGTTTTATTTTTCTCCTGAAGAGACTTTCAGTCAGGTCAAATCAGTCAGACAGTCTGCCCGTGTCCATTCTTGCATCTTGCCTGAGGAGTGCCATTTTCTGCCTCTCTTGTAACCCTGAAGTCACAAGGTCTTTCTATCTCTGAGATATTTTGTCAGGATTTTCTTCTAATTGTGTACAGAAAGTAAAAACAAATTAAAAATTTAGTTTAAATATGATTTGAACATATGAAACAGGAACGTATGTGGAACTTTATCGGGCATGAAGGCAAAATTTTTTACTAGACTACAGCTGCAGTAACCCATAATCTGAATAATTTCCAGATTACATTGGATTTTACTTACTGTGACATTTAGTCTCTGGGTTCATTCACTGCTAAGTTAGTAGTGGAATGAAACATTCAGGTTTACTCTGAATAAGTGTTGAAACAATTAAAATTGTAGCTTAAAAGGAACAGTCCATTTTAAAGAGGTACACCTAATTTCCATTCAAATTAAAAATATTTTGGAAGACATTTTCAGATGTGTGCTACTTGTAGTCAGGAAAGATAGGAGTGTGCAGGTCCAGTAATTCCTGTTTTGGGAGCACTAGCAGGAGATAATGCATTAGAATCTATTTGAAGATTTTGTTTCTGACAACCATCTTGGGAAGTACTTATTTACAATTTATTCTGTTTCATAGACAAAGAAACTCAATTTTGTTGCTTTGATGAGGGAAAACAGTCTTAGCTGTAGAATAAATCTGGAGCTGGTATCATCACCTTGACTCTCTTTTGAAAGATTTTGTGGAACCTCTACCATTTCTTGGGGTTGCAGAGTTGTGCGTGGCAGATTGGCTGCATAAATATAAATCATTCAATTCTGCTCAAATAAGTAACTTCTGTCAATTACTTCAACAAAACTTACTAAGTTGCAGATGATTATATTCAGCTAATTAACACTGCTTTGCCATTCAGCCAGCACTGAGATCTCACATTAATATCTTATTTCTTTCTCTAGTCATCAGTTAAAACAACAGCAGGGACATAAAAATGCTTCCCTCAGTGCTTTATCTTTCAGCACACATGTAGTCTGAGTTAAAAGCTGGGCATTGCTATGCTGAATTCAGCAGTGGTCTGAGAATTTTAAGTCCATTTTTATCCATTTCCATGAGCATGCCTACCTTATTAGTGCAGAGTAGTAATGTGGCCTTTGCTACAGCCAGCACACCTCCTTGGCCTGGGTAGGCAGCATGTTCCAATCCAGGCATCCTGTGGCATACCCTGAGTTATACAGATTGCAGTTAGGAACTGGCCTGCTTCCTAAGGGGCTCTAAGAATGGACATGTGTCTGGAAGGCACAGCCAAAGTTCCTGTATACGTCTTGTCCAAAATACCTGAGCCCCAAGCAAATAATGGTGTAGGTCCCATGTGCACACAAGTCTTGGATCCCACTTCTTTTAATGCTTTTAATTCTTATTCAGTGTTGCAAAGGTCTTTATTTCATGCATACACCATACAGAAAATTTCACTGTTTCTTAAATCTGACTTAAATAATGTGTTTTGTTACAATAAAACTCATAATTATCTTAGCATTTAATGGAGAAAATGAATATAGCAGTGATATTAATAGTCTTGACGATATTTTTTTTCCTTATGTATTTAAAGGAATTGCAATGACCTCAACAAGAATGTTTGAGGAGCCTCCTCAGGGTCTCTGATTGAAAATCCTCAAAGGGGTCTGTCCCAGGTAGCACTGCCATATTTTGGCTGTCTGCAGGCAGTATCAGACCAGCTTTTAAATGCTGCTGTGTTGCTTGTTTCAAAAGAACAAATATTCCCAGAGAGACCACCATGCCTCTTGACTCCACAGATGGCCTACACTCACGTGTAAGTGCATGGGTACATGCACTCTTTGGCACACACAGCAAGCTAGGATTCATCAAATCCAGTGTCGTGGGATTGTTCAGCCCTTGTAAAACAGGACAGCAGAGAAACTTTGCCCTGTGTTTTCACTCTACTCTCTTTGCAGGCATCCCGGGCAGCGACTATATCAATGCCAATTACATAGATGGATACAGGAAGCAGAATGCTTATATAGCAACGCAGGGGGCATTGCCAGAAACCTTTGGTGACTTCTGGAGAATGATGTGGGAGCAACAAGGTGCAACAGTCGTCATGATGACAAAACTAGAGGAGAGGTCCAGGGTAAGGAAAACTTATGCAAGGTTAAAAATATTGTACCTGAGTTACCACTAATGTCATTGTTTTGTTTCCTTCATGTATGTTTGCCTGTCTTCTTTATATGTGTAAAAACTGAGGGGATTTTTAGGTTGCTACAAGTTTAAAGTGTCTGCACCACAAAAATTACTTATATATAGGACATCTTGCTTTCACTAAGAAACTACCAAGTCACAACATTTATTTAGGTTTTTTTTATGCTCTGGAAAATTTTTAATTTTTGATCACAGTGATTTTGGGGGCTATTTTTTTTTTATCATGTTGGAAATCTTATGAGGTGACCGAAAGAGTTACTTCCTCTGTAGTAATAAGAACATGATTGTATCATCCTGTTATGAGGAAGTTAGTGTATGTCAACAGCATTCATTTCTCAGTTTTAAATGGTATAAATTCACCATTGTTTAATATCAATGAAGATTTGCTTGAGAAACATTTGGTTTTTTTGAGCAGATGCTGGTAGCTAGGAAAATTACAACAGCACATGCAATAACAGAATACAAAATTATCCATGGTATTTCAAATTCAATTTTGCAGACCAAAGTAAAATTAGGAAAGTAAAGCACTAAAACATACAGATATTGTTCTGATAATAGCATGATACTATTCAAATAATTAAACTATAGATTCTATTATTAGAAGAGTTATAATAAAAAATGTGCTATATGTAAAGAGAAATAAAAAATAGTAATTAGATTTTAAATAAGATAAAGAAAGTGATAGAAATTGTAGTGACAGATCATGGTGTGTTTCATGAAGATTTACTAGTGGGTCCATATTTGGTGGTATTTATCAATTCTAAGAGTGGATGTTATTAGAGAGGAAAGAGTAAAAGGAAAGACAATAACAGAAGAGAAGAAGAAGAGAAAGATGGGGAGAAAGAGAAACGAGAAAAATCATCAGCAGCAGTCAATCAGGAAGTATTTAGCCATCAGTGTTGGATTCTCTATCAAACTTTTTCTACAGTAACAGTATTTTGTGTCAAGAGGTACTTGAAGTTCTCAGGGGTTGTTTGTGATACTGTTACCATTGCTGGGAGCACAGGTTGGCTAGGCAGAGTGCTGCACAGCTGGTTCATTGCTGAGCTCTCTGCAAACACATTTATGTGGCTATATTATAAGCCAGAAACTTGAACCAAACGTAGAAATCAGAAACTGGGAGAAAGAAGTGGTGATACTAACATCAGTGGTTATCATTTCCCTTGGGTCCGGGCCAACAACAGTAGAAGGGTTTTCAAATCCAGGAAGTGAATAATAAACAGGAGTGTCACAGAAAAACACTGCTGCAACCATTCTGAGGTACTCTGTCCTAGAAGCTTGCGTGAAGCTGCAGGAACCTGCAAGTGGGAAGCAGGCTGCAGGACTACAGGTGGAAGGTGGAAAAAGCTAAGGTATCAAAGGCTCTGTGCAATGAGTTAGAAAATGCTATAAGTATGGGGTATGAAGAAGAGTTCAGTAATATAGAAAGACATTACAGAGGAGGACAGAAGATTTATCATCCAGACTGGTTTTGAATCAGTAAAAGTATCTTACAGGAGTAACTGGATAATAGTTGATATTTCAGTAGTTCATGGATGAGCTCCATTTCAAAATGAAAATATTTCAGCATGTGTCAGCTTGGAACAGGGTGGACTGCACCATGAAGTCTAATGCTATACTGTGTTGGCATTGATGCCTTTTTCATATGCTTGGATACCTATAATTGCAGTGATTACGTAACTTGAACCTCTTGGCAGCAGTCATTCCTTTCTGGAGGCTTACCAAAACATATACATTTACTCTTTTACCCTTCCTGTCATTTCTATAAGTAGAGTAGGCTTTTTGCAGTTCAAGCAATGTATAGCATTCTAATTATAGAGTCACTTCCCACATGTAACTTTAACCTACATTAATACCACTGATTTTACATACCTGATGGCAATTAGTACATAGCTCATGGTAATTTTAGCAGAATTTTTAGTTTAATCTTGGGTCTACAGACCTTGTCTAGTCCAGGCACTGCCTGTTTGGAATTGAGAAAATGTAATTCTGCCCATTTCTTTACTAATTAATTCTTTAAAATTGCTGGTAAGTGACACCAGAACAAAGAAAAAAAAATCAGTTCCTAATAAGCAGCCCATTGCAAAAGGTATATTTAAGTACTTGAAAGTTTATCTTAATACTGCAGGCCACAGACAGCCACTGTCTAGAAGGATGTTTTGATGTAGCTAAATGAAATCCTTCTCTTTCTCTCCAGTAATTGCCTAGCAGAGTTTTAAGCTAACTCTAGCCTTTGTTGGCTGCACCCTAAAAAAACACTGATCAGAATAGTGATCACCTCCGTAAGTGATTAGCATTCAGAAGCAATACATTCTCTAAGTGGAATAAGAAACTAGACATTCTAGTCAACGGATTGCTCATGCATTCAATGCTTATATTTGTGTATTTTTTGTGCATAATTTATCGCCTTCTGTGTTCATAGGCTGAATTTGATGCATTCATTGCAGGGCATTACATACCAGCTATCCAGTACATAACTCAGCTCCCAGTCTGAGAGTCAGCAGCTCTGTGAATATGGCATACCACTTACCACTTCTAATACAGTGGCTGCATGTAATGTAATTAATGGCATTGATGGTGAGGCAGCAGTGGGAATCCCTGTGCAGGGAAAAAACCCAGTGATGACAGACATTACATTGCTATTTTTTCTTGTGCTATCATTATTATATAGCATATTCTTGTAGAAGAAAAACAAGTGAGATTTCAAACATGAAATATAAGCACTGTTACATATCATTAGGGATGAAGAGCTTTGCTAATTTTGTTTCTCTTTCTCCTTTGATTCTGTTTTGATTGCTTTTGTGTCTTGGCAGCCTGATCATTATTCCCGCTGCAAGGCAAGATTGTTTCTCCCTCAGACTTTCTGCTTTCCATTTTCGTGTCGTCATTTCTGTTTAGGTAGCTTTTTTGCATTATGTAGTCCTGCAGCCTGGTATCAGCCTTTATAACCTGGACTGCATAGATAAGGATGAGGATTTTAATTGCATCTGCAGAAACAAAGTTGGTTCATTAGCATGTGTTAGATGTCTGAATGACTTCAGATTTGAGAATGTACATCTTTTACAGCTGAGTAGATCAAATGAAGATGTTACAGTGAATTCATTATTCATTTGTTTGCCTATAAGGAAGCTGCAGGAAAAAAAGATCTTTCACTTATAACCTTTCACACTTAGTTGGTTTCATATTAAATGTCATCACCTGAATTTCCCTTGACCTAAACCAGACTGGAAGAGAAAGTCAGTCTCATCATTCAGCTACCATGAAAGTAATTTGTATCAAAAAGAATTACACATATTGGCGGTGCATGGAACAGTATTAGTAGCATTTTTGTCACAGATACGAGTTTAATCTTAGTGAAATTAAACAATATTGAACGTTTTAAATTTGAGATTGAAAAAAAGTAGTTGTGTGTTACACTAAGGAAACATGTTAAACATGTAAAACTTTAATGTATGATACCTCTCTTTCCAACTTCTCTGTCTTCTCCTCTACCGCAAGTGGTACAGATTAAATTTTGTTGTTGTTGAGTTTTGGATGGGGTTTTTTTTCTCCTCTCAACTCTTTGGATGTTCTGAGTACTCACGAGCTGTACTGAATTGTGTGAATGATAAGATGAAAAATCTCTCTTTATAGCAAAACATAACCATGTCGCCTCCAACAGGAAGCATATAGTCCTTCCTCCTTTTTCAGGATAGGATACCGTTATAGATTGTCCACGTGCAAGAGGATTCAATCCTTTCCTTCTTTGCTTTGTAGTTCTGTATTTTGAATACATTTGCTGTGTTATCTTGGAACTGATAGAAAATACTTCCCTCGCTGACCTCATTACAATATTTTCTGTGTTGAGACCCCATTGCCTAGGTTTAAAATCTTATGACAAAAAAACCCAATCAGGTCAAAGCTAAATGAAAACATAGTGACACTATCAATTATGCAAATAATAGAAGGTAAATAACAATATAATGTCAATATCAAGTTGATATTGAGCCGGATTCTGACCTTCTTTACTGATGAGGAAGGCTTTAGTTTCTTAGTGATACTATGAGCTTCATTCAAATTTGCTAATGACTAAATGAACACATGAGAGAACTACATTTGTGCCATTCTGTTAGCCTGATCCAAACACCTATTTGACTATCATGAAGTGGATATCATCATCAATATTATAAGCAAAAATTATCTAAAAAACCATATATGTAGAATAATCATCTTGGTTTGTCAAGGTTTAGCATCTTGAATCCTGAGTCTTCATTGGGAAGGGGGAGATCAAAACAAGCCCAGTAGGAAAATGATGTATCCTCTCTCAGATTTATTCCCCATTATTGATACACATGAGACTATTTGCATGGGTCCTGTATTTTTTTCCATAAGAACATCAAAAGATAATTGAAAGTCCTTGGACTCAGTGTCTCTTAACTTGTCACTGACACCTGAGAGAGCCAGGAGAGATGGCACTGTCACAAGAAAAGGTAAATGGACTTTTCCTGGTATTGCTGAAATGCTAAATAGGAACTCCTGTTATTCAAGTGTTAAGCACCAGAACACTTGTGTCTGTGTATATCAATGAAAATTTTATAGATTTATAGACTATTCCATGTGTAAGAAAAATGGAAAATGGGTGACAGTAGAAATATCAAGTAGGTAAAATAATTGTTTGAGGTTTGTTTTGCTTGGTGGGTTGATTCGGTTTTTTAAGGAAAAAAAACAAACCCACAACGACTGGGAAATGTAATTGTACATTCAGACTCCTTAGTAAAAACAGCTTTGAAACAGACATTGGCAACCAAAGATTTCCAAGTCTTGCTATAGGAAAGGAAAAGATAAAGGCAGGTCTGGGAAGAGCATTACCTTTTTCTACTCAAAATGTGCATGTTGCGAAGAGTTTTCTTGAATCCTGATTTGTTGCTGGCAGAGTAGACACTGATATCTAATCTATCTGACTTCATATGCAAGACAAAGCAAGAGTACGTGCCCCAGAGTAAATAATACGCACAGAAAATGAAGAATGCAGTTTTCTTTTCTGTATGATATGGATGCAGCAGACTTTTATGCAAATGTGATGGAGTTAGTTTTCCATTTGTTGTGCAGGGCTTCTGCAGAAAATTTCAGATCTTTCCTCCTAAGTATGTTTGGGTAATACTGGAGGTATTACCTGTCAAAATAGTGCATCAAAAATAAGTGACAGTTAGACATTTTCACTAAAGGAATAGAGAAGTCAGCAAGAGGTGCACTTAAAAATTAATTTAGGAATATTTTCAAAACAGTCCTATGTGCACCTGTATTCTACTGTATTTAGGCAAAATATAATTGATTTTTGTGGAAAACTTTCACTGGTGTTTTATATGGGGCAGCACAGGTGTGTAAAAATGTGGGGTTTTTTTTAAGTTGTGAAGTATATTTATATGGGAAAATATAAAAAGATAAATTAGCTATGCTATGTTAGCATATAAGACAGCAGATATTAGTAGATAGGACACATAGCTGATGGCATTTTTTCATACTAAAATGTATTGTTTTACTAAAGAGGAATTAAATATGCAGTTTGTCATTGTTCATTCCCTAGTTTTAGTGGTAAACCATTGCCTTCTGTACCAATAATGCACTATCAGAATTTTATTTCACTTCTTTAGTGCTTGCTGCATGCTAAGATATGAGTCAGATGATGAATGAATGAGAGAACTGGGAGAAAAAAAAGGAAAACACAAAATTAAGTACACCATGTGTTCACCAGATTTACAAAAATAAAAATGTGTAGGTTTGTACTGGGTTTTTTTTCACTGTAACAGAATGCCATGGCCACAGTCCAAGAATTCCTACACCATCTTACGAGGTAGCATCTTACCAGTTGCAATGTCAGAATTGTAAAACTCAGTCATAACTGTTTATTATGGAAGGATTCTCAGAGGCACAAGGGCAGGAACATAGTCAGCTCTCAATTTCTATGACTGAAATGTAGTCAGTCATAGGTGCTTAATGCATGCAAGAATCTAATCCAATAAAGCTTACTTTCTTTTTCTAGGCACATTTCAGGTGGAAAAGCTGTGCCAAGATTCCTCAACTAAAATACAGACTGTGAATATCATCCAGTAAAAAAACTGTGGAAATGCTGTACTATAAGTAGGGTTAATTTTGCTTTTACACATTTAATAGGCTCCAAGTCTGGTTATTTCAGCTTATATACATTTGAAGTTGAGAACAGACAGAATCAATGCTCATTGTGAAAAGATCTTGGTAAATTAGAGAGAATCTAGAAGAGAACAGTGATGATCAGATGCTGAAGAAATAGTAATATTTGATTTGTTTTATATATAAGACAGTGAAGGCAATCACAGTATTCTTTCAGCATGTGAAAGGCTTTTAAAAAATTCCATAACAATCTACCATTTTCCCTGCCTTTGGGGCTTTAAGGAGGAAGAAATAAGCTATGCAGTGAAGATTATTTATATCAAACTATTAAAGAACTTCCAAAATGTAATGTCAAGAATGGAACAACCTTGGTGGGATATTGTGTGCAGTGTCTTCCATTGTAAACTTTCAAGGACTGTCTGCTGCAGAGTCTTACCTGAAATGGTCTCTAGCTGACAATACCTGGTATTGCCAAAAGTATTTCTCAAGGCAATCATCTAGGTTTTTTGTGTTATCATTCTTGTGGTTTCTTTTAGCTGTTAGGGTAAACTGATAGTTTTCCATAAAAATATTATTTCCTTGAAGTAAGTCTATGTATAGCAAATGGTTTAGTCAAAACCATATTCTAACTCTGCAATTCGACTTTATTTTCTTAATTCCTTTGCTTTGCACTTGAGGTAAGACATATACTACTACCTCATATAATTCCTCTCTTAATACAGACAGAGGAACTATGCCACATGTAGAAAATGCCCATTGACATTTTGAGTTATAAGATTAAAAATTCTGCTTGTTTTCAGAATTGACTGGACATAGAATCTCAGAATCATTAAGGTTGGAAAAGACCTTCATGAAATCCAACCTTAGCAAATACCACTGTGCTCCTTAAACTATATTACAAAGTGAGATGTCCACTCATTTTTTTGAACATTTCAACATTTCCAGGGATGGTGAGCCCCCCCCTTCCCTGGTGAGGCTGTTCCAATGCTTAACCACTCTTTCAGTGAAGAAATTTTTTCCTGATATACAACCTGAACCTCTCTGCTGCAGTCTTTTCCTGTTGCTGGTTGCCTGGAAAAGGAGATCAACCCCTACCTCACACAACCTCCTTTCAGGTAGTTCTAGACCACAATAAGGTACCCCCTGAACCTTCTTTTCTCCAGACTGAGCAACCATTGTATCCTCATCATCACTTAGATTTGAGACCCTTTACTGGCTTTGTGGCCTCTCTGGACACATGATTAGGTCATGTTTGGTTTAGCATTGTAGCATATTGCTTCAGCATATGGTGTTCTGTCAAGCAATTTGAGGCTTGAAAATGTCAGAGAGTGGATTTAGTATTGTTTATCAAAAAGTGATCCTACTTTTCCTTATTTAGCAGATTATGGTGAAAAGCTCAAGGCCAGTTGCCCTTTATGGCAAGCAACAAATCAGGAAAATTTAGGTTCTTCTAACAGGTGTCTCTGAAAAATAATATTATTTTTAACATTTTACATAATTTACAGAGCTTGTCCTGTGTTCTAAGGAAGTTAATGGACACAGATGGATACTGAGGTAATCAATGCTTTTTCTAGGGGAATTTTCTGGTTCATGTAACAGGAACTGTATGAAATACATTTATGAGATTAGGAATTTCATCTGTGTATTAAACTAGTTATAGAAAGCTCACCTTGGCTTGAAGTTGCATTCAAAAATCAAAATCCAGATTGAGACCTCTAGGTCCACGAAACACCTTCCAATGTACCTTTTCATGTATTAGTTCTGTTTCAAGTGAACCAAAGACATAATAATAATAGAATTTTTTTGATCTGGTGTTTCATTCTTTTGATCCTTTTGTTTCACTGATATTTTACATAATATCAGCTTATTATATCATATTCTTCATATCAGCTTAAAGAGGTAGTTCTCTTTTATGGAAAATAGTAGATCTTCATTACAGTGCTTGAATAGCAGGCTGAAATGTTCAATATGTTCTTCATACTGTAATATCTTATTCAGTGAAAGTATTATTCAGGCTGCCCAGAGTGATCAGCCTTGAGTACAAGAGGATGAAACAAAAAGTAGACAGCACATTCACTTTTCCAGTCAGTCCATTCATTGAAACCTTTTCAAGACATTTCTGGAAAATCTTGCTGAACTTAACTGTTTGACAGACTCATCCTTCAAAATTAATTCATTAAAACCATGCCTTCCCTGCTGTTAGAAGGAGCTCAAAAAAGGCATGTCACATTGATACCAGCAATACAGCCTTGAACTGTTTTTTGATTGTATAGATGAAGATGAAAATAGAGATAGAGAACACTTTTAAACATGTCCAATATTCCTTTCAATATCTGTTTCCTTTTGTTTTAATAACCATACCACACTCTTTCAAAAGGATCAGAATGGAAAAAATCTGGGGATAATTTATTTAATTAATCAACTATCTTTCAGCATTAACTGTTAACCTATTAATCATATCTCAGAAATTCCAGAAAATAGGGGAGTCATTAGGGTGTATTTTAAGCCTTAGTAGAGGACTAAAATTTGTTATGAATTGATTAGCCTATGGTTCATTTATGTTGCCTCCAGATTCTTACTGGAATTTCTTTTTGTGGCTACTGTAATTAAGACCAAAATTCAAAACTTATTTATGACTATGAATTTATATTTTAATCTTTCATTTAAGCCTAGACTGAACTCAGTGAGTTGCACTAGAGCAAATCTTATTTAAATAAAATCAAAAAACCTGTCTGTACTCTGATTTTTTTTTAATCTTTGCATTATAATCTCAAATACTATTGTAAGTGTCTTTAAGCTTTAGAGTCATATCAGCCTAATCCTTAGGTGGCAAGGCATTGCTGGAAAAAGAAAATGGCTTCGATGTAAAATCTGTTTGGAGAAAAACATCAGCTGAAATGTCTGAGGCAGTAAATTAGCTGCTAGGGTCTGAGACAGGTTCCACCAGCAACAATTGGCACTACCTTTTTTATTGCATAATTATTATTGCCATTCAGCATAATTTATTATGTTATTCTTCTGTTTTTGAAGGAAAGTCATCTGCAAATACTATAGAAAATTCTGTCTGCAAAAGTCTTTTTATAAGAAAACAGGAGCAAGAAATTATGTTCTACTGATATTTTGTATCCTAGATTCAGCATAATTAATACTCTGTTCTTACAGCAAATCATTTGCTATATGTATCTGCCTTACACTAGTTTTCTGTCTCTTTCCTGATCTTTTTTTGTTTTGTCCTTATAATCTTAGATGGCTTGTAAGAGCTGGTTCATGTGTTAAGAATTACCTGAAGGATCTTTTCAGCATGAATGATGGAACTTTATACTGGAAAATTATTTCTCTACCCTTGAATGTCAGGAATCTTTGTATTCATATGTTCATATGGAAATACACTTCCTTCAGCTCTGTTGATGCATAGCAGCATGTTCTCTAGTGTCTATGACTTGTTGAAGTGTGAATATCCATGAATATTAGGAACACTGTAGCTGAAACCCTTCAAGTCTGAAAATGTCTCAAGCTTCTCATTTTTAATGAAAAAGGATGCATTTACATTTTTTTACAGCTTTGCTTTCAGTGAATATTTGTACTTCCATAAAGAGCAAGGATTTGCATGGTCTGAATGGAAGAAATGTAGAGAAAGAAAATATGTGTATGTTTGAGAGGCAAGTTAAGAGAATGTGCCTACCATTAGTTATATATTCTAGCTACATTCATTTCTATGGCACCGAAAAAGATTTCTTTTTATTGTATTTAGTCATTTGAGAGCTGCTCTGATTTCATATGTAGTGGTTTTGGCAGTGTGCAACTTAGGATCATGGGCTGAGAGATGCTGTCAGGGAGCAGGATGGTCCCCCTGTTATCCAGGAGAAGAAGTCAGAGAACTGCTGAGATGCTTGGATGTTCATAAATCCATGGGACCAGATGGGATCCATCCCAGGGTCATGAGGGAGCTGGCAGAAGAGCTTGTGAAGCCCCTCTCCATCATTTGCCAATAGTCCTGGCTCACTGGTGAGGTTCCAGATAACTGGAAGCTGGCCAATGTGACACCCATTCACACAAAGGGTGGGAAGGAGGACCCTGGTAATTATAGGCCAGTTAGCCTGACCTCAGCACCCAGTAAGGTCATGGAACAGTTTATATTGATTTTCATCACACAGAACTAACAGGGTGGCCAGGGTATCAGACCCCGGCTTTAGGAGGGGTAGGTTGTGTTTGACCAACCTGGTCCCTTTTTATGACCAAGTGACCCGACTAGTGGATGCAGGAAAGGCTGTGGATTTTGTCTGTTTGGACTTCAGCAAGGCCTTTGACACCGTCTCCCACAGCACACTCCTGGACAAGCTGGCAGCCCAACGGCTTGGACAGGAGCACTCTGTGCTGGGTTCAGAACTGGCTGGATGGCCGGGGCCAGAGGGTGGAGGTGAACGGTGCCACATCCAGCTGGGGCCAGTCAGCAGTGGTATCCCTCAGGGGTCTGTGCTGGGCCAGTTCTGTTCAATACCTTTATTGATGACATGGATGAGGGTACTGAGTCTTTCATTAGTAAATTTGCAGATGACACTAAGCTGGGGTCATGTGTTGATCTGTTGAAGGGTAGGAGGGCTCTGCAGAGAGACGTGGAATTGTTGGATGCATGGGCAGAATTTAACAAGATGAAGTTTAATAAATCCAAGTGCTGAGTCCTGCATTTTGGCCACAATAACCCCCTGCAGCGTTACAGGCTGGGGACGATGTGGCTGGAAAGGGACCTGGGGGTACTGGTGACAACTGAGTGGACATGAGCCAGCAGTGTGCCCTGGTGTCCAAGAAGGCCAAAGGCATCCTGGCCTGTGTCAGGAACAGTGTGGCCAGCAGGAGCAGGGAGGTCATTCTCCCCTGTACTCAGCTCTGGTGAGGCCACACCTCGAGTGCTGTGTCCAGTTCTGGGCCCTCAGTTTGGGAAGGACCTTGAGACGCTGGAGCGCGTCCAGAGGAGGCAACGAGGCTGGAGAGGGGCTGGGAACCCAAACCCTGTGAGGAACGACTGAGGGAGCTGGGGGTGTTTAGCCTGGAGAAAAGGAGACTCAGAGGTGCCCTTATCACTCTCTACAATTCCCTGAAAGCTGGCTGTAGTCAGGTGGAGTTGGTCTCTTTCTCCAGGCAGCAACTGACAGAACAAGAGGACACAGTCTCAAGCTGCACCAAGGGAAATATAGGTTGGATATCAGGAAAAAGTTTTTTATGGAAAGAGTGATAAAATTCTGGAGTAGCCTGCCAGGGAGGTGATGGAGTGACCATCCCTGGATGTGTTTAAGAAAAGACTGGATGTGGCACTCAGTGTCATGGTTTAGTTGAGGTGTTAGGGCATGGTTGGACTTGATGATCTTGATGGTCTCTTCCAACCTTGTCACTCTGTGATTCTGTGATTCTGTGAGAGTGAAAGTAGGAGTAAAAGGTATGCTTTTCAGTACTTTTAGTTACATTTCTCTTAAAAAAAACACTCTTAGATCACCAGTGAATTATTTCACACTCATGTGTCTACGTCATTCATCTTGCCATCTTTAGTTGTAGGCAAGAGAATAGTAGATATTTTCTGGTGAAAGCTGTTTTCATGTGCATTTAGTGGCACAGAAAAACTCTTGGATGCAGGTGAATATAGTCTGCTAGGGAAAAGATGTACCTTTGGAACTCAGAACTACATGGATAAGAGAAAGATGATGACTGTGAGGGCTTATCAAAGATATATTAGAAAATAACTCACAATAAAAACACTGTGATTGTCACTCTGGAGAGGGCTAGTATTATCATCAGCATACTTTGCCAAAATATTTTTTTTCCAAATAATTTACAGAAGCAAGAGAGAAATGGCTCTTACTACACAGAAATTAAACAGGCCAAAAAGCTAAAGCAAGAACACATTTGGCAAAAAAAATTCAAAATTGACTTGTTGACATTTAGTGTTAAATTTTGGGGGTTGAGATTCTTTTTCTGAAAAGAACATAGGATATGTAACCTCTCCCACTTCAAGAGCTGAAGACTGGGATCTTAACATAGAATAAAAGGTTTGGAAAGAACTCTGTCTCAGAAAGTAGTGTCTTACCAATCAACTTGTATTATCTGGTCCTCTGCTGCCCGTGAAGTCCAATAGAAAACATTGCTTAATCTCTCCCAAAGATAAATTGGACTCTAAATTGTTAGGAGTATTGGGAATATAAGGTTTATGATCACAGAGCAAATGAGGGTAGGAGGCACATAAGGACACATCTCTGAAGAAGACCTCTTGATCTCAGAAAAATCAATAGGCAAAAGGGACAGAAGATGCAGTTCAGTCAATTTACACTTCATGTGCTCTTCCAGAAGGTTAAATCCACATCAACCTGAAATCAGGTTTTCTTTCTAAAAAAATTGATACTTACTTTCATCAGTTTCCACTTTCAAATAATATATATACTACATTACAAATTGAGTTTCTTATTGAACACTTACTGTCTGCTTCCAGCAGCAGTCCTCTGCATCATGTAGGTCTCACAGAAAGTATTTTAGAAAAAATATACCATAATTGAAGTTTATGTTAGATAAACTAGTACATTAAAAAAAAACCCAAACAAAATCTCCACCTCAAGGAGCATGCACATTTATTTTTTCCCAGCCTAACTGAAAAATAGCCTTCTAAGTCTGAGTAAATTTTTAACATTAGATTACTCTACAAAATAAAAATAAAACAAACATTTTCTGTCATTTTCAAACTGGTCAAACTTTGTCATTAGCAAACTGCAAGGTGAGTAATTTTTCAGAAATGCTTTCTGGAAGCTGGTACTGCTTCTATAAGCATATAATTTCATTGTTAGATCTGCCCAGTGAAGAGAACAACATATTTAGGCATGCAAAGGCACAGCTACACTTTTCTCTCTTGTTTGAATTTAAAAAATCATTTTTATTAATTCAAAAAACCCCAGGTTTAGTCAGAGTAAACCTGTAGTTGCTAAGATTACAAATTACAGTTACTGTGTATCCACACTTTCTATGAAAAAATGTTCCCAAAAACATTCCATTCCATGGGAATTAATAAATAATAAACCACAACTTATTTGTTTAAAATGCAGGTAACCAATATAGACATGTTGCACTGCTTCTATATTAATTAGAAAATGAAGCTAGATTTTCTATAATTATATTTAAATGTCTCAATTGAAAACATGCTTTTTAGTTTGATTTACAAAGAGCAAAGGGGCAAGTACTAGGAATCTTGCAATTATATACTGGATATTTGTGAACTATTTGCAGTACTTATTCTTTCAGTAAGTGACACAAGGAAGTAATTATTTATTTACTTAATAAGAGAATTTTTGCACTATCAATCCTATTTTTTAATAGAGCAGTGTCAATAAACATTTTTAGTTACTTTGTTGAAATTCGTTTTCTCTAAACTAAATTATCATTGCCTGTAAAAAATTGTTTCCCTTTACTTTGCCACTAATTAATTCTTATCCCCTGCTTCAGTGGGTAGAATTTTTTTCTTCTCTATCTAGATTACTTGTTCTCAGACTGTGATTTGTGAGCCATTAATGATCTGTGACCTCTGAGCCTCAAAATAAAATGATCTGTGAGAAAGAGCTATTTGGGTCTGGAGTGTTGGGTAGCATACTAAGTCTTTTTTCAATAACTATTGTGCAGAATGAAGAACCTGGAGAACCACGAGTTTCAAAGATGCATATCTTAATTTTCCATTTTGGGGAAATAATCACTTTCCCTTGTGGATTAGCATGACAATTCACATCTTTTTACTGCAAATATTGTGCAATATTCTGCTTTTGATGTTTGTTACATTTAGTGTATTCTCATTGAATTTTGTATGCGTCTGGCTTGGAGTGATTAATGAAGACATGTATTAAAAAAACCCACTGCGTTGTTACTGGACTCAGTTTAAACTTATTTTCTGTACTGTAGGCAGGGCTAATTGGTAAGAATGTATTGTTATAAATAGAATAGAGATTGACTCTCTGTTTCACCCATCAGCCACTGAAAGTCAAATGTTTTAAATTACTTGACTGCCATACTGCTTTTTACTACATTTTTGGGTGGGTTTAGGGGTTCAGCATTTCTGTTTTCTTAACAGTTATCATTGAAAATACCCTTTTTAACCGATACAAATTATTGAGCCTTAGAAATGATGATAAAAATATAGTTCTCTTATGTGTCATCTTACATAGAAGTATTGCATATTTTAATTCTAGACTGTGGAAATTTAAAATTAGGATTCCTCTGAATGAATGGCTTTGTGTTTTTTTTAGATTTGATGGATGAACTCTCTACCAAACTATTTTTTTAAATGCCTGTGGACTCAATTTCATGATATGCTTCTTCTCTGATGAACACTGATCTCAGAAGGAAATTTTTTTCTCACAGTCCACTTAATAGTTGCTGATGCCGTTTCATTTATCAGTGTAGAGAAATTATTTCTAAAAACCTACTTGCTTGTACTGAGCTATATCTATACATAATAAATACTAACATCAAAGCAGTAGTTTATAAGTTTGGGGACTAATGCAAAATATGGCAAATATTAAAAAAATGTTCCACCTGTGTTGCTGTACTGTTATTAAGTTATGGACTGTGAAAAGTGAATATATAGGTCATATTTTAGGCTACTATAAACTGTTTTTTTCTTCAGTGTATCTATGTTTATTAGCATTTCCCAATTATATGTCCTACTGAACTTGCCCATTATGGAAGAAGATATTATATAATCTATGACCATAAGAGCAGTTCCTGTGGATGATAAAATAAATTTCTTGTGTTGGAAGTTGGCCATTGTATCTCCACATATTTTCAAAGCCTATGGTGATATACAGTCAGATATGTAATAAATTTCAGTATTAAAAGTACTAAATGATAACATATTTTTCACTGCAGGTGAAGTGTGATCAATACTGGCCAAGCAGAGGCACAGAAACTTATGGACTAATCCAAGTCACCCTTTTAGACACTGTTGAATTGGCAACATACTGTGTTCGTACATTTGCACTTCACAAGGTATACATACTTATATATACTTACTATATGCTCTCAAATTGAAAGGCTGGCAGTTTTTTCCCTCACCTTCCATTCCTTCCTTCCTTTCTATCACTGGCCTCCCTCCTGTCACCTTGTCCTCCTTCTTCCTTTTGCTTCTTGCCTTACCTGTGTGCCTTTTCCCCTTACTTCCTTATTCCCTTTCTCCTCTTCTCCTCCTTTCTAGCCTTACCCTTGTTTCCTTCTACCAGCGCTGAATATTGACACTTCTACAGAGTACATGTTCCTGATAACATGAAGTTTTGTAAGTTAATGCAGAGCTCTCACCATGAAAAAGCTGAATACTTGTGGTGCACAAGTGTACAGTCCATTTAAAGTGTACAGTCCATCTTACATTGTTTGAATCTGTAATTAGGATTTTCGTCCATAGTTCTTTTTCTTTCTGGCCCCAAATATTTAAACAATTTTCACTGGTATATATGCTTTAGCAGTTGTTTTACTGAAAAGTGCTGATATAATCTCAAGTAGCAGTTGTGTCATGAAACTTTTAAATTTCCTAGAATGGCTCAAGTGAGAAAAGGGAAGTGAGGCAATTCCAGTTCACTGCCTGGCCTGACCATGGTGTCCCAGAACACCCAACACCATTCTTGGCTTTTCTGCGACGAGTCAAGACTTGCAATCCACCTGATGCTGGACCTATGGTTGTGCATTGCAGGTAAGCCCAGAAGTTTCTTCAAAGCATGGTATGTCAAGGTTCCTGCTTTCTGTTTTGTTGCAGATGAAAGTATGATTTTCTTTCAAATAGACTTCTGAGTCTGTCAAAGAAAAAGGTGGTTGCATTGCAAATCAACTATGGCACTGCCAACTTGGGTAGGCTAGAATTATTTTATTTGGTCTATGCACAATTAATTTAATTTTAGTACATCAAAAGATCTCCAGGAAGAATGTCTGCAGGGAAAATACAAATGTATCTGTGGCATTCAGAATGTGGCATGAAAAAGGAAGAGGATGGTATTGGTTTAAGAGCCTAAGTATTGAAAAAAGTATGTTTTAAGCAATTAAACACTTTTTGAAATTATTACTTAACTTATATTGTGTGAGAAAGTAGCAAACATGGGAATTAAGACTGATAAATTCAGGTAAGACCTGAATCTGTATTCAAGGTTGAATCCCCAGTTTAGGACTTTGAGGAACTGAAAATGCAAAGGATGTAACTGGGGAACAAGCCGAACTCAGTTCCAGGGAAATTAGTTCTCCATGCTTTTTGGCAAAGTAGCGCACGTCTTCAGGCATTGTAAGGTATGAATTAGTAACAATGGAAGAAAAAAAGTCAGCTGCTTTTCGTGTGTTGGGACTAAAGAAAATGAAGAGTAAGAGATACAGGTTCTTTGGAATTTGCTGAACAGATAAGGACGTTATCAGAACACATATACCAATTCTGATTGAAATAAACGCCAAGATGTGTTCCCTCATTCCAGGGCTATATTTTCATACGTGGTATAGCTTGCTGTGTAGCCCTTTTCAAAGCAAGCTCCTAAGATCACTATTTCTTGTGAACTTCAGTTTGGAATACCTTCAGTTAGTAAGGCTGAGAGCTACTATATATGGATCTCTGCAGTTACAAATGCTTAGCATATTTGAAAACCAGTCTTGCTTTTTTCATCCAAAACCTGAGGAATAGTAATTACAGCATACCACCATGTCTAGTTCTGACTTCTTATATTGGCAGCCCATACATGGAATCTGATAATTTAAACACTTTTAAAGTGATTGAAAGAGTCTCCTGTAAACAAGATGGAAAAATAAATTCAACAGGAAAACAAAATAAGCAGAACTTAAATGTTGAAAGGCACAGACTGTTTACAAAATACCAGAGAACATGGAACACAGATATTAAATGTTTATTTAAACACCAGGATTAAAAATATGGAATAATTAGAAATAACAACACAAATATACTCATAGAGCTTACTGAGTGTTTCTTGAATGGAGAGGCATATTTTTGTACTTGCATTTAGAGTCTTAAAACATTTTGGTTATTGTCTGGGATTTTAGATTTCCTCAGATACAACTTCTTTAGCTTCATCCATATATAGCATACTCCAAAGTTGCTCAACAGTGAGGATGCTACCTCAAAAATAAACTTAATAGAAGAAATTAATTTTCCCACTCTGGAAAATCTCTTCATATAATAGCCTAAATTACCGCTATGGAAAAATAGGCAAATTAAATCAGTTTTTATGGCTAGTCATTGGAAAAGATGAAATAAAATGCATTGCTTGTTATCACTCAGTGGTACTGATGAAGCACAAGGCAATTATTTTCTCTTTGTCATTAGTTTTTCATGCAGATTTCATTGAAAGTGGTGGTCAAGTTATGTAGTATGATTTTATGCCTGAGGGACTTTTTGTATCCCAAATTCCTATTGATTTATGTATCAATAATTTATCTGCAATAAGCATAATCTGCTATATATAAGCTTTTTGCCTTATGTATAATTACTAGAGACATTAGGATTTCAGTCACTTCATACAACCTAACCTCTAAAAAACAGACTTTCACGTATCCTATTATTTTAATAAGGTTTTTAAATTTGACTCCTAACAATTTGTCTATGAACAGAATTAATGTAACCAGGTTTCTGAAAAAAATTAAAATGTATGTCTCTATAATTAAAACAGGCTGGACATTTAGCATCAAGTGTTCTGAACAGTCCAAAGTTTATTAATCTGCTAATTACCTCCTCAATGTAATGTGTTGACTATCCAACTGATAGACTAATGAAGTAACTAAAGTGTTTCTCACAATAGTCATATTAACATGTCACTTTTCAGGCATTATGTAGCAACATAATATTCAGGGATTTGTATTGCCTTATCATTTTACATTCAACATGATTTTGTTGGGCCTGTCTTGTGCAGGGACAGAAGTCAGATTTCAGTAATCCTTGTAGGTTCCTTCCAACTCAGGTTATCCTTTGATTCTATGATTATTAAATTGGTTCAAAAAATCAAAAGAGGAACAACTATAGAGCATCACCACAGCATTTTTAGTCTAAAGGATATGTCTTTCACACAGCAATATGAAAATTTTTCCTATTTGATTTGAAATTGAAGTACTGGACATGCATAAACATTTCATTTTAAGCTATAAAAAATGAATTTAAAACAATTAAGTACAAACTCTGCACATTACCCAGTTTTTAATTAGAATCTGCTTTCCATTTTTTTCCTTCTCTTCTCTGTTGCTCACTTTGTAAGTTTCTCCATTCCAATCTTTCCTTTGCCTATTATAAGTCATTTAACACTTTTATCAATTTTTTCTCTCCACATCTGGACTGATCCTTATTCTCTGGACCCCTATAACTATATTCTAGTTGTGTCCTTCAATTCCATTGTTTTATAAAACTTATTTCATTGTTGATATCACATTGCTGAACCATTTAATGAAATATGTTCCTAACTTTCTTAGTATTTTCTCTGAAGTGAGATTGTAATTCTAATGGTAATTGTCATTCTAATTTTTGCCAAGCATCTCCTTTTACTTTTACTACACTCTACTAGTTGCTGTTTTCCATTGAGATATTTTTCTGTTCTTGACAAACTTCTTGATTTTCATTTATTCCTTTCCTGGCCCCTATTCTGCCTCTACATCCTTTTTAATATTCCTCTTGTCCTTGTTCTGTATCTTGTCTGTTATTGTCTCCCATTTTGCGTTTAGGTCTACCTAAATCCCTTTTCATTAAATTTCCCCTTTTCATCATCCAGATTTAAAAAGTACTTAAGACTTTTCTAACTAGGAGCCAAACAATACATTACAGAACCATATCTTATATCCTTTGCCTATGGTAGACAGTCTTTTTAACAATATCTCATTGAAGGAGTAATCTGAGTTTAGTTTCTAGAAGGAACACAGGATTTATAGTGGCAATTTTAAGCCATCTGAGACAACACTAATACCTTCTTTTATATTTCTTCCAGTACCTACCAAAATATCAGAGCTCAGGAAATTCTAATAATCACATTACAGAAGTATAAACAGAATGGGAGCTTCCTTTCAAAATGTACTTGATAAAAAGAAAGAGTAGGCTTGAAGAACCTGTGGAAGTCCTTTTCTGCAAACTTTTAAACCATAGAAACTGAAAAACAAAGCTGTCAACAGTACAGGGAGAATTTATTTCTCACCCTGCGTGGGTGAGGAACACAAGAGCCACCTGTCTGTGTTTTGATGCTTACAGAGTAACCCCCTATTTATTCTTTATTTATAGGTATGTATTGCAAGTGAAAGGTTTACCCTAGGATTTTTCTTACTCCATTTCTACCCATCTGCCTTAACAATGACCAGCAGTTGTATTTCAGTCCATTTCATGTTAAGGGATTACATGGTTTTCTAGTTTGCTCCATGGTTTTGGGGTACAGCTAAATGTCCAATAGAGAATCAAGGTAGATGGAGACCCAGTTCACGAGTGACCCCAGACAAGTTTGTATCAAAGCCTCATTTGTTGGTTAGCTATTTTAATATCCTGTCCCTAGGAAATGGTTTTTGAATGTGTGAAGAGTTTATTTAATAGTACAGTGTCCTTAATGGGAAGAAGTCTGAGCTGAAAACACCTGATTACTGAAGAGCCCACCCAATACATAATTGAATACCCTCTTCTCACATAACAGCGACCAAAAAAACATAGTTCTATCTAGTGAAATTAACTAAGAATGTACATACTACCATTCTACATTACTAAACTTGATGATTTCTGATAAATGTATGTCAAAGATATGCAAATGGGAATATTTTTAATAATATTCATGTGATAATAGCAAAGAAATACAGAATTATATGATCAGAATTTCCAAAACATTGATAATTATTTAATACTAATGTATATGCAGCAGGCATCTTTGCTTGTCATTTAGACATCTACTTCTGATAATGGTTTGATTGCCTGTACAGTATTGAATTTGAATCTAATATAGAAGTCAAAAACATTTTGAGAATTTCATAAGGACATTCTACCAGTCAAAGCTCTTACTTGTTGCTGTGGTTTAACCTCTGCCAGCAGCCAAGCCCCACACAACTGCTTAGTCACTCCCATTCCAGAGGGATTGGGAAGAGAATCAAAAGAGTAATAGCTGGAAAAATAATGGGCTGAGATAAAAGAAGTTTAGTAGGGAAAGCAAAAGCTGCACACACAAGCAAAGCAAAACAAGGAATTCAGTCATTTATTCAGTGCTTCCCATGAGAAGGCAGGTGTTCAGCCATCTCCAGGAGAGCATCACACATAATGATGACTTGGGAAGACTAATGCTATCAATCCAAAAGTCTCTCCCTTCCTTCTTCTTCACCCCTCTTTATATGTTAAGCATGATGCCGTATGGTCTGGAATATCCCTTTTGGTCAGTTTGAGTTACCTGTGTCTCCTCCCAACCTTCCATGCACACCCACCTTCCTTGAGCTCCTGCACCACACACTGAAACAGAGGCAAGAAGTCTGGGAAGAAAATAAGTTGTACTCCAGCCAAAACCAGCACACTTGTGCAAAAAAAGTTGGCAGGATTTTTACTGGAAAAGGTAGCTAAAACATATTCAGAGGTATGTTAATTTTAAGGGAAAAAAGACATAAATCATTGCTGAAAGAATTATGGAACACCAAGGGAAACATCAAGGCCTAATCTAAATGCAGATTTTTTAATTTAAGTAATCAGATATTTTGTAAGGACTACCTCCACGAATGGTGTAGTTGTCATAACATAAATGCATAATTCCACTCCACTCTTTTCCCAAGAAAAAAGAGAAAGTTTTCTGTCTGTATCTACCAGGGAAGACAGTTCAGTAGAGCCTCAGTCAATGTTGAGCTAAATGTTCCATGATCCTTATTCTTAGTGTGAGATATGGAAGAGAAAAGCAGATAAATTAAAGCTGAATGCAAAAAAAAAACAAAAACAAACAAACAAACAAACAAACAAAAAAACCAGAAACCGAAAACAACAGAAAAAAATCCACAAATGAAATTTATCACTCCCTTATTTGTATAAGTACCTACACTTATTTGTAGGTACTTTACACAATGGGTTAAAATCTTGGTTGGCTTATTTAGAGTAACTTGTCTGAAAATTTTTCTGTGGTGGCTGAAATAATTGATGCCCATAGATTTTGGTTTTCATTTACAGTTATATTTTAAGATTACCCTTTCAGTCCCTTTCTACAGAAGTTGAGTAATACTCCAATCCCACTGGTCTTTCTGCATGACTGCCCTAATTTGCAGAGCTGATCAAGAAAAAATTGTTTCTTTAATGAAAAAATGCAGGTTTAAATCCTCGGATTCTGCACTGGTGAGACACTAATGTGTGGTTTAATGATAGTAGGGAAAACACGTTTTTGTTTGAAGTTGGATTAGTGCAGGCAAACAGGTGCTAATCAGATCACATAAACCAGTACTGGAGGGTGTTTGGAATTTTATGCCACTATGTTTTCAAAACATCACAGAACTTCAGTAGTTGGTTCAGTAACACTACCTAAAAGCTTAACATGTTAGTGCGATCCCATATGTTTGAGTCTTTCTTTTAATACCAGCACCAAGGGGCATATCTCTAAGGCCCTTTTTCAAGCTTTGGCAGGTACTGTTAATGCTGCTATTGCTAACAGAAAGACTTGGCTGTTTAGAGGAATGTGACAGTTTTAAGTAAATCTGTGCCTGACTACATAACATAACCAGTTAGGAGAGTGAAAAACAAGATAATTTTCAAAAAATAACAAATCACCATATGATATTCTATTTCCTAAAGTAGAATTCTTATTCAGTGTATGTGAATAAAAAATAGAATGTTTAAGAAAAAAAATATACTTATCAAAGGCAATGATTTTCCAGTGGATTATTTTATTTCATTTCTGTATAGTTCGAACTGCTTCTTTTGCCATAGGCCTTACAAGTGCTCATTTTTTAATCCTTGCAGTGAGTAGGTTGCAGATGACTGCCTATCCTTTTTCACGGTAGGGAAAAAACCTCCCCAGTACATATTCAGAAACAACACAAGTAAGATTGAAAAATACTAGAATCTTCCTCATCTCTTCCCTTTCCTTCTCCTGAGAACAATCCAGGACCCTTCCTAACTTCCTTGGACGGCTGAAAGCTCTAGAGAGGAAAAGACAGTGAAAGCATTTTAGTATGACAAATATTTTAATATCATAAATATTTTAAATTTTCTCTGTTTTACCCACATGTCTTTATACAGAAGTTATTGAATTGCTGCTGTGTATTAAACTGTGCTGGGTATCATCGCTGTACAAAAACACTGTAACACTATTTACTCTTCAGCTGTTAGCTGTGGGTCACTGTACATCTCATAAATATTGTTTTTTCTCATAGTCATTGTTCACTAATAGAAAACAGAGAGGGATAAGATTGCTATAAGAATCTCATATTGAAGAGATGTCTAGTTCGTGATCCTGCTTAGGCTATTTAACTCCTCTTAATATAAATATGTAGGAATAAGTTAATGTGCATGTTTTTCCTTATATTTCATGTGTATTAATAGTCTCAGCAACTCTGACTATGCAATCAGAGAAACTGACTGGCATTAGTTTCATTTCTACACATACCTTTATTCTTAGAAGTTACTTCATTTCAACATATACAGGATGAGGCTTGCAGCGTTTATGCCTTGGATGTTTGATCTCTGTTTAAGTAAATGGAACTGGATTCACTTATTTAGAAAATTTTGGATGGTTTCTCTGTCTTTGATCCATTGTTGGAATTGCAGAATCTACTGGAAAAAGAGAAAGAAAAGAAGAAGAAAAAACTTTTCTAGACGAAAAGTTGATAAAGGCTAAATGGAAGAAATTGGTATAGCGAGACACTCCTTGGTAATTTTATAATGAATGGTATTACACACATGGACAGGAGATGTCACAGGTAGAGGGAAGTTTGGATTTGCCTTCATATTTTCACCATAAATCTTTCAAGGTCATGAAAATGCAGATTACAGAAACCTTAGAGTTGAAGACTGGATATTTTATGCTGAACATGCAAGACCTCTCATGTAATTATTGGGATGTGTTCATGCAAGCATACAGACAAGAGGAAGTGTCTCCATCTGTATGCTGATTGAGAGAGAGATGGATGGTTAATGCTGGATTTTCTTTTCTCTGTTTCAAATTTGAGAGTAACTAGTTAGAATCATCTTGATAGCAAAGATACTATTTCCCAACTCATCTTTTAACTTAGCAGTGTTCTTATGAGCTTAGGTATCTAATTTTTTTTCATTAAATTTAGGCACTTGCTTATGAAAACCTGGGAGTATGAACATGATAAGAACTAGCACACCATAGTTAATGTGATGTTACAGAGGGTCCTGTAAAATTGGCCTTGATAGATTTTTTTTCTTAGAGTAGGAAAATATTGTGCTATATTATCTGTAAATCCTCCATGAAGTGTCAAACACAAGCAAACTGATGCTGATCCACTTTCAAGTTTTGTCTTCAGTTAGACACCAGTTCTTAGCAAACAAGCCTTTCCTAAAACATGAACTGTAGTTGCTGTATGTATAGTATATGCTTCCATTGTTTATAAGCATTAAAACTCAGAAACGATCACTTAAAACATTATTAAAACTCAAAAACGTATAAATAACAAGTAATAGTAATATTTTGTCATGCAGATTCAAATAATGAAAAACACCTACTTGTGGTCTCTTTGATTAAATCCGTCATATGTGTATAAACCCATATTTGGTTGGCACTAAGCCTATGGTTCAGGGATTATACTCCCCACTGGTGTGACTCAGGGCTGGATTATCTTTTGAAATCCTAAAAAGCTGCTGTGACTGCATAGGGTAAGATTTGTTTCTGGTAGCAGTCAGAAATCTGTAAAGGAACATAGGGAATGCTATTACTAGATAGAATCAGTGTTCTGTCTAGACCAGTATCCTGTCTCTGACAATGGCAAATGTCAGAAATTTCACAGGAAAGTACAAACCTCCAATGTCAACAATATTTTAGTAAAGTTTCCTCTCCAGCAGCAAGCATTTAGTGACTAGTTTAGCCTTGCTTCATGAGGATTTCAATTCTTTTCCCTTTTATTCCTCTAGCTACCTACAGAAACTGGTGGATACTTCTTTGCTTATATTCATGATTGTACAGGCATTTCAAAGAACAAAACCAGGCAGTATTAACTATCCTTTTACTTTTTAAAGTAGCTTCACTCGTATACATTTGAAGATATTTATTTACTTTTAATTTTAATGCGTCTCTTTATTTCACTAAATGTCTTTGGATAAAAGGGTTAAAAAATTTTTTTCATGTTTTACATGTCTACAAATTTTCTTGAGTTCATCCATCAAAATATTGTAACCCATTCCAGTATTTCTTATGTGGAGGAAGATGGAAGGGAGTTCTCACATCCTTGACATTTTTGCTGGGTGTCTCTGTTCCCTCCTTTTGTGACATATGCTTTTTTGGTAGCCTGAGTAAAAGTAACTATTCTCTGGGTATTTTTTTTTCTTTTTTTTTTTTTTTTTAATTAGAGGTAAGCCAGTAAAAATAGTTCCATGATTATGCCACATTTTATTCTAAGTTTCCCAGGGGACATACTGAGGCCTGACTTCGATTTGGCCAACAAATGGCTTCAATTGAGCGGTTCTGCTGAAGACTGATGACTTTTCACTGGGCAAAATAACCTGCCCCTCATTAAAATGTAATAATTGTCTGTAAGATTTTTTTAACAAATGCAATGTCTTTTCCATGTGTTATCTCAAATTACAAATATGTTGCTGCTGATAATTATTTCCATATATATATTATCATGTCCTACAAGGCCTGTAATTTCCTTTGACCTAAGCTGTAGTTTGATACATTATTTGATCAGCACTCTTAGTGAGTCATTTTATCCATATGTATTTAGTTAATTGGTTATTTTTCTCCCCACCCATGTTTATATATAATATACTCTACAAAGGAAAAGGAAATCTGACTGCTTGCAGCTGAGTCTAGTAAAAGAGCAATTAGGTTCTATCAGAGCCAGCAGCTGTCCGTAATGAATTCTGAATTAAAATTATGAGTGAAGAAAATAATCCAGCCATCTGCAGGAAATGTGAAAATATTTTTATAACCCAATAGCTGAATTCTGGAAAGGGGTATCTCTGAGATTTCCCAGCTGTACCTACATTAAATTCCAGAATATCCATAGACACAGAGTATGCTGGAACACATTTCATGAACTTGGCTACCCAGTGTGTTTGGCTAACTTCGAACAGGCTGTATTTTTATCTAAAGTAATCAGCATGAAAGTCTCTTTAAATCCTCTCCCCACATCTCTAGAAGTAAAATGCAGCTTTAAAAATAGTCCTGTTATCTTTTCATGGAGGCTTTCCAATCAGTCTTCTGCCCTGAATATTAATCTTTCTTCATTTTTTATACTTTCAGACTTAATTCAGGGTCTCATCACTTATTATCAGATTTTCTCAGTGACTGCTGTTCCAAGTAAATTCTGCATTGTGATGTCTATTTCCTGTCACCTGAATTTTAAAAACATCATAATACTATCCAAGCTTGCTTTACAGCTATCTTGAAACTTTATGCTAAAATTCCCATTATTTCCATTCTAACTGGCCCACAATTTTTGCACATAAGTTCAAAATCCTGAAAAAAAAAAAGGAAGAGATTAGTGTCTAACCTCTAAATGACAAGTTATGATTAAGAAATGTGAAATGCTTAGTGGTATTAACCTTTCACAACCTGATTTTCTGTGTTACAGAGAATTCATGATGGTATTAAGATTTCAGAGGTTAAGAATTGTTGTAATGAGTGCCAGTAACCAAGCTCTTCAGCGGTCAGTGGAGTATTGTCAAATATTACAAAGGGTATTTATTTTTTTCACTGCTTCATCTAAAAAAAACAGGACTAGTCTTCATATGAGCTCATCAGAGAAGCCTCAGCTTTTTTAGTTGTTTTCTACTGTGTAGCATCTCACTGCATTAATACTGTCTTGCAACCAATTAATTTTAAACCAAACCTAGAAGTGGCGGCATCAAGTTTGTCTCATGCTCTGAATGTATCCTCTAGGTGTATCAGTTTTCTATTGAAAAGGAAGAGACATTCTGAGATAGAGGTCCTAAACAAAAGGTCTACTACTACAGTCATATCAGCTTCAAGGTTCAGGACTAAATTGCTGGTTATTTCCAAGTTTTCAGAGTCAGGGGAAGTGGAGCAAGGGAGTGACAAAAATTTTTAAAAAAAATTTGTACACAGATTCATTTGGGGGCTTTGAATTGTGGTTGGTACTGCAAAAACAAAACAAAACAAAAAAGCCAGTGTGGAGTAAAGAGTCCTGGTGATAACATCTTTCTTTCACTTTGTGCTTACCTGATGAAGTCCTGTGTCTGGGTGACAACCTCAGACTTCTTCACTGTTCCATCAGTTTTAAACCCAACCAGAAAAAATCCCAAGGGAAGCTGCTGTTAAGAAAAGAAGAAATTGTTTTCCACAATAGGAATACAAAACACCTAGAATCAGGGAAGGGTCCAGAGGACTCTGGAATGGAATTATTTTAGTGGCTAGCAAGTACTTTCAAGGTCTTCCAGTTATCCAGATAGCACCAGTTCACCTCTGCTACTTGCACTGATAGGCTGATAGCTCTTCTCCATGAAAATGTAATCAAAGCACAGAAAGAAATATTCAAAAGTATGAAGCCACTTCTCAAAACATTCCACCCTGAGAATGCAAAGCAGGTTAACTGCAAAGAAAGGAACAAATAATTGTTATCAGCAAGCAGCATAATTTCTGTCCATTGATTTCTCTGCTGTTCTGTAATCTTCACTTCTATTTATTGACTGTAGGATCACAGTGTACTTCCTCTGCTAAATTACTCAGAAATAGCATTTTTTTGTATTTACTACAGCTGTTCAGGCATAGATCTATCTTTAATTGAAGGTAACAAGTCACAGTAAGATGTGGTTTTAAAATTAACCTTAAAATACTTTCTTTTTCTAAACTCCATTTCAGTCAATTTTAGAACATTCTTTCTTTAGTGGAATGCATAATGCCAAGAAGGCATTGTACATTGCAAAAATGTAAAGTATGCACTGAAACTCAACAAATATCACAGAGAAGATATATTTAGGATAGTTACTCTTTGACGATAGATACAGAAATCAGTACATTCATATATAAATTGTATTTAGAGACGTAGGAAGATAAGAAGGAAAATATATGAGAACTGAATTAATTTTGAAATAGAAAAATCACAGTAAATCCTTGTAAACAGATAAAATAGTACAGAGGAATAAAGTTGATTTTAATGTCTTTTCTTTATATGACTGAGTAATTGAAGAAATCAGATAACACGGTGATTAAGTAAGGTGTATATGTAAAAATCCTCTATGAAAAGCAGGATTATGGCATGTATTGTTATATAGAATCAACAATCAATTCTGAAAGAAAACCATGATGAGAAAAATAAGAGAGATGAAATAAGGTCAATGAACTTTTCAGTTATGTACAATTTCTGCTATTCCATCTCATAAGCAGGACAATAAGAGATTTTTTTCACCAACAATTCATGATTTCAGGAATGAAGCGGGTAGAATAATTATGATAATTTGTCCCTTTCAAGAAAGAAGCAAATATCACAATTAAGATTGTGACTTTTCAATGGTATAGTTACCAAAGGTGTCAAGTACCTGGTGGCTGAAGTGTTGATTCAAAAGAAGAGTTCTAAGATGATCTGCTTTACAGCTGGGAAATAGAATGTTTATGTCTTTTATAAATATGTAGGATCACAACACCAAATTTAGACAGTGCATTTCAGTTTCTCTCCCAGGACATGTCTAGAATGGTATTTTTCAGAATCCCTATCCAAATTCCAGCAAAATCAATTTCTATAAGGGAAGTTTGTGTGTGTAATATGCTGGTTAATAACCCTTAATTGAGCCTTTCCTCTCTGAATTTCTTTTGTCGTGCATGATATTCTGTAACAATGTGTTTCACAATTTAATTATGTACTACTTTAAAAATTACTTCCTGTTTGTTTGAAAGTCTCACCATTTCATTTCATGATCCCAATTCTTATTTGGCAAGTAAAGAGCAATAATTTTTGTTTCATCTTCTGTATGTAACATTAATTTATGACTGATGAGAGGATTTGAAGTGCTCTAATGAAATGTCATTGTTAGAAGGGTCTCTTAAATTTTTTGTTTTGTTGAACATTACAAATGCTACATTTTTAGCTTGCATGGAAAAATTCACCTTTTAAAATTATTTTAGTAAACAATTATTTCCTATACATGGGATTTGTTAGAGAAATTTTTAGAAGTTTTGATTCTATGTGTTTTAATATTTGAGGGTTTGTTTGTGTTCAAGTTACAATCTCATAAGACAGCTTCTTATCCTTGATATCTCCAGAGCTGTACTTGGGATTAGATGAAGAACAAATTACTTCCTGAACATTATTATACTTTTGCAGGTGCATATTCCAAAAAAATGAGGGCTTAAATCTGGGGCAGTTATATTTGAAGTAATAGTAGAATTCTGAGAATGTACAGACTGAAATGAAAAATCTTATTAAAACACTTCCTTTCTTAAAGGAAGAAAGAAATCTGTCTGGCTTTTGAGTTGTAACTATCCCATGCTTTTGTCTACTACCTGTGAAAACTAGGGAGAGTTCTAGACTGAACCTTATCTGCTTGTAGTGAAATATTCTCCTGTTTTCCAATTTCATTTATTCCATGTTCTTTTTCAGACATTTTATGTGACTTTAGTGATAAATATGGTTGCCTCCATGCATAGCCTAGGGATAAAGAAAATTCAGTCAGTGAAGTCTTTGGTAAAGCACTGCATCTAAGAAAGTGCTGAATACCATTCTTGTTGTCTGGTACCCAACCATAACAACAGTGAGAAGGAAAGTCACTGTACACTTCAATACACTGCCAATAAATTCTCAAAGGTCTCTTTTAAGCTGCTGTATGATTCTTGAAGCAATCCAGCACTTTTTCTAAAACGAAATTTCAATTTACGTCTTTGCACAAGGTCTTTATGTTATTTTGATCAGATGTTTCTTTTCAAAAGGATGTTCAGTGGTTTTATAAGGGCCTTTTTTTTCTGCTTCCTATCCAGGGGGGTGATTTTCTGCTCCGTTCTAATTTGCTAACCACAAAATGGGAAAATAATCTAAATATTGCTCTTGTCAGAGCTACTACAGAATTTCTATGGGATCAGAATCTAATCAATCATTAGAAGTTCCTCAATAAAATCCAGATATTTTTATATATTTCCCATATCACAACCAATTTAATGGACTTTCAGTTTATAAATGCAAGCTTCATTCAGTCTGAAACAGTAATATTCAATAAAATTTTCCCCTGATATGAGTCAAAGATGTCCTACATGATTTTTGGTCCATACTTTACTGTCTTTGCTTCCAATTAAATGATCTGTGAATACTGGTAATTACACTGCCTTCCTTTGCCAAATCAGTGAAGTATCAGTAAAGGGTCATCATTTAAACAGCTACAAATTAATCACAAAAGCCAACCTTTAACACATCCATGCAGTGATTTTAATTCAGAATGTCCCCCTTATGCCTCTTCATTTTCCTTTTTTGAATTGTAGCTATTGTAGCTGTATTACATCACAGGACATTAAGCATGTTTCAGCTCATGGGACTGAGTCAGTCATGATTTTAGAAATTGAAAGCAAATGTTATAATACTGTAAATGACAATATTTGAAGCAGCAACAGTTTCCCAATAGGCATGTCTATTTAGCAGATATCTAGGTTTTCAGATTGAAAATTTAATAGTTCTTTCACTAACTGAAACGAAAATTCTAATTTCGACAGCAACACCAGAAGATGCAAACCAAAAGGGCAAGAAAGCCAATAACAAACGTAGAAATTATTTGTGAAATTATTCTTATTAGCTGAATTATCATGATTAGCAGATGAAAGGCAGGGATTTTTTTTTAATATATTTCAGTGGCTTATTAGTGAGGACTCAAACTGTGTGGCTTCTCAGCAGTGTATCATGGTATATTAAGAAGGCTACGTAATAGTGGAAGAGAAAGAGAAATGGGATAAAAAATTAGGGCAGGATAGTTTCTTTTATATAATAAGCTATTGTAGTTTGGAATTAGAAGGTATTGGGGGCAGGAAGGGCACATTTCAAAGAGTTAACACCTTCATAGCACTGGTTCCATTTTTATATGGAAAGTCAAAAGAGTAGTTTGGTAGACACAGTCTAATGGGCAGAACTAGAATGTAGTGAACATCTTAAAAGAGTAAAACATCTCACTGGATAAAATGGTCCAGAGAGATGTGTGTCAGGACCCCAAATGTGTCCATAAATGTAGTGTGTCACCCTTCATCCTTACCATGAAATGAGTGCATAATAATGTGTTTGGATCTGCTTTCATTATCTTCACAACTTCTGCATATTTCTGTAGACCAGCAAACATCTTCTGTGCTAGAGTATACTAATAGCTATTACTCTTTGAGTTTGCTCATGGAAAAAATAAATATATAAATTATAATAAAAGACATGAAAAGAAGTGAAAATTGTTCATTCCAGCTGAAGGCGCAAGTTTTTACTGGCTTGGGATTTTGCAGTTGTGGTCTGCAGGTACCAGTGACCTTTTTGATGTTCATCTGAAAAATGGCATATCCAGTTATAAACATGATGTTGGAACAGCAATTTAATGCATTATAGGAAGAAGAACTATATTTTAGGTTACTGAGAAAAATCTGCCCTGCCAAACTTTCATATTTCTCACTTGGCCCATGGTTACTAAACTGACAAAAACTGAATGTGAAGAGTAATTATTGAAGGAACAGTTTAAATATTATATAAACCAATCTGACATACAAACGTGTGCTACTTCTGTTCATTTCCCTTACAAGAACAAAATAAAGCCCAAAGAAAATCACAACAGTGAAATAACTTTTTAAGGTTTTCTCCATGATTTTTAGCAATGTTAATGTCAACGGGTTTTCCTGAAATGCAGAGCTTTTATTATACAAGGTAAATGAACTAGGATAACTATAATTTTGTTTCTTTTAATTTTTCCTTCTCTACAATTCCCACTGATGAATATCACTGAAAGATAAATTTTCTTTAACTCAGAATACAGGTTAATTCTTGTCAGAGTGGCATCTAAGATAGTTGAGATTGATGTGCTTGGTCTATTAGCAGAAGTCCTCAGCTGTTTGAAGGGAACCTGCTGCTTGGAGGAGTAATCCTTGGCAAGAACACATGATTAACAATATGTAAATCTGCTGTCTTAGAAAGAAGACTTGCCTTATGTTGGATAAAATATCTTTCTATTTTGTACTTCCTTCTGATTTGGTTATAAGGAAAATCAGTTTTACTCGTAATTGACAAAGATTCCTAAGAAATAAGAAAGACTAAATAAATAAATAGAAAAAATAAATATTTGACCTTGCCTATCAATTTCAGAATGGTTTAGAATATTTGATATCCATTGAAAATATAGAAACTGTGAGAAGTTTTGGTTTATAGTTGTCCTCTAGAAGCTTGATTTTAATTATTTTTGTTTCTTTCTATTTCTACTCAAAAGATTGCAGTTCATAGTGTTTTTAAATATTCTTAGCTAATCTCAGTGTCTTGAGGGTTTATAAACTGTTGCTTACTATACTATGTGTTTCATTTTCAGTCACTAACTGAAAAAAGTTAGGCATTTAGAAAACCTGGGACTATAATTCATTGTTGCAGGCATGATGTGATCCTGGACAGAAAAACAATGTACAAATCCCATCACATTTTAAACTTCAGTTTAGTTTAGCTACACATATGCAAGTAGTTGCAACAAAACTTCATTAAGTTCAATCATACAAAAAGGTGTTCTGATTTGGTTCACTGCAGGTGGCATCCAAACAGTTGGATTTTCCCCAGCCTATAGCTAGCACAGCTCTCTAGTCATGGGTCTGCATTGCAAAGACTAACAGTATGTCCTAGCCAAGTGAAACAGCAGAGGACAGAACAAACTGTGTTAATAGAACCCCCATCAGCAGGGTTGGGACATGGGTGGAAAGTTTACCAGCAAAGTATAATAGAAATACATAAGACACATTTTCTGTTAGATTATTGTTTGCCAATAAATTTACCTCTGTAAAGAGAATAGCAACAACAGCATGTTTAATGACTTAGAAATCATGCTACAAATAAAGCTTGAATTCTTAGAGTATTTATCATCTCGAGTAATTTCCATTTTTAAGAACATACATCTTGAGAACATGTTGCGAGGTGTTTTATTTCTGTTATAGTCAAACCTGAAACTACAAGTTACAAAGATGTCATATAAAAACATTCTGTGTTCTCAATTGCTTTTAATTGATGTTTAAGGAGTTTACTTATTTCAGGGCACCAACCTCTTTCATAAAAGCTGATGTTCATATTCAGAAACATGTGGTATTTAAATCAGCATTACAAAAGTTTAAATTTTGAATGATGTAAAAGTAAGCACAGTGAATGAAACAGCCCATGTTTTCTCTCCCGTGTTCATTTCTTTTAGTGCTGGAGTCGGCAGGACTGGCTGTTTCATTGTGATAGATGCCATGTTAGAGAGAATAAAGCATGAAAAGACTGTAGATATTTATGGCCACGTAACTCTAATGAGAGCACAGAGGAATTACATGGTTCAAACTGAGGACCAATACATCTTTATCCATGATGCACTGCTGGAAGCAGTGACATGTGGAAATACCGAAGTGCCAGCCAGAAACCTGTATGCATATATCCAGAAGCTGACACAGATAGAAACAGGCGAGAATGTCACAGGAATGGAACTGGAATTTAAGGTACTGGGATTTTATGTTGTGGGTAACCAAAAACAAATGATGTAACACTGAAGCTGCTCTGTTCTCCATCACTTGTTTCCAGTAATCAGAAGATTAAAGACACCCTTAGACAAAAATTTTAAATTAGGAAGATGGTTCTTTCTAAAAAGTACAATTCAGTTCTCAATGGCTGTCTGGATAAGAACCATTCAGTTGAGGTTGATTTAACCATGCTGTTCCTTTATTGTTAATATATCTTGAAATATGTGTTTGTGTAGTGATTTAATCCTGGAATTTGTCCAAATGCACTAATGGAGCAGACATTGTACTTTTAAAAGGTATTAAAGAAGTTTTACAAATATTTGGGTAATGCAATAGAATATGGAAAAGTAAGCATCTGAAGTTGAAATTATTCATTAATGGCTACTGAGCAGAAATTATAAAACCTGATAGTGTCACTTGTCTTTGTTATACCTGGCCTTAATTCTTTTAACTTGTTTTCAACAGCGTCTTGCTAGCTCTAAGGCTCACACTTCAAGATTCATCAGTGCCAATCTTCCATGTAATAAATTCAAAAATCGCCTTGTCAATATTATGCCATATGAATCCACAAGGGTATGCTTGCAGCCTATCCGAGGAGTAGAAGGCTCTGATTATATTAATGCCAGTTTCATTGATGGATACAGGTACAAATAGTGTTATGTTCTTATCTTTACTGTTTTAAAAGTTTACAAAATTGTTTATGTAATTATTTTGAAAAAAACAAAACAGTACAGAAATCTAGTAATTTTTTTGTCTGTTCAGGGCTTGTTTGATTGGATGTTTTTTAAAATTTTATTAAAGGGTTAATATTTTTTCCCCATGTAATATAGAAAAATTTTGTAAATTACATAGAATCTTAAAAATTATATTTTAACCTGTGTTTAAGCCACTGAGAGCTCTCAGTATGCTTTACATGCTGAAAGTTAATGAGACCTCAAGCATGCTCATGATTTGGACCCCTATTTCTACACAGTTTTTCTGTTTAAAAGGATATATAGAAATAAGATACAGGAGATACACTCTGTGTGTCAAGGTGATAACCTACAGTCTTGGGACACTGCCTAGGACTTGACCTAACCAATGAAGGCCTTTTGTATATAAACAGATGTGCAGCCCACTGGCCTCTTCATGACAACATGAAGCACTATGCCCTCAGCTGACTTAAAGCAGCTGGTTGAAAAAGACATGAAAGGGAAATGACATCATTTGCCTATGTTTGCCATAGTTTAGGTGTGCCTGAGTATCCATATCCACAGAGTGAATTTTCTGAGCCTCAGGTCATAATTGAAAATAAACTTCATCTCCACTATCACCCACAAAGGTATTGCTGTTGCTTGGAAGAAGCAAGAGCAACACAAACTGGTCATCATCTTATAAAGCTGTTGATCCAATCTTTTAAGATTTTGGTGGTAGCTTTCCCCAGTAGGATTTTAGGGCCTGGAAATTCACACTCCATTCCCAAATTTTCTTCCTGCCTTACTTTTGCTGGAGGCATCAGACTGTTGAAATGAAGTTAATAAAGAAACTGCTTGATGCTATAATTCCTAAACTTAATAGATTGTTAGACAGTTATTTCTATAAAATGAACCAGCACAACTAAGTGTTTCTTAAGTGCTTTTTACAGCACACAAAATTGAGCAATTAGAGTTGCATTAAAATTTAAATAATAATGATAAAGTCATACATCATAATATTAACAGAGTAATTTTCCTCTCAAAGTTCTAAAAATAAAAAGCCATAGTTTGATTAAACAATCATAATAAGGTTTTAATGTGCTCATTGTTAACAGTATATACATTTTCCCTCCAGATAAAGTTTTCTTATAAGCAAAGAACATGAGTATAGATCCAAAATAATGCTGTAAATAATACTATTAATCTACTTTTGTTTTTTGGGTTTTTTTTTTTTTTTGTTAACATAGACAACAAAAAGCTTACATAGCTACACAGGGTCCTTTAGCAGAAACAACTGAAGACTTCTGGAGAATGCTCTGGGAGCATAACTCTACAATTGTGGTCATGCTCACTAAGCTACGAGAAATGGGCAGAGTAAGTACTGCTCTAATATTCCTTTACTAAAATGTTGGTTACAGCAGCTCTTTTCATTAAAATATTTAATTCTAAAGATGAGAATTTTGGTTCCTTCTTCTTTTGAAACAGGAGTGGCCTTCCTGGTCATAGGTGTAAGTTTTTCCAATCTGTTGATGTATTGCAATGGACAAACTAGACATGGTGTGTTTGTGTGGGACACATTGAGATTCAGCAAGAGAGACCATTGCTGTCTATTGAAAAAGAAAGATCTCTCTTTTGGAAACTTCACTTTTGCAGCATCTCCATGTAAAAATGTTAAAAGAAAGTGTGGTATTTTTTAGATTGGAATGTCTTCTGTGTGTTCTGTGCCACACATGAAAGTTTCATCCCCCAGTTTACAGTTCTAAACTCATTTCATTGGTACTCTGTCAACTGGAAGGAATGAAGCAGTCTGCTATCTGGACAGGATTACATCAAGAGAAAGCTGGCATCTGATAAGTGAAATCTGAGTTAGACCATGTGTCTGAGAGAAAAGAGATTATTCAGGACATGGCTAGTGGATGCAGAGATAGAATAGTGACTGAGGCTGGGGCGACTTGCTCCAACAAGCAAAAAGGAAGAAAACTGAAGGTGGTATCAAGATTTAAATTGAGATAAAAATTCACCATTGAAAATTAGATTAAGGATAGCTCTTGTCACTGATAGACAATAAAACTGAGCAGAAGTATAAACAAGTTCAGATATTCAGCAAACAATGAGAAACCCTTGGCAATGCAGTATTAAAGATGTTTTTTTACTCTACACCAACACAAGCAGCTCATGTTCCTGTCACTATTGATACCTTCCATGAATATTATACTTAGCGGAGTAAAAAAGGGTTTATACCAATTTATGGTAGTGCTCTCAAATAATAGGAAGTGTATTTTATTTTGTTATTTCATAGGAAAAATGCCACCAGTACTGGCCTGCGGAGCGCTCAGCCAGATACCAGTATTTTGTGGTAGATCCAATGGCAGAGTACAACATGCCACAGTATATTCTGAGGGAATTCAAGGTTACAGATGCAAGGGTAAGTCAACATAACATTACATTTGTTCCCATAAGTTTAAAAGAAAGTGTTTATTTCTTTTTTTTTTTCTGTGTTTGGGGGTTTTAGAATTTTTACTATTATTAAGAAAACCCAGAGATATACTTTCTACAAGCAATAATAAAAAATCAGATTAAGTTATTTTTAAATAAATGGGATCTTTCTGTAGGAATGATTGATTTCATTCAGATCTAGCATCTGGGCAGCACAATTTTATAGTTCTGAACTATTTGTGCCAAAATACATTAGATTATTTGAGAACTATTTTCCTCTTTTTCCTCATTTTCCCCTTGATTATTATTGGGTACAATTTTTGCAACATAAAGTGTTGTTTTGTTGTTTTGCACCACCCTTGAGGCTGAGTGAGTATGAAGGTTAATATACTGAGATTTTAGAACTGCAAAGCAAATGACATTCATAAGAAAAGCTGGACAAGCTTTGCGCATTATAATTTGATTTTTCATGTAGTATATTTTCAGCTCTCTAGTATATCTGCAGAATAGATACATGCAGCTGTGACCTTAGCATCCTCATTTTCATACTTCATTTCTAATCTGAATTCCTGAGTCCAAAACTGAGTACTCATATAAGATTAAACACACATAAACTTTTAATGTATGTTTGGTGTTTCTCAGACTTGATTTCTAACACTTCAGTCTGTGTGGCAGGAAAACATACTGTCAGCCTCTGTTTCTGTGGGCACTGTGGAATAACACTTGTTCAAGCAAAATAGCAGGGTGTAATGTCTAGGAATATCATGAGTGTCTACTCAGAGTTGCCTGTCAGCATCTGAAATATTAGACTTCCTCATGGTTAGCTAGACCACTGCTTTTAATGTGAGCATCAAGTAAAATTGGGTAGTATTGTTAGTATCGTATCAAGTGAGCATATGAACTTTTTGTTTGGCAAATGAGATTCAGGTGTAGATTTTTGTAAAGGAACTGTAGATACATTGGATCTGATTTTCATTCTATTTGAAATGTGAATCATATGACTCATATCTTCTCTAACCTATTTGTGCTTAAGAAAAGTGGAGAACAGGCTCCTAGCATCAGTCTTTAAACACGCTTGGAAGCAGAGGTAGTCAAATCCAATTTCACTGCAAATATCCTGATAGTTTTAATTGATTTTCTATTAAAAGTCTGTCTTAAGTTGGAAGAATTATCATGTGACATAGTTCACAAGCTCTGATCACAAACTTACAGTTATAACAAAAAGCCATAGCTGTAATCAAAGTGTCCCCAAATATTTTATATTATAAAAAAAATTCCTTCAAGACTTTGTATTGAAGTAGAATATTTAGGCAAGTCTGCTTACCTACAGCTATGAAACCAGTAAAGGGCCAAATAATTAAATTTACCAGAACTAATTTTATTTGACATGATATTAATAAACCTCTTTGAGAAAGCATTAAGCACATTGAAGGTCCTGATATAACATTTTACTGTCACATGTTATTGCTACTCAAATTTTAAGAACCTCCTTATCTTGATGGTCCAAATTTTGTTAAACTCCTCAGTGAGCTGACAGCACCATCCTAAATTTTCTAGTTATGCTGGAAAACTATATCTCCTTCCAAATTTACTGGAAGAAGTGGGAAATACTTACCAAAATGTAGATTATAGTTTTCCTCTAGTTAGGCTTTTGTGGCTGTCACACCCAGTAATTGAAATCGTTTGACTAAATTGTTGCACTCAAAGAAGAGTGAATGCTGGAGTGATTGCAAACGTCCTATGTCCCTCTCATCTCCAAATCCATCTGTACTGTTATAACACCCATCCATACTCTGGCAGAGCCGAGATGACCAGTTATTCCACAAGGACAAAAAACAAGGCACTGTACCTGTTTAGATGCCACCAGCAAGGGTCTGCTGCGGAACTCTCTTTTATTTCTGAAACTGAGCTGTGAGTTGTCATATGGTGAAATTGACCTCAGTAACTGTTTCAAGTTATTGCTTCTAACTGCTTTGTACTCACTTTCTCTGGAAACTCAAGAGGCCAATATGTTGGGCCAATTTTATTTAAGGCTCAACTATTAGTGATGGCTGTAAGAGAGTAATATCAATTCTAAAGCATAATCAAAAGACAATTGAATATCCCCTGTGAGGAGGAAGAATAAATCCAAACGGTCAGCCACTATACAGGATAAAACATTAAAGCCCACTGTGCCACATAGGGATTTTAAAGTACTTATTTTGATAACTAACTGTGCAAACTGTCACAGTATTTAAAAGTAAAGATTTTAATAAAATTTGGCATTTGTATCTGGACTGCTGTTGGCAAGAATCTCATTAAAAGAAATCAACACACTTTATAATGTCAGTAGCAGAGGGAGATGTAAGAAATTGCAGATCAGTTCCCCATATGCTTTAATGCTAGTCTAACATAGACTAAGTAACTTTACCTCTCTGCTCGTTAAATAATATTAAATAACAGAGGTTATTGTCATTTCACAGACTTGCATTGAAATACTGAGTTACTTAAATCATGAAACATACTAATGCAGTTGGTATATACACACCAAAACAGAAATATTTACCATTAGATCTATTTATGACAGAGAAATGTGTTAACTTTTCCAGTGACAGACTGGACTTAAATAAATTAGTGTCTTCCTTACTTATTCTACCTGGAAAAAGTAAGTCAGATTCAGATTTCAGGTTTTCCTTCTTTACTTTGAAAGAATAGAAGGTTATTTTGAAGGGAATAAAACTGTACTTGTGTCTTCTTGACAAATTTTTATCATCTGCCTAAGGCTATCTGGAGGATGCAATTTCATTATGTCTTTTTTGGAGAAAATGGGATTACGGAAGCCATTATCAGAGATGTTTGTATTAACAAAATGCCATTTTTGGAACTAAACATTTAGTTCTTTGTGTTGATGCCCACAATAAATCCAATTGGGTGAATATTTTCAAACATTACCTATTTGTGTAAGTGGAAAAAAGTGTTTCACAGATACAGGCCACTAAATTGTTGCTGTGACCTAGTGGAAGTACACACTGTGAGGGTCCTCTCATGGAGTAGTTGCTGGTACGCACATACACATTTTTTCTGTTTTCCTCACTCATCTGAGACACAGGAGGCAAAATCCCACAGAACCAGAGGAAATATAAAAGCAAATTATTGGGGTTTCCTTTAGTTATATTTAAAATAACTTCTTTATCATTTCAAAGATCTGTAGCAGTTGAATGCTTGTGGTCTAAGGAAAAAGAGAAAGATTTTTCCTGCCTCCAGCATAACTTGCTGCTTTTTGATGGGAATCTCCAGTAATAATGTCAATTTTTCATGAGTTTTACTTAGAAGAAAGTTCAATTTTTCATGAGTTTCACTTAATAGAAGACCATTTTGAAGACATGACAGGGTAGGTGCTTAGAAAACATGATGTCTAGAGGCACCAGTTAACATCACTAGCTCATATTGCCATGATTTTGAACATAACAGTCATGCAGATTGACAGTGTCAAAATCATCAATGTTTGAAAATGCAGAACAAATTTGCTTTATTCATTTGTATTGCATTTTTATGTGTCCTGACTTTTTGCACATTAAATAGGCAGATAGCACAAGCTGGCATTTAGTAATTCCAGTGGCTTCATCATAAAAATAACTATGATGCTGTAGTCTGCACTTTAAAGAAAAACTGTTAGTATTCCTAACCATGGGGATTGAAGAGCTTCAGATGGCTTGTTTTGAGAAAGGAAGCCCTTCCTTTCAATTTTAACTAACTCCAAGCTGTTGGTGAATTAAATGAACCATTATTGAAGAGAAATTTGTTAAACAACCAGCTTGTTTATCCATCTTCTTCCAGGAAAAATGTTCACCTCATAGAAAGCAGCTTACTGTTAAAGATAACATCTGCAAGGAGGGCAATGACTAAACAAGTCTTATCAGTAAAGATATTCCTGCTGTGAAGTAGTTGAGCATATCTCAGAAATGGAAAGCCACATTAGATGACCTTATTCTACCTGATCTGTATATAAAGGAATTTGCAGTCCACAGGATTCAAAACATAATATACAAAAAAATTAATATACCCCTCATGGGGTTGTTATAGCTTTGACCTCAGGCACAATTTTTACACCATCTGAATGCCAGACAACTCTCCAATGCAGTGTGGAAGAGAATCCATGCAATATAGTTAATGAAACTCATAATAATACTTCTGGACTGATACAAAAGCTTTAATAGTAGTACTGCAGTTGAAAGAGTTTCCATAAACGTAATCTTAGCCATTCCCCATCTCCTCCCAACATCCTTACTTTGTGATTGTCTTTATGATTATTCGCTGATGAACTTTAAGCCACAGCAACGTGCTGTATTTGTGTCTTTTGTTAAAGGATGGCCAGTCCCGAACAGTGAGGCAGTTCCAGTTCACTGACTGGCCAGAACAAGGAGTGCCAAAGTCTGGAGAAGGATTTATTGACTTCATTGGCCAAGTGCATAAAACAAAAGAGCAATTTGGTCAAGATGGACCAATTTCTGTTCATTGCAGGTAAGTAAACAAAGTTTAAAAACAAATTATATGCAGATTTGGTTTTTTCCTAAAGTTGATCGGTGGTTGTGGTGAACATGTATATTTAAACAACATTTTGATTACATTCATCATGTAATCAAATAGAGGATCTAAAATGGAATAGCATGAACTGCTTTATGAAATGAGAACTGTTCTGTGATACTCCATTTATACAAAAATTGTTTTTCAAAAATATGTGGAAACACATGATTTTTTCACATATAAATGCTTCTAATTCAGCATAAAAGCAGTCTGGTCAGTGCTGCCCACAGAAGGCAGAGGAAGAGCCTTATCACAAGCTACTACATCTGATATTTTTTCCACTAGAAATTAAAAGCTTTTACTTTGGTAGGAATTATTAGCTGCAACCAAGCTAGTTAAACCTCAGTGGCACATTAGTAGCTATCAAAATGAAGCAAAATAAAAAAGGTAGCTATCTCAAGAAAGGGAACGGAATAGAAAGTGGTGTTTTAGAAATTTTGCCTGTCAAAGAAATCATTGAGGTTTGAGTTTATGAGTTCTAGCTTCAGAACTTCTGCTCATTTTTTATGTGATGACTTCCCTTCTTTGCAATTGCTATGCAGATGAAAATGACTTGCATGGTGGTTAGAAATAATCCAGCATGGGCTTTTTAATATTCTTGTATTTTTTATTTATTTCCTCTACAGTATTCTAGAGTCTATAGCAGATGGCCAAAAATAATATCTTTATCTCTTATCTCTTATTTAATAAATTGTTTTCTATAAATTCCATTAGGATTTTAGGCACTCATTTTTGTAATATGAAGTTCTTTTTTGTAGATTAAATATTGTTATTTATATAACAGAGATGCAAAATACTGACACAAATTGCAAGTTCTTACTGCAAGACAAGTAGTGCCCCAATATTATCATGAAGACAAATGAATGAGTTTACTAGAGCCTAGTAAACAGAGGGAGAGAAATTTTCATCTTTCCCAAGTCAGGGGTGAACATAATTTGAGTTCTTTACGATCCTCTAATCTGAAAGACAGACAAAATAAATGTATTGGAATACTTGAATCCTACTTTTCTTGTGTGCCTAAAAATTTTTATAGTCTGCTGAGGAGAGTAGCATTGCAGAGCACTGATTGGGATTCATTTCACAAGGGGGAGGAAGAACAACCCAGATAAGAATAAGCCTTATTCTTCAACATTAATGAGTTTTGAGAGGACAGTAGTAATAAGCAATATTTATGCCTTTATGCAGATAAAAAAGCAGAGCGGTATTTTTATTCTAGGTTCTTTGTACCATACAGACTTGTCCACTTGTGACTACAGTGAATACTGCTTCCAGTACATTACATATCCCTCCCAAATGGATGTGATCTTTCATGGTAAAATTATGGACTTCCACCATTGACATTGCTAGAAACAAAGTCAAATGCAGTGTAACTAATCATGGCTTGGTTTTTAAATGTCTTTATCATTATTGTAATGACTATTTAGGGACTGGTAAGGCTAATCATCATTGCCAGTGTTAGTTGACTTACATGAATAGGAAGTGTCCCTAGCAAAATAGTAAGATTGTTTATTTCTTTCAGGAAGCACAAGATCCTGGATACCTGTGCTTTCCTAGTGTCTGAGGAATTACTGAAATAATGCCTCCAGTTTGTACCATGATGAGTTCTACAGTGAATTAAAACACCCCTAGTGTCACTTCCTTTGGGTCTCCTTTACAGTCTATATAATTTTCACAAGCTTGCTTTCTCTGCTACATAGTAAACTCCCCCAATCCATAATTCTAAATTTTCTTTTTCCGTAACATTTTTACAAATAGGTCAGTCTGTTGAATTAAAAAATTTCTAACCTCATGAGGCAGATACTTAAAACTATTTAAGAGAGCAATGGGCTATTCATCTTGAAGTAAAATTTTCACTTAAACCAATATTAGATATTTATAGTCTTTTTATTCCAGCTTTTAGCTCAAGACTGAGGAAGACCTTTCCCAGAATGCAGTCAAGATGTATTTGTAATAATAAACTCTTCTCTCTTACAAAAAATCAATACATCCATATAGTTCATTAAAGCATCTCAAATTTAGTTTCTAGTCTAATTATGAATCATGGGGAGTTATAATGCATCATGAAGGATTTCTTTACTCTAGAAATCCTAACCATCTTTGGATTGGCATTGTTCCAATGTTAAAGTATGTTTGCCACTCTAAGAGGAAGAGGATCAATTTCCCACAGGCTTTTCTCAAGACATTACACTTGAGGACCAGTTAGGATTTGCAAGCATTGAGATGTTTCCATATTAGTTTCTCTTCCTCATTAAGTCTCTCCTGGAGACACTTGCTGATTTTTTAAGTACCCGAGACAACGAAGGAATTTCTTCCTTTTGCTCGAGATTTCCAAGTAATTTTTTAAAAGTCACAAAGATTTGTCTACTGTATGAGGCCAGAATGCTCTCACACATTTAGAATTCTTTTTTTTTTAATAATTAAATAGCAGTGCAGGACAATGTAAAATGGTAGTCTGTGTTCATTCTCCTGGTCATTTCCTGGGCTACTTAGTTTAGATCACACTGTAATCAGGTCTGCAAAGTTCAAGCTGGTTCCAACGAGCAGGTTCCAGGATTTTTCAGGATGTTTCTAAAGTAGTAGCTGTCTAATTTACCTCATCAGGCACCTTGCTCTGCAATTGCTTTAGATGTCCAGGACTGTTATTATATCACATAGGTAAATCACCACTGACAACATGGTGTGTCAGTGGTGTGTCAGTTGTCCTTTGGCTTCAGCAATCTCAAGGCACACGGCCTATGCAAAATTGATAAATCCAATTGCATATGTCTAATAGCCCTAAAAGAGCTCTGACCTAGACCAAACACTAAGATACAATCATACAATTTGAACATTCAATTTCTGCACTACATTTGTGAATTTGCTGGATTTCTGTCATAGTTCATACGAACATTCAAGAGTTCTTCAGGATTTTCCTGCTGTTCATGCTGTTCCATTCATCTGTCTAGTGAATAGGTCTCATAAATATTCAGCTTTCCAGGGTTATCTGGCTGGAGAAAACCTTGTGAAATTATTAGCATCAACAGTGAGATGACAAGGTGCTTGGTTTCCATCCATAGAAGTTCAGACTTAGAAAGTCTTTTTTTCTGTGTAGTTACCTGTCTCTTTTGCAAAAGATAATCATCCTGAATAAGTGATTGTTTAATTTTAAAAGCTGACAGTTATTGGGTCTATTGATGGCAAGAATTTCCATCACATCTTGAGGGTTAAAGCGAATAGCAGAAACCCAGGACAGAACAGAGAGCAAAGAAGCCACATATATACTCAAAGAATACTTTTAAGACTAATATAGACAAACATGGTAAATGTATATCAGCATTGGAAAGCAAAGATCCAGACTGCCAGTCTTGAATAAGATCTGAATTGACGTCTTTCTCTGTCCATTATTTGAATGTATGAACAAGTTCAATATTAAATGAACATCCATACTTCGAACTTAAAGTAGAAGGTAAAATAACACAGAGAAGATGTGCAAAACAGGGCATATACATGACAAACAGCAGTAAAGCAAGCAGTAAAATGTATTTTGGCTTCATTTTCTCTTGTCAGTTCCAATATATGTTATTGGCAACAAATGTTAATATTTGCCTTCACCATGCAGTGATATTGTATATCTGGATGAACAAATCAAATCTTTGCAAGGAAGACTGGAGAGTCTGGATGTACTCAGTAGATGTAAGGTTTGCTTGAGTGCAGTTATTCTTTTGAATGCAATGTGGTAATTTGCTATGGAATTTTGCTTAGTGAGCCTTTCCCCATATAGAAATTTATACACATATGGTGTGTTGTAACCACAAAGAATTTGTCAGCCAATTCTTTCAGCATTAACTGTCAATTAACTTTTTTTTTTCCTTTTATTTTCTCTTCATTTTCTTCAACAGTGCGGGTGTTGGAAGGACTGGCGTATTCATAACCCTGAGCATTGTGCTAGAACGAATGAGATATGAAGGCGTTGTGGACATCTTCCAGACTGTCAAAATGTTAAGGACACAGCGGCCAGCCATGGTACAGACAGAGGTAAGCATGAGTATCCTTATGCAATGGTGATGGAAAAGAAATGGTATTTACACAAGCAAAAATATGCACAGATAGATACTGTATAAAACATGCTTACAGTCAGATCTCAAGACATATATTGGCCCTGTGACTACAGGGTAAAATCTGTAAAAGGACTATTTCCTGTTATCGCAGTAGTTACTGCAAGATGAGGAAGAAAAAAAATCATTTCAATAGTGGATCCTAAATTATGGTAGTTAAGAAAATCCATTTGTGAAGCATCACACATTTTTATTTGATCCTTGCTCCCAGGCAGAAATGTGTGGTAGTAAAGAAACAGGCAAATTGTTTCTGCAGGTGGATCCACTGATTTTATTTTTTTTTCTCCTGGAAGTAAGGTCTTGATTATGTCTTCAGACTGACACTGTATTATTTTCATGGTTTTTTTGTGTCACCAAGAAAGTGGCTCTTTGGCCTGAAAATCTTAATGGTAAATTCAGCATTCAGGATAACTATAGTGTAAATAATTTCTATGCTATTAAGTGTGGCATAGAGAAATAAAGAAAGTGATAAGCAGTATAGACCAGTTACCTGTGCCTGTATGCTTGGAAATCTGTCACATCATAAAGAATGCTTAAACATTATCAGTTAATGCCCTTAATTTTTGCCTTAATTTCTGAGCAGAAGACCGGGACTAAGCCAGAGCCAATAGGTTAGGAGGACCAACAAAAAGGGAAAGAGAAGGGAAACATTTTAGATCACACATGTATTTAGAATAATTTGATTGACACTGGCCTTTAAATTAAGTCTGTGAAATTTAAGATGGTTCCCCAGAGTTTGCCATTTTCCACAAGAAAATTAAACTGGTTCCATAGAAGCTGGGTAGTTTTACTTCTAAGAAGACAACTTCATAAAAGCTTATATGAAAAATACAAATATTTATTTTTAATCTTGTCAGTTAGCCAAGTAAATCACTGTGACCACATTGAAGAGTTAATTCCATTTATTTTCCATTACCATCATTCTTCTGGATAAGCAAAATGAAAAATGACTTCTTTCTGTCATTTTGGCTGCAAAAAATAGCTAAAGTATACAGAAAACTATGCTTCTTTGAGCCTACCTGACAAATGCAGAGTTCAATTCTGCAATATATGCTCCCTCCTCCTGTTTTGACTTATTTCTGTATGCTACCCTGCATCCCCACTGCTGAAAGCAGAGGTGTTCTGTAGGCATTTCTTCCAGGATTCTGTGGCAAACAAATCTCTCATTCAGTGTTATAAACTGCCAGGAAATCTAATCCTTATTAAACAAAGCACTTCCACGTGGACCACACACACACTTAAAATTCAAGCATATGTGTAATGTATTCTGCCACTGTTCTAACTATTCCAACTAACAGAAATGAACTATGAGTAATCATACTACCTCAGTGAAGCAAATACCTGATTAGTTTCCTGGCCTAAAGAATTTTAATTGTGATCTTAACAACTGCAACCACACAGCACTATCAGAAAAATAAACAGACGTCCCTGGTATTTTTGAGAAATTTCTTTTATGTTTGTTTTTTTAAAAATTTTTTACTTTTTACCATTTAAACCAAGAATGGCAGTTGGAAATAACTATGTAGATGTGCCATTTTAATGTAAGTGTGCAACAAAACATAAATGTGCAAAAGGACTGCTTTATGGAGGTGAGAATAACACAAATCTACAAATGTTGGATTCATCTGAGGTATAAGAAAATTTCTCAGCACACTAAACTTCTCTCTGCTCCAAGGTATAGGTTGAAATGAAGTCTGATTTATGTGAATAAGGTCCTTTAGCTCTAGATTTCTCCTAAGGTCCTTTTCTTGCCACAGGCAAAGGTATCTTCACATCTTCATCAAAGCCTATCTTACCGAAAGGCTGGAATTCCCTTTGCTTTCTTTACATGATTTTTAACCTGATGGTTTTTCATACAAAATTCCAAATTCAAGTTGTGATGGACCTTTTTACTTAGTGTGTTGCATTAGCTGTAGAATTCATTGTTTATTTTGCTACTTAGTTTCAAATACATGCAGAGAAAGCATCCTAGCATGTTCCTATCAGAAGAAAGCTTTATGCTGATATTGTTTTAATCCAGAATAACAGACTGTCAGTAGGTGGGTATATAGTCTCTGCACAAAAAGAAGCTCTATTCTGTGGAAAATGTTGTTGCATTAAATGACTGTCTATCTTCATCTGTTGTAACTCAGGGTGGTTTTCTGTTGGTGTCAGCAAGTGAATATTGCTGAACTGCAGATGCCTCTGCAGTATATTTGTTTGTAGCTACAAAATATTCGCTATTTACTTGAAAGAAACTAGAAACCAACCAACGAGCTGACTTTTTGATGCATTTGTTTTCTATTTTTCTTTCTCTAGGATCAATACCAGTTCTGCTATCGAGCCGCACTGGAGTATCTGGGCAGCTTTGATCACTATGCAACATAAAAACCCATTGTGGATTTTTATTGCAGGCCCTTTACGATCCAGAGAGCCGCTTCTGAGCCATACAATGTGCTTTAGAAGTACTTCTTAACTCTTAGCTAAGGAGCAATTATTGGGGATATATAAAATAAAAAATAATAAAAAAAGAAACAAATGAACAAAATATTGGGGATATATAAAACAAAAAAACAACAAAAAAAAAACCCCACCCAACAAGAAGTATTCCATGTGGACCAAGAATTCACAGTTTAATAACCTAACCATAATAAAAGAATCCTGACCACTGAGGCGTCTGAAGGATCTCATTTACAGATACCTCAAGGGTTCAACATTGGTTGAAGTTAAAGGGAAGAGGAAACTTAATCAGAAAGAGTGATCATCTTATTCAGGATTACATGATTTTGCAAAGAGGAGTTTTGAGAACTGCAGTTCAGTGCAAGATGTTTGTTGCAAGGTTGGATTCTGGCTTCTCAAAGCGGACTCTTTACTTCAACATCACTGTTTCCCATCATCCTGCTCATCATAACACTTAAGGGAAAATGTGGGAATGTTTAAAAAGAAAGTCCTTGATTTAGTTTTTTAGTATTGTAAAGATACTGCTGACCTGTGCTTCATTTTTAACTGTGTAAACTTTTTCCTTTTTTTAACAAGAGTTTATCATTCGATGAAGTGAATTAAAGAGAAGGTTGCATAACTGTTAATATTTTTGTTTAAAAATGTAGATTTTTTTTTAAGCTGTAGAACTGTTATCTGTAATATTGTGCTGTAGAAATGTTAGATACTTTGAAAATTTGCACATTTTTGTGCAGTCCTACAGTACCACAGTCTTGTTAGATATGAATTTTGTAGTTTTATTTGAGTTTTTTTTCCTTTAAGAAAATATTCATTGTAATCAGTTAAATCAAAATGGGGCTTTTGGTTTATTTTGGAATCAACAGGGAGGCGCAAAGTATAAAGATGCTGCTAGCACATACACACACACGCACACATATGCACATGCACACTCACACCCTCTCTCTTTTATATATATATATATGTATTACTGTCTACCCTTTTTTGACTCTCCATATAGTTGCAGAGAATACAGATGGATTCAGATACAGATTCACACACATGCACATAAACATATCAGTCCTTACATACCTGGATTTATGAAAGCATTGGGAAAGTTTTTCCACATACGACAATTATATCAGACTGCAATTTGATCATCTCTGCATTTTTAAGGTCCATAAACTTCTGTTTCAACGAGAAGTGAGGAATGCACATCATTGATATTTGAATGCCATCTCTATCCCAAATAATATTTCTATCCACATTTCCACCTGAACACACACACACATGCACACATACAGAGCACACACATGCACACACGCACACAGAGTATGTGATTTAGGCTTCAAGTGAAGTTCAATATTTGTAACACTATAGTGCAATAAGAAATCATATTATTAAATGTAGGAGGTGTGCATGTGGGAAAGGTCAGTGCATATCCCTTTAGGAGGGGAGAATGTTGTAATATACTAGGTATTAAGATGTTTTAAAATTGTATTCAATAGTATACTGTCTATAGTGTGCGCTATATAATTTACATTTATCGTATGTAACAGGGCAAAGCCAAACACACATTGCTCTGTGAAATCAAACGTTTTGTGGCATACAGCATTGTTTGGGGATGCTGGGGTTTATTTTAATTTTACATTTAGAGTGCCTTATATTTGATGCCTATTTTGAATAGTATTTCTTTAAGTTAGCCTTCATTTGTATTTAGTTTAGTTTGTTTATATCTCTGTTGTTCTTTTCAGACATTTTAATACATGTACCAGACAATTTTGAAAAATATGCATTTCCAGTTTCTAATCAAGTATGGATGGTAATAAATGATAACCCAAAACATATAGGTAGTCAAGGTCCTTTATCTTTCCATATTTCTAATAACAGAATAGCCCACAAATTGGAAATCTATTTCTGGTTGGCTTTTCAAACCCACTTTGTCACTTATCTGTCATTGCCGAGCTGTAGCAGCACAGTAGCAGTAGTTGACATCAGCAGTGCTTATGCATCTTCTTTTTTCTTTTCTTTTTTCTTTTTTTTTTTTTTCAGATTTATTTTGGGCCAAGTCCTGCTCATTCACTTGTGTCAACAGATTGCTAAAGTCAAACCCTTGCTTTCAGTGGGAAGGTTCATGTAAGGCTAGCAAGACTGAGCCCACATGACATATTGGAGATTGATAGATTTTATTCCAGGAAAAAGGAAAATTCTCTAAACAGCACAAAGTACTTTTTGAGACTCTTTCTAGAATGCTGTTTACATTGACCTTGGTCAGCATGTGTTCTGCCATTGTTAGTAGATCAGCATCAAAGGATGCTTTCTTTGGGGTTTCAAATAGGATCATTGCTGTGGCTTCTCCATGTGGCCTCAACATTTTTAGTTCTTCTTCCAATTTTCCCACTCCTATGAGAAGTAAAAATAAGAAAGACCAAACTCCAGCAATTTTGAGCACTTTTGTAATGAAAAAAAAACCCAAACCAAAAAAATCAAAACAGAAATATAAATATATATATATATGGAATAGAAGTATTATAGAAGGCTACCTCAGAATGAGATTCTATAACTTACATCTGAACCAGAGAAGAATGTGCACTATGTTTCTTTCTCTTCTTCTTTCTTGATTTATATGTTGAAATAATTAATAAAATACCAGGTTATGTAGTGTGGTCATGTTCTTCAACTCAAATATAGGAATTCAGAAATACAAAACAAAGTGTAATTTTGAAAACATAGACTAAGGAAGGTTCCTGCACACTGGATCTGTACAAAGATCAGTGCATTTTCCCTAGCAGGCTGTCTTGCAAGCTCCAACAAAACTAAGGGAGTAAAATAAATACAAAAAAGCAGAGCCAATTTGTGAGAAAAACTGTTGTACAACTAAATACTCCTTTCAGGTTTTTTGTTTCTTACAATAGCTCTTAGCATCATTGATGTGCATTCCACTTTCTGTATTCTAATATATGCATTCTACAGTTAATTTAAATTGTGAGCATTTTGTCTACATACATCATACATTTCCAAGCTTAAAATTGGTTTCATCAGCATAACCAGTACGGTGCTATTATTTACATTTGTATGTGTAGTTATGTCTAATTCTGTAATTAGTTGCAATGGGGAAAAAACCACAAAATATATAAAAATGATTTATACAAAAGTTTAATTTAGCTCTTTTTTAAAAATTTATTTGAGTGGTTAGATAGCAGAGAAGATGGCTGGGGGAAGGAGTGACCTTCTAAGGAGATTTGCACTTTCTATATATACCTTTGTACTATGCACTGCCCTATTGATTCTACACCCAATAATAACTTGAACCCATCTGTAAGAAATTGCTTACAAAACCCACTTGTATGTATTTAAAAGACACAGAACATGTAAAAGGAAAAAAAAAAGCAACAGCTTTTTTTTTGTTTCCTTTTATTCTCTCCCATTTTTCTTTTTTTTTTTTTCTTTTTTTTGTTTTTTCTTTTTTCTTTTTTTTTTTCCCTTGGTGCCCTGATACTCCACAGATATCAGAAGGCTGCAGGTCTCATTATAACCATCCATTATGTGGCTTTGCCATTCAAGCTTGGAGTGTCTTTACAAAGATAATAAAAACTTGTGTTCTTTGCTCTTGTTTTGGATGCATAGACTGAAAAACTTTAAAAAATTACCTTGTAAAATGGCTTGTTAAAAAAGATACAATTACCTCTAATTAGTAGTACGCGTAAATGTTTTACAGAATGAAAGGCGTGCTTTTTATTTTCTTACTTCGTTACATTGGTGGCAAAAGGAAGTCTGTATGAAAATCAGTTCTTTGCTGACACAAGTTCCATTTGTTACAGATGAATTCTAATAAAATGTCAGTGTTATGCAGCCCTGGTCTTCTTTCTTAAGCAGTACTTTTGAAATCAAAACTTGTTTGGTCCCTCTTGGTGATAAAGGAGTTTAATTGAAACTACAAAGCAGTCATTAATCTTCTTAACTAGCTGCTGGACAGTGGAAAATGCATTCTTAGGTTAGCAAATATATATCATCTTCAGCAGCAAGCTTTGAGCCAGCACAGGCAAACCCTTTGGCATAATTTCTCATAGTTTCATCAGTTTAATTGAAATTACCACACTTTTCATGCCTCTGGAGTTCCCCTTTGCTCTTTAGAAATGTATCACTACACTGAGAAAATAGATTGTTCTCCATTCATAGGTGCAACCCAAAGAGGGCAAAATATCCACACATTTGAGGTAAATTGTGAATTTTTAATCCCTGCAGATTTGGCAGCTTCTGGGATAAATCCAAAGTCAGTTGTCAGAATTTAGTCCCTGGAATTGTGGCAGGCTGTCATGAGTTTTGACTGATTTCTGTTATGCACTGCATATGCAGTGAGTGCAAATGTGAGTCTGTGAGGCTACTATCCAAATACTGTGGTAAAGTTTTTAAACACGTTGGAAAAGTTTTAGATGAATAAACAAACGAGGTGTATCGAGGCAAGCTACAAGGGGCATGGCATGGCAATCTATTCAAAGAAAACAAGTCTTGCTCTGTCTGCTTGTTTTGAAAGAAGGCAGGTTCTGTCTCCAAGATTACTTTGTAAGGGAATACAGTCTATTAGCAATTAGTATTAAGTACATGTTAATAAAGAATTCTCTGTGCTGGAAGGATGTGCACATAGGGTGATTTCTAAGAACTTGTATTGTTCTTGGCCTAATTTCCACTTGAAGATGGTGATAATAGTGTAAATGTGAAGCCTTGGTATTCTTACAGAAGCCTATTAATGTTTTTCCACTGACTTCTGTGGATTTTACAATTACTGCATTGCAGGCTGCCTTTGACTTGAACCTTTTTTGCGTAGTCTGTGCAAGGTGGTTTAGAGCTGTGTTATGTAAGGGTTTCTTTAACTATCTGAGTGGCTTTAGATGGTACCCTTTAATGTCAGCATTGACTTCTTTGGATTTTCCTGTTCTGTGCGTCTAGCATGGACCATAATAAAGTGTGAAAATGAGTATTGACAAAAATATTTGGCTGTGTATGGCTTAATAACTTCTAAGTTAATGGGGTTTTAACAAAAGTAAGTTCTAATTCATGCTTAACACAGAAAAAAGATGCCGTGTACTTCGAGATCATTACTGTTCAGAAATGCTGTTGAGATGTGAAATTAACCTATCTCAAAGCAAAGCAATAGCTACAGACCTTCAAACACAATAACATTTACATCTTTTCTATATTATCCAATCACTCGGACCAAATTCCAGAATTTCCAGAATCTTTAGTGTTCATTAGTATCTCTCAAAATGGGTCAGTCCTGATTCTAAGGTAATAAGGGATTTCCATCTATAAATTTACCCATTGCCTGTTTTTCCCAGTCTGTGCAGACGGAAGTGGGACGGAAGGGATCTATTTGGCTACTCACATTTGGTAATGGAATAAACAAAGTACTGAAAAAGTAATGATAAGGAATGTATGAAAATAAATCATTCATTAACTAGTGCCCAGTCCATTAACAACTGGATCTGTACCTAGTGATCCCCAGTGATCACTGGCCAAAAAAGGAAAAGGAAAAAATCTTTCTGGAAATTGCTGTGTCTTTTTTACTTCAGATGCAAACATGTCCTTTTCCCCCCCGCCCCTTAACCAGTTTTAAGCAGAATGAAGTTAAATTATTTTTCACAGACTTTGGAATTTTGAGGAAAATAACCAACAAATTTGCTGATGTGTAAGCCACATACCATTGATAAACCACTTCTTCTTCCACAACACTTCACATGCAAAAAAAAATCTGTCTTGCCCATGAAATTGCTGAATTTTATGAAATAGCTTTGCATTTTGAAACCTTGAAATATGACAGCTTTAGATCATGAAACTTCAACAGCACTGGATCAAATTGGCAAAATGTCCACAGAAGATACCAAATGGTATCAATATTACTTTCACTGTCAAAGAATATCTTTAAAGCAATTTCAGAAGTTTGAAAGACTGCTATTTTTGTCATTATTTCACTTTGCATGGGGAAATAAAACACTGATGGGGTGTGAGGTCATAGAAAATTTTAATGCAAAGACCTGTGGCAAAATTTTATTGTATTTTTAAAATTTAATTTTAGTTTACTTTTTTACTACATTTTTTTTTTATTTTTTTCCCTTTTTTCTCAAGGAGAATCTATTAATGCAGTGTTACTGCAACTGTTTGGAAAGTTACTTGATTCAAAACCTAAAGGATTTGAATATCATAGATATACAAGAGATTATATTATATATAATAATATATTATATACAATATTCAAGAGAATTTTCTCTTTATACTGTCCTGTGTTTTCAACAAGTTGGTTCTGTCATCCAAATCTGCTTATGAAGAGTACCATGGTAATACACAAAATGTTTTTCTATCACTAATGCAATGAGTCAAGATGGAAGGAAACATCTGCTGACTAGCTTTCAGAGGAAAGCAGAATGATAACCTGCAAATGAGACATTGTAGTGAATAGAGTTCATTTTGCATCTAGACTATAAATAGGATGCTTTTGAACCCAAAATGCATTCAGCTTGCTTCTGTCAGCAAAAGTCTTAATTATTGTAGCTGGAACAAGCAAACAACCTTTCTTTGCCAATAAAAGTACTTCATTGTATATTCAACAGCCTTATTGGATATAGAATGTAAATCTTTAAAGTCAAAACTGCCTGGAAATGCCTTTCCTTCTCTCATACATAAAAACAAGAGAACAGAATACAAGATTTTCTTCATTGGAAGAAATTATTTGAAAACACATCAGAGTTTCTATAATTCCAGTCTTCAAAAATCCACTTTGCTCTTAAATCTAAGGGAGTTGTATAAGCTCAACATTCTACTATAGCAGGCAATTTACAAACTCACAGCAAGTTCTCATCCATGCAGTAAACGAAAACAAAACATCATCTAGAAGCTCCGGGTAGGATTTTCAAGTTCACAAGCCTCATCAGCATCATCGCTAAATCAAACCAACCAGCTTGCAATACCACTGCAAGGTATCTCGTTCAGGCATTGTGGTACTTCAAACTAAGCACTGTGAAACCACCAGAAATAGTGACTGATGTTGAGTATGTCACTGAATACAGATGTGGCAAAACAATCATCTTTCACAGGCAACAACAAAACCACTTGCTTCTGTTTCACACGCATAAAATTTTTATCAATGCAACATCCTCTCTAGTCCACACTCTCAAAGACTATTTTGAGCATCTCACACATTCACACCTCCTGTTTGAATGTCTTTCATTCCATTTTTTCCATAAAAACTTCCTATTCAATTTTCATCAAATGCTTATTTATAGTTTTTCTTTGATTGTTTCATTTAAAGTTTAGTCCCCCACAGTTTTAGAGAACTCTTACCCAATTTACAGCACTTTGCAGAAAACTGGAATGACAGATTGAGGCCCAAACCTACATTCTTCAGGCTAGAGGGGGAAATACATTCAGCCACATTGTAGAATAAGGCTGCCGAGTAAGTCTTATGTAATAAGTAGGCATCTGAGCAGCATATCAGCATGGTGAAGTAGATCTCCCTCTTCTTAGACAAAAAAGAGCTAAAATGCAGACTTCTATCTAAATCTAATATAGGTATGGGAAACAATATTCCAAGTAATATTTGGGGTGGTTTGAGTTTGGTTCATTTTGGTTTGATGGTTGTAGGGCTTTTTTATAAAAGGCAATATTTATCCAAAATCAGAAGTTGTCATTTTTTCAGAAGTTGGGGTTTTTTTGTTGTTGTTGTTTTGTATGGTATTGAGTTTGTTTTCTTCATAACAACTTTTATGATACTTTGCTTTAGATTTGTGACTGAAAGAGTGTTGATAACACACCAGTGTTTTACGTACAGCAAAGCAGTGTTCAGGGTGTTGAGGTCATTGCTCCACCAGCTATTAGTCTGGGGGTACGCAAGAAGTTGGTAGAGAACACAACTGGGACAGCTGACCAAAGAGAAATCCTATACCAAATAATGTTGTGTTTGTCAATAAAAAAGGGAGTAAACCAAGAAGAAAGATGGATGTTCTGAGTTAGGCATTTGTCTTCCCAAGTAGCCATTTCATGTGATACCTTGCTTTCCTGGAAAGGGCTAAATATCTGCCTGCTGATGGGAAGGAGTGAATTAATGTCTTTGTTTTCACATGCACCATCTAGTTTGCATGTGAAAATGTCTTTATCTCAACCCATTTTTAATTTTGCCCGTCTGATTCTCTCCCCATCCCACTTAGGGGTGAAGTGAGCAAATGTCTGTGTGTAGTTTAACTGCTGCCTAGGATTAACCCACAGCATTTGGCTATAGATTTTTATTGGCAATTGTAACTTTATTGACATTGACCAGAAATTTCAGATTATCTTCTTGGGGACACAATTGCAGAGAAACATTCCAGACCCTGTGCAGAAGCAGCCGAAAGAAAACAGTGGTCAAGCACAGGGGTTACAAAATGGGAAACAGAATGTTACTGTCTAAAATCAGATAAGGTGCAAGGGATAAACACTGCAAAAAAAGATATTAATACTATCTACTTTAACTGAATAAAAGTCAATTTTTGCAAATACTATAGAAAAAGTAAAAGTCTACAATAAACCTCACAGGTGAGGACTTTGGCGCTTCGGTCAAGACATTGCTCTTACACATGGTACTCACATGAATGCATCACTAGCACTGGTTTCTCTAGCTAACTGAAGAATTAAGCCAAGGTGGAAAGCCTCTTCAATGAAGTGAAAAAGCTACTATCCTTCCTGCATGCTGCTTCTTAGATCAAATGCATGTACAACTACATTTAAGATAAGAGAATGCATTTTAAGCCTTTTAAAAATAAGTTTAAAATTATTAATATTTATTTCTTAAATAGATAGAAATTAATAATCTAGAAGAAAGAAAAAATCCTGTCTTCAAGAAAATATTTTCATTTCCTGTCTTAATCTCCTTACTAATAGGATTTTGGCTAAGTAATATCAAATGATATACCAAATGCAAGATGTTTGGTAAATATCTGATGTTTGGTAATTATTTAAAGATATGTGAAAAAGTTTGTGTAGACTTGTTATGTCTGACTCATTTAACACATGTGCTCTTTAGAATTAATGGAAAATTAACATCAGGGCTCTGTGCACAGGAAGGATTTTTCATCTCTTAAAATTAACAGTGCTCAAACTGAGAATCATGGAGATAGAATGGATTTAGAAATGGTGCTAATTTATTCCCTCAAAGTGTTCTGTTACATTACTGTTTCTTGACAATGTCTTCTGAGGACCTTATGAGCTGGACATACTCCTTTGCCTGATTACAAAATTGTTCTTTTAAACAAGTAAATAACATTTTCCGTGATTGTGTTAATTTCAGAATTGCTAGGAGTAAATTCTGAAAGGGCAAAAAGGCTAATTACCTGCTGAAATTTGTGTTAATTTATATACATATATGGTCTACACAAGATATTGCAGGAAATTAGTTAGATGGGCTTTTGTATTACAGGCTTTTGGGATTGTTTCATCAAATGAAGTGTTAAAACTTAGTCACGTTACAAGACTTTCAAGTGAATTTGCTCACAGAAGAAACACAGAGTTAATTACACACTTGCATTTTTGGTTGTTTTGTTTTGTTTTGTTCTGTTCTGTTTTTCTTTGCAAAAGAATAGAGAGAGATGTATGTAATAAATTCTGTTGATGGCATCCACTCTAGGTAGTTGCTGGTATCACTCCAGTATGATTTATATTTTGACCTTGCTCTCCTTTTAATAGCTATAAGATGGAGATTAATATCAATATGCTTTGGCTATTTTGACAGAAATTTCCTTTGGGCAAAGATTTTACTTGCCAATAAGCACACACCTGCATCCATCACTATAAAATACAAAAAATTATTATTTCATGGGATGCTACAGAATCAAATAACATAAATTCAGAATCAACAAGCTCAGATGAATCCTTGAAAAATAGAGAGGCAATGAAATTTAATGTCAACATAAATTGCACAAAGTTCTTCCTTCCCTCCTTCATCAATGTAATAGGATACTAAAACTATTATTGAAGCAAGTTATTCTATCAAAGGGAGGAGACAAGAAAGGTAAGTAAAAAAAAAAAGAGATAGTGAATTTTTTTCCTCTTGGTACTAGTAATTAGTAATTTTCAGTATCTGGCAGAAAAGGAAGCTGGGGGAAAAGCTTTGAACTAGATAACTTGATGGCATTATGGAAATACTTAGAATGGAGTGGTTTCAAAAATATGATGAAAGCTTTTTTCCATTGACATGCATGAACATACAGAAAAAAAAAACTTTTTCCAAGAGGAAAGCAATATCAGAACATTTATCATGAAGCAAAACCCGAGTATGTTCTGTTCTCTAAGTTGTATACAATGACTGCTGAATAACTTAGAGATTCGCATGAGTCAGGAAAATTTGAAGAGACTACATCTGAACCATGTGGTGTACCTATTCTCCATGACAGAGCTGAAGGCTCTCATAAAAACAAGGTTTCACTCATTATAGAATCATGACAGGTTTCTCAGCCTCTTCCATGTTTTATATACATAATGGAACAGTTTATGTGGCCAGGGTATCAGACCCAGCCAGCACGGCTTTAGGAGGGGTAGGTCGTGTTAGACCAACCTGGTCTCTTTTTGTGACCAAGTGACCCAACTAGTGGATGCAGGAAAGGCTGTGGATTTGTCTGTTTGGACTTTCACTGAGCCTTTGACACTGTCTCCCACAGCACACTCCTGGACAAGCTGGCAGCCCACGGCTTGGACAGGAGCACTCTTTGCTGGGTTCAGAACTGGCTGGATGGCCGGGGCCAGAGGGTGGAGGTGAACGGTGCCACATCCAGCTGGGGCCAGTCACCAGTGGTGTCCCTCAGGGGTCTGTGCTGGGGCCTGTATTGGTCAATATCTCTATTGATGACATGGATGAGGGCATTGAGTCCTTTATTAGTAAATTTGCAGATGACACCAAGCTTGGGACATGTGTTGATTGTTGGAGGGTAGAAGGGCTCTGCAGAGAGACCTGGAATGGTTGGATGGATGGGCAGAGTCCAATGGGAGGAAGTTTAATAAATCCAAGTGCTGAGTCCTGCATTTTGGCCACAATAACCCCCTGCATTGTTACAGGTTGGGGACAGTGTGGCTGGAAAGGGACCTGGGGGTACTGGTGACAGCTAACAAGACCCACATGAAGTTCAACAAGGGGAACTGCTGAAACTTGCACTTGAGAAGGAATGATCTCAGCTACTCTTTTGAAAAGTAGATTTACATAAAAGGCCTTGGGGTTCCTGGCTTGAACAGGAGCCAGAAATGGGCCTTTATCACAAGAAATGCTAATAGTATCCTGAGAAGCATTAGGCAAAGGCTTACCATCAAGTCAAGGGAGGGGATCCTTACCCTCTGGAGTACTCTGTCCCCTTCTGGGCTCCCTTGTGCAGATGACACATGGACACACTGAGAGCCCAGCAAGGGACCACACAGATAATGCATGGGAGCACAGGAGCACCTCTCCTATGAGGAAAAGCTGAGAGACCTGAGACTGTTCAGCCTGGAGAATTGAAAATCCTGAAGAATCTGACTACTGTAAATACATACCTGATGGGAGGGAGGCAAAGGTGGTGGAGACAGGCTCTTCTCAGTGGTATCCAGGGACAGGACCAGTGGCAAAGGGGAAAAAAATGAAACAGGTAATTCTGTCTGATTGTCAGATAATAATTTTTCATGGTTTGATTGACTGAGCCCTGGCACAGGACTGTTTCCAGTTGAGTATCTCCAAGGATAGCAATTCTACCACCTCTCTGGGCAACGTGTAAATCCTATATGAGCAGTGGAGTTGGACCTGGGGATGTCCATGGGTCTCTTCCAACTGTAACCATTTATATACAAAACATAAAATCCAGATTTTTGAGATGAAACAGAAGTTCTCTAAGGTCAAGTTTCTTATCTCACTCAATGTCATTTTCAGTTTTTGAATTTCAAAACTTAAGAAGCCAAACAGAAGAATTTTTCATTTAACACACATTTCTGTTTCTCAAGAAATGAGTGTTGACTAACTTCAGTCATATATGCCTGCATGTATGCCTCCACAAATATGTATTTATTGTATATGCATGAACACAGTATGGTTGCTCTCAAAATTTGTATCAAAGATGTTCTGTTTATTTTAGCTTTTCAGAAAAGTTGTGTCATTCATGTTTTTCTTTTTGGGTGTTTGACCTGCTTAAACAGGACATTTTAGCAGCATCATTTTTAATTAGAACCTTTATTTTATCCTTTCTCCTTGGTTCTGAGAGACATTTTCTTTACAAAGGAAAATTTCTTATCTTGTCAAAACCTTGACTAAATTTTCCTTCTCAGAAGGCATTTATGTTTTCCATAATGATTCAATTGTGAAGTGAGGTTAGTGAAACCAGATAGCATAAAGCAGATTATATACTATCCTTACTCTTACCTCTGAAATTTAGTCCAGTATTAGCAATTTTTCATACATTTCTTGCAGAAATTATTCGGTATTTTTAAGAAAAGAACTGAATTAATTTTTCTAATTTTAAATTTCTCATCTGCCCAGAAGTTTCTATTTTACTTTCTAGAGTAAATAGAAAGTAAATATCGTCTGATAGAGGTTCAGATAGATAGTAAATATCATAACTTTCAAATATTTTTCTACTGGGAGAGATTCTTATGATTGAAAAAAAATTGTTTCATGTCTCATGAGCATGAGGTAATGGGGTATGCTTCAGCCCTTCCATTCCCTTTTGTGTTTCTGTTCATGTTCTCATTAGCTATTTGGTTTCCATAAAAATTGGTGGTTTAAAGGCAGTTTTTCAATGGCTCTTTGGACATTGTCTGGCTTTGTGCCTGTGCAGATGAGAGGGAAAATTGAAAGCAATTTCCTTGGAGGTGTATTTTTTGCTGTAGTTGAAGACCCACAGGTTTTTGTATTTTCCTGATTTAAAGCCATGTCCAGAGGCTAAAATCAAGACTAATGCAAACTGAAATCTTATGCCACTTAATTAAAACATCTGAACTGTTTCCTTTCACTGTTGAATGCCTCTGACAAACAAATTCCAAGAGCAGCGTGGATCTGGTGTTTTCCAGATTTTGTAGGGTGTAGAATTCCTAGCATGGTCTTAATTTTGTGCACCAAATGTATACATTGATAATGCTTCTTTTCTGTCTCTGTCTTTATTTCTTTTTTTTTTCAAAGGAGATAAATAAGTGTCTATCTCTTGTGATTTCAGGAAAAGGAATGGAAGAACACACAAGCAGGCTGTTTCTAGGGAGAGAAGAGACTTGCTGCATGAAACACCTGTTTTAGAAAGTCCTTACCTTAACCAAAGCAGTTTATGCATGGACTTAATGTCCCATAGAGCTGAGAACTGTCAAGTTCCAACTGCTGAGTGGTAACCTCCAGCTTGGACACAATAGGCAGCAACAAGGAATGTGGAGTATGAAACAGGTAGCTAGAAAAAAAAAACTGTAGACTCTAATAAAAATGTTTCTTAATGGAAAAAGAAGGATCATCATGACTGATTTCTTTCTGAGTGTACTTGCCCCAAACTGTACTGACCTGTAGAAATGGGTCCACTTCATGAGCCAGTTAGACGAACCAAAATTTTTTATTTTTTTCACCAGTGGAGTGTGAAAAAAAGGACCAGCTTTTTTCTTCCTCATACTGTGGGAATCCAGCAGATCAAGTCATGCCATCAGGAAGTAAAAGAGACCAACAGACTGGTCAACTTCACACTGGCTCCTGAGAAAATGAAGGGGCAAGTAGTCCTGAGAATCTTTTCTTGACACATGAAGGATAAGAAAGTGGATGGGAATAGTCAGCATGAATTTACAAAGGAGCAGTATGACTATCAAGGAACTAAAAAGAAATGAGGTTAAAAGAGAAACTGAAAATACAGACACCTATATTTAAATCAGGAGTTTTATATTACAGTAAATGCACAAAACTGAACAGGAGAAACAAACAAACAAACAAACAAAAGGATACACAGGAGTCGTTTGTAATTCTGAACCTCTATCAGACTACAAAAGTTTTTGCTTGTGCTACTGATTCTTTCTACATCTATGAAATGTATGAACCTCAGACTCCTTTAGCCACATTTTTCCAGGGTTTATGTTCTGTTTATATGTCTATTTCCCTTCACATTCACCTGTTAATTCTTAAAACAATTCTATCAAAAATATCTCTATTTTTGCAGCTCGCATTTCTGAGTGGTCACAAGCATGTTCCTGTGTTTGAGAAAGACAGTCTCCTGGAGTATATCAACATTCTCCCAAACAGAGACTGCTGTTACATCTGCTGAAAGCAGGACAGCACAAAACTGACAGAACATTAGTCAACATGATGCGTGTCTGTGTCCAGGTGCTGGTAGTGAGGGACTACAGGGATGCTGTCTCTGACAAGAGGACAAGGACCACCCTGTGCCAGACACAACCTGTTCCAGCAAGCTCCAAAGTGAACCCAGGCAAGACACAGCTGAGGCCATCAGCCTCATAGCATGGGGAAGCAGCACTTTTGTGAAAATGTGTTTAAGAAAGAGCAAAATACCCTTCAAAGCCATCAAAGCCATCAAAGTGAGGAAGGAGGAAAAAAAACCAAATGCATGCTGATCAGCCCTGTAAACAACAAGGTGAAGAAGGAGCGAGAGGAAGAGGTCCTTCTCTCCAGGTCTCAAAGCAGAGATTCTACAGCAGCACTGCTCCATTCTGGAGCAAATATGTACCCTGTAGCCCGTGGGGAACTCCACACTGGAGCAGGTACATTTTTCCAGAAGAAAATGCACCCTGTGGAGAACCCATGCTGGAACAGGAGAAATGTGTGATGAGGAAGTAGCTGCAGAGAAGACAGATTATGTACTGACACCAAAACTCCATTCCCCATCGTCCTGGCCTCTCAGGGTTGGACAAGAGGAAGACAAGATGTGAGTGAGAGAGTAAAGTTGAGCCTGAGGAAGAAAAGCCAGGGTAAGTATGTGTGGAGGGCTTTTTAAATTTGTCTTAGTTTCTCACTATCCAAAACTATTTTAATTAGCAATAAATTAAATTAATTTTCCACATGTTGAATTTCTTTTTCCTGCAGTGGTTACTGGCAAGTAGTCTTCTTGTATTTATCTTGCTTCATGAGCTTTTTCATCTTATTTTCTTTCTCTGCCCTACTGGAGGAGTAGCAGTGACAGAGCAGCTAGGTCACTGTCTGGCAGCTGGCTAAGGTTAACAAACTACATAGGTCAATGAGAAATATTTGGGTTTTGTCACTCTTTTGAAAGTAAATTGTCTCTTATGCCATGTAGATTTTGTAGCAGGCATGAAAACATGAGAATCATATAGAAATGAGAACAGCACCACTATGAAGCACATCCCCTTCCTTTACTCTCGTAAGTCTGACAATGATTAAGGTCTTCATTTAGTCTCATTTCATCTCAGTCATCTGAGAAAAGTAATTAACCCAAAGAAACAGAAGAAGATGCCCAAAAGTCATGATAGCAGAGAATTTCAGAAATGCATTTTTGTGCATTCCCTTGCAAATTCCTCTTCAGCTGGGACATTGCTGCACTGCTCCATGGTGGGGACTGCAAACACCTGGATGAAGGGAGCTCAGAAGTATGCTGACAGTAAGGGAATGAGAAACCATTTTTAAATCCCACTGAGAAAGTTAAGAGTGCCCCTGACAAAAAAGTGACTCTATATGGCATGCAATATGGCATGGCAGCAGCTTGGTGCCTCAGTAGACGCAGAAGAGAGGCTGACAGCTAGTAAAAGATAAGTTTCATGTGTTAACTTCCACAACCATCATACTGTACTGTAAAACTGTTGCATGTTAGGGTACAAATTAGTCTTTCATCACTCTGTTGCCACTTTAAGCAGGACACTGGTGAAGGCTTCTGTCAGTGCAGTCATTAAGTATCCATATACATAGAGTGTTATTCATGGGATCAATTCATTTAAGCAACTTAGTTGGCTAAAGCTGCGTGAAATGAATATTCAATTAAATCTGTTTTGGATCTCATTCAGATATTCAAATAAGCTAAACCTTTGGCTTGTTCATTTGTGAAATAAGGTCTTTTATATGGATGTAAAATAGCTTTTCACAATGGTTAAGCTCTGATCTCTGATCCACATATGTGTAACAACTAGAAGTAGCATAATCCAGGAATTTGAGAAGCAAGCAATGGTATCTGCACTGAACTGTTGCTCCACTGGGACTTTTCACTCTTCCAAAACCACATTAGGCCAGACACACTTATCTTGCATGTCTGTACTTCAAGATAATGAAAACGCAGCATTGAAACATGGAAGAGTAGTTCCTAGAACACCTAATCTTCCTTTTCCCTTTTGAAATTCTGGAATATGGTCTGTAAACACAGACTGATATTCTTCAGATTTTCAGAGGACTTTTTGTCTCATGCATTTTTTAATAGCTAACTTCAAACACTCATTTCAGAACTTTTGAAGGCACCAATCTTTTGAAAAGCAGATCCTTCTAGGCTACTTAACCTAGGTTCTTAGCTTAAACTGGAGATTCACATAATTACTTGTACAATGTCAGCAACACAGCCTGAAAAAATATGTAAATATGTGAAGTTTTGGATAAATATGACCAAGAACATCGCTACACACTGCAATAAGGGATGGCTATGTGTCTAGATATCTCATTGTATTAGGTGAAACACGTGTCTTCTCACTGCAACATTCAGCAACTAAAGAGGAAAGATATTCCACAGAAACAGGAGGGATAGGACATTTGTTTGGTTTGGGTTTTTTCATACTTCTGGAAAATATGGTTTAGCTGGGAGAGCGACATCATGGGACAAACTCCACCTGATGACCAATGCAAATATCAATAGTTTCCTGTGTGTGGCATGACTAGAATATTTCACCAAGATGAAAAGCAAGTTGTCTTGTAAATGCTGTGATTGACAGGAGACACAGGTGGAAGCAGGTCAAGTGTATCTCTTTCTGTGAGAAATGACAGGCAAGGGTGCTTTTACTTTTTAATTCACTGGAGGTGATAAAAAGTTACCTGCTTAGTGAGAATAGAACTGATGCCAGGGCTGAAAATAAAGCAATAAAGGCATCCCATTCCACAAATGCATCAATAGGCATTAACAAAAACAAAGAGCACTCTAAATATTTTTAATATGCTTGTAGATTTTTGCACTAAATTTTTCCCCTTTTTTCTTCTTCTTTTAGTTCACTGGTTGCGTTTTTTTCCAGGAGAATCATTGTATACTTTGAGGATTAAATTCTATTCTTTCATGGCTTAGATAGATTTAGAGAGATGAAAGGTGGTATAAAAAGAGTAAATTTGCTAATTACAATCAGATTCAAAAAAAAACATTGAAAATCCTAGTCTTTTCAAATGAAGAACAGCCACCTAATTGTGTCACTATCAGATGAAAATGATAGAAATCTAAAATAAAAACCTACCCCTAAAAAAAAGTAACAGAACAATTGAGAACCAACTTGACAAGGCACAGGAAAGTAACTTCTTTTCTTTGTTTGCTTTTTTTTTTCTTGTGTGCTTGTTTGCTTGGTTTTGTGTCCAAAGTGAAACATCACAGCTTTTTGCTTACTTATTGTTTTGGGGAGGTTCAGGGAAAAGAAAGTATGTCTGATTTAAGAAAAGGATCATCCTTTTACAACCTGAATGGTTCTGGAATGGATAAGGAGGGGCAGGGCATCCTCCTTATCAAAGGATCCTGTTGCCAATAGGAGGAATGAGGGTTGACTGTGCAAGATGAAGGACCAGGGGTAGTGCTAGGAAGAGAAGGCAAGGACATCTCCTGACTGAAAAGGTATGACTGAGGCACCACACGTGTGTTGAGTTTCTTTCTCTGTGGGTCATACCTGATACAGTTTTGAAAGATAAGAAGGATAAAAAGCAAGTAGGCAAATAAAGAAGCAATTTTACATGATTTTGTGAAAATCACCCATGTGTCTTTCTCTTCTTCCTTCCTACAGAATGCCACAGAAGTTTTATATGTTACTGCAGTTCTGCCTGGCTCCGCTGAGTATTGGAGCCATGTTTAAAAGTTTTCAATACTTGGAAAAAAGTTATGTTAGCTTTATCCTGTTGAAAAATACCCACATTACTTATTGTGCTGGAAGATCTTCTGACAAGTCAGATTTCAGATTTTTGCACTGTAGAACAGTATAGTTATAGTCTTTTTTGAAGGTATTTTTATTTTCTCTCATTTGAAATTTTCTGCCATATGAACTAATAATAATCCACAATTTTTTTCACCAAGAGAAGTCTATTACCCCAGGAAAAATGATCATTCATGCTTCAATCATGTTATCTGATTCCTTTTTGGACTTACAACTTACCTATTGCAAAACAAACATGAATCCAAAGCAAACAAATTAATCTAAACTACTAGCAGGTTAAATAAATTTCTAAAATATAAGGTAAAAATTTACCATTCCTGCGGCCTGGCTTATATGACAAATGTTGAATACATTACATGAAACAGAATAGGCTTATTTCTGTAAAGCCAGATGTATTGCTTCATAACATCAGCAGCAGAAGCTCTTAAGAAAAAATCATTAAAATGAGATAATAAAAAATTCTTTCTTCAGAGTCAAAATAGGAGCCCCCTCAGATATGGCATAGAAGCTCTAGATCTTTGTTTCACCCTACCTTTTGCACAGAGTACATCTCTCAAGAACATCTATCTGTCTTTTGAAGTTGTTAACTCATAACTTGAGATTTATGTGTCTGAGCACAAATATCATTATTGGTGTGCAGAGGTTTTAGTCCCATCTGTCACATCCTGAGGAGGGATCAAGACATTCTTCAGCTTACGTTTCCCCAAAGGAAACCATTCTGCTAGATGCTTACTATGTACTGTGCCCTTCCCCAGCAACACAAGCCCCTCACAAACAGCAGGGTCATCCCTTCCATAAAACACCCATCACTTTGTTAGAGTGGTTGATCAACATTACAGAAGAGTGGTTTTGATTCCTTAGGTCCTTACATGGTTCAAAACCATAGCCTCTCACCACCTTCAAGTTTCTCTTCCTTCAGATTCAAAAATGAGGACTAGCTTCCAAAGGCAGTTAAGGCAGGAATATTTCTCATTCTCCCAGAGTAATGGCTGCTCATAGTCAAAAAATTATATGAGCCTCTGAGAAAGGGAAAAGGAAAAATTACCAAATGACTTGTCTTAGGGCTTTACAGTTTCAAAAGCTGGCACGGCAATGAGTTTGGAAACACTTGCATTTCATACTTAGCTGTGAAAAGTGTTACTTTCACACAGTTTAAGAGAAACATTTGGGTTCAAAGAGAGTTAAACACCTGGGGAGCAGGGGAGAACAAATGCACCTCATGTGCAGTAATGCACAAGAGCTTCCATGTATCACTCAACATGTAAGAGTCCAGGATTTCTGACCTACTTGTTCTATAAAAATTGTATTGTCTCCTGTCCTTTTGCTTGTTCTGACTACTGTAATTGCTCCTATTTTGCTAAAAGGATAGCCAGGGGGAGGGAGAGGGGCAGGTCAGGAGGGGCTGGAATGTCTGGGGACAGCAGGGGGAGGGCGAAGGTCATATCAGTGACTGTTCCGCTGGTCCTGGGGCAGATGTAGCTCAGTGTGGGCAGAGCAGAGAAGCTCCCAAAGCTGAACTGCAGAAGGGCCCCTGCCAGCCCTGTGTGGCCACTTAGCATCTATATCCAGAAACAATGATATATCCTATGCTTCCCAAGGAGCAAGGGTTTTCCAAATTTCTGTACATTATTTTGCTTCAGATCCTGGAAAAATACTTTTAAATATTATGTGTTTTTCCCTCAGCTGGATTTTAATGCTGATCTGGAAGGGAAATGAATGGTCTAAACAACCCATTTGCTACTTTTTATTGTTAAAGTGTCACCACAACTCTTGATAGAATTAAAATATATCAAAGTAAATACTATTCTGTATTTGTATTAAATACCCAATTGCAATAAGCCTCTTTACGGGCCAGTGAACTGGAAAATGAAATTATTGTATTAATGTGACTTTTTACTTATTATAGGAAAGCAGTGTCATAAAAATGTCAGCATATTGGCTTTATTTTCACACCTGAAAAAAACGAAAACAAGAAAAATCTGCTGAAGTAAAGTAAAAGGACATTGTTTGACTTTTTTTTTCCCGGCTCTGGTACTTTGTATTTAGTATCTGGAAAGGAACTGCCTTATGACTGATTGAAAAAAGCCTTTAAGAGGAGTCTCTGAAGAGAAAGCATGCAGACCCTTCAGCAGAGTATTTTCTTGTACAAGATGACCATCATTTCCTCAGCCCACCTGGCCTCCAGAGCTCTTCACGGTAAACCTGAATCTCCTCTGCCAGTCTCAAGTCTCTTGTGCCATGCACCCAGTTCCCTGTATTTGCTCCAGATCTACATCCCATGGATGTAGATCTATACCGTGGAAATGTACAGCATTTAAACAACTCTACAGCATCACTGCAAGCCCCAGTGCTCCTGCCTGCCCTGCTCCTTGTTGGGGCAGTGGGATAAATCCAGCTGCTGCCAATCCCTGCCAGGGACAGCCCCACCACTCTCATTTGTCCCAGAGGATTTTTGTGTTGAAGATGATTTTTACCGAAGTTATTATCATCTTATATCTATGCGTCTAATAATGTGTCTAATCTAATTTTATTTGATATCTGACATAATCCTTCATAAGAAATAAATTAAAAACATTGGTACTGGTATGGAAAGGGACTCCAAGTTTTAATTTAGATTTGGGTAATCATAATCCTGCCTCCTGTAAGAAGTTTTTGTTAATATGAATTTAGTTCTTAAGAGATTTTTTTTAAGCCATCTTCCTCATTAAATCTCTTACTAAACCTGATTCAATCAAAACCTAGTATTAAGCACTGCATCAGTACAGTTCACCACTGATACAGTTCCTAAAACAAATTAATATGGGGAAAATAGTGATGATGTAAAGACACACATTTATTCTGGTGATTATTCAGAATTTAGGAATGTTTTGACAACTGTAGACCTTTCAGCAATATCTTTTCTTATTCATTCAACATGTTTAACGAACATTAGCAATTGCAGTTACTACTCAACTCCAAAAATTTCTCCCACAGTGTCAAAACTTCTTACTGTGCTTAGTAGATCAGAGTAGCTTTGGAAACTCTTCATTTTTATTTTTTTGGAAAATGTTTGGGGTGTTTTTTTCTCAGAAAAGTAATCACAAACTGGCAGATACAGTATCTTAGCAGTCACCAAGACTAGTGGTGAATAGCATGCAAATATACTCATGAAATTAACTCACATAGCAATCTACAAGTGGATGGCTTCAAATAACATTGGCATTGTAAAATTTTTGGACTCTTGCATAAATAATTCACAATAGAAATAAATGCATCAAATAATATATTCGTAGTGGATTCAGTGACTTGTTATATATAATGATCTTATTTCTCTGACCTAAGTAGCACCTCTGATGACAGCAGAAAAGACCTCTCAGCAGAAAACTGAACCCAAACTTCAATCATGTCTTCAGTAAGTTTGTGTTTCTAAATGGAAATAAACCAAATAAAAGACCAATATTATCTGAATTTTGAGGCAGTGATTTCTAAAGTCTTCTCTTCGTTTATTCCTCCGGGTGTTTAGACTGCCATAGGCAATTATTGGAGGAGCAAGAACCCGAATTCAGATGTCAGCATTCTTTCAGTCTGCTCTTGACTGACTTGGTGAACAGAAAGCTTCTTCCTCACCTGTGCTATGATATTAAGGGTCAAGAGGGTGCTCAGGATATGTTCAAAAACATTAAGTTAAGCGAGTAGACAAGAAAGACACTTTTATTCATATATGTAATCAAGGAAAGTAGTCAAGGTACTTCTGGTTCCATGCTAGACTAATAATAATACCAGACTGTCAAACTCCATAGACAAATTATATATTGAAGATTTGCTGAATACTGTCCCTAGAAATAGTGTGCTGGATGGCTAAGGAGATCAGTGTGACTTCCTTCTGGACCGAATGAAAATAAAACACACAGTAGGATTTGGAAGATCCTATTAGCTTGCTTCTTCCCATAGCTGTGGTTCTGGAAAATCTGAGGTACCTGCTAGCAGGAGTATAAGATATTTTAATGGAAGAAGTTCCATTTAGACTATATGCAGTTTAATATGAGCATTTTGGCTAGAGCCAGCACATAGTTTATAGCAGAAAACTCTTAGAAAGCAGCACAAGTGTTTTCAAGACTTTTTTCATTCTAAATGGTTTTACACAGTTCCCATGTCGCAGAAAGATACTCCTTAAATGAAAACTACATTAGAGACAAACTGAATGTTTGCCTTGCTGCCTCTCTTGCTTCAATGAAGTTGGGGTATAGAATATGCTTCTTAGTAATTAGGACACCTAGCAGTGAAAGGATAGGTCTGGACTCTGCTTTCTTGAGCTGATACCACACACTGACTTGAAACCACTTTACAGAGTTGCTTAAACATAGACAAGTGTCTTAGTTTGGAAGACAGTTGTCTGATAAGGAAGGCAGGAGCTTCCCCTGAAATGGAAAAATGTAAACCCCCTCCCTCCAAATTGTTATAAATTTGAAATTGAAGGGCTCTCAGGCAAAAATTTGGGAGCAGGAATAACAGTTCTTTATTAGGGAAGAAAATAAAAAGATAAAATAAACAACACAGTAAACCAAAACAACACTAACAGAGTCAGAATACAACCTGACACCTTTTGGTCGGGGTGTTGGTAGCAGTCCAACTGGAATTGTGGCTGCAGTCCTCCTGGAGTGTCAGGTGTGGTTCTATTGGAGCAGGGATCCTGTAGAAGGGCTGTAGTCTTCCTCTGAAGATACAGTGGAAGAGGCAGCTGCTCCTCTGGGAAATCCAATGGAGAAGCCCAGCTGGTATTCCAGAATCTCAAGATTATATCTGGGTAAGAATGCTTGGCTCCTCCCTCTGGGTGGAGCATCTTACAGTGGGATGCTGTAGCTCTTATCAGTGACATTCAATAGCCTGTTATCAGCAGATGTCTCCTTGAAGAGAGGAGTGGTTGTGGAAGAGATAAGGAAAACTGCCCACTTAACAGAAGACACCTGCCATACAGATGGTAAATAGAATACAATTTGCTTGGCAATCCAGGACAACAAGTATGGCTAGACCCTGAACAACGAAGAAATGGTCAGAGATGTGAAAGTCAGCATGACCTGGGACTACAGCTAGGATGATGTAGCAGAGCTCAGTATTTAAAAGAAGATAGCAAAGCAAAAGTAGGACCACAATCCTGGACCTCAGGAAACAAAGCTTCAACATTTTCTGCCTGGAAAAATTAATGGGATGCAGCCCTGGAAAGAAGGCAGGTCTGTGAGATCTTGTTGATATTCAAGGATAACCCCCTCAAGCTCCCAGCAGCTGCAGAATCAAGAAAAGGAGGTCCTCTTGTCAGCCATTCAGGTAAAGGGAAGGGCCATCTTCAGGCCATTACAGACAATTCAGAAAAGGTCATGGGGAGTGTGAGTGACCTGGAACATGATGAATAGGGATGTGACATGCATACGAAGGCATGGCACAGCAGCTGACATGGCAGTTCGAGCAGGCAGGGCAAGCAGGCAGGGTTGCAGCCACATTCCTGATAGTGGATTATGTTGCGTCATTTTTTTACTTTTTTTTTCCTAGCAATGGTTTTCAAACAATCAAAAGCCATTGCTAGTAAAAGTGTGTTAACACAAACAGAATGTTCCTGAGCCTGGTGGTAGTACCAGAGGAAAAGACACCTACACATAGTGCAAGCAGGTAAACAATCTGCTCTGTCTGGTGGCAGATCTTAAGGAAGAAGTAGAAAGATTAAGGAGTATTAGGGAAAGTGAAAGGGAAATAGGCTGGTAGAGTTACACCCTTCCATCCCTGAGAAAAGCTCACCAGGATTCAAATAAGCTTCACGCCTCTAATCATCATGCAGTAGAAGACCTAGCAGACGTGGAGGACTGGAAACAGGTCCCCACCCAGGGAGTTAATAAAATTACCTCCTGACCTCCATCACCTTCTCAGGTGCTGCTTCAAAATAGGTACAAGGGCCTGGAGGTTCAGGAAGAAGATATCAAAGAAAACAACCCACCTGGTGAGTCTCCCCATTAAACTTCATCTGTCAGATGGATCACAACCTTTTGTATTAAAAAGAAAAGGGTAGTGCTAGTAGGTGACTCCATTCTGAGGGGAACAGAGGGCCCTGCAAAACAACTGGCCCCATCCCACAGGGAAGTCTGCTGCCTGCCTGGGGCCCAAGCACAGAAAATCACCAGTAGATTCCCTGAGCTTATCCAGCCCTCTGATTAGTGCTTCATTTCTGATTATTGCTTCACTGCTGATTGTCCAGGCTGGCTGTGATGAGGTTGACAAGAAGGGCACCATGGCAATTAAAAAGAATTTCAAGGCTCTGGGTCAATAGGTTGATGGGGCAGGAGCACAGGTGGTGCTCTGCTCAGTCCCTTCATTCGCAGGGATGAATGATGAAATAAATGATTAATGAATCGCTGATTAATACATGAGTAATAAATGCCTTAAGGGCTGGTGCCATCAGTGGAATTTTGGGTTCTTTGATCATGGGGCAACTTTTATGGCACCTGGCTTGCCAGAGTCAGATAAGTTCCATCTATCTAACAAGGACAAAAGGATTCTAGCCTGTGAGCAGGCAGGGCTGATTGAGAGCCAGTCAGGGGTGAAATCAGCAGTCCAGCTGAAGTGCATGTACACTAATGCATGCAGCACGGATAAATAGCTGGAAGCCAAGCTACAGCAGGGAAGCTATGGCATGGTCACCATCACAGAAACATGGTGGGATGGCTCACATGACTGGAGGGCTGAAATGGGTAGCTAGATCCTCAGAAGGGACAGGTGAAGTAGCAGAGGTAGGGGTGTGGCTGTTTATATTATGGAAGCTCTCAACACCATGGAATTTGAAATTAATGATGATAAGGTCAAGTGCCCATGGGTGGGAATCAGTAGGAAGGCCAACAAGACCAACATCCTGGTGGGAGTCTATTATAGATCACCCAACCAGGATGAAGAAGTGGATGAATTATTCTATGAACAGCTGGAGGATGTTTCAAGATCACCAGCCCTTGTTGTTGTGGGAGACTTTAACCAGTTATCAGCTGGGAACTCAACACAGCAGAGAAGAGGTAATCTAGGAGATTCTTAGACTGTATGGAGGACAACATCTTGACACAGCTGGTGAGAAAGCCTACCTGGGCTAGGCTTCTGCTAGACTGGAAGTTTACAAACAAAGAAGGTCTGGTGGACATGTGGTAGTCAGAGGCTGCCTAGGATACAGTGACCATGAAATAATAGTGTTCCCAATATTCAGTGAAACAAGGAGGGATATCAACAAAACTTCCACTCTGGACTTCCAGAGGGTGGACTTCAGCCTATTCAAGAGACTGATTTGGAGAGTATCTTGGGAAATAGTTCTTAAAAACAAAGGGATTAAAGAAGGCTGGACATACGTCAAGAAAAAAATCTTGAAGGTGCAGGAACAGAGAGTCTCTATGTGCCAAAAGATGAGCCAATAGGAAGGATGACAAGCCTGGATGGGCAAGGAGGTTTTGAAGGAACTGAAGGAAACAAAGAGACCTTATGACCTTTGGAAAGAGGGGCAGGTAAGTCAGGAAATGTTTAAGAATGTTACTAGGTCATGTAGGAAAAAAAGTTAGAGAGGCAAAAGTCCAATTAGACCTTAATCTGACCACTTCTCTGAAGGATAATAAAAAATGTTTTTATTAATACATTAATGGCAAAAGGAGGGCAAGGACAACCTCTACTCTTTGTTGGATGCAGGAAGGAATTTAGTGACTAAAGATGAGGAAAAGGCAGAGGTTCTTGACATCTTTGCCTCAGTTTTCAACAGTAAGATGGGTTTTCCTTAGGACAATGGGCCTCCTGACCTTGTTTATGGAGTCAGGGAGAAGAATAAACCCCCAGAATCCAGGAGGGAGTAGATTAGAGATCTGTTGAGTCATTTAGATCTCAGAAGTCTATGGAATCCATCCTAGGGTGATGAGGAAGCTGGCCAAAGAGCTCACCAAGCCACTCTCCATCATCTGTCATCGGTCCTGGCTCACTGGGGATGTCCCAGATGACTGAAAGGTGGCCAGTGTGACACTCATCCACAAAAAAGGCCAGAAGAAGGATCTGGGAAACAAAAAGGGCCAAAAGATGGATCTGGGAAACTACAGGGCAGTCAGCTCAGCTCAGTGCTGGGCAAGGTTATGGAACAGATCATCTTGAGTGCCACCACACAGCACCTACAGGATTTAGGTTAGCATGGATTTAGGAGGGGCAAGTCCTGCCTGGCCAACCTGATCTCCTTTTATGACCAGGTGACCTGCCTGGTGGATGAGGAAAGGCTGTGGATGTTGGGATGTTGTCTACCTGGATTTCAGCAAGGCCATTGACACTGTCTCCCACAGCACACGGCTAGAAAAGCTGGCAGCCCATGGCTTGGACAGGAGCACTCTGTGCTGAGTTCAGAACTGGCTGGATGGCTGGGCCCAGAGGGTGGAGGTGAATGGTTCTGCATCCAGGTATCACATCCAGTAGGGTCACCAGTGGTGTCCCCCAGGGATTTGTGTTGTGTCCAGTCCTGTTTAACAACTACATTGATGACCTGGGTGAGGGGATTGAGTTCACCAGCAGCAAATTTGCAAATGACACCAAGCAGGGATCTGGCACTGATCTGTTGGAAGGTGGGAAGGCTCTGCAGAAGGACAGAGACAGGCTGGATTGATGGGCCGAGTCCAACAATACAAAGTTTAATAAGTCCAAGTGCCAGGTCTTGAACTTGGCCCGCCACAACCCCAGGAAGTGCTCCAAGCTGGGGATGGGTTGGCTGCACAGCAACCAGGATGAAAAGGACCTGGGGGTGCTGGTGACAGCAGCTGAACATGAGCCAGCAGTGCCCAGGTGGCCAAGAAGGCCAATGGCATCCTGGCCTATGCCAGCAATGGTGTGGCCAGCAGGACAAGGATAGTGACTGTCTGACTGTCCCCCTGTATTCGGCACTGGTGGGGCCACACCTTGAGTGGTGTGTCCAGTTCTGGGTCCCTCAGTTTAGAAAGGATGCTGACATGCTTAAACATGTCCAGAGGAGGGCAACAAGGCTGATGAGAGGTCTAGAACCCAAGCCCTAATAAGAGTGGCTGAGGGAGCTGGGATTGTTTAGCCTGGAAGTGATGGTTAGGGAAGACTTCATCACTCTCTCCCTGAAAGGAGGCTGTAGTCAAGTGGGGGTGGGTCTCTTCTCCCAAGCAACCAACAATAGGACTAGAGTACATGGCCTTAAGCTGTGCCAGGACAAGCTTAGACTAAACATTACAAAAATATTCTTTATAGAAAGAGTAGTTGGGCACTAGAATGAGCTGCACAGGGAGGTGGTGGAGTCACCGTCCCTGGAGATATCAAAAAACAGACTCGATTTGGCACTTAGTGCCATGGTATAGTTGATAATGACGTGTTTAGTCATAGGTTGGACTTGATGAATGATCTCCATGGCCTTTTCCAACCTTGATAATTCTGTGATTCTGTGAAGAAGCATGCCAACATGAGCAAAAAGCTCCTAACTGAACTCATAACATAAAAAGGAACTTCACAAGGTATGAAATCAAAGATACACAACCCAAGAAGAGTTTCTATCTGATATTGCAGCAATAGAGTTAGAAAGGCTGCCTTGACCTTTGTAGTCAGCTAGCATTGAATCTGGCAAGGGATGTGGAGGACAACATTCTTCCACATGTCTATGAACAGCAAAGGAAGACTCAGAAAAATATCGGACTGCTGCTGAAGGCAGCATTTTATTTATGAGAAATAAAGAGGTCAAGTTATTTGATGCCTTAGGATATTATGTTTTATATTTTTCATATATTTGTAATTTTTTAGTGTATAACTCTAAACTCCATATACAGTGCCAGCTACTGGCTTCCCATTTTGGTCAGAGAAAACAGTTACTCTGTAGGCCTGGGAATCAAGGACACCTTACTGTCTCAGAAGTGTAAATGAAGTGAGTTGGCGGGGGGGGCGGGGGGGGGTGGTAACCTTGGAGTAAAATGACTTAATTACCTGAAGATGTAATTGGAAGATTAATCCCCAATATCCAAATGGACCAAACTTAGAAAAGTGTGAAAAGTCATGACCCATTGTCCATTTTGGGTATAGCCCCTGGGAGGCTCTGCCTGCCCAAGGTGTACCTGAAGACCTTTCAATAAATATAACCATTTTTTACTCCCTTAATTTTGTCTGACCTCTGTTTTTAGGTAAGCCCAAAACAGGCATCAGTTTCTGGTGACCCAGATGGGAAAAGGAGACTTCTAGAAAATCCTCTGGACTGAGGAAGACCCAGTTGCTCTTCCCCCCCACTGCCAGCACTTCGGGGGGGGGGGGGGCAGTGGCCACAGTCCAGGTGGTGTCAGAGCCCAAGAATCCTCCACATCTAACACAAAGGCACCTGAGTAAGCAAGTTAAAAGCAGTGTTTTGTTGTTAGCACCTAGGTTTAGTGTTAAGAGATTGTTCATTTTGTTTGGTGTGTGGAAGGATCTGAAGGATCCAAGGGGGAGGTTTCTTGTTTATTTGTCATTACCCCCATTTGCTCATAAAGTAGGGGGGGGAATGCCCCCTGAAAGAGTGGAGTTTTAGTACTGCAGTGGCAAATCTTGGTCTGGGGCCAGTGGTGGAAAAGTGACTTAGGCCCCACCCTGCTGGTCCAGAGGGTTGTGACTTGGAATCCTGTGTGGTCCTTTGCTGGTAATGCATGAAATTGAAGCTTCCCTGAGTCCCTCAGAGAGAGAAAGGGATGCAGGGATTGAATTAGAACCTTTAGAGAAACTGAAATATATGCCACACAGACATGAAGTAGGAGTGTAAGTTTTAGTTTTAAGTAAGTAGAAATAGATCTTGAGTGCCTTAAGAGACTGTGTTAGCTAGTAAAAAGCCCTAAAGCCTAATTTAAAGTTCAGTAGTGTTACCTTTCACAAAATTAACTTAGCTCCAGATATAATGAAAACAGAACATTGCTTGCATTTCTAGGTAGACCAGATAGAACTATTTGCATGAACAGATTGAACTGTACACATAGATTTTGTGTAAGAACCAACATTACTTTCTCACATTAGAATTAATCTCGGATAAGTGTAGGAAGAATGCTTTAGAATAGTGCTTTTAGCTGATGGGATGATTTATGAATAAAATCCCCTGTATTGGGGTGCAAAGTGGTGGTAGTAACTTCTGTCAGCAGCTACTGCTTCTGCTGGTTCTGCTTGGAACATCAAGACTCTATGCCAGAAAGCTTTTAACGCAGATTTTAATACTTTCAACTCTTTGCCTTCAAGGCTGATGTATTCATTCAATAAACAACTTTACAACGACCAACAATTGCTCCTGTCTCTTTGAAGACGCAAGACCCGCTCATAACTCAACAGTCCTTGTTCTTGTTCTCTCTCTCTCCCTGACTATTACTGTTAGCCTTTAGGTCACTTCATTTAAATTTTGTGGGTTTTTTCCGTGTTTTGTGGACAATGGGGTGAGACTTCTCATGTGAAGATACAACACAAATACCTAGAGATTCCCTTTTAAGCTTAATATTGAAAAATTGGCAAAGATTAACGGGCAAAAATTCATTGCTTTCAAAACCCAAATTGATCAGACACTCAGAACTAATGTGGCCAACTTATAAATTAGACAACAATGGGACATGCCTGAATTTGGCAGTTTAGATGAGGTATTAATATCAAATTTAATGTCTCACATATGCCAAAACTGGTTTTTCAAAGAACTTGAGTATACTAGGCTTTTTTATATTTTTATCACTTAAGGAAAGGATACTAGGACTTAAGAAAGATCATAATATGAAGCTTTTAAGAAACAGTGGAAAAAACTATGAAAAGAAGAAGCCTGCTCTCAGCCTACCATGTGTGAGGAGTGGGGAGGAGGTGGAAATGGTTTAGTGCCTTTTTGCCTGAGCCTTTACCAGTAAAACTAGCCATAAGGAAATGCATGGCTCAGACAGCAGAAGGAAAGTGTGGAGCAAGGAAGACTTGCTCTCAGTGCAGTAGCACCAGGCTAGAGAGCACTTAAATGACAGAGAAGTCCCTGGTTGTCATGTCAGCATCACAACGTCATGACCAGCTCAGCCAGGGTTTGTGGAGAAAGAAATAAACAGGGACAGGTATGATAGAGTAGCCCAGAAAAGTAAAAAACTTTAATAACAAGCAAAACAACAAAGGAAAGAAGCTGTGCACAGTACAGGGTGTCCTCCGAAGACCCCAAAATGTGGGAAACACAACAATATATAACAGTTGATCCAAGGGCAGGGAAGCAATCATCAACGAGAACTAAGAGCATTGCCTTATATGTAAAACACTGTAAACCAATCATAAATAAGAACTCAGAACATAACCCTATATGGCACAACAGCATTAACATAACTATACCCACAATCTTGTTCTCCTAGCCATAACCCAACTAGATGTTTCCTTTCTTAATATCCTGCTTCCCAAGACCTTAAGTAGATGCCTTTGTTCTTAACAAAGGTTAGCTCACCATCCATCCCAGCCAATTGAACTCCCACACATGGCTTCTGACACTCGGCATCACAAGTGCTGAAGAAGCTGGCTGACATCGTTGTGATGCCACTGTTGATTATCTTTGAGCAGTCATAGCAACTGGGAGAGGTTGCAGAAGACTGGAAGAGAGGAAAGAACATTCCTATATTCAAGAAGCCAAGGGAGTATCTAGAAAATACAGATCAATGTGTTTTATTTCAGTTGCATCTGGAAGACATTTCCATGAAAGAAAAGCAGGAGATTTGAATAAGCCGGCATGGATTTACAAAGTGAAATAATGCTTATAGAACCTAATAGCTTACTATGATGAGGTGAAATTGCTTCAGCAGCTCCAGCTTCTCCAGGAGTGCTGTGGGAGAGAGCACCAAAGGCCTTATTGAAATCCAGGTAGAAACATTCCTCTCAGCTTTTCCTGCATCTGGTAAGAGGGTCACCTTGTTATAAAAAGAGATCATGTTAGTCAAGCAACACTTTTCATTATTGTTTAACATCTTCATTTTTAATTGGTATGAGAAAGAGAGTGTACCCTTCAGGGAGTTTTAAAATGGTGTAGAACTGGGAAAAGCTGCTCACAAGTGATGTGATTGTGCTGCCATTCAAAGCATTCATCACAGGTTGGACACTTTGGCATAGAAGGATGTAGTGTTTAACAAATGGAAGGGCAAAATCCTGCCTTGCAAATAAATAAACAGGGTATTTAGTCTCCCTCATTCAGCTGAGAGATCACCTGGCTGAAAAGGAGTTTTGCAGGGAAAGACCCTGGGTCTTGCAAGACACCTTATTAACCATGAACCAGTGGTGCATCCTTACAGCAAAATAGGAGAATAGTATCCTATAAGGTATGCTAGAAAGGGCATTGCCAGCCCTTTCAGCAGAGATGATCCCTCCCTTCTGATCAGTACTGATGAGACAATGTCTGGAATACTGTGTCTAGTGTGGGCTCTGAACTTCAAGCAAGACACAGACTTCACAGAGCATATCCACCTCAGGGTAACAAAGATGATGAAATGACTGGAGCATTTGTCATATGTGAAGACTGCTACAAGTGTTTAGCCTGTGGAAAAGTCTCAAGGAGCGTCTTATTATTACTATCTGGCAGGAGAGAATGAAGAAAACAGAACTAAACATTTTCAGTGGTGTGCAGAGAACAAACAGCAATGAGCACAAATTAAAAAATAGTAAATTCAGTGTAAACACAAGGAAACCCTTTTTCTGAGAGGTCATCTCCATCTTTGGTGACACAGAAAATCTGACTGGACACAGTGTTTGATAAAATGTGGTAGGTGACCTTGCTGTAGCAGGGAGATAGAATAGATGATCTTAAGATCCCTTCCAACCTAAATGATTCTGTGATTTGGCTTTTCCATGAACCCAAAATGTTAGCGGTAATTTTGGAGGAAATTATCACCTCATCATGATGTTCTAAATCAGATAACTGTCCAAATTAACAATTCCTGCCGGTTGAACAATCCCAATCACTGCTACCTGACTGGTACAAATTGCAGCATAAATTTAGAGAAAGGGAATGTAATGGAAGCATCCATCAATATTTATTTACTTTTATGGATATATTGTTCCTTCCACATTTATAACAAAGTGCACACATAAAGCTTTGTTGCAGTTCTGACCCTGCCCTAATGTGTCAGATTAACTTTTAGTTTTTCAATTATCTTTCTCCGCCCCAGCCCCTCAAGAAAGATAGTAGCTGCAGAAATTTATCTTCTCCATAGCTGTAACCATAGCAACCCAAACAGTTCATTTGCTGTCTCAAATAATGTGCACAACAGTCTGACTAACAATTCAGTGAGGACATTGACAAATGATCTCGGTATTCAGGCAGACATTTAAAATATGCAGATATTTGTCTGAATTTTAATATGACCGACGGATACTGAAATGATAAAATGTGTGATTCTTAAATGAAATGAAAGAAAACTTTTCCCTTAGGATACTTTTCATTAAAGGTTTCAAAACAGAGATGAATATATTTGGTGGGATAGATTCTCTTCTAGAGATAAGAGATATTTTGTTCATATGTGAGAACTTTCTTTTCCTAGACATTGTTTTTTTAAATTAGCCAATCAGCAAGGGAAGAAAAGCAAAAAATGTCTTCTCCCTCTCTGTTCTCATTCCCCCTTGCCCCATCCCTCCCCCAAGATAACTGAATATTCAAGGAAAGAAGAGCAGCTTTTGAAAAACTCAACAGAACTTAATTACATGGGAAAAGCCAGCATGTGGTCCACTGGCATTATCATTAATCTGATAAGAAAGCAAGAGAAGTCAGCCTCTTTGCATGTTAAATATTGACCTTCCTGATGAGAATTAGCATGTGATTCTCCCAGAGGAACTGCATGTCAGGTAGAAGCTAAGCACATTTTTACAATGAAGTTTGTTACACACAAAAATAGATATACCAAAGAAACTCTGGAATGTCCATAGCTAGAGATACCAAACAAGGTTATGATCATTCTAATGGAACTTTGAAGTTGTTTCTGTCTTGACTGGGATTTGTACCAGATGACCTCAAGAGATCCCTTTCAATCCAGATTCTGGGTCCATTGCTTGTCCTCACATAAGTCTTATGAAATAGTTCAGAAATTAATAAGCTTTCAGTCTCTGTTCATAAATACTGGATTCTTACTAGACAGACAAAGGTAAAAGACCCTTTTTTCATAACTAATCCATCTCCAGCATTTCCAAGACTATGAGGTCAGTATTTCTTTTAAAATAGCATTGTACTTCAAAAACACATTACCTCATTTGTAATGCTTCCTATTCTGACCATTCATTTTTTGCAGGGAATGCAGAACACTGTCAACATTTCACATGTGCAGCTACCCTTCAACATTGGTCTTTACTGCAGATGCAACATTGAAACTATCATTATCTGTGTACTGAACTTCCCCACCAATGGAATCTAGATGTGAGCTCCTCTTTCCTGGCTTCTCACCTGGCTTTCTGTCAAAAATAACAAAGACAGTCATGTGAGGTGAACTTTTTGTGCTTAATTTCTTTTGTCTTCTAGCACTTGCATAACAGCATATTCCATTCAAGTGGAATTTAAACAGTGACTTCCCAAGTTGACAAACAAGATGTTCATGAGGAAAAGTACTTTAACACAGACTGTCAAAGAAATGTATAGTATGTCCCCAACAACTTTACTGATGCTAAACAAATAATGAAACAGCCCTCCCAAGAGGGAAAAACACTGAAACCCATGCAAAAATTATGTATTTGTCCTCAGGGCCCAAGAAACAAGAGCCAAGAAACAAGTTAGTTATTGTAAAAGTCTGTAGTGACCTACATGTTTGCAAAGTTAATACTCACCAATAAAATCCCCCCCAAAAAAAAAAAGAAAAAAAAAAGAAAAAATACACAAAAGGAACCTAAACCAAGTATTTTCATACTATTTACTGGAAGATCAGTAGTGAATGAGGTTCACAAATGCAAGTTATGTTCTTTGTTAAGCAAAAGAGCATCATAAAAGAACTGGTCCTAATTGTTGAAACAAATCAACTGCTGGCTCCAGAAGGTGTTCCTCAGATGGTAATCCCAGCACGATCATGATTAGAAAAAAATGAACCTCTCACAATCATGACTTTACACTTTTGACAATAATTCTTTAGCAATGGTTTCCATTTCAATTTACCTTAGTTTTTGGAGAAAGTCAAAGTTTCCTGTTTCAATTTTTTCCTTGCCATAACTGAAAGCTCAGAGAAGCATCTGAAAAGGGAACCATACCCTAGTTAGTAAGTAGAAAAAAAAAAATTCTAAAAATAAAACAGAATTTGCAATTTCAATGGGACTAAATGTTGCCAAGAAGAAAGAAGACACATTGACTCTGCTTCAAGAATTATTAACAATAAGACTTTTTTTGAGATCTATGCAGACAAACAGCGCAAATTTCTTGAGCACCAGGAGATGGAATATATGTCCTTCATCTCCTGGACAACACCTCACTTGCTGAGTTAGAAGTGTGGTCCTGATATATTTGGGCCCTTGCCCTTCTCTTTGCCCTTGTCCTTGTTTCAGTGGTTTCTATATTTTTGAATATATGTATTTCCTAAATGTACCTGCATTTTTTTCTGTTCAAGAATGTAACTAAGGCTTAAAGAGTCCTGTTGAACACTCTCTAGCCCTGCTACTTTTGTCCCAATCCTTTTAGAAAGCAAAGGAAATAAACATGCAGATCTAAAAAATGCCAAGTGTAGGTACATCAAGCAGTGGCAACTGAAAACATTTTTAGGATGATTGTGTAAAACAGGAACTGAGTAAAAATGAAGTCAGATTATAGAAAAGGGTACTTCTTCCATCACCTAACACTACCAGTGAAGATAATTTCATACTGAAGAGATACTGTAAGATCCCATTTCCCTTTCTAACAGCTTTTTAGTTACCATCCCTTACTTTTTTTTTTTCCTGTTACTATGGAGGGGAGGAATGTCACCACTAACCAGAGGTCAGAAAGCCAAGAGGACATCCTTTTAATCTTGGAGTTCTCTGTGCCTCAGAGAAATACTTAAACTGATGGGAAAAACTGGAATAGGTTATCAGTACAGGAGACCTGCTGTAGGAAAGACCCAAGTAAGTTGTTTGTAGGGAACATATTCTCCTTACTTTTACAGGCAGAAATACAGGTTTGGCTTGGAGGTCACAGATGGTTTTATAGAACAAGAAGAGAAAGTCTGCTTTTATAGAATAAGGAGAGAAAGTCTGCACACTGAAGGGGAAGAAAAAAAGCTAACTTTTTATTGTTATATTTTTAGGTAAAAGTAAAGAAATAAAGTTCTTGAAAATGGATTGGCAGAGTGCAAAATGGATTGAGGACACAATCTACTTGCCTTTCTGACAGGCCGGTAAAAACTGTTTAGCAAAACTAAGTTGACCTCTGTCAGGAGGAATGGTGACAGGGTATCTGAGAAGATAAAGGGGATACATAGGCTTCAGAACTAACTCTTAGAGAAAGAAGTGTGTCTAAAGCCCTCTGAGCACCAAATACCTCAGCAGGAGAAAGTGATACTTACACAAACAGCACCTGGTCTGCCAGCAGATATGCTGAGATATAATAGGGAATATGCTGCTGCATACTCCCCTCTCCTTTCACTGCCACCTTACTTTCTGCATGGCAGATGACAACCTTCTGTACAAATGCGTGCTTAAGCCTTTCTGTGGCCTGTGTCCTGAGGAGAAGGCTCCTGTTCTCTGAATATACCAAGCAGGACCTGAGCTCCCATTGCACAGATACTGAGACTTAGTAGTGGTAAAGCAAGAATCCAAGGGGTCTTAAGAGTGGAATGTAAAGATATTTAAAGGGCAAAAATGCACCTTGGAATGAAGAGGAGACTTGGGAGTATGTAGCTGTATGTAGGTAGGTGAGATGGGGGTGAGAATGCAGGAAGCTGAATTTCCCCCTTTTTCCTATCATTATATTCTAAATAGATGATAAACAAAAATGTTAGGCAAATGAAAAAGGATGTTAAAAGGGAGAGTAAATGCACCATAAATTAAGAATTTTCTCCCTCTTCATCTAGATTTTTATACTTTGTGCACTGTGTAGTAGCAGTGATGACATAGTGGAAAAAGAGGGATTTTTTTTTTCTGTATTTGCATGACCCTGCTGTTACATGTTGTCTTTTCATAATTTGTGGAAGTTATGAGAGAATATGTACAACTGCAATGAGGCAGAAGAGGGTTAAAGGCCTGTAAAGTATGTGTAAGGTTGTATTTAAAGCCAGATGTCTAAGTAAGGGAAGAGAGGACAGTATACTTCTTTAAAAGTGAAAAACGGAGACTTGCAGAAGCCTTCATTCCCACACCTTTTCCTTCGGAGAAGCAGAAGTTCAGGGGATCAGAAGTTCCTTCTCTACTGCTGTGTTTTAGGAACAGCAAAAGTCTCTGGTGGTGATGGTGGCAGGGAGCTGATTGCGCAGTTAAGTGAGAATAATTTGGTGTAAGGGCTATTATGCAAAAATCCTGTGTTTCAGAGAGTGAGTCTAGGGAGACTGAATCGAGACTAATGGTTGGGAATGCCCATTAAATGTAGTGAATCAAATACTTCAGTCACAGAAATGTCTAAGTGGTGCCTGGCCAGAATTGGTGAGTTTTAAATTGCTTTTCTACTCATAAAACCTACAGCAATTGTTAATTTTGCAAATTTTCACCGTTATTGACAATTTTGGGTGTAGAGAATACTTCTCCAGACTATTGCATGAGAAAGAAAGCATAAAAATTAAAATGATGCAAAAATTATTTTTTAACATTTTTGATATAGAGACAGTTCCAACTCAATGGTGTTTCCTTCCAAGGTAATTCCCCCAACAAGCTTCTGGATTGCAATGAAATCTCAGTTGAATTCAGGGAAGTGAAATACTTTAATAAGCTGTTAATGCTATTTTGAAGTACTGTTTTATGCCTAGTTTTCCAAGCTCTCATAAATTAGGTCATGTCAACAGTTAATTTCCACCTGGTCTGGTTAGAGGTTGTGCCAAGCCAGATATCTGCTGCTTGATCAGGAAAATGGACAATTAAGGATACCAGTATCTGTTAAGGACTTAATTGCAAATTCAGCTGACCCCCTGTAGCCAAGTGGCTTCTTCTTTTACTGTACAACAAGAAGATTTCAGTCTGTTTTAAATAGGTTTTGGTTTCTCAGAGAAAGAAACTTAAACACATATATTTCTACTACAGTTTATCTCTCATGCTGGTTTTGTGCTTAAAACTAAGTGAATCATAGAGATCTAAAATATGATCAGGAAAATAAGAGATATGTTCTATATCCTTAGTTCAAAGGACAAAGCCATGTACTTAGGGAGGAAAACCCCAGACTACTGGGATATGGGCTGGGAGCTCGTAGGCTGGAAAAGAGCTTTGCTAGGAAGGCCTAGGGGTTCCTGGTGGATAGCAGCTTAAACGGGAGCCAGAAATGGGTCCTTATCACAAGAAATGCTAATAGTATCCTGAGAAGCATTAGGCAAAGGCTTACCATCAAGTCAAGGGAGGGGATCCTTACCCTCTGGAGTACTCTGTCCCCTTCTGGGCTCCCTTGTACAGGTGACACATGGACACACTGAGAGCCCAGCAAGGGACCACACAGATGATGCATGGGAGCACAGGAGCACCTCTCCTATGAGGAAAAGTTGAGAGAGCTGGGAATGTTCAAGGGGATCAAACTACTGTAAATACATACCTGATGGGAGGGAGGCAAAGGTGATGGAGTCAGGCTCTTCTCAGTGGCAAAATCCACTGACTTTTTCATGGTGAGATTGACTGAGTGCTGGCACAAATTGCCCAGAGAAGTGGTGGGATTGTCACCTCTGGAGATATTCAAAAGTCTGTGGATATAGTCTTGGGCAATGTCTCTAGGTGAATCTGCATGACCAGTTGCACTGGACCAACCATGGGGTTGAACCAGAGGACCTCCATGGGTCCTTTTCAACATTAGCCACTCTGATTCTGTGATACTTAAAGTAATGGAATATGTACAGAATTAGCCAGTACAGCAGTTACAGCAATACAAGTTTTGTCCAGAACATCTTGAGGACATGACCTTGTCCCCAAGTATAAAAACATGTTGTAAGCGTGTTGTTCTCTCACTGTTGCTGTTTCAAGGACTTGCTTAAGATTTATCATTTATGTTGTACCTTACAGCTTTACCTTTCCTCTAGGTATTAGAACTATGCGTAATTTTATGTAGCCTTGTCCCACAGCCACAGGAGCTGACGTGTGCCGGACAGCTGCTCCCAGAGTGGCCCGAGGAGACCACGAATTCCGCCACTCCCAGGTTCTTCGCAAGAACCCCGGGTAGCGGTGCCGTCTGTGGCATGGGTGGAGCAGGTGAGAGCGGGACTACGAAGTTGTGAGGCGAAGGAAGGAGAGAGCGGACACTCGTACGGGTGCCACGGCGCTTCATCGCCCCAGGCGGCACCAGTGACGGTGCCAGGGAAGGACCGTTCAGGGAGGCACCGATAAAGGGGATGGGCGTGACAGGAGGAGGCACGAGGGAACCGATAAACAAAGCCCAGGGAGGAGCGAGGGACACAACTGAGCCAATAAGGATTGCATAGGGGAGGGAAAAGGCTCAGGAGGCAAATCATATCTTAAGTAAGGGATAACTGACATAGAAGGTTCTCGAAACAAAAGGGGGGTGGTTTACAATGATGGACAGGGAACCTGGGCAGCACCAGGAGGGAGGAGATAAACTTATAAGGACATAAAGGGAAGGACTAGGGGATCGGTTACCTTGACAGACAGGTCACTGGTGGGAAAACAAGGGACAAACAACTCAGGGACAAACCGTTGTGAGGAAGGAACATGGGGGGAACCACAGATCAAACCATAATCTCGACTTATAAAAAATAACCAACTTTACAACACATTTGTTTGTATAAAACACACAATGCTACAATTTTATATATCTCAAAATTTCAACTAAATATACAATAAAGTAACTCATATGACTACCTACTATATGTTGGTAAATTCATACTCTCATCAGTGGAGAGGCATAGGATTTGGAGAAAGGAAGTTCTTTGGTTTTCTGGTTATTCTGAACTTTTTTAGCAGAAACAAATTTTCAATTAATTTGTTTAAATACCAGCTCACAAGAGAAATTTAGGAGGTTCATGTAACTGTCAGCTCCAAGATATCATCCTTTACTTGAAGAGTAAAAGTTGTTTTATCACATTCTGCTGGTTTTGCATTAATTGATGTTTGGTGAGGAGGGAAGAAGCTGCATTTCTGAAAATTCTCTGGAACTGCTTTAAGAGTGACAACTAAATATATTGCTATTCCATTAGAGGTAGAATATATGTGGTTCTGTTCAGACATATCTATAATCTCTAAAAGAGAATACAGAAATATTTTTAGTGAAATCACTGAATAATTTGTGCACAATGCTGCAGAAAAAACCCTGCATGTACAGAGACACAGCTGAAGACTATCAATTTCCATGCTTAAACTGAGGTTTGTAATGGCTCTATTGGATGTAGCAGGAGAAGTAAAATCTAAGCAAGATATTAAAAGAAGATGACACTGATGTGTCCTTTCCTAGCTCTAATTATTGAATTTTTTTGTTGTATAAAATACACTTTGCACTTATGCAATAAATTAAATCATGTGCCTTTGCTTAAAGGTGTAGTATTTTACAATGGTACAAAAGCATCTGGTGATCCGAAGGGAAGGCTGTTAGAGTCCATGTCGAGTAAATTTATGCATGCAAAGCTGGGTAGATATATGAGGCAAAGAAGGATAATAGCCATGATGGTCTGAGACTTTTTTTTCTATCTCACTTGTAACAGTGTTATGCTTATGACCTGCTCTGCACTGTCCTTTCTTACTCAGCTGGGAACTCTTCAGGACCTCAGTGAGAGTCTGCCTTCATGACATCCATTTTTACCCGCTGCATCTGATAGACTAACTAATGAAATTGAATTGTTTTGTTTTGAGACACCTTCTCATCCTGTCTGCAGTAATTACTTTATCCCTGAGTTTGGAAGCTGTAGGCACTACATTGCAGAGCTCAGGTGTATTTAATGAGTTGAGAGTAGGCAAAATATTGAGGACGTTATTCTGCAGCTGATGTCTCTGGAAAGCTCTTGCAGATACTAAGTACCATTTAGTGTACTTAGAAGGGTAGAGTAGGCTGCAATTCCTGATGTCAGAAACAGAACTATATTTGTTTTTAAAGATGTACTTTGAGATAATAGTAATTATGTGCTATAATTTTGATTAAGAGATTATTGAAAACTTGAAAAGTCGTAGCTAATGAGGAAGGGAAGGAAGGAAGGAAGGAAGGAAGGAAGGAAGGAAGGAAGGAAGGAAGGAAGGAAGGAAGGAAGGAAGGAAGGAAGGAAGGAAGGAAGGAAGGAAGGAAACACTATCTGTGGATAAGCTTCAGATAATCGGTTTTCACAATTCATCTGGTCAGTCAGCTTTTTTGGTGCACTAGTTTGCCATTTAGAAAAACTGTATTAGCTTCTGCCTAACACCTAAGGCCCTTGTAGGATGCACAGTGTTATATTATTACTAACTTCACAGTTAGGATCTGTTTAGACATTTTCTTGAGCTTGGTCCTGGTTCCCCTCATCTGTACTCCTCTTTCTAACTACCTATCAGATTTTTCCTAAGAAAGCAACTAGCATCTTGGCAAAAGGATAGTGGAGAAGTCGTGGTAGGCAGAAAATTTTGCTGTTGAGATGTCCTGTTAGATGGTAAGTAGTATGACTTTGCTTCTGTGCAAAATAATATTAGCTGTTGGATACCACTGACAAATAGATCTAATGCTGTTGGCTGACAGTGGTGCACTGTCGCAGACATCTTTTCACTAAAAATCCTTTCTTTATGATTTTTCCTTCTGAGAAGCTAAGAGGCCTCAGAGACAGAATGTAAACAATGGTTATCTGCTGCTGTAGAATGCAACAGGTCCACCTGTGATTGGCCCATCTTAGATGTTTATAATTAGTAGCCAATCAAAGACTGAGCTATCTCGGACAGAGTCTGAGAGAGCTGCCTTTGTTATCATTCTCTTATTTTCTATTCTTAACTTAGCTACGTTCTGGTGAAACCTTTCCTTTCCATTTCTTTTTAGTATAATCATAATGTAATATATATACCATAAAATAATAAATCAAGCCTTCTGAACATAGAGTCAACATTCTCATCTTTTACTTCACCTGAAAACCCCTGTGACCACGGTCACAGTGCACTGTCTCCTTTTCTTCATTCTTCAATAATGTGAATGATTGATTGATTAATTTCTTGATTTATTGATTGATTGATTGATTGATTTTTTTAGTGGTGGATCACTAGGATGTATTCCTCTTTTAGATGGTTCTGACACATGAGGTCATGTTTAAGAATATCAATATAATTCTACAGTGTTATCCAGACAGGAGGACTGTGGAAATTCAATGCAATTTGCTTTTTCTTTTACACCATGGCCAGACCTAACTTTTGGTGTTATGAAGTAGTAACATTTACAACATAGTAACTTAATCTACATCAAGCTTCAAGTATGAAATCAAATATTACACATCTTTCTCTGTAATATTCTTTACAGTTGAGCTTTTCACACCATCTAAGTTTTAGATTGAATGGCTTAACAAACTATAGCATAACTAAAATCTATTTTTTTATTCAAACTGGTTCATTATTAATATATTGGCTAAAAATATTGTAGAAACAAGCGAACGGAAAAGAAGTATTTTCAAGGTGGTGCGTTTCCTTTGCCAAATAAATTCTGTGTTATTAGAGTCTTAGAAACATAAATTCACAAAATGTAAGTAGACTGACAGAGATAGTGAGTTTTTCAATACTCATATTTTCCCAAAGTTATAATTCTTAGCTGGTAGTGGTAAAAGCCCATATGAAAAACTGGCTTGTGTATAATAATATTCAACGCTTATGAAGAAGGCAGTAGCTATAACACTACTATTATAAATACTCTGCTGCTAATAAAAAACAGAAAGACAGTTGAAATTGTTTTCTATAATGACCATTATTAATGCAAATCAATTCAGAATAGCGTGGTGAATATAATAAATATGCAGAAAGGCAAAAAAGTGTATCCTGTTCACTCATGATAATATCCAGTTTACTGAGGTGTATCAGCAGTCTTTACTGATAACATGAAATAGATATTGACAACTAAACAATTCACCTACACATACTGAATTTATATACCTAAAATAAATCAAGATCTGTAGCAGATCGCAGTCCACAGTAGTGATCTTCCTGAATCATATACTTTGACATTCTTACTAATCATACCTGAATTGAAGTACAAGCCAAATAAAAAACAAATATTTATTTATGGCTTTGGAAAAGATTATCATTAACTAGCTTAGATTTTCATGGTCATAAGTAAAGTTTTTCATTCAAAAGTAAAAAGAAATTAAATTTAAGGTTACATATTTCTAACATCCTTCATATTCCTGTGAGAATCTTCTTTGATTATATACATTTATTTTTAAAGAAGCTCTTTTAAGGCATTTGAAGCTCATGTGTTGAAGGAAAGTATTACTAAAATATGATGGGAAACAGATATCTGACTAACGTGCAATTCAATTTTATTAAGAAAAATAAAGAATCCTAAAGGTCTCTGTTTAGATCCCAGATTAAAGAATAAATAGACACTGGAAATTTACTATTGATATGACAAATTTTTGTTTGATAAATCATGTGCTGCATTACCACTTAAAATAATGTGTGGATTAATAACTTGATATTACTAGATATTTATATGTTATGTTCTTAGAAGAAATATCAGCTGTATAGAAGTTTACCAGAGAAATTCTTCAGTGATGGATAGACTAAATTTAGTCAACATTTTAATGCATTTCAAAAGAAAAAAAAAAACAATAAGCAAATGTTTGTGAAAGTTTCTGATGGCAAAAAGCTTTAGGCCTTAAAACTCCAAAGTCCAATTAGATATCATGTATGAAGAACAGATGACCTCAAGCATAAAAGGGGAAAAAAAAAGGGAGAGAAATCTCAGTGCCATAAAAGCAAGCTCACAAATTTAGGGGTCAGTGATATTCCTTTAAGTCCAGAATCACTGGCAAACAGTTGCAGAAGAGTAGAAAAAACCCTTGTACTTAATAAAAATAGAATAAATATGTCATGTTATAGAGTAATAACATGATGATACCAGCATAAAGAAGAAATACTGGGTGCATATTTACATCAGAGACTTCCAGAGCAAAAGAGCTTGCACCAGACTAAAGATATATATAAAATTTTTCATAAATTCAAACTGTAACAGGTTCAGAAAAGGACCAGCTGAGGATTGGAAAAGAAACCTTTTATATCTATGATACTAATGGATTCCTCTGGGTTAGGTTAAAAAAAAAACTTTAGAGAGAATATAATTATTGGTGTCAATAAAAGTAAAGGGATCAGCTCAGATAGGTGGGACAATTTCCTATTCCTCTTTTTGTCACATACATAAAGTGAAATAAATTGTAAGAACATGACATATATGTCTTATTATTTAAAAGATTAAGAAACCTATCATTTTCTTAAGATAAAAATGCAAGAAATCATGTCATTTAGTACAAAGTGAGAAATTCTTAAGTCTTTCAAAATTGTTACTATTATTCAGATGAGCCTATTCAGTCCTCAGGCATAATGCAATCTCCCATATGCTTAGATCAATAGAACTAATGACAGATGTGTGAAGGGTGCTATTTCAGGGAAGGCAGAACTTGGGCAATAGTATCTTGCCCAAAGACAATTCATTCACAGAAATGGGCACAGTTTCTTCCTTCTTCATCTTCCCACTGCAGTTGCTTCAGAAACAGATGAAAGCTGTTGTATTATGAAAGGCAAGCTCCAAATAATGAAAACTATTTTTCCCAGAGGAGGATTAAGTGTTCCATCAAAGCACAACTTCCACCTGAGGAAATTGATTTTATATGCACTTATCAGAATCTTAACAGTTAGCTGAAATGTAGATCAGCAAATGCACACCACTGAGTAAACTTGTGTGAAGTTTATTTTTCCTTCTTGCTTGATGCAGCTAGGTCTTGGGCCAACATTTAATTTTAGCTTGTTCTGGAAATATACCTGCCACCTTCTGAGCACAGACTATGTCATCCCTGCAGAAGTGAAAACTTTTGCTTTCATATCCCTCATAAGTAAAAATTCAACTATAATTCATTGGTTTCCATCTGAAATTCTGAATCACGGGGTCAGATAGAGTATTTTCCTTATTGTTCATTGTAAGCGTACTTGTTAGCCTAGACTTACAAAGTTCTGTTCTTATCAGCCATACAACTGCTTAAGTTAATTTTGAATTTGCATTCATAATATATCTGATGATTTCCCTTTCCTTCAAAGCAGACATTCAAAGAAAAAATTTCTATTTTATAGTTTATCACCTTTCTTTTGTAGGTGCTCCTGTCCTCAGGCCAATGTTCTAGAAACCAAACTGGTACTGTTTCAGTGAGACAGTGCTGCTCCAAGTACCTTCTAAAGAAGTTGGTGTTTATTTGGTAAAAAATGCTGGATTATTTCTTGCTGTTAAAAATTGTCTTTAGCACATTAAGGAAGAAAAATAAATCAAATTTATGTGAATACATAAATTCTATAAATTTATGTATTCACATAAATTTGAAACTTTGAAAAACTTATGTATTCACATAAATTTGAAATTTGAAAAAACTTGTGAGTTTTCTTACTCAGATGTGAGGGGAGTGGAAACTCTTTTTTAATTCTTTAGTTTCTTTAATGAATTCATGTACTCCTAAAAAGTTCAGATCCATCCTCAAAAAATTAGACTTAACTATTCCCATTTATAGAAATAAAACTCTTTTTTTTCCCCCAAAATATTCTCGAATAGTTTCAAGCTAAGTTCTGAAACTGACTTAATTCTTTGACATCCATGGAAAAAACTTCCAGAAAAATGCAGTGCATCATAAAAAACACATGAAAGACCCCAAGGTAATTAATGTTATTTGATTTAATAGGTGAAGTCTGGTAAATAGGAAGTGAAGAAACTTGCTTTAGCAGTTTTTGCTTAGTAAACTTCATGACTTTGATTTGTGATTTATATGATTCTTCTAATTACATACAGAATTTACAGATGAAATTAAGGAGATAAGTATCAATGACAGAAATGTTAGCTCAAATGTTATCTTAGGTAAAAAATCTTGTTTTATCAAAAGTTTGAAATAGCTTGAATTATTCTTCTCTCAAGATCAAAATAACATTAGGATGTTCCCTGAGTTCTCTGCTCCTATTTTCTACATAAGACTGAGCCATGGAATCTCAGAACAGGTTTCTATATGTGATCAGTTTCATAATGCATTATGTACTTTATTCCATTTTGCTTCTTAATCATATCATTCAGTAATTCTATGGGGAAGGGTATGTGAGAGAGAAATACTTTGCTGGAAGAGACAGAGATGTAACTTAGAAATATATTTTTCCCACACACTGATGGTTTTCTTCCTTCTGCCTCCACTTTCAGCCTTTTTATAAAAAAGGTATATGGTGCGGCTTAAGTTTGTGAATCGCTTTTCTTCCACAGGGTCATCTCAGTGGATATTTTTTTGATTGGTCTAATTGATTAGGAAAAGTAGTCTCAGTCTGTTAATGTTTCTCTGCAGGGTTTAGAAAGATGTAAATTTATTATTGACTGGTGGATTCAGCCCTTCAACCTGGTCTGAGAAAAGATTCCATCACCAAGAGCTATAAATAATCTACTGCAAAATGAAAGCAGTGTTGCCCTCAAGACTAAGGAGATTTTTTACTATTTTTACTATTAGGTAATTAAAATCAAAGTTATTTGCAGTTCTGCCTGTGTACTTAAAAATCTTGATCAACATCATAAATCAAGGAAGTTTCATTCAAATTTAAGTTTCTTAAACTTTAAATGTTAAAGCTCTTCTCGTAAGGCATTGATATACTTGGCTATTGAGGGAAGGTATACAAATCTGTTTGCTAATCTGTAAAGCAAGTACATTGCAGTGACAGCTTGTGTTTCTATGCATTTATTTCAGTTGGAAACCATTGCTTGGTATTGCAAACCCACTGATTTGTCTAATTTACGTAAATACCATGAACATCCATTCTGTTCTCAACAGTCAAGTCATAAGCAAGAATTGTAACTTAATCTTTTTTGAGCTGAGAATTTTTTTCTTTCTTACTATTAAAAGATTTTCTTCAAGTATGGTTAGAGTCTAGTTTATGAAATTTGATAACATCTTCATTTCCCAGGAGGGTGTGTCTTAATTCAGTCAAAATTAATCTGTTTCATGAACTGGAATCTGATAGGTCAAACTCAGAATGAAATAATTTGACTCTTGAAAGATTAATAGAAGAAACACAATAGAGCCTTAACCAAAATACAAACAGAACTAGCTGTATAGAAATTCCTCCAAAGAATTGCAATAAGAAACTCTTCATAAAGAGGTCATTAGGAGTGACAGATTATTTTTGGCCAAAATACATCATCCTGCTTTACTCTAGAGCTAGCATTTTCCAGTCATTTGTGCAAACACTAATAATATTCTTATATGACATACATTTTTGTTACAAATTGTTTGTTGATATGAAAAGGAATGCTTCTCCCACCCAAAAAACCAACAAACAAACAAAAAACACAAAACAAAATCCCACCAAAAAAGCATGCATAAGGAACAGCATGAATAGCTGTGATTTTTTTTGTATTTTTTAATGAAAAATCAAAGAAAACACTTCTAAATTCTTGTGTGCCCATTCCAACTTAGGATATTCTATGATTACAGGATTCTAAATTCAATGTCATTTACCAGTAAAAATATCCTATAATAAAATTAATTATATGTTCTGTTAAAATTCCTTCCTCTTTGCCTAGAAGAACAAAACAAACCAACCAACCAACCGAACAAACAAAAAAGTAGAGATTTTACGTGGTGGGTTTCTGGCTCCACTTCTTTTCTTTAGAAGAACATTTTTATTTGTGTGAAAACTAGTGTATAAATGCCCATTTAAACTTCTTGCTTCCTTGATTTTTCTTGTAAAAGAATTGCTCAGCTTTCAGTAGAATGCATGAGCAGATTGTTAGTGCTTTTCTTTTATAACAGCAGTGTATTCAGAGAGATTTTCTTCCTTCTTGCTGTGGCAAACGAGAAAAATTCAGTAAATTTTAATTTTATTTTCTTTCTCAGTTTGGCAGAAAATACTCAAAATCAATTCAATGTATGATCCTAATTAGCACAAAGTCCATGGCAGAAGTAAAAGTATGTAATAGCTAGATGAAATCACAAAGGAAATGCAGGTACACTGGACTTGATACTTTTCATTTTTGTTGAATTGAAAGTCCACACAAACTTTTTCTAAGACAGGTATATGCTATGTTGGATATTATTAAATAGGAGAGTGTTGCTGCAGCAAGAAATTTGTTTTGTTTAAAAACAAACAAGCAAAAAACCAACCAAACAAAAGTAAAAGGGAAAATGCCATTGGTTTAATAAGTCCAGTTCAGGGTCAGGCTGAACTTGTGTTCCAGCCATTAATATTGATCTTTTGTTCTTATAACTAGTCTGCTACTCAATAAATAGGAATAATGACTCTGGCAGGGTCCCATCTGACTTCACAACAGACTTTATGACAGAATGCAGGCTTGCATAAGTGAAGCTATGCAATATGGATGATTACTAATATTACCTATATTACTTCTGTTCCTCTTAATTCTAGAGTAATATCTATACTGAGAATTTATTTAAAAAGGAAAGGCTACCAGCTACTGTGGGATCAAATACACTAACATTACAATTGAAGGATTGACTATTTACCTGCACACTAACTCTACTTCTTTGAATAGAATCCCTGTTTGCAGTGGTATTGCTACTCCAGCTACTAATTAACTAGAAAGCATCCAAGCTGACATTATTCTTTAACAGGGTAAATAACCTGATGTCCACCATGAGGGATTATACTATTTGTACAAGTTTTTCTACCAAGTAGTTAGAAGTGCTGTGTTTTGCAGTGTTCACTGAGCAGGTATTTACCTAAGCATTAGTTAACTAAGAAAGAACTTTCACCTCTGTTTCCAAAATTAAACCTGTATATTGTGAAAGACCCATGTATCATGAGTACACATAAGAGATGATGAATTTACTTTCAATAAGTCTTGATGCTTGGATATGACTGAGTGAATTTTACCTTTCAAATTTAGATCCAGGGAGGTTTCATGCTTCATTTATTTCTAGAAGGAGGGAAAAATATGTCCCCATGAATCTTACTTCAGGTGTCACTGAGGAAGAAGAAGCAGTTTGTGCAATGTGCCAATTGCTCTTTCTCTCAGAACATTCATAAAACAAAATTATATGTTCAGAGTTTTTTCTAAAGTTGGGATGAAAGGACCATCTCTGCATCCCTGTCATCCATTTTGAATTACAGACATCTCTGTCCCTATTCAGTGATCATCCAAGTCAGTATTTTGGATTACAACTTAAATTAAGGATATTTAAAATAAAAACTGTTGATAGATGTTTTATTAATGTATCAATTATTTACTGCCTCATTTCTAGTCAGTCTGCAAATCTTCCCCACTTTTTCATTATTCTGAAAATTCTGTGATTCTAGATTCTGTGATCCTAAAGGGAACAATAATCAAAACTTTTCTATTGTATAGGACTTATTTTGCTAAACCCTTCAGATAATGGGGAAAAAACCCAACAAAAAGCAAGATGGTGACGATATTTTGAGTGTTAATCCTCTTCATGCCTGTCATCAGTGGCTGGTGTACAGGAATGGGTGGTGCTGGGTGAAGAGTGAGTTAATATGCCCCAATACACTGATCTCCAAGTCTCTGTTAAGCTTCAGAAATGACAAAAAGATTTTCATTCAGTGACCATTTATCTAAGAAAGGGGAAAGACAGAAACTACCCTCCTTGTCGGAGTGTTTAAAGTTCTGTCTTTGCAACACTCTGTCAGAACAAGTGCAGGCTTTCAGATAAAATATTGCTTTGAGAAATGACAACTTAGAGACTGTCTTTTATACAACTTTCTGCTCAAAAGAAAGCCACTGGCAGATTGTTAAAAAATAAGCAAATGTTACCCAGTCTTATCAATCTTATTAGTTATACAGATATTCTTTACCTGTTAATGCTGTATATTGTCAGAGAAATCACCTCTCCAGTGGGCTGAGTTCAGATTAAATTAGGTGACATGATGAATACTATTCATACTTTTTAATTCTCTTTAATAGTGTGTGTTTCTTTCAAAGCTGCTATCATTCTGATAATTATGCCATTCATCCTTCACTGTATGTGTTTTGGACTGAAAAGAAACATGAGGATGCTTAAGGAACCTGTGTCCTCTGCAAAAATCAGCTGCATACAGGTTTTCATACACTTTCTTGTATTTACTGTTATTGGGAAACTTGAGCAGCATTTTTGGGATATTTGAAGTACCACAGTAGAAGTGTCTTGCTTTGAAACAATTGGAAGGAGAACACTCTGGAATGCTTTGCCTCCCTCTCTGAGTTCAACAGTTCCTTTCTACTACTAAGGAATGAATACAAGCAAATTTAAGTGAAAAAATAACAGTTTACTAACAAGTGGAAGAATAACAGTTTATTAACAAGAGTCAAGAATCAGCAAATAATCACCAGATACAAAACTGCTGTGACAGTGTTCACAGGAGTTTAAAGGATGAGGGAAGGGATGTAGATCTGACTCCATCTGACTCCATATTTCAGAAGGCTTGATTTATTAATTTATGATATATATATATATATTACATTATAACTATACTAAAAGAATAGAAGGAAAAGTTTCATTTCAGAAGGCCAGCTAAGCTAAGAATGGAATGGAAAGGAATGAAAACAAAGGTCTGTGGCTTGGACAGAGCAAGAGCCAGCTCTGCTGTGAGTGGTCACTAATTCCAAACATCCACACGAGACCAATCACGCATCCACCTGTTGCATTCCACAGCAGCAGACAACCATTGTTTACATTTTGTTTCTCAGGCCTCTTAGTTTCTCAGAAGGGGAAAAATCCTAAGAAAGGATTTTCACAAAAAGATGTCTACAACAAACTGCTAATTTTCACAGAGTCCCTAGAACAAAGGGAGATCCAAAACACCAGGGGTGCCCCACGAACACAGTATTCTGCAGCTGAGCATGTGGTTTGAAGCATGGAGGAAAGATGGTGTCTATCATCCCCCACTGCCCACTCAGCTCATCTCGCCAACACTGGCTGGCATTCTCCAGATGCAGGGGTTAGTGTTCACAGAGGGACTTTCTCATGGCAGGAGACAGCAGAAGCAGTAAAGGTAAGGGCAAGAATGCTGCACTGGGGTGACTTGTGGTCTTCTCTCCTCAGCTGGGTGCCTTGGCAAGCTGGACTGGCTTGATGGAGAGGGGCCACTTGCTCTCTGCCCAGGAGACAGGCAGGAACCTGTGGAATTCGCCCCCTGGCAGATCAAAACCACTGAAGACAATCTCAAAGGGGATTTCCCCTTGATTCCCCTTTCTCAAAGGGGAAAACAAAACAAAACAAAACAAAAAACCAGAAGAGAACTCAAAAATGAAAAAGCCTCTGCCTAAGGCAAAATACCAAGAAGACAGCAAGATAGAAATCATGAAGCAAAAGGGCAGGAGCTGCCTGCTGGAGGAGACTTAAAAATCACCTCAGGAGACTTGAAAAGCACCTGTGGTGCCAGCCCACCCCAACCTCCCAACTGCAGTGCTTTAAAGAGACAGTAAGTATTTGGGGCACAGGTAGATATGGAATACAGTAACATTTTGGGTTATTCATGACAGTTTCAAAGTTGTGTAGTTGGAGTGTCAGAGAAACAGAGATCAGCATTAGGCATGATTCATTACTGTCCTATTTACGGGAAATGGCTTTTCTTTAGGAAATCAGCTCTAATCAGTGTCATCAGAAGTCATGTAGATTAACACAGGCCTTACACGCTGTCAGTTCAACAATCAACAGCCATCAAAAATGCCTAGCTTCCACTTTTAGTGCTGTCAGTAGTCATCCTCACCTGCTACTGCTTTGACATCAGGGACAAGTGAAGTTTTTACCTGCTGTGCTCTCTTTACACAAGTCAAGGCTGGCATGTGTTAGATGAACATTCATATTCACCCAAGAATTAGGCAGACTTCTAGGATAGACTTCAGTTGATGTATTTATTTCCTTACATATGTATGCTCCCTGAAAACTTGAGTGGGTCAGCTGTACAGCATTGTTTGGGCTGCAGATTCACTGATCCTCTCCAGCTTGTCCTAGAATTTCAATAGTCCTATTGAGTCTATCCATATTAGAGTATCCTAGATACAAGTTCTGTAATTGGAGGAAAACTGGGCAAGAATGCAACAGGTCTTGTGATGGCAGTCTGTAGATGTATTCCTTTCATCAGATGAACAGCAGCATTTTCACCAACTTAAAGTTTCAGGGAGAACTTACCAAGGCGGGGAGGGCAAGACTGGCACATATAACTGTGACACTCGTGTTCAAGACAATGTCCCTGTCAAAAGAAAATGAACACAACATCTTTGCTCAAAGAAGGTAAAATGGTGAAAAAACATCAGAGGTGACATTGTATTCCAAGAGCATTCAGAAGGATAGAGTTTAGAAAGCAAACTGGGAGTATTTGTGAAGCCTATTCATCAATTCATTGTTGTCTGAGATTTTTTACTCTCTCCTCTCTTTTAGCATTTACCTGCTTTTTCTTGACTCACTAGAACACATCCTACTGTCTCCCACCCACATATCAGCTGTGGCAACTGAATAGAAAGTTGCCACAGCATGTAGCCCTGTGTCTGTCTGTAGCAGTGGAAAGGAGCACTTAGGGTATCATTTGAGGCACCAGCACACCATCCTGCATTGAAAAAAGATTTTTTCTTTCACAAAAACATCAAGGGAATAACAAGCTTCAGTCCTCCCAGACACCACATCTTCAAATGACTGTAGGAAATGGCTTCTGAAATGGTTCACAAAAGAGTTGTTTTTGATTACTACCTTCACTTTACTATTCACTACAGTCATGACATACAGTTGTGATAGGAAGTATCAATGACCTTCCCTACAGGCAGGAAGAACATTTCTCCTCCAGCGCTACTAGTTATTACTGCTGGAGGATAACCAACTGCTGTACAGGCAGTATTTCTGGCATCCCAGGACAGAAAGGATGTCAAACAAGAAGGGTAGCCTGCCAGTATTTTATTAAGGAACGTTAATTTGGCTTTTTTTTCTCCCCGCAAGAATCCTTGTTAATAAGACTTTAACACACTGCTACAAATTTGTTTTCGGCTGACCCTGCAAAGCTGTACTAGCAATCCTTTATAATATGAGCTTCTGCACATTCCCCGTGGGCTTTCACCTAACAAGAAAGGCAGGGGCCTCATAGAGTTTGGAATACTGCTTATAGCTTTTGTGTGACCTCTGGGTCACTGGTTGAAATTTGAAGAGATGGCCAAACTTCACAAGTGGTTGTTAGCTTATCAGCTTACTGTAGTTCCAGTAGAAAAAAGAAAAAAAGATCATTACTCTTCCCAAGCAACAGCATCATTTTTATAACGTAACTTGTCAGTATGAAATGCTTTCCACTTTTGGAATCTGGAATATATTCTAATTAATTATGCCTCCCAAAAGCAGGTTAAGAAGAAACTAGATCACACCAGTGATTTTTTTCCCTTGAAGGCATTACTTTCCTCTATCAAGCCCATGAAAATACAACTGCATCAAGGGAAGTCTAATCTATCAAAACATCTTACCCAGTAACTTGTTAGTTATGGCTTTGTTCATACTACATTAGGCTTGAAATATTCACTCCACAGCTATTGTATCTGGTGCAGTGCTTCAATGCAAAATGAAGGAAGGACAGTACAGAAAGATGTCCCTCATCACAAAATAGTTCATTCCTTAATTATAGTAGTAATTACATTAGCCAGTGACAGCTTTTTCTTCTGTGAAGTAAACTGTTTTGTATGATTTTAAAATTGTTTGTGGTTTTTTGGTATAGTCTTCAATGATAGCTATTTTTAAATCCAACATTTCTGATATCCAATAATTTTGGATGCTTACAACACTCTACTCAAAGTGGATAAGCAGGGACAGGTATCATGTGAGAAACTGTCAGGGTTTAGGGGTAAAGTGCACTTGTTCTGCATTCTTTGTCTCTGAGTCAAATAAACTGTTTTTTCTTAATGTCTGTGCAGATATGCAATAGAAATTTGATCTTGAGAATTTTATTTAAATTTTGGATCTGTTGGAGGGAATGTAGGAAAAATAATGTCCAGCTTATTCTAACTATTCACAAAAATACTGGATGTAGATGGGAAACAAAGTAAAACATCATAAAACATAGAAAGAACTTATTGCTTATCATGAATAAATATATTTATTTGTAATTTGAGAAATGAAAGCAGAAGGTACACCTTTTATGATAAACATTTTGGCATAATGTATTCCTACTTTGGCTGTTTATTCTTGGTTTACAACATTTCTGAATTAGAGGATGTGCTGTATACATGGATCCACCCAAAATGATAAAAGATCCCACCTAAAAGAATACAAACACTCATTAGTGATTCTATTTTAATTTAATCTATTTTAGTTTAATTTAATTGTAAACTGAAAATATATTGTTTTCCTATATCACCAGGACTCAATGAAGAGAGAAAATAGGTGAATATGAAACTGCATGCTTGTTGACTGATTAGCATTTTAAAATAATCAGCATACCTCTGCAATGATCAAGTTTTCCATATGCTAGACTGTTTATGTACCTAATGATTTTTATATTATTGTGTGTGGCAGCAGAGGAGATGAGTCTTGAAAAAGATCTTTAGGCAGTAAGAAAGTAAGCCTTACTAAAGGATTATCAAAACTGGTCAAACTCAAAGAAAAAGAAAAGAGGCTTTGGGAACACATACACTAAATTTATCACAGAGAACAGGAATAGATCCAATTTACTAAAAAACCAACCAACCACCAAAAAAACTCCAAACACATGTAACCAAAAAAACCACACACAACATTCCAAAACCCCCAAAATAAAGTATTCATTTATAACCAAATCTGGAGTAACCTCCAGAGTTAAAAAAACAGAATAACCAGGTGTTCTTCCAGGCTCAGTACTGATTTGAGGGAAGGGGCATGGAGGGGAGGAATTAGTTTTGTATAAAATAACACAGGAGGCCTATGGAAGAATGAATGAAATTATACACAGTCTATAACTGGTTCAGGAGGGTGCTATTTTGCTTTTGATTTTGGTGTGGCCTTTTCTGTGGGATTTTTTTTTCACTTACTTGAAGGCATAATCTGAGAGGCAGCACAAAGCAAAATCTTCAACTAAATCAAAATAGCTACCTTACAGTGATTTCTATGTTGCAAGAAGTCTGACCTTTTATGAAACCAGCACTATCTCTGCATGCACAGATAAATTAGGGCATCTGCTAGGACAGTTATCTCTCTCAAATTTTCACAAATGATGCTATGCAGAATTTCATTTTTCCGTGTCCTTGTGAAACCACTGACAAAGGATATCAATATCTTGTAGGACATTCACAACTTTCTGAGTACCTCTGCCCTCCTAGCTCCTCTACAGTGTCAAGATTATTTACCATTCTTTAGTCTCTCTTAAAGCATGCCAAAAAACAAAGTAGAAAATTGTGCTTTACTGTTCATCAGGTTTTAGTGTTGTACTGGGGTTTCAAGGATAAATAAATTATATACTTACTCCCTGTCACATGGAAGCTGAGGTGCCATTGAACTAATGGGCATCTTCAGAAAATGACTGTCAATTAAATATGTTATTTTAGACAGTAATAGAAGTAATTATCTTTTGTGCCTAGAGAGAAAGAATTAGCACTGAGAGGCCATGATGGGTCCATAGAATCAGTCAATAAAGGAAATATTTTACAGTTACTTGACCTGATTACAAAAGATGATATTTGAGCAAATGTTGTGTGGCAGGATGTAGCACAAACTGAGCCAACAGCATCAACAGGTTTAATGTCTTTGAGAACAAAAAGGATGCTGGCAACTATAATTAAATTAATGGGATTTAGGGGAATAGCATGAACAGCTACTATAAGACCAGTTTTTCAGTATTACAAAGGAAGCTATCATTTATAAAACAACTTGACTTAGGACATGTTACAGTGTCCTTAAAAATAGCCTTGAAAGGTAAGATTAAGCAAGAATTTGGATATAAGGAGTTTGATACTCATTGGCCATCGTTATCTCTAAGAACCTCATCCCAATCAGAGCCAGCACACAGACCATCCATCTATTCCAGGCGCAGAAATTCAGTATGTGCTTTAATTAACATTCAGGTTGATATAAGCATAAACAATTAAGTAAGCAAGAGACAAGTATACTTGTAAGCAAGATCAATAAGTATACTTACTGCCACTAATCTCTTGGTGAGTGTTTGTGGAAGATACAATAGTTGTTTAATTCCTTACTGAATAAAATAATTAGGGAGTCTGAAAAGCATGGCCATGCCACCAGTTTAACCACAAAAATATTTGCCCCACCATACAGGATAACTAGTCCTTCATTTTGCCAGTTTTATAATCTGACTTCCTCAATTTGGTAGATGTAAACTTGTAGATATAGATGTAAACTTTGGTAGATGTAGAGTTGTAATAGGGAAAGAAAGGGGAAAACAAAATGACAAAGTATGACTGCAGTTTCTAAGTGGTGTCAAAGCAGAAGGAGAAAAGGCATATCAGCAGAATGGGCCCTCTTGGGGAAATACAGCCTGAGAATCATGTATTTCAGGATCAAGAAAAGTAGCCATGCCAGTAGGAAGAGAGATCATGTGACTCTGATGGTGATGAAAGTCAAAAAATGCATGTTTCTTTCTCTTTCATGTTTTCACTTTATCTTACTCAGTTTTGTAGTTTGGTTTGGTTTGGTTTAGTTTGGGGTGCGATTGGAAGGGTTTTTTGGATGGTTTTGTTTGTTTTCAAATTTAAGTTTCATGAATTTGCTGTTATGGGTGCATTATACCTGGAGTCAACTGCAAGAGCTCATTTAAGAGTTGGTATAATCAATCAGAAGTGACAGAGCAGTGAGACCCAGCAAACTCAGCCTTCTTGCAGCCTTTTGATAAATAAGAAAGGTGATCCCAATCCTATGAAATCGGAGGGAGTTTGTCATATGTAGAAATCCATGTACTAAAAATAAAACTGCAAGGTCTTCTGTGTAGAAAGGGCTCCCTTTCGAGCTAGTAGTAAGAGTTCCTGGCTTGATTGTGGTGCTACACAAGCACCGTAGTAAGATTTTATGGAAGTTTTTCCTGTTGACCTGCAAAGGGGGAAGAGTGAGTATCTGTGTATGTCAGGGTCCTATAAAGAGAAGTTCAGGAGCACCCTTTGGATACCTTCTTACCGTTGGGGTAAATGAGCAGAAAGTTTTGAGATTGGGGGAAAGGGAAAGGCATGGGAAGGTCAGAGTAGGCTACAAGTGATGTTCGAAGCATAAAAAGTTTTTTGATCAAAGACTACTTTATGTCTTCCCTCCCAATGTTGGTAACAGAGGCAGTCAATAAACACAGAAGTTTGTGAAACCCTTAACTGATCCTGCTTCAAGATGTTCTAAATAAACTGGGAAAGTCATTAAAGACCCTTGAGGCATTTCTGGGAATTATTTGAGTAACTTCAGAGCAGATGCTGCTTCCAAAAGACGTGAAAAGTACTGGAGACTTTTACTTTTAACAAGCTTTTCTTCCATATGCACACCAATGGCAACCCATAATGTATCAAAAATAACTGGAGAGCTCTGATGGTGGCATTTAGGGAAATGAGGGCCCAAGCAACATCTTCCTCAGTCCTTCTGGTGATGGGAAAGAGTCTAAGGACAGTTTAACAACTAATGACTGTATCAACAATTGTTTGCAGAGCTGGTGTCAGCAACAAGACTTTGGTTTCTATGACCATGGGTATCTCTTCAAGGGTCAGTATCCACTTGGAAGAGATGGGGTACACTTCACTAAGCAGGACAAAGGTATTCCTGTGTGGAAAGGCTGAGAGAATTGGGATGGTTTAGCACAAATTAGAGAAGGCTTTGGGGTGGCCTAATTGCCAGTAGCTGAAGGAAATCCTGCCAGTACCTGAAGGAAATCTACAAGAAAGAAGAGAAGGAGACTTTTTACAAGAGCATGTAGTAGTAAAACCCTAGTAAAAGGACAGGGGGAAATGGTTTCAAACTGAAAGAGGATGGGGTTGCATTAAATAGTAAGGAAAAAAACTCTTTACTGTGAGGGTGGTGAGGATCTGGATCAGTTTTTCTGAAGAAGTTCTGGATGCCTCATCCCTGAAAGTGTTTAAAGACAGATTGGCTGGAGCACTGAGCAGACTGGTTTAGTGAAACGCATCCTTGTCCATGGAAAGAGGGCTGGAATTAGATCTCTTTAAGGTCCTTTCCAATCCAAGCTATTCTGTGATTCTGCCTGGGGAGACAGATAATAAGCTATATGAGAACTTATAAGTAAGGCTTAAAGAGCAGATCAGTAAGGGTGACATAATGGATGTTGGTCCTCTGATCAGGAAGAACAAGTAGATAAGTCTAGAAGTGACTTCAAATTCATAGGCCATGCTTCCCATGAGTAAATTCAACTACCCTGGTACCATCTGGAGAAACACCACAGCAAAAAAAAAGCACTGCATGACATCCCTGAAGGATCACAGGTCTGAAAGATTCCTTGGTCTACTGGAGTCCCTTTTCTGTATTATTTTAAATTTAAACTACTTAAATATATGTCATTTCCTTGGGCTTATAAAGATCCTTCTCTTTGAGGTGACAGAAAACAAACATCTTTCTGCAAACTTTTTAACAACTCTGCAGTTGGTATTTTTCCATAGAAATCTCCTCACTATCATTTGCTCTAGTCCTTGTAATATTTTGTGTAACAAAGTCCTATATCTCCTGGAAGAGAAAACTGCAGTTTTCCAAGTATTAGCAAGGAACAAAAACTTTTCAATTATTAACAAACCTATGACATGGAACTTGATGGTTTGAGGTTAATAGTAATTCTTTCTATGAGAATGGAAGCCATTTTATTGACTTAAACCGGTGTTAGTTCAGGTCTATGGCCCATCCACTTCCATTGGTCCTTCAAATACTGTATTTTCTAATACTGTGTGGGGTTTTCAAAGGCTTTTGAAGCATGTTTTGACAATCAAATGTTGCCTTTATTTATCCTTAAGTTTTCAGAGGACTACATTTTGTAATCATGCTTATTTCTGGGTCACAGAGTCAAAACAACTTTAACACTATTAAATCAACCTCTCTCTTCAATTCAGCATAATAATTGAAGCTTTATCTCTTAATGTAAAAAGTTAGACAGGTGTCATCCATAAGTTCATACAGTGGTGATTATGAACAACATCATCAGGAAAAAAAGGGTAATAGAGGACATGAGGGACATTTTTCCTTATTTATTTCTTTATATATATGAGATACAAATCAGTTGGTACTGTATAACTAAGAAAAATCTGCATGTTTCTTTGACCTAGTACATTCCCTTCCAAAGAGCCAAATCTAAGATTTTCAGCAGACCTGATCTGATACTGAACTTATTTTTGGTCATATGAACAGCAAACACAAGGTTCTACTCTGATGCCTTGGACATAAAAACAATGTTTAAATGTCTTTTCCTGTTTTAATTTTTGAAAGATTAATGTGTCTTGCCAATTTAGGCTATGACTTGAGGTTGGAAGGCATGGTGGCATGGAAGCCAACAGGAAAAGTCTGGAATTTCATCAGACCCCTTATCAATAATATGTGTTGGAAAGCAATTTACTCTGGCTGTGAATTGTCATTTCTTGCCTGGGTAGGTTTGAATCTACATCTATTTAAAGTCCCACTAGACAGCAGCTGGAACTATCTGGTACCTCTCCTATTTTGCGAGGTTTTTTTTGTCTTGTTCTTCACTATAGAAGAGTTTATTTGTCTTTCTGAAGTGTCTTGAAGTTAGTGTCAGTAATATAAACTACTGAAGAAAAGAGAGCTTCGGCAAAATTTCAAATAGGCATTCCTTTTACTAAAGTTGGAATTCTAGTACCAGAAGTAGCAAAGATGAGATAGATATCAGTACCAGATATCCAGTAGAGAAATATAAGATCTTGACACTACCCACATTCATATTTTTCAGAGAAAATAGCATTGTTCCCAGCTTACAGGCAATATTTATGGACTTTAGCATACCTATATTATACAATAAACTGAATATAGGCAGCTGAAAGACATGACTAGAAAGGAGATAGATTATTTGTCATGACTATGACCCACCTGCAGGACAGAATTGTCTCTTTCTAGGAAAAGGAAACACCAAGAAGCAGTGTTGGAAGTTTTAAGGTACTGGCTGCAAGTGTTTATTGTGAGTTCAGCTGATGTTTCTCTGAGGATAATCATGAAATAATTGTGTTCAGAACACAACTGAACATATACTTGTATACCCATGTACACCCAAACTTGTTTTCATGTGTACCCAAAAATCAGACCTGCCACAAAAGCTCTCAACTTCTAATGTCCTCTGATTGTGTTTGTTTGAGGGAAGATGGAAGAGCTGAGCCTGTGCAATATCCATTTTTAGTCCATAAGCATGGAAAGCCCTTTTCAACTACTTAGGAGTAAGGCATGGTCTAAAGCCTATTGCTTATTTCTTTTTATCCTTCAGAAGCTGACACAAGTGACAAAGTAGCAATATATGGAAGAGAAGATCTGCCCTTTCTCACTCCAAAAATGCTCTCTGTTCATGCATAGCATCACAGTGTTTACTTACATTTACCCCCTGAACTGAAGCACTAGGGAGAGGTGTGTAATTTTCTAACTTTGTTTCCTTAGGCAGAATCTGTAGTTCAAATTTGAAACTGCTTTTTCCCTTCATATTATGAACGTAGCCTCTTTCTTTTTTTCCTTCTTTTGAATCCTTTTCCAAATCCATTTCCATTGAAACTTGACAAAAGATTGCAGAATTCAATCTGAGTAGAGTTAATGAAAACAAATTAATGAGAAATATTTCCTTGGTTAAAGCAATAACATGCACTGAAGCATTATTAAGAAAGATAATAGCCTCATGAAGCAGAGAAGCTACTAATAATCTAACTTAAAGAAAATAAGTCTATCAGCTGTGACACATTCTCTGATGTCTGATAGCTGTGACTATCAGACACCAGAGAATGTGGCCACAGTCTAGGAAGTGAGGTTTCATTCATTCCTCCAAGTATAGAACTACTAGTTTCCCTAACATAAAATCTGTTACCAAGCTTGATACCAACTGTTATGTTCATAAATACCATGACTTCAAAAGAAAACCAAAATGCAAAAAACCACTCCTCTGTTCCTTTCAGCTCCCTTAGGTCATAATTGTGATCAAAAAGCACCCAGACCTGCCACTTTTATTTCCACAGGCATGGAAGTAAATGAAGCAGCAGGACTGAGGTTTCATGAAAAGTGTGAAAGGTGAAAAAATTGTGCTGACAGCAGTTTATTGGAACTGAAAAATCTGTAGTCAGCTGTAAAACACTGTAATGTCAATTACAGTTTGAAGAGGATCTTTTCTTGGCTGAGAAATTAAGAAACCGCATAATCAATGCTACCTTACATGTACTTTTAAGAGTGTACTTAATATCATAAAGAAGTGAGAGGAGATGGTTCTTTCAAGTCTACATATGTGATTGCATTTAGGAAAGATGACTAATTCTTCAGAGCCGCCATCTAGAATTTTCTGGGGAGAGGAGTGAAGGCGTCCACTTCCTCACCAACCAGAACATCCTTAACAGCCTGAGCTATGTCCACAAAACACTGCTATTGCACCATGGAATTTCTACATCTGGGAATTTTATCTTTATCCCTCAGTTTATACATCATCCTAGGACTTGAGGAATGCAAGTATCATTCCTGTTTCCAAGAACAGTAAAAAGAAGAATCCACGGAACTATAAGGCAGTATGCCGCACCTCAGTAAATAGGAAGGTGATGTGACAAATAATCCCAGTGGGGACCACACTGACCATGATCAAACATTTTACCCTCCCCAAAAAAGAAGGCCAGTAGTCCCATGGGCTTCTTTAGGAAGACCATTGTCTGCAGATCAAGGGACTTTATTCTTGTTCTCTGCCACAGCTCTGCTATCGCCAGCCAGGGGCTATGTACAAATCACAAATGGACGGGACTACTAGGAATGTATCTTGAGCTGTTTTATTTTCCAGCATCAGTCTCATTACATGGTTATGACAATGGGAAGATGCCAGCAGCTCACATCCCAGGAAGCAGACCAAGAACTTAATGTTACAACTTAGTTTAAAAGTTTTTTGACCAGTCACACAAAGCAAAAGCATATTGACAGTAGTTCCATCCAACCACTATAAGCACACATACCTTTGGTTAAAACAATGATTGCTTATTTCAAATACAATACCTACTTGTAAGCCTTAAAACGCAATGCACAGAGCTACATTATTAAGCTTAGAACTTCGTAATATCTTGCTAGATATACTTTTCTGCAGTTTAGGGAGTTATTCTAGACAAGTGTTAATACACAGACCATTGTTCTATTTGTCCTTACTTTTCTACTTCTTACATAATTTTTCTGCTGACCAATCTTATGGCTACTGGTTAGCTCTTATCACAGTTCTGCTGTCTCTCAGGCCTGCCTTTTGCAGCTTTCCCAAAACCCTCTGATTTTATGGATTCCCACATCTGCCACATCCATGGGCTGTATTGAGATCTGTGCTTTGCAGTGAAAAACAGACATACTGAAGTGGGACCAGCAGAGGATCACAAAGATATTGAAGGGACTGGAGCATTTGTCATGTGGGAAGGGGGCAGGGGGTAGGAGGTGGGAGGCTAAGAGCACTGGGAGAGTTAATCTGAAGAAGAATGGGCTCAGAGAGATCATAAAAATATATAAATATTATATTGGGCAAACCAGACTCTTTTCAGTGGTGTCTAGTGATAACAGGAGAGCACAAACTGAAAAAAAATCCAGAATTCCAGTTAAACATTAAAACCCCCATTTTTATTGTAATGGCAGAGTCAAACTCAGGCAAAGGTTTCCCAGAGCTGAGGAACCCTCATCCTTGGATATATTCAAACTTCCCTGGACATGTCCCTGCCCAGGGTAGTTGACCCTGCTCTGAAAAGGAGCAGGAGCGTGCTGTCTCCTGAGGTAAGATACAGCACTGTAGTGCTGTAAATCTGTGACAGATGTGTGTGTCTTCATGTGTGTTTCTACATGTACACATATTCTCAGAAGAATTTCAACCCTATAGGAAAAGTCAATAGTTGTGAAGGGCAAAACAAATTCTGGCTGAAGTGCTATATAACAAACCTGCCCTGGGACTGGCAATGAAGTAAGCAGGAACTTTTAAGTTTAGTTGAAAGGAATCATAAAGCGCTGAAACATAAAAGGTTAAGGGCAGCTGCCTTTGAAGAGTTTAGTGCACTGCCTGCTGGTGTGGTTTAAGCAAATCAGAAGCAAAGGTGTTTCCTTATCTGGAATGTTAATGAGGGAGAAGCTGAGCACTTTCCTAAGCAGAATTGTGGCCTGCATGATAATTTGTCAGTCTCTGACAGTATTATGCTGCTTCAAAAGATGCTGTGACCTCCTTGAACTCAAAATTGTGGTAGGATGACAATTCAGTCAGAAGAAGCCAGTGGGCTTTCAACCAACTTTAAATAGTTATGAGACAATGTGAGTTTCAATTCTACAGTCATCACAGATGTAGTGTTTTGGGTTGGTTTTTTTAGGAAAATGGGATCATAAGTTGTCAGCAACAGTATATAAAAGTTATTTGAGTGAAAGACAGTTACTGTGGATGTTTGGAACAATTGATTTAATTTTATTTTTTTAATGAAGATATCAAGCAGACTGCAACAAAAAAAAATATTTCTAAGTCTACTACCATGCCTGGTTTTCCGGCAACACAGAGAAGCTAGACAGCTGTGAAACAAAAACAAAGTTCCTATAGATCTAATAAAAATTTTGTTTTAAATCTTCTTTATCATCCTTAACCTTTAGCTTATTAGCAGCTAGGATGCCTACTATGACTAGATGCCTACTTTGACTATAGCTAGAGCTAAAGCATGAGACAGATAAATAAATAATAGTTTCATAGTTGCCGACAAATACTTAGCCCACAGATCATATTCAGCTTTGGATTTTGAAGGGAAACTAGGAAAATGTGATTGGCGCTTTTATCTTCAAATATTTTGATTCCCTTATTTGGAAGACCTTGATTTCAGGAGGTGTTAGATTTTAATTATACTGCAGAATGTATACTTTTTGCTCCTCTTACCTGGAAGCCATGGAATGAGACAGAAATCTACTTGGCCCATTTGGTTGGAACCCAACTGAAAAAAAGAGTTGTCTCTACTCCAGAACTGACTTTGTTGCTAGAAAAAATGTGGGCAAGGTGACCATGGAGCAGATGGATGTTGTTTTCCTAAAAGTGTTAAAGGTCATTTAAGACAAACAAGTTATTGTCAGTGACACACTGAGAATAAGACAATTAAAGTCAAATGGAGTCACCACCAAGCACTCTGTTAAATTTAGTTTAATCTGTAAATCTAGAAAGCAGCACTGTAGAGTTCTCCCAAAATTATCATGAACAGCCATTAACACATCACTAAATATAAGCATAAGAAGATTAGTCTGGTTTTGAATATCCTAATCTTTCCAAATCCATGCTGCAAACAAAGAGCAGGAATGGGAATTTTCATTTTGTTTGCATAGCATCAAAATTAAAGTGCATGTATGCGGAACTTTTGCTTGAACAGATCTTAGAAAGGGGAGGGTGCAGTGCCAAATTTGTGTGCTGCTCTAAAAGATTTTTTTCAAGAGGTGGCTTAAATTAAAAACATTATAAAACAATATGGAATGAACATAATGGAAGTGGAATGATGTTGACAAGCTTTCTCCCCTTTTCATATCACTGTTACCAGGACAAATATGACATCTTTTTTGAATGACTTGTCTCATAGGTATGTATTATCAGTACTTCTATAGCAACAAGAAAGAAATACCAAAACTGCTTAAAAAAACTAATGAAAGCCTTGCTCCTAGCTCAAAGGACTTTATATAAGCATTACAGCTACAGTGTACACTGTGAGAGCGGCTCATGGTTTTTAAAGAATAAGGTCACTCATGAAGACTTATATCTATTTAGAAGAAGTTTCATGAGGACATGCAGGAAATATGAAAGCTATGTTTATCCTAGCACATCCTGAATATTGTCTATAAACAGAAATATCTCTTATTCACTGTTTCTTACCAAAGTAGAAGGTATATAGACTTTTTGATAAGATACATTACTAGTATCTTCACCTACTGTGGTATCATTTTAAGTTGACTGTTGATTGATATATTGGACATGTATGATGCCTTCTGACTGCATTTGTCTGTTGATGTCCTTCAGCTCAGGTTAGTGGTGATTTCTTGATGACTGATTGGTTCTACTCTTTAAGTCTCATGTGTTTGGAACATTTGGAAGTCTTTCCTGGAAAATGTCTTGAAATAAGTCCAGTCATGAGTAAGTAATGTAAACTGTTGAACTGGGTTTTTTTGTTGTTTTTTTTTTTAAAGCATTATCCTTAAAAATTTAGTGCAATACTCAGTCATCATTGCTGAAAATGGTACATGCTTTCTGTTAAAACAGACATATTCTGATTTGGAGTACAGTTTAGGAGCATTGGACCTTTAAAAATTGTTTCTACGTTATAAATTAGCAGTGCTGTGCTGAAACAATAAAATAGGAAGTACTTCTCATTTCTTTTGCTTAATATTTTCATACTATTACTCCAGTTCCTCACAGGTGCTATTTGTAGCATGGTAATTTCTCTTCTGATATAGATGCACCTCATTTCTTCATTAACAAAACTGATGGGACTCAAGCATACTTTTCCAGTCTAGATAGCTTTATTGTACGGTTACAGGAATTTGTAATGTGTACATTCACCTTTATAAATTGGTAGCTGTGTCTGGTTTTATTTATGAAAAGTAATACATGTGATGTGCTTACAAACTAAAGCAAGTTATTGAATAAATTTCTCTTCATTTAAAATTGACTTTCACTGAAGTTTTCATTGAGAAGGTTTCTAGGGTCTTAATTATGGTATATCTGGAACTTATTACATAACAGTGAAAAAAGAGTAAAAGAAAGAGAAATTAAGTAAAATACAGATATGAAATGGAGAAAAGTAAAATGAGAGGGAGAGAGGCAGGAAGGAAGGAAGGAAATGTCTGCTTTGTTGCTCATTTAGAGCTGATGTTCTAAGGGTAGTGATTTGTAATCAGTGAAGATTTTTCAGATCATAGAAACTACACACATCTTAGAAGAGAACAGTTCACTTGAGAAAAGTAAATTAGTGCCCACTCCCTTGTGCTTGTGACAAAGAGCCAGAACTGACAACTGTGATTGGGACACACACAGGTCAACTGTGAAACCACTGATAAGAAAAAAATACCTTTTTTTTTTTTTTAATCGGGTTATAAAATATATTGAAAATGCCCAGGATAATGTTTTATGAAAAGAATAAAAATCCTGTGGGGAAAGACTGTGCAAGTATTTGTATTTGTTATTTATTTTGACTTAACCATTTATATCTTCAGAACCTATGCAGTTGTCTTCACTAATTGTTTCAACTGGATCTCAGTCAGTTAATCTCAGTGTTAAACAGAGTCTTTTGAGCAGTTTTGCACTGCAGTATTATTAAATCCATTTTCAGAATAAGCCCGCATTTCTCCTTGTTGCAATGAGAACATTAGCAAAGTGTAGAATTCTTTGGCTTAAGAAAAGACAAAAATCAAAATACTTTCTTTGGAGGGAGGAAATTTTAAAATGGGTACTTTCTGGGGTTCAAACAGTGTTTTAAGATTTGAGGAACAATAAATATCGGTTAACTGAGGACATATAGGAAGACAAGGCACATCATATTGGAGCCAGGTGAGAGGAAGTCACTTAACAGATAAGTTTTGTATCATTGAATATTAATCTTAGTAAAGAACCTGATACTCCTAACTTCAGACACGGAGTTCATGGGGTTAAAAAAGAGTCATGGGGTGAGGGATTTTGTTTGAGTTTATGGCATTTCTAAGTGTGCATCCAAATGATCAACAAAAGGCTGGAATTCAGACTTGGTGCTTACAGAAGATGAAAGTATATTCTAGCAAGAATTACAAATAGATGAGAAAGTAATTTACTAAGATAAAACACACTGAGCCCAGTTTATTCCTAGGAGAGGGTTAATCAAGCATTTGTATGCATGTACTGTACATCTACCCTTTCTTTTATATTTTTCTTCTCTCTCTCCTTATGTCTCCTTTTCTAAAAAGAGAAAATCTATGCAGCTGGTGAACTTACCATTTATGAACTCCTAAAATGAAAGAGAGCCAAGAAAAGTCTATATATGTATATGTATATATTAGTGAAGAATGCCAGGCATCAGATAACCAAAAACAAGATAAAATACTGAGGCCTAAATTCAGTATGGTAGGCATGAGCAGCTACAGCACTGAGAGATCCTGTGTGTCTGAGGGGACAGGTGAAAGAATGAACTTGCAGCCCTTGATTTTAATAGTTTATTAGGAGGAGAAGGACATGGTAGGAGTGGGGAAAAGATGATACGAATAAACAGGTGTACCTGGTGTACCTATCTCTTTCTCAGCAAATCAATTAACAGTATTTCTAGGAGGCTGGTGAGTCCTTTGGAGGTAGGGAGAAAGGAAGGAAGGGAGGAACAAAAAGAAAGAAGAGGGAGGCAGGTAAGCAGGGAGGGAGGGAGGGAGTTAAAAATCACCAAAATATTTTTTTTTAATTTTTTAAGAGGAGCTGGTGTCAAGGCAAAGAATTCAAACTAAAACCCCCTCATTTTTATAGAATGCTTACTTGACACAACTTCAGAACTTTCAGAGAGTAGTCTGAACTGCGAGAGCTCTAAAGAGTTCTAATACCTCAACTTTGTTTCCATGACACAGGATGGACGTGCAGTGTGCTTACCAGATACATGGTTTTGCAAGGATCAGAATTCAAGTTTGGATTCACCCTTTCTAATCTATCATGAAGTCATTTAAAGCCCTTTTTTTTTTTTTGGTTCTGAGAGACGACTCAAGAATTTTGAAGGCTGCATTTCTCATGGCAAATAACAAAATACAGCACTCTATCCAACTAATCTGGAGTATAATAAACAAAATTGAAGTATTAGCAATCTCTCCAATTTAATATGAAAGGATGTCCACAAAAGCAAAGCATTTGTGTGCAAAAAAAAGCTGATATTAGCAATGAGATCAGCTTTTTATATATCTAATGTAATTACAATTCTTTCAATTACGCATCCCATGATTGCCTTTTTCCTATATGAGCTAAATCTAGCCAATGATTTATATAAAGTAATTCTCATCTTCAGTAACTGAAAGGTGAGGAGATACTGCCCTAAGCAGCAGATTCAATCTTTTAGAAGTTGTTCATTGTCTTGCAAATGGTACTCTGTGGTCACAAACATCCTCTGTGAGTCTAAACCTGCAGTGTCAGAGCTAGGAGAGTTTAGCTTCGATTGAAAACATGCTAACATGAAAAGTTAGACATTCTAGCAGGCAGGAGTGGACTATGCTTTTAGCTCCAAAGCTAGCTACTTGGCCTCTGTGTGGCTAGCCATAGATGGATCTGAAACTCAATTTGGACATGTGACAATAAGGAGCTACTGCATTGTCAGGTAATGGGGAAATGGGAGCAAATAAAAAAATGTTGCCCTTGATCATGTAATGGTGTGACCAGTCTTCTTCAATGCAAAGCCCTCCTTTAGAACAACCTGTTCAAGTTTCTTTTGAAGCTACTGAGAAGTGGCCATGTTAAAAAAAAAAAAATCATTAAAAAGTTAAAACTAAGAGAGTGTTCAGAAAGCTTTTCTTTGTCAACTCTGGCAATAAATTATGGCTTCCCAACTGAGATAGGTATCTCATAATGTGAGACTTCATCCTAATTCAAATGATCTGTAGAAATGTATGATGAAGAAATCTTTGAAAGACTTTGTCAGCCACAATTTTTTAGACATTGTTTGCACTAGCAACAGAACCATGTCTCCTTTCTCTTTTTTCATATGCCCTACGTTTGCATATTTTATTTTACTTACTTGACTACCTGACAAGAAATCATGTGGACAAAAATGTCCAAATCTGATTATGAAAAGGTCATGAAATCAGAGAGTCATAAAAGTGCCCAGGTTGGAAGTGACTCAGAAGTTCATGGAGTCCAACCATTCGTGGGACAATAGGGCTCTTATTGAACTAACCAGCACCGTGCCCAATTGCATTTGGAAAATCTCAAGAGATAGGGACACTGAGATGCCCCTGGGAATCTTGTTCAAGTGAAGGGTTGTTCTCCCTGTAAAAAAATTCTTTCTTATATTTAATCATTTTTGTGGCCTTCCTTTGCACCCTTTTCTTCTGTCCATGGTTTTCTTGAATTGTGGGGACCAGAACTGGAAATTATATTCCAGGTGTGGTCTGACAAGCACTGGAAAGATTGAGATAATCCCATTTCTACCTGTGCTAAAAATGTCCCTAGGGATGCAGATCAGGATCAGTTCTGTCTTTGTTGTTGCAGCAGCACATTGATCTATGTTTATTTATGCTGTTTACCAGGATTTCCCAGCAAGGCTGCTCCTTGCCCACAGTCCTAGCTTATACTGAGCTCTTTGATCATGTCATCCCAGGTACAGGCTTTTCACTTGTCTGTGTTAAACTTCAGACTGTTCTTGATAGCTCATTCTTCTGTCTGACTTTCTCTGCAGGATTGGCTCTCCCGAGTGATGTGTCCACTTCACCACGCAGTCTGGTAAGGGTGCTTCCAATCCAATCCAGGGCAAAAGCTGAGTGACATGGGGGCCATCTCTGGGAATGCCAGTTGTTGCAGACTGCTAGCCTGAGTAAAAAACACTGATCACCACCCGCTGAGTGCAACCTGTTAGCAGTTTCCTACTTATCTTGCAGACTCCCATCCAGTCTGGATACTAACAGATTGGACTTAAAGTCTCTGGAGGATTCCTTTTACTTTATTCTCAAGTGTGAAAATCATCTTACAGAGCAGCTTTGCCCTCCTTAGTGGAAACCATTTTAACACTAATATTTTAATGGGGATTTAAATATTTGTTGTCAGGTATGCAGGCTATTCAAAGAACCAAAACCTGAAACTTTGGTTCCTACTTGGAAGTTTATACCACTTAGTTTGATTTAAACCAAAATACTCTAGTGGGCATTTGTCATATATAGTATGTAGCATGTATTTTGTCTTATGTGTGTCAGCTTTCTTTCCTTCTTATGCAGATGTCGCTTCTATAAGCTGCTAATACTTAGGAGTCTGTAGATCTTGCCCTTCTGTCTTCTGAAGGATTTTTGATACATTTTCTTGTTCAGAAAATGTTCCCGGTTTTTTAATATAAAACCTAGCTAAAATATTAATAAATTAAACAAAGCTGGGATTGTAAAAACATATCTCTGCAGGTGGATGTTTCTGCCCGTGGCTTGTTAACTGTTCTGTGCAGCCAAAGTCAGGTTGAAGAACTGTGCTGGATGCTTCTACAGAGTTCACTGAATTCTTAGTCTCTCTCAAATGCCAGTTGAAAATAATATAGAGCACTTTTCTCTCATGGGTTTAAGCAACATTTTTGGTCATTAGAGAACAGTTCTAGTGAGTAGACTTGTTAATGAACATCTTACTAAATAAACAATTTATAGGTTTATTTGTTTGGTCTGCAGTCTAAACCCCTTGTGTTTAAACACTGAGGGACAACATTCAAAATTACTTCTAATTGGATGGACCATCTCATTGGACATTTTGTTTGCCCTTGTTAGCATATACTTGCTTCCACAGTCTCATTTGCTTCACCTATCAGGGAAAAAAAATGCTCGTTTTCATTAGTAAAATCCATTTTAAGGTCTACAGGAGGTAAATTATTTTTAAAATTAGTTTTTTATTTTATTAGTCAGGTCACATTGTGTCAAAACCATGTTGGAGTCAATGGCACTTCATTTGACCTTGATAATATTGACACAATCACTCTATGTCTCTGTTCAGTATGACACCATTAACCCTCTGAAACTAATAAATATTTTTAAAAAGACAACAAGCATTTTTAACTAATTACTTTTGAATAAATTCTTACATTTTTTTTTATTTCTTACGAGCTTTATTTCTAGACAAAGAGAATGTATGCAGCAATTTAATTCATTTAGCATATGAAAATCAAAGGAGAAACACCAGAAATCAGATATAGAGTTAGTGTTATGCATATACTTCTACAAACTTTGGTCAATGCATTTGACTCCCAGGTACAGTAAAGTAAAAGAGGTCAAGCACAAATTTGCATAAAGTAATGCATAAAATGCATAAAATACTGGCTACTTTGGCATACAAAAATAATAGGGGGATACAGCAAAGCTTTTTAATTGCACCTGTATAATTTAGGAGGTCATTAGCTTCCCATGTCATATACACTATTTTGAAACTTTACCCTTGCTATCCTGCAGTTGTCCTCCTGGGATTGTCAAGTACTTGAATACAATGCTGATCTGTAATTCAATATATTGGAAAGCAAGAAAAAACAAAAAAACTAGCTTTCTTTTCAAATTTGGACATTTCCTTTGCAAGAGAACCACATTGATAGAGGAAATTATAATGATAAGTAAATAAAATTTAATTTTTGCTCTACACACTTGCTAAGAAATACGTTAGTGAGATCATTAAAATCATTATTGTAAGCACTTCATCCCTTCCTCCTTGCTGGAATATCTCTATTCTTGCATTTTAGGTCCATAAAGATGCTTCCAAACTGTTACCTTATAGTAATTTAAACTCAGAGAGACAAGATGTGAAGTGATGTTATAAAGCTGAACAGTCTTGGAAGAGGATATCGTGAACCTGATAGACAGGCATTATTTTCTTGACACGACAGTAGAGTGAAGTTGATAGCAAAGGAAAGTAATGAAGACTTATTGAAAGTTCTGTATACACAGGGGCTGACCCATGATCTGAGGTCACTTCTGAAATGGAGAGTAGGAATTTGGTGATGGCTCTGTTTAATATCACATGATATTAATGGACTATTTGACTATCAAACTATTAATGGACTTATTAAGCAGATGAATGAAGCAACTAGAGTGCTTACTTGTGCTACAGACTTAGATATGGGCCAACCATGAGTTCAATGTAGGCCGGACACGATGACAGAATACAGGAAAGATGTTATGACAGAGCTTCAAGGTGAAACCTAGGACATTCTAAGTGTTAGAGAGAAAGAAGCACGGGGCGAAAACAGTGAATAGTGTATTGGTGTGCATTGCACACTTGTTTCTCTCTTGAGCTAAGTAACAGCTCCTGACCTGCTGCCTCTATGCTTTTCATTCGCTGTAAAATACGATGTTTGAAAAATACAGGTATGTCCTCACTGGATAGTCTCTATGAAAGTACACTGGAAGATAACCACTGAGGTAGCTCTAGCTTTCTTGTATGGAGCTCTACAAAAACAACTGCTTTATAATGTTGTCAAGGGAAAACATTAATTTTAAGTTGTCACGTGTCTCTGTAATTTTTTAATATTTATTGTTATTAAATAAAATATATCTTAATATTTAATATTTAATATTTAATATTTAATATTTAATATAATGGCTGAAGTGTCACTTGGCCATTATTTGCTCTCTATCATAGTGTACACATCAAGGGGAAACAAAGATCACAGATCAGTCAAGGTAACACAGAATATAGCACAATGTGTCCCAACTGTTCATGCAAACATTCTCTATGATCTGACTTCCATGCTCAAGTCTTTTCCATAATACAAATATGCTCTGAAAAAGACATCTGCTGCCTTTGAACACTTTCATGGCTTGTATCCAGCTTTCATTTGGCATTTCTGTAGTGGTAACTTGCTTTCTCTATATTGGTGGTAAAGCACTGCTTATCAAAGTGTTTCTAAAAGTGATGCCAAGTGACTTCTAATTCCCATGTTCATTCATCTCTTTCTTATAGATATACTGATGAAGTTGAACAGAGCCAAACACAACCCTATATTTTCCTTTCTTTTATAGGTTTATGGTTTTTGGGCTACCTGTGTTCAATATGCATTACAAGTACTGAGAAATAAGCAGCCTACTTGTAAAGTACTAGTAAAGACATGGTTTATGCTATTAGAAAGTTTGGTTCAATATGAAATTTGAATCCTCTGTTAGAGGAAACAAGCCAAAATCCCCTTTGTGTTCAATTATTTAAAAGCAAGTATTAACACCTCCTGTACTTTCTCATGTATTGACATTTTGATGAATGATTTTATTTGTCTCTGTATTCATCTCTGTAAAAGACTAGAATGATGTCACTAATCACTAATTGTTGATTAGAAAACCAGCGTTTTTCTTAGAAAAATTTCAAGAGTGTACAGTTTCTTCTTCTGATTTTTTGGCCAATAGAATTACTGAAACCATTACTACTGCATAAACGTGTAAATAATTCTCTATTCTCTACTGGGTTTTTTTCCTCCAGTAATATGCAAAAACTGTTATTATCTTGTAGGCACAGTTAGATTTACAAGGACCCAAACATTTTTATCTGAGTCCTTTCAGATCTATCAGCAATTGCATTTCAGTCTCTGAAACTCTCTAACTTGCAGCTCTCTAACAAAACTTAGCCATGTTCCTAGTTTTCTTTGTAATGTCACCATTACTTTCTCAAGTTCTTTCCTACTAGTGTAACATTTGAGTTCATTTTTATGGTTTGTTTTCCTGGAACATACCCAAACCCTTCAAATACAGTCTGGTGTGCTGTAAACATGTCAGCATTCACTTCTTCCTGCTTTACAATATTGACTCTACATTTATGCTTGTTACTACTGGCACACCAAGAATTGCTTGTAAGCCAAACACCACAGTGTGAAATAAGCATTTGCTTCTGTTCTCTCCATATAGAAAGTACAGCACAAGTTAAATTTCCCAGATGCTTGCCTTTCCTTATATGTGAGAAGACCTGATGCTGAGCAGGGTTGCGCAGCAGTGGTTGTTGGCAAAGTCTCAATGATCTGGTCCTCCTTTGAAGTATCACAGACAAGCACATTCATAATTATCACACTTATCTTCTCTTACAGTCACTGCACATTTTTGATAAACAGTTGTATTGGCTAGATTTCCAGCAATTAAATTCAAACCCAAAATATTGTGTGAAGAGGGTTTTTGTTCACCATCTGCTATACTGTCTCATGTGTCAGTTGTGCAATTCTAGTGAACTTTTATGTATAACTTCCTGCTTTTAGTCATAATTGGACTTCATCATCTTTCCTCTCTCACACCATTTGGTGGGCAGTAGTGCAAAGCACTGAAATGAGCCCTGTAAGTTAGCCATTACAGCAAGCCTGAAGATGGTCCTTGTTTTTCATAGGGTAGGTATACACACAAGATTGTGATGATTTTCCCCATATGTTACAGAACATGAAACATTTCATCTGATATGGAGCAGAACACATAACATTTCTTCTTCTACAAGTAATTCCTTCTTATTAAAAGAATAAGTTCTTACAGGTTACTGCCCTCTGTTTGTACTTAGGGAATGTTTCACCACAATGACTTGTCTTGCAATGGCTATCCTAAAGACTTGCACACAACAGAATGATTCACATCACAGTTAAACTTAGAAGCTACTTTCAGGTGGCTTCATATGCAGCTGTAATTGTACTATATTTATTTTCTTTTGTGCAAAAAGGAGAAACCCCCACATGCTTTTTATCTATAGTGCTCTCAGACATTTTTTGTATCCACCACCATAAATCTGCTTCCAATCAAAGAAAAATGCTTCTTTTAAAAAAAAAAAAATCTGCTTCTTTTTAAACACAGATTTTCTTCTACCACATGGAGAAATAACATCACATATTTTCTTCTGGAGCATGCATGTAATGCTTTTATGAAATCTGTCACAGAGCATGTTGGTGGTATATCTGCATAAGCAAAACAACATTGCTTAGTTGTTTTGCTTATGCAGATAAGTGACAATCAGACATGAATTTCCTAAGCACAATGGGTACAGTGAGTGAATTGCAATTCCTCTCCTAAGATTTTTGTTGTAAGACACACTTACATGAACCAGCCACTGCCCCACAGACCAGCACAGCCCAGTCCAGCATGACAGGCCCAGGACACTCAAGTGAAGAGGTGACCTCCACACACTAGAGCTCCAATGCAGGCTTTGCCTTAGTACAGTGTTGGACACTTGTTGACATGGGTCCCTAACTGAGGAACTGCTGGTTTTGCTGTTATGTTGCATGTCAGGTATCTAGCATGTACTGAGGACATGGCTTAGGGCCAGTCTCTGCAATTCCTCATCTGCAGCCAGTTGGCAGCTGTCACCAGGGTTTTTGTCATCTTCTGTTCCCCTGTTCCAGATGTCCTACACAACTGTGAAACTTGCATTGGTTATGTGACAATCTTTTTTGTGTTGCTTCATTGTTTTTCAGCTCATATTTCAATGATCAAATCAATTATAAATGGGCAAATTTGGTCAAAGTCTCCTCTGTGTGAGCCCTCAAGTAGGCTTTGCCCCAGCAGCTGCAATGTTTTCTTATGTTGTGTAAAACCTTGTTCTGAACTTAACTTTCTTGGTGACAAGCTGTCAATCATTGCAGTCTGCTTTTGTAATTGTGTGTCACATTTTATTTGTGCATTTTAAATAAAATAATCCCTGCATTCAATTTCTATCATCACCGTTTCTTAAATGTGCAGAAACAGTAGATACATGGTTATTCAATATGTTTCATATATCATCTTTATTAAAAGTATTTGATCCATTGCATACTTTTTTCATACATGCAAAACCAGATTTGTTATACTCTTACTCAATACAATAATTATTTTGATTAATTTGATTATTATTTATACCAATGTTCTCATACAGATTCACAAACCACATTCATGAGCCCAAAACACATGAATTACTAAAAAAAGAAATGGAGAATAGGAGCATTTCCAATCTTACCTAATTTCAGAACTTGAAAATTATAGCAGGGCAGACCTGGCTACTTCCACTCAGTGAATGTGTATGAAATATGAACAGACATTTTTCAGCTTGGAGGAAGAATGTGATCATAACTGCAACCAAAAAAGACCACTTGAGATGTGTAATCTGACCTTTATGATGTGTCATATTAATTTTTGCTATTATCTTCATCAGAAAAACCTTTCTTTTTTTAATAGTAAATTAAGTGTTTTGTTAATGAATTATTCATCATAAATGTATTTAGTTACATCCAGTAATGATGTCATAAGAGTCTAGGGCTTTGAGCAGGGAGAGGGTGGGACAAGATAGTATATTTAACTATATTTAATAGTCTATACAATATATCACCAGTAAACTCATAAATACCAAATGCACTGCTGTTTGCCTTCACCTATGTTTTATTAATTGCTATACTTTCAGTAACCTTATGAATGTTTCACTGTATCTGAAATATACATTCATTATGCAATAAATGATTGAAGCTGAGCAATGGGTTTTCCTTTAAGCATAATTTATGATTTGCCTTGGCAGGGTAATACCTCAAAACTGTTTGCTGCCTCTGCCAAAGAGTGCATAAATCCTTACCAAAAAAAAAAAAAAAAAAAAAAAGAAAAAGAAGCTTATGGTTAAACCATGGAACTATAGTTACTATAGTTTATCCAATGGGATAAACTATAGTTTATCCTAAGTTCAGAAAAGTAAGTCTCAGAATTTTGTAGCACGCATTTTGTACAATTGTTTCAAAGCATCATTGATTTTACAGGTTTCCTGAACAAGTCCTTTTTCCAAATCTCTTGCAGAAAAATTGTAAGTATAGAGCTGATGTAAGTATTCCAAGTATGCAGTGTGTTCCACTTGAAAATCTTGTTGACAGCTGAAGCAGGAGGAAATGTGTGTATATAGCTAATAGGGAATATGATTGAAACATGTCATCAAAGTGGTCTGAGCTACAGTGAAAATAAAAATACAGAGTTTTGACAGGAAGGTTTCCTATTGAACATAATGTTCATTAATTCAATCAGAAGGATTTCAGCTCACTGCAGACTTAACTAACTTCTTAGAAAATGATGGAATAATAGCCAGAAAGATAATTATTAGAGGCAACATAATGAAGAAAGGAAGACGTGCGAGAGAAAGGCCAAAAGGGAAGGAAAGAATAAAAGTTTTATACATTTAAATTTTAAAGTACATTGAAGAAAAAGTAAATTAAGCAACCCTGGAAACTAAGATGAAAAAACACTTCATTTAGTGTCCATTCAAAATATTTTAGCTGGAAGAGTTCCATATGGGATTTTAAACTGATTTGAGTAATGAGAATGATGCAGAACAGACCAAGGAAACAAACCATACCTGCCTGTGTTAGAAAGTTCAGGGCTGACTTTCTGTGCATTGTTCAATGTCTCTGCATGCTCAGAAGGAGTTTTTGGATGACGCTTTGTGCTCTCAGGCTTGTTCATGCCATTTGCTTACACCACAGTGCTCGACACCTGGACTACCATGTTACTGATGACAGCAGTAACTTAGCAGACAACATTTACATTTACTGAGATGTCATCCCCTTCCACAGAAGATGCAGGCATTCTCAGGGTTCTCAATGACTGCACCATGTCCTTGATTTACCTTATGATGTGGGAGACATTCTCAGCTTGGGGACTTAGTTAAAGGATCATGCTAATTTCTTGTCTGAATCTTAACAATTGCCTAAACCTCAATTTTCTTAGGTATATAATGGATGGGAAAAACAGGCCTGATTCCTGCTAACATGCTGCTGCTGTCCCGGTAAAGGGTTGCAAACTCTTTCTTCAATGAGGAGCAGACAGAGCAGTGGCTGGCAGACACCTCAGTTTTGTGTAGGAGAAGCTTTTAGTAATCCAAACATCCTATTACTTACAATTATTTTTCTTGAAAAGTGTATAGGAGCTTACCAGGAAAACATGCATTTATTACTCTGAAAAGAATTCAGCATCTGTTTTTCCTCACTCACAACCTACTTTGACAACTTTTGGCTTAACTGACTCACTTTAAGCAGATGGAAAATACCAAATATACTTGGCTCGTAAGGAAAACATTAAAGAATGCTTTTTAATATAAAAAGTTGTTTCTTTCCATTGCATAAATTGTTTCAATTCTTACTGAATATGCCTAGATGCCAATCAGATAACAGAAAAAAATTGTCTTTTGAGTATCCTGGTTTTTGGCCTTGCAACAATTTATCTTTTATGATGTGCAGATGACCAGTTACTCATCTGGATCAAGTAAGTGGCCTCCTCAGAAAGCAGAGCTCACTACTGATACAGTTCCAGACTAGGTTAATAATAAATAAGTTATTTTTCTGTGTAATTCATTGATGAAGCACTTTCACAGGTGTGTTAAACCATCAGTGAGAAAGAGGTTCCTATATAGGAGTATTATTTTAAGTCTCCAAGTCAAGACCTGTAGCAGTGACAATACCTTTTTTAGATCATTTAGCTGCTCTCAATAATGAAAACAAAACCTTTCAGACACATATTGCTTCAGATCATACCTAAGAACAGATCCACATGAGTATAGACTGAGGAACTATGCTGTGCTTTACTTTGTTAAGTGTACAGTATTTACTAGGATTCTTTTGTTCATTTTTTCAATTCAGTTCCTGCTCATAAAAGCAAATCCAGTAACCCAAAAGATGAACAGAAAATATATTTTAAGGAGATTGTGTTTTAATTAGATATTTTGGACTTTCAGGAAGATTTGGCAAAGCTGAAATGAATTTTCAGATTATTTTCTCTTTATGAATCTGTGCTTTTGCTAAGAGCTTAAGCAGAGAAATTTGAGACAGTTTTATTCACACTGAATAATCCAGCTTGCAAATAGAAAACTTTAAATAGTTTCGATCTGTCTACTGAAGTCAATATTTTAGAGAGATTTTTTTTTCTAAAAGCACTTATACCTGTACAAATGTCAAGGCTTAATTCTACTTTATATTCTTTTATATCCAGAAATTATCTGGCATGTCAGGAAGTGTTCTGAACTTTGGCACTATGGAAAGGAGGTGGTCCTAAGTGAAGGAAGTGCAAGTGATTTTTGTTACTTGTTAATAGTTCTTAATGTATATAGTTGTCTAAGAGCTCTTGTAGGATTTGCTAAATATTTTCATATTTATTAATTATCCTGGGACTGTATCATAAGATGTCTCATATGATTCTTCCTTGTCTTGACACAAATTAAAAAGTCTAGGTTGTCATTTCCTTTACAGAAAGGCAATATATTTTACTTCAATTGTACTCTTATTACATAAATTATTATATATATATATATAGATGTGCCAACCTACTCCTTAACCAATATTCCTATAACGAAAGTGGGAAAAATTATCATGGCCTCATGATTCTGAAATGCATTTTGGCATTGCACATTATCTCATATTTTATCTGTTCACATACTTTGCATCTCCTTTCTGACTTGCAGCTGGAAGCCCAGTACATAGAATATAATTACTTGCTTCAGGCAGTACAGTAGTCATGGAAGTTAAAGCTTTACTGAGTGGTATCCTCTCCTGGAGTGCAACCTGTGGCTGGTGATCAAGAACAAATGGGAAGCCAAGTATCTCCACTCTAGCAGCTTCAGCCACAGGACTGAGGCCGGTTGCAGGAAAATTTGAAATAGAAGTCTTCTCCAACTAATTTCCTTCAGAATATGTGACAAGGCAGGATGTTGTACTGGTTCAGAAGTTTAGCAAAACTCCTGCAGGGGAAGGGCTGAGTGGAAATAAGAGGAACGAAAGTGGCAAGAGTGGCTGAATGAGATGTACCTAAAGGCTCAACTTAGAATTAGAAAAGATGCAATATAAGTCAAAGTAAAACTAAAGAAAAGCAGAATGCTAAACATATTTGCCATTCTTGGCATTCTTGCATTCTAGGGGTGAGGCGATTGGGGGGCAGGATAATTTTGCACTTTTTTTCCTGCAAGGGATGAGGAGTTGAAAGGGGAAGAAATAACTGATGGATCTGAGGAATAATTACTATGAAATGCTGAGGATGTCTTTGAAAAGACAAAACTGAGGTTGGTGACAGTTACAGCTTTTCAGCACTTTCACTTTTCCAAACCAAGCAACCAAAGGAAAGTATAATTCTTCAGCACTTAAAGCTCCTTAAATTGATATTTTAGGATTAATTTCTTTGATTCCTGGTTTTTTACATAATTGAACATATTTTATAAGGGGAACCACTACAAGAAAGTTCATGACATCCATTATATGAAGCATAGCCCATGATGAGACCTGATTAGACAACTCCTGACCACAGAAGGAGGTATTAAAAAACTGTCCAACTGAATGAGATACTTTACTGTGCCAACTTCAATCTACCATTTCTACCAGCCTTAATTATAGTCAGCTAATTCCCTTAGCTTCTTTAATACATTTTAAGCTACAGTACTTACAAGCTAAGAGCCAGAACTGCCCTTTAATGGCGTTACCATTTTCAGCGGAACCTTTTTATTCTATGAAGAAAAGAATTATTCATTATTTTTGCCATGATGTAAGTTTTTTCCATTATTGGAATATTTTGTACCAAAAAACAAATGGCACTTTTTTTTACTTAACAATATTTGCAATCTGCCATCAGAAAAAAAATGTGAAAAAACAGGTGGAAAGGAAAGAAATAACTTGATATTCAATTTTCAACAAGGTACAGAAGTCAACATAATAAGATATTGTGCTTGCTCCATCACACCAAATGGTAAACAAAGCGCACCTGTAAGCTGTTTTTAAATGTTTGACTGCTATTCAGAGAAGTGATATTCTCCACTGTAGTCAGCAACTTAGCAAATCAGAATGAAATTCAATTTTTCCTTTTTTGGAAAGAGAATAAAAAATAGGAACCATAAAGTAGAAATAAGGCTGAACCAAAAAAAATTTATCTGAGTTAGCTCATTTTATACCAGAGTTTCAAAACCTTTCTACCAAAAAATCCTCAAACCTGTATTACCTATAGTATTCTATGTATTCACCTGTATTCTTTTTGATCATACAGGTGTATGAAAATTATATGTTATGACAAAACTATCAGGTAAAAATTGCATTTAGGAAAGTAATGGTACTGTTTTGATGCAATATCTCAAGAGGAAATTCTTGATACATTAATTCAATACAGTGCGCTATTTTTGAAATGTATGTTTCCTTCAAATATTCCCATAAAAGTCAATACTTGTTAAAAGGTGCATTTCTACATAGAATTGCATCTGTTTCTACATGACCTTTATAGGCATTGCATATACTTACATGCAGATTTAAGTCTCATACTTGCACCACTTGAAGTATAAGCCAGAATGTTGCTTCCTCAGTGGTGCAATGCAGGCTAGAACTTAGAAGAAAGGAAGTGGAGAGGAGCTTCCATTTGTGATAAAAATATGTGTGTGTGTGTGTGTGTGTGTGTGTGTGTGTGTGTGTGTATGGTAGATAAACGCTTTTCATCATGATGTCAGTACTGTGTCACTCTTCTATGCAGGCCTGTATAGACAAGGTCTAGCATTCTTAAAGGGGTATAAACACACAAGACAATTACAAGCGGCTTTGATCCTTAAACAAGAGAATCATTACAGAAAAACAGTTTGATGAAATGTGGGCTGGAAAGTGATGTTATCAACAACTGTGGCAAAACTTTATTGCAGCAAGCACATTTCTGATTCTGAATTTCACATTGATTTCTGCTTAGATGTACCAAAAATGCATACACCTTAGAAGTTGAGGTAAATAATATTTTAGCCTTTAAAACAGTTCTTCACAGTTCTTTCTCAAAGTTTTTGAGGTAATCTGGGGCTTTTTCAATGCTGTGTGGTAGTCAAAGAACACAGAAATTCCCATAAAATTCTGTAAAAAGGGAACTAGGGGTCAGCCCAGAAAACGAACAGAAGAGGCAGCAAAAGTTTCCAAAGCAAAAAAAGGAGCATTGAGGACTGGAGGATTTTTCCAAGCAGGCAATTCCACTGTCCTGTTGCTGTAGTCTCAAAGAAGGGAATTACTTCCTATCCATTTATTAGAGGCTTCAGACTCAATTGTCCTGCAGTCCTGTGAAGGGCACTGTCTTCCTTCTACCCAGAGTTGTCATGCACTGGTGAACACTTTAATGGGAGCCAAATGGAGAAGAGAGGGGACTTTACAAAAAGCAGAGTGACACAAGAGTAAGAAGCTGGAAAAGAGGAAAGGGGAAGGAAAAAGAAGTTGGAGAACAGAGATAAAAAAGAGATTAAAGAATGGAGACAACTGGAGAAATAAAACAAATAACTTGGCAGAAGGGAAGAAAATGGAAGCTTTTGATGGGATAAACCTTCAACCCACAGCTGTCTGTAAATAGTTCCCAAATGTACTGAATTCCTGTAATAAAGCTTTTTTAATTTCTTGATGTTATGCTTACCAGTGTAAAGGACAACCACCTCACAAGCAAAGAGATTAGTAGTATTGGTAGAACTGAAAATCAGAACCTTATCATTACACATCTAACTGTAACAGAATAAGAAAGAATAAATCAATTAAAGTTGTTACACACACTCCTTGGTTTGTTTCTGCTCTCTTGGTGGTATGATCACCTTTTCCAAAGCCTGTACTTGGTGACAGAGCAGGTGTTATGGTGAATCCTGAGCATCTGGAGTCCTCTGCCGAAAGGAATATGACGCACACGTTGATCCCTCCTGAGATCCCCTTGGAGTATTTTTTTTAATGTTTGATAATATCCTTTTATGTCTTTCTGTTTTTTCAGAAGCTTGACATTATATATTCACTACATGATGCCTTTATGTTTGGTAAGTACTATTTCATTTTTTTTTCCTTTGCTAAACCATATATGAGTTTTCTACAGTTCTAGATCGGCATCTCTCTTAGTGACCACCACTGACTTTCTTACGGTTTTCTGTTCTTCAGTGCCAAGGCTGTTCCCCATAACTATCCATTTTGGTGGTCCTTTATCCAGCATCTCATATCTTCACTTATGCTAGTGCTTCTCTGCTCTATATCATTGTGTTACAGTTGTATTTTTCATTTTACACTAAATAACTACTCATTTGAGTTATCTGTATAAAACTCATTGGAAAATATTGTTTTCAGTTACACCAGCCTGTCATCAGAGAGTTGAAAAAGCTTGGACACAGCAAGTCTTTGCAAACTCAGCCATTGCAAACTCCATAAAAAGCTGGTGGTTTGTTACTATGAGTCATGACACTGTTATGAAGCCATAGGACTACAGTGTCTTCTGTAATCCTACCTCGTGTGGTTTCTTCTGTCCATGTATGTATTGGGAAATTGTATAGATGCTACCTGGGAAGCTGGATTAATTAGTCCTTGCTTGGCTGGCCAAAAATGGAAATAGATTAATGGCAATATTGACATAATTATGACCCATACAACATTTGGAGAGTGCAAAAAGGCAACTGTTACAGCACTTAAAAAATATTACAGATCTTTTGAAAGTGTTTAGCAATCACGTGGCAAACCCAGCATGTTTGGATAGGCACCAAGATTCTTGTGGCTAATGAACAGAGCTGGAGAATTTCAAAACAATCTGTAGGTATTTTACTAGTTTTTAAGGGTCCACTGAGCTGGTCTTGCCAAGGACTTCCTCCTGCTGGGCTGATGAAGCCCAGACAAGTATGCCCAGGAGAATGAGGGTTCTGTCCAGCCCAAGGGACTTATCTCCTGCTGTCCTGTTTACTGGTTCAGTCAGAGATGAAGCTGAGCACATATCCCAGGAACACACACACACACACACACAGATATGAGCGTGGACATGCACAGAGAAGGTACACACAGAATACTTAAACAGCAGGTCACACAGCCTGCCACAGGCAAGACGATACCTTCAACATCACCCAAAGAAAGGAATCACATAGAACACAGACAGGTGAGTGAGTCCCTTCCTTCTCTTAGGCTGGAAGAGGTAGGATGATACTAGTACAGTGCACACAAGATACTCTCCAAGTTTACAACCACATACACCTTTTCAAGTCCTTCAAGTGTCATCACATTCCCTCTGTTCATCCATTGACTCTGCTTGTATCCTGAGCTCACTTTATAGGCCCCTTGCCCTCTGTCTGGGTCAGCTCAGTGCTCTGTAGGGAACACATGGCATTCACATCTTTGTTCCACAGACATCCCCACACTCACAAGTTCCCCTGGCTAGCTAGTGCAGTCTGATGTTTGCTAGCGAATACATGCACAAATCCTTCCCACGTGTTTACGAGGTTTAGGGAAGGTACTGCCGCTTGACACTCACAGCTGGCACAAGACCAATGGGTCTGTCACCAGCAGTCTGCTTCAGCTGCCAGGACTGAGCATCTCAATCAACTCTTGTCATGTCAATTTCTCCACAGGTGGCTTTTAGGGTGCATACTACTCCTGCTCCAGTGAATGGAGGCTAAAGGCTCCAACTCACTTCAGTGCCTGTTATTATGACACCACTCCAGTAGCTGGCTCCACAGGTCAGAGTTCCTACAAGTTCAGCCTGACTCCTGTGGTTGGTCCCAAATTTTACTAACACAGAGGTCTTGCCTGTAGCTGGCACTTAGTCCTTGCAGCACACACATGCCAAAAACACAAGATAGAACAGACTGTGGTGATCAGGCTCAGGGCTCAGCCAGAAATGAGTACAGACTTATCCTGTTTTAAAAGAGTCACCAGCCCCCTTTATAATTCATTTCTGCCTGCCTCCTACTGTTTGTCCTTGTGGTTCTCCTTCCCTTGCATATCGCTTCATGGGTTTGTATACTTCTCCTAGACCAAGACTCAGGAGCTCTTCTGGTTTGTAATAATATCAGGTGCAAGCTGATCTTCCTACAAAGGGCATCTGCAGTTTCCTGCTAGCCCATCAATTGATGTGATTGGTGAGGTTGTTTCTTGTTATTGTCTCCATTTCTGGTTAGACATGAGTGTCTGTATATTTTGTTTCTGGCGCTCCTTTTTACTCCATTTCCCAGCTAACCACATCCATGATCAGAAAACTGTTTTGGAATAAACATTCTTGGAATAAACATTCATACATGTCCTCAGCAGTAACTGTGAATGGGTAGACTTGGCATCTCTCATTGTTTCTTGTGTTAATCTAGTTTGTGTCACTGAAGTTTCTTGTTTAAAGTTTTCCCCTCTCCTTATTATCCAATTTTTCTTTTGAAGAGGGCCCTTAGCCAGATGCCCTTAAAGGAGCAGACAGTCTCCTGCACATCACAACATCTAAGAAATGTAACATAAACATATTGCTGCAATGGCTGCTGATGAGCTGTTAAGTCAGCATTGCCTTCATTCAATGAGGTGGCACAAGTTCAGCTATCACAGTGTTTCTTGATCAATGATGAAGTGAAAATGAAGGGTTCTTCTCTGGTAACATATCAATGAGAACCATTCAAAGCAAGTATGACTATGTGAACCTAAAGAAACTTGAATACAGCCAAATAATTAATATTTAATGTTTTCATATAGTTTAAGCTTGAATTACTCCCAATAGTCATTACTAAAGTTTAATTACTTTTGGCCTACATTAACACCATTTCATTATAGCACCTCAATCTAGGGAATCCTTTCCATTGTTTACTTGACAGCAACAATGAGATGACACATCAACACATGCAAGGAGTTCCCATAAAATTCTCTCTCACTCTCTCTCTACTTCTTAATCTATGTCTCTTTCTCTTCCCAAGGATCTTACAGGTTTACAGCTGGATATTCCCCTCTTTTATTCAGAAAATAACTATTCTGATCAACCCTATACCAAATCTCAGGCTGTGTGGCTGAGAATTCCTCCAGGATTCCTAAGTGAATGAATTACAGAAATAGGATTTCTGGGTAATGTATCCATTTTCTCAAATGATTTGGGTTTTCCCTATTGGGTGACCGTATCACTTTGTACAATATTCTATTGAACTACACTTTCTTTTTTTCCTCCAAAAAACTTATCTTATTTTGAAGTTTGCCTTTCCAGTAACTGATGTCACCAGTTTTTCTTCACTTGTCAGTAACATCTTCCAACATTGGTTGGAAGACAAGATGGCATTTTATGAAATTAAACTTCTCACATTTCTTCATGATTCAGGTAAAACAACTATATAGACCAATACAAGGACACTGCTTGTTTTCTACTTGGAACTGTCCTATGAGATTGAATCAGAAATTTTCAGGAACTACTTAAGCATACTTTCTAAAGCTGTTTCCATGTGAGTTAGGATAAAATTTACATTGCCCTGAATGACACCAGAGATAAAGGAACAGGCTGATTCACTTTAAAAAATTTCTGCATACTTGAATTTCATGTCTATAAAGTCTGATCAAAGACTGACTTGGGCTACCCAAGAGTTTTCTTACCTCACCAAGCATATCAGGGCAAGGGATAAAAGGAAAAGTTCACTTCCATTTTTGATATGGATAATTATGGATAAATATTCTCAGTAGAAAGTATAGTGACGGCATGCAATATTCATTACTCTACAATTACTTTTTCTTGACTCTTATACTACTTGAGTCTGTTGGTCAGATTGCAGAAGGGTGTTGAAGAAAATTATCATGTCTGACTTCCAGTGCTCCTCTCCTAACCTACGACTTCAAATATCAATAGTCACTAATTGTAATTATTCAGCTTCTCTATAATGGAGTGGCTAAGGAAGAAGAGCACTGGTCTTCATTGCAACTGAAAAACTGATAACAGAAATGCAGATTGCTAAAATTACTCCTTTGCTATATATCACTTCCAATTCCCTAGGTTTTAAGGAAAAGGATCTACTTTTTGGGTATGTCCTTTCTTTCTTTTTGAAATTGAAATGGTCGGTTTAGAATCGGAAATACTATTATTATATAAAGTACCAAATGACTGACATTTTTAGAAGGTAGCTTTAATCAGAAGATATTGTTGGTTGTGTGGCATAAAAACAAAATGAAAGGTCATGGACACAGCAACAAACAGGAAACGGAAATAGTTTCTTTCTAAAATTGTATTCATAAATATGAATTACCTTTTGTAATGTTCAGAGAAGGATGTCCCTCTTTTGCTTTAACCTCTCATCTGCCATATTTTCACCAACATAAATACAGTTCTGACATACCTTGAAAAGAGACCTCCAGTATAGTATTATTTCCAAAGGTAGGATATCAGTACTACATTGTAGACAGTTCTTGAATAAAGCTAAAGTGCTAACTGAAGAACTGAAATGCTACATAATATAAAGAGACACTTTTCCCCTGAGAAAGGTATGTGGAATTTTTCATCTATATGGCATAAGATACAAGGAAACTGAATAAATCCATATCAACTTTTAATGCCTTTGTACTTGAAATTCTTCTGTGTGCAAAGACATAATACAGTTAGTAAAAGAAAGCTCTTGGCCAGGAACATTGTTTATAAAAACTGGTAGCTTTTCTGGCAAGGGAATAAAAATCTCATGTAGGGTGGGACATTTCCCTGAAGTGACACAGTGCTGGAAAAAAACACCTAACACAAAAAGTGTTCCCTTTGTTAATAAGAATTTTTTACTTCAAGGAGTCACTGAAATCCTAACCAATATTTGCAAGAGAGTCCCTGACAAGGGCCTGTTAGAAAGAGAGTGAAGTCAATAAAAGTAAAGTGTAAGTGTAACATTAATGGCAGGTTCTTGTAGCCATTTTCCCCCAATTATACCATTCCTATTCAAATACCATCTAGAGAGTCTCAGACAGTGTCAAGTGCAATCATTGTTATTGCAGTTGCCAAGGTAATCAATTGAAATCATAATGAAGGGAACAGAAGGAAATCAATAGAGTCTGAAATTACAAATAAAGAGAAGCTATCGTTTAAAAGCATTTGGCTGAAATCTTCCATATTAATGGAGTCAGAAATGGCTGTGTCATTCAGAAGCAGTGTGGTGCATAATTCACTTGAGTGCATTAGAACACCTAAAAGCTATTGCAGCAATTAGTGCTGCCTACCAAGAAAGTGTCCACCTTAGAAGCATCACTGAATTGTTTGGTTTCAATATGTTTTCATATCTAAAACTGTGAATTTTTTTCTCCCTCAAAAAAGCCATGATGATGTAATCTCAATAAAAATAGTGTCTATCTCATAATTTCTTGAAGAAGTTTATCTAATGTATGCTATCTCTTCTGGAGTTTTCTTCCAGCTAAAAGCCGTAGATCTAGCTGCACCCCAATAGATTTTACACCTCTTAGGTGCTCCAGTGACTGTGGAACATTTGTACCTAATGGCAGTGCTGAGCATTTACACAGAAATTACACCCAAGTCCTGTTTTACCCAGAAATTGTACCCATGTCCTCGTACATGTTACTTAACACAAATATGTGGAGTATACATCACTGCATCCAGACAAAGACATTATAGGTGTGATGAAGGGGGTACTGCCCTTTTCTCTTTGGGCAAGTATGACAGCAGGATTCTTTATTTGGTTTCAGAGAGCCTAGCAGGAAACAATGGAGTACTGAATATATGTTTCTGCCGTGAGTGCTCTACAAACCAAATGTTATTGCACCTTGCAAGGCCCAGTAAATAATTATGCTAGAGGAGAAGTTAAGCGTGATGCGATAGCCTGTTACTGCATTCACTTGGGAAGAAGAAGACATAGGTCCCAGCTCATGAACCAACTGGAGCAGGGAATTGAAGTATCCATTGGAGCAAGAAAGCCAGGTCTCAGAGCTAGTCATTATGTTATGCAGCTATGTCCTCTCCCTCTATCCTTCCTGTGAGAGAGGTGGTGAATATTTAATAGTTTCATGCAAAATGGAACAGTTTCTAGCGGAAGATTTGAAAAAAACTCCATAATGTCCTACAGCATTGCTCTTAGGTCTTTCCTGTGCAAAGCAAATTACCATCATGTGAAAAAATTAATCTATTTGAATTCTTCCTGAAAGGAGTACTCAAACTACTTAGTTGCTTCTGAAGAGGGAGAAAGGCAAGGGTCCACACTGCAATTTTTCAGCTGCATTCAGGAAAAAAAGATTATGGGGGTCAGGTGTTTTTTCCTTAAGGCAGTTTCTCTTATCTCATTGAAGTATGACTTAGCCATCTTAAGGAAATTGCTCTTAAAAGTCAGATAGAAGGAATGGGAACAAAAATTAAGGTATCCCTTCCTTCACGAAACACTAATATGTCCAAACACTGAGCTACCAAGATCTTTTTTTTCTCAAAAACATCGATTGGTTTTCACATGGTGTTTAATAAAACCTTTCCATTACCAATTGCAGAACAGCAATTAAAATTCTCATCAAATCCATCTTAACTGTTTATAGTCTTCCACCAGGGAGCATTTTCCTTGGTAAACATCTGCAGTAAAAGGCTATTTAATCTCTGCAAGTGAAACAGTCAGTTATGCTAATTTATCTCTTCTACAGTCACTTCACACTGAGATCTTGTACAGATCTGGTCTTCTGCAGTAGGTGAGTTAAGGTGCACTTTGGCTTGTTCTGAGAGGAAAAAAAGCCTTTGTCTTTTTTTCTGCCACACCAGCCAAAGTTAGATCTGATTATTGTGTGTCTCCATAAAGGAGTTCAAAGCACTTTGCTCTGCAGTCCACAAATGCAAACTGCTAAGAAAAGGATATCTGATTAACTGACTTCTATGAATGAGGGCAGTCAAAGAGTACATAGCCATGCAAACCAAATAAAGGTATAAAATACTATAAATTAACCATACAATCACTAACAGCACTTTCTGCCTTTCTGTTTGTATAGATTTATTAACAAAGGAATTAAATGCAGTGTGTTGAAAGCAGCAAACCCCATCCATTCTCTGGAAAGCATTGAACTAGTAATGAAAAAATGTCCTTTATATCATATGTGAAAAATCAGGCATGTTGGGTTTTTTCCATGTGACAATTGCAGCCTCTGGGGTTCCTTTAGCTCTCATTGTTTCAAGTTTGTGATTTCTGGGTTGTCACTTTCAGAGTTTTTTGATTAATATTGTTATAACCAAACCTGTAGCAGATTTGAAGATTCCAGGTTGTGCCTTATAGTATCTCTAGCTTTGCCTTCTGGCATCTGGCTCCAACTTGGAAGATCTGAATAATTTCTCACTTCCTCTTCTTGATGTACAGTTCTCACTTTCATCACTTACAGGAACATCAAATCTCCCACCACTGCTTTATTTCCTTTTCTTTCTGAGAGGATTTCAGCTTTTACTGGTGATAACAGGAGCAAGTCTATCTAAAACAGAGACCTGAATGTCATTTTTATTTTTAAAGAAAACTTTGCAAAGGAAAAGCTACCTTATAAATGTTCAGATAAAAACTAGGAATAAATCAAATAGATATTTATCCTTTAAATAATGTACTGAATGTTTCTCTACTGTAAAGCCCTCATAGCAGATCAATACTGTTTACACTATTCACTTGCAGCAAGCAGTAAAAATCTTTCACTCAACAGTTTCCAACCATTTAACATTGTTAAAAAGACAGCTGAAACACCAACTGGGGGCATTTTTTCCTAAACTGAAATGGATTGATTTGCTTTCGTGACATTCACTGCAATGATTGTGAACCAGGATTAGGAAAGAGGTAATATGGGAGTGAAAAGGGAAGGAAGTCAGTGCACCTCTTTTAAGTTAATGAAATAAATTGCATACCTCTACTCAGGAGAAGTAAATCTTCTTGGAGGGATTGACTTCTTTATAATACTGTGTTAATAACTACTTCTCTACACTTGTAGTATGGATTGCCTTTTAAAGTGATTTTGTTATGCGTATGCAAAAGCAATGGCTCTGAAAGTCTGGTCTGTGACATTTGTCATGTTGAATCAGTTAGGCAACTATAAATTTGTGATCAATGCCACTTCAGTGAGAAAAGTATTCATTATTAGCAAACTCTAAAAGAACTATGCATGACCATTAAATAGAAATTAATTGTTCTAGCCATTTTGGAGTTAAAAAAAAAAGTGATTACTTAGGTCAGCTAATGAATGCCTTTGTGTGACCTCCAGTCAACAAACCACTGTTAATACTGTACAGAGAAACAATGGGAAAGTTAGGCCATTTTACTACCTACACTGCATATGAGAAGACTTCTAATTGAATAAAAAAGACCAGACATGATTCAGCATTTTTCTTAATCAAAATTTTTTTTCCCCTGACTCTCCAGTCTGTCTTTTTTTTTTTCATTTCTTTATAGTTTTCCCTAATGACTGCACTGTGGTTAGAAACAAAAAAATCAAATTCAAATATTAGCCTCTTGCTCTAACTATTTCTTTAATACTTCAGCTGTAGATGACATTATATGGCTTATGACAACAGAGTACAAATCTGGAGGCGAAAAGAACATATGAATATACATTCAAAAAGGCTTGTGAGATGCAGATACTTATGCATACCTATAAAGTATCAGAAGATGATAAAGTAAATGGTGTAGACAAATGAAAATTAGAGAGATGACATTTCCAGTTTATACCACAAATCAATTTTCTACCAATTACTATGTAACTTCTAGAAAACAAATGGTTTGCAATATTGAAATTTGTTTCAGGAAGTATTCCAAGTCAATGAAAACATTGGCAGCTTGGCAGGTAAAGCTGAATTCACCATTCCTTCAATATTCCAAATAGTGAAATACCTTTTTAACATCTTACTTCTTCCTTCTTCTTCTTCTGTGAAGACAAACTGAGAGAGTTGGAGCTGCGAGGACAGGGATAGAGAAGATGCTGAGGAAACCTTTTAGCACTTTACAGTACCTGAAGAAAGCCAACATTTTTTGTTGGCTGGAAAAAGACTTTCAGAAGGGCATTGTGGTAAGACATAGGTAGATGGCCTTAAGCTGAAGGAGAATGGATTTAGATAAGATCATAGAAGAAATTCGTTACTGTGAGGATGGGGAGGAACTGAAAGAGTTTATCCCCAGAGAAGTAGATTCCTACCCTGGAGGTATTCAAGACCAGGCTGGATGTGGCTCTGAGTGGTCTGTTCCAGTGTAAGATGTCCCTATCTGTGTCACGGGGGTTAGATCTGGATGATGTTTGAAGTCCCTTCCAACCCAAACTATTCTATGCCTATATGACTTTATGATTAATTACTCATTTCTCACATTTTCCACATCTTTCTTTATGCACAACCATCATCACTTTTTGAAGGTATGAATATTTCCTGACAGTAGGGACTGTAGCTCTTAATTTAACTATGGTCTGATTTTCTCTTCCTACAACCTTTCACAGTAGAATGCTCTTCCAAAACCAAGGAAAAGTCAGCTATGTAAGTAGTGTCTAAAGCTCTTACAGTCTAAGATTTCTTCAAATAGCAGTTTCCTGAGGTGCTCAGTGAAATCTAGGTAGTTCAGAATACTCTGTATTTTGGAGAAATCCAGAAAGAGAATGATAGTTTTGATGTCTTACATCTAATAAACTTCTCTGTTTCATGTAGAACTTGAGGTTGTTGATGGGACAGGGAGCTGTCATTGGTACTGCCATTTGCTATAAGCACAAGGTTTGTTTCACATGTATCAGCATTGGTCAGCATTCAGATATCAAAATCACTTTTTACAAACAAATAAGTTTTCAAACCCCACTAGCTTAGTCTTTGGTGGTATGAGATGAAAAGAGACATTTTATGAGGAAAACCATGCATAAATTATTTTTAGTTTAAATAAGATGGAGATTTTATGGATTTGGGTCAACAGAGATCACACTAAAAATGTTCACTGCTTCATTCTAATGAGTTTAAAGGATGGCTGCTCTATTTTTCCTCCAATGTATTTTTGTACTGTTAGTATGTAAGTACAATATGTTCCTGTGGAATAAAACAAACTGACTCCTGAAAAAGAATTAATATAGAAGATGCCAAAAAATTTTTGTTATAGACTGAAGTTGTCTACAAGGGTAAACATTTGAGTGTTGAAACAATTGCTTTTCTGAATGTAAACTGGATATTTTAGCCAATACCTAAGATGTGGTCAAGTCTTTCTCAAGGAGAAACACCAGATTTGCCTCTAGGTAGACACATCTATTCCTCCAGGGAAACATGAGTATGAATCTAGTCAGTCACCAGAGAGAGTTTGCCTAACCTTTTTGCATTGTAATTTTTTTTGCAATAAAGTCTGCTCTGTCTGTGCTTATGTGCTTTCTGTGTCTGAAAAATTAATAGGTCCAAATCTCCTAGTGCCTGCCCCTATTATTTGTTCACAGTCAGATAATTGTATCTGTGTAGTTAGTGGTCCCTTTCAGCTGCAGTGGATGTATGGTAGTAGGAAAGAGAAAACAGAGGCATCTGGGTAACCTTGGCAATGCGACTCACCCACATGCAGTGACAGAGGCAGAAGAGCAGAGTGTTTGCTTGGTTATCCAGTCATTTTCCTTCTTGAGAATGACACAAGGATGGTCACAAATCTGTGTTCCACACAGCACCTAAGGAAATGAGTCTTCAATGGATCTGCTTCTCAGAAAAACTACTATGAACTCAGGTTTTCACGCAACTGCACTCTGGAGCCAACATATTTTCATTTCTGTTCCCCTTTGTCAGGGACATGTAACTACAATGTGAGCATGAAGGTCCTTTATAGTTTTGTCACTTAACTTTCTTCTGCAAGGTTAATAGGAGGATAGCATATATCACACTGGAAATGCAAGTTGTGCCTTCCTTAAAAAATATTTTCTTAGATTAAGGTTTCCTCATTAAAAGCTCCCTGAATAGAAAAAAAAGCTAAATACTTAGCCTTTAAATCTATATATTTGGCTTCAGTAGTGAGCAACTGAATGCATTATAGAGCACATCAAAAAAGTAAAAAATACAAAATTAAAAACAGCAATCAAGACCCCAAAATTCTAATAGCTACTACTAATTTGAAAGATATATGCTTACATGAAAAAGGAGGAATATGTCTCTATGATAATATGCTATTTGTCAGCAAGTGTATTTTAGATTTTCTTTTGCACTAAGAGCTTCTTTATGCATCTCTACGACACTAATTATGGACAATGCTTGCACTTTGGAGATATAACTTGGGCAAACATACCCTAAATATAATAATTCTATTTCACATTTAAGTTACTAAAAATGCCAGGTTGTGTTCATGAAAACGCCTTTTCAAAAATAGATTCTAAAAAAATCAAAACATGCCCTTTGTGTCAACTTCATTTAACTGCCAATAGCTCTTTACTGGGTTAGTCTGTGGGCTGACTGCCTTTTGCAAAGTTCCTGGCATAGATATAACTTGGAACAAAAAAGTAAGTTTTGGGTTTTTTTCCTAAAAAGTAAGGCAGTTTCTGTATTAAGGCCAAATTCAGACTGGGTGAATAACATTGTGCCTTCTTTATTCTGTGCTATCTTTTTATTGGTTGACAGTTTCTTTAGTCTTTGTAGAGTATATGTATATATATCTGTGTCAGTGCAAGAAGCCATTCCTCGAGGGGTCATTTATTTTTGTATGTCACTCAAACATTTCATGATATTTAGGGTCTTGTCACAATAAATATAAAATATAAAAATAAATATAGGAAAAGTAAGTATTAAAAAATTAGTTTATTTTTTTACATAAAAATTCTTTATAATTAGGCTTTTAAGAGACTAATTTTATTGAAAAGAGTGTAGCTAAATAGGACTCAAGCCTCTTTGATCTTGTAAGTCCAGGCTTGGGAACAAAAGTAATGTTAGATCAAGACAATAGGTAGAACCAAAAAATTAAAGGTCTTACTTGACCAAAAGCTTTGGGTCAGGCTGTTGATTGCTTGTATTGACTGCTTAGATTTTCTAATCCTTCTTAAGTATGGCAGGTACAATTTTTTCGTTATCTAGAAGCATTATATTTGGGAAATCCTTCCTGCTGTGTGGAATTTTCACTGTAAAGACTCTGGAGAGAGTGCACCAACCTGCTTGTATTTCCAGAGATTAGTGAAACACAGATGTACAGACACACTCCATCAATTCACCCCGCGGTGATGCATTTTTAACTTGTAATGTGAGAGAAGCAGTAACATATTTATTGGTCTAAACCAGCGATTTACCAAAGTCTCATAGTAAATGTGAGAGTTGTTAAATCAGAAGTGGTGGCAAGGAGCTCTTAAGTGTTTACTGCATAAAGGACAGGGTCAGGCAGAACTATCAGAGACCTTGCTGTTGACTCAGAGGTTCAGAAAGGACCCTGTTGCTTTCTAAACTTCTTTCATGAGGGGAGCTCACATGCTGCTGTATCCAGACTTAGTCCCAGACTTAGTCCATGTCTGAATGATGACATGGGCACAATCAATCCCTTATATCTTAGGCAGGATTTCAAAGTTTAGGATCCTATTGATCCCTTACCAAGGATCTGTTACAACAAGGAATCTCTCAGCCTTGAGGAGTAACCTTGAGAGGTGTCCCTGCTCAAGGGGAGGTCCTGGCTGCAGCCTGCTGTCCCATGGAGAGATCAATGGGCCCTGGGCTGTCCTTTGTTTGTGGGCGAGGATGGCTGACTTGCACCAGCTCTACTTGGGCTTGGCATGTGCTCAACTATCCCTTGCCTTGTTGAACAAGAATTATGGACCTTTGCTTCTCAGATCTGCTGTTTGTACTGAGGAGTGCAGAGAAGAGGTTTAAGGAAGTGTTTTGGAGTGGGTGGCACAGCTCCATGAATAAACTGAAATAGTGACAGAAACTTACAAATTCTCATTTTAACATCAAGTCCAGATATATTAGGATGTTCAAGAGAGGCTTGCTCATGTTTAAGATCCCATAGAGACAGCACCTATGCTGAGGAATTGCAGACACCCTACTGCTTTTAGCCAGAGATTCAGGATGTTGAATATTTCTTTATTAAATATAGCCATGTAATAAACACTTGAGCACAAATCTGATCAACTATTAAGGGCTTCCCAAAAGTGACACGTTTCCTTAATCTCCTCTGTAGTTCAGCTGCTGTTGCTAAGAACACTGCAGAATCAGGGATTTTCATGTCTGACTTTTAATGGATGTGAAACCGGAATAATAACTAATAATTACCTGTCTTGCAAGGATGTTATGGGGGTCACAAAGCTAATAATTGTACAACATTTCTAATGTATAAAGTGGAATGAGATAATCATAACTGTATTAGAATCTTCTGTGTAGGTTCTTATATGTTAAATTTCTGTAATCCAGTGAGGTTCTTTGTCTGCATCTGTGTGTCAATGAAAGTGCAGGACCAGTACAGCACTCTGAGAATAAACGTTCAGAACAAAAAGCAGATCAAGGGGTTTTCTTTCAAATGGCAGTGTCAGTTCTATCACTGGCATAGTCAGCAGGCAAGAACTAGCCAAATGATACTAAGCAGAGCTTCAAAGAATGATAGTAACCCTGGAGATTTTGCAGCTAATCACAGATGATTAATGGGGAAGTTACTTTAAAAAACCAACTACCTTTCCTTTTTGATTGCTAATTATTCATGAAAGACTAAGAACAAGAGTACAATGAAGCAGGACAACACATTTTTAAGCACTACAATAAAAGGAAAATTGATCACCTAGTTAGTATGCAAGCAGCTAAGTACAGCAGGGTGAGCTGTGCTAATTTGAGAGTCAGATTGGGAGTTTAGCAAAGCCTCTCAGTGCCAAGTGGATTATTTCAGAGTTTCAATTAAAGATGAACTGAACAGGTTTGCACATACCCATGTACGTCTATGATGGGATACTTGCCCACTGACATTATTACCAAACAGAAAACTGGACTATTCCAGCAAGTATAGCATCAAAATTTATTTTTTTCTTTTTTCTTCTTTTTTAACACATGGGTGGGTCTTTTCTATGCCTATGAAGACAGTTTCCTGACTGGCTTGCGTCTCAAAACCAGAAATATGTGTATGCTTTTTTATTAATCACACTTTTTCACATTCTTTAAGAGTGGATTATTCAATGGGATAAAAAAATCCAAAAGCAAAACCAGAACATAAAGATCAGGTAAGAATTTAAAAAATCAGATAAGCACTTAAACAATGACAGAAGGACAATAAATAAAATCTTCCCCATTCTTGTGTCTTTAAGAGTGCAATATTTTCAGGGCTAATGTTTTGTATAGCTGGTTTCTCTCTACCTCAACTCATTGGATATGCCAAGCTGCTGGATCTGGTTGGTTGGTTGGTTGGTTGGTTGGTTGGTTGGTTGGTTGGTTGGTTGGTTGTTTTTTCATTGGTTGGTTGGTTGGTTGGTTAGCTAATTTCTTTGTTTGGTCTTGGTCTAGCTTTTTTTGTTTGTTTGTTTGTTGGTTGGTTGGTTGGTTTTGGATTTTTTGGGTTCTGTTTCCTCGGGTTTTTGGGGCTTTTTGTGGTTTTGTTTTGGGTTTTGGTTGGGGTTTTTTTTGTTTTTGTTATTTTGGGGTTTTTGTTTGTTTCTTTATTTGCTTCATGTGGTCTAAGAATCCTGATTCTGTTTTATTGGATTACTTATTACAGGAGTAGTCACTAGGCTTCCAAGTTCCTCACAGAGGCAGAGATGCAATCATTGCCTCAATGGGCTTTTAGTCTTATATTTAACATAATATAAACAGGGGTCATCTACATGAGAGCAAAGAAAATAAATAAAAATACCAAGCTACACTGTATTCTCAATTCTTCCTACCTGGGTTGGAAACAAATTTAGTTTCATTGATTAATAGAAGAAATATCAACCATATTTCTGTATCAAAGCTGTAATTCTTTCAGAGAAAATAATGTAATTTAGCTGTGAAAAAACACCTACCTAGTTTTATGTTCTATGAAAGTAACAGGGTATTGACTAGGACTCCTGTCATTTTAATTGAAGGAATAAAATTTGAGGAAGAATCTAAAAAAAGGAGTTATTTCATAGGAAGGGTTTTGAGAGGTCTTTCTCTGCATATGCTCTTCTAAAGTCAAAGAAGTAAAAATTAACTGAAGGAACAAAGAGGCTTTTGTGAAAATTGTCTCTGCTGTTCCGGAAGAAGTAACAGGACTGAGGATAAAATCCTTTGACTGATGCTGGACTTGCCACTGCAAAGCAGTGAGCAAAGAGTGGCATATTTCTACTCCAAAAGCAAGAGCCTCTCTCAGGCCATCTGCAGTGCTATAGCAGATATATGAGACTTCACTAATAGCTGATTTTCTCAGACTTACACAGGAGTGGAAGATCTCATCTATCACGATACCACAAAGCTGCAGACCCCAGGTGAGACAAGAAAGGTTACAGTTTGAAAATACATCTGAGACCATTGTCCTTTCCTTTTCCTGTCCTTCACTTCTTGAAGGGAAAACACCAAGGCTATAAGCTACCACAGAAATTACAAGAGGGAAAGCATTTTCAGCAGTCCTTTGCTCCCAATCCCAGATCAATCACTCTGCCTCTTAGCTGAGCAAAAGGGCATCAAAATTAGATTTGAGTGTGACGAAGGTTTAGATGGAAAGAGAAGGCTCCTTAAGCAATTGAGCCTATTAGAAATATAACCAAAGAAAATGCACATGGGTAAATATGTCTGCCTCTTTATTTGTCAGTGTTCCTACTTCCCAGACCATAGCAAATGGGGTTACTGTAAGGCCCTCTGGTAACTGAAAGAAGATACCTGCAGTGGAATCTATGAGTTGCTATTTAACTGTGGAATTTAGCACTGCAGCTATATTACATTTTAGAGGCATTAGAGAAGCTATCGTTGTAAGAAAATAATAATAGTAATAATAATAGTACACTTATGGTAGAAAAACACAGCTGTAATTCTGATCTTGGTGAATCAGAAGTAATTATCATTGTCCCACTCTGAAAATATATTAATTAGAGGAAATAAACCCTCATTGCAATTTCACCACTCCTGTTCTTTTTTTTGTTTTTGTCTGTTTGTTTGTTTGTTTGCCATGTAAGTGATACAGTACACTGTTAGGAGAAGGCCTGTCTGACTCTATAAACACACACTCCACTAGTCAGCTTCCTGGAACAGCTAGTTAATGCTCTTATATACATGGACTGCCTGTATTTTTAAGGAAGCATACATGAGATGTGTGTGCAAGAAGCTCACTCCTAGTTTGAATTTGTCACATTGTTTACAGCATTAGAAGTGATTTTGACTTAAAAATCCTAACAAAAAATCCCAAAGAAGGTAATTTGCAACCCTAATTTCTTATATCATTCCAAGGTGAAGTCAGAATAATCTTCACCCCTCTATGTTTTTGGACTCCTGCAATGAAAAAAAGAAAGTAGAACCAGATAAAGCCCACAAATCTTTAAAGGTATCTTCTTGATCTCAGAACATAACAAACTTTGCCCTTCTAGCTCTCCAATTTTTCCTTTAATTGTTGAAAAACTTAAAGGAAATATTACAGATGGGTATCTGTGTGGACATTAGACAGAACAACTGAGAGTCTGTTGGATACATTAGTAGAAAGTTAACCCAGGTAGGGAATTTTCTGTTGATCTTTATATGGAATATTTTACAGTTTTGTGAAGCCAAACAGTGACCTTTTTGTGTACTAAATAAACTTTTATGGACTAACTCTCTTTTAAGGTGGCAGAGGAATCAAGAAGATATTAAATCAGCACAGAGAAGAAAGTCTCTGCATCTCAAGACTGTCATTTCCATTTTGCACTTCATATATTTCTTGATCCTTTTGCTTGAGCATTATAACTGACATAAAGATGTGGAACAATATAAAATTAGATTCCCATAGATTTTAAATAATGGTTCTCATCAAAAACTTTTAAGTAGATGCTTCTATAAGGACTTGTATTGCGTGAGGACTTTGTGCTGCATGAAAAGAAAAAGTAGACATAACTGCAGTTTGCCACTTGTGAATGATACAGTGTAGTTCAGGAGTGTAGGCTGGTGTCTCTTGTCCTCACTCTTTTTTTTCCCTGTATTAACTCAGTCTTGACCTTCTACATAACTGAATTATATTAGAATAAGTAAATATTAGAATAATCAAAGTCATTATTTTCTTGCCAAGAATATATAGACAAAATTGCACTGCTGGTGTGCACTTCTACCTGACACAGTGCAAAATCTGTTTTGCTATTCTGTTGCTTCTCGCCTTTTCACAGCGTGCCTACTGTTTCTTCTCTTGAAGCAAAAGGAGTAATGAGGACCACAAGAGAAGGCACATATCTTCATCAGAAAAATATCTTCCTTCAGCAACCTCTATCTGTAAATCTGCGGCAACCTTCTCCACCTTGAAAACAAAAGTTCTAGCTTCAGAAACTTTTAAATTCCTCTAATCCTAGCATTAAAAAATACATATATCACACAACAGGTAAACCTTCTTTGCTTTCACCAGTTAACCCAAATATTCTCTGAGTTATCTTTAAAGCAAGTCTGAAATTGCAACAGCAAAGTGAATGGGTGATCTTTGCTGTTGCACTTGTTTTCATCACACCACAGTGCCAAAACTCTAACAAACAATTTAACTGTGTTCCATTTGTATATTATCATGCCATTATTAACTTGATGCCATTTACTGACCATGGTCATGTTTTAGCAACCGAAGATCAAAAGGTACAGTGATGATTGCCTTTAAGTTTGATACATTTTTTAACTAGAAGCACCATTTGGTCAAATTAGTTTTCCAAAATTAGCCATGAAACTTGAAGGCAGACAATTAATTGGCTCAAATTTCATGAGTTCTGATCAGTTTAAAAACCCTTCCACAATATATGGACTCTTCATCAGTTCTAAAAGCCACACAAATTTATACATTTAGACACCTTACTGCAGGCATGCAATCAGATCTTTCCCTGGATTTTGGCTCAAACTCCAAAAGCAATACTTAGGTGTAAAGTTTTGTGGATTAAATAGATACTTGGGGATCTACAGCAAATAACAGCAGGATTTGTGAGTAGCACTCCATTTCCTCCCACTTGCCTTTGAAAATAAAGTTTACCTTTATATTTGTGATTGCAAAATTCCAATTTCATCTGGGCTAACTGGCTACATTTCTCATTTCCTGTTACCCCATGTTTGACTGTTGTGTTGGAAGGATGTGTTTGCTGAAGAAAAACAAGACTTTTTGTGTTCCAGCGGCACTAAAGGATATGTTTTCAAACTGAAGTTATCTAGTCACTCACATGCTATTTTTCCCACAGATTAGCATCACAATTCTTGATGTTCTTACATTTTTATGATCAGAAAAGTATGCTGCTTTTGAGTGCCAATTTGTAAACATGTGAATTTAAGTACTCTTCAGTCTCGGCTTTTGATGAAAGGCAAAAGCATAAGGATTGCAACCATTTACCCCCCCCGCCAAAGCACTCTGCTAAGCTTGTGCTTTTATTCTCTTTATTAGAGCTCTGAACTCAAAATTTTGAAGGAGGCACAAGAGACAGGATACTGAAACAGTGTAAGTTCTTTTCCTTCTTATTCTACTGAAGTTAGTTTGAGAACTTTCTTTTTAATAATTTTGGTAAAATATTACGACTGTAATCTCAAAAGCAGTTGCAGTATCTTACCAAGTGTTCAAAAGGAAACCAGAAAGCACAAATTCCACATGGACAATTTGTGTTATGCTGGAATATGATGACTGCTTGCCATTCAAAATGTCAGTGGGTCTGGAGGGAGGAGGGAACTTTGGGGTTCTTTGGTGGGCTTTTTCAAAAGTCTCACCCCCAGGCATCAGGATGCTGGGCAGATTGGACTCTCTTCCTTTGCTTAGCTAGCTTGGTTTTCATTAGCTTAAGCAAGGGTTTTTTTCCCTTTCCCTGGCCTTGGAGACTGTGGCAGCAATCCTTTGGTAGCCTTTGGTTTACTTGAACTGGTTCAATTTTGGTCCAAGATCAGAGAGGACAATTGGCAGGAGGCAAATCAGTTGGGGGCCAGCAGGAAGCTGAGGAGCCACTCCATCTCAGCCCCAGACCTTGGAAAAGCCAACCCAGCAAAAGAAAGGACACCAAATCCACCAACTTCATCTGCTCTGCAGAAGGGACCAACATGAGAGATTCACCAGGTTCCCATCTGGTTTTGCTTGAGCTGCAGTGGGAACTATTTGGTTTTTCTTCCCTGAGACAGAAGTCAGTGCCATTTTTTTTCTTCCCCACTGCATTGCCAACCAGTGGCTTTTTTTTTTCTTTCCCTGACAGTTTGGGTTCTTTGATTCCGGTGTGGATGTGTAAGGACACATATTGAATTGTTCATAGATATTGGACAATTCAATATCTAGCATCTATGCTTTTTTTTTTTTTAATGCTGTGTTGGCACTCTCTTTGTCAATAAACTGATAAACTGTTTAGGGATTTTTTGCTTTCATCCACTAGTATTAATCTCTCATTGGCAGAAGGGGACTGTCAGAACCCTTTTTTAGAGGAAACACTCGTTCCAGAGTGTTTTCCCCTGAGAAAAACTTTCATAACTTTGTCCTTGACTATGTTTTTGATATGGATACTATACTCTGCAGAAAATACCATCATCCTTAATTTTGTGTCACATGCCAGAGTCAAATGATCCTTAAATTCATCACTTATTTTTCACACTCGAGTTGATAAGGTACAAGTTTGATAGATAGACTTAAGAATTAGATAGTCCAAATTAAACAGATTTGTTTTAGTTAGTGTTGCACGGAAGTGTAATAAATGCACAATTGATAACACAACTGTATAAATGTTTCATTAATCCTTTGGTCTAAATTGTGCTAGACTGCTACTAGGTCACGATACATCTTCACATAAAAAATATAACTAATAGAAGATGTTAAGTACAGATACAACTTTGTGAAACAGGTGAAAATACAGTGAAGAGGTAGGAGTAAGATTTTCAGAGGTATTTAGGTCTAAAGATGCTAGAAAAGAAGCAGCAGATTAAATTGTTGGTCTGCAATTCGCTACACCTGAGAGTGATTCCTGCTAATGGGGATCCACTTGTCTACTTCATCACATAAACTGATGCAGAGTAAGAAGAAACAAGTCAAAAAGCAGAGCAAATATAAAACAGTCACATGCAGCCTCCCTTGCACAACAGACATGAACAAGCTCTTATTATGCTAAGTGTTCAAGTGAAGGACATAGGATGGAGGTTTGAGTTAGAGAGTTGCCCTCCCATAGGAAACTGCTTCCTGTTTACAGCCTCAGATTCTTTTCATTCCCTCACACCATTATGATCTGTTTATCAAGAGATACCTCTGCCTGAATTAAGGTGCAAACAAGACCGTATGCCTAAGTCAATAGTACAGATTTTATTTAACATTTAATGTAGGTTCACAGAAAATAAGGCAGAGAAAAGGCAGAAAGAAACAAGAAAAGAGGAGAAGGAAAACAAGAGATGGAGAGAAATGGATTAAGTAGATAGATATCACCACAAGATGGATCCCTGTGGCATCCTGCTGGTCCTTCTTAACCCTGGTCTTCTTGGTGGTGGGGGTGCCAGAGTCATTCTTCCACATTCATATGTGTGGAGGTATCACATATACAGTCCAAGTCATAGCTATCCACAGGGCATAGATTTTGTTCACATAACTTGAGATGGCACGTATAAGCATTTGATTCCTTTCCCACAGCTTGCCATCATGGGAAGTTTTATCCAGGTGCTAACCAAACATTCACATCTGTTAAGCCTGGAATTAGCTCCTTCCTGCTGTGACACCTGTGCTTAAGTTGCTTTTGTGGTGGCTTATCTTATGAGAACTTCCTTCTTTGGGACAGTGTTTTGAGACTGGTAACTGCATTCTTTAAGTCCTTACAGTCACTTATCCTTCATACTAAGTAGAGCTTCTCTTTCCATGTGATTTTAGCTCCTACATCTCTCCTAAGAGCGTTTTGTATCTTCTTTCAGTCTTTATTTTTGTTTTTTAAAAAATTTCCAATTCTCTCCAGTTTCCAACCAAAACAGAGAAAAGCCATTCTCTGGGTCTTTCTTACTTCTATGGTTGACACCTTTTGAAGTGTAAACACCTTTCTCAAATACATTTGAACAAAACAATATTTCACATGATAATGGTAAAGGATTTTTGTAATTGCAAACATGATTTAATTAACACCTTGCTATTTGTAGCAGAAAACCCTCATCTGCTATGTATTTACCTTGTCTACATCAATTGCTCTAAGATCAGATGTTCCACTTTGTCTTCTGGCTCCAGCAAGTGTATTTATTTTTTTCCTTTAGAGCAAAAGCACAGTAAGAACTAAATGCACTGTTTTCATTCAACCATTGCATTTTGTTCTGCCCCTCTTACTTTAGTTCTCAGGAGCATTCCGTTTTTTTTTCCTTAAGATATTTTGCTATTCAAGCTTTATTTAAATGCCTACTCAATTTATGCTACCAGCAAACTCTGTTAGCACATGCCTACTCATGGATTTATCCCACTGAAATATAAATGGCAATATTTATGAAGTGGAAGAAGAATCAAGGAAATGAAATATGCTTAAGGAAAAGTGTCTGGAATGTGATGAGCTTGCATGGAAATCTCAGCCAAAGAGAGGAAAAGCTTCTCTGTAGCTGGTGGCACTTTTTTCACTTAAAGAATGTCTGCCTAGGGACTGTATCCAAATATGACAAGAGTATTTTATTTAATTTTATTTTCTGTTTATTGACTTTTTTTAATAGCACTTATTTCTAATACTGCTAAAATTGATAGCCCCAGAACTTCAGTTCTTTTATCTCATATTGCCAAAGTTATACACAGAGAACAGCTGATAGCAAGGGGCAGAGTGAAGGAGTGCTACAGGATTTTTTTTCTTATTTTCAGATCTGCTGTTTGACATTTGGGATTTTTTAAACAATTCTCCTCCTAGGCTTCTTGTTTATTTCCCTAAAATTTATGTCTGCTGGGTGAGACACACATACTTGGTTTTGCTTTTTTGCTTTTCTTTATTTCTTTCCTATTTTTAGGTCTTAAGCAAGTTAACCTTTTTTTTTTCTTTTTTTTTAATAATGTTGCAACCTTGACTCCCTTCAATGAGTTCTCATACGTACAACTAATTCCAAGGTAAAATGACTGCACAGACAGGCTCATGACATGGCAAATAGAGTAGAAACAGAAGTACTTGAAGTACTTTTAAAATCCTGAATATGGTCTAGAATGAACATTTGAGTAGAATTATTTAATGTGGCTTTCATGGAGGACAGAGGGCATTCTGCCTTGATGTGAATTTCATTTTACTAAACATATATTATTTTTGCTATATTTTGTTTACAAGTGAGAAGCTTTTAATAGCTTTGGTAAGGTAGCTAGAATTACTGTACTTTCTAAATTCAAATGACATTTAGATAATTCATACTGTTTGGGGTTGAGAGCAAAGCCTAAGCAGTCTAATTACTGCTTCTACTATGTTTTAGGTAAATTCTTAGTATAAGTGGTCCTATTAAACTTTCAGTCACATCTGCACCTTGTAAAGATTCATTTATTTCATAGTTTTCCAATGTGTTAGTAGTGATTAATACACAAACATTGCACCTGGCAGTCAGGTTTCTTTTCTCTTTTTAGCTTTCTCTGTAGAACCATGTAGGTTTTTCTGTCATTAATGTCTATGACCCTAGAAGTGATTAAATGAGCCAAAAAGAGGGATTATAATTTCTTCATGTGCTCTAATACAGACATGAGTAACAGGATCAGAGGAAGAGAGCTTTAAGTAGCACCTCAAAACCAAAAGTTAAGGTACAGTGACTAGAAATCAGATCCAGATCCATTTTAATCAGATGCAGAATTTACATGAGTTTCTGCACTCTTTCAGAGAGGAGGATCTCAAGAGGATTTGAAGGAAAATTCCCCTGTTAAAATTGAAGGCCAAGTATGTCTATTAATCAATCCAGTGATGAGCTTCATCCATGAAGGTGCTTCATGCTTCACCTTTTGTTTCAAAGAACATAGTTGATGCTGATGAGGCAAATATTTCACTCTGTCCACTTATTTCAGATTCGAAAAACTGAATGGTATATTGCTTTTAGACCCCTTCCTCAGTAATGTCCAGTCACATTTGGTATAAAAACAAGTAAAAGCAGTGAATGTTTTTCCATTGTTGAAAAATCAGCAAACTACAGGGTTTTTTTTCAGAAATGAGATTTTAAAAATATTTCTAATGGGCATCAATTCACCAAATTTTCATCTCCTATAACCTGATTGTTAAGTCTCTGTTCCAGTCGCTCTCAGATTGCAGTAATGAGTCCTATCTATGGCAATCAAAACTCAAAATACCTGCTTTAATGATCTAAAATATCTTTATGGATTTCCTTGATATTTCAGTGCTGAAGTTATTACTTTGTTATAAAATTATACTTACAAAAGAATCAACTTCAAATGGTAAGACAGTATGTGGGTCGGCCTTAAGTACCAAGGCTGCTTCTCAGACATCTCAGGACCAAAATCCTGGACTAGTCAGGAAATAGTTTTGCTGTGTTCAAGCCAGGGAAGTCTGAAATATTCCTACAGGGAAATGTAAAATATCTTAGATGCAGACTATGTTTCTTCTCGCCACAAATGTATATATGTGTTGGGAGGAAGCCGTAGTGAGACAAAAACTCCCTAATCTGCTGCTTCTGCCTCAGGCTCCTTCATCCCCAACATTTTTCTCCAGGCCATAAGGCAGGCGTGAGGGGGCCTTTCTCAGTTTGGAAGAAATGATGAAGAAAAACTTTCTTTATCCCTTTCTAGAAAGTAAAGGAGAAGTTACAGTCTTGGAACTACCTTGTAATTCAAAGTATTTGGAATCAGGTTCAGTTTTAATTTCCACTTTACTTTAAAGATGGCCTTTTTATCTTTTCAAGATCAGTAGAGTTCGATTTTTTGTGTAACTATCCCTGGTTTGACATTCATCTGTTTTGCCAGAATAGTCTTTGTTAGCGATATCAAGGAAAGTAAGATGTTGCTTGTTGTAAAATGTTGCTTATGTCAATATTTTTCCTAAATCAGTGTAACAGCATGGTTAGAAAACTTAGTGTGCTGATTTGGCCTGGGATAAAGTTAATTTTCTTCGCAGTAGCTAGTATTGGGCTGTCTTTTGTTTTTCTGATGAAAAAGGCCTTGATAATACAAAGAAGGGTTTGTTATTGCTGAGTAGTGCTTGCAAAGTATCAAGGCCTTTTCTGCTTTTTGTAAGCCCCATTGAGGGGGCTAAGGGTGCAAAAGAAGTTGAGAGGGGACACATCTGGGACAAGTGACCCAAAATGACCACAGGGGTATCCTAAACCACATGGAATCATACTCAGCATATAAAACTGGGGAAAGAAGGAAGTGGGGAATATTTAGAGGGTGTTTGTCATCCCATCATCCTTCTGCAAGATGGAGTCCTGCTTTCTGAGATTAACTGAATGGAAAGCCTGCTGATTGGAATTGTGGAATGAATTCTTTGTTTTGCCTTGCTTTTCTGAGTGGCTTTTGCTTTATTTACTAAACTTTATGCCAATCCACATTTTTTTTTTCGTTTTAACCCCACCAATTATCTCCACCATCTTATTGTGAAGGAGTGAGGGAAGGAGGGACTATGTGGGGTTTGGTTGCTGGCAGGTGTTACACAATGACACTCAGTAATCTTAAGAGGCACTTGAGAATTCCTGAATAGAAATCGAACATCTCTTCTGTGCTGCTGAGAAAAGTTTTGGGGTTGAGGGCACAGTTTTTTCCCACATTTTTCTCATTGTTATAACATATTTGTAACCATCTCTTAGCTAAAGGTTTCACTTTAGATTCCTATATAGATGTAAATATGCATACATATATACATTTGTGCTTTCAAGGTAAATAAACAGAGTTTGTGTTTTCTGATCATGGCTGCTTCTTAAGTTTTTGTAAAATATAAATAAAGTTTAAGTTGAATAAGGCACATGTATACACGCACATTTTCTTGGGACTAGAAGGGGATTAAATGACGTTTGAAGAGTTTCTTTGTTTTGCAAAATAATGAATGATGACATGTATGTGGAAATAGTGAGCATAAGGACTAATGGCATGCACTAGTGAAAAAAAAGGGTATCAGAAAATTAACCAGAATAAGGATAATGCATCTTCTTCAGGATTTTAAGTTTCAGAGAAAGTTGAGGAGATTTTAGCCTATCAAGTCACCTTTGTCAGTTCAAGAACTCATTTAATATTGCAACAATTGCTACTGATGATTGTCCATGGAAGAATTGGCGATGCTGTTTATAGAGTATTGAAGTATTCTTCTTTCTTCAACCCAGTCTCTGACTTTCATGCATGTATTAAGTTTTACTATTTTTCCAGATACAGCATTGGTATGGTAGGCAGGCAGTTAGAGATAAGCTAGAGACCATTTTTCATTTCCTCTCTTTAGGTGAGCATGCTGGAGAGAATGACTTTTTAGTCTCATTGTATGGATCATAAAATACTAATTCACTACTGGTCTTAATGCACATTTAAAGAGTGTAAAAGGTGTTATTTTGTGTACTCTTTTGTCATGATATATGATGTGACCAGAATTTCCGGTGTTGTTCAAATGGTGAAAGGATCTCATGAGAACCAGTTCCAGCACAGGTAAAAAAAAATCAAGAAAGGAAGGGGATGCTGGTGACCAAAGTCTTCCTGTTGTTACTTAGTTATTGTTAGTAAAGAACAGAAACTTTCTCTGCTTTGACTCTTCTCTTGCCTTACACTTACAACCTCCATCAGAACTAAATAAAACTTTACTTGCTACTTACTTGTATTTTTCCAAGAGAATGAAAAATCTCTTCTTCCCATAATATCCTGTGACAACCACTCTATGCTAGTGGTAAGAATTTTTTGATTTTAAGAACATAAAAATTCTCTACTTGGGAAATTGTTCCTCTTTGTATTTCCTCTCAGACAGAAAAAGCCATTGCTTTTATAGAACAAAATTTTTTAAATTGCCCATCAATTATTTTGAAGTTATGGACATATTTTATTTTGCTTCAACTATGTCATTTAATCCTTACTGATAGAGAATGCTGAAGTAAATATGAATATCTAAAGGTAATGCTGACTTTATGTCATGGGTAAAGAAAGGCAGATCATTCATAGAAGGTTGTGATGCTTCACTGAAGCCAAAGAAGACATAGTGATTTCTATGACATTTTTAGATAAGTGGGACATTTTCAACTGACTTTGTTCATTCATGTTGACAATAACATGACAAAAATAAATTGAGAGACTGAGAAAGACAGTGAGAGAAAGGGCTTCCAGAGTTGGAAAAAAAAAAAGAAAAGGAGTAACGGAAAAGGGAAACAAAAACTTCTTTTAAAATGAAATCTTTAACACCATTTCACATTAAGAAAATATTATAAATTTTTTATCTATTCCAATATTGGAATTTTTGTGAATTTTTAAACTCAATGACCCTATGTAAAAATGAGAAGAGACTAAACAATGAAACCAAAATAATTTGATTTAGTCATTCAAAGGGGTCCTTAGAAAATATTTTGAAACTGATGTATTAAACACAAAAGAACAACAGTATATTTGCATCTTCCTTAAAAATGGAAATTAATATATTCCTGAAAAAATATTTTAATTTTCAATATTTTTATGTTCAGCAGAAAGCTATTCCTTTTATATCTTTTCTGCAAGAATGGATGATTACACAGAGTATGCTATTTCAAACATAATAGAGTTATGGATGTAGATTTAATTCTCATATTGAATATGGAGCAGAAGCATAGTAAACTTCCTGTTACGACTGATTTCTTAACAAAATTACATTATAATCACATGCTGTCCTTATAGTTAGCGCCTTCTGTGAAAAATAGTCCCTAATAACTTTTGTTCCTAAGAAGACTCTAAATTCCTATGGACTCCTTAGGAGTTTGGCTCCCCCTATTTGGGATTTTTTTGCTGTACAGACTTTAGCAGACAGTGTTTCTTGTTGAAAAGAAAATCCTCGGTTTATTGAGCTACTTTGTAGAGGATAAATCTGTATTTCTGTATTCTCTTTTTAGTCTCTCTGTATGGGATCATAAAATATTGATCCATCCTGGTTTAAATGCACATTTAGAAGAGTGTGAAACATTATTGTGAAAGGTGATAATTCCATATTTCTCTTTCTCTTTCTGAATTTTTCAAGTGATTGGACACTGTGTAGATGGTAAATGGGGCTTTCAATGCAAGGGTCCTTACAATAACATCTTCAGTTGGTTCAGAGGAGATTCTCAATCTCTCATTTGGCCAGATGTTTCCAATTCAAATCACCTCCAATTTTATGTGGCCACTCCAGCACATACAGGATCCATTGCTATCAATTATTTCAAATTACGTAGAAGGCATCTGTCAACTCATGCATCCACAGGAAAAGCTTCTACCAATTATTTAAAATGGCTTATATAATTTGGTTGATTCTGCAGAAAGAGATAATAGCTGTGATAGCTTAATTCCCTTGTGTTTTTTTGTCAAGACTCTTTAATTATAAAAACAATGCTGATCATTTGGTTACAGGCAGCAAGGAGAGATGTACAAACTGTCTAAAATGTTATTGTTGGAGGTATCCTTGTTAAAGGCAAGGATAACTCAGGTCCTTGTTAATAGATCCCTCAGGGTGTATTATTAAGAGTGAAATGACACCAATGATTGACTGATGTTTGTAAATAAATATCTCCTCTCTCTCTCTCCCTCTCTCTCTGTCTATCTATCTTATTTTAGAGCAATCTGGTTGCAATGAGAAAGCAAGTATGTAGCCATTTTGGTTATTATGATCTATAGCAATATACCCATATGAAAGCTTAAAAATACCCCTTTAAAAAATGTACAAGTAAAAGAAAGAGAAGGAGTAAGAGAAGAAAGATGTCACTACCTGTGGACTTCCTGACAAGACTTAGTTGTTACAATTTCCGTGTCTGTTGGTCAAAGTGATGGTCGCAGTTTTGTCCTGTTGGTGTGGGTGAAACCCCTGAAACACAATATCCAGTGGCTTAAAATGTGCTCAGGCTCAGTCAGAATGCTCAGGTACCTCCCCTGGTCAGAGGAGTTTTATGTTACTTTTTGATCACCTGCAGACTGCTGGTGGAAGGCCCCAGAAATGAGTCTGGGTGTGCTTCAGGGGGGTCTTTTATGGTTTATGACACATTCTACGACCTGGCAGCTGCCTCACATGGGGGTAAAGCCCCATCTCACCTTCCCCAGGGGCAGGAAGGGAGAGCAATTAGCATGATAAGAGGCACCATCTCACCTTGCAGGGTTAAAGCCCTCCCTCAGGCGTGGGGTGCAAACCTGGCCTCAGCAGATGAGTCTGTGGGCTGTGGCCACCCCTGCCCAACCCAGACACAGATGACTTTCCACACAGCTGCTGAGAATGCCTTTCTTTGTGGATACAAAAGAAAGGCATTTCTTCTCCCTCCAGGCTTGTTTACTTTTCCTTAGACCTGAGATAATTGGGCAATAATTTACCACCTTTATCTTATCTCAAGTTTCTGGCAGGTGGCTTAATTCACAGTCCAGTAGCTCACAGTCTGGTTCCCATCAGAAGGCATATTTGGGGCTTTGGTGGGCGCAGATGAGCAGTCGCGTCTTTTTGCAGTTTGCTACAATCAACAAAAATACTTTGGTGATTTTGATGTTTAAACTATGAACCATAACATTTCAGTTTCTCACAGTCCTGCACAAAATTATAAAATGCTTTATTATGAAATGATAAGGATGATTAGGGTTTCAGTCAACCACTTGGTCTCTTGCCAGTCTGTTGCCAGAAGCCAACCCTTTGTTTTATGCAGAAATTAACAGAGTAATTGATGACTAACTGCAACAGGTATCCACACAGCACAGTTCTAATACCCAGCTTTTCACACTGAATGACAAGAAGAGGTTGGATAGAGGTGAGAAATGTTTTTAGTGTTCTTACTGAGGGAAAAGCTGAGTTCAGTCATTTTAGATGAAATAGAAAATTTTAACCAGGCAAGTTCCACCTATTTTTGTGTTATTTATTTTATATTTCAGATAGAGTTTTTTATTGTAGTTGGAAGTAGGAAACAGAGTTAGTGGGTATGTGACAACTTAACTATTTCAAGTTTAAACCAGCCGTTTCTAAAATCTTACTTTGGTACATTTTATTTTCAATAGGTGAAAATGTGGAGACTGGAAAAGAGGAGTAAAGGAGAAGATGTATGGTGACTATTTCTATTGAAATATTTTGCCTACATTATTCAAAAGGTGTACAAAACACTGAGGTAGAAATACAAATCTATAATTATATTCTTTCTTTGCTTAGTGTTCTGAAAGAAAGAGTGACGTTTTGGAGGAGGACAAATAAAGCATGACTTGACAGTGATTAATAGTCACAAAACAAAACAGAGAATGGGACAGTGGTTAACCTGATTAAGTATGAAAAAATTCATTTAAACACCATCATAAACTAGAGTATCTGTACTATTTTTTTAGGAAAGGTTTACTTTTAAACAATCAGTATTTATTGTTCTAGCTATGTACATAATATTTCAGTATGTTTTTTCCTGGTAAAAAATGAAGTGTCTTGTTTTTTACTGTTCTTCACACCCCAATAATTTAGCTAGCTTTTAATGGATAGTGTTACTTGGATGTTTGAGGCAAGTGCCAATTGACCTGTCACTCCTCTTTCAATTTCCAGATGAAAATAGGAACATGGTACCAAATAAATGTATGGCATGAAGAATAGCAGGTGGGTTATTACAGAAAGTTGGAAACTATAGTGATGAGCTCATATGGAGAGCCAAGAGTAACATTTCACCTCCTATGGTAAAGGTAGGTAGCATCCTTCATTTATTTAGGAGTAGCTATCAACACCTGAAGCTGCTGTGAAAACAAAATCAGTGACTGTGCAAACAAGCTTAACCTTTGACAAGACTTAGAGAGGGTGTGAGTTTCCCACACATGGGAAAACAAGGATCTAATATGAAGAATTTTATGACCTCCATCTAGAACAGGCCAAAAGGCTCTTGCTTGGCACAGACTTCACCTCAATTCTGCCTTTCACAGGGATCTGCTGGCTTCCAGAAGGCACGGAAAATTATACTGTGGGTGAAGTGAAATGGAGAGCAGCAAAACACAGAGAGCGCTCTTCTAAAATGGTTCTGCTTGACACTAACTTAGTGTACCATTTTCTCTTTTTGCTGTCACTAAAATGAAGCCTGCACTTCAGCAAATTTATACAGTTCCCTGTGAGAGCTCTACACAGCTGCTTACACACCATCAAGAAAAGCAGGTATTCACCAGCCCGAATGCTAGAAAGTGAGGAGTGCAGTTCACTCAAAAACAATTACATCAATAGCACTTCTTGTCCCTTTTGTTCTCCGTAGAAGTATAGAAGCTGGGGTTGGTGAAGAGACACCCTCTGCATCTAAGAGAGAGAGAGACACTGTTGCCATGGTGTGGAACTGCTTTTTCATAAATGTTTCAGTAAGGTCATGCCCTGCTTGATTAATTCCAAGAGTTCATTCATCTACTGCCACACAGCCAGCTTACAGCAGATGTTCACAGAAGCCATTTCAAGCTGACTTATAACCCCTCCATTTTTTTCTGTGGCTAATGTATCAGGATGGTTGTATTCTTAACACAGATGTAACCAGTGCAAGTGCTGAAAAGCAGCCTCCATTGTGCCTTCAACTGTCTTTGCATCACAGCAGCCGCAGTCAGCAACTAGCTGGTAGCAGATTTTGCTCTCCCTGAACAGCCATATACCTTCCCTAGTACAAATGTATCAGTGTGTGGACTTAATGCATTTTTTTGGCCATGTAATTTTGTATGGTTGAAAGCAGCATGCTCTCAAACACAGGAATGACACCATTTCTGAGGAGGTTAGGTATACACAGTCCAGAAACAGGACAATGAAGGAAAATAATTTATTTTATATCCTATGTCTTCCTCACCTCTCCGTCTCTTACACAAGCATCAGGTTGCCAATAATAAGGGCTAAGGGAGGGACCAGTAGGATTTGGGTTTGTTATATGTTTTGGTACACCCTAAACTGTGATGTAATGAGTGGAAGGAATACTTGCAGAACAAGAATTTCTGTTGCAGTGTAAGAGAGTAGAGCAGAGATGGTTGTAAATGGCAAAATTAAAAAAAAAAAAGTGATTCTCTTTTTAGATTTTTCATAAATTTTTGAAACCATATCCATCTGCCTAATTTATGCAGATTATTGCCATTATAAAAAATTGTATTTGCCTATTTCTTATCCATATTTTTCAACTAAATTCTAGGGCAAAATCCTGGGATATGAATCTGCCCAAATTCAACTCAACAAGTGTTCACTCAGCTCCTACTGAGGTGATGAAATAATTTTAGTGTGACTGTGTCTGGTAATCACAGCACGTTAGTGGTACTCTAAGGTATTATGTCTTGACTTAAATATTGTGCTAAATAATGTCAGATGGAAAGATAAAATTATCACTTCAGCTCATGTTTATGAAGATAGCATCTTCAAATTCCTTTTGTCATTATGATTTTTCTTCTGCAAAACTAGGTTTCTGAAAGTCAAGCTATTTTAATTACAGACAATTTCACCCCTCATTTGAATACTCTCCTCTCCTCTCCTCTCCTCTCCATTGGGTGAGGAGGAATGGTCAGTGGTATGGGTGATTCTAAAATGACACTGTCTAGATAGCTCTGAGAAAGACAGAAGTTTAAATAACAAAACATTTTTTTTTAATGAACCTGACGGGTTGACTGAAGGTATCTGTCCTAAACCTGCAACTGTGGATTACTAAAATAGCCTTGACACAGTCCATTCTCCTCTCCAGGTTGAATGGCAGACCAGTAGTCTTTTTTTTTTTAAAGTCATTTCTTCATAGCCCATTATGCTGCTTGATAAGAATTAATTCAGACAGAGGCTCTGTGTATTTTCTAGGATGAAATGTTCTCCAGTGGAAATAAATGTCCCAAACTTGCCCCGTCTACAATTAAAGCTTAGTCTCTTGCTCTGTGCTCATCACTGAAGTTTTATCACCTTAAGGAACATAACTCTTGAGACAGGTCATGGGTGTCTGTTAACCTCCAGGGCACAAACCCTTGAAATAAATAATCATTCTTCCAAAAATATTTCTGAAATTTAGTGAAAGTTGAAGCAAGAGAATTGGCCCATCACACACTGGGCTTGTTTTTGTCAGCACATACTCTTAATCACTTATCAATTACTTACACAAATTGAAGGAGCAGATGACAGACTACTTTCAAGGCTGCCTTGTGGGGGCTCTGTAAAACTAACAGTAGTGGATGTCTGTGGGTTTTGAAATTTTTTTCCCTTTTTTTACCGCTTCTGAGCAGGGTTTACTTCAGCTGTCAAAAGCCAACAGCTTATAATTATGGTGCATATAGTTACAAGGAAAAAGTAATCTCATTGAAAAAAAAAATAAAAAGCAGAAAAAGTCGGAAAATTAGGGGTGCAAAAGGATTTTTGACTTAAAACTATGTTTCAAGATCTAATATGCTATAGTATTTTCCTAGCTGCTCTTGTATGCTTCCAGTTATTTTAAGGTCGAAGAGCATTTCTTCCCTGTGCTTCCATTTTTATTCACATTTTCCCTGTGTACAGTTTTATCATATCTGCTATTTGTCATATAAACACAGTGTGAAGTGATGTGGTCAACTGTTAAAAGGTAGAGCAAAGGGTTGATCAACATACAATCCTTTAAGTGTTCTCCTTAACTTGCATAACTATGTTTAATTATTTAATTTAGAATGTATGCACCATTTTGATGTGCTATGGTGACCAATGTCAAGAGAAATTCCCTGCAGGAACAGGGCTTTGAGAGTCTCTGAGATCCCACAGGGAAATCAATGGCATTTTAATCTGAATTAGACATAGTTCCTGCAGAAAGGAATCTGAGCAAGCCTCCAGAAAACTGCTGATTCTTCTAGTAAATAAGACATTTTTCTGCTTTGCTATCATAGTACTGTAAAGATTTTCTGATGGAAATTTGCAAATGAATTGTTTGATATAGAAGATATACACATATATTTTTAGTTTTTATACTGTATCAGGTTAAATACAAGCAATAGTAAGATTAATCTTTTTTTTATATCTGGTGTTTTGAAGATTAAAACCAATCCATGCATAATCCCTTGCTGCTAGCCAGAATGCATTTTTAAAATGTTCCTTTAATTATCTAAACACTAGGACTTGCACATTGTATAACATCATATGATCTTATCTAAAGTATTATTAATAGATTACTCTGTTAGAAAATGCAGGAAAATCCCTCTTTGTAATTTTCCTGTGTACTTTGCTCTCTCTCTCCTCTATACATTTGAAAATTTGTGTTGCTTGTTCATAGAAATAATACAAACCCAGAATGGTTTGCATGTTCAGAGAGGATCTCAATACCGCTACTGAATAAATTCTCACAAACAGCTTATTGGGACTTTCTGAATCTTTCTCATTTTAAAAGCTTAAAGGTTTTTTGTTGGGTTTTTTGTTGTGGCTTTTTTTGTTTGTTTGTTTGTTTGTTTGTTTTGGTTGGGATTTTTTTGGCATTGGGAAGACCATCTTGTGGAAATTGAAAGGTTTTTAGAGCAGTACAACCTTTTCTGACAAACTTTCCAGTTTCACTTTCATTTGTTCAACTCTTTAGATTATCTGCTACGAGTTAAGTTTTTGTGTCAGAAAGATTGTCAGAAAGCCAGAGATCCCAGATGCCCATGTTCCCAAGCTCTGGGCAGCTCTACCATGTGTGCACAAAGTATTGTTTTTCCAGTGACTGTGATTCTGTGACAAACCTACCTTGCATTTCAACCAGAACTGGTATTTTTGACACTCCCTCCTGAAATCTGGGATTGCCATGCTCTTGCTGGGTTGCTTTTCTATGCATTATCACTACTCATTGGTCAGAATTACTTTTAATATATATTATGTGGCAGAAATCTTAATTTTCTGTCAGATTACTTTTGAATTTGGTGCTATAATTTAGTTGTTCCTCATCTCTGGGAGTTGTCCATTCTCCATCTTCATATCCAGAGGAGAGGATCCTGAAAAATACAGGTGTGTCAGCCTGACCTTGGTGCCTGGCAGGGTTACAGAAGAGATCATCTTGAGTGAGATAAGACAGCATGTATTGGATGGCCAAGGTATCAGGCAGTGCCAGCATGGACTGAGGAAGGGCCGATCCTGCCTGACCAAACTGATCTCCTCCTCTGACCAGGTGATCTGCCCAGTGGATGCAGAGAATGCTGTGGATGTTGTCTACCTGGATTTCACCAAGCCTTTGGCACTGTCTCCCACAGCACACTCCTGGACAAGCTGGCAGCCCACGGCTTGGACAGGAGCACTCTGTGCTGGGTTCAGAACTGGCTGGATGGCCCGGGCCAGAGGGTGGAGGTGAACAGTGCCACATCCAGCTGGGGCCAGTCACCAGTGGTGTCCCCCAGGGATCTGTGCTGGGGCTAGCTTTCCTCAAATATGCTTATCAATGACCTGGGTGAAGGGACTGAATGTACCCTCAATAAATTCACAGACAACACCAGGTAGGATGGGAGCATTGATCTGCTGGAGGGCAGGAAGACTCTGCAGAGGGATCTCGACAGGCTGGATCAAGGGCCAAGGCCATCCAGGAAGCTCAACAAGGTCAAGGGCCAGATCCTGAACTTCAGCCACAACTCTGGGCAGTGCTACAGGCTGGGAAAAAGTGGCTGGAAAACTGTCTGGAGGAAAAGGACCTACCTGGAGGTGCTGGTCAACTGCAGCTGAACACAAGTCAGCATGTGCCCAGGTGCCCAAGAAGGCCAATGAGATCCTGCCTGTATAAAGAATAATGTGGCTAGCAAGAGCAGGGCACTTGTACTTGACACAGGTGAAGCCACACCTCAAATCCTGTGTTCAGTTCTGAAGCCCTCACTGCAAGAAAGACATTGAGGTGCTGGAACATGTCCAAAGAAGGGCAATGGATCTGGCAAAGGTCTAGATTGTAAGTGCTGTGAAAAGAGGCTGACGGAGCTGAGGGTGTTTAGCCTGAAGTAAAGGGGCTCAGGGAGGACCTCATCACTCTCTACAAGTACCTGAAAGGAGGGTGGAGCCAGGTGAGTGTCGGTCTCTTCTCACAGGCAACTGACAACAGGACAAGAGGACATGGCCTTTAGCTCTGTCAGGGGACATTCAGGTTGGACACCAGGAAGAATGTCTTCATGGTTGTTAAACATTGGAATGGACAGCCCAGGGAGGTGGTGGAGTCACCCTGGAGGTGTTCAAGGAACAGCTTGGTATGGCACTCAATGCTATGATTTAATTGACGGGGTGGTGTTTGGACAGAGGTTGGACCTTTATTACCCATGATCCTGTAACCTATTTGGTGTAACATGAAGCTAACTTACTGTTTCTGGCATCTTGGCATCATAATTTCTTTTTACATATAATTTACAGTTCAGATTTATCCCAAGATTTGACTGAGAAAAGAATTTAGCAATGCCTTTTGTACTATCTCTGAGATTAAGAAAAAAATGGAGGGTTTTTTTCCATAGGAAGGACCCCAATCTTCAAAAATCCTTCATCTATTCCACTATGTTATGCTGGTATTATTGAAGATCTGCGTGATCTGATTCAGACTTCAGTGGATTTTCCTTGACATAAGCTGCTGTTTTTAGGAGAAATGAGTAATCATTCTTCTTGACCCAGTCAAATTTTCATTTACTTTGCCTTAAAATTTTCATTTACTTTGCCAAATGTTCATTTACTTTGCTTTCTTTACTTTGCCTTAACTCCCTATTCCTAGTTTGAAGAATGTGTTACTTTTATTTCAATACATTGATTGCAAAAGGGCTAAATGCAAAAGTATTAGCACATAAAAAGAGATTTATATGCTGTCCATTTACCATTATTATTTTAATATAAAAGAATTTTTATACAGCTTTCTCAAATGCAGGTGTTCCCATATCATTCCAATCCATTTCATTTAAATGAGTGAATTCAATTTACATCAATTGTCAAGTATCAATTTATCCAACACTTGTGCAACTAAATCCAAATGAAGGTGCTCTCCTAAATGCTAGTATAAATTACTGTGGTTCTGTAGCTTGTTTTCTTTATTTTTTTCTAAATGGAAGATACTAGGTTGGGTTTGAGAACACACCGAGAACCTAAAAAGTGAAGAATTGCAATAGAAGAAAATGCAAGGACAACTGTGTAAATGCTTAGAATTCCTTTTATAAATATAATGTTGATAAACTTTATAACACTTCAGAAGAGCAGTATTTTAATTTAGAGCAAACTTATTTGACTAAGAAAATACATTTTTGCTTTTATCCACATATGTAATCCAGCAAAGTCCTAACATGCAAATGGATGAAACTGACTTTTCTTTTTGGACAGAATTTATCAGCCTGCAAATTCTTTCAATAAACCTATATAATACCAAAGGACAGGGCAAATTTTGACAGTTTATTCTATCAACTAATAACTTTTTTCCCAATTGCAGTTTCTTGATAGGCTTTAAAAAATTAATTATCCTTAGCAGAAGAAGGGGGAGTTTAGGAAACTTATTTGAAGAGATTGACAAAATAAGAGCTCACTGAGAATGTCCTTAACCCATTCTAAAATTTTCTGTTTTCTGTATAAGGGCAATAAGAAAGGTTTTTTGGACTGCTGGCAGGGAAAATACGTGCCTATATGCAATTTTTTCTTCTTGGACATCCTCATTCTTTATTAAATAATCAAACTTCTGCCATTCTAGCATCATTAACTGCCCACTTTTTGTGCCAGTGCCATTTGTCAGAGGCTGGGCTTCCTAACAACATGTCATTTTCTCCCAGGATGGAAGAGCATGGATGTAAACAAATACAATATTCTGTGACTTTTTGGAGCATTAGAGTCAGAGATAAATGCTTACATGCTGTACTCTGGAAATGATGTGTCAACAATGCAGTGTGATTAACCTATTTGGACAAACCAGGAATTGGAGTTCATACAGTTCAATACATGGTTTACTGTTGGATTGACAGCACTGCGTGGAGATGCTCTCTGTACTGCTTGATGAGCACTGTTATAAACAAAATCTTAAAACCAAAGAACATGCAATATAATGTGAAACAAAGAGACCATAAGCTATCACTGCGAACAGCAGGCATGAAGGAGAAAGTGTGGCAAGAGAAAATCCCAATAGTTCTGTATAGTTTTGATACAGTCTGAATGAGTTTATTTTCTTTAAATAAATAAACAAATAAATTTAATCTCTTTTGGACTGAGCTCCCCTAGTAAGATTAGCAACTGATTCCTTGCAGACCATGAAACTATGATGTATATTTGCAGAATGTGATCTGGAATGATTTGCCACAGGAACTAATACCAGGAAAGAGAAGAGACTGTTATGTACTGAAGCATAGAGATGTTATCCCATTGAATACTCAGGAGCTTGCCACCATGGACCTCAAGGGAAAAGCAAAAAAAATTGATTAAACAGAAAGATTATAGTTGTGAAGGGCATTGAAGGCACAAATAAGACATTTGCATATGATGCTATGGAAAATGAAGAGATAATAAAGACATTCATATAGAGTGACAAGCAAAAAGGGTGTTCTTAGGTGATGCATTTTGAAGGGATTGAAAAGTTCCAACTTGCATAATGACATGTTAGTGATGAGCACTTTGAAGGTCAAAGCAACATTTTTATCTGTGAACCTTCTGATGCCCACAAATTATCCTCAAACCAACAAATTCACCAGGGTTAAAATAAATTTCCTCAAGGCCAGCACACTGCAAATAGAATAGCATAGAGACTTCTTTGACTAATATGATCCCAAATTAGCACATTATGCAATCTATAAGAGACTGCATACTTAATGCACTGGAGGGAAAAACAGATTTTGTTTTTACATGATTAAATAAAGTCAAAATAAAACTGCTTTAGAGGAGTAAATAAATGATTCATTACTTTGTGTCTGTTATTTGTCAAAAGGCCAGGGAGATAATGACTTTGGATCTTCCTACAAGGACCATCAATGTTTTTGGCAGCTATCATGTTCAGAGCTCGGCTTTGTTTCAATGGATACATATGATGGCTGTATTTGTCTGTAGTGCAACCCTGTAGGAGTAAATCTAAAGCACAGAACAGCAGCTGAAGAGGATTCAATGCCCATACAACAAGTATACCAGGAGAATTTATTTCAGGCTCGCTGCTTCCTGATCCAGTGTTTCCATTGTCAATCAGCAACTTGAAGAGATTGGGTGTGCTCCTGAACCACCACTTCTGTTTTAGCCATGCCTGAAAGAAACCCAGTTCATGTCCTTTATAACAGCTTGATGACGTGAACCAGAACACTGAGTGATCCAGAGATCTGAGTCAAAAACATACCCAAGGTTTATACCAAAGAAAGGCACACACATGTACAGAGCTTCATTGAGGTGGATCTGGCCCTCGCACCCTGATTGAAGCTGTATTCCTTTTCCTATAGCTCCCACAACATGCAAAATCAGGATAGCATCACAGGCCTTCTATCAAAAGGTCTCCAGGCGCAAGGTGTAAGCAGATCATCTTGTTCCTTTAGAATATGTTATTATTAATGCTAATTTCACCATTCCTGCACATGCTTGATGAAATTGTTAAGAGAACCTTATAGACACTAGCCAGGAAACACTAATTTTGGAAATAATTTAGATTCTTTGGAGAAAAGCAGAAATATGGCAGAGAGCATTATGCTACCAGAACTAGAAATCTGAGTGAAAAAGGTTAAGGGACAAATATTTCTTTTTAAATGTATGAATGGTAAGTGAAAGGAATAGTAAGAACACAATTTCAATTTTATGTAAGTATAAAAATGAAAATCCAATTGCAATACTTGTATGACTACAAATTAAATCAAGTGATAAGTGATGAAGAGTAGTTTCATCCAGATGGTCCCTATCACTGGGTAGTAAGGAGACACAGAATGGAAGACAGGACTAGAGGAAAAATATTCTCTAAAAGCAATGACAGGATGGGGTTACATGCTTATATTAACTGGATTGTTAATTCATGAGTTAAAGGACAATCATTTAGGAAAGTCTCCATTCTTCATTCGCGGATAGGACAAGACTGTAGAAGCATCCTTCAGTAATGTCCTATTTCTGTCCTTCAGGCTCTGTATCATCTCTCTCCATGTTCAAAGTCCCTCTGGATACTACAGTGCTGTTCAGATAGAGGTTCACATGACATTATTCATTTTAACAGGCATTGGGATAACTGAATTAAAATTCGGGGTAGAAAAATTCCTTGAAATGTGTGTAATTTTCTCAGTGTCAGTGGAACTCTTGTATCCTGCAGATAGAATCTGGATCTAGAATTATCAGACAGTGTGGCCCATTATGTCCTTTTTCTGTTCTGCTTCTTCCTCTCATAGAATTAAAAATCTTTTCATATTAAGGAATGAAAGCTATCCACAAGGACCTGGACGAGCTCAAGAAGGTGATACATGAGAGCTTCATGAAGTTCACCAAATCCAAAAGCAAGACCCTGCACCTGAGTTGGGGCAACCAGACATGGCTACAGTCAGGGAAAAGTCCTCACTGAGGGTGGTCCTGCAGAGAAGGTCTTGGGGCTTCTTCTGGATGAAAAGCTGGACCTGAGTTCTTACAAAGGAGGAGAGTGGAGTTTTATTATTGAATATTAAATACAACTCATATCACTGCATGGGGCAGGGGGGTGTTGTGGTTTAGTCAGGAAAGGCAAAAGGGCAGGAAGCAGAAGACTGTGACCATCTTTTGGCCTGGGCTGGAGAAAGGACAGAGGACTCGGCTGGGTCCCTGCTTTGAAGAGGTGATGTAATGCCCACACCACCAATGATGCCAGCATCCTCCACCGCAGTGAGCCAGCATACCAGCAGCACAATTCATGACTCAAATGAAATAGGTTTCCAGGTTTTTCCTTTGCCCTTGCTCCCCATGGTTTACCAGACCCGGGGAAGGTGTTAAACCCTATGAACTCATTTGTCACATTGTTTCTTTTTGTTCTCCCTCAGCCCATGTCCAGCATCAGGGCCCTCTGCAGTCCTAGTTTGTCGCAGACAATCTTTTCCTTAGGATTTTTCCTCCTGAGAAGCTGAGAGGCCTCAGGAACAAAATGTAAACAACAGCTATCTGCTGCTGTGGAATGCAACAGGTGGATCTGTGATTGGCCCATCTTGGATGTTTCTAATTAATGGCCAATCACAGCTCAGCTGGCTCAGACAGAGAGTCTAAGACAGCAGCCTTTGTTATCATTCTTTCTTTTCTATTCTTAGCTTAGCTAGCCTTCTGGTGAAACCTTTTCTTCTATTCTTTTAGTATAGTTTTAATGTAATATATATCATAAAATAATAAATCAAGCCTCCTGAAACATGAAGTCAGATCCTAGTCTCTTCCTTCAACATAAGACCCCTGTGAACACCGTCACACTAGTTTTGCTATAGGGGGGCCCAGGTGATATCTTGCCTTTGTTGTTAAGCCATTTCTCTCTCTTGTATAATTTTCTTTTTATTGCTGTGTTTATTGCTATTTTCTGTAGTAAATTGTCACTCTAATGTATTTGCTCTGAGATTTTTGGAGTTTCTTCTCCACTATTGAAAAGGGGGTAGTTAAACCAGTTTTAAGCTCCCCATTGAGTTTTAACAACCATCACATGAGCCAACAGCATGTGCTCACAGCCCAGAATGAAAACTGCATGATGGATTGCACCAAAAGTATGACCAGACAGTCAAGAGAGATGATTCTGGTGATCTACTCTGACCTTTGAGTCCTCACCTCGAGTGCTGCATCCAGCTCTGGGGTCCTAAGCACAAGAAAGATGCAGACCTCTTGGGACAGGTCCAGAAGAGGGCCATGAGGATGATCAGAGGCTGGACCATCTCTGGTCTCCCAGAGGCTGGGAGAGCTGGGGTTGTAAAACCTGGAGAAGAGAAGGCTTTGAGGGAGACCTTAAGTAGCATCGTGGTACCTAAACATGGCTTGGAAGAAAGAGGGAGAGTGACTCCTTTACAAGGACTGATAGTGATATAACAAGGAGAAAGGGTTTTAAACTAAAAGCTTAGAGGTTTACGTTACATGTCAGCAAGAAATTCTTTACTCAGAGTGTGATGAGACACTGGAACAGGTTGTCCCAGGAAGCTGTGGATGTCCCATCACTGAAAGTGTCCAAGGTCAGGTTGAATGGGGCCCTGAGAAACTTGGACTAATGAATGGTATCCCTGCCCAGGGTAGGAATATTGGACTAGGTTATCTTTAAGGTTCTTTCCAATGCAAGCTATTCTTTGATCCTATGATGATTCATGGATTTTCTTTAGTTTGACTGAAAATTTGTGTACATTCCAGTTCTGAGATTATGGTACTTTTCCTTTTTATTTTCATATACATTTTCATTAAAAATATTATGATAGTTTATTTTAATGATATTATGAAGCGAGATTTCTTGGTGCTTTTCTTTCCCTGACAGCCTTTAGTTTTCTCTTGGCACAATATCACATTATCCCTTCACTGCACAGTCTGTGATAAACACTGAAAATTCAAATAAAACGGAATACGATAGCAGAAAGAAAGAAGTAGATTTAACTTTAATCTTCCACTTGTACTCCTGCTCTTTCCACCTTCCATTTTATCGTCTCCTTGTTATTCAGCTATTCTGTCTCTGTTTTTCTCTCAGCCCTGTTAATAATCTTCAGCTCATCTCTCTCTTCTTTACACAGCACTGCTTTTTATTTCCTTGGTATTGCTTGATCCCAGCATAGTAATAAAGCTCATCTAGGCTGATGAATTAAAGCATTAGTACATCTGACTGATGTTTACTCTCAAATAAAGTTATTTCTCCCATGGCCTTGCCACCACACCCTTTGCTTTTCCACTTAAATGAGGCTTAGCTTGGTATGGTTCTGCCCTTTCTCTGCAAATGTAAACTGGTAGTTTAAAGATATTCACAGCCTCAGAGTTTTAAGTTTTAATTTAGCTTTTATTAGGTGCTGGGCAGCATAGTGCCAGACTATGTACACAGTTAAACAACAAGAGCTCTCTCAGGGGAGTATATTGTTGCAAGCTTCAACATCTATATGCAAATTAAACTTTGCCTATTTGCTATCAGTTACAACAGAAATTTTCCACACAGGCAAGCCATTTTTTTCTCTATCTATCTAAAAAATGACAAGCCCTAAAGAAAATATCTCTGATCTCACTGGATGCAAAAACTAGAGAAATTATATTGGGTTTAGGAATATTTTTAAGAAGCAGCCTATCCTAAAATGAGGTTGTATTACAGTTGCATAATATTGCTGGAAAAAGAAGGAAGAATGATGAAATCTTGCATCAGCATTGAAAGGAAATTTTATAAAAAGTCTGTTGCTATTTATCATGGGAAGAATGAATCCTATACAAAGAACGTTTCCATAAAATTTCTTAGGACTCTAAAACGCATCAGGTACCCTCCTCTATAGGCTGTCCTAAACAGTTTTTCTGTAGATCTTTTGGATTCCTGGAACTGAATCCCAGCAAAGGTCACCCACGCTAAACAATGCTTACTTGACTGTTTTCTCTTGGAGGCTGAGCAGATGAGCTGTATTGTAGAGCTTTGGGGGATGTGCCCTCCCCAGTTTCTTCAGAAAAGGTAAGTTCAGTTCCAAATAAATAATAATAAATATAATATCATAAAATATAATAATATTCAGTTCCAAATAAATAATAAAAAGGTAAGTTCCATTTCAAATAAATATCATTTGACTTCCATGCTACAGATGAATGGTTGAAATTGACATCTCAGACCTCTGTGAAAGCTATTCACTGTATGGGGACACTGCAATATGGAATAGTCATTGGTCTGTCACACACCATATTTAGAGTTAGCTGTTAGTAGAAGTGTTTTTTTATTTTTCTTTGTGTTTCCCTGTTTTGACAATGTTTCTAATTTTGGTTGTTCTTTTTCTCTAGCTCCGTCCAATTTATTCAACAGAATAGTCACATCTTGTTGTAAAATGTAATCACCTTTTTCACGTGGGGGCAATGATGCACAAAAATAATTTTAATGATAAATAGATCCCAATTATGAACCATGACTCACCAGCAGTTTAAGAAGAAAGTGGTTTCAGTGCTTAAATTCATAGAGGAACAGTGCCTTTAAATACTTGGTTCCTGAGAACCACACCAGTGTTTATTTATTGTCTTGAGCAATGTCTTAGCATTTTCTCTTAAAGTGGAAAAAAGCCAATGTCTGTCTTACCCATCTTCTGCTTCTGCCCACGTTCCTGCAGATATTGTATCCAGTCGTGTGTCTCACAGCTTGCTGTGAGCAGGGCATCACCTTGCAACTGGCTCAGAGAAAGAGGGGAGATAGGGGACAAAGGAAAAGTATGCAAACATGAAATTTCAGAACTTGAAGATTTTGAGAGATAAGGAGGTTGTGTGTGGGGTGGGCCAAGAAGTGGTTGCAAAGATGCTCACTTTGCTGACCAGGAGCTGTGCACTCAGATTCTCTGATATGGGAGGATGTTGGGCTAGTTATCACAGGCATATGGATTCTTATAGGTGCAGCTTACTTTTAGGACTTCTACTATCCCTGGCTACAAAATGATCCTGCAAGACACATGTTAGACACATGGCAGGGAGGTGTGCTTCTGGACCCATGCTGCAGGACTGAGCCAGCCAGTACATGTATAAAATGTATTTGGGTTAGAATGTGGTCTCAGACATTCATTCAAAACAAAATACAGACCTGCCATGTGTTGTGTTGGCTCCTAAAAAGAAATGTCCTACTTTGACAGAGAAATCTTTTGGTTGAAATATGTCCATAAATAATCCTGTTGAAATAAAATGAAACTCTGAACTGCCCTGGCTCTGGCTCCAGGCAACCAAAATTGTATCCAAAGTTTTACAGTGTTTGAGGGTTGTAGAGTGCATGAACTTGACTTCATCCATCATCAATGAAAAAAATTGTATAGCCATAATGCTTAGTTCCAGATAAAGTCTGAAGCTGCATGTTGTGGCTATTTTCCTGGGAAACTTATGTTCTTCATGGTGTGTGATTGACACTGAGCGTTATTTCTAAATGAGCCTGTCCTTTTGAATGGATTTGTGCATTCTAACTGATAGTTATCCACAGACAGTATCAGAATGCAGCTAATTATGGGATATTTTATACTTTAAGACAGTTTTTGGCAACTTCCTGAAACCACTACTGGCCTGTTGGGAACAGTCTGCTCTACTCTATACATGACATCCACTTAGAAACTTCCCCATTCAATGGGCAGTTTTGTCCTTGAAAAGTTTTGAGGGATCCATTTTCCCAAGCATCTATGATCACATTATTGAGTATAAGACTTAAAAACCTCTTGTACATATTAATTTAACCAGTTTAGTCAAGGAATAGTGCCACTGAATTCTGTGCAAATCATGTTGCTTCCCTGTGTGAGTGTCCACTCTTATCCTGCTGTCCATTTTTGCTGCCCAAATGGCAAGCCCATTTAAATTTGCCATGGCGTGATGACTTAGGATGTATGTGCACTTCATACTTTACAGTTTGTGCTTGTGAAATATACATACACTGTGTCATACATAAAGCCCTCACTGTAATGCATCTTAGGACAAGAAGGTGAAGTGACATTCACAGTTTTAACTGTGAACAGATTGTTGGCTAAGGAGTGTTAGAATTTGGAACATCTTCATCTGCACTTACACAGGGAGGAAAAAGGAGCAACGGTGTTTTGGGTGCAGAGCAAGGAATTGGTCTGAAGATGCAGCCTTCTGCCAAGGACGGGGACAAGAACAGTCCAGGTAGCTAACAAAGGCAGTTGGTGAAAATGTCCTGCTCTTCTGACAGAGACGTTTTTTCAATTGTTGGAACAATATATGATGAAGAACCTGCACATCATGATTGTCTAAAAATCCTTGTACCCAAGAGACAGAAGGAATAACAGTGTGCAGTGAATTTGAGGAAGAGGGTGTTATCAGAACGTAACACCTCACTTCAGAACTGTGTATTTTGTGTAAAAATCTGTTCATTGCATTCTTCAGATGGCAGGCATCTGAGAGTGTATACAGAGGGAGGGCTGTAGAACTGTCTGAGCACTTATGCGGTCTGCCCAGGATGTGTAAGTGCTGTAGCAGCAGTTCATAATTGTTTTACAGAGCAGCTGAGACTAGGGAGCATACCCAAGAAGTCAAAAAAAAAGAGAACATCCCTGCAGAAAAAATATTTTTCTTTTGCTCACAGGTACCAAACAGTAAAAACTATGTGTGGGAGCAATGAAAGTCCGCTTCAGAGACTTTAATCAGAGTTGCAAAGGGCTCTGTCATGTCATGTTTGAACAAGGCTGAACTCTGATGCCCTGATTTCAGTCAGAGGTTTGCAAAATACAAATGATGGATAGTGTGAGAGTCTCCTGGAGCAGCTGGCGACTGTCAGAAAGCCATGGATTACACAACTTCTACTATATTTGTTTCCAGAGCAACATCTGGAAAATGGGTGCCCAGACAATAGGGTAGGTGGAATGAGTGGATACAATGCCTCATTTGGAGAATGTTTTTGCTGTTATGCAATTCAAATTTAAATGCAAACTCTTAACTTAAATTCTACTGACAGAAACAAAAAGAAGCACCTCTTCAGCAGAGCTGGGAGATATTTTTATCCTTATTTTCAGAGAAAGCACGATAGCTCTTTTTTTCACTGCTTTTCCTCCTGCCATTTTTCCTTGGTGTTTTGTGAGATTATGTTGATTTCATGTTGTAACACCATACATCAGGCATTTGCACAGCTGGACTCCCTCTTCCTTCTATCATCTTTATTCTAGTTCACAACAATAAACAGGAGAAGTATTCTGTGCATAAGTTCAAGGCAGAATTATCTTTCTTTTCCTTGAGTGCCACAGGTAGGAAACTGTATCAGGGGCAGGTAATCTGGCAAAAAAGCAAATGCTGTCTTCTACCAAAGTAGGTTGCTGGTTGAGTGTATACAAGTGAATACTGAGAGGGAGAAAGGAGTATTTCCATCATGTTTTTCTCCTTTAAGACAGTTGGGTCTGATTCATATGTTCTGCTGCACTTCTGGAGATGTCAATCCAACAGCATGGGGATGGGGAAGGGGCACCCCAGGAAATCAAAGTAAACTCAATTATCTATCTGCTGACAATGACAAAACCATTTCATTCCTCAGCTCTTCACAGAATGTGAGGGGGGAAAGATTAAAAGCGTGAACATTTTTAATGAGTGCAATTATTGAATCATCAGTCACACAGTCCATCTGCTTCAGAGTGTTCCAGAGACTAGAGAAAGACTAAAATACTGCATTGCCTTTTCGCATTCATATAATCATATAAATATTCTTTAAGGCAAAGCTAATCATATTCATATATCATGGCCATCATTTCAAATAACTTGCTGCTCCCCTTTCACTTCCTTCACTTTATTAATCACTAATTTTGAGTTTTGACACCATGATGGTGGAAATATCTTTGCAGATGCATGGCTAACAGCTAATCCCATGACATTAAATACAGAATCATGTAATATTCAATTTGAGAGATAAACTAATGTAAAATTTATCTCAAAGGTCCCATTTAGTCTGGAGGTTAGTGAGCAGAATAAACTTCCCACTGCAGTAAGGAAAAAATTAGAGGCTGTGTTGGATTTAAAATTCCTTTCTCACAGTGTTATCAATCCACTTGGTACACAGATCTGAGTATGAAAGCATGTCAGGAAAGAGCCAAAACTTATTCAATAGAATTTGAAAACCTTTGCAAATAGTCAGGACAGATAGAGGAGGAAAGGTTTAGATAAATGCCTGAACCTGAGAAACAGTGACAGAACTATAAATCTGTTTTGGCTGTGGTATCCTAAAATCTATCCCAGAATGGCAGGGAAAGTAGAGATTTGGATCTGAAACTACTAGGAGGCTTTGCTATGTGCTAGCTTATTATTATGTTGGGATTTGTGCTACAAGCGTGTGGTGGAATAAAAAGGATGATTTTGTGCAAGGAATGTTTTCTGGAATTGCAAATAAATGCCACATTCTGCAGAGATGTCCTTTGTCTACCTCTTTTCAGCTTTCCTCTGCAATACCCAGCTGAGAATTGCCCAGATACAGTAATGTGCACAACTATGAGACATATTATTTGAGAAATCTCTGACTTTGCCACAGGCATCAACATCAGAAGATTCTAAGGTCTGAACTCTAAAAAACTTACTTCATATTGGGTGTTGAAAACAATATACAGTAGGTTTTTTTTGATAGCACAACATAACAAAATAACACTTCTTGTTCTCATCTTGAATCTGGAAATACCCTTTTTTGTAATACAGCACAGTCTGAAAACAAAGTTTAATCTCAAAGTATGAAAGTCACAGCAATTGATGCAAATTACTTGGCCCAATAAATTAGACACATTTTGAACTATGCCTTGAGTCTAGTTTAACATTAATACCAGTATTTGAGCTAAATCCAGGAGGATTTCTTGAGTGATGCTAAAATATCATTATGCTTTTTCTGGTATGATAAGGTGAGCTATTGTTTTGAGTATTATATATTATATTATTAATTTATAGTCACTCCATGAAATAATTGTTCATTATGTTTTCAGATTAAAAATTTGTCTAATCAGCCAAGATCAAAGAAACAAACAATGGGTCATAATGCAATCATGGCATCCAAGTTGTGCCTCATCATTATGCTACTTACTTTTCACTTTTCTTCCAGTTAACGTTTAGCCAGAGTCACAGCAATTTTGCTATAAGATAAAAAAACATTAAATAAATAAGTAAGCCCTGAATTGGCATTTTTTTCTCTTTGTGGGAATGAATTAGATACAGGATTACTTTTCCTTTCAGTTTTAAATATAGGGACTCACTGAACCACATCTCTGTGAAGAAGTATAGCTCCATGCTCACAGTTCCATGCTTTAGTAATTTAAAAGCAATCAGTAATCTCTTGCATCTCTAAGAATGTAATCAGTGACATGTAGGAGATTGTTGTTAGAATCCAATGACTGGTGCTAGATTGACTGGGTTTTTTTAGTTAGTTTGTTTGGGTTTTTTTGTTTTTTTGTTTTTAATCCATCCCCTCAATTTTGACAGCTCTGCCTAATGACTGACAGTAAATGGGGTTTGTGCGGTGTCAGGTGTTCAAGAAAGGGCTCTGGAAAGGAAGATCTGGCTTATCACATTGCAACTGAACATCCTGATCCAGCAGACATTCAGAGCAGTAAAAAACATTGCAACTTACTCCTTTCATTTCAATGAGAGCTCTCACTCACATATATGTTTAATTTCTACAGTGCCAACCTTGCTACCATAGTTGCCTGAGAACCATCTATCTCTTCAGTAAGCAAGGACAGAAGTAATTCAATGCCTCTTTGGATATTAATAAATTGATCTATGGAACAATAATTATCATTTTATATTTGCATCCTACCCACAGGTTAGTTAAATGCCTCACCAAAAAAAAAGCATAGAGATTTTACCTTCAATAAGCTTGAAGTCTGGAACACAGATGCAGAAAAAGGAATAAAGGAAAGAATAGAGAAGAGACAGAACACAGTGACACATAATATTCTCTGACAAGGCAAAAACAAAATGGTAAACCTTGATTTAACTGTTATGGTTTTTTGTAGTCTTCAGGGCAGACTACAGGATGAGACTTTTCAGGATGAATTTGACTGAGATGAACATGGGGCCTTGGCAAATTGGTTTGGGGACACAGTTCAAGGAATTAAAAGCAGAGGGAAAAGACAACAGGAGAGCTGTATGAAGGGGTGATTTGGATGTCTGTGTGATGAAAAACAGAGAGAGGAAGAAATGGCAGAAGTGTTTAACATCTAAATACCCAGGAGCATGGCCAAAAAATTGAATTCTGCAGAAGTCATCTCTAAATGAGAACAGAGAAGAAGTTCCTAATCTGATAAATAAAACAGGATGGTTTTAACTGAGGGACCTAAATCTGCTGGAAGTAAAACATGTGAAGAACACAGCAGAAGCTGTCAGGCCAAACCAGTAAAACACTTCCTGTGGAGTGACAGGCACCCTTCTGCCTGGTGAGGGGAGAGCTGCAGCAGGAGACAATTGCTGTCACTCAGGAGGGAGGTGGAGAGAGGACAGACGCAGAAAGGAACGGCAGATAGTGACTCTGCTGACACCAAAATAGAGAAGGAAGTGCTCTAAAGAAAGCACACTGGGAAGCTGAGTTTCAAACCACTCTGATGTCAAGATGTCAGCAAGCAATTTAAAATGGTGTGTTCATTGAGATAAGAACAGCTAGGGTTCTACATCATATTCAGGGAAGGAGAGGCAGAATTAAGAGTTACTAAATTTTAAAAAGAGAGACAGTGAATTCTGCTGAGCAGCTGAAATGAGATGCAGTTTTGATAAGGATGGACTAATTGTTATTCTAGTGACACGGACTGGAGTTCAGATACTGACTCAAAGTGCACTTAGAAATAGTGGTAAAACTGCACTGAGATTTAAAGATACCTGGACTAAAATTTGTAAAAGCTCATTAAGGAACACTAAAGAAGTAAAAAACAAAGGCAAAGCATTGTCTTTCAAAACAGTCACAGGAATTGTCAGAAGCAGTAATTGCTGCTTACTAAAACATGTGTTCATTTAAGGCTGTTTTAGGAGTTTGTATCTCAGAGCATTGGGCCAAATAGACGTCAGTGCTCTACTAAAATATTCTTAGTGTGAAACTTGTCCCAGAGAGCTTGAAAACTGAAATACAAGACAAACTGTATATGTGAGGCAAACAATTTACATTCAATAGGTAAGGAAGGCTAACAAAATTAGAAGGATGAAATCCTGACCATATTGTATGCAGTGGCAGACTTCCTGTTGATGAACACAGTATGCAGGAGCTATTAGCAATCACAGGAATCACAGCTAATCTCCTGACTCACCATGATCACAGACATATTTCTGTAGGCTGTCTGGCAAATGCAGGCAGCAATAACCTGATGTTAGCTCAGCCTCTTTAATACAACTTCCAGAATTTCTGTTCAGCATACCACATTTGGTCCTGACAGGATTGCAGCTCCCACTGATTCCAGAACTTTGTGTAGTTAACTGCATTGGGTTTTTTTTCCAAACAAGTTTCCAATTTAAAAAAAAAAAAAACCACCCTCTCAAAAATAACTTATTTTCCAAAGTTAACTTCTAGGTACTTCTGGTAAAAAACCCCCCAAACAACAAAATGTTTGCATAGTCAGAGTGGTGTAATGCCACTTGCAATATTTTCTAGATAAGTTATTATCTGAAGCACATTCTGGATAGCCATCACTGAAAAATTGTCAAAAGAAAATTTCTAGGTCATCCTGGGACTAAAGAAAATTTTATATATTTTTTATTTCTGACTTTTCCAAACCAATGACCTTTTTTTTTGTAATGAGAAAGCAATAACTCACAAATCATAGGTAGTCTCACAGTATATTTGATGGTAGAGTAATATCCATAGCAGTATATTTGATGGTATGTTGACATTAATTGAAATGGGTGATACAGAAGGGAGAAAAAGAGGGGACAAAAGAATTAATGGGTTTTTTGAAGTGTAAGGCAAGGAATAGAGAACATTAACAAAGAATGTAATTTAATACCTAATCAATTTACTGATTGGATTTTCCATGAGATTAACTTTGAGTCCAGAATGAATTGCTCTGATCTTGGAAGCTTCTATAAGGGCTAGCAAGCAGTAGTGTAAGTCTGTAGTGATATGAAAATAATAATAATAATGTCAGAGACTTCAAACAACTACAATATTTAATTAAATGTGTTCAAATAACTTTATGGTTGGATGTCAACCCACAAAAGCAAGGAGATTTTGAGGTAAGCCTGCCAGAACAGTGTCCAACCATCTTCATTTTCTAATGCAATGCAACAGACATTCCTCCCAAGGTGGCAAAACACCACATAGAGACACATTCCGCCCTCCATTGAGCACTTCTGACTCTTTTCAGTTTCCATATCTTTTTCATATGTGTTTCTAAAACAATCAACGTAAGTGTCTGAGCATCTCATGTTTTATATAATAACCCTGATATTATGATTGTGGTCTTTGGCTGAGGAAAGTCATCAGGCAAAGCTGGCTCTTGGGAGGTGCCTTGGGAGGCACTTTGATCTTGGGCAGTGAAACACACCACAAAAAAAAGAGCCAAGCACATACAGCTGTGGTCTGGACACTCCTTCTTCATTCTCAGACTTTCTTTTTGCTGGGATGAAGGAAACCTGCTGGCTCACTTTCAGTGATGTTTGTAATATTAATGCCAGCAGCACAGGACTTGAGTGTACATCCACAGCTATGATACTGGGGTTGTTAGGGTTCTATGTCTACATGTAACATTTCAACTGACTGTTAGGTTTGTTCATTCTTCTGTCATATTCCTTATTTTGTTCACTTTCTTGTTGGGCTTTCATCAAACAAAGTGCAGCATGGTACATCTCAGGGAATGTTATTTTCCCCAGTGAGGAATGAGAAGCTACTTCTTCTATGGGGCAGAGGGAGAAAAGATCCAGTGAAGCTCATTTTGATGCCTCTTTTGAACAAAGAGAGGCTGCTACAGCTTATCCTTCAGGCTGTGTGCACATTGTGGTCTGGTCATCACATTGCTGGGACTCTGCTCATTGTGAGACCTACTCAAGTCACAGTAAGAGCAGACTTCCTTTGACACATCTCTGAACTTACGGTCCTTCAGTCACTTTGGAAATTATATAACCTGGGGCATGTAAACTCCCCTTTTAAAATCCCTAAAATAGCCGGATTACAAAATGGTGACATGTTTACCTCTTTCACTATATTTTTTTGCTCTTAAAAATGGAGACCATAAGCATTACATCTATTTATATGAATCAATCTCTAAAAATACAGGGAGAAACCCCAGAGTGCTATTCCTACTAGTCTGAAGTCAGCAAAGGGGGGATGAGTTTTTGCTTCTGTACTGAGCAGAGAGAATCCTTTTGATTCCTGAAGCTGCCCTGAGGGGAATCATCCTTGATGGTATCTGCTGGCCAACAGAAGCAAGATGAAATAGTTTCCATAAGAAATCACTAGAGGAGATCTCAAAATAATGGGGCAAGGAGTGAGGAGAAAAAATTTCCTGCACTTAAATTTAGCACTAGAGAGAAAGAAGAAGGAGAAGACAGCCTGAAGATTATGGACTTCTTTCCTGGTATGGCCTCAGACACACTGGGAGACTTTCATCAAGTCATTAAACACTGTTTGCAGTATTTGCTGACTCTGCAGACTGTGATATTATAAATGAGGTAACTTTTCTGTTTCTTGCAATGTGATGGGAAGACAAGGAAAATGGCATGGAGGATAGTTGCCAATTTGAGAATAGAAAGAGGAAAGAGATGGTTTCAGGATGTCTGAGACTATCACAAATTCACAAATGCAAGGTTCATTGCAAAGCAAATTGGTGATGAATTAACCAATCTTTAAAAAAAAAAAGCCAAGATCTTAAGCTGATTTATGAAAGGACAGGAAAAAAAAGGAGGAAATGCATGAAATGCATTAGAAAGCAATAAAAAAGGTGCATCACTCATACGTGGGGTCACTACAGTTTTGTTCTCACTCATGCACTATTCATAAAATTAATGTTTATGGTAGCAAGAATTCACAAGCTCCTTGTAAGAAACTGGTAATGACATCAGTGTCACAAAAAAGGCGTGCTGGCTTTGTTAAGGTTTTGTATTCTTTCAACCGACTGTAGGGTTTGTTCTTTCTTCTGTCATACTCCCCGTTTTGTCCTCATACTTGTTTGGCTTCCATTGAAGAAAAAGCAGCACCATGCCTTCAGGCGAAAGGTGTTTCCCCCAGGAATGAATCAGAAGGTACTTGTTCTATGGGCAGAGGGAGAAAAGATCTAAAGGATCTGATTTTTAAAACACAGCAACACAATATCTGCCTAAAAAGCAGAGAGTAGTTTGTATCGACAGATGCTAGCCTGTTAAACTTGAGCTCTACAGGGAAAAACCAAATACAAGTTACACTTTATTGTGTTGTTGTTTTTATAATAGCATGGAGATGCACCCAATCCTAATGCATTTAAACACAATAGTAAGCAATGTCCAGTTTCCACATATTTCACATAGTGGCATGTCTGCAAAGGATTGTAAGCCTTGCCTATCTTAAGTATTGGCCAGCTGGAAGTAAAAAGAAATTTTGGTTATCAGACACAAATAAATTTGTGCTATCAATGTATATCTAAGTAATCAAAATTTTAATTTGATTCCAAGTGACACCAAGGAATTTTGTAATATTCTTCATTTTTAAAATTGAAATATGCATATATTCTGTAATTAATTGTAAAAATTGAAGGAGGCCAGAATTATAAGAGGTTGCAATATTTATTTTTTTGAAATTATATTTTAAAAATAATTACACACACATATTCTAAATTTGATACTGAAGATTATTGAGTTTTATGTCTTTTTTCATCCTTGCTGATTTCAAGATTTTCTTAAAAGCCTACTTTCTGTTTTGAACTGTCTCCTGGACCATTTAGTTTTAAATGTTTTGCAACCAGGGAGAGTATAATTGCAATAGGCAATTTATTTTTATGTCCCACAAAACTAACACATTTTCCAGAAATGAGATGGTTTCAGTAGGTTTCAGGATGTTTTTTTCAGGAGGATTTTTTTACATGTTCCCAAACATGGATATGAAAGGGCCAACTTTTTCCCTCAAGTGTAAATATATACATACAGAGAGAGGGAGAGAAATCGATAGATGATAGATAGATAGATATAGATATAGATAGATAGATATAGATGCTATATATATATATATATATATAATTCCTTAAATTTTAATTTGGAAAAGCATTTCTGTACCTAAGTGCAATTTATTCCTACTGTTTTTTAGGGGACTTTGACACCCTTAGACTTTAGGTGTTAAGTTTTCATTTTTGTCACCTGCTTCTCTTTTTATCCCAGTGAGAGTCTTAGAATCGCATCACATTTGCAATAACCAATAGCTGTTTCTTCTGTAAGAACATAATCCTTAATAGTGTAAGTATTTCACCTTTCCATGAACAAACTTGAACAGCAGAAAGGTCTCACAGCCAGCCTAGGTGTGGTTTGCAATTCTCTTTTGACACTGTAACTTCTGTAGTTAAAGAAACTGATCTGTTTGGCATAAGTAGTGCAAGGCTCTGATATGCCCAAGTTAAAGTATGTCAGGTAGTTAGCTGGAAATCACACTGTCTGTTACTAACTCCAAGTTGTGTATAATTTGATGTGTTTTATTGATTCTGCCCAAAGACATTCAGCATCTTCCTGAATTAAGACCAATACTATTAATTTGTTCTGTCCATAATCAACATGAACATTTTTTCTTGCAGAACTCGTCCTTCCTTTCAGAATTGTATTGGAGAAGAAATTAATCTGAGAGGAAAAAATATGATGGGAGGTTGCATTAAAAAAGTGCGTGTTAAAAAAAAAGATGTATGAGTTTCCAAAAAAGCAAAACAACTTTCATGGATATGCTTAGAGATGTATAGAATATGAGTAACATAAATGGAAGGGACTGTTACAGGTTTACTCTTACTCACATCCTTACTAAATGAAGGATGAACACTAAAGCCTCAGTCACAAGGAGAACTGGATTCACTGTCATGCAGGACAGTGCCAAGTGTTGTCCACACCAACAACAGGATTGGCCAGTGAATATCGTCAATAGTAAGGGAAAAAAATTGTTATAATTCTGAAAATATCCACTATACATCACATGTGTTTCTCTTTGGTATTCATGTCTTAGTAAGGCTTTAGCACATCTTAGGATCCTTGGAGTAGACAAGAATTAATAACATCAAAGACATTGATTTACAATAGTGGAAAACTGGTGAAGTCTTGAAATTGACAAATTCCCAATTGAGTAAGTGGTTGTCTTGCTTGGCAGTGCTGTTTCTGGAATGGTATTATGAATTCAAACACAAAGGCTTTGAATTTCTGAGTCTGGAAAATGGTAGAGTGCTGGGAACAATGAGCTGTGCAATTTTCTCCTGGTAATGCAAGCAGCAGAGAATTCTTTTGGGACAAGCCTATAAAAATCCTGCCTGGAATGACACCAAATAGCATCTATTAACTTCCCCAATTATTAAAATTCAATCTGCATTAGTGGGTGCTATTTGTTTTCTTTGTGCAGTACTATTTCGCCTGCCTTCGTTGCTCATAGCGTTGAAGATTAGTCATATTTTACATATGTACACTGGTCTTTTACAGGTAATTGCACTTGCAGCTATATATTTGAATTACTTAAAAAAAAAAAAAAAAAAACCCTGCCCTCTCTTCTGAAGTAAGATTTTTCAGGGCAACTCTGATGACATTATAAAACCTCCCAAAATTCACCTTTGCTCTGTTGTTCATTTTAACAAACTCTCAATCTGAAAGCTGACTTGGGCTTTGGACTTCTTTTCTTTTAATCTTTTGAGGAGAAATAAATTTGGGGTGCCTTGGGATGCCCTGGGACGACATATATTTGTGATTCATATTTATAAGTTACAGGAATGGCCACCAATTCAATATAATTTTATTGTACAAAACAATCAAGTGTGATTTTTTGCCAATATGTGCCTTCTTGGAGATATTACTAGTCCAGGGCAAGTGCCTCTTTAATATTCGAGACTATGCTGGTGGAAAACAATACATTGAAGCTTACAACAAGTTAGTAAAGTAAAAGCTTAATATGCTTTAAAAATGGGTATTTAAAACGGCCACATAAAAATTCCTTGCTTGGATGGCACTTCAGAACAAGTACAGATGTGTAAAGGAACAATCTCTTGTTGAAAAACCCAGCAGCTGATCACATCCCTCAGGACTGCATATCTCATTTTTATGTGTATATACATATACATATAAGCATATTTATAAATACTTGCTCTGTCAGAGCTACATCCTCTGACATGCTCCTACACAAAAGGAATGTCTGCCAGCATCTATGTGTTCATAGTCTTAACAGGACACAGTCTCTCTGCTAACCTGCACATTTTTTTCCTCCAGTTAGATACAACTGAGAGGACAGCCATACCCTGCAGGCTGCAAGACAGCCCTAGGATGTGAAAGCAATTGTGTAAGAGCAACTTACAGCCACACTTGTTTACCAGGATTCCAGCCCTCACAAGAGATGGCAGAAACAATAGAAGCAAGAACAGCAGCAGCCACACTGTTAACAGGAAATCCAACTGCGCTTTCAACAGCTGGGATATGTTTGATTGGAGCACATCCAATCAGTCAGGAGAGACTGAATCAGTTTGCATGGATGATCCTGTTCCTGAGGGTGCACAAGAGACCTGGCCAGAGCTATAGGGCTCTGACATGGGCAGTCCTCTGGGACAACTCCTAAAGGTTGGACATGAAGACAACTTCTCTACAATCTTGTTTTTTTTCTCATTTCTTTTGCAAAAGTGGAAAAAACCCATTAGTCCCTCTGTGACAGCCTGGGGAGTAGGCTGGGCATGCTGCCTGTTCACCTGTGGGCAGAGACAGCACACAGTCAACACAGTAGGTTTCTTTCTCCAACAAGATTCAAGGGGCTTGTGGGTCTTTTCTTAATATTTCTGCTTGCTTGATGGGAAGAAGCATTTCACAGTATTTTCTTCCTCTCTTGATAACCCTTCAAGTTTTTCATGAGAAACAATGAAGTTTCAAAATCAGGCCAGTGTTACCTTGTTTACCTACTCTGATAGGTCTAAGTAATTCTAGCTAAAATGAAAGCTGATCTCATCTTTCCTCGCCTTAACTAAAAAAAAAAAAAATTAAAAAAAAAACCCACAAAACCAAAAAAACAAAAAACAAACCCCAAGCCAAAACAAGACCAAAAACCCAATGAAACCTGAAACCAACAACAGCAAACCCCTGAACCTTTTCCAGATACTGAAAATCATCCTTTCTGTCACATCTTCATTCATTATTTTTCACACCATTTTTTATTCTGATGTGTCTGAAACAGGTACTGGAATATTACACAGAATCTGATATTGGTCATTTCTGTTCATAAAACTTGAAAATTCCCCAGTGTAATTCTTGAGAAGTTTCTAGTCTGTTCTTAATAGAATCTAAAGCAAGCATCCTCCCTACATGCCCTTTTCAATGTCCTCTTTGTGTTTCTCATCCCCTTGGCAGTAGAAAAGACTGGTAAGATAGAAAAATAATTATCTTCAGATTTCATGGCAGACCAGCCAACTATGATCTTACACAGCTTTAAGTCACATGATTTATAAGGAAATACAACTATGTATTTACATCATTTTCTTAGGGAAACTGCATTTAGTTCAGTTACTTTTGCCTGCCTCTTGTTTATTGTGTGTTTTGGTTTTTTATGAATGAGATGAACCTAGTTCACCCAAAGTCTGTAGTTTCAAGTTCTTATTCTCTGTTTCATACTAAAATTATTCATGTCTTGGGATTACATTTTTTTCTGTGCTTTGATTTCCCCATTTCACCTGTGTAAAAAAATTAGTTTGCTACCTTAAACTATACCTGGAATTTATTGATGATAAATGGATCCAGATAGGCAGAAAACTGACAGAAATACATTGCATAAACAAAGATGGGGAACAATGCTTCAAGAAATATATTAGGAAAGAAGGTGTTTTCCATCATCTTTCATTGCAAACATATTGTAGACCATCCACCAAAACAAAAAGAGGTAAAAATATCCAGGGTTTGATCCATAACTTAAAAAAGTTTCTCCTGCTTGGCTGGTGAACAAATTATAGAAAATCTAACAGTTTACTCTGCGGCTCTAAAAACTAACTCATAGCAGTGAAAAGTAAATATTTCTACTTGATATATAGTATTTTACTACTGATTGATTGTTAGGAGAAAAACTTCTGACTTCAGGGTCCAGAGGAAATATTGAAGATAAATCAAGTTGTCATGCCTGTGAATTAAAATAAGTTGGGATTATTAATATGATGTAATTAATCAATTGGCAATAAACATCCTAGCATCATCAAATTTTAAAGAAATGCTCTGAATGTTCAGGATGATTACTATCTCTAGCTATAGTAGATGTTTAGAAGAGTTTCTCCAATGCTTAACAATATCTAGCATGTTTAATATTTAACACCATTTAGAGCTGAATAATGAGACAAATCCTACTTAATAACAATAAAGTGCCATTGCACATTTATTACCACGGTAAATTTAAATTATAAAGTAACACAGTTTATCTTATAGCTTTACCTTTTCAATGAAGGACTCTTGTAATAATCAATATTTAATTAACTTATAATTACTCACAATAACTGCCTCCTAAATATGAGTTAGAAGACTCTTTGAGGAATTTTAAGCATTATTTGTTTCTCTGGTTAGGTCAATTTTTCTAGTTTACCACCAAAATTTATCCTTAATTATGTAATGCTGAAGGTAACTGTAACTCCATATATATGTGTGTGTGTATATATATATATATATATATATATATATACGTATATATATACATATATATAGGTTATTAAAATAAATCCTGCTTATATTTAAGTTATTATAATAAACACTGCTTATATTAAAGTAATAGTAGGTTTTTTTACAAACATTTTATCAAATATTTCATAACCTTGCAGGTGATTAAATCTCTTTTTAATTTACATCTGTATATATTATTATATAATATTCTGAAATTTGTTTAGAGTGAATTGAAATAGTACATATTTGTATATTCCTCAAATAAAGAAAAATATAAATAGAGGTCTTCATCTCATACATTTTTTATTGAGTTCAGTGAGTACTTACCTAAATGTGACTCTGGGGTTGATTCATCAGTTTTCTAATGAACAATGTCACTTTAATGGATAAAGTCTCTGCTGAATAGGGGACACAACTCTGCCAGTCATAAGCTAAAGAGGAAAGTGAATTTAAAATATATGTCTAGAAGACATTCTTGATAGCCTAACCATCCTCTGCAAAGGCTGTTTTTCTCAGTTCTTGAGGGATTTGTAACCTAACCAACAGATGCGATTTGCAGCAGCTCATAGATTTCACATTAAATATGAATCTCAACATTGCATAAAACTAAAGCCTTGAACTTAAGTTTACATGATCTATTCATAATAAACCTATTTATTCATAATAAATGAATGTCCTTCTGTATGTCCTTATTGTCCCTAATAATTTTCTACATGCATGAACCCAACTTCTAGGGGGAAGCTTTCTTTCATTTGTGTGTACCAGCAGTATTTGATATCCTGGGATGTCTTAGTCCCCAAGATTCGAAAACATTGTGTTTGAATTGGCAGAACAGACACTCCAAGGAAAATTTGTTCAAGATATTTGCTTGAATTTGGTGTTGCTGCCTTTTATTTTTAAGGTAAATTCTCCCCAAAATTTATTTGTGGTATCTGATGGAATTTGGGATATATGAATTTTGTAGCCCATCACTGCAATAGAAAAGTGAATCTTTTAACTGGACGCAGGCAAAATCTACAAGGCTCAGCAGAGATTGAGACATGGGTGTATTAAGGGAAGTAAGAAGGAAAAGGAATGTGTCAAGAAGCTCAGAAGATATGGTGACAAAAGCAGAGGTTGAAAACTGACAGACAAGCACATCAGCATACATAACAAAAACTGTTTTCAGAAAGTCAGGGAAGATGCTTGGAGAAGATTTTTATGGTGGCATCTGAACCAAGATGAGTTAAGCCCAGTCTGTATTTCACTGAGCTTCCTCAGCCAAGTAGACTTATACACACACACAAAAAATGTCCCTAGTAGCACAGATTCATTGCCTGGTAGGAAAAATAATTGACCTTCAAGGAGAAAATAAACAGGTGGCTGTAGTGGCTTGCACAGGATAGGCATAAGGATAAGACAGGGTAGGTGATTTAAAAATACCTCAGACAAGTAGAGGAAGACAATGCAAAACCACAGATGAGAATGGCATGGTTTGCTTTCTCTATTTTGCAGAGCATCATCCTGGACTTACTTCAAGTTTAGAGATAGGATTTAGGGAGATTATAAAAATAAAACTGCTATCACTGGCAGGGGAAAAATGAGTACAGTTTTTAATGGTAACGGAAGTTAAGCTTCAGTAAACCACAGAAAAAATATTGGACCAGCTTCTGAAAGAAGAAGTGCTTCATAGCTGGCCAGTGGACAACCTAAATAAATTAGGGGTTCAAGCAGTGATGTCACAGTCAGGCACCTAATCCTTAGAAAAGATTTATTAGGATCCCTCTGCTGAAAATCCTCCAATTACATGATTGGTAGAAGTGGAGTTATCCAAGACTATCTGTAGCTACTGCTAAAAGCAATTGTGGGCTTTTTTAATGAAGGAAGAACCAGATGACTTTTTAGCACCCAATAATCAAACAAGAGAATTGCTTTGCACAGATTCATCTGTATTTTATTATGCTGAACAATCAGAACTTTGCAAAAGCAAAACTTAAATAAATCTTTCCCAAGTTCATAACTAGCCCATGGAGTTAACTGGTTTGCCCATGTGGGAACTTGTCCTAAAGCCTTAATAAAAAAAACTACTTTTTCAAGAGTCACTGAAGGCTCAGCCTGTAGAATGTAACAGAATCACAGGATTTTGCATGTGTATTTTTTTTAAGACTTCCATTCAATATCTACATGAAGTCTTCATAAAACAACAGTCTGTATCAGTTCCCAGCCTTTCTAAAGAGACACTGATGGAGAGCTACAGCAGAAGGCTCATTAAGGTGGGGCTGGAGAGAAGAGGGGAGGACAAAACTCATGGACATAAAGAGACTGAAATTTAAAGAATGTCATTATCTTCCAGCAGAGAATATCCAATTAATTCCAAAGATATACATCAACTACGAAGTGACAAAATACTTACAACACAGAAACATTTTAAACTGAAAGAAACCTAATAATCATTCCTGACACTATTACTCTATGTAATTGTGACAGAAACAGTACACTTGGCAGCTACACATTAATGGAAGCACCTGAATGACATTCACAATATATGATTAGCTGAAAAGCGTGTTTCCTGCTGGGTCAGAAGACTTTGTTTTGTTCTGTTTGACACAATATTGAAAATTTGTGACTGCTGAAACATACCCTGAGATTTAGCAAAGACAAAAAATTGCTGAAGAGAAGGGTAAAAGGGAAAGGGCTATTACCATTTTGCTTTGGTAGAAAAGAGATAGGAGACAGGAAGCAAAAAGAAAAATACAGGAAGGGCTGACTTCTGCAGTCTTTATTCTCATACTAAATGTATGAGAAGGTATGTAGTGTGTCCTTTTCCTTGTTAGCAACTCAAACAGAGGTCTATGTGAACTGAAGTTTAAAAATCATTTCACTGCATCTTCCATAACATTCTCAAAGTTAATTATGTACAAAACATACATGGGCACATAAAGCAAGCTATTAAAATTTTAAAAGGTAAAAAGAAAAAAAAAAACACAAAAAAACCAAGATCAAAAAACAAAACCAAAACCAAACCCAAATAACAAAAAATCCAAAATACCAAAAAGCACTTATACTTACTTAGCACAAAGACCACAAAAGGCCAGGAAAATACAACCTTCAAATGGTTATTTCCCCTTGCCCCCTTCCTCCATCTTTTGCTATGCTGCAAAATTTTAATATCTCATCAAGTATATAGCAGCCATAAACTACTGTCCCTTTTTATGTAGTTTCAGATGCAAGAAGGAGCACATTCTTTATAATGACCTAAGCCTATCAAATGAAGAAATAATGCTTTGGGATGATGAACTCTAAATTATGAGTGATTATTTCTAAATTCATTACAACTTTGTTTGACATTTTTATTGCCTTCTTAATTTCTTCCAGCCAAGCCACAGAAGTTATTACTCATTATATAAACAGTGCACCAATGAGGAAAAAGGGTTTTCTTAGGCTTTTACTCTAGCTGTTTGGCTTCCAAATTAAGATGACTAAGGCAGTTATGAGGATATCATTGAATCAAACTTCAGCATCAATACCATAAAAGTAAAATGAAATTTGTCATATATTTTGAACTCCAGAAACCAAATTCATTTCTCAGACATTAAACAATTAAAATGCATAACGAGATTTTGATGAAGATATTACTGACTCCACTTTACAGATGGAGGAAAAATATGAGGAACTGGGTCACACAATTTTTTAATACATCAGCAAGACATCAGTAGGTAGCAACAGCAAAGGTAGAGATATTTTGACAAGGAACACTCAAGAGATTTGTGGGGTTGGTATGAAATGTGGTACATTGTGGGCTTTACAACTGTGTACTACTGTGTAAATATAAATAATGACTTAGGTGAGAAGCTGAAGGGAGGAGTGTTGTCTCACCTTGACAGAGGGCACAGTTGCCAGAACAGACTGATCTCCATGCCTCAGTGGAGTTCTGCTCAGCTCAGTAAAGAGGGCAGAGCACATCCATCTTCATTTGCTGCAAAAGAAATCCTACTCTTCTGCTCTGACATTTGGATCAGGTCCTAAGGTAGATGAAGTCTGAGCTTCACACTTTCCACTTGTCTACACAGGAAAGAATACATTTGACTGGTGGGAAAAGGATGACAGGAGAGAGTGCAGGGGTGTGATAACGTTTGTAGAATTGTGCTCAAGTAAGGTCATGTACTTACAGCTAGGCTTCCAGGCATTTGTCTGTTGGGATCTCTTACATGACTGACTGAATGTATTTAGAGGCTTTTTGGCCTTCCTCTGACAAAGCAGGTATTGGCCATTCCCTGAGGCAGGACATTCATCACATTTGGCAAATCCTGTGTTCCTCTGATCTCTCCCTCTGGTAGGCTTTGCAATTAAGAACCTACAAACAATTTTCAAACTGAAGCCAAGAAAAAAATCAAGAAAACAAGAATACTGAAAGAGACAGGAGACCAATTTGGCCAAGGAATACTTTAAATAGTCACATTAACTAGTAAAGCTAGCCTAACATAAATGACCACCATACATCTATGCTTTGGTGAATACCTTCATCTTTTCTGACATATTCAACAAAGAAAGAAATACATATTAGGTTTCTTGCCTGCTTGCTTCTTTGTTTGGTTTTTTATTTGGTTTTGAAAGGAGAATAATTTTCTGTGGACCAAATATTTAACAAATATCCATAGGACCATCAACTGCAGAAGTTTATCTTTAAAAAAACTTCAGTTTTTTCACTGAGTTGGTGATAGTACCAGCCCTGAATAGATTAGTTTGCACTGCTTTTTTCAATGGATTTCATATTGCATGGCTAAGTGTCTTCAGGGTTTCTCCACAGGAAAACAGCATCCTATCCTTGCAAGAAATTATAGAAAGGGCAGCCTTTACTACAACCAGCCACACACTTACTCACCTTCCTTCTGAGGGGCATAAGGTGCAAGAAAAGTTTATCTGAATAACTGCTTGTGACCCTTCTCAAGCTTGCTTTTTTTGTTCACATGAAAGCACTTCCAACAATAGCTGAGCTCGGGCAGTCTGCCTGGAAAGTTCAAGCACCCGCCAGACAGCCGCACACTGTTACACATTTTGCCTCGTGTGCCAAGATGTGTCTGACAAGAAAGCGGACAGATAAACTTCCTCAAACTCCTTTTCCAGGTCCTGATTGCCAGCCCTGCATCAATCATCCAGAGACCTAAGAAGGTGGCAGAAGTGGTGAGAGGCTGTCCAGCAGGAAGGTAAAGTTATGCCTGTGACTAAGGGATGTACCCCTCTGCTCACCAGAAGTATTCAGCACCATTACACCATGTGATGCCCAGCAATGCTCCTAGAAAATACTTGTACACTGAAACTCAGCTTCTGACCTTTCACATGTACTCAGAGAACTTCAGAGGGCCAGCCAGGAGACACAAAGTAATTTTACTTTTTGAATCAGTAATTTCTGTCAGAAAAAGCAGATACATGAGGTAATTTTCCTGCTGATTTAATCCACCTTACAAGGTATCAGATCCCCTGAGTGCATCTTGAGTACTTGATTTCACTACTTTTAGTCTGCATATGGCTTGCTTTTACTAATATGTGATCATTGATCAACCCATGAAAGGTGAAGGCTCCACTCTTGAGTGAAATGTCTCTTCAAAGACAATTTAAGGACCTGAAATATGCTGGAGAAAAAACAGACTATAGCAATGAAACATCCTCCTGTGTGTAATGCTGCTGCAGATATTCATTTCAATGAACATCAGCACCATGAATCAGTCTCTTCCTGTCCTCCCCTTTCCTAAGACTGCATCTCTTCAACAATGTAAACATTTTGCATAGCCATAGGGCCAAATTTTACTGCATGTGAGCAAAAAAAGGCTCAATAAAATGGCTTATATTCGTCCTTGAAAATTCCATAAACTCTTGTAAAACTGAGGCAGTATACAAGCGTCTAAAGATTGATTTAGAAAAGTAAACATTTGGCAGGAATATTTGTATTACTATTTTCTATCTTTGTTTCAGTTCTTTGCTTTATTTTCTGTACATCCTTAAACAAGAACTTTTTGCATTCTGATTGCAACTTATTCTTTCCCTGGGCACTGTACTTGTGGTGGGAATTTGCAATGATTAATAATGAATTATTACTTTCTTTAATCAAATGTTGTTTCATTTATTCCCTGCTCAGGATGAGATTAACTGTATGGTTAATCTCACCACCCAGTGATGACCTTAACAAAGCTCCAAGTGTCTTTGAGTTATTCAGAGAGAGGAAAGAAGCCATTCATAAGGGTGTAAATATCTAGACATGGAGTATTAGGAATTTTTAGGGTCCATTAAACCTCTTTTCAATGACAGATTTATCTTGGGACAGATGTGGCTTGAAGTGATACATGCCCACTTGATTAGTTGCCTCCTCAATGCTAAGCAACCATGGAAGCCTTTGAATGTTCCTACCACCAGAGTTACAGCCAGAGTTCTGTTTGGCTAAGGTCTGCTGTAGGACTTGGTTGGGCAAGAGGGCTTGTAAGATCAGGAGCAGCAACAAAGTAATCAGGGTATCTTAAGCCTTTCTTTCAGGAAAGTTTTTCAAGATGGTGGGGTACAAACATTCAGCGGTTTGATGATATTTTTTCTTTTGGATAATTATAGACATGACCTAGTTGCAGAGCAGCAAGTATTTCCAAGTCCAATGATGGCTAACTATTTATAGTTTCTGAATTCTTCTCAATGTAAGCATTTTGTAATAACATTACATAAAATAAAACAGATAAACACCTCTCAAAGCCTTCCTGGTAACAAATGTCCCACTAAAAAGTTAAGGTCTTGTGTTCATAAAGCATAGAAAATTAACTGAATTTGAAAGTACTGGGAAATAATAAGTTCTGGAAGTATATAGGTCTAAACCATAAAATCTGCAGAGTCATTTCTCCACAGCTTAGAAGACTTACTGTCATGATCATTATAAAAAATGAGCACAAACCCTGTATTTATGCTTTTAATCTTACAAAATATTAGGAAACAATATATTTTCTTAATTAATTGCCAAATATTAATAAATCAAAGTAACTAATAATTATATTTCTTTGCTGCAAAAGTATTTGAGAAATTAATTATTTAAAAACTACTGAAGGAGAAATCCTTCATTTTCAATTTTTTTCCCTAATATACTTGCCAATTCAAAGATACTTGCCAATTAAATCTTGAAAGCTTTGCTGAAATTTTGTAAGTAGAGCTTTTCCCAGATAAAAATTGCTCGAAGAGTTTAGATATTAAGATTTGGTGCAATAATTGCTCCATTTCTACCTACAAAAATAACTCAGCTGTTCTCAGGTTTTTCAGACTGAAGAAAAGTGTGTATGTTTTACCTCTGTCTAGAGCCTGCAGATCTTAACACATCTGAACAAATTGGACACACAGAAATGTGCACTCTCATCTTTCCATTAATACTTTAATGCAGAAGATTAGAACAATGCTGATAGATTTTTGAAAGATTAGGAAAGATTTTTTTATTTTTTTGTCCTTCATTTCACATGCACAACATAATTTCTGCAGCATTTGTAGTCTCCATATTCCAGAGGTTTACTATTATGCATCACATCAAACAGATCTTCTTATAAGGGGAAGCTCAGTTTCTGGTATATGAAAATTTCTAAAGCACTATACATAATAAATACAACTTGCAGAACACTGCATTTATTTTGGGACAAAAAGAATCCAAGGTAAGAGACTGTGGAAAAGACAGCAGAGTGGACAGGAATTTGCAATTTGGTATCTGCCCAAAAGACTAGATAAATTCATCCGACATTGCATAAAACTGATGTTCGTTTCATTATATTAAAGTGATTTCACTCAGGTTTTTAAGCCAAAGACTTGCTCATAATAACTTCCTTGTGACTAAAATTTGAATTACCATCTTCTTTTCCTTCCATCTGAGAAAGGACTTGCTTTCTGCAGGAAATATTCAGCTCTAGTGGTAGTGATTAGGCAGCTCTATTACCCAGGCAGTCCATGGCTGAAAACAGCATGTATCAGTGCAAAACCAGCAATAAATAACCACATCATTTCACAGAGGAGGGAAGGCTGGTGTTGTCAGATAAGTAACAGAAACTTTTACTTTTTGCTTAAATTATTTGAATAAAAACACAAAGAAAAAGCAAAGCTGCCAAAATGGAATTTTAAGGCACCATTAGTAAAATAAAAATACAAAGCTTATGTCTATTCATGCACTCCTGCTTGAAGTGCATAAGGAGAAATCCCACAGATCCTGGCAAGATCACAAAACATAGATACACAATGTTAAATTTGGAAGATACATTATGTTAGCAATAACACAGTTTTCCAAACAGGGAAGAAATTGTCATAAGATCACTATAATAATTTCACATTAACCTGGTAGTCACAGAATGGCAGGCCATTCTTGCTGCTGCCATGGAAAACAACAGACACATTAAAAAAACAAAAACACAACAAACAAACAAGCAAACAAAAAACCCTCTAACACTAAAAACCACCCTCAAACCATGTTTATCAAACATTCAAGTGAAAAATGGACAAAATACAGACCTTTTTACAAGCTGTCGACATGTCAATCCTTAAAAAAAATTCACGTCACATCCATACTTGTAGCATGTGAATAATTTCCTGGAATATTTCATGTTATATTTGGGGAAGGAGGAGGAAATATAACAGAGAGCATGATATGTGAAAAGTGAAAAGAAACAGTAAAATTTAGTGGATGATAATTTTGCCAAACCACATTATATAACACAATGTATTACAAAGTGAAAATGTATTAAAGCTGGAAGCAGATATACTCTATTTACATTCTACAGAACAGCTAAGTCTCTATGACTACCTATGCTCCTTGAAATGCTATTTATTTATTTATTTATATTTTCTTAAATATTTTTTCTTTTTCAACTAGTTCGGCTTTACTATGATTTCCTTCCCTTCTGCACATGTCCAGCCCTTCCCATTTCCAATCATGTTTTATAGAAAGCATATGCTAATACTAGTATAGTCTCTGTCTGCAGTTGTGAGAAGGCAAATATTTTTTATCCAGTAGCAATGAACTAAACCTTTGAAATTCAACATGCAAAAAATTCTTGGGACACATTTAAAACTGTTTTAATGGCACTTCATTCTTATTCTACAATATCTCAGGTCTAAAGACTGAATTAATATCGCTTGAAAAAAAATCTAGAATTTATCAGCAATGCCATCCTGCAGATAAGTTCTTTTCTTTCCTATATGATACCTTCATTGAACAGCTTGAAAGAGTTCTCATTCTATGTAATCAAATCATTTGCATCCATAATATTAATGAAGAATTTTGTTTGGAAATTCACATTAAGATTGTTTTTTCTATGAGTAGGCTAGACTTCAAAGTACTATGCTATAAAAATTCACATTTTGAAGATATTTATAATGCAAACTGGGATTCTAAGAAAAAAAATGCACATAATCTCTGATTTCAAAAATAAAACAGGTGAACATCTGAATTTCACTTTGTCATCCACTTTTTCTTTCTTCCTGGAGAAAAAAAAAAGAAGGAAAGTGGGCCTCCAAGCAAGGCTGAGGGTACATAAATAACCTCTGGCTTCTAGAGAATGTTTTTTTGAATTAGGAGGTAACATAAGAGCCTAGTGTCTCATAGGCAGAATACATTGAAGTTAAGGTTCAAGCCTTCCAAGAAAGCCTGTACAGAATTCAGTCTGTATTATTCAGGTCTGTGAATAGTGTCAGAATATTTGATAGTAAGGTCTGACTTATTTTCCATGTACTCTATTTAATATCTACATTAACTTAGCTGATATTAAAGACTTGCAAGTCCTGCTCAGCTTTGTGCATCAGACACCTAGCAATTCTCACATACAAGCACATAGCAAAGGCAATTACTTTTACAGGTCTGGGTCCATAAGCTGTGTGTCACTTTCAGTAAAACTGTCTCTTTTGAAATGTGCTAACCTACCCAAGTCTAATTCAGGTAGTCAGCAAACTGCCTCATCTGCCAGCTAAGGAACATGTCATTGCCAGATATAACCGTGTCCACCATCTTCCTTTCCCACTTGATGGCAGCTGAACGCACAGGTACCAAACCTCTGAAAGAAAAAAGCCTGGGAGACAAGAACAGGGAGTGGCAGTTTGCACATTCTGATTAACACAGATTCTCCCTTTCTGCTTGGTAATATTTCAAAAACGTTGGATCACAAATGCTCCTCTGCATATGGTATTCACTAGATATCTAGTGAAAAATAAAAGCATCTTCAATGGGGAAATTAAAATAATTTCTATATTCGCTGAGGCAAAAGTCAGGTTATGATTTAAGAATCATCAAGTATGTTCTCAGAGCAGCCAAGAGCACAATTGCTCCACTCTAGATTAAAAAAAGATGTTGTAAACAACTGTTCTCCATAGTGGAAAATAACCTAGTGATAAACATTGTTTCTAAAAAAATTCATTGCTGGAGTAGAAACCACAGTTCTGAAAGCAACATGTTTAGCAAGAGAATTGTGATGAAAAGTGAGTGAATCTGGAAAGGATCAGAGCAAGTATGAGTGCATCCAACAGTCAGGATCAAATAGATACCACTGCCCCTCTGTTATACATAGACCTTTTCCTTTTACACCTACCATGATGCAGGATTTGTTGTCACAGGCTCCTCCCGGAACCAGGGAACCTGATTCAAACTCATGAAGAAGCCCCTTATGCTTCACAGTGTTATAAATTAAATTCCCTAGGCCCTCATGGACTTTGCAGTCTGTTCTCTTCAAGGATTCTTTATACTGCCAAACGTTTGCCAAGAGGCTTTTACATAAAAGAGGCATATATGGTTCATTTCATTAATGCATAAATATACAAATATGTTTCTTTTCCTGCAGGTGAATGCCAAAAATACACGTCAAGTAGCAAGTCAGTTGCTACCTTTCGCAGTTCCAGGTAGATCTGGGAGATGTGTCTGAGAAGTGGCACCTTGTGGCATTTCCTTGTAATGTTAATAATGTGGGGACGATACCCATTCCTCACAGCTCAGAAACAGACACTGCATTGGCCATGGGGATCTGCTCTTTCCTGGTTGATTTGACACCCGGTTTCCCCACAGGGAAGGAGCTGGCTGTGCCAGAATTGCTGAGGTGGTGACCTGCTTCACACCATGGCTGCAGACAGGGTTGCGCATAAAAGTGATCAGTGAGCCCCCAGAAATGGAGTCAGGGGTTTGTTCAGCTAAATTTGACCATTCTTATGAACACTTTGAGACAAAAGTATCATAAGAAAATCCCAGCAACAGTGCCAGTAATGACATATTTTCTAATATAATTCACTAATAATATGAATTATTCTTCTTACCTTCTTGATCACGAGGATGGCATAAACTCATTAATTTCTCCCCAAAATAGCTGCATGAACATTTGTAATTTCATTTCAGTTTGGAGTCAGGTTGATCTAAGAGTAACACTTTGTTGCTAATAGGTAAATCCTACTTTACAGATTTCTGAACCTTTTCAGCTCTTCATCTAGGCTTTATAAAGTTGTTAACATTACTAAGAATGACAATAAGCAGGAAAATGAAAGTCAGTCATGATTCCTCTTTTTTTTTCTGGTAAATTTTTAAATTTTTTCTTTTTTTATATTTAATATATGGGTGTTGTTATTTTAGGGGTAAAAACTCAGAAATAAATTAATGTTTCTGACTGTTATATATGATTTTTACAGATAAAGCATTTTTATATTTTGATGCATTGAAGCCTAAATGTAAAAATGCAATGACAAACGACATAATTGTTTTAGCTAAAGTAAGGACCCAAACCAAAGGACATGATTCTCAAAGGTTTTTACTACTCTTTCCAGTTGCTCATTCAATCAATGTTCCCCTGGACTGTGTATTGAAAAAAAAAAAGAACTAGGTGTAGAAGGTTTATATTCTTAGAAAAATTTCTGAAGGTAAAATTCCTTCTGCTATTATAAACAGGGTAGGTTGGGAAGCATGCAGAACTGATGACATTCCTGCAGCTCTACCCTGCATATTTTCTCTCAGCTTCCTTCTGTGTTCCCTGTGGAGAAGATGCCACATGTATAACTCCTGGTGCTGTAATAAAACATCCTGTGGGTTAATTTCTCTAATCCTCCAAGCAGGAGGCTTAACAGCTGGAGCTTATCATGTCCTCCTTTTATGCCGATTCAGTGGTCAGCAGAAAATATGATGATTCCCAGATGTTCACACTTGATAGACTCAACAAGCTTGAGAGGAATACAGGCAAAAATCCGTGACAGGTGGGATTTTTTTGGTCTTGTTTGTTTGAAGGTTGGGGGTTTCTTTTTACCATTACAGGCGCACAGAGGAAAAGAAGGTCACATTTTTAAGGGAAATAATTGTTTCTGGAGCTCCAAAATAGTTACAGAATCTTTTTTTTTCTTATGCTGAGATCATGTATCATTGCATAGATTTAGCACATAGACATACATGTTTTTTATGGGTTTATTACATTTTCTTTTTAATTTGTTTTGATAACAAAAGCCAAACCTTTGATAATAAAACCCGTACCAAACTACAATAATTCCAGCAGTGAAGTATTCTGGTTGTAGTAGGCAATAATATTCAAAGTTAATTTAAAATTTGAATTATCATTTTTTTTGCTCTTGTAGATTGGCAGCTCTCACAGGACTGCACATAGAAGATCAATAACAGCCAAATTAATCAGAAGTCAGGGAAAAACAAACTGATTGCTAAATGCAAGAGGTGATGACATAATTGCTCAGTTTTTAATCGGGTCACTAACTCTTGAATCTTAAAGGATGCAGCCTTTCTGTAGCTAGGAAGGCATGTTGGACACTTGATCTGTTTACACGGTTTCTTTGTTGGGTGCACAATTAATTCTTCAAAAGAAAATTCAAGGATTTCCTTTTCCAAGTAGTTACAGAAGTGTTTTTAGCACAATTTAGAGCAGCTGAACTGGGAGAGCTGCCATGCTCCTGGTAATGTCCTCATCTGATTAGGTGTTTGGCAGGCATATAGAGGACTCTGGCCTGAATCAGGCTTAAGTGAGGACACACATTTGAAAAAATATTCTCATTACAGGGAAAGGTGCTGCTTGGCAGCATATCCTCTCTTTTGAAAACAGTGATTGTCTTTTAGCTGTCTCTTGGCTGCTTAAACTAGTGTCCTTCATTCCGACAATGTGCTTAGCTGTCATATTCTTGATAATTGATGACTCTTTTGCTTAGCTAGTGCCTAAGAGACCAGGATCTGAGATCTCCCAAATAGTGTTTTGTTTCAAAAATTATGGGTCTCAGAGGAAGATTCTACTTCCCAATTACATCCCCCAAAGCCTATTGGTTTGGCCATGCCTTGCAAGATGTCTGATCAGACAGAGAGCAGGTAGCAGCTGTAGCTTCTCAGGTTAGTGTCAAACACCTCTCCACCTTATTGATGAATATTTTTTCAACACAGAATAGATAAGTAAGAGCACAACAGAGAATCCCAAAGCCAATTTGTGATTTGAATATTTACTAGACAAGAAAAAATAGGATAATGAAAATTATCAAGCCATGATTAGTATCCCACATCCAAGTAAAATCTTTAGGTTCTCGGCTGAGCTGGAGTACAGAATACATCCTGCAGGGGTTTTTTGCATACAAAAATGAATGCTGTATTTGCAGTGCTCATCCTATCTCAGCCTCTAAACTCTCATCTATCTGGTACATCTTCCCTGTCTCTCCTTCCCAAAGGATTAGTCACATGACATTGTTGTGAATGAGCTCATCACAGGAGAGGCCAGTGTCGCTGTGTGGGGGGATGAGTCAAGCTCAGTACATGAGCAGATAACTGTGAGTACACTCAAAACGTTGACACAGGAAGTGCAAAAAAGCCACACTCTCTTACAACAGCATGGTGGTTAAGTTTCACAGAATTGTTTTTGTCTGAATTGATCCAGGTACTTAAAGCCCACCTTCTCCACTTATCTGAAGCATTTTTTGTGCTCCTCTTCTTTCACCTCCTTTTTTTTTAGAATTATCAAAATTGCCCCTGCACAAGTGAGAAAAGTGAGAGAAACATGCAACTTAGTCAATGTCTCTGGCAGTCCTGAAAGAGCTTTTTCCTTTTGCCCAAGCAAAATGTTGAATATATGGAATGCAGTGGCTGCCAAAAAGAAGAGGTTGAACATACAGAAAGAAATTCTTTATACTTAGCTTTAGCATTCTGATGCGTGATAATAGGAAGGATTGAGAAAATATAAAAAATCCTTTCATACCAAGCACTGAAAATTGTCTCCCAATAGATTGTACAGCAACAACCAGATAACTGTTTATTATTTTGCTTTTTTCCAAGATTAAATAATGTATGTTGAAAATACACCAACTAGAAGGTGAAGTAATTGCTCTCTTTCTGCTAAAGAAAAGACTGCAAGTCTTTTCTTTAGCAGAAAGAGAGCTACATCTGGATACTACTTCAAAGTAAATGATTCAATTAACAAACCCACCATAAACTTCCACACCCTCCTCTGTGACTCAAGACAACTAGGTAGTGTGATTAAGACAAAGAGGTAGACTGTACAACAGACAGTGGCCTATCCTAGCCCATCAGAAATGACCTGACAACCCCCTCATCATGCATGACCTACGCCACTCTCAGGTTCTGGCAGTAGAAGAATCATCCTTTTTTCACTTGCTGCTCTAAAGCATGTGTGCTCTCCATATATGGTTCAAATGACCTAGACTTGCTCTTGAGCTTCGAGCACTTCCCATTCTGTATCTATTTTTTCTTTTTGTTTTGTTTTGGGTTTTTTTAGCATTTGCCCAAGGGTAGATACATACTAATCCTTACAAACATTCCAACCTTGTTTTTAATAAAATGCTTTCTGAAAAGGTAGTGTTCATTTCAAACTAGGACAACTTTCAAAGCTGGTGTTTCAAATGTGTTTCATTTGGCTTCCAAATTATGCTTTTTTCTATTTCCTTAAGTGTGTTTTATGATCAGTAATGATAACTTTTAAACAAAGTGTGTTTCTGTTCTTTATTTTGTCCTTTGAAGAGAATTACTTATGCAGCTATTATGCATTGTTTGCCATTCATTCATCTGAACACTGCTATGCAGTGCATCCTTTTGTGCAGCTGGCATTACCTCTCTGGGCTGTCTCCAGCAACTGGTTAACATTACCTTTTCTTTTCAAGAGCTAAGTGGATATGCAGTATTTTACTCTGACAGCTGGGCCATTTTATTTGAGCCTTATTGGACTTGATAGTTACCTTTAGGGAATGTCTTTTTCAATTGTTTGTTTCCAAAGTCTTTTGTCAGTTCAGACTGTGAAACACAAAGAATACTGAAATTGTTGGTACTGATACATCCATATGGGATAACAAATGATGGGGGAATCATTTGTTCTTTGGACATTGCAGGAGGTTATTAGTATTACAGAGCCCCCAAAAGGAGAGAGAAAAGCTGTTTTCAGTTTCTTTGAAATTATTTTACTTTGCTTAATAAAGTTTGTGTGTGTGTGGTGCCATTATATTATTCAGGACTCCACAATGGCAGTGGAAGCAGTCACACAGTTCCACATTAAGCTGTGTCCCACTCATGGCAAAGAAGCACAGCCCCATACATAAGAAATGGGCTTACAGATGCCACGTCATTGTGGATATCGCAATTATCAACCCATATGGACAGACTATTTTGTCACAGTAAGGTATCTAATAAGAAGCACACCCACTCTTATTTAAAATACTTTTAATGTTCCTGTACTTGATATTCATAACAAGCCAGTATGAAATTTGAGGACTGATTTGCAAGTACAAATTACTGGTTGCTAGCTCTGTCTCCAGTTACACAGCTATGAATCTACTTGTTTGAGAATTATTAATGTCATCACTCAATTAGTGACTGGAAAGGGATTTTGTTCACAAGAGAATTCCTGTAAAATCCATTCAAGGTAGGCAGCAATAAATGCAGCCCTAAAGGGAAGTGAAAGCCTGGCTTGAAAGTCTTCTGCTTCTAAAATCTATGAGAAAAATTCTTTTCAAATTAAATACCTAAATAAATCAATTTTTCAATAGTTATTTACAACTAATATGCACACCTCATTCTGGACCAATCAGATAGTTTATAGAGTTAATATTTTGATTCTACTTTTCATCCGTGCAATTACAAAACAGAGAAAAGTGTTTGGGCTCTTTTTCTTTACCTTGGCACCACTGTTTCATACAAGGTATAAAAGACAAAGGATATTACTTGAATAACTTGTTCAGCCTGAAACTTGCTTGCTCCCCCATTAATTCTATAGTGTTCTGAGGACACACAAATCAGATCTTAGTTGTGAGAAATCTTTTTTTCCTAGGCTTTGTTTTCTATTTTTATGATCTTCACAGAACTGGAATTTGTTTCCTGTGGCTTCGGGAAAAAACCCAAATGTCCACACCAATGCAACGTCCCCCACAGTGACAGGAACAACCAGTTATATATTCTGAGGCATTATCTGATGCCCATCACCCCACTCAGTTCATTCTGCCCAAGACACTGAAGGGGCTACATCCCACAGGAAGAATCTGCCCCACAGGTCTGTCCTTCACTCCTGGACTGCTCCCATCCCAGGACAGCCAACAAGATAATTAGTCTCATTTTTTCAGGTCTGAAAAGGGGCAATAACACGCATGTCAACTGTTAATACAATTTTGATTAGTTCTTAAATGAAATAACAGCTTTTTATGAATCAAAACCAGTAACGTACAATGAGGGAAATTTACTTTTGAAATACAGGAGATGCACTCAGATATGGCATGAATTTAACTCTCAGTGTCAAACAGCATGGTTTCATAAGCTACAAAAGAATACTGCAATGTATATTTATCTCTTCAAATGATTGCAGTGACTGGGGTTTTAGAAAACAGTTTTGGAATTTAGGCAAAAGATTTAAAATTTGGAGATTGGCCTGAGTTTTTGATTGCAGGGCTGCTGGACTGTTTAATCCTCTTCACTTCTTCCTCCTGACTTCTTCTAGTATTTATCTCCTTCCTTCCTTCCTTCCTTCCTTCCTTCCTTCCTTCCTTCCTTCCTTCCTTCCTTCCTTCCTTCCTTCCTTCCTTCCTTCCGCCACTTCCTTCCGCCACTTCCTTCCGCCACTTCCTTCCTTCCGCCACTTCCGCCACTTCCGCCACTTCCGCCACTTCCTTCCACCACTTCCTTCCCTCCTTCCCCCTTTCTTTTCTTCTTCTTCCTCTTTTCAAACCAATGTAGATACACATATTCATACTGTGTCATCCATGTTTTGTATTCTACAAAAATCTTTAAAAGCTATTAAAATAAACCCAAAAACAAAGCTGTATTGAACCTAACAAGCTGTGGAAAAGAAGTGAGCATTTACAGAATGGTTCAGTCATACATAACCCAGTACGATAACATTTAATAAAGTGGAGATTATGAAACAAAAGGGCAACACTGGGCACTAAACAGATGGAGAGAGCAGCGGGAGAGGCAACATTAGCATTCTGCAAGTCAACTTGGCAGCAGTTACTTAATACCAGTAAGTCAATGGATCAACAGGCAAAAGAAGGGCATTCAGCCTTTCAACAATATCTAACCATACATTCAGTTATTGCAATTCAGAATTTCTTTTCCCTTTTACTGTTTGTGCTAGTAATTAGAATTTTTAACTTTTTAAAATTATTGGTGTTTCTTTCAGATTCAGCCTATGTAGAAACATTTCAAAAGCTTCCATAGAGGACTTAGTCATAGTTTACCACACCTAAACCTCTCCTGCATAGAAAACTGTGGCAGCCAAGGTACCTGGAAAATCATAGAGAATGCTGGAAATTTTTATGCAATAGTCATATAACAGCACACCACAAACAGGCCTAAAAGAACCCTGCTTTTATAAAACTCCCATTCCTATTTTGTTTTAAACAGTCTGATGTGCATGCTTGAATATAATATTCAAGTAATTGTAAAATTCAGAATTTGGCCTTCTTAATACTGTGTGGGTGAAGAAAATAATCAAATGATGAAAAAAGTTTTGAAATTAAAACGGATGGTGCACATATGTCCCCAAAACATTGACACAACTGAATGTGAATAAATCATGTCTAAAAAGACAGGAACTGGGGACAACTTCCAGTTGTCCCCAACTGGGGACTATACAACTTCCCTTTTTACTTAGAGTATTGTGGTGGGATTCTAGGTGAATGCCCAAAAAACAGAGAGCTCCAATAAATCTCAAGCTGCTATAGAAGAACAAATTCTTTTCTTAGTATGCAGTCTTCTGATGCCAGAAGCGTGTAAATTTAAATCGTCTTCCAGAAGCAACTGGCAGCAGGCTGAGGGGGAGGAAAGGTTCAAGTTTAAAGGTAACACATCAGAATCATTAAAAATCACAGCTGGGGTCATGTAGCTGTGACCAAGCCCATAGGAATGTTTCTGAATTACCTAAGAATAACCAATATGTACCAATGATGTAATAGAAATGCTAGTTCTTTCTTTTACAAGTTCTGCACCTCCCTTTAATCATTTAATCAACATTTCAGAGGCAATTGGATGTTCACAATATTAAATACATTTACCTAATAGTGGTGGTGAAGAGGATCCATGTTTATACAACCACACTCATATTTTAAAAATTAATAATTATGCTGTGAAATAATAATGAAAATGAGAAAATCAAAAAAGACATAGGTTTCCAAGGATCTGAATTCTGCCTGTTCTTCAACATCTTTTGAAGAACATTGACTTTATATGTAATTTACTTTAGAGCAAAGATCAATTGCACTGTTTTAGATTACACTACTTGCAACTTCCAGGGCCGAGGAGCAACCTCTCATTTGCCTTTTAATGAGAATTTCTAAGCCAATTAGAAATTTAAATTTAGGCTGAGTGCAATGTTTTGATTTATGTGACCACAGATAGAAACTACTGATTGACCTACTAATGAATCTACCAATAGAAAGAGATATTCTGCATCTGTGAATACTCATATGCACATGTATGCATATATATTGATATAAATATAGATATATACTTACATGTGTGTGTCTGTATATATACACCTATATATATGTATGTGCATACATCATCTATATAATGTGCTTCATTTGCATATAGTCTGTGCATAGTTTATATAATTTATACTGTTTACATATTTTTTTACTATATGCTATATATATAGTATGTGCCTGTTTTTGTTTCTTATTAAATGGTATCCCAAAATATCGTGATACTTTCTGAAAGATTTCCAAGTTTTTCTAGTGGATAATGTTGTAGTAAGGAGGAAGAGGTGCTTATGAGAAAAACTTTCTGTGTAAGGCTTACTCACTTGTTTAAACTGAGGACAGGATGGTGCATGGAGAGTTTCAATCAAAGCATTGGTACTAAGAGAAATGGAGTAGTTATCTCTGCCATAAGAAGTTAGGAAGAGTACTGATAGAATGTGACACATCTTTTTAGTGACATTTCAACATCCTTTGATCTTGGAATTGTTTTTTTCACCTATATATTCAAAATTTCCTTTATTTTTCAGTTTGTATTACAGCTAATGCAATGTACCAATGTCTTAAATACAGCACCATTTAAAGTTAAACAGATAGTGTCTGAAATAACACCAAAAATTTTTGTATAATGTATTTTGAGTACAATGAAAGTAAAACAGCCATGGCAAACATCCCATAAATAGGGAAATATTATAATTTAATCCTCTTCACAACATATGGTAGCTACAATATTTGCATGGTAAATATTGAATGTAGTAAAATGTAGTGCAATATTTTGGTCTACAGGGAGTTCTAATTTATGGGCACCTAGACTTGTACACAATGATTTGTAAGGCTTTCACAGTCAGCTATGTCCAAATAAGTTGTATCAAACATACTAGCAACTGATTATTTCTGTATCAGAAGAAAAATTATATAATATTGAGTTTCAAGAACTGAAGATACTTGCACATCTTCATTCAAGATACTTTTAACTAATTGTTCACAAAATTAATTAACCAAAGCAGAATTAGACTATCTTTTAGGATAAAACATAAAGTTATTTTTATTTATCTCAAGATTTCTCTTGAGTGATAGGGGAATAATCATAGACATTAAAGTATGGTTTCATAATTTTATGCACAAGTGATGCAATAATAAGCAATGTGCATTTAAAACAGGAGGTAAATGCATCTTAATTTTACCAAGTAAGGAAGATGTTTATTTTCTTGAGACTCGAGCTAGGTAAGTGGGATAGAAGAACGTAAATGATAGACAAAATTTTGGTAGGTCAAGAACTGGAGAATTTTATGTAAGAATTTAAAATCCATCAAAAGGTTTTCAGTTTCTGTCTGTTACCAGAAATGCTACAATGAAAGAATCGTCAGATAAAATGGACCCATGCTGCAACAAGGTGTCATGTCAGCTAGATGGGTTTTATCATTATTCTCTATGCTCTCCTACTGCTGCTATCATTATCTCATACACATCAACTTAATCACACATCTTGGCTTGCTTGGGAATTCCAACTCCTGTTCTGCATAGCCCAGACTAGGCAAAGCTGGCACATATTGTCAGACGGTTGCTGATTATTTTCTTCTTTTAAAAAATTCATTCTCAAATTATTGGATTTCTCTCAGGCAATCAGTATTAGTAAATCTCTCAACAGATAAACCAGAAAGAATAAGAAAAAAAATCAATGATTTGGAGGTTGAGACTCTTGCCATGAAGTTACACAATAGATTTTTTTTTTGCCAGAAAAACTGGCCATAAAAATTCCTTTCATTACTTTTTTACCATGGATGTTATTTATCAGCCATGACAATCCATTAGAATATTAGACTATAATATTAACCAGGCAAAAAAAAGTGATCCTAGTTAACAATAATACCCTTTTTTTGGCAGCTACATCTAAACCAGTTTTTCTGCCAAATATGATTGTCATATAACTACACATATAAAAGAACAAACCAGACAAACCCCTATGGGAAAACTTTTCATTTTGTGAACAGAAATTAAGCATCCAAGTACCATTTAACCATTCTGAAAACTGTTCCCCCATCATCCTTTCCCATGTTTATAAATTTGGAAATTCAACAATTATTTTTTCATCCACTTTCTCAACCTCGTATATCTGGACTTGCTGGCCATTAGACTGGGCAAATATGTTTTCATGCTTCCTCAAGATTCCTAAACCTTTTATGTCTGTGTTCTGGATTGCAAGAACCAGCTGCAATCTGGTTGTGATAATGACACTTTGGATATGATGACCATTTTTTTCTATATTCAGCCTTTAGCATAAATTTCTTTTTGTTCCTCTTACTGTCTCTTTGAGTTTTTTGTATTGCTTTGTTCTGTTTGTCACATCATCCATTACATGCAGACACTGATGAGGAAAGAAAAAGGAAGAGCTTGGAAAATGAAAGTCTTTGTAACTCCAGGTGTGTTGTCAGTTGCTGCTCACTGTCATTTTTAGTTTTCCTTGGTCTGCTAACAAGAATATGTAACTGAAAAATACACAAAACAAAAATTAATAGCTACCTGGAGAAAAAAGAACAAAAGAAGTTTTATTTCATGAGTACTTTGGAACTGGCAGCTCAAAGCACCAGCTGCCTATTTGTTTTATTATTATTTGTTTTAAATTTATACATGGATGGGTGGGAGGGAAGGCAACTTACAGTACTTGTTCCTGTTATGCTCATTGTTTTATAAACCTGAGCTTGGTCCAAGTACAATTGCTAATGGAAAGAAAAGAATCATTGTTCCTCAGATCATGAGAATGAGAAGGCTGTTCTGTGCCTATTTCTATTCCCTCCCTGGTAGCTATAAAATACTTCCTTCAATGGTGAGAAGGTCAGTCTCTCACAGAGAAATCTTGACTTCTGTTACTGCTTAGCCATGTTTTATGTTAAATACAATGATCAAGTAGGACATCCAGATTGCAAACCTTGATCCCAATGCACTTCCAAACACCCATATATTTAATACTATTCTCCTAGTCAGCATTCTCCCAGCAATGCCTCTTGTTTTGTAGGTGCTTCTGTTTTCTATTTTTGAGTACAGAGCCAGAAGCAGTCTGAAATCAGCCCAACACTTTTTAGAAACAGTCTAATCCAGGAAAACCAGAGTAGCATGGAAGACAAACCCATGCTTTCCACACAACAAGCACAAGTAAGAATGTGCTTCTTTCCAGATTTTCCTCAGACTGTTCTCTAATCTCCAGCCCTATTTTCTGCTCTCCATATTAGCATATTTGTACTTGGGTTACTAGTAAATAGTGTGTAGTGTGTCTTTCTCATACAGCTAGCTATGAAGAAATAGCTCTAGGAATGTACAAAGGAAAAGGAAATAAAGGAAAACTAATAAAATATATCTTCAGTGTATTTAAACTTAATGATTCAGAAAAAGATTTCCTGGTTCCTAGCAGACGGGGTAAATAAGAAACTAACTGTTGAGGTGGTAATGCACACCCATGTGGATTCTACTCTGGCTAGATTTCAGGAGGATATACCTTTGGGAAAAATCTCACACTACAGGAGATCACAGGAGACTGTCATTTTGTCCTTTCTGCCCTTTAATTCTCAGAGAAAAGCTTCAGCAGCTATAAAAAGGCTCTGTAACTGCAAGTGAGAATAAGAGATGTGGCTAATGGGCCCACAGCTGACTAAACTCTTGTTCTCTTGGAGCAGGCTGAATGCCTCCATTTCACAGCCACATCAGTGAAAGGCTCAGAAATCCCCTGCAGCTTCTGAATTCCTGAGAACACAACACATTTAGCATTTTATGTTGTGACCCCATCTGGGTTTCGGCTATCAAATGTCATAGAGAATGCAGAGGCTGAATATGTGAAGGAATGAGTTTCTCAAAGGCTGAAAGAGCTGTCGACAAAGTCTGCAGTACAAACTCGGATAAAATACTTGGCATTTACCTGGATCATTTCAGGGTATGACATTAGCATGGGCATCTTTGTGTGAATTTGAGCCTGACCACTGTAAAAAAAATAAAAAGCAAAAACCTTTTTTTTACATCCTTTTAAATTCCAGACATTCTTTAATTACATTTTTAAAAGGCAAGAACTACAAAGCAAAATGGAAGCTGTTTACGGCTGGGTATCTATTTTACACACCTTTTCAAGGCAGTGTATTACATTCTTCAGAACCAGCTGGAAAACTAAGATTAAGCCTAACTCTCTTCAGAATTAGTAAATACATTGCTGGAGCTACTAATTCTGCCCTTTAAAAAAAAAACAGCCTAATGGTCTTTTCCAATGTAGGGGAAATTACTTCCAAATATCTCTTTATATACTGGATTTTGGCTGCTTTTTGAAAACATGCATCATAAATTCAGCTCAGGGAATGATTCCTTGGGTTCATGCCAAATTACCAGGTCATTTAAATAGATGCTGTATGCTGTTATGCACTTAAAATTATTTACGCTAGTTTTATAATTTCTTCAATCTGCTCTTTAACACTAACACAGTGGATAACCATTTACTCTAGAAAATCAACATCTTTCCTTTATTTCCTTTCTGTGGAGAGAATGTTATCCAGCATCAGTGTAGCTGCAGTGATGTTTCAGAGGATGTTTCATTTACATTGCAAATAGCGTGATTATCTTTATTTTGAATACTGTATTTGTTCTTGTTAACACCCCTCCCTTTCATTTTTCTCTTTTGAGTTCTGCCCATACTGCTTTGTAACTAGCTTCCCAGGCTTCTGAGGCTTGAGCATTTAGTAGTTCACATTTGGGAGGTGGTGAACGGCCTATTTTGCTGGCTGAGGTACATAATGCTTGTAGCAGTATGGGAAATTAGGATTGATCAGAAAAAACTGGCTTATGAGCCTCAGAAATTGTCAATCAAAATAGCTTTGGTCACTTTAATATCAGTTAAGACTGTAGATAGATAGACGGAAATAATTTTACAATCATTAACTTTGCATGGTAGACACAAGGGGAATGACTTAAGGAGATAGCCTGAGAAGTTAAATTTGGAACTTTACTGCTTTTACTATGCTGTATAATTGCCTAGCTGCATGCCATCTGTTCATCTTCCTCCCTCCAGGCAAAAGGGCATTACAGCTGAGCCAGTAGCAGGAAAGGGTAGAAAAGAACTCCTATACATAGAAAAAATAGCAAAAAAAGCAATTGTAAATGTCAGCAATCACACAGAAACCTATTTTGGGTTGTAAATTATCACAAAAAGAGATCTATTTCTCTCAGCCTCAAATCCTTTTGCTTTTGCATAAAACCCACAAGAGTAATAGGGTAGTCCCAAGTTCACACTCCAACAGCAACAGCTGCAAGGAAGTTCTGGTGCCACAAAGTCAATGATAGATCTCCCATTGATTTCAAAAGAGACAAGAGACTACTCCTAAATTTATTCCTGTCTCATGAGACACTAAAATGATCATCCAAGTTCAATTCCTGATCCTCATTAAAAATATGCTTGTTGAGCTCTCTGACTGTGTTTATTGACAATTCTGCTTGGTAAGTGTTTTTCAATGCATGAAGTTCTTCCCTGGACAGTACATAGGTTCCTTTCTGAAGAACTTGTCTTTCCCAGGTACTTCTGTCATGAAAGTTTCTCTGGTTTTTCCTCCTTTTCTCCACTGTGCCTGCCTTCCTGCCTATTTTTCCAGAGACCAGCAAGAATCAGAGATTTTTCTTCAAAGTGTTTATTTTCTTGAGAAATCCTGACTCTTTGTGCTATGTCTGATCTTGATGTGTCTCTGCCCATGCTTCTGCAGCTCAGACATGCTATTGTGATAACTCTGAATTATTTTTGATGAAGTTAGTATTGTATTATGCTTATTTGCAGCTGGTTGAAAGTAGAAGTTTCTGGGTACATGCAGACCTGGCTGCTAAACATAAACACAAGCCTCATAGCATGGTGGGGGAAGATAAAAAGTCATTAGATAGAATCAAGAGGTGCTAAAGTGTCGCAGACATCTTTTTGTGAAAATCCTTTCCTTAGGATTTTTTCCTCCTGAGAAGCTGAGAGGCTCCATGAACAAAATGTAAACAATGGTTATCTGCTGCTGTGGAATGCAACAGGTGCATCTTTGATTGGCCCATCTTGGATGTTTATAATTAATGGCCAATCACAGCCTAGCTGGCTTGGACAGAGTCCAAGACAGAAGCCTTTGTTATCATTCTTTTCTTTTCTGTTCTTAGCTTAGCTAGCCTTCTGAGGAGAACCTTTTCTTCTATTCTTTTAGTATAGTTTTAATGTAATGTATATCATAAAATAATAAATCAAGCCTTCTGAAATATAGAGTCAGATCTCCATCTCTTCCTTCAACATAAGACCCCTGTGAACACTATCACACTAATTTGGTTTGCTTTGTTGAGCAGCACTGGTGGTCACCTATTCAAAAATGTTTCCTAGCAGGCCAGGAAACATTCTTTCCTACCACAATTTCACTTGACATCTTCCATGGGGATAGTCTCTAAAACAGATCATGTTGCCTTGATTTAACAGCACTTAAAAAAAACCAAGGCATTGTAAAAACAGCTTTGGTCCCTGAAAGTATGGTCAGTATTTGTCTTCCATTTTCCTGACATGGTTAGATGCTGATCTCTGGCTTCAATGGGTGCTAGGCTATTGAACCATCTCTAAAGCCCCAAAAGCACATCATGATCTTGACTGAAGGCTGCTAGTCCAGAGACCCAGCTCACCTTTGTGCTTTTCTCATCTCAGTGATAATCTGTGAGAGAAGTCTGTTAGGTCCTCCAAGGTCTTCAGCAAGGATTGCTGTACACTGATTTCAAGCACAGTTATTGCTACAAACCAAAACTGCTTTTTTTTTTAATTACATTTTTTTTCATTAATGAAAAACTAAGGGCTTCTCACTTGAAGTGAGGATGTCATCATTCTTGTTCAGCTATGCATTTAAAACAGCTTTAACAATCAGAAAATAAAAATAGACAAAAGTTAATTCTCATCAAAAAATTACTTCTGTTGTGTAATGTTATTCTTCCAAAACACATATATATTTCAATTTGTTTAAAAGTGTATGTATACTTGAAGTAAAATTGTATGTTTCTGAATATATTAGTAAATAGTCCATATGTTCTTACAACAGGAAGAACTGTTCTTACACAGATGTTAATTTTTAATTTAGCAATTTAGATCCTGGCACAGTATGACTTTAAAAAAATTCAACAGGTTTCACCAAACTTTTTTATATATATTGACAATATCCTATCCCAGTCACGTTCTTCACTTTCTTCCCTGATTGTAAACTGATTGTTAACTTTGTTGAAATGGTTAATGTCACTAACTTTTCCAGCAGTATAATCACAAATCTCACTAAGCAAGTATAAGGGTCCTCCTTAGAAGAAATTTCTCTTTTCTCATACTCACTGTGGAAAAATGATGCTTGAAGTTTATGGAACAGATATGAAGAAATACATGCACACACATATATCCATATGTATATATTCCCCTTTATATTTCTTCGAAGGTAAAATATAAATAGCCTGGTGAACACAAAATAGCAAAATATTCATAACTAGGAAGATAAATTTTTATGAACAGTTTGTGTAACTCACTTAATGGCCTTATGGGTTGTAACACAAATCTCATGCCCCGACAAGTTGATTCATCTTGTAGTATCTCAGTGAAGCTCAGCTTTTAAATAAATATCTTAACCCTTTCATTTTCTGCTCATGCTCCTAATTTTCCATGGGTCACTTAGTTCCTTTCATTTGGCCCCCCTACCTCTCCCTGTATCATGACCATATCTGGAAGTTTGCAGGACTAACTACATCCATGTGCATTCACAAAAGACTCAGAGTTTCTTCCCATGCTCCAAATGTCAGTGAGATTAACCTGCTTGGGTTTACTATGTGTTTTTTCTCCCTGGAGATCTACAGAGACACTGCACCAAAATGTAAAATGTAAAAGCAATAGGCATAAGCATGAAATAACTACCATGGGGGGAACAGTTAAGGTGGTGCTGACATTTAAGCTTTCAGATTACCTGTATCTAGAGAATGGTAGCAATTTGCAACTCATTCAGACTCCTGATCCAAAGATAACAACAAAAAAACAAACAAACAACACAAAACAAAACAGAAACAAAATGCAACACAACAGTTTTCTATAGGTTTGCCACCACTGGGAGCTACCTCACAGCATAAAGATATATGAGCCTTCAGTGTGATCCTCAAGTGGTTCCAAGCAATAGTAGTGGTTATTGCATTGCAGACTGCTGTAGTGCTAAGGTCCCGTGACTTTGCTCTTTGGATTAGCTTTAAAGAATCTCTACTGTGAGGTAGACTACAGCTACAACAATCTATTATGGAGGCACTCTGTAGTTTACAAAGCAGATTTATGTACTCCAAGAGCACTTGAAAATTTTTCAGTGTATGATTGAGTTTTCCATTTCTTCTTTTGGATGAGTTCACCAATCAGTTCTCTTCAGCTTACTGTCTTTTTTTCTATGCTGCTTCATTAGATTACCTGTGTAAAATTCACCCAGTCCTCTTTGAAGTCTTGTATCTTTCAAGCTTTGAACTCTAGATTTTCAGGCTTTGGATAGCCCAGTGGCAAATGCTCATTCAAATTTATGGTATTCCTCACACTATTTTTTCCCTGCCCTTCTGCTTACATCACTAGTTACATTTCTGTTTTAACAGAAGTCCAGGCTTCACAAATTCATGATTCCAGAACTGGAAAACATGAGTAATTATCCCAGTTGCTTTAAGTCATTAGCATTACCCAATTAAGTAGCCGAACATGACTGTATCTCAATATTCTAGGATTATTGATATAGCAGCTTTTTATGTGTTAATATGTCATTATCTATATCATTACTGATGTCATTTCAAAACTGCTGAGTCAGAAAAGAGGAGTGTTGTGGCAATTTCTCCTTGTTTCTTCCATTTGATTTTGGAATTTGATTTTCTGTGCTAGTCTCTTCTTTGCTTTCCACTGACAGGATCTGACCCAATGATCCACAAATTAAGCTGCCAATTGCTGTTGAAGGTAAATTACAGAGCCCAAGGACAGGATTCATCTCATCTCATCTCATCTCATCTCATCTCATCTCATCTCATCTCATGCTATATATGCCTACCGTGTACATATACATGTGTGAGCCATTGTCCTAAAATTCTTTTTCAATAACTGAAGTTTTCTTCACTGAAAAGTGCCTTCATAGGCACTTTTCAGGTTTGATTGATCTGGCTTATTTTAGATATATACTTTCAGAAGAAATTAATCATTTCCAGGACACCAGTGGCTAGTTTGATTAGACTGTCATAGATTAGACAGGAAAACCGCAGTGACTAACTCAGATTAGGCATCTCCATTTAATCCTATGATTCACATTCTGAGACACACAGAATAAGCTGTTCTGATTTTTTTGCCTACCTCGTTCTTTTCTCAATCTTTCTTGCAAGTATCTTTGCAAGGTATTCCATGTTAGATATCTTATAGATGTGTTTGGCAAAGGTAGTTCCTCTTAAACTCCTGTATTGACAGAATTCTTCAGATAACATTTCTTATATTCTTTATGTATTCATATTATATATTACAAGTAATTATTTGTTTTAATGAGTTCTGTCTGTATATTTCTTTAATTCATCAAAACTGCCAGTGAGTCTTACCATACATGTCCCTCTCTTTTGGGAGTGTTATTTTAGATAACATTTTGCAACTTTTCGAGGGCAGAAGAAGTAGTTATTTTTCTTAAGCAAATGAAGAAAATTTGGTTTTAGAGGGATAGGTAAAATAAATCTTAGAGATGTTTTAGGAAGTTTGATAGTAGTTAATCTGTTACCACTTGTTACCTAACTTTCAGAAAGGGAAGACTTTCTGCAAGGCAATATGACAAGATGATCTTGATATTATATCTTAGCTGAAATTTTCATAGATGGGCTATTCAGTTAAATCTATAGCCAGAACATAGGAAAATGCTTCTGATTCAGAGTAACTTGGATAAGAGGGAGAAGAAGGAAGACAGGAATGACACATGGAGACAAAAAAAAGATGTATTAGTTTAGAGTTTATATATTTTATTTACTAATGTTACTTTGAATAAAGGTCATGTTTTTTATTCAACATTCAGGTCTAAAGGTTTGTGGATCAGGTGAGAAGTCCAGTTGCTTTTTATTTCTCTCACCATGTTAAATAAGAACTACTAAATGTGCAAGTAGATAAAATAACAGACAATTTATATTCTGTCTGTACTGAATGTATAAATTCATGTGAATATGATGGCTATTGTACAAGGAATTAAGAAGAGTAAGGAAAGGATAAGGAATTTTCATCTAGTAACATAAAAAGTATCTAACAAAACTCTAAAGAAATATGTTTCTAACAGAATTTTCTCAGTTTTCTTAATGGTATTCTGCCTAACATAGTAATTCTTGGGCAAAAGTCCAAACATGAATTTCAGTCAGTCTCACAACACTCCTGTAAAAGTTTGGCTATAAAACCAGCTGTAATACAGCTTTGCATGCTGTCATTATCTTTATTGACTGGAAATACGCCACATAACTCCTAAGATTTTTGAGACACATTTTAATTTATTTTATTGCTGACCAAGAATTTTAGTAAGTCATTATAAATGTCCATTTTCAATTTCTGCTAGTGCGATTGATGTGATTTCATATAGAGTCATGGGATCTTTAAGTCTTATAAATGCACAGATTTATGGAACTCTAGTCCACTGCTAGTGAAATTAAAATAGCACTTGCTCCTGCATTAGTTGCTCCTCATGGGAATTCAAACTCCAAACTCATTGTGACCTGCCTGAAAAAGTCCATCTTGATGTTTTAAATGGGCAGGGTGGGAACAGGATCCCTAGATTGTCTCAGTTAGCCTGCTGGTTTAAACTGATAACAGTAACTAAATCAGATAACAGCAGATTTATATGTTTCTGGCCAAAATCCTGATGATTTTATTTATTTTATTTCTGTTCAAGTGAAACCCTGCTGAAATTAATGTGTTAACTGATGATATGACTAGGTGGAGCAAGTGGCTGAATGTATTTCAAGAATTCAGCAGTGGGGGAGGGTGTAGTTGTTTTTTGCATACAGCTTACACAAAATAAAAATATGTCAACATACTCTTTTGCTTCACATACTTCTTGTGTTTTACTGTGCTATTATGAAAGTCTGTGTCACATAAACACCCCTTTCTCCCTTAGTAACACAACAGCTAACTATTCATTATGAGTGAAATAAGCAATAGTTGCTTAAAGTGCTCAAGCTGTTCACATTTAGAAATATGTAAGGGGATACCTCAGCAGAGGATGTATCTTCTCTTCTTTTTCATCATGTCAAGCTTTCTTTCAAGTACCACACATTATTCATCAGAAAGATATTAGAGTGCATTTAAAATGCACATTCCATTAGTGTCAGAATATTTACTATGCAATGCTCAGATTTTCACCATCACATGCCTGTGTTGAAAATTGTGAAAAAAAGTGATGATGCCATTACACTTCTTCAGCCCATTCTCATTTTTTATCACTTTTTGTTTTCAATTCTTTAGTTCATTTCGTTTTGTTAGATTTTCTCACACAGATTCTGACTCCTTCACTCACAGGTGGTGAGAGGTAAAGAGCTCATTAGGGGGAAATCTACTGTCACTGGAGGTTTGTGGCAAACCTCCTGATGTCTTCCCTGCACACTGACAGTAATGAGAATTGAGGGGGTATGCATCACTCTGATCTCCTTACTTATCATCAGTGAATGGGTGTAAAGAAATTTTGGAAACCATACTGTGCATTTTTGGGGGAGGCAAGAATAAATAATTTAAAACTTTTCTTTGACTTCACTCTGAACACTGTTTTCAGAACATACATGAGAACCAGTGGGAAACTAAGGAAATAACATATCTTAAAAGAGTTTCCCTTTTTTCAAACTATTTGCTATCTCTGTGCAAGACAGATTCCCAGAGCACTACCGAGTCAAAAGAAAGCCTGTCAACATATCCAAATTATTCCCAAAGCTCTGAGAATTGGCTGGGGTAGAGGGGTGTGGGGGTGTGGGCAACGGACACTGGCCAGCCACAGCATGCTTTACCCGCATCTCCCATCAGAGAAAGAAGGTTCAGTTGGAACTCTTGCAGCCCACACTTTGGCTGGGTTGATGCTTTCCTGATGGAGCTACATGTTCATTGAAGTTATTGACATTACCTAAATGGGGTTAAATCTCTTCCTTTTTCATCTCTCAGCACACCTGTGCAGGACCAGACACAATTTAGTGCTTATTACTGAAAGCTTATTTTCTGAGAAATGACCAAGATACAGTGTAAAAAGAAACCTAAAACTGACACTCGGGGGTTTTTTTAGACCTCTTATTTTCACAGATTCCTTTAGCATCAATTTCAATTTAGATGCTAATCTCATTTTTGCTTTTTGGGGGAGTGTGAATTGAAACCTGTGTGATTTGAAGCATAACATAAGGGCGCACTTCATATTACACTCCTATTATAGAGTGGATCATATCAACATAAACAGCATATATCAGGGTCTCAGAAATGTGCTGCAGAAACATCTCACATGACACTTTAAAGAGAGTCTAGATGGGGGAAGATCCTCGTTTCTTTTGCTTAAACTACTACTGCAAAACAGAAAAAGAAAAAGGGAATGTAAAGGGGCAAAAGCAAAACCAAAAAATCAAAATGAATGGAGTAAATTAATTACTGTTCTAAAATGGAAAACAAAAGAAAGGAGCTTGCCAAATATAAGATCAGGTAAAATCTTGCTCTCTAGATCAAAGTAAATTAAAATTAATTCCATTGTTTTCTGCAAATTCTTTTAGATTTGCACTAGTCTAGGCGACAGATGGAATTAGTCAGGCTTTGCATCAGTTGCACTGAGAGCAGAATTTGTCTCTGTAATACTGCAAGAGGGAGGGCTGTTTTTCAGTGCAAAGAATCCTTCTATTGATCCTACATTTTCTCCCCTTTGTTTGTCCTTAGCTATTCATATTAGTTTTAAATTCCCTTTGTTCACTCTCTTTCCTTTGCTTCCCAGTCTGTGTAAAAGATTCTGAAACATGCTTCATTACCAGTTTCCACTCCCACATTTTAGATTTATTTTTACAACCCTCCTACCTCTGCAGTAATTCTTCTTAAGACTGTTCCCACAATACCAATATCTACTGCTTCCTATCCCTCAGGCACTCACGCTGTCGTACCAAACACTGTTCAGTCTTTTACTTGAAGAAAAATGCTAGCACACCACAACAAGCTGAGTGCACATGTTCTTCTCTTATACTGATTTTACTGACTTTTTGATGCAGCTATTATCTCAGTTTATTCAGTAAAATTTTCTAAGGTCTTTCCATTATAAGGAAATCTTGGCTGCCCTTCCAAGAGCATATAATGTCACCACACTGTCTTTTGGTCACATTTTCAACAAGAGGTAATGCAGCTAAGTGAAATACCATTTTCTGACAGAAAGTTTTCTTTAGCCAGCCAAGATGTAACCATATAAACTTATAAATCTTCTTGAACTTTTTTCCCTATCTTCCTATCAACCCTGTCTTACCTATACCATACAACATCTTAGTCATTTGCCAAGCACCACTCCCCATTTGCACATAAAAACATAAAGAAAAACAGTTGTGAAGAGGTTTACACACAGCATGTGCAAACCCATTCAGAGTAGAAGACAACAAAGATTCCAATTTCAAGGAAAGTGTCATGGTCTGCTGCTCCAGTCTATGCAGAGATATAACACAAGGCAGTTTTGCAATTGCAAACATTTATGGCCTTCTGCATTCCCTAAGAATGACTATTATTTCTAATTGGAAAGCACAGCTTTGTGATTACAGAGTTGAACAGAAATTAAAAAGCAGGTTGCTCTTCAGAGTTATTCCTCTTAGTCCCCTCATGGACAGTGAACAAATCATTTTTCTTTCCTGTGCTTCAGTTTCTTTTCCTGTACAGTGCATTCTAAATGCTTTCATGGTTATTAATCCATATTTATTACATGAATGGCTTGTGTACAGAGCTTCCAGTAAGTTTTAATCAGGTGCATGCATAAGCACATAAAGAAAAACTCTAATGTTCACCTATAGAAAAATACGTATTTTCTTATGCAGAGTGTACGTTACTTTATTCAAAGCATAAGTGGACACCATTGCAGTAATTATTCTGTCATTTCCACTGACTACAGTTTCCAGTCTATATCCAGTCTATTGCAATCACACCAAAAAATAGAGAAGAAATTGCCACAATCTACTTCTGACCTGACTTTAACTGACCATTAATTGTGTTTGCACTATCTAAACTACTGTAACTTTCCATCTGCATGTGCTTTTGGCCTGGATTTTTCCCTGGATAAAGCTATCACACTTTATACAGCACTTGAATTTTAAAAAGAGGAAACGCAACTACATTAAAGAAGAAAAAGAAGGAGCTGATGTGTCTGATAAGGCAGGGAATTACTAATCCTTTCTTTTGGTGAGACTTGTTCCCACTGTGTCAGAACCTTTGCACACAGCAAATTGAAAACGTGATGGAATCATCTTCCAGCATTCGGATGTAGTAAGAAGAGTGAAGATCAGGTGACACAGGCTTCAGCAAATGTTAGCAGGCAAACTTTGTCCCCTACTCCACTAAATGTTTGAATGTTGCCTGTAGCTCTTCCAAGAGTTCACATTCAGATGCTTCCAGTGTAATCTGTAAAACAGAATGCTCTGCAGGAAGACCTTCAGCAATGGTCAAATGCAGACCTGAAGGGATACAGAATGAACACAGGAACGCACAGTGGGTTTAGCACTTTATTATACAGTCTGCTCAAAGAGAGTTTCAGAGAGGAGTTCCTGCTTCATCTAGTTTCACTTTTTAGATAATTGTGGATGTGTAAGCAGGATTCTCATTTCTCCATCTGAGGTGTGTTTTGAGAGCTGGCGCAGGGCTGTGGCATCTTGTTAACAGACAAGGTTATTTCGTCAGCAAACAACTGAGTCCCAGGAATCTCTTAGCACAGTTTAATGAAATCACACAAACCATTTCCCTGGATCTTGTAATGAATGGACAGACACTAAATCACACAGACTTTAAAGTGAAGTATTTGCAACTAGTAATGATTGGATGATAAGATTATTTCTCAGTAAAGATGATGTTTTAACTGTTTTTCCGATGTGGGTTTTTGGGTGTTTGGGAGTTTGGGTTGTGTTCGGAGTTTTTAGTTTTCTTGTTTTTACTGGGGTTTTGTGACTTTTTGTTTTAAGTGGCATATTTTGTTTTGGCTTTGTGGTTTTATGGTTGTTTGGGATGGGTTGGGTTGGGTTTTTGTTTGTTTGGTTGGTTGGTTGGTTGGTTGGTTAGTTGGCTGGTTTTGTTTTGGTCTGTACTTACATTTGTCAGCAAAACAGACTCTTCTCATTGTGGCTTTCTCCTGACTGACTGGCTGACTGACTGGCTGACTGACTGGCTGACTGACTGACTCTAAGGACCACTGGAAAGATAACAGTACTGTTCATGTAAATTTTAAAACAAACTCTTAATCTGAAATAGATAACCCTGTTTTGAAAAGCTGTCCAATCCAAAGAAGCAAACTCAAGAGAGAATCTATCAACATGACTAAGAATATCTATAAGTCCTGTAGAAGTCACGACAGACATGCACATTTCCATCCAAGGAAAATCTCACTGTATGTAACTACATTTTAAAGAGACATGCATCTGTTTGCAGCTAAATGCTCTGGAGTTGTAGGAAGCTCTGTGCCCTTGGATTTGCCCTGGGCTGAAATTAATGTACTTGGAAAAAAATATTTACTGAGAAACAGGAAATCTTTCAGATTTAGACAATTTTTCCAGAAACTAAGCATTTAATATGCATGTTCATAATAGAAAAGGCTGTAGAAGAAATTGCATGTAGCTTCCAAAAGCCCTCACCAAGATTTGGAAAACACAAGCAAGATGGAGAAAAAAGAGAAGCTACAATAATATCACTGCTAGATACCTTGAGTCTGTAGAACACGAGCAGCCATGCTAACACCCTCAGTGCTGGACAGTCAACCATCACAGCAGGAGCTTCTCCATTTCCTGAAACACCTTTGCTACACACGGATATGCTAGTACCTACCTTTTACTTCCCAATAAAAAACCAACAACATCTACAAGTTTTCTTGATGTCACTGTCAGAAGGGAGCATTTTGCAAAGGATTCTTAAACCTTTGCTCATTTTCTTCATCTCTCTATTCCATTAGTCATATAGGAACAGAAAGGCATTTATTTTTCTCATATGCTTACTAGTATTAATACAGCTGAATCAATTAAAGCAGATTAGATCTTTCTAATAATTTTAAACATGAGGAAAGACACTTTTTGCCCCTTTATTACATAATACAGATGTATATGATACAATACAGATGTATATATTGTGCATTCTTATTTTAGTCAAAAAATCTCCTCTATGTTATAAGAACCCCTACAACTCAAAACAGGTATGCATAACAAATTTTAGCAGCAGGCAAAGAGCAATATCACCTCCATTCTGTGGGACAACACAAACTTTTGCTAGCAAGTAGAGCAAGTAGAGCAGCAAATAGAGCAATACCCTCAGAGCGTGGTTCTGGGCCTCAGTTTTGATCTGGATCACATTTTGTTGGGATTTCTGCTGTTATTCAGGAGGTAACCACACTTAATTATCTGTCTCCTTTTACAACAAGATGGAAGTTGCAGGACTGTCTGATTACTTCAATGACATTCCCATTTGAAGACCTGCACTTTTATGAAATTGAACCTCATTAAATCAAAGGTCCTTTTCTATGTTATGCTGTTATATATCAACTCCCTTCACTGCAGACACTTTCATTTGATGTTACTTTTATCCCGTTTTAATGTACTGTGAGTGTCAGAGCAGCCCTGGCATCTGACATTATTTTTGACAACGTTCCATTTTATCATTTGCAAATTCTTGGCATGCTAAAACTCCCATTGATTGAACATCCCAAAGGGAAGGAGGCAGGTAAAAGTGAAAAGAGTGAGAAGATGAGATATGAAAATCCTGACACTCATGTTTATTTCACAGATTAATTATTGCAAGTAATTTGATTTCCAAGGATTTATGAGGTCAGCTGTATTTGCTGTAATTTATTTAGAACATAATTTCCAGATTTCAAATAGGCTTCAGCCCTGCCTAAAATGTTGCTTCCAGACTCAATTTTTTCTATTTCACATGACAAATATTTTGATGTAAAGTTCTGTAGCTAATTTAAAGTGATCATTTTACAGAAGATATTGTTGCTTGTATTATCTGGCACTATTGCCCAAACACATCTTAAGGAGTTGTTGAAATAATTAGGCTGAAAATAATTAACTTTTTAAGTATCACTCAGTTCTAAAGTTGTGCAGAGGTACCTCAACAGATCATCTAGTCTAAACTTCCTGCTCAAACAAGGTGAGCTACTGTGGATTGCTGAGGGCTGTGTCCTGTTGGATTTTGAGTATCTCCGAGGATGGAGACTCCACATTCTCAAGGCAAGCTGTCCCACAAACCAGTCTTGCAGGGGGAAAAATGAAAACAACTTTCCCCCTGCCACACTCCACCCCCTCCCCCCCAACCCACATTTCCCTTATGTTTAAATGAAATTTCTTGTATTTTTCCCTATGTCCATTGCCTCTTGTCTTAGTCCTGCCACTTTTTAATCTTTTAGGTCCTTTGCTGGACTTGCTCCAGTCTTTTGATGTCTTACATGTCCTGGGGAGCCCAACATAGGACCCAGTACTCCAGATTGAGTACAGGGGAAGTATCACCTCTGTCTACCTGAGCAGTGTTCTGCCTCATGCAGCTCTTAATTCTTTTAACCTTGTTGTTTTGCACAAAAGCACATTGCTGGCTCATGGCAAGTTTGGTGTCCACCAGGTCAAGTCATTTTCTGCCAGACTGATTTCCAGCTGAGCAACCCCCAGCCTCTGTTGATGTGTGGGAATAATTTTGTCCAAATGCAGAATTTTGCATTTACCTTTGTTGAGATTTGTGAGGTTGCTGCTCATTTTTGTCCAGGCTCCTCCAAGTTGCAACACATCCATCTGGTCTATCAATCACTCTTCTCACACTTTTGGAGGAAACTCTGTCCCATAACCCAAGTCACTAAAAAGGATGTTAAATAATATTTGCCTCCATTTTAATCTCTGGGGTGCTTTACTAGTGACTGGCATCAATCTGAAACTTGTGTTCTGGTCACAACCAGTTTTAAATCCACCTCACTGTCCATATATTCAGCCCAAATTTCATCAGTTTATCAGTGAGAATGTTACAGGAAATAGAGTTGAAAACCTTTCTAAAGGTAAGATGAACAGAATCCAATGCTTTCCCCTCATCCACCATGACAATCACCTCATCATAGAAGTCTATGTAGTTGGTCACACATGATTTCCCCTTTATAAATCCCTGCTAATGACTTCAAATTACTTTCTTGTCCTTCATGTGTTGTTGGGAAATGTTTTTGAAGAGGATTCAGTCCATTGCTTCCATCAGATAAAGGAGAGACTGACTGGCTTTTGTTACACTGGATCCTCCTTCTTTTCCTTCAGAAGGCAGAACTGGCAGTTGCTCTCTTCCAGTACACAGGAATCTCCCTTACTGTCCAGAGACTTTCAAAGCTAATCAGGATTGTTCTTGCTCTGAAAAGCATCAGCTCCCTCAGCACTCAAGAAGTGCATCAGGTTCCAGGGGCTCACGTAAGTCCAGTTTTGTTTAAATATGCTTAGAGTAGATTCTTATTGCCCAGGAATTCCTGAAGACAGGTCTTACCAGTAAAGACCAAGGTGAGAGTAGCAAAGATTCCTTTTGTCTTTTCAATGTCCTTTGTGATGAGATCCCCTTTCCCATACTTTTCTTCAACTTCCTTCTGCTGCTTATGCATGTGTAGAAACTTTCTTTCTTTCTTGCACTTCACCTTCAGCTCCAGAAGGGCTTTTGTTTTCCTAACCCAATACCTTTATGTTAGTCCAGTGTTTATCTATTTATGTTAGTCCAGGGTACTTTTTCTCTGCTTCCACATTTTACAATGTTCCTTTATGTTTAAGTTCAGTCAGAAGCTCCATCATCATCCATTAAATCCTCCAGTCAAAATGGACCTTTCTTGATCTTGGAGAAGGCAAACCTTGAAAATCCATCAGTTCTCCTGCACCTCTTCTCTCTGGGACTGCAACTCATGGGATTCTTCTAAGCAGATTTCTGGAGCACATTGAAGAATCTCTCCAAAAGTCTAAGCTGTGACCCTACTTTTTTCTGTTTCCATCATTCAGATTCCTTATCACCTCATGAACACCATGGCCTGTTCCTGAGGTTTACATCCTGATCAATTCTTCCCTGTTTGTGTGACATCCAACAGAGCATCTCCTCTCATTGTCTCCCTGATGGTCTGCGTCAAGAAGCTGCCTTCAACACTCTCCCAAAATGGCTTGGATTTCCCACTGCTGTAGTCTCTTTGCGACATATATTGTTGGGCTTCAAGTCTCTCATAAAACATAGGGCCTGTGAGCATAAGGACTCTTCCAGCTGTAAGACAGCCTCATGTACATTTTCTTCCTAGTAAGGCAGTCTCTGGCACCCACCACATTGTCATCCATGCGGTTTCCCACTAATCCAGACCCATCAGCTCTGCTCAGCTCATTGTTCGTCTGCAGACATGCACCCCGATGCAGTCTCATGCAAAGGCTAGTCCCCTCATGCTGCCCTTTCTTGGTAGCCTGTATCCATCCACTCCAGCTGTGTGAGCTATTCTAACATGTCTCCACGATTCCAATGAGATAACAACTCTCTAAGTGCACACAGACCTTTAAGTCTTACAGTTTGTCCCCTTCAGAGAGGCATAAGGCATCCTGTTTTCCTAGGAAGATTAATGGGGAATCTTCCCTGCAGTTCTGTCTGGTATGCACTTCCCTGTTAATGTGGATATATTTGAGTGGGGCCACCTTCTGCCCTGATCTGTTGATTACAACATCTCTTGTATTTATATCAACTTAACACCCCAATCTTATTCATCACTTCTTCACATTACTGCTCGTCTTCTTCCCCTGTTCCTAATTCAAGTGTTTCTTCACCAGGCTAGCTAGCCAGCTGGCAAAATGCTTTTTGTTCTGCTTGATCAGATGGATCCCATTCCTCACAAGCAATCCTCAATCCTCACAGGGGGTCGTTGGTTGTACAAAACAAAACTGTGTTGTCATCAGTGTTTAACAGCTGCAAAACCAATTTTTGACCCACATGTATATTTGCTGTAAAAATATATGCTGGATGCTAAAGGTTAAAGTTTTATCATAGCTCTTTGTTTTTTTTCTCTATGAATGCAGGTCTCCAATGACAGCATGTCATTTGTTACTATTTATCACGAGGTTGTGAGTCACATAAGACTGCTCTTGTTCTTTAGTTCCCTGCATGTTGCCCTGTGTAGCATATCACATTGCTTGCATTCACTTTCTAATCTGTGCACTGGGAAAAAAGTGTCCCTTCTGACACTGGGAATCAACCTAGTGAAACTACCGATACAAGTAATTGTAACTGAGAGAATAGTTTAATTTCAAGCTAATTTGAGAACACCAAGAATTCGCCCGTTTTAACAGCTGTGTGTTTCAGAAAGGATATTCTCTTAGAGCATACTGCACCAAGCAAGCTATGACATTAGAAAAGTAGCAATGGAGAACCCATGAGTTCTAAATGCTTGATATCACTACTATATGTGTAGTCAGGAAGAAAAATTGTAGTGTGCCTTTGAGATATGATTCTAACCCCATCATTCAGATTAAATTATGGACATGATAGATTATATTCTATCTAGTCCTACTTGATATTACATCTAATAATTTAGATAACATTTGAAAAATAATGGGCAGAGTTTGAGAAAGGAAGTCATAAAGTAAAGAAGAAAGTCATTTTTTGTAAAGAAAAACTGTGATTCCATTTAAAGTAAACCTAAAAAAAATACTCTTTTGCCTACCATGATCTAAACTTGCCAACTTTTGGTAATTCTGCACATCTAGGCTACCTCACATATCAAAAATATTTATCTGCATCAGGCCAACACTTCCAATTGACTCAAGCAAAAAGTTACATTCACCAAAGACATTCCTTTTCCTTTTCTATCAAATTCAATGAGCACTTTCAGAGCTCACAGAGGCCATTTTAAAGAACAGTAGTAAAAGGTGTTACAAAAGGATGTCTAGGAGACCAAATCTCTCAGAAAAGTCTCCCAGGAGGGCGCAATCTCTTGTCTAGGAGAATGTATGGAGAACTAAGTGTGGCACCTTCCTCAGATGGACTGTGTCCCCCATATGGCACCTTTGGGTCCAGGGACAGCCTTACTATTCAGCACATGCAGGAGCAAGATAGATGAGCTGCAATGTACCTGGCACATCTGGGCCATGTCCTGTGCTCGTGCCAGTGCTGCTGCCTCTCAGGCATGCAAAATGACTGTAAATACCTAAACCCAGTGCTGTCTTTGGCCTTGAATCCACATGCAGGAAGAGATAGAGTAAGGTCAGATAGGGTTATTTTCTGAAGCCCTGGGGATCTGCTCATGTTTGCAATTTCTAAGGAAGGAGGGGTGCAACAAATTAAGCGCATTGCCCCTATGGCACTTTATCACAGAGCAGGAAGGCTTTTTAGCCCTTAGCAGAAAAAGTGAAATAAGGAAATAAAAACCTAGGGATGGAATGAGGAGATGAGGGCAATGAAAGCAGCTGCCAAAATTGAGCCCAAAGGCAGAAGGTCTGCTAGTGACAGACGGTAGTGACCAAAACACTGCTGGAAGCAGAGACCATATGCAATATTTATTTATTTGAGGTTTAACAGTTCCTATGTGTGCTCCTAACAAACTGCTTATAACCAAGGTTCCTTTGGCTAAGGTTTTAATGATACGTGCCCATCTGCACAGTTTCAATAGTATATGATGTCTCTGGTAAAAGAAAGTTTTCCTTAGTTAAAACCCTCAAACTATATCTTGCGTCCAGTTAGTATAAAGAATCGAGGCAAAATCATTGCTTCCAGGATCATCTTTAGCAGTGGAATAGAAATGTCCTAAGCTCCAGTTCTCTCATAAGTGGTCAATTAATAAATGGAATAATGTAAATGCAGCTTCTTTTCCTGGGCTATTTAAATCACACCTCTGGCACAGTAAAAAATGATGCTTTTCTGGTCAGCTTATAATGTTTTAATTGTCATTTTTAATTTAATTCCACGCAGAATTTTCTTGTGTCATAGGTCCCTCAGGAGGCTGGAAATATCACATAGATTTTATTGAATACTTCATTCCAATTCCCACCCTGCAGTTATAGAGCTGTCACTAAAAAAATAAAAACCTCTGTAATTGTAAGATAAGATGGCTACATCATCTGTTTCATTATTTCCATTTTTTAAAATTTTACTTAAAAAAAACCCCAACTCAAAACATGAAATTTCTTAGGCAGTATCCACAGTCCGGGTGTTTAAAGTGTCATAACCACTAACTATGTTTTGGTTTAATTTTATCACTACCTCTTGCTTTTTAGATCTATCTTTCAATTACGCCTTTTCCTGTAAGGAATCTCAAATCAACATCACTAAAAAGAAAAATAAAAAGTAATTGGTGGCTTGATGGAATTTGAGATAATAATGGTGCTACCATAGAAAATAAGGATCATATTCTGCCTTTAATTTATTTCTTTGCTTTGAATGTGCTTTGGAAGCAGACTTAGCCAGAGGTCCCAGAAATGCTGTGCCTAAGTGGCGGACCTGGCAGCCACTTAAAGCATTCGAAACTCAACAGCAGGTTTTTTTGGGAATTCAGAATAGCTTTGCAGTTGAAATGACAGGTATATTTCATATTGGCAGAGTGTGATTTCACTGTCTGGATTTTGGCCAAATTATCAGGGTCATGCTCTTATTCTTAGGAAGAGAGTATTGGGATTTTTAATCATCTCAAGCAGTTGGGAGCTTGGTTTTATTTCTGAATTAAATTTAAACACTTCTCTCAGGACCCTGAGACAATGCTGAAGCACCTGTTCATAAAGGCTCAGGCAAAAAACCATGTTGCTTGATTCTAACACATTACCCTCACTTGCTGAATTTTCATGCCTGATGCCATTTCCCATCCCAGAAATTGCCAGGTATGAACACACTCTGTCTATGAGATCTGATGACAGCAGCCCAGCAGAGAAAGCACATACTGCTGATGTTTTCACTGCCTTCCACAAATAATTAAACCTTTATTTCAGGCTGAGAAAATGTTATTAGCAAGGGTCTCAAAAAACCTCCTTCCAATTTGGCTAATCAGTATTAGCATAAACAAAGTAGCAGTGCAGCCAGGCACAGCAGATCCAAGAAAGCACATGCTTTAGTGCTGACAAATAGCACAACATATTTTAGGGCAAAGAAAAAAAAGGAAATGTTTGTCAAATTAAGAGGATCCTCAGCTTACTGAACAGGAGCCCTTTTTGCAATAATGTGAGGAAAGGCCCTCTAGTATTCAGCACAATTTGCAGCTGTAAAAATGGAAACAGAAGGGTGGGTTGTACTCCTAGAGGAATACATTATGAATCAGAGCAAGGGCAAATTCAGGACACCTTGTGGGGAAAGACAAGTACAGAGAAAATGCTCCTCCCTCAATTTGTCATCTCCTTCACTCATGAAATCTTGTATTAAAATCTTTATTTTTGGTTGATTCATTCCATCTGGATGGAAGATTGAAAGATTTAAGATCAGCCCATAGGTAACACTTAGCACCATGAGAATTGTGGATTTTGGGGTGTCCATTGCTCAGCCTGCAAAGCACTGGGGAAGGGACAGGAAAATTTTTAAGCACATTTAAAAATCTATTTAACTAAACCAATTTCAAAATCAGCCTACTTCCATGTCACACAGAAAAGCTTTGAAGAATCTTTGAGGCTTGTAGGGGGTGGAAATAAAAGTGATTGATGATACTTTGTATCTTAGATATATAACCACATCAGCGATTGAAGAGACAGTCTGCCTTCCTTTGCAGTGCAGGACCGGAAATTCTTTGTTTTATTGTAACTTGAAGGAAACATGAACACATAGCATGGGAGAGTCGTTGAAGAGATTTTTATCAGGAGTCCAGAGGTAGTGACTTCACTTAGTGAAGAAGGGCAAGAGCGAATAAATCAAACTGTCTTAGTAAGAACATTTTGCTTGATGTATCAAAAGACGCTACCTCCTTGCTAGTACATGTAAGATTTCTAAAGGTAGATACCCACATATTCAGCTCTCTGGCATGCCCTTATCCTCCTGACAGCTAGGAAGACAAGGGGATGGATTAGTGAAGTTTGATTGTAAAAAGTATTGGAGAGTAAAAATATATGTATGCTGATGAACAGAAGCCATTAAGAAAGTCCCAGAAGGTAAAGAAGAGGGTAGAACTGAGGAAAAGGAAAGAGATACAACAAGAAAAAGAAAATATTGTACAGTAAATTTAGAACCATGGCATACATCTTAGGCATCTAATACACTGCAGCCACTCAATATGCAGTTTGCTTCAGGTTTAAGGACTATTGGGCAAAATGTGAAGTAAATAGCAGCCAGACAGAAGGAAAATCATACAGATTAAGGGCCAACAGATCTTATTGCAGTGACCTTGCACTGTAATTGGGTACAAAAACATTTACAGAGTGATCTCTACTCTGTATATAACATTACATTATACACATGCATTCAAAATTATCATGGCTGGGAAAATGAAATACCATTTCATTTGAAAGACTTTTTTTTCCAAATCTTTTCCTCTGAGAAAAACAAGCCAATTACTCTTGCATAAAACACCAAGACCCTCTACCCACTGGCTAAAATGGCACTAAGAGGAAGCTTGACCGGCTGTGAGCCATGCAATATATCTTATCATGCCAATGACAGAATCACATAATTTTTGGGGGTGGAAAGAAGCTAAAATATCATCTAGTCCATCTTCCCTGTCGTGGGCACAGACGTCTTTTCCTTGGTCAGTTTGCTTAAAGCTCTGCCAAACCTGACATTGAACACTTACAAGGATGGGTCATCTACATCCTCTCTGGAAAACCAGCATCTGAGCACCCTCATGATAAAAAAAAAGTCTTCTTAAAGAATCCTTTCTGCAATCTAATCTACTCTTTTTATGTTTAAAACTCTACTTCCATTCTGTCACTGCAGGCTGTGGTCCTCCTCCTTCTTTCTCGTAAGTGCCATCTAACCATTGAAAGAATGCAATAAGGTATGCCTGCCTCCTTCTCTTCTCCAGGCTATACAACTCTGCATCTCTCTCAGCTTTTCTTCTTAGGAAGGATATTTCAACCCTCTGATCATTTTTGTAGCTCTCCTCTGGACCTGTTCTAGCAGGTCTATGTCTCTTTCATACTGTGGACCCCAAAGCGGGATGAAATACTCCAGATGGGTTCTCATAAGAGCATAGTAGAGGGCAAGAACCACCTCCCTCAATCTCTCAGACACCCTTCCTTTTATGCAGCCCAGGATGAAATTGGCTTTCTGAGCTACAAGAAGACAATGCCAGCTAATACTCCCAAGTTCTCTTTGGGACTGTCGTCAATCCATCCGTAATCCAGTCTGCATTGATACAGGCAATTGCATCAGCCCATGCAATACCTTACACTTGGTCTGGCTGAAATTCATGGGGTTCACATGCCTGTCTCCACATGCCTGTCCAGGTCCCTTTGTATGGCATCCTGACCTCAAGCACATCAATAGCATCACTCAGCTTGGGGTCATCCATAAACTTGTTGAGGGTGCACTGCATCCTGCTGTTGATGTAATTGATGAAGGTAATGAACAGTACTGGTCCTGGTATGGACCCTTGAGGGACACCACTTATTGATCATTTCCCTTTGCACATTGAGCCATTGGCTAACTCAGTAGATGTGGCAATCCAGCTAGCTCCTTATCTACATCAAGCCTATTCCCCACAATTAAGAGGCAAAAGTCTGTTGTAGAACACTGTGAAATACCTCACAGATGTCCAGGAAGATGACATCAGTTGCCCTTCTCTTATCTGCTATTGCAGTCAGTCCAACAATTGTGAAGGAGCAGTTTTCCCTTGGTGACACTACATTGCCCGTCCTTAATCACTGCCCTACCTGCCTTATGCTTCAACATAGCTTCCAGTATGATTTTTTACATGATCTTAGCATTACTGAAGTGGAACTGTGGGGAATTCCCAAAGGTCCTCATTTTACTTTTTAAAAGAAAAGTGAAATTACCTTTTCTTTAGTCTCTGAGAAATTCATCAGACTGTCATAACTTTTATAGTATGATGGAGTGTGGGTTGGAAACTATGACTATTCCAACCAACAAAACAAACGGTCCATTTTACTTATGAGAGGTCTCTCAGTCCTAACGTTAATTTTGGATAAGCAATTAATGAGCTCCTAATACTGGTACTGACAATTTCTGTATTTTCTGTGGCTACCAGCATCTTCTTGGAAGTCATTTCTGGCAGTGACAATAGAAAGATTAAGATTTCTGGCTTGCCTAAAGTGTACCTAATTTGCTTTAGATGAACAACCTCTGATCCAAACAGATGAAGCCAAGATAGATGATGGGTTTCAGTCCTAATCTGGGTTCTGGAGTGCTTGCAGAAGGGGTTGTGCAGATGTATGGGCAGCCCTGATGGGCCTTCAGTGGTCTAAGGATTTGTTTCTTCTTCCTATACTGCAGTAGACAGAGCCACCATAGTGGCTTCCTTGAAGTGCATATGGTCCTTCAGCAGGACATTCTCTGACAGCCAGAGAGCAAATGCCATGCCAGCTTGTGAAGGTCTATCCCCTCACAGTGTGGGAGACTTTGCCTAGGAGATTATTCTCCACCTGCTTCTTCAACAATTTTCAAGCAGGTGTGCTAACTAGTAAGACCTTGAACATCAGGGATTGCAATGTAACTGGCAATGTACAGAGCTACTTGCTTTCACATGGTAAACAGTTTTAGCAGTTCTTTGCAGCAATGCTTAATGGAATATAAGTGAATATAAGAAATATCTTTCTAATTTTGACCATATTCTTAGAAGATTTTAAACAGTTGTATGTGAGTCCATACCTTTGCTTAGCACAAGTGGTCAGTCACTGTAATAACACTTATCATGAAAAATTCACTTTGCATTACAACATTTGTCGTAGACATCTTTTTGTGAAAATCCTTTCTTAGGATTTTTTCTTCCTGAGAAGCTGAGAGGCTCCATGAACAAAATGTAAACAATGGTTATCTGCTGCTGTGGAATGCAACAGGTGGATTTTTGATTGGCCCATCTTGGATGTTTATAATTAATGGCCAATCAAGGCCGAGCTATCTCGGACAGAGTCTGAGACAGCTGGCTTTTGTTATCTTTTCTTTTCTATTCTATTCTTGGCTTAGCTAGCCTTCTGAGATGAAACCTTTCCTTCTATTTCTTTTAGTATAGTTGTAAGGTAATATATATATCATAAAATAATAAATCAAGCCTTCTGAAATATGGAGTCAGATCTCCATCTCTTCTCTCATCCTGAAAACCCCTGTTACCACTGTCACAAATATTGCATAAAATTCTATTGGACATGCTCCTTTGTTTTCTTGATTCACCACTGAAATTCTCAGTACCATGCATTTTCCATGTATTGCAACTGTTCCGGATATAGACTTCTCTGTTGGAAACAAAAACTACACCAATAGACACACCCCACCCACGCTCAAACACAAAAAGACAGGTGTGCGCGCACACACACACACACACACACACACACACACACACACACACACAAGGAAGGAAAAACATAGGAATGATTGTATTGCTTTTTTGTCATTTCTACCAATGATTGTTTTGTGCTGTCAGATCCAATAATGGACTCTAAACTGCTGCTCATTTCTCCATGATCCCTCCATGAATCAAAGGAAGGAAGCAGACAATACAGAAACACCACAGTCTATTGGCAACCTTTGGTACTTTACAACCATTTTGTCAGAGAAGCACAGCTTGCCCAGGTATGTACTGATGTCTCCTCTTTTTCAACACCTTCTCAAGCTCTCCTCAATCTATAAGATCAAGCCTGAGTAATCTGTCTTCACTCTCAGTACTTCTCACAGTATAATACTATCCTATTGATATGAGACGTGCAATTAGGTAGATCATATTTCATCCAGGCTGGTCCATGGTATATCCTTACCTCATAGTTGCTACATTTTGAAATAAACTTTTTCCTGCTTTTTCCCCATACCACTCATTACATGATACCAAAACTTTCCCATAAACATGCATAATACTGCTTCCTTATTGTACCTAATTTTTTCTCAGCATCATGTATTTGAAATTTTCTTATTTTTTTCCTACCCATTAGAAAACACAAACCCACAAATCAAAGTGTTGTAGATGTACTGCTACTGTTGCCATTTGTTCTTATTGTATCATTGCTTTCTTGTATTCTTTCATCTGCCTATATCCATTTGGGGTACGGTAAGTCCTTTGAGGCAAGAACCCGAATTTTGCTTCCTGTTTGGACAATGTCTGAAACATTAAGGCTTCAGTCTCTAACAGGAGGGTAATACAGATAAGCAAATAAAGAATGACAATTTAGGAGATGGGAGGATTCCTTTTTCAAGCTGGCATACCTTTTGTATGGGTAAGATGTGAGTAATGACTAAAAAAGAGGAAAAAAAAGTCAGCAAATATTTCTTTTTTTCTTCTACCTTTTTCTTATGGCAAACACTTTATATTTGGCTAGTCTTCCTTTCTGAGGTGTTCTCTGTAGCCCCAGGAGGGTGACAGTATTGTGGAAAGATGACTTGGAATACATGGACACAACTGACATTTTGCATAGGAAAGTGCTGCTCTAACACACTTTTTAGAAGAGAACTGAAGGAGACAGAAAACACTATTTTTATATTTTATAAATAATCACCTCCTTCAGGATATCAGAGATACACAAATAATTGCTAAGTCTGGAAGTAGGAAAGAGCAATTTCTGCTACCAGGATTACAAGGAGCGTTAAGAATTCATTTCCTTTCACAATTTTCTAACCATGAATTAATTAGCTATATATGGTAATTTCACTTTCTTAATCATTGTCAATATTTGGAAGCTCCTTTTATAGATTTGTGATTAACTTTAATTGTAAACTAATTACACTGTTCATAGTAATAGAGGATCTTGTGGGTTGACAGAGAATCTATAAATGATGCCCAGGAGACAGCAACAGATTGAATACATTCCAGTCTTGTCATCTCCATTTACTAACCAAGAAAGCCTCAGGACACCTAGTGCTCGATCTTGGGAGCTATTTTTGCTTCCATTAAAAAACTGAGAAAGAATTTCAGCTGCCAGCTGAAACGACATAGGTGAACTTTCTGCTTCCTTCAAGTTTAAGCAAGGTGATAAGAAAGAAAAAATGGAACACAATGACAGACAGCAGTAGCTCAAATGAATTGCTTTTTTATGTGGTGGAGAATGGATTCAGTGCAGCTGTCTGAAAAAAAAGTCTTCATTCCTCATGTCTGTTTCCTAAGAAAGTAAAGGTGAAGATTCAGAAGTACTAGGGGATAACAAAGCACCCACCCTAGCAGAAGTGGGATTTAATCATACTTTCTTCATTATATTCTATTTTATTCCTTGTTTCATCACTTATTTTATCTTTTTTTTTTTTGGTAAATATTACCATCATGATGATCACCCCCAGAAAGTTTCGATATCATTAAGACTTATATTCTGCTTCATGTTTCAATTATATTAACTGTAAATACTGGAGTATTGTCCTGCTTTCATTGCATCAGAATGCAAAATCTCTGCTCTGCAACAGTGTACAGTTTGCCATTTTGGACTGTTTGTGAAATACCTGTGTGAGTACAGTTCTCCCCAGGATTAAACTAGGCAGTGGATGGTCAAAGGGCAGAGAGAGAAGAACAATAAAAAATTCATCATTGGTAGGGGATGACCCAAAATATGTCCAATATCTTCCTAGGAAGCTCACAGGCAGCCTTGTAGTGACTGGATAATAGGAATGGTGTAATAACTGGCTAATAGGACAAGGTGTAATAACAACTTTCAAGGACTAGCATGCATAGACACTTAGACACTAACATAGAATATAAAGAAATTGAAGAACTGGAAGTTCTGCCCAGAATTCTGGGAGAAAATAAAAAAAAGGGACAGTCAGAATGAAACAAATGAGCAGACAAATGCAGATTTCTAGTCTCCATAGCCAGCTCTGTAAATCACATGATTGCTACAGGACAAGCTCCACCAATGTGCAATGACAGAGCTGGATGCAATGCACACTAAAGGTAAGTTAAAATAAAAACAGCAAGTTAAAAGCACTTAGAGTGTTTCTGATATAGCTGACCTTCGAGGTCCAGAGATGTAACAGGATGCATCCCTGTGCATATTGCTTGCCCTGGTTATATTAGGGTTGTACCTTGGAAAACAGGTTAAAAGCAAAGGGTGCACATATTGTGGAGGCTGTTTTCAGCTTGGCACCTCATCTGTGAGATTTGAGAGAATCCCATTTGCCTAATGGACTGATCACACTGAGACTTTGACACTTGGTTCATTGCTATGGGGTTAAGAATAAATGCTTTTCTTTAACTTGATAGAGAAAAATTTGGAAAGTCTTTTATTGACTAATACATTGCCAGTTCTGTTTATATTTGAGTCAGCACAGATATATCTGATTCATGTTATTCTTGTTTCTGTACTTTGATCACAAACAGTTCCTTCATCTCAGGTTTATTATTTTGACCCCTTTAAAGAAGCAAGCAGATACTACTTATTACTTACATTTCATTTAGATACCTCTTCTTTCTTTACTTCAGACGTCAAGATGAGCAGGTAAATGTGTTTTAAGGAAAAGACAAAAAGTTGTAGTGACAGAAGGCTCTAGTTTAAGCATGGGGAAACTACTTGAATGAGTCTGGGGAAAAGGGTAGACTTTATTTCAGTTCAAATGATTAAATAATTTTAGTGTGTCTAATAGTCATATTTGTTAAGACCGTGGAACTGCACCCTCCCAGGAGATCACTCAACATCTCACCCCAACTGATATACTCCCTTCATCTCACTTTGGTGTTTCATCTGGTGAGGAGATAGACTCCAAGATAGGGCCACTGTGACCTTTTCACCCATGTGGGGCCTAGGGCACATTTGAACAGGAGACTCATCCTTTACACTCTGCCAGGCAGATTTCTCTCATGTAACTATGCCCTAATCAGTAGGTGTTTCGGATTCTCTAGCTACAGGAAAGTAGGCTGTTATCACTGTCGTGGCTGTCTGAAAATAAAACCAGTATTGACCACTCACAAAAATACTCAAATGTAACCAGAGTAGGAAGACCTGGATAAAAGGAAGTGGAGAAAAAAAAGACAGGCTTGTCTCTGAGAAAAGAACTCTATGTGTTTTTATTATTGCAAAAGAGAGTAATAGAATGGAAATAAAAAATAACTCTGAAGAGAGCAGTCCTGGATTTTTCATCTGTCTCTTCAATGGCCTTCTGATGTCTAAAATAGATCAACTTTTAAAAAGCTCTTATAGATACAGATGTCAGAGATTTTCCACAGAGGAACTGGGGCTAGAGGGCCTGCAATATCACAGGGGCATAAAATCTAAAAATTATTCCCTAAGTGGGATTAGAAATTTTTATAATCTCCCACTGAGACACATACATATGCATAGAGTCATAGAATAAATTACACTGGAAAAGACCTCTAAGATCATCAACCCAACCATTAGCCAAACTTAACCAAGATGACTACTAAATTAGATCCCAAAGCACCATATCTATGGGTCTGTTAAATACCCCTACAGAAGGTGACTAAACCACTTCCCTGCACAGACTGGTCCAATGCCTCACCACCCTTTTGGTGAAGAAATTTTTTCCTAATGTTCAATCTGAATTTCCCCTGATGCAACTTGAAGCCATTTCCTTTTCTTCTGAAGCGGGGTACTTGGGAGGAAACCAACTCCTAATTCACTACAATCTCCTTTCAGGTAGTTGCAGAGAATTAAAAGGTCCCTTATCACTTTCCTTTTCTCCAGGCAAAACAACCTGTGTTTCCTCAACTGCTCCTCTTGAGACTTTAACAGCTTTGTGGAATTTCTCAGAACTCACTCCAGCACGCCAACATTTTTCCTTTAGTGAAAGTCCCAAAACTGGTCACAGGATTCCAGGTGTGGCCTCACCAGTGGAAAATCCCTGCCCTGCTCCTGCTGGCCACACCATTGCTGGCACAGGCCAGGATGCCATTGGCCTTCTTGGCCACCTGGGCACTGCTGGCTCATGTTCAGCTGCTGTCACCAGCACTCCCAGGGCCTTTTCCTGTGGCAGCTTTGCAGCCACTCTGCCCCAGCCTGTGGGTTATTCTGACCCTACAGCACAACCAAATATTTTCTTTTTTTAGACCATTGTCTTCAACTTATTCATCCATCCCGTCCAGATCCCTCTGCAGGGCTTTGCTGCAACAGATCATCAGTCCTGCCCAATGTGGTGTTCTCTGTGAATTTACTGAGAATGCACTTGATCCATTCGTTCACATCATCAATAACAATATTAAGCAGAACTGGCCCCAGTACTGAGCCCTGGGGAACGTCACTGGTAACTGGCCACCAGCTGGATGTATCTCCATGCCCCACCAATCTCTGGGCCCAGCCATATAGACAGGTTTTTACCCACTGAACAGTGTGCCATGAGCAGAGAGTTTTTCCAGATGGATCTTGTGGGAAAGTGTCAAAGGCTTTAATGAGTTAAAGGCTCACAAAATCCACAGCCTTTCTCTTGTCCACTAAGTGTGTCACCCTGTCACAGAAGGGGTATGAGGTTGATCAAGCAGGGCTTGCTTTTCACAAGCCAGAGCCTGGCTGGCTCTGACACTCCTGGGTAGTCCTGCACTTGCTGTGTGATGGCACTCAGGATGATCTGCTCCAAGACCATGATCTGCTCCTTCCCTCCTCAGTACAGGGAAACAGGTCTGTAGCTCCCCAGTCCTTCTGGGCCTTCTTATAGATGTGTCACATCTGCCAGCTTCCAGTCACCTGAAACCTCCCCAGTTAGCCACAACTGCTTCTAAAAGATGCAAAGTGGTTCAGCAAGCATTTCCACCAGCTCCCTCAGTACCCTTAGATGTATCCCACCCAGCCCCATAGACTTGTGTGTAGCAGCTTGCTCACAATTTCCCTTGCCTTCTGGGGGCTTCTTTCTTCTCCCCATCCCTGTTTTCCACCTTAGGGGACCGGGTCCTCGCAGAACAACTGGTCTGAGGAAAAAGATTGAGGAAACTAACTGAGCAAAGAAGGCATTAAGTACCTCAACCCCTCAACCTTTACCACATCTTTTGTTACTCTGCTTCCACTCATATCCAATAATGAAGATTCTCCTTAGTCTTCTTCTTATCACTCATGTGCTTTTAGGTAAATTTTTATTGTCTTTTACTACAGTAGCCAGATTAGGTTCTACTCTCGTTTTGGTGCTTCTAATTTCTTCCCTGTTTAAGTTCCTGACATGCTGTAGTCCTCCTGAGTTTCTTTTTTCAAAGGTCAAAAATTTTCATAGAATTGTACAACCCTAGAATATCCTAATTTGGAAGGGACCCAGAAGGTCCTTGAGTTCAACTCCTGGCCCTGCAAAGGGCCATCCCTGATTGATCAGAATCACACCATGTGCTTGAGAGCATTGTCCAAGAATTTTTGAACTCTGTCAGGCTTGTGCTGGGACCATTTCCCTAGGAAGCCTGTTCCAGTGCCCAAGCACCATCTGGGTGAAGAACCTGTTCCTGATATCCAACCTAAACGTCCCCTGACACAAATTCAGGCCATTCCCTCAGGTCCTGTCACTGGCTGCCAGGAAGCAGATCAGTGCCTGCCCCTGTGCTCTCCCTCACGAGGAAGCTGGGGATTGTGTGTAGTCTCCCCCCCAGGTTCCTCTTCCCCAGGGTGAAGAAGCCAAGTGATGTCAGCCACTCCCCCAGATGGCTTCCTCACTAGGCCCTTCACCATATTCAGAGTACTCCTTTGGACACTTTCTAAAAACTGTGTTTTTTCTTTTACTTTGGCACCTAAAACTGCCCCCAGCACTCGAAGTGAGGCTGCCCCAGGGCAGAGCAGAGCAGGACAGTCCCTTCCCTTGCCTGGCTGATGATGCTTTGCCTGATGTTCCCCAGAGCATGGGTGGCCCTCCTGGCTTCCAGGGCACTGCTGACTCATGTTCAACTTGCCATAAGCCAGGACTCCCAGGTTTTCTTTTTTATATTCCTCACTTCCAGACACAGCTCACTATTTAGTCAAGTTTGTCTACTGCCCCAAAGGTTCATCTTTTAGCACATCAGGACAGCCTGCTCCTGAGACTTTAGGATTTCCTTCTTAAAGAATGTTGAACTTTCAGGGGCTATTTTGCCCTTCATAACTCCCTCCCAAGGGAATCTCTCAACCAGTCTCCTAAACAGGCCTAAATTTGCCCTCTGGAAGGCCGAGGTAGCACTTTTGCTGAATCTACTCCTTATTTCTCTAAGAATAAAAATATATTTCATAGGTGCTGTGCCCAAAATTATCTCCAACCTTCATATCAATCACATGTCCATTCTGTTCACAACAGCATGTCCAAGCTGAATCCCTCACCACCTGTGACAGGAAGTTAGGAAGTTACTTTCACACAGTCCACAAACCTCCTCCCAGCTGTGTTGTATTTTCAGAAAACATCTGCTAAGCTGAAGCCCACCCTGAAAATAAGATGGTCCAATGATCATGAGACTTCTCCCACCTACTTATGGAATATTTTGTATCTGTCCTTCCATTCTGGTTGGGGGGTCCATAACAGACTCCAGCTAAGATATCTGTTCTGTAAGCCTTCTTCCCAGCTCCCTGACCCATAAGGACTTAAACCTATTGTCACCTTCATTAAGCTCTGGACTGCTCTGGACTCCCTAGCACACAGGGCTACCCCACCTCCTCCCTCGTTTATCCCTTCTGAAGAGGTCAAAGCCTTCTGTTGCAGCATTCCAGTTGCCTGAATCATCCCACCACGATTCTGTGATGCTATGTCATAGCATTCCTGCTGCACAGTGGCTTCCAGATCCACCATTTCTTGTCCATGCTGTGTAGAAGAAGTTCATTTGGGATATTGATCCTGCCATCTTTCCAGGGAGAGAAGCTCTACTGCTTATGTCACCATTCTCAGGCACATCTGGTTTCTAAGGTATCAACAGCCCACACGTCTTTGCTGTGGAATGGTCTCCATCCCCTGTGTCTATTGAGATGGACACATAAGTGACCTCACTAGTACACCACCCCTCAAACAATGTCATGCTGCCCTCAAGCTTATCTCTAGCAGGCCTGATTTTATCCCTCTCTCCTTCAAATCTAGTCCAAAATTCTCTCAATGAGTCTTGTTAAATCCTGTGCAAGTTCCTTTTCCTCCTTTGTTACAAGTGTACCCCATCTGTTGCCAGCAGGTAATGTAAACCAACCCATGATCAAAGAATGCACAATTTTGCCAGTGACACTAGGAATAGAGTCAGGTATTGGTCTGCTGGCTCTTCTTCCTTCTTCTTGCATCATTCCATACTCTGTACAAAGCCTGTTCACAACTAGCCACAACCAGCACTAGGGACTTCAGGAAGTCAGGCCCTGACCCCAATTGCCAGGGGTCTGACAGACCAGCTTCCTCATGCTTCAGCCTTCTGAATGGTGCAGACACCCACTGATTTGTTACGCTGAAGCAACACTGTCTTCATTAATTTTTTTCTTGCTAATTTAGATGTCAGTATGTGCCATCACAGGCCCCATTGTCACACCGTCCCAGGCCACTCTCTTTGACTTTCTGCATTACTAAAGTGAAACAGTTGTTGCTGAATTCATTTTTAGCTTTTTTCAAGTATGTCACTTGTTGCAGAAATATAAAGCTGAAAATATTCAGCTGTATTCTCCCTTTGTCATACCTAAACACTGCGAAAAGGCAATTGTAGTCCAGAACTTTTGGTACTCCTTTGCCCATGACAGTTGTCCGTACCTTATTTGTCTTCCCTGCATATATCAAAATCAGATAATGTTGGAGCTGGGCAGATGCCATCAGAATATCACTTCTCTAAACAGGACTTTTGCATAGGCTTGTCCTGGGGTCAGATATTCACAGCCTTTTAAAAACTGTCATCATGCCCATTTGTAAATACGTCACATTGCTAGCTTCTCATCCTCTGAGATTATTTCAGCATCCCTGTAGTCATGCAAATTAGTCAGTATTTAGAAGGGTGATGAACTGGCAATTGGCACTTGTCCATAGAGCATTGGCTCAGAGGCAGTTTGCCATAGCTGAAAGAGACGAGATGGGATCAGATTCAAGCCACAGATATTCAGTCAAGATTGAGTGCTGTACCTGTGACACAAGGTAATGTGTAAGGGCAAACCTGGAGAGTAATTAAAACATAAATCCATCTAAGAAGTGTCTCTAGAGCTAGATAGATTGCCAGTTTGAAATAACAAACTATCAGAGAGATCAAGCACCAGTTGGCACAGTGCATGTAATGCACTGCAAGCGCCATTTCAGCTCTCTGAATTCTTATTCTTTAAAAGTTTGAAAAATATCTACACTGTTTCTATCAAAACATTTTGTTTATCCCCATTGATCCTCCAAAGAAGCAGAACCTCAGCTTTCAGTCTCCACCAGTATTATGAGATTAGGTCACTTAGAGCATGGCGTTAGTAATGCCAAGATCCACTGGAGCCATTCACTTAGGAGTTGGACTTAAATGATCCTTGTGGGTCCCCTCCAACTCAGAATACTCTGTGTTTCTGTAAATTATGTTTGAAGCAATGCTGCATGTTTCTTAGGGACCAGATTCCTAGGTCCTAAGCAATCTGGCATTATTCTCCATCATTTGTTCTTTCTCTCTAAACTGAGATTCTACGGCTTTAGAAATCCAACAGATAGGACTGCTCCCTGTGGTTATGAAAGACACAAGAAGAGTTTTGCTTACCTGATAACTTCCTTTCTTTGACAGTTTGCTCTTGTAATCTGATCTGCTTAGGAAGTTTCATGGCAATGTTTAAACATAGCTCTTACTGACAGCTATTTGAAGATCATTTATACAAATGGATCATAATGCACTTGTCAACATACAACCACAAGGGAAGAAGGGAAACTTAATTTTCGAATATTTGGCTCTGAGATCTGCTCATGCCAAGGATAAGATTAAGCCTCAGACACATGGGATACTTCAATTATCTGATATATTACATAGGGAAATAGACAACCACAAGTCACTGAAGTGAAAAAAATGCCAGCATACAGTCATACTTTTCATCTCTAATCACAAACATATTCAAATTTGTTTCTCTTATTTATGTAATTCTAAACTGAAAGAAATTGGAAAAGACTTTAGGATTTGTTCAGTAGCAGTCCATTTGCTTACGTGATTGTGCATGTGTTTACATTAGAATTAATACTAATATACACTGCAGATCAATGGCACAAAAATTCTTACACTAACGAAATATGCAAGTGGTATAATGAAGAAAAAAATGTTGCTTGATGATGTGAGATCTTTATATCCTGTTTGGCTGTAAACAGTGGGAATATCATGCCTAAAAGTATAAATATATTGGGTCAACATCTCAGAAAACTGTGCTAAATAAAGAGATCTTCTTTAGAGAACTCTTAGACTGACAGGATGAGAGAAGACAACAATTTTTTTCTTCTGAGGAAATTTGAAAGAAATTATACTGTGTGAAAATCCAAGCTCAGCAGATACAGAGTCTAGAGTTACAAATTTATCAATCACATACTTGCAGTGATTAATAAGAGTTCCTGAGACAAACTTAGCTAATACATAAATGTGTAAGTATGGCTTGATTTATTTTATATTATATTTTGAAAGTAAAGGAGGACTTCAGCTAATGTGAACAATTTATAATCTCATTTCATCCATGTGACTATGAAAATCAACTTTTAATTTCCATTTTTCCATGTTGTATAGTATTTGCCCATGTAAATAGTGCTAATGAATTAAACAGCCTTTCATTATTCAGTTCACATATATTCCTCTATTTGAGGAACACAAAATATAATTCATTCCTGTATTACCATTATTAGGATCAATATGGAGTGTATATTTTAAACCTGGGATAATCATCATTGTTATGGCGTGCGTTAGTTGTTTTCCAACAGAAAAATTTAATCTGTTGATTTTAGGAACTGTACTTCACACTGAGTAGCATGCATACAAATTCAATACTCAGTGTAGCACCGTGAAATCCTTAATTTATTCCTGAATGGTCCAGCCAGAGGTCACCAGTATGTTACAGACAAGGTTCCTGTGGACATACAAAAGAGTCCAAAACAGGGCATAGAAAAGTTGTGAAGGTCCCCAAGAAATTTTCAGGAAAAAAAAATTTATCCTTTCAAATGAAAACCAATCCATAACTTAGCAAAATTGCAAAGTATTTTTTAATCATAAAACGTTGCAACAAAAATTTTGAAAGTCTTATTCCTTGAGTGAGGAATTCAAATCTGATTAAATAAAGGTCCATTTCTTAGATTATTTCCTCTTCAGAAACTTGAAAAATGCTAGCCAAAAGAAGCTTTGATGGGATAACCTTGTAAGATACCAAAGACATTTACATTTCATCAGCTTTAGGTCTTAGAATCAAGACCTTGTAAGACAAGTATCAATTTATTTTTAACAAAATTAATTTCCTGATATTCTGAGAGAAAAATAATCACCTCTGTATTTTCAGATACTTATGATCCTTTTGCATGACTACTAGGGTTGTGTTTGGGGGTGTTCTTGGACATATCCAAATAAAAAAGTTAATTAATCTGGAGTTAATGCTGTGTGCTCGTTAAATTCCCTTGCACTTCATTCTCGTAGGAGCTTACTGTGGTGTTACAGGAAGTAAATGTTTGGAAAGTATTCAAATGGAATAGCAGTAAAACTTCTGCTCTGAGACAAATATGCTTCCAATGCTATTGCTTGGCAGTGCACTTTTAAAAGCTAGAAAATTTTTCCCAGGGGGAAAAAGAAGATATTAATGAAATACTGAGTAAAAATATTTATTTCTTTAATCTTGTAAATGTGCATGCTTAAAAAAATTCCCTAAAATTCAAGTTCTCTGAGCTGCAGACTTCAGATAACTTCAGGTTTTTTTCCCATTGTTTAGCATGATGTTAGACATTGATCCATCTATAGCTATGACAACAAAACTCAGATGACATTAATGTAAATGACAGAATGTCATTGACATACAACCAGACATAGCAAATGGGTGGGAAAACAGCGTAAAATGTCAGTGAGCTGCAAAGGTGAGTTCTGCAGTGCACAGTGGAACATCCCCTTGTTGTTCAAAACCATACCAGTTCTTTGCAAAATTGAATTACGATGAATCTTATTTACAATCTATAATTTGCATTGAAGCTACAATGTCAATGGGATTTGTATATCTATCATTATTGTGATTCTCTTGCTATTTTGAGTCACATGTTTCCTCAGAGAAGCAGCAGCTGTAAATACAGCATATCTCCTAATCTGTATGTTCAGGCTCGCTAATGTTTTCTTCTTCTTTTACCAGACACACACCTAGTAGAGGCTGACTTTGTTTCAGCTACAGCAGAAATTTTTCGTGGTTTTGCTGTATTAACTTGTGGTAGGTTTTTCTTTCTTGGTTCCAGCTGTAAAGAACTGTGACAGGATTTTTTTAGGTTTTTTTTTTTTTTGTGCAACACTGAGACATACATGACAGTTACTTTGATTAACTTAAAAATGATAGTTTATAGTCAAATCAAATACATTATTATATTCATATGAGTGCAGAAAGAGCACTATTATACCACATACTGACACTTACACAGTCTGAAAGAAAATTCTACCATATTTGCTTACCAAGTAACTAGTTTGGCAGAAAAGACTTTTTCAGCATATCCAAACAGAGCATGTTTTCTAAACTTATTCTAAAACACAGTCTTTCAAATACAGGAAAGATGTCACCCATAATTCATTCATGTGCATGCAGTCTAAGGAACTCAAAGATATTAATAAAGTTTATTTACCTTATATTAATAAGTTTATTTGTAATTTACTAACTAAAAAAAAATTGAAAATTATTTATGTGTGAGAAATCTGCAGTGATATCTACCTCTCTGCCTATCATCTCTCTCAACATTTCAAATAGTTTCATGTTTACTTTTCTCAGGTACATGTTATGCCACTTATGAAAAGGCAGTCTAGTAAAATGAAAATAGTGTTTGAAGTTTTAGAATTTAAAATGTTTATGGTTATTTAAAATTATTTGATATTTAGCTTTCAAAGTACACAAAACTCCTGCACTAACAATGAGAAATCTTGAATATTGAAATTCAAACCTGTTCCTGGTCCCGGATGAAATTTTGTCCAGTCTGGGTGCACGCCACTGAATTTGATGCAGGAAAGACAACATTCCTGTAAGAATTGTACTGAAGGAGTTACATCTGTTTGAGTGTATTTAGGAACTTGAATGCCAAAATGAATCCTAAGAAAGTTGGATTAGTGACCGGAGGACAGGTTAGGAAGTCCAACATACGTGGTGAATACACAATTTCCTGTGGCTCTGGAATTTCTTATATGGTCTTTATAGCTGAACATATGCTGTCTACTTGCATACATGTAGAATATAATTTTTGGCAGTGAACTTTTATCTTGCCTTTTGTCTTTCATATTTTTTCATAAGCAAGCTGTGTGACTCTCCTCTAGCTGTGAATATATCTAATGTCACATTTTTTGTACACTTTAATATTCACACTTATGGCAAGCGTCTGTGACATTTCTACTAAATTATTTCTTATAATATCCAATTAATAGGAAACCATTGCACAGACTAAGATATTGTTGAATTAATCTTTTAATATATGCTGTTCAAAGTATTATGTAGTTTTTGCACATACATCAGTACTTTGGACAATGAAGAAGGAAGACAGAGACACAACATAATCGTCAATATTGCATCACTGAGAATCTGTACTGAAGCTTTTTAAACTATATTTAAACTATATTAAAAGATACTTAAACTATATCTTATTTTGCAATGTACAATTGTCATGAATTAACCCTGTGGAATTCAAGAGAAGTGTATAGACATGTATGCTGCCTCTGTGACATATGTACTAGAGCTGGCAGAACCATTGAGTAAAAAAAATGAGATAATTAAGAAATATTAATGGATTTTATTATACATATTTAGTAAAGTGTGTGATGCTCACTCAAGCCATTAAAGATTATGTTGAGAATGTGTTGTGACTGAAAGGTTTGAAGTCAGAAGTAAGGGACCTAAAGATACATTGTATGAGCTACCTGTCCTGGGTCTGAACCTACTCAGTATTTTATGAATGGCATGTGTATACTGTAATGGTAAAGAGATATTTACTTATCTTCTGTGGTGGATTGAATGTGGCTGGACATCAAGAGCCCAACAGCAGCTCTATCACCCCCCACTTTACCTGTACAGAGGCAGAAAAATACAATGAAGGGCTCATAGATTGAGATAAGGGCAAGGACAGATCATTGCTAATTAGGGTCACAGATAAAACTGACTCACAGAATTTAATTTAATTTATTATCAATCAAATCAGAATAGGATTATGAGATATGAAAGCAAACCTTAATATACCTGCCCCTCACCCCTTCACCACCATCCTTCTTCATGAGCTAAACATCATTTTTGAATTCTCTACCTCCTACCCCTGAGTAGCACAAAGGGATGGGGAATGGGAGTTATAGTCAGTTCATCACCATTGTCTCATTGTTTCTTTCTTCTCTTTCCCCTGCCCCAGTATAAGATCCCTCCCATGGAAGAAAGTCCTGCAGGAACTTCTCCAACATGAGTCCTTCCCACAGGCTGCAATTCTTTCCAAACTGTTCCAGTGTGGGTCCATCCCATGGAATGTAGTCCTTCCAGAGTAGCCTGTTCCAGCTGGGTCTCCCACAGGGTCACAAGTCCTGCCAGAAAACTCGCTCCATTGTGTGCCCCTCTCTTCACAGGGCCACACCACCCGGCAGGAGCCTGCTCCATGGAGCCACAGCATCCTTCAGATCTGCTCACCTGTGGACCTCCCCCCTGCAGGAGGACAACCTTCTTCACCATGGTCTTCACTACAAACTTCTGAGAAAACCATGCTTTGGTACCTGGAACACTTCTTCCCTCTTCTTCACTGATTTTGGCATCTGCAGAGCTGTCTTACACATTCTCTCTCCTCTCTACTCTGGCCACAGCTGCTCCTGCACAATAATTTTTCCTGCTTCTTAAATATATTATTCCAGAGGCTGATGATGTCTATGGTCTCAGCCATCAAAGAGACTGTCTTGGATCTGTCTGGCTTTTGCCGTATCAGACATGGGGGAAGCTTCTATCAGCTTTGCACTGAAGCCACCCCTATAGCCCTTCTACAAATTCACACATAACAGATATACAGATATAGTGGAGAATAGAATTTAAACATAAAGTGAACCTAAAGAATTTATTGGTGTTCCTGAGAACCTGTCTGGAAAAGTAAAATCCAGTGCATCAAGCTATTCATAATGAATTCATGAAGAGTAACTCCATGAATTGCAGAGGCTTCATGATTCATTAAGTTAGCTACCTGGCATATACTTAGGCAGAGCTGGCAATAACTGCTTAGAAAATATAGAGAAAAATATCTCCAATGAGTTGATAATGAGTAAGTTCTGTTGTGTATTAGTAACTCCTGTTAAAGGGGTTCAGGAAAAGCATATATTGCCCCTGGAATGCTTTAGCAGGAACATAGGTTGTTAAGTTCCACCTCCAGTGTACTCAGCAAAGCCTCTGCTCACTGACTTTGCTACTCAGTGCTTGAAAGGTGTTGAGAACTACATGACATGACTGCAGGATAAGCAGGTAGACATAGAAGGGCCATATAAAGCATGCAAGAAAACATAAGTCTAGTTTCAAGTAAAGCAATGAAGCAGTCTGTAACTGTAGAAACAGTAAATTACTAGTGTCGGTTGTCCTGGGATGTCACAAAGTCTCTGGTACTAAGAATTTTTAAAAACAGTTTGGACAAATGAGTTTGAGAAATTGCACAGACCAAGTTTTTGATATATCAGTACCTTCAGGATGTTCCTTCAGAGCAGAAGCAGACCTTTTGAGTGTGAGAAGAAGGAAAATCTCAAAAGTCACGTAGTTGGAGTTAAATGTTAATAATACAATTCCTCTGTCACTGTCTGTGCTCATTTGTAAATTTCATAAACATCCACTTTAAAATAGTATGTAAGGGTGGCAGGAAGAAAAAAAATCTACTTATATAACATTCTATAGTGTTAGAACAAAAACAAAAGACTAAACAAACAAAAACAAAAGACCAAACAAACAAAAACCAAAACCAACCAAACAAAAAAAACCCCACAACCAAAAAAAACAGTGGCAATTAAATACTCTCCACATATGGAGGTGGATGTTTCATGCCTTTTGTAAAAGTTTGTTTCCCAGTTCAGATCAGCTACAGACAACTTGGGTCATTTAATTGAGGGCTTTTCACACATTTAATAAATAACGAAAATTAAATGCTGAAGTGTCATTTAGAATAAACATCATAAATTTTGAAGAATCAAAATTTATTCAGAGGCAACTTGTGAAAGACTAGAAACCCTTGAGACTGAATTTTGTCTACAAATGAGAAGTCCTTTTTCCCAAACTCCATTTGAAAGCACAGAGCTCATCACAAAACATACGCTTTTGATTATAATAATGAGAAATAGCTGTGAGGCAGATCTTGAAATCTCTTCTGCAGTCAATACAGCATCTGATTGAGTATAATTGGTAAAGGATTCAAGATTCAAGATAATTGCAAGGTATGAAGGAGTGCAAAATTTACATTTACATTTACATTTTCAGAAAGAACTTAGTATAAACCTGGATATCACAGAAGTTTAAAGAGAGTTTAAAATTACAATTCTGATAGAATGCTCATTGTATATTCTGGAAACGTGAGCCAAGCACCAATCAGAATTTCATTTCAGCCAGCATCTTGTTCACATTATCAGATCAAACTGAAGTTGTATTGAATTTCAATGTTCTTGACAGTTGCATTAATGCAATTATTAGAAGGTGTTATTAAAAAACCAATCTATTTCATTTCAGGGTGTTATAAAATCATTGACAGCAATTGCTAGAGTTGTTAAGTTTATGACTCTGATCAGCCATTTCAAAGTAGATCAAAGATTAATAACAAAGCTCACGAGAAGTCTGGATTCAGCCATGAAAATGGTAACTAGGTGATGGTAATGATTAGCACTGACATAGGGCATCAGGTCCATCAGCTGTGATGAGGCAGTAGTTTTTATGAACACCATTACTACTCAAATAGTTTGCATGGGAAGCTGGAGGAATCAGTGGACATTTTCAAAGCCTTGTAAAGATAGCTTCCTTGCAGAAAAATCGTACCATTTAATCTACACTTTCAGTTCCTATCTGGAACTCTCACGTTTCCACAAAATGTGCAGAGTAAATACAAGTGGAATGCATATGCTCATAGCTCAGTATGCACTATCCTATAAATGTACTTGCTTATTTAAATTAAACAGCTCAATGATTCAGAAAGCATTTCATCAGACTTAATGTTGTACGTTAGCCAGTGAGGTTCACATCTAACAAGGAAGGACATAAATTGTCTCATTTTTTCCAAGGATGGCACTATTTCCAGTCCTGTTGGCACAGGGAAAAAATATCTAAAATTTCCTTTTAGAATTTTACGAAAAGCAAAAAAATGGATATTGGCTCTTGACTAGGATGGCAATAGCCTTTGCCATTATTTAAAATAGATGAACACATTACAATGAATTATAAGGACCTGATTCAGTATTGTCTTCTAACTTCTTTCCAATGGACAGGCTAAAATCCAAGCAATAGAACAACAAACTCACCTTTTTCTCTTTCTTTGCCCAGTGAGCCTAGAGGGTTTTACCTCAGTAATATCTGCATATGTACCCAGGCAGGCTTGCACACTCAGTCCCACACATGCATCAAATTCACAGCCAAATTTTGTTTCCTGAGACAAGCACTCGTAAATCACAATTAGATCCATCTGTTTAAGGACAATTTGGCTCACAAGATTGAAAACACTGCAGTATACAGTTTACACTGAATGGAACTAGCAGGGCTCATTGACAGAGCTTTAAACTAGATGTGATCGGACAGAGAGACCCATCACACAGGCAAGCTGTGGGATGACAGGCCAAGGTTAGGGGGACAGGGTGCTAGCAAGGGCCCACTGCCAGTGGCTCTGAATACTAGCCATCCTGGGCCACACTTCCAGTCTTACAGAGATGAGCTAGGGACTTCTGGCATACCATGAACCAGTAACAGGGAAACAGGGAAAAACAGGTAACTGGGGAAAAAAACAGGAAAATAATATGAAAGTATTTAAAGGGTGTTCCTCCAGGAAGGCAACATGCCCATCAGCCCACCTGAAGTGCAAAAATACACACAGTACGGGCAACAAACAGGAGAAGCTGGAAGTCACTCTGCTGCTAGGAAGTTATGACCTTGTTGTCCATACTGAAACTTGGTGGGAGAAACTATCAGTGATGACTATCGATGGCTGCAGGGTAGTCAGAAGAAACTGGGGAGGAAGAAGATATGGAGAGTCTGCCTTCTACATCAAGAGATGGATTAAGTGTGAAGGGCTGTATCTGCAGAAGAACCATGGGCAGGTCAAAAGTCTGTGGGTAAGAATCAGAAACAAAATCAACAAAGGGATCCCCATGGGTGGTGTCTACTGCAGATGAAGGGACCTGGATTCACAAAGACTTCTTGCTCCAGCCTGCTGCATGCATCACACTTACAGGCTCTTGTCCACTCTGATATCTGCTGAAAAAAATATCACAGGCAATCCAGAGGACTCAGGAAATCCATGAAGGATACTTTCTTGAGCCAGGGCATAGACAGCAGCCCTACCAGAGGGGATGCAATACTGGATCTGATGTAGGCAAGCTAATCTTGAACATCAAAACTGGGGGGAGCCTGGGCAGCAGTGATCACGCATTAGGATGCAGCGATCATACATTTGCCATACTGGGAGATACAAATCAGGAAAAAGTTATGCCCCTGAATTTCAGGAAAGCAAATTTCCACCTCTTCAGGGAGACAGTCAACAGGATTCACTGGGAGACTTCCCTCAGAGACAAGGAAGTTGAAAAGAGATGGGAGATTTGTAGGGACGTGGTCCACTGAGCTTAAAAGCTGGCAATTCCCAGGAGTAAGAACTCAAGGAAAAAAGGCAAGAGGCCAGCATGGCTTAGTAGGAAACTGCTGGGCCAACAAAAGGGCAAGAAGCAAATGCACACATAATGGAAATAAGTGCAGATAACCTGAGAAAAATATAGAGATGAAATACAGTTTTGTAGGGTTATGGCGAGGAAGTCCAAGATGAAGCTGCAACAGAACCTGGCAAGGGACTTGAAGATGGCTTTTTAAAAGCATGTGAACCAGGAAAGGAAAGTCAAAGAAGGTGACCCCCTCTGATAAACGAGGGTAAAAAACTGGAAGCAGCAGATGAGGAGAAAGTGGAACTAGTCAACAAATTTTTTGTCTCAATGTTCAATGGCAACCATTGTTTCCACACCTCTCAATTGGATGGATGGTAGGATAGGGAGTAGGGGACCAGAGTCCCTTTCACTCTCCATGATATTTGAAAAGTCCTGGCAGTCAGGTGAAATCTCAAGTGACTGAAAATATGGAAAATTTGTGCCTGTCTTTAAAAAAGGTCAAAAGGAGAACTCTGAGAACTACTGGAAACAGATCCTCTTAGAAGCTATGTTAAGGCATCTGGAAGACAGCTAGCATGGCTTCATCAACAAGTCCTGCTTGACCAATCAAGCTGCCTGCTATGATGGAGTGGCTGCAACAGTGGGAAAGAGAAGGGCTACAGATGTGATTTATCTGGATTTCTGTACAGCCTTTGACACAGTACACCACAACATCCTTCCCTCTAAAATCAGAGAGAGGGAGATTTGATAAGTGGACTGCTAGATGAATAAGAATGGATGGTGACGTCCAGAGGGTAGTAGTCAATAGCTCAGAGTCGCAACAGACATCAAGAAAAAGTGACGAAAAATGAAAGACAGTAGGTTTAGATTAGATATTAGGAAGAAATTTTTCTGTGTGAGGGTGGTGAGGTAAGGGACGAGTTTGCCCAGAGACATTGCGAGTGCCCTACCCCTGGAAGGCACCCCTGTCCATAGTAGGGTAGTTGGAACTAGATGATCTTTATAGTCCTTTCCTACCCAAAACCTTCTATGATTCTATGATTTGTTTTCAATTTTCAGGTTTACCTATATTTACCTATATTTATCTTTGTGTAATGCCAGGAAACTGCTGTAGATAAAGCTGAAAAAGAAGTTACATTTCTTATAATTATTTCCACCTCTTCATTACTTAGGAAATTAAGTAAGAATACCCATCTCTTCCCATCCTGAATAAACACTTATTTTGAGTCAGAGTTTCTGTGGTTTTGTGCAGAGGAAAGAAAATGTTGGATCTAATTGCTAAAATAGCCATGAGATACAATTTTTTTCAATATTCCAGTCCATGTTATATGGATCCCAGCTGCTTCTCTGGAAAGACACCGATCTTCTTTAGATCATGTGATACATCTGTCCATGCAGACATAGGCACAGTTTGCTTTTAAATGTACCCTGACAGTAATTTCCAGAGAGGGCAAAAAGATTTAACATGCTGAAAAGACTAAATATAGTTACAGTTTCTGTTCACTAGCCCATCCAAAAGTGGTGGTGACTTCCTTCAAAATTCTGAGAAGAACAAAGAATCAAAGAATCTCATTATCTTTTGAATAGACTATTTTGAATTCTCCAGTTTCCTAGTGAGATATGAAGTAACATTGTACTACACACTCCACAAATCACTTTCATACCAGGTCTACTCTCCTGACAATCTCACTGTTTTGATGGTGTGTTGTTCTTAGACATGGACACAAATACTCACAAGGGTTTAATTTATTGAGAAAAAAACAGATGAATTTTCTTGCATTATAGAGCTAAGCCATGGAAGAGTTGCTAAGACCTATGGAAAGTGACATTGGATTTGTCTTTTAACCAAGACACGTTTATTTTTCTGACAGTTAGTTCAGTAGCCTGAACTATCAGTCACGTCAACATAATGAGAATCCACTATGCTATTTTCACACATATATGTGAAATAGCAAAACACATTTTGATTTGAAACACATCTGATTCAAAGCAGCCAGCATGGCTTCATGAAGAGCAAGCCCTCACTGACCAGCCCTGTGGCTGACGGGGTGACTGTATCAGTGGACAAGGGAAGGGTTACAGATGCCATTTATCTGGACATTTGTAAAGCCTTTGACATGGACCCCCAGAACATCTCTCTCTCTAAAATTGGAGAGGGGTGGATTCAATGTCTGCACTGTTAGATGGATAGGAAATTGTTTGGACAGTGGCATCCAGAGGGTAGTGGTCAATGGCTCAGAGTCCCAATGGACATTAGGGACAAGTGAAGTCCCTCAAGGGTGCATACTGGGACCAGTGATATTTAATATAGTCATTAATGACATGAACAGAGGGATCAAGTGCGCTGCCAGGAAATTTACAGATGACACCAAGCTGAATGGTGCAGTTGACACACCTAAAGTGTGGGATGGCATCCAGAAGGACCTGGGCAAGCTTGAGTAGTCAGTCCATGGAAATCTCATGAGGAAATATCATAAGATCAAGGGCAACGTGCCACACCTGGGTCAGGACAACCCCCGGTGCCAACACAGGCCGGGGATGAACAGATCAGAGCAGTCCTGCTGAGAAGGACTGGGGCTCCGGGTGGGTGAGAGGCTGGACCTGACCCAGCCATGGGTACTCACAGCCCAGAGAGCCACACGTGTCCTGGGCTGCATCCAGAGCAGTGTGGGCAGCAGGGCCAGGGAGGGGATTCTGCCCCTCTGCTCTGCTCTGCTGAGACCCCACCTTCAGGGCTGCATCAGTTCTGGGGTCACAGCACAGGAAGGACATGGAAGGACATGTTGGAGCGAGTCCAAAGGTCACCAAGACCATTAGAGGGCTGGAGAACCTCTCCTGTAAAGAAAGGCTGAGAGAAATGGAATTGTTCAGTCTGGACAACAGAAATTGACCAGGTGACCTAATGGCAGCTTTCCCGTGCCTGAAAAGAGCCTTCAAGGAAGCCAGAAAGAGACTTTTTTACAAGGGCATGTAGTGATAGGAAGGTGGAAGGTGAGTTTGAAGGCTTCAAACTCATAGTTTGAAAAATTGTAGGTTGAGTATAGAAATTAGGAAGAAATTCTTCCCTGTAAGAGAGGTGAAGTAGAAGAAGAGGTTGCCCAGAGAAGTTTTGGATGCCCCATCCCAGGAAATGTCAAGGTTTGAATGGGACTCAGAACAACCTGTACTGTGAAAGGTGTCCTTGCCCTCAGCAAGGGGTTTGGATCTAGATGATTTTTTAGATCCTTTCCAAACCCGGTTATTTTAGGATTCTATGATTTCTTAAGAACCAAAAAGTTCTATGAGACTTGAAAGAGCAATATAATATCTTCAAACAGACATTATGCATGTGTTACATTAGTCATAAACACCATCCATAATGGTAATTCCTTAGAAACATACAATTAATTCAGCATCTCTGGCAAAGCTTTTGAAGAGTTGAATTGACAATGGAATTATTATCAATCTCCAGTTTTTATAACTCAAGAGATCATTCTGCTTTTAAAGTAGTAATAGACCACAGACTTGATGAATTTGCAGGCTAAGGTCTAGAGAAAGTGTTTTTTTCAGAGAAGGATATGGCTATTAAAAACTAAATACAAAAAGTATATGAATGTGCAAACAAAAGAGCTTGCCAAATTGCTCAAAGACAATAGAAGGCTTTAAAAACTTTTCTCCTGAGGGCCATTATCTGGCTTTCTATTGTAACTTCTGGCGTCACTGCTTTATTCCCTTGCTTCCCAACCCTCCCTTCCTCCATCCTCCTCCCCTAAGCTGAGATTTTAAACCACATAAGTTTCCATAAAATGCCAGATAGTCTCCCTCCTGCCAAAAGAGAGATTAAAAAGGGTAAATGTCTATACTTATGCATGCTTGTTGTTCTGAGAACACAAGTTTTGCCTATATATAAAAATGAATGGAAAGTCCAATTGAATAATTGTAATATGGGAAATATTAGCCTTTTTTTTGCTGTATACACTTAAAGCCAGATGACTTTTCCATTGTTTCATGCTATATCTGAACTTCTCCTTATCACCCATGTCTTTAGTGTTTGTCCAAATTTTTTTGTATTTCCACCAAAAAAGAGAAAAGCAGAAGCCACATGTAAGTTGCTGGCAAACACTTCTGTCACTTTCACCTCAAGCATGAGAACCAGACAGGCCAGATGGCAAGGCTTTTAAAGGTGCTGAGCTTCATAGTAGTTTCCACTGATTTCAGAGGGACCTCTATATATCTAGCATACTTCACACATTTAGGTCAAGAGCTATACTAACAGCTTGACTATGGACATTTGAATAGTCATAGTATAGTCAATGAGACTGTGCAGCAATTATACAAATCCCTGTCCCCTGAATGGCTAACAGTGATTGTAAGACAATCAATCTACACTGATTTTCGTATTGTAAGACAATAAACTTGGTATTTATGTAACAGCCAGAGTGCAGGGAAATACATAACAGGGGAAAAAATGTGTCATTATATATCATTATGCTAACTGTACAGCAATCTGGAGAATACAATTCCATTTCAGTATGACATCCAGTAAGCACTTAGTTTCATCATAGACTATAAAGTATATTTTTCCACCCCAAATTATATGATTTTTGGCAGAAAAAGAGACATTAGCTTCCACCTCAAGCTGTCAGAGTTTGTTTTTTAAAAAAATCAAATAATTTCCTTCTGTTGTAAGCCACAAGGGACAAATCTGGAAACATACAAGGCCAAGTCTGAGTTAACTTACACCCTTTTCAACTCCATTAACTTCAGTGGTATTGGCCACAGTTGTGAGTAAAGTTGGAATTTGGCCCATGGAAATAACCGTGTTTCCAACATGGTTTTGGCTTTTTTCTTTTGCTACGCATTTTACAGCCTTTTTAGACCATATTTCTTTATCTGAGAAATATTTGAAAGATACAATATAAGTAAGGGGATAATTAGAAATGACCCAATTCATTTCATGCAAATTCTGGCATTCAAAATAATATGCATATCACTAAACTTGAGGCAACATTCTCTTTCAAAAATGGCTTTATTAAATTACACTACATTAACAGAATGCTGTCATTAGCAGAATTTTTCTCAGACACAGAATCACTCTTTATCAGATATGACTTGTTGAGACACTCTTGAATGCCAGCAAAAGGTTTTCTCTCTGTGGGAAATACATACAGTGAATCCAACTCCCAATCCAGTCCAGGTAGTATTGTGGAAAGCATACACCCAAAACATCCCGAGATTAAGATGCATGAGCTAACTGTCTGTCTGTCCATGTTGTTCATCTTTGCTGTTTCTATAGAATTCTCCAGGAACTGTACATGTCATTTAAACACCATGGCTTCTCTCTTATTCTTCATTTTTTTCCTGTACTCCAGAGCTGAGAAAGAACAGAAACAGCCTCATAGAGAAAGTTCTGGTCCCAGTGCAATGAAACTTTATATTTGGGACTGGTTTTGACCACTACTTTTGTCATAACTATATAGAACATTAAAAAAAAAAAGTGAGATTTTATTATTATATCTCAGTTTTCAAGAGTGTTTCAAGAATCTCTTTCTTGAAGTGTTTCAAGAGTGTTTCAAGAATCTCTTTCTCTTTTCTAGTACTGCGTGATTTTTTTCTACAAAGCTACCCTACATCCATGTAGGCTAAAATTCCAGAACTCACTTGTTTTTTCAATTTCTCCCCTTCAGAATTTAACAGAGCTTCAGACATAAATTGCTAAAATAATCCTTCACAAACTTCAGAGATCAAGAAGATTTTATCAGATTTGTGTAGCCATTTGCTTTTCAATTTATTAGCAGTGTAAGAGTCCTGTTAACCTACTACTGCCTGATCTTAACATTTGCAGAAAGAGACCTTTTCTAATCCATTGTGGCAGTGAATGTTTGTGTTTCTTCTCCTGTGTCTTGGAACTGGGCCCACTATAAATATAGTAAACAGAGTCCCTTTCCCTGAGGGTTTCTCTGAGTTTACAATCCTATTGTTTTCTTTACTCAGCACACTTCTTTGGTTTAAATAATCTTCCTACTGCTGCCAGTGTTTTGAAGGTGGTGGTGAGAATTTCATTAATCATATATCCTCTAACAAGTACCTACACAAATAACCTTATAATATCATTGAAATTAGCTGACAGCTAGTAGCATAAATAGATCAAATGGGGGATTAACTGAAAATAGATTTGAGACCTGAAGTCATCTTATTTGCTCAGGAGAGAGATTCTTAAACATTCAGTTCTGTGTAATGTAAGCATGCACATCTAATTTTTCTGATTTTCACAGGTCAAAGATTCTTGCTCATGACTGTATAAATTTTGAGGAACAGGTACTAAATTCTGGTCCTGAAAATCACCCAGATTTAAAAAAAAACCCCTCAAAACACTGAGTACATAAAATCTCTTTCAATATTTAGAAATATGGCAAGGAAGTCCCTTTCTTAATTTCAGAGTAACTGAGTTTATAAATACACATCATAGAAGACATTCAAAAGTTTTGCTTCTTTTTACTTCATCAAAGGATCTGAATATTTTTCAAATATTATAGAAATTCTAATAAAGTCTAGACTGTCTCCTGTGCTGCTGGGCTTAATCTACCTCAAAATAGTTGGTTGTAGAACTAGAAAATAGTACAGGGGTTTGGGATCTTGTTTCACTTTTCTCTTTTAAATGTCTTACATGATGAAAGATGATTACAGGAAAGTTGATGCTGGACTTTGTGACATAATTTTACCAAGAAGAATAAGTATGCTAAATAGAAAATTGTGTAATATGCTGCTTAAATACACTTTTAACAGTTACAAAAGAAGTGACAAATCTTGCTGGGAAAATAAATTCTTGATTTTATAGCCTTTAGGCTTACATTGGAGACTAGGCGGCGGGTTGCTTAAAAAATTACTTGAGCAAAAGATGGAGAGTTGCAATTTCTTCATATATGATACACGTAACCATTTTAAAAGAAAGTTGAATCTTTACCATGTGGTGGATCTAAAAAGTAATCCAAACCAAAGTGCCATAACAGTGAAGCCCACTGTTAATTTTGCTGCTGCTCAATACTGTGGAAAAGCAATCCATTACACCTCAGATTAGACATCTTGGCTGCAGCAGGATAGGATTTCCCAGTGGTCTTCAATTTGTGGTCCGTCAGGAGTCATCTTTCAGCAAGTCCTTTATGCTAATGAATCAGAGCAACACCATTGTGCCAATAAAATACGTAGTGGATTTGAGATGCAAAGACTTGGGGGCGGGTGGGGGGAAGAGAAGAAATACTGATAAAACCACTTATAGAGTGCACTTCAGCCTCACTTGGAAAAAGTTTCAGTATGCATTCCCTGTGAATTTGGGGTAGGAACACATCTGTTATGGTCAAAGTGAGGAGAAATCAATGGTTTACAGAAAGTGAATGAAAATAAACCAAAAGATAACCAGATTTTTTGATGGTTTTATTCACCTGTCCAGAACCATCTTTCTCCCTAGATGCTTCTTTATAGCCCTGAGACTACAGAGGACACACTGAGGAAGACAATCCTTTTGGCCTAACCAAAAATGTTTTTAAAAGTTTTATGTAATCAATAAATAATGCATTAAGAGGGGAGGTAAAAACAACACGACAAGAGAGATCATTATGTATGCTACCATAATAAAAAACTGATGAAAGTGATGATTTTGTGATGATTTTGTGATGATTTTGTGATGATTTTGTGAAAAGGGGAAGGGGAAGGGGAAGGGGAAGGGGAAGGGGAAGGGGAAGGGGAAGGGGAAGGGGAAGGGGAAGGGGAAGGGGAAGGGGAAGGGGAAGGGGAAGGGGAAGGGGAAGGGGAAGGGGAAGGGGAAGGGGAAGGGGAAGGGGAAGGGGAAGGGGAAGGGGAAGGGGAAGGGGAAGGGGAAGGGGAAGGGGAAGGGGAAGGGGAAGGGGAAGGGGAAGGGGAAGGGGAAGGGGAAGGGGAAGGGGAAGGGGAAGGGGAAGGGGAAGGGGAAGGGGAAGGGGAAGGGGAAGGGGAAGGGGAAGGGGAAGGGGAAGGGGAAGGGGAAGGGGAAGGGGAAGGGGAAGGGAAGGGAAGGGAAGGGAAGGGAAGGGAAGGGAAGGGAAGGGAAGGGAAGGGAAGGGAAGGGAAGGGAAGGGAAGGGAAGGGAAGGGAAGGGAAGGGAAGGGAAGGGAAGGGAAGGGAAGGGAAGGGAAGGGAAGGGAAGGGAAGGGAAGGGAAGGGAAGGGAAGGGAAGGGAAGGGAAGGGAAGGGAAGGGAAGGGAAGGGAAGGGAAGGGAAGGGAAGGGAAGGGAAGGGAAGGGAAGGGAAGGGAAGGGAAGGGAAGGGAAGGAAGGGAAGGAAAGGAAAGGAAAGGAAAGGAAAGGAAAGGAAAGGAAAGGAAAGGAAAGGAAAGGAAAGGAAAGGAAAGGAAAGGAAAGGAAAGGAAAGGAAAGGAAAGGAAAGGAAAGGAAAGGAAAGGAAAGGAAAGGAAAGGAAAGGAAAGGAAAGGAAAGGAAAGGAAAGGAAAGGAAAGGAAAGGAAAGGAAAGGAAAGGAAAGGAAAGGAAAGGAAAGGAAAGGAAAGGAAAGGAAAGGAAAGGAAAGGAAAGGAAAGGAAAGGAAAGGAAAGGAAAGGAAAGGAAAGGAAAGGAAAGGAAAGGAAAGGAAAGGAAAGGAAAGGAAAGGAAAGGAAGCTACGCTGCCTACCCACCATTCATCATCTTAATGAATAGTAATAAAAGATACCTCCAGCTACATTAGATAATTACAGGTGACCTGCAAGATATGTCCAAAGAGACTATGGAATCAGTTCAGATATCTTTGACAGTGCAAGGTCCTGAGCAATCTGAACACGCCTTAAATTGAAGAGACACAAGGCTAGATGAACTTAAGTGATCCTTTTCAACCCCAAGTATTTTAAAATCTTGATCAGCTAAAGGGTCAGGCTCAGACTATTGTGATAAGTGGGGCAACATCTGACTGGCTACTAGACACAAATATGTTCCCCAGGGGTCAATCTTAGGATCAGTTACCTTCATGTTTTCATCACTGCCCTGAACACAAGCTCAGAATGCTCAAAAAGTAAGTTTGCCCACAATATTGAACTAGGAGGAGCCACTTATTACCTTCAGGGCAAAGAGGTCTTGAAGAGACCTTTAGAGATTGTAACACTGGGCAATCATCCCTTATATGAAGTCTAACAAGGACAAAATGTCAGATTTTGCATCTGGAATGGTGTAAAATGGATGTTGTATAGAAGGTGGAATGAGAGGCTGGAACACAGCTCTGCAGAAAGGCATCTGGTAGTTTTGGATGATGCTAAGTTCAGTGTGAGTCAACAGTATGTCCTGGCAGCCAAAAAGGTCAACCACATCCTAGCAATCAAGAGGATTCATTGTCTCATTATACTCAGTATTGGTGGGGCCTCTGTGTGCAGTTTTGGGCTCAACAACAGAAGCAGCATAGAAAAATATGAGAATGTGTTCAAAGGATGTCAACAAAGGTGGTGAAAGAACTAGAGGGTTTGACTTATGAGCAACAGCTGAGGGTACTAAGTTTGTTCATCTTAGAGTAGCAGAGGCATAGGGGTGATATCATCGTTGTCCACAACATCCACCATGAGGGGAAGAATAGAGAGGGATGCTGATCTCTTTTTTCTGGTGTCTAGTGCTGGGACATGAGGGAATAAATTAAAGCTATGTCAAGGAAAAATCTAGAACAGATATTGGAAGAAAAAGGTCTTTATTGAGAGACTGGTCAAGCACTGAAACAGATTCAGGAGAGAAATGCTTATAGTGCCAAGCCTGTTGGTGTTCAAAGAAAGTTTGAACAGTGCTTTCAGATATATCATTCATCTTTTTGGTTAACCTCTGTGGAGTAATAAGCTGGACTCAATGACCCTCACGGGTCCTTTCCAGGTCAGAGTCTTCCACGATTCTACAGTTCTGTTGTGCTTTCAAGCTGCTAGCTACTTCACAATTTTACCTGTGATATATTTTGATTCATCTCAGTGTCTCACCTTCAGTCCTATTTACTTTAATTTAAAAAAATAGCTTAAGCAACAGTACCACTCAGATTCCTTCCTATATTATTCTATCTCCAGTGGTTATCAAATAATATCCCTTCTCTAATGTAATACCAAATGCAAAATTCAGACCAATCTAAAAAAGTGCTAGTATTAAATAAGAGCTCTACTGTTTGAAGAGGGAATATGGACTGTTGCTCCTTATTAAAATAAATTTAACCTGGTCAATCTTACACACAAATGTAAAGCATCCTTCTCCATTGTTACACCTCCACCTCTTTTGTTTGCTGAAGGAAGCAGGCAAACCCTGAAGGACAACTGTGAATCTCAGCTCTCACAAGTTCTGATGATATACCCATTCAGGCACATTATCTAAATAAGGCATTGCTGTGCAGCTAAAGCTGAAGTTGGACCCCACCATCTCCATTCTTCCTCTTCATTCAGCAGCTTTCCATGGGTAAAACAGAGTTTCTCCTGCATGCTACTCTTGGGATGAAATCCTGCCCTAGGACTCAGATAAGGAAATGCAAAATTTGTACAGCTCAGCCTCTTCTCCTTCCTAAGGGTTCCTCAATGATGCACATATCTGGGGGTAGTTTAGCTCACTTTTAGTTCTGATTCCTGGGGACAAATTGGATGTCTGTTAGAACAGGAAAGATAAAAATAACTTGGTGTTCACTCTTGAGAGTTGAGCTGCACACCTACTCTCACTGATGAATAAATAAAATACACATATCATGGTGTGAGCCAGGCCTGCTACCAGGGCTTACCCAGTGCTGTAAAAGCCATGAACTTTAATTTCTACCACAGGTTCAGCGTGCTCTGAATTGTACTCTCTCTAGTCCCTTTCTACAGTGTCAGAGCTCCAAGAGCCAGAATAGCAGTGCCATTTGCTCAGCACAATCCACAGGCTTTACCAGAAAACTGAGGTTTGTAAGGCAGTTTTCTCATGTTGAGGTTCACACAGAATTCAGATATCTCATGTCCTGAATAGCTCATGAAAGAGCTACCTCATGAAAAATAATACTTTATTAAATACTAGCATCATCTTAAAATATCACAATATCATAAAATATCACACTAGGAGAATGATATAAACATTTCATATATATGAAGACTCTGATCACTTTTTGTCTTAATTAAGAAAGATATGAGCTTCAGAGTTTGAATATAAATGGTACACAAAAATGCTACTTTTTTATTAAAGTCTTCAGTCAAGGGTTAGATAACTAACTCCCCTATCTAACTACCTACTAGTTAGATAACTACCTCTAGAAGTTTTCATCTTTCTCAGCATTTCTAAGTTCAAAATTAATCAGATAGTGTTAAAGTGCAGTGGATATTAGCACAATATAGGAAGAAGAGGAAGAAGAAGAAGAAGAAGAAGATCAGGAACAATGAAAATATAATGTTCAGATTTCTAAATTCTATGCCCCTCAACTGTTAAGACTATCCTCCTTTCCCAAAACTCTTATGTATATGTTTATACATAAGAATAATTAAAATATGTTTATACATACAAGAATAATTACTCTTGAAAGATCAGTATCACTATTGTGATGCCGGTACTCAGGCCAGGGCCTCATTAGTGAACTCCTCATTTCCCTAACCTCCATAGCAATTAACTCTGTCTTCCATAAGATGTGCTGGAGCACCTCTTCAGGGTGTTTTTTTCTTCTGTTTCTCACAGATGGGATTGTCCTGCAAAGGTGTCTTTCACTGAGGAAATTCCAGATGAGAATGAGAGTGGAAGTGCTGTGCAGAGCACATCAGGGGATGCAATCAGCCTGAGCATGCTGCTCCCATCTGCATAAAGATACACTGGGCACATGTAGCTTGCACAGAAAGATGAGTTTGATGCACCCTGGATGTACTGGCCACACTGAGACTATACAGAGGAAGTGGGGCCCTCCCATGACACCCATCTATCACACTGATGTGATTGTCATGCCCCCACAGTGAATTCTATGACACTGACCTTGTAAGGGAAAACAATTGCACAGGCCATCTTTGTAAGTCTAGTAGCCATTTGCCCTGACTTCCTAAATTCATAGCAGGCACTTTGATTGTTACTTCCACTGAGATGAATCCAAAACTTCTGGAAAACATCTTTCCTTTTTGATGAGAAACAATTTTTATTGTCATCTAGAACACCATTACTTACCAGAGTCTTAGTGTATATAGGGCATTTATTCTGTTAAAATAACATCTCATCAATCTTTGAAAGCAGCTTTTCATCTATTTTTACTTTCACTGTTTTTACTCTGATGAAAATAAATGGAGTATGCCTTTTCTTTGTCTTGTTCTGCATCTTCCCAAAAGCAAAACCCAAGGTCTTATATTTTTCCAACTCAGTATGAACTTTCACTCCTTTCACATTTGAATGTGGCTAAACTGAGAGTATGTACTGTCTTACATACAAACAATGTGCACACTCATATACACACACATACATAAAGCTTTTGTACTGAGGTAGAGGCTGCTTGGTGAAATTAATAACAGATCACAACAGATCAAAGAACATGTGGCACACAAGTATATGTGCTTTAATAATGTGTGTATTTTCAAGAAATATTGTGCTGAAGCTCACCCACAATAGTTCCTTTTTTGAGTTCCTTGAGTTCTATGAGTTTCTTGTATGCTTAGAGTACAATTCTGGTCCTCAGGACAGAAAAATATAAGGTTTTTTTTAATTAGCTGAAGTTGAAGCTCCTTTCTTTAAGAGATGCTTTCTTAAACCACTGTTTCAGGTATCACTGTTGGCAAAATAGGTACGGTCATTATATAGGACTGCAATAGAACTTCAAGTATTTATTGCCATCTGGAAAAAAATTCGTGGTAACTTTACATACAGCATTCAAATGATCTTTAGGAGGTCCCTTTCGTTCCTAACAACACCCTAGGGTGCATAATCCATGCCTTATAAACTCACAACAGATGTCAGATAATCTGAAGCAGCTGTAGGGAGACAGCTAGATATTTGTGACCAGTTCTGGTCCTCTGCTTTAAAAAAATGTATGTGAACCTACCTGTGAACAGATAAACAAATTTACCAATATATTTGCACATTCACACAGATATGTAATAACACCAAGGTCACAAATTCAATCTCCTTATGGGCATTCACTTAAGAATTGGATTCAATGATCCCTCTGGGTCCCTTCCACCTCAGACTGTTCTGTGAAACTCTGTGAAGCTTTGTACATATGCATTATTATTACATATACATTGCTTACATGTATGTATATATTAATTCTTGATGAAAACTTAACAGAGTGAAGAAAGAACAGAAAAGGGCTACTGTTTTTCTAATTTAAATCTTGAAAATTAAGAAAACTCTACAGTGAAAATATTCTTACAGTAAAAATAACACAGAAGATACTGCAAGTCATGTCTATAGAATCTCCATAATTCTATATCTTCTAGACAAAAATCTCCAAGGAAAGACAAACATCTCACTGATCTCCCTTGAGTTTGGACTAGACTCTCCCTTGAAGATGAATTAGAGCTTTAAAATTAAGAGAAAAACTGTTAAAGGCAACTGCTCCACCAAGAAGATGGAAGCGTCTGAAGTTATTTTTAATTATTTTAGGTACTCTGATATAGGTTATTAGAAATTATGTACTTTACTTAGCTGTTAAATTAGTCAAAAAAAAATGTGGTCTCATCCTCTGGAGTCTGCAAGAACAAAGTGCATGAATATACTAGCTGCTATTTTTTTCTTTTCAGGCATATGCCTGCAATTAAAAATAAAAATAAAACAAGAAAGAGAGAAAAAGAAAAGCTGTAATTCTAAGCTTCTGCATAATACTTCTTCTTTGCCACTTCTACAAAGTGGTACAAACTACTAGTACTTCACACAAGGTATATTGTTCTTAGTACCACCTATTTTTTTTTCTGCATTAGTGAAATTGGCAAACCCTTGCTTGAAGTATAAGAGAACAAAATGGGTTTTCTAACATACAGTGGATTTATCATTACCTGAGCAGTCTGATCTACTGTCAATGTGCTATAATACCAAAGATACAAGCAAAGTTCTAGAGTGTGAAGGAGTTTGGGTTTTTCATTGTGTTATTCAAATGCTTCTACTGGGAATTTGTGATTTCATGCTGTGCTGGTTTCAGCTCAGGCAGAGTTAATTTCTTCCACTGCTGTGTTTAGGGTACAGAATGAGAATGGTCTTGGTAATGTTTGGGGCTGTTTATGCTTGGGGTTTTTGCTAAATTGTGTTTATCCTAAATCAAGGACTTTTTTCCTTTGTCTCGTGCTCCACCAGTGAGGAGGTGAGCAAAGGAAACCAGGAGGGAACATATCTGAGACAAGTGACCGGAACCAACCAAAAAGATATTCCACACCACAGAACATCATGCCCAGTATATAAACTGGGGGGAGTTACCTGGAAGGGGCTGATCTGGGTCCGGGAAGGGAGGTCTGGCATCAGTCAGTAAGTGGTGAGTAACTGTACTGTGGATCATTTGGTTTTCTCCCTTTTTATTATCATTATTTTAATTGTTTATGTTATTTTACTTTATTTTCAATTACTAAACTTCACTTATCTCAACATACAAGTTTTATTTCAATTTTCCTCCCCATTTCAGTGAGGTGATGGTGGAAGAGAGGCAGAGCTGAACAAGTGTGGTGTTTCACCTTCAGATGGGTTTAAAACCATGACACTTGTTCAGTGAGATGTTCCAGATTCTCTCTGCTTATCTCCTTCTCTTAAGTAACGTTTAAAAAATGTATGTCTATTTTATAATGTGATCTCACTAATCAGAAACAGACCGCCAAAGAGTTTTTTTCTCTTTTTTTTCCTTATGAACATTGGAAGTCTATAACTACAGAATTTAATTCTCTGCAGCATAATGAAAATGTCATTTGGCTAGGTTTTTACCAGATACAATATATGTATCTACCAGTTTGGTAGATACATTTTGGACTTTACTGAATGCAAGGAAGACATCCAAAAACACTCAGTAAGTACCTATTCCACCTACAATTCATATTCGTCTTTTCTCATTGCACTCTTCTTGGCTAATTTGGTTTCCTGCATCTCCTTCTGATTTCATGACAGCAATTTTGATTTACTTTTGAAAAATAACTGAACTTTTTAGAGAAATAGTGTCTCAAAGTCAGGTTACCTTTTTGTTAAATTGAACAGGTCTGAATTTAGTATCTCCTCAAAATACTGAAAGATATTCTATGTTTATTTATTTTATAAAGCAGAGGATCCTAATTATAACTAACTCTTTTGGAGTTATTCTTATATAAGTCTACATGAAATCTTACAGAGATAATTATTTCATTCTTAATAACTTTCTGAATAAGTTTATTTATTTGACAGACAAATCTTTAATTGACATCTATAAAATGAAAATGTTCTTCTGTTCAGTAGTTCTTACACCAGAGCATTTTTAGTTTCCTGAAACAGTAGACTTTATTGAAAACCCATCTAGTAGTACTGCACTATGCTTAATAAATCCTTGCTACTCAGACAAGCATCCCCCATATTTCAGGAGAGCACAAGGGAATACAATAGCAATTCTGAGGGTTTTCTGTGGATTTTCACACCTGAGAATATCAATGTGGCACTAGGGGTATGGCATAGGAGAGTACATGGAAGAGTATATAAGTAGAACATTTTTTACAGGATATGTAATATGTATAGAATATGATGGTTTGTTGCTACTGTTGGTTGCTCCCTCACTATGCCAACTATTTCTGCCAAAGAATACCCAGTTTCCATCAAAAACATTTCACCATCACTTCATCCTCATGCTCTTTTACTGAAGAGTAGTCAGGAGTTTAACAGAAGTAATTTTAATAGGATGCACCTTTAGGTTGTTCCTGAAGAGCATTTTGGATAACCATGCTTTCTTCTGCTGCACTCCAGTTCTTTCTATAAGAGCAGCTGGGTACTTTTTATTAGCTCCTTGATAGACACACTTTTAGTGTGTTCTAAACTTTGCCAGTGGTGAGTGTGTCATCGTTAAGAGAAGTGAGTAATACTACTGAGAGGGACTGGAACAATGTTATTAATATTGCAGTAAAGGATGATCAGGAAATCCAGTTAAGATTACGGAGATAATTACTCTTTCCAGCATTTGCCTCCCTGAGGGTAATCAGCAGAAGCAGCCATCAAGGAAAACACCAAAAGATCTTCCTGTCTTGCATTCAGTGACTAATTCCTTGGCTGCTGACGTGTTCCTGGAATGGTAAGCAGAGACACAATCATTTTCCTTTCCTTCTCAACCAAACTACACCTTTTCATCAAAAAAATACTATGACAGCAGCACACATTGCACATTACAGCAACATCTAGCCCCTTGCGTCCCCAAGCTTAGTACATAAACATACAGAATTTGAACCTGGGTATGTCACACCACAACATAACCTAATGTCTGACAGTGAACCTGCCATCTCCCAAACGCAGCTCATCAGCCCTGTCTAGTCCAGTAATAGGTAATGAGCCAGAAAAAAACTTAATCATAGAGCATGTCAGATATGGAACCTCATCTAGTTTGACTGACATTTGAGCACACACCAGTAAACCTATCTTTGTTACCCAAGTTCTGAGTCCTGAGCTTTGTGCAATCCCCACTTCATCTGCCAGACACACAAGTCAGTACAGCACACTAAATTTTACTCACACCAGTTCTGCCACCAATTTAAACTCAATGACACTCAGCAGCCCCTGAGTTCATGTGGGGGACCAATCATGAATATAGTCCTAGCCCTAATTCAGTAAGAGAATTTGGATGAGGCAAAAAATCCAGTTCACTGAGTACTGCTGGACCAGACTCTTAACTATACCCAACCTCAATAAGAGCTCTAGTGATACCTGGCAGGTCAGGTTATAACAACACAAGACTGGTCAGGTTCAGCTCTAATGTGAGTCCTTTTGTCCTCTCTTGACAGGCAGTATTCCTAGCCCTTAGCACCTGCTAACCTGAATTCTAAGCTTCCTAATAATTCTAGCGTTAGATAATGGATATCTTACCCCTACTCACCTCACCAAAGTTAAAAAATCCTATATATATCCAATATACTTCTTTTTGTCTTTGCTTCTGTACTAATCTTACAGGGATACCTCTACTTGTTTGAACTCTCTGGCCTTTGTTAGATCTTGTATGAATCTACTTAGCAAAAACTATTGGACCAAGCATGATTCTATTCCCAGAGCTCAGCACAAGGCTAGTAGAGGAAATTCTCCATATCTTTAATTGAAATTTAGTAATCTGATTTCCCCCCAGACAGTCCATTACCACAAGCTTTATGGAAGAAGCGTACCTCTTTCTCCTTCTTTTCTGCTTATAGCCTTGTGGTTCAATTCCCAGCAGAAAAGGAATGGAGAAAGGACAGAAACACAGGCAAGCCTGGAGTGAAGAACAAAAGGAGAATTCTTCTCTGTTCAGCTTCTATGTCTGTAAACCACAGCTTTTACTACAGCCCTGTATCTGTCTTACACCTCTGAACAGATAATGTTACCAGAAGATGACCAGAAAAATCCACAGGGAAATAAAGCATCATGTTTAAACAATTTACTCTGGTATAAAACTCCAAAATCACTGTAAATTAGGGTGATCCTTTTATCTAAACTCTAGCACAAACTCTATCCTTATCCTTAATCTTAGCCAAACATGAAAATGAATCTGCTGTTAAAAGCCCACTTTGGGATTTGATTTTTAGTGGAAATCTTAGAACAGATTATCTTCAAATTTATGAAATCTTGGCTCTTGGTTAGCCAACGTGAAGTAAAGCCCTACAGAAACGCAACTCATAGTCTCCTTTAGAGCCTTAATGGCTAACATTCTTAATAACTTTGGTAATGAGGCTAAATTTTGTTCTACATAATCTGTTTTATTGAGCCCTAAATAAAAAGTCAGCTCTAAGCCTATTTTCACATCTGCTGTTGGCTGGCAGACACAACCTACAAACCCCAACCCAGATTTGAGAGAAACTCTTTGCCATTCTGGAGAGACAGCCAAATGCCAAGAAGCAGAATATCAAGTATCTCAGGTGAAAACAGTTCCCCTTGTTTACGCAACTGAACTGAGTTGACAGTGTTAGTGACAGTTACATCTACTACAGTATAGGTGAACCATAATTTTGCACAATGTTCAGTGTTAACAGGGTATAACATTTCCGATTTCAACCATGAAAATACTGTCTGGTATCATGCTATTCTTCCTTTTGAGTTCTGGTTTAATCTGTCATTTTTACAGACATTTTAGGGAGTCTACTAACCCCCAACCATAATCTCAAAATTAAATTAGGTCCATTGGTATTATGTGGAATATCTCTTCTAATTTTTACACTGAGAAACCAAGTGGTTCCTGCTCTAAATTTATTTTTGGCATGCATTTTAATTGTGCTCATACTGTCACACTGAAGAATACCCATCTCCAAAACCTTAGCACTAGGCAAAGGCTTGATTAGATCAATATACTCAGAGTGGTGACAGTCTTAATTTTTCCCCTGGGAAACCTAATAACCAATGGCATACTTATTGTCATTCCAGAGCTTCTCATTTACTAGTCCTTAATCTACACTCACACACCTAGGCTCACAGTTCAATCATATGAATTACATGCCAAGACAGAAATTGAATCACTCCCATCTTAAACCTAATTTGAAATCTAATTTCAAATGCTGCATTTGTCTGTCTCAGAGTTTCTTGTTTACTAAAATGTGACAAAAGCCTGAGACTGCTGATACCCTGTGAAACACCTAGAATCGCTTGGTCATGCAACTGGAATAGACCATGAGAGGTCTTCTCTATCCAGTCTCCCAGCCAAAGCAGGCTCAACAGTGCATTCAGGCCAAGTTGCTACCCAGTCTGGAAGCCACGAGGGACAGATATTTCAGTCTATCATATTTTTCTTCACTGTGAGTGATTCTTCTTTATGTCCAGACTGAGCCTCCCATGTTTCAACTAATGACTGTTGCCTCTTTCCCTCCCACATGTACCACTGTGAAAAACATAGTGGTGCCTGCTTGATCCTCTCCTGTCAGGGACAGAGTTGGTAGTAGGTATCAACACTTCTCCTGGATGAACCAGCCATAGTGCTACAGCCTCTCCCCAGGATATGAGCTCCAGATCCTACCATTTTGGTAGCCTACACTTGGTTGCATCATATTGCAGGGCTAGTATAACCCAAGTGCCAGTTGAAGAGCCGTATTCACTTTCTTTGATCTACTGAATACATTCATTTTGAGGTAGCCCATGGTGCTGTTTGCTGTTTGCTTACTGCCAGGGTTCACTGCAGGCTCGGTTCAGTTAGCTTCCTCATCAGGATGTGCTTAAATGCATGGTTTACTGGTGGACTTGACAGTGTTAGTTTTGTTGCAAAAACATAACATGCCCAACCATGAGTGCGCAAATATTAACTATGGGTGGGTCCAGTTGCATTCAAAAGAACCATTAAGGTAATGTGTTTTATTAAATGCAACAGATAGAGTACTTTGGGATTTTTGTAAATATACACATTAGCTGCAGAATGGCTATCTTGGTTTGAAAGAGAGGTGTCTGCTAAGGAAGGCAGGAATGGGAAATGCAAACCTCTTCACTCCAAATTATTATAAGTTTGAAATTAAGGGGTTCTTAGGCAAAGATATGAGAGCAGGAATAACAGTTCTTTCCTAGTATGCATGATAGAGCAAACAGCAGCAGCAGCTGTGGCGCTAACACCGAGCAGAGCCCAAACCCGGTCCCAGCCCTCTCTGGGCCGCAGGCGCCTTCCCCGCTGGTGCAGTTCTGCTCGCAGCCAGCAGGGGCGCTGCTGGCTCCCGGCGGGCAGGGCGGGTGCGGTGACTCCCCGCGGCTGCAGGGGGCGCTGTGGCACGGCTCGGGCAGCGCGCGGTAATGGCGGCTCGGCCCGGACGGGCAGGGATAGCGGGGAGGCTGTGGTGCACAAACCCTGGGGCAGCCGATCCCTGTGCTCCAGCAGGACTTACGGAAACAGCAAGCTGGGCTGGCAGGAAAAAGCAGAAATCCCGGGGTGGTAGCCAAGATGTATCAGGAGCTCTGGAGCTGTGTCTGGAACTGCGGGGCAGGCAGGGGGTGTGGAGTTACAGTGCAGCAAAAGCTCGGAGTGGAGCGGTGCTGAAGAAGTGGAGGGGGCGGGACAGGGGCAGCCCGGCTCCCTGCAGGGCAGAGAGGGGCGAGTCAAGATCCCGGGCACCCGAGCAGACGGTGATAGGCCTCTCTCTTACTGAGGTAGGTGATAATAAGGTCCTAGCCCAATGGCTGCTATCCCGAGCAGAGGCTCATCCCATGGCAGAAGCAGCCCTGGGCTGGGCTCTGGCGGTAGCAGTGAATTCCCTCCTCTAAGCAGCAGCTCCAACTGTCCTCATCCAAAGCCGAGAGAGAGAGAGAGAGAGAGAGAGAGAGAGAGAGAGAGAGAGAGAGAGAGAGAGAGAGAGAGAGAGAGAGAGAGAAGCAGCTTGTCCAGCCCCATCTCTAGTCAGCCCAATTCTCACAGTATCTCTACCCCTCAGAGAGAAACTCCCAGATAAGATAAATGCAACCAGATGCCCTCCTCCCCTGAGCTTGGCCACTTCTTTTGGGTTTTTTTTAAGTACCCAGTCATTAGTTTTTCCTAGCAATTTATGGGAAAAAAATTCCCTAAGTTAAAAGGAACAAAAGGAAAGGAACATAACCCCCAACAATGGCTATATCTATCACTAACAATATTAATGCAATCACAAAATTAATTTCCCAGATGAAAACACTTGGTGTAGATGAGGATAAAAGACTTAGCAAAATATGTCCCTTCTAGGGAGAGCAAGGAGGGAAAACCCATCAATCTGTCCCTACAAATTCCATGTTGAGTTCTCATCCCCCAGTTAGGTACACTCTGGGTGGAACTGTGGTCAAAGTTTTTGTTCTTCATGGTCACATTCTATGGAATATGTATGATGGCTATTTTGGTAGCAGTTGTACAAAACATTCTTTGATATCAACAGAAATAACAGGATGATGCAGCTTTTACCCCACTTTGTGCTACCCTCTGATGCCATGGCACCACAAACCATCTATCTCCATCTGGTTTCAGTGTCCATTGAGATCACCACTGGCCCCATCATGTTTGAGCTTTTATTTTCTTCCCAGCTTCACACTTCCAACAGTTGGACTGATCTAAAGATCTTTTCCAGCTGAAAAGAAAATGATTCTAGGACCCAAAGGACCTATCCTGCAGAGTTACTGCCACAGCTGACAGTGATGCAGTACTCCACATCTTTTCATTCCATGGGACAGTCAGTATGGTCCTCCCAGATGTGAAGCTCTGCTTCTTTATTTTATGGACTGTGCCCTTATCCCTCTCTTGTTCAAAACTTGATGAAGGGTATTTCACTTTGTCATCTAGGCCATTGACAAGGATGCTAAACAGAAGAGGTTCCAGGATACACCCAGAGAGCTTTCAACCCCAACAAGGATTCTGATTCATTAACCTCTATATTGATTAAGCCACTTTTTCACCTAGATAGTAGGCCAACCACCTATATTTTGACGTGCCATGCTGCTTACCCAGATTCTACAGGAAACTTGATCAAAACACCTGGAAAAGTCAAGATTCACCTCCTACAAGGTAGAAAACAGCTCCCTCTCATCCACTTACCTGACTTAGTCCTGATAAATTCACACTGGCGATTTGCAGAAGCCTTCATTTCATGCATCCAGAAATGGCTTCCAAGACCTTTTATTCCATAATTTTCCCAGACACAAGAGTGAAACTGTCCAACCTGTAGGTCCCTCAAATGTTTCTCTTGCAGGTTTTGAAGCTGGTGGCTACATTTTCCTTTCTCCAACCATAAAAGGTTTTGTAAGTTTTTCAAAGATGGCCAAGAGAAGCATGTTCTCTCAGCATTCTCAGATGCATCCTGTTTGGTCTACTCTTGTATGAGGCAAGGTTTACTGAAAATTCCTTGGCTAGAATTACAGTCTGTCCTCACTTCCAGCTTTTGTATAGACCTTTTTGCAATCTCAGTCATAAGTTCTCTGTTTAGCCACACCAGTCTCTTGATATGTCCAGATGTTTCCCTGAAAGTTGAGATACACCTGTCTTGAAGGTGGAGGATGTTGTCCTATGCAACTGAATTTCTTTGTCCTTCACAGATCTATCCCAGTTTCCTGAAGAGATATTTTTTCTTTCCCCTGGTGTCCAGGGACCTGCTCTTCAAACTTGATTTCTTCACTCCTGTCAGGACCATGAAATCCATTATTACTTGTTTCTCACAGCCATAGTTGCCACTGATCATAATTTTCAGTACCAGTTCCTTCATTCACAAGTCACACCATTCACGAGCATCACAACAAACCATCCCATCTAGAATCTGAGTTAAGAAGTACACATCATAAATAAGTGCATCCTTTGAAAATGTTTTGGGCACTGTCCTAAGAATACTATTTTGTCTACCTTAGCTGTGATCTACTTTGAACCTTTGTGTTGGTTTGACACAGCCTGGCTTTTGGTAGCCAGGGGGGCCACTGGGTAGCTTCTGTCAGAAGCTTCTAGAAGCTTCCACCATGTCTGACAGAGCCAATCTCTGATAGCTCTGAAGATGGACGTGATGCTGGCCCAATTAGAGAGGTTGGTAATGCCTCTGTTATAAAATATTTAAGAAAAAAATCAAAATAACACAAGCTCAGTTTTTCTGAGGGGGAGGCACCATGGTTGCTACTGTGGCTGCCACCATTGCGGCAGCAATGTGCCACCATAGCCACTGCCATCTCAGCACAGCCTGCAGCGAGCCTTGCCTGCCTGGCCACCCCTACCCAGCTGCACCTCTTGCAGAAGGACAAGGCTAGTGGCAGCTTTCCCTTCTCAGCATTTTGCATGAAGAGACATTAAATACACCAGCACCACGGCAGCCATCACCACCCATGTGATGGCAGTGGGGTCGCCTGGCTGGCAGCAGAAGCATGATGAGCAATTCCCCCACAGCACCTAGACAAGATCAACCTTTCAGCACCGCAGGATCTTGCAAAAAGCTGCATTATTGGACCTTGTTGACAATGGTACCTACAAGCAGCAGTTTTTTTTTTTAGTCAGAGAAGAGGAGGAAGTGAGAACATGTGAGGGAAAACAACATGGCAGCACTAAGGTCAGGGGAAAAGAAAGAGGGGGAGGAAGTGCTTCAAGTGTTGTGGCCAAGATTCCTCTGCAGGCTGTGATGATGACTATGGTAAAACAAACTGTCCCCCTGTAATGCATGAAGTCCACGAAGGATGCAGAGATCCATTCACAAGTCTGTGGGAAAAGTGCTCACACTGGAGTGGTGGATGCCAGAGAAAGTTGTGAACAAGTGGAAGACCTGAATAAAGAGAGAGGGCCCCTGCTTCCAGAGATAGAGAGAGAGAGGGCCCTTACTTCCAAAGATGGGGAGAGAGAGAGGGCCCTGGCTTCCAAACTAGAGCAAGGACCCTATCTTCAAAAGACTACATCCCATGGGTGAGTGACCTATACCACAACAGTTTTGGGAAGACTTTGCCAGTGGGACAGATCTCACAGCATAGCAGAAAAAATACTCTTCTCCCTGAACAAACAGAAAAATTCTCAAGTGACAAACTGACCAAACTCCCCATGCCCTGTCTCCCTACCCTGTCAGTGGGAAAGAGGGAGGAGCTGGGGGCAAAAAAGTGTTTTAAAGTCTTATTTTACATTTCATTATCATCCTCTGAATCTGTTAATAATAAACTTACTTTATATATTTAAATTTGAACCTATTTCGTTCTTTTTTTTTTCTCCCAGTCCTTAACTCCTTTGTTAATTTTTTTTCCCTCTCCTCTACCAGCTCTAGCAAGAGAGAGTAAGCAAACTACTTTCATGAATGCCTGGCATTTTGGCCAGTGTCAAACCACAAGAAACTTTCATCAGTTTCTCATAGAAAAGACAAATAGCTTACTCTTAAGCTTTCTTTTAGCATATTCACAGGTGTCCCAAACTTCTCATTCATATCTCATTGCATTTAATTGCAAGCTATCTCTTACCCATTTACTTTTTGTGCAGTAAACCACATATTTACCTAGCCTCTTTCTTTGACTCATACTTTACCCTTGGGTCATTGCAGTATTCCTCAGACTGTCATTTCTATCTTGGTTTTTTTTTTTTTGAGAAACCTCATAACAATTTTCCACACGTTTTCTGGGATACATTTAAGATGCCATTCCTAATCTTGTCCTAGTTTTTCTCCTGGACCAGACTTCCTTGGGCATGCTTTTGTTGCTTCAGAAATTCCATATGTTCTTACAGCATTGATATTCTACAGTCTCCTTTTATTTGTAGACTTGCTGTCTCTCACAAAATCTGGGCTTCTCTCATGCTCAGAAATACTTCATACTATTTTTTCACTGTTAACCTTAACAACCAACCACCTTGTATTCTCCAGTGTAATCTTTTCAGACTTTCTTACTCTCATACCTTAATTTCAAAATTCAATTAACTTAAACCCTAACTGATCCCTAAGTCCAAATTTCCACAAGATTCTAAACATATTTAAATGATTTGTTCTTTTCGGTGAGAAATCTAAAAATTATTTATCTAGATTTCCTGTGGTTTTGCTTCAACTAGGCATTTATTGTCAGTCCAAGAGATTGGGCCACTTTATTACAAAAATTTCCAACACCAAATTTGTCAATTTTTTTGGCATCTCTTTTTCTGTGACTATCTTATTGTACAGTCACAGTTTCTAGTTTATTAAGCCTCAAATTGAGTTTAGTGACAGTGCTAAATTTTCGCTAAACTGAATAATCTGAACTCATTTTTGGTCTTGTCTGTAATTTGTTGAACTTTCTTTTTTGTAAGTTCTGGTTTACATATGTGAATGTAAATTCTTGGTTTAGGCTGAACTTCTTAACTCCCTAGATGATCCTATTCCTCAGTTTACCTTTGAAAAAGTCAGTAATCATGGTTCTAAATATACCTTGGGATTGTCTACCAGTATGGTCTTAATGTATTGCTACAGCATTAGTATATCTAAGTCATAGTCCTTACCATATCCCTGGAATAGAAATAGTATTTCTAATGTGGAAACAGGAGAATTGAACCAGTGTTCCAACACCTAGAGTCGACTTCTTAGAAGTTGATTTTTAGTGTGAAAAACCTCTAAATACTAAAGGTAAATCATAAGTCTTGGTTTCAGTGAACCTCAGTAATAGCATCTTAGACATTACTCATCTTTTTCTGACAAGCAGTTTCTTTCTGTAATCTGTTTTCTTACATCATTTTGCTGTCAGTTCACACCTTCCACTTTATTAAACCCTAATTCCAACCATAGGCTTCCACTAGCTTCAGTGGTATTCTCCAACATCACTATCAATTTTCACTGCTAGGAAAGCCAACAGATAGTTTTCTAAATTTAATTAAGATCTATTTTAAGATAACTTTGGAATCAGCTTTCAAACCATTCTCATTATTATTATTGTTATGCAGTTTACTAATATCTATTTTCCTGCTACCTAATGGAAAATCCGTGTCTGTCCCTAGGTAGGTTAAATTGGCTGTCTTAGAGTAACTTCATGTCTCATATCAAAGGGCACTTTTACATCCTAACAGATAGGATGGTTGCTCAGTCCCTAAACTGAACTTGAGTCAGCAGTGCCCTGGCAGCCAGGAGGGCCAGGCGTGGCCTGGGGACATCAGGGACAGCATGGCCAGCCAGGCAAGGGAGGGGATTTTCCTCCTCTGCTCTGAGCTGGGGCAGCCTCACCTCGAGTGCTGGGGGCAGTTCTGGGTGCCACAATAAAAGAGATATAAAGCTATTGGAGGGTGTCCAAAGGAGGGAAAAAAAGATGATGAAGGGCTTTGAGGGGAAGCTGTATGAGCAGTGGCTGTGGTCTCTTGGTCTGTTCAGCCTGGAGAAGAGGAGACTGAGAAGAGACCTCATTGCAGTTACAACTTGTGAGGGGAAGAGGAGGGGCAGACACTGATTTCTTCTCTGTGGTGATAGAGACAGAATTCAAGGGAATGGCCTGAAGCTGGGTCAGGGGAGGTTTAGGCTGAACATAAGGCTTTTTACCCTGAGGGTGTTTGGGCACGAGAACGGGCTCCCCAGGGCAGTGGCCACGGCACCAGCCTGACAGAGTTCAAGAAGCATTTGGACAATGCTCTGGGGCAGTTGGTATGACTCTTTGGGCTGTCCTGTGCAGGGCCAGGTGCTGGACTTGATGGGCCTGGTGAGTACCTTCCAACTCAGCATGAATCCATGACTGCATGAATCCTAGAGCACAGATGTAAAATATTATAATAAAATCCTATGACATTCCTAATTTTTTCACTGAAAACCTGGTTGCCACTGCCTGAAGATAACATTATTTATTTATTTGCTTGCTTAATTATTTACTTTAATCTACCATCTCTGTACTTAATCAAATCTAGGAATCACTGCAAATTCAGGAGAGAAAATCTCCCCAGACAGACAGAAAGACGAAACTACCTGATCAGCACTTTTAGGACTAAACTCTCACGTAAGCTTTCTAGTTCATAAACTCTTACAGCTGCAAGACCTAAATGCTCTTAAACTATCCATAGTCCCATGATAGCAGCCAATAATGAGTGCATAAAAAGGCTAAAACAATCATTTGATCAAACTGTTGTCTTGAATTTCAGCACTAAATGTAGTGCAGAAACCACTGCAGCTCAAGCTCTAAACTAATGCAGGTGGCTTATTAAAAGAACAGAATAATAAGTCAGTCTGTTATTAGGAATTCTGTACATTTTGTTCCTACACCAGTAACAAATTACAGCTTTTTGTGAATGGTTTAGGATTGCCTAGAGATGACAGAAGTAAAAACACTGAAACAGACACATAGGGTTTAAAATAGAAAAAATAGGTTTCTGACAATAAAATTCATACTTTAGGATTCTGCAACCCTTTACAGCTTATTCTTTTCTAAGATGAGCTGTGGTAGAGCTAAACCCAACCTTCATTAACACAGAGATCACCATATCTGGCTTCAGTGTCCTTGAAAGTGAGTTAGAAGTAAACATGAAGTTAGAAGTATGACATCTCAGCCTTAGAAACACAGTTTGCACTTATATTTTATTTCTTTTTGAGTCTTTTAGTACAAAGGTGAGAAATAATTTCCTAGTAGATTTAGGTTTATGATTCCATATCTTTATCCTGAACTACCCTATCTTGCTCTCTTCAGTTTCTCATTCTATGGATTAAAACTATTCTTATGAGTGACTGATAAAGGTGATCTAAGAGTCAGAATTAAGGCTCAAAAGAAAATATTCAACATATTTCATCAATTAATTCTAAAATTTAGGAATATAAGACCATCATAAGTAGTTACTTTAAACAGTTTTCAAACTAATTACTTTCCATAATTTAGCATATGAGCATTCGAAAAAAGACAAATGGTTTTCAAATCAATTGTTTATTACAATCTGTTCTTCCATTTCCCTTTGACCTTTATTTGCAAGAATCAGTATTCCTGTACCACTGTAAGGTCACTGTGAGATTACTTCAATTACCTGTTTGCATTCAAAAGGCATAATTATATGCCTTATAAGCATACTCATTATATACGTATAAACATAAGTATGCAAAAGGCATACTCTTATATGACTGCAAAGAGTATGAAGTCATCACATGAATAATTGCATTTAATTTTCATATCTATCCATGCTGCTAAACAAAAATATGAAAAACAAATTTTAAATTTCAAGAGACAAAATTATTACACAGCATACAGCTGATAGAAGTGCTCTGAGATCCCAGTGAGAAAAAGGTAGTTAATATAGAATATAAGAAAACTCAATATAGTAGGCAGGCGGCATTTGAGATAGGATAGGAATGGTTAGTCTTGTCCCATAAAACATCCCAAGGTTTAAGTTACTTTAAGTTTTACTTTGTAGATGGCCAAATTTTCTATTTCTATATGATCTGTTGTGACATGGGGGTTGTTGATTTTTTTTGTTTATACTTATCTGCCTTTCTACAAATTTTTTGTATTTGCAAGTCTTCAAACAAACACAGATGGTACTCTGAACCACCTGAATAGAGACAGAGGAAACTTAACTGCATGGGTTGGTGCAAGAAGAAACGGCACATGGGAATAAGAAGGTTTCTGAACCACAAAAAATATTCACATTGGAAAGTCAAATATTTCATCATGTTGTATTCTATGTAAAAGGTGGATCTGAATACACAGTAACACTATACTCGAACTTCTGTTCAGTGGGAAAAGGAAAACGGATGGGCATAGTTTTCTGGCTGTTAGCCATATTGCATTGAAATTCTGAGAGAAGTTCTATGTTCAGCCAAGAAATAACATGCAATGAATTCAAAGTATTCTATTTTATGAAGAAAAGGCTAGAATGTGTTCTCACAGTGAGTAGAAATTTTCTTTAATTTCTTTTTTTCCCACTCTGAGCATGGAAAGATCTTGTATCTTCATCAAGCAAAAAATATGGAAACTTCCTTCAAAGACTGATATTGCAAACTTGGAACAAATCCAGGTGTGGTTAGTTTTCTGTACTGCACTTTAAAGAATGAAATTCTTAAATGAAGTTGGGGTGTCTGAAGCCTATGCCAAGCTAACCTATTGGCTTTCTTGCATACAGAATCTTTGTCAAGGAAAGAGGTATTGATATGAAACAGGAAAGAAATCTCTCAAAGTTATTTGCCACTTTCCTATTATGTATCTGAACTTCCATAAAATTGTTAAAAATAAACCTTTATTTTTTCTTTACTGTGCTGCTTGGCCAACTCCTGTGATGACATACAGAATTCTTCCTTTCTGCTTCTGCCAGTCAGAGAAGCTCCTCTTGCCTGTATCTTAGTGATCTGCTGCCATGACCAAGAAAAGCAGCTTCCAGTCTCAGTGAACTTTCAGAGAGAAGCTTAGGGCCTTTTCCTAACAAACAGCTCCTTACAGAGGATTTGAAGTTGAGTTATCATCAATTTGAATTATTTTTAATGTGTTTTGAGCTATTCTGGTTTCAAAAGTTTTTCCTGCTTTCCCTTTGGCTCAGTCAGCTCCCTTTAAAATTCATTACAGAGAACAAAAGAGTGAAACTAAGCATAACTATGCTAAATCATCCCACCACTAGAACATTCAGAGATGAATTGGTCTCAATTAGTGCCTTGCACATTTCTGTACTGCCCAAGTGCTCTCGTCCTTTCTTTTCTTTCTAAGGAGAAGTGGAAAAAACCACATCAGAGAGTACTATCACTAGCAATAATTGTTACTACTAATGCAAGGCGTTTTCATTAAGTATTCAGCTTTGGCAGAACATGGCTCTACTAATCTCATATTCCAAAATAATAGAACTCAGAAGTAATTAAAAACGCATATTTATTTTTAGTCCCATCATTCCCATTAATCACAGTAGTTAAAGTAAAAAAAAAAATCTCAACCAGGAAGAGGAAAGGACCATATCAGAGAATATTTGAAATACTCAGATACTTTGAAATAGCTTCAAGAAGATAAGTATAACCTTAGAATACTAAAAATGGTCTATTAAACTGATAGAATCACTAGAGAGTCACTCTGAGATCTCCAAGGGAATGAATTAGAATGGAAGAAAAACGCAAATATGCTGTCTTTCTTTAAAAGGAGACAGAACTTAGATAATTAGCTTAATTGGAGTACCTGTATACATTTGAGAGTAAATTAGCTATTAGTAGGCAAATGAAACTACCAACACTATGAGTTACAGCAGAAGCAGGTTTAATTACCAAAAAAAAAAAAGAAGAAGAAGCATGTGAAGGTAGTTTTCTTACACAACAAAAGAGAAAGTTGGTAGTGTTTGCCTGGAGAAAAAAGGCACAGAAGGATCTTAGACATGTATATAAGACCCTCATGAGGGTGGTGACAGACTCTTCTCTGTGATGCCCTCTGGCATGACAAGAGGCAACAGGGACAAGTTGAAATATAGCTGAAACATACAAAATTCTGCTGAAGCAGGAGAAGACACATTTTTACTGTGCAAGCAGTTAAACACTAGCACAAGATGCAGAGAAAAGTTGTGAAACTTCCGTCCCTGGACACGACCAATCTCATCTGGACATGATCCTGCACAACCCGCTGGCCTTGCTCTGAGCAAGGGTGGGACTGACCTATCTCCACAGGCACTGGCCCATTTCTGCCATGCTGTGGTCCTGTGTCCTGATAGGATAAGAAGTTTTTTGAATTTTAGTAAGACTTCCGAGTCTTATTTCACTTTCATAAAACAAATTAAAGAACAAGAACATAATAAAAATTATAAAAAATCTTCCAACATGAGCACAGATGCAGTATTTCCAGACCTCAGGTTTCACTGAATCAATGGACAGATTTATTTCATGGGATTCTGTGGAGGCTTGGTTCAGGTTTATACCTGCTTCTAATATCACCAATTAAATGACTATGAGACAAGCAGATGCTTTTATTACGTATTAAAACATACTGATAGAGAAGGTAAACATATTTGCATGTTATATATTCTATATAAAAATAATTGCATTCTATATTTGAAAGGAAAATAAGCATGGCTGAAAGATTAAAATTTGTCTCCAACATCTCAAAATTTGTTGACAACTTAGAGAAACAACATAAACTGAAGATTTATTTCATTATATTTAGTCCCTTAGAGAAGAGCAAACTGGTTGGTAAGCAATTCTTCAGAAGAGAAATTAATAAAATATATATGACTGTAAGATGAACTCTAGTTAAGCACAGACCTGCTCTCAGGTAATGTAAATATTAAGTGGGAATGTATAAATAGGAGGACAGAATGTAAGATAAATTAATTAACTCTACCACTCTGCTCCAAATTGGTAGCACTTAACCTAAAGCATTACAGTCATTGATTTTGAAGGAAAAAAAAACTTTCCCCCTTTAATTTCCATGACACCTTGATTAACAGGATCACCATGATTATTTGCTTTTCTTTGTAATGCAAATACAAAAAGTATGAACTCACCAGCAAAGAATTAGTATTCAAGCAATTCCTTCCCAGAATCTACAGTAATGAAAATGTAAGCCTTCTAATATTGTCTTTAATGTCCACATTTTGAGGCTCCACAAGAATAATGGATTCTGTTTCATAAGACGTATGTCATTGCTCTTAGAATGATGCTACATGGATAGGACTTCAGGGACTTTAGGTTCAATAATAATTTATTCCTAATATATTTTGCATGAAAACATGATACCTTTCATGGGAAGAAAAGAAAAAACTGCTTTCTGGAATGTAGAAATAAATAGACATTCAAATTGAAAAGAAAATATAAATATATTTTTAAAGGACTATATAATTCACTGAAAAGGGTTTTTTTTTACACCATGGATAGCATTGTTCAACTGCTAAAAATAGTGGAAAAATTGAATCTTTTTGCACATTTTGGCTCAGTTGTCCCAATCTAAGCTAAGAAATCATCAGCTTCTGATCACATATTGAAGCATTGAAAATTTCTGATTGTTTAAAATTTACTACCTCTCTTTTCCAAAAACAGTTACAGGGAATAATAAGCCAGAAAACTCTAATTGGAGCTTGTCCAATTGATGGGTATTTCCCATGCAGATATTTATCTAGACTACTTTAAAATTAGGCAAACCCTTTCCTTGAACAAATTATGCTTGCTTTGTTCTTTATGGTTCACCCTGAAATCCAATACTCAAAGACAGAAATTAAAGGTTTTAAATGTGACATCCAAAAAACCCAACAAACCAAACAGACAACTAACACCCCCCCCCAAAATGAAACAAAACACCAAAACTTGCTCTGCATTTTTTCTCTATTCTCATTTTTTAAAGTATTGTCATATATTAATTGAATTGCAAGGCTCTAGAATTCTTGTAAAGAATAATTTACATATAAAATATGGTAATATAGTTTAGTCTCTCAGATAAGTAAAGAAAGGATTGCTTTCACCTCTTTTTCTTCTCTGAAGTCTTGCTTGTGGGAATTTAAAATCCGCTGATGCAGTGTCAATAGAAATTAGAAATATCTAATAAAATGGTCTTTGTGAGTACAGACCAGCTGCTGGAGCTCTGTAATATAATCAGAATCAGCAAGGATGTGGAATAAAGCAGCTGTGCCTTTCAGTTGTTTTACTCAGCTATTGCTGTTAACATCTATAACAGAGGAAACAAGCACAGGCACTATTTGAATTTTTGCAACACAACTATTTGCTTGATTTTCTCTTCCCTTTCTCTGAAACTGCTCCATGTATCTCCTGGAAAGATGGGGGCAGGGCATGTTCTCTGTTTTTGCTTCTATTCTACACTTATCTTTCCTGATACACAGAAATGGAAGATACAATAATCCTTTTCTTCCTTATAGTAAGGGAAAACAGGCTGATTTGTAATATTCAATCAGTCTGTGTGCATTTCTACATTGCACAGGGAGCTGTTTTGGATCCCAGAAGGCACAGTTCCATCTAAAAGTTGAAATGAGTTGCCAGAAAAAGGAAGAATATTGTGATGTTTTTAACCTAAAAATCTAATACAAAGCTAAAGAACTAGAAACAAATATTCTGTAAACAATAACAGGAAATTTGTACTTGAGAAAAAAATCTGAAGGGCCTCTTTGTAAGGGCACTAATCATTCCTAGTGATAAAAAGAGCCATCTGAGAACAAGCACTGAAAAGGCTGTCCATGCAATGATTCTGAATGCTAATGAGCATCACTTTACATAGAGGACAGTGCTGAACTTCAGAAATGAAGCAAATTATTCCTCTCCATTGCTGCTGACAAATATTTCAGCCATAAGACCTGATTAAGTACTAATTGCTGCCTGGCAGTGAATGCTTTCCATGGCATCTTGAAATGAAAATGAGGATGTGTAACCAACCAAGAAATTCACTAGCTTGGCAATGACCTGTTTAGAGAATCTGATGGACATTTAGTGATACATTCAACTGTTTTCATGCTGCAGTATTTTTTTTCTTGTCATCTTAAAGAAAACATTCTGTAACAGAAAACCCATTCTCTGTTTGCTTAGAATTTTCCTCGAGTAAATGACTTTTTAATTTAGCTTATTATTTTATTGCATATTTTGACATATGTAGCATGATAAGAGTCAATATGGCTTGAATAAAAAATTCTAATAAAGTACTTTTTGAAGAAGAACTTACTAAAAATGCCATCAGACAAGCGGACCCAAATAACATTTAATCTCAAATTATGAGACCTTTAATGAGTAGGTTAAATTACCTACTGTAGATAATTCATCTGAGAACTGTAGTTCAGTTTTTTGTTCATAAATCATTCATGAATCCACCCCAATTATATATACATAAGTTGGGGAAGATTCATGAGTGATTATAAACCATCCATGGGCATATCCCAAACAGATTAAGCAAATTTTGGCTGCTGAGTCATTCGTATAATGGTGCCTGCACCTGTTCCAGGCATTTCAGTTGGTTACATGGAGCATGGGGCTATTGTTTCTGCTTTCCCACAAGAGGACAAGAAACCAATGCAAGCCAATAAAAGAACAGAGAGAACAGCAAATATTTTTGCTCATTGCAAAATCATCTGCTTCCACCCACCCACTTTAATGTAAGAAACTGTAGTTTTTTGAACATTTCAGTGTGCATTCCTAAAATTAACAAAGAAAAAATACCTTTATCTAAACATTGTAGAAGAATGAAAATTCTTATGTAGAGAGTTATAAAAATCTGAACCTTTCTACAACAAAAATAGATGTATCAACTGTCCAAACCAATAAATTGCTGTGCAGTTAATTTTAATTATTTGCTTTTCAACCTTCATAACAGCTCCAAATTTCTTTGCCTGGTCATCCCTTTCCCTATAGCTGTGAAGGAAAATATTTCATGACACTCTGTTATGTATAGTTTCATTGAAATTCTGCCTTTCAGCCTTGGGGGAAAAAATACATAGCAAAATGCACATGGCTAAAGCAGATACATCTTTTTAAAATTTCTAACAGGCATGTATAGACAAGTGCTTTTCTTACTTCTCTAAAGTATATTCTTCTTTGGATCCTGAATTTTTAATGTAAATCTGTTTCAGTTCGTAATTTCTATTTTAAGTGCTTCTGAAGCTAAAATGCCTTCCCAGGAAAGACCGATGTATGTTGAACTGGTGTGACAATATTTCTGCCCAACCGTGACGCAAACAATTTCCTAACAAAAATTTAGACCTCCATTGAAAAGCAAATGAATTCTCTTTCCTAGAAACAAACAAACAAACAAAAACCAAAACAAACAAACAAACCTTACAGATTTGTCAAAGTTACTCTGAAAAGATTAAAAAAAAGAAAATTTGAACATTTCCATTTTTCAGGGAACCCTGACTATTAGTTTCACATCTAGTGCTGACATTGCAGTTGGTCACTTTTATCTAAAATAAACTAGAGAGAATATACAGAGAAATTACATTGGTTTTAAAACAGCTGCAGATGACCTGGGCACAAAGATTTTTCACAGATTACTATCATAACTGTAATTATTCAAACTCATATAGTTTCACTGATATGTAACAATGGAGATAAATGTGTCTGAAACTAAATGGGCAGCCCCATACTGTTGTAAAATCTTTGAATGTTTTCCAGCCTTGACCAGACATGATTGTTCCTGGCTTGATCTGTGGTGGGCTCTTGTCTGACCCACAGAGGGAGACTGGAGGAGGTACATTCCAAAGCTCCTCCAGTTCCATGATGTTGATCACAGTGTGCTATTACTACTCTCCAGGAGTTAGTAACCATGCTTTCAGCTGAGAGACAATAAGTCATTGTGGAAGTACATTTCACTACAAAGTAGAACAGACCCATGTAAAGTGTAGCTGAGTGCAGTTTAAGCAAACCTGTTTCACTTTTCTCTAAAATGGACTTAGAAATGCTCATGTCATCAGATATCAGTCCCCATAGTTGAGGCTCCAACAGTTTCAATCAACTGAAGGGTATTAATGACTAGCCATAGGGTAATGACATCTTAAATTGCTACATCTATTTCAACAACTATTGTATGATTGTGCCCTAAGATTCTCAGTTTCAAAAGGACAGATTATGAGAAATTAAGAGTACTAGTTGATGAAGACAGCTGCACTGACAAAAGTATTAAAAAAATCTAAAATTTATACTCCAGACAAGGGAAAAAACTTCTGTGGAGAGTTTTCAAACCTAATTAGCTAAATAATAACTTCAAAAAGGATATTAAATGCAAGTAGAATTACTATAAAAGTTGACATAAAGTATTGCTGGACAAAGAAAAACATTTTAGTCATTGGAAAGCACTGAGAATAGCTGAAAGTCAGGTTGTCCAAAAAGGAAAACAGAGTCCAACAAGGAAATTATAACAGAAATAATTGTTTGGAGAGGGGAGGGGAGGAGAAGGGATGGGAGGGGAATCCTACATTCTGTGTATGTTCAATCAACATGAAATTTAAGCTGTGGCAGAACACTTGCTAATTTCATTCTTGACTGGAAGTACTTTTGCACTTAATGTTGCTGACCAGTTCTAGAAGATTAATTAATTTGTAAATGTTACTATCACTTTTCAAGTCTACTAAGGAAATGAAAAAAAAAAACAGATTGTTATTTCTGAGTCAGATCTAAATATTAATGCATATTTGTAACTTTGATATCAGGAATCTAAAGCAGATGGAAACAGCTGGAAAAAGTTCATATCCCTTATCTGTGGGTATTTGTACTTCAAACGTGACAATAAAGATCAAAATGCTTTCTCATTTGAGTATTATTCAGTAGAAAGTATGACATGAGCCTATGTACCTCAGTCTGTTTTTAAAAGCCTTTATCACCTCTGAAATTTTTTTCAGAAACATGAGGGATGAATTGTCCTGAAAATTATATTATGCCGCAGGCATAAGATGTTTCCACCATATCAGTGATTGAAATGTGTGTCCGATTTGTGTACATTGCAGGTCTGACTGTCCAATAAGTACATTTTAATATGAGTAAATTTATCTTCATGCAAACAGACTCTGTACTTGCTTCCTTAAAAAGTGTATGTTTGCACTCTTGGAGATGATACACAAATTTTACACAATAAAATATTATCATAGGTCTCTCAAGCATAGGTAATGCCCTTTAATTTCAGAAATTGGGCTAATATTGAGAATAAAGTACTAATCAATATCAGTGTCCTCTGTTGCATTTTTCATTTCAGTGGAATACCTGTTGCATACCAAAAAAAAATCCACTAAAATCTAGCTCTCCCCCCAAGAAAAAGAGTTTCACATGATGCCAAAAACCACTATAAGTCTTCCATGGCAGCACATATAGGAAGAACTTGCTGAAAATAGGAAACAGGTAACAACAGTTACAAAACACCCTTCTAAACATTAAAAAAAACAGAACAAACAAATTAAAAAAAAACCACACAAGCAGAAAACAAAAACAAAACACAAGCAAATAACCAAACAAAAACAGAGGGAGGAAAAATAGGATGAATCAAAATCAGCGAGAAACAAAAAATCTCTTTCTGTCCTTTTCATTTCTGTGCAATCATTAACTGCATAATGAATCTTAGGTGGGACCATATTTGTAACCAGATTTTTTATCAGAATGGAGATTGAGCTGGGGCACAAGGTTGTGATTTCTAGAGACCGGTTGCTAAATTTCTGACTCAGGTCATATAAATGGAGATAAGTTTGTTGACCTCCATACTAATGGCTGCTTGTGCATGTCAGGAAACCCATCTAGCTGATAGAAATTACAGTCACCAGCCAAGGGAAAATTAGCAACTATATAGGCCAGATCTGAATGACATGTGAAAGAAGAGATGAAAACTTGCTCATTATCTACTCACATTATAGCAAAATAACATGAATGTCCCTTTCTATGATGTTTAAATGAAGAGCTATTTATAAAGAAATTGCATAGGAGTCTTGTAAGTAGGGAAGAATTCCTAATATTTCAGGGTAAAGTTACATAAAACTTAAGTTTTATTGGAGGTATGTTCATGTTCTGCCAGCAACCTTTCAGCACAGTGTTGGCAAATCTACCATCTATAAGAAAATGTTAGCATAATACTACACCTGCCATCGTATTTATAATAGTTGATCCTTTCATCTGCATTAGGTTATTCAGACATTTCAGAACAATGCTAGAAGTGCATGTATAGGTCTATAACAGGTCAGGCCACCTGGTAACACCTGTAACACCAGGGCCTACAACAAATAAATGCTTAAACATAGCTACATACCTCTTAATAATGATCCCAAAGTGGTTTAATACTATTCTAGAAGTTAAAATAACTAGCTGTGTTATGCAATCTGTAATTGAAACACTCCCATAGAAATGAAGATTGCAATAGTCTGTAGAATAATTATTAAAATATTTGTGACTAATGGACTAAATTAATTTTGTGAGATCTTTTATTTTTATAAGCATTTTGATAGATGTTTGATATTCACAAAGATATTTTTGAATGCAGCATAAATCTTCTCTATAAAGATAACTTCATTGCTACCACTGTTGGACTATGTTTTGGTCTGAAAATTCATATTAGATATCTTAGAGCTGCAGGCAAATGATAGCCCTTTAACTAGAACACGGCATGAGATTGCTCTAAGAACACTGAAAACTACAGACTCAACATAAAAAAATTATGAACATACAGGCAGCAGTTGAGAAGCTGACAAATTACAGGCAATGCCATGAAGGATAGGAAGATCTCCCATGAAAACAGAAAGTTAATGTGCCAGACTCCAGAGGTATCTGGAGGGGAGCACTAGGGACTTCCTAATGGATTGTCTTGAAACGCCAAAAATACCAGTCTTACTATGTCAGTAATAACATATAAAACTAAGAATGCCTGATAATTGTGTCAGAAATACCAAGTTTGGACAAAGATATATCTGAACTATGACCCTTAAGAATAATTTGGGATTGTTTTCTAAAAAGGATACCAGCGTGGGAGAGGAAGGTACAAGGGAGATGCAAGACGGCCAGAAAAAAAGGCAGAATAAGGTGTGCAAATCAGGAGTGCAGTCTGAGTTTACCTATCAGAAAGCCCTGAGCTTGGTCACTGCAGCTGGACAAAGACATTAAACCAAATACACTTCTCTGACTATACCCTGAGAACCAATCCATTTCCGTGTTCAGCAGAACAAGAATAGAAGTGGTTAGGGTGATTTTCCTGGCCAGCAGGGAACACCCAAAAAAACAGACCAAGCATCTGATCATGCCATGTTAAGGTCCATTACAACTCTCATGGAACAAGAAGTTCTCCTCCATACATAACAATTATTTCCTAGTTGCTATTTAAAAGACTTCAGTTCTCTGACAGGAAAGCCCAAGAAATTATATCAGAGGAAGTTATTCAAGCATATATCATGTTGAAAAAATGGTAAAAGACCAAAGCTAGACATTCAAGAAATTAGTCTAAAAAAATATTGCTAATTCAACACCTCCTAAAACAAAACAGGTTGTCTCAGTAAACCATGTTATTCTACACTGGACTAATTTTGGGAGCAGCATTATTATTATGAGCACTACTGAACTCTAGCTCACTAGCATTAGTGTATGATTCAGGACTAGCAGAAGAGTCTATCCAGTTGCATGAAGATTTGAACCAGGACCCAATGCAGCAGAGCTTTGCTCCAGACTTATATGGCTCTAAAATGAAGACTGTCTAAAGCATAGTGGACAAATTTTATTAGTATAATCTTTCACCTCTCTATTTTGGTGTTTAGAAGGTAAAAGCAATGCAAAACACAAACTTTATATGCTGCTTTGGAATTTTGTTCATACCAGAAAATGATAAAGCTAATGTTCCTCCCAATAAGAGGCAACTGTATTCTTTCCAATTGTCAGCATACCTAAGGGAGAGCCAATATCCACCCCAGTTACAGAAGAAGCTCTTTTGAAGCACTATTCCATGCTGATTGCAAAGTATTTGTTTCTGTTAAAAAAAAGGAGATATGGAACTCCAGTTGACAATATCAGGTAGCTCATTGGGGAAGTGGAAAGAATGGTAAGTAATACAGATTGGCAGTGAAAATTCAATGCTGTTTAGAAGTGAGACAAAGCAATGAGCTCTTAGGAAAGAAAGTGACCAGTATTTCAAGTGTGCATTCAAACAAACTGAGGGAGGTTCCCATTTTATACCACCCCACCTCTCTTTTCCTCTCAAAGACTTCAGAGGGTTTGGGTTCCACACAAACACCACCCTTCTCTTGGAAAGTTGAAGACAATATTATCAAAGAAGCATGGGCTATATCTAACCTTTATGTATCTCTACACAGATCTCAAGGCAATGAGCTGTAGGAACAATAACAACAACAAAGAGTGGCTATATTTATGACTCCAGAGGAAAAAAATGTACTAGATTGAAAGAAGGATTGCCATGAATGCGGTTTCTGTGCTTGGTAAAATGCATAAGAAATCAGAAAAAAAGATGTAAGAAACAAAGCCCTACCAGCTGTCGAGAAAGATGATGAACTTCAGTAACAAAAGAAAAACTAAGGAGAATGGGGACTGTACTAAAAAAAGGTAATGGAAGATGCAGAGAAGGCAGAGTTACTGAACACCTTCTTTGCATTGATCATCACTGACAAGACAAGCCCTCAGGAATTCACAGGGAGACTAGGAAGAAGAAAAGGAGGAAGAAAGACTTTCCCTTGGGCAAGGAGGACTGGATTGGAGTCAGGCAAACCAGGCATCCACAAGTCCGTGGACCCTGCTGATGGACACCAAAGCTGGGCTGCTCATGGTCATCTTTGAAAGATCCTGGTGATCAGAAGAGGTGACTGAGGACTGCAGAATGTAGCAGCATGTGGCTACAGTGATGATCGTGTCCAGGGAGGCCACAATGTGGCATGGAAAACAGACGAGACAAGTCTCTTCCTTGTTTAGCACAAGAGTCCATTTTATTCTCCACGCCCTCTCCCCATGCTGGGAAGAGGAGAAGGTGGAGGCCAGGAGCCCAAGCAAAGCCCAGAGAGCCAGGGAGTAGAGAGAGGGCAGACCCAGGGCTGTGGGGTTTTATCAGGTGTCCCATGGGAGGAGTCTTAAGATCAAATTACAGCCTCCTCAGAACAAGGCTCCACAGCAGGAAATCAAATGTCACCTCAGCCATCCAAAAGAGCGAAAAGGAGAACACAATGAACTATTGCCCGGTCAGCCTCACCTCAATCCCTGGAAATTTAACAGAACACTTCATTCTGCAGGCCATCTATCTACACAAAAGACAGGTGATGAGAAGAAGTCAACATGGACTCACTAAACAGAAAACATGCTTGTCCAACCTGATGCATTTCATAATGAGACTTCTACATGGATGGATAAGGGGAAAGAAGTGGGTACTGTCTGCCTTGACTTCAGCAAGGCTTTTCATACTGTCTCTCACTACTTCCACACAGGAAAACTCAGGAAATGCAAACAGGGTAGGTGTATTTTGAATGGTTTGAGAGCTGGCTGAATAGTAGATAACAACGAGTCATAGTCAGCGGCAGACAGTCCAGGTGGAGACCTGTCTATAGTAATGCCCCTGAAGATTCAATAAGGAGTGCAGTATTGATTAGCACAATGATCAATGACTTGGATGAAGGGACAGATGCCTCACCAGAAAGTTCACTGGCAACACAAAGCTGGGAGGAGTGGTCAGAATCCTGAGGGCTGTGGCCATCTAGAAGGCAAGCTGGAGAGATGGAAAGAGAGGAACCATCTGAATTTCAAGCGCCAAGTCTGGAAAACTGGGAGGAATAACCCCAGGCGCTAGAACAGGCTGGGTCTGACCTCCTGAGAAACAGCTCCATGGAGACTGATCTGGGAGTCTTGGTGGACAACAAGCTCTCCATGAGCCAGCAGATTGTCCTTGTGGCCAAGGAGGCCAATGGCATTCTGGGGGACATTAGGAAGAGCATTGGCAGCAGTTTGACAGACACTACCCTGTCCCACTACTCAGATCTGATAAAGCCACATCTGGAGTGCTGTGCCCAGTTCTGGACTTCTCAGTGTAAGAGAGACATGAAGCTCCTGGTGTGGGTACAGTGGAGAGTGACAAAGGTGATTAGGGAACTGAAGAATCTCTCTTATGAGGAAAGGTTGAGAGATTTGGGCCTGTTCAGCATTGAGAAGAGAAAACTGAGAGGATGTCATCAGTGTCAGGGAGTATCTGAAATGAGGGTGTCAAGAGAATGGAGCCAGGTTCTGCTCAGTGGAACCAGCAATAGAATAAGAAGCAACAGGAATTCCACCTGAACATGAGAAAGAGCTTTTTGACTTTGCAGGTGACTGAGCACTTGAACAGATTGGTCAGAGAGGTTATGGAGTCTTCCTCATTGTGGATATTCCAGAATTGTCTGGAATAATCTTGTGCCATGTGCTCTGGGATAACCCTGTTTGAGCAAGGTTGGAACAGATGATTCCCTGTGGTCCCTTCCATCCTCTGATTCCAGGATTTTGTGAAAGAGATACAATGTGAAGCAGGAAGGAGACAGAAGTCTTAAATTAGAAGGGAAGATTTACTTTATAACAAGAAAGATATCAAACTGGAAGAACACACCAATATCTGAATGATTTAGTGCCACAAGTGTCATTACCCACTGCAACGGGGCGTGATGCTCATTATAAATTCTTGTCTGCTCATCACTTGACCACGTGTCAAGGAACTCTTATGTTTATGGATATTAGTCTTAACTCCAGAAACCAGCCAGCTAGATTCAAAAGCTTTTGGCTAACATGCTATGAAGTCCTTACACTACACTGCTACAAAAGGTGTTGGCTAACAAGTCCTTAATCTTGTATAGCACACTTAGTAAGTTCTCTACTCCCACAGCAAACTTCTCAAAGGTGCAGGCTCATAAGCCACAAATATCTTTATAAGTTCCCCCCCTCCCAAAACAGGCTTCAAAACATCATCTAGGGTAGAATAGGATAGCTGTGCTCTGACCAGGCAAAGCAAGGTAAGAAAACAAAGATTATCACCAGTCCTTAGATCTCATACTGGTACTGCTGCATGGATGTCCAGAGCTGGTGTTGCATGACAAAGAAAGCAAAAGAGAAGAGAGTGAGGGGGCCCAATCTTTATCCCTTTATACTTAACCCAGTGCATGCCTCTTATGTAAATTAGACTTTTTGTACTCTTTTGTTTCCATGTGCATAGCCAGCCCTTCTCCAGGAGGTGAGCGGGAAGGTGAGAGTGACTGAGCACAAGTCTCAAGGCAGAGAAGGAAGTTGGTTCAAAACACTAAGCCACATATGCAGGACCCTCCCTTCTGATCACATCTTTCCTGTCCCAACAGTTTGAGACAAAACATGCTTAGACCTAGTCCTCTACAGCTGCCAAAGGCACAAGAGCTGCACTAACAAGGGACTAGTAGACCCAAAGCACAGATTAGCTCAAGTAGAGGACTGAATTAGTAGGACTATTTTTGGTCCAGTGTTCAAGCCAGTTTGAGAGGAGTTGGATGGGACTTGGATGAATATCATACATTGAGGCATACAGATATTGCTTAATGATTGCAACAATTACATCACTATTACCAGACAAAGAAAGAAAAGACAACATTTTCCAAAAATTAATAGAGCTGAGTTCACTAATCCCCTCTTAGATTAGAGACTCCCAAGTATCTAAGGGCTCTGGGAAAAAAAAAAAGATGCAAATATTATATAGAAGGCTGAGTCCCAACAAAATTTCCAACCTTGTCCCTATAATAACTTCTAATGCCCTTGCTACAATTTGCATCTGTTCCACTGTGCAGCTCACTACAGAAAAACCTTCCTCTCGAGAACAATCTCATAAGGCAGAAGCAGCTGCTCTTGTTCCTCCTGCTCTCCCTCTTCAATTCTTTGAAGTCGTGTCACTAAATTTCAAATGGTAAGTTTGCTTTATTACTTCAGCTTTCAGTGGAGTTTAGGGACAACTTGGTAGCAAAACTTAGACTTATACTGCAATGCATGAGAGGGCAGCTTCACAGTCAAGACCAAACCCTATTTCCCTCCAATCTTGTTTAACTAACAAAATTAATTTTCCTCTTTAAAATTTAAAATAAACATGTTTTGATTTTTTCAGTAATTGACATTGGCAAAATTGAAGGGATGGTGTTTGTACACTGATTTTTCTGTTGAAAAGCCAAACTGCAGATAGTTTGACCTGGTGCCAAGTCTGAGTTGCTTCATTTCTTCCGGTTCCTGATGTCAATATAGGCAAGATAGCTAACATGCACCAGTGGCTGGTCAAAAATTCAAGTAGAAGAAGTATACTGCAAGTATAAGAAAGAAAGTCAAGAAGGGGCAGACACCAAAACAGCTGTCTTGTCACAGTTTAAAAACTTTGTGTTTATGTCTGCTACCAGGTTTTCCAGCTACTTATCAGCAAGAACAGTGGAGAGTTAATAAATCTATGTCTCCAGAAAAATAGGAAACACACAACAAATTAATCCTGTAACACACCACCATTTCTCAGCTTTACAAATCAATAACTGGATTGCAAAACACAACAACCATGGAAAAAAAACTAACACTAGAACTGTAAAGTTCTAATCTGTTTTTCTAGCAGTACATGTTAAGGTCTCCTAGTCAGATCTTTGAGGTAGATGTGCTTAGCCATGGTCTTAAATGAGCCTTCCAAGAGGATGAAGGGTTTCAGAGCCAAAAAGCAATTACGTTTTTGAATAAAAATTAGAAAGATTATCTATGTGAAAAATAACAGGACATGGAAGAGTTCATTTTTCCAGCTCGGTCACTTCATATTGTAGCAAGTTGTGCACAATGCCTGCATTTGTCCTACCTTTCTTACAGCCTGACTAACCACTCTTGACACATTTGATTGTTTCTCCAGCTCTGTGTTTCAGTCACAGGCTTTTAATTCCTGATGTAACTTTTTCATTTCTTTTTGTCTGTTGCACCCAGTGCCCTCCCAAACACTCTATTTCTGAACAGATCAAATAATTTTTCATGGAAAGACTCCCTCTTTTTTTACATGACTCTGTGTTACTAAACACAGAAAAAAAATTAAAACCATAATTAATTAAGGCATTGTCAATCACAATAAAGCAAATCACAGAGGACAGATATAAGGCTTAATAGTTTTAGATACTGCCTTTGCCTTTTGGTCACAGAGCTTTTGTCAGGTGTACTGACATTATTGACTGGTGTATGGCACAAAGAATGGATTCTGCTTTGATTTGCTGCAGTCTGCAGCATTGCCAGGACTGCACATTTACATTGCCTCTTGACCAGAAATTAAATTTGGGCCAGTATCCAGTCCTCTGTCCAAATCATTCATTCATAAAAAGTAACTGCTTAGGAACCTTGCATCCATATTTGCAATCCCTTTCCTGATTTCGTTCTTAGCTCCAGCAGGGGGCAAATAATTTTGACTGTACAAACAGTTTTCTTAGTTGTATGCCACAATATAAACAAAAAGCAAAGTTTCACCTAAAAATTTCCATTCCAAAATTCAAATTCACTGGACATAGACAATGCCCAAAAGACTAGGTTACAAAATCTCTCTGGTCGTAAAAACACAGAGAGCCGCATCTTTTTGTCATAGCCTTGCCTCTTTCTGGACTACTTGGACACAGGGAATCAGGATTGAAGTGGGTAAGTTTTTGGTAGTGGAGGGCTACAAAGGTGGTTTCTATGAAGTTTCCCCCTGTCTGATAGAGCCACTCCTAGATGGCACCAAGGTGCACACACTGATAGCCAAGGCTAAGCCATCAGCAACAGTAGCAGTGCCTGAGGATAACTCTTTTAAGAATAGGGTAAACCTGCTGCGCAGCAGCATCTGGAAGTGAGGATTGAGTGTGTTGGAGAAACAGCTCTCCAGACAATAAAGTCAGTGGAGAAGGACAAGTGGGAGGTGGTCCATGTGCCAGAGCAGACTCCCCAGCAGCCCATGGTGAAGACCATGGTGAGGCAGGTTGTCTGTCTTCAGCTGATGGAGATCCATGGGGGAGCAGATCTCTGCCTGCAGCCTGTGGAGGACCCCACACCAGAAAGGGGTAGATGTGCCCAAAGAAGGCTGTCACCATGTGAAAAGCCTGTGCTGAAACAAGATCCTGTCAGGGGCTGTGGCCCTCTGAAGAGAGAGACCACATTGGAATGGGTTTCCTGGCAGAACTTGTGACCCCATGCAGACTCACACAGGAACAGGCCATTCCTGAGGGACAGAACCCCATAGGATGGATGTATGCTGCACCTGCCATGAAGAACGGCAGCCTGAGGGAGGGCTCTTGTTGCAGGAGCTCCTGGATGACTGTTTCCTGTGGGAGGGACCTCACACTGGAGGAGAGGAACAGAAGGCACAACAGAGACAAGTGTGTGCTGAACTGTATCCAGCTTCCATTCCTCATCCACCTGTGCTGCTGTAGGGAGAATGTAGAGAATTTAAGAGTGAACTTGAGCCCATGACAAAAGAAGGTGTGTGGGGAAGGTGTTTTAACATTATACTTTTTTTTCCCATTATCCTACTGTGATTTGACTGGTAATAAATTACATTTATTTTCCCTAAATCAAGTCTGGTTTGCCCATGATTGTAGTTGGTAATTTATCTCTCTACCCTTATCCTGGCCCTCAAGCCTTTCATTATGTTTTCTCACCCCTGTCCAGTTGAGAAGGGGAGTGACAGGGTTTGATATGCACCTAGTGTCCAGTCAATCAACCACCACAGGGTGACCAAAGAAATCACATTCGTGTCCTGATGTAGTAATGAACACAGTCTGACAGGAAGTCCACAAAGAAATGCATATTTTGGAAATCTAAAGAGAGAAAATGGGCCATTTTGCTGTGGCAGTCCAGCTGGATCAGCCCCATACCCCATCTGCCTGTAATCAAAACCCCACACTCAGAAATAAACTTATCAAGACTCTCTGATGATTCAGTCACGTATTTGGGTAAAGGTTTCCCAAATGCTTAATTTGGAGGAGAAACAGATCTAAGGCACACACAGCTCCTCTGAGCTCTTATGTCACAGCTGTCATCAAAATTTGATTCTCAGCATTCAAGATCAGAATCTGATTTTTCCACATAACACAGAAGATTCCTTGCTCACTGTGGAAAGTGGTCAAGAAAGACATTTTTATCACACCTTTTTTTTCTAGCAGATCTCAGAGAAGATTTTTAAGAACTTATGGTTGAGCACCCTGTGGAGAAAAACAGCTGCTGCTGGGGTGCAGCCTCTCAAGGGAACAAGAACATTCCAACCAACCAAGAAGAGAAATTCAGAGTGGGCAAAATAGGATATCTCAATTAATACACTTATCCCTTGAGCAGAATTACAGTCTTTAATGGCTACAAGTTGCTAAGATAATAGGTCTGGACAAAAACAATCATGAAAAAGAAAACATTTACAAAAATTCAATGCATTGCAAAGCTCTGCAGTGTTACAGAAACAGCAGTAGCACAGATAAATTGTAGAGACAAGTCAGCCTTTGAAAACTTTGCTATTTGAGTAGCTATTAATTGTGACTTGGTGCACTATATATGTGTAATGATCTCTTTGCTACCACCCAATATAAAGCACTAATTTTCCCTTATGTTTACAAAAAAATTCTTATAATTTACCAAGTATCTATAATGAGTATTTATTAATTTTAATTACAGAAACATCATATTTCGAGAGAAAGAGGTGATCCATAAATATAAAACTAAATATATTGCTGAGTACAGTAAATGAAGTAGTATTTAATTACCATCAATTGCTATAAGTAACTGTCAAGGGCTAACCACTACTACTACAAATCTCATGTAAAATAGAAAAATTTATGTATTGCTGCTAAATAATTTAATTTATTAAAGTTACACTTTTGCACTCTACTTAGAAGAGAGGATCAAATATATGCAATCATTCCATTACACAATGGAAGCTAGGTAACTATCGTACCTCTAGGCTGCAGAATCAGAATAAACCACACTGCAGCTAAAAATTATACTCTGTATAAAGCTTGAAAATGTGCAGTTTCAAGCCGTATAGACTGATCAGTTTGACTGAATGTTTTAACAATGAAGCTCAGTACAGAATGTATCATAAGATACTATTAGTCCTCACTGGTTCAACACCAGAAAGATAACAGCAAAAATAACAATAGCAGCAGCCTCTGATTGTTTTATTTTTAGTACAAAATTTCAGCTAGAACAACAAAAGTCTGGAAGTCCATATGAACTTTTTCCTTCTCTTTCTACTGGAGTTTGAAACAGAACACCATCAACACTGTGAACGTTTCCATCTACCATGTTACTAGAAATAATGTGTAAACACTCAGGTGTGCCACTGATGTGAAAGGAGATGAGTCCTAACCATGAGATTTTATTCCAGAAGTTCAATTGCATATGCAGTGAAAATCCTAGCAGTCAATTATTTCATCAGATACCATGTTACATTGTTATGGAAAGGATTGTATTTGTGTGTCCTCCCAGTCAAATTGTTTTTCATGTATACATTTTGTGATGGACAGGATGAACCAGATGGAAATGAGGAGATAAAGAGAAGATTGTTTACCATACTGTAAATATTATGACACAAAAGATATCATCTGGAATAAAGAAGAGAGTGAAAGACAAGAACCAGTGTAAGATATGTAAGATACTTCCATCTCTATGTCATTGGTTCAAAGGCAGCCACAGGACCTGTGACTCCTGAAGGTAAAAGCAATGACTTATTTTTATTTACACCATGTCTGGAATACCTATGAATTTATCTCACATTCTGGATTTTGTTATTGTATCCCTGTTGTGAATTTCAAACCTTCAAGGGCTGTAGGAACTGTAGGTACCAAACTACTTTTCTTCTACAGAGAGCACTTCCATGCCACCACTGCAAACACCAATGCTTGTTCTTATTTACATAATCTTTTAAAGACAGTCACAAAAGCTTTTTTTCTAGCTATGTTTCTGTTAGGGGTTTAAGAATCAACAGAGCCACAGCATCTAGCTAGATGCCAGTGCAAATTCCTTTTCCACAGAGTCAAGGCAGTTTACAAAACAGAGTCTGAACTTCACCAGCCCAGAAGTCTTTTTGAGCTTGGTGACAGAATTACGATGCATATTCAATATCTGATTCCTCAAGACACCTAAACAGGTCAAAGCAAAAATGTTCTTTCATATATAAGTACAAGAATATATGCCTGTTTGGAGCAATTTCCAAATCAAATTATTGTTTACTAGCATGAGAGGTTCAGTTGGAAGGGAAAAAATCCTCCATCAGTTTAAAGACCTTTTCCTAGTTTACCTATATTGAAATGGAATAGTTATTTATGCTCAAGCAAACAGATATAATTAATCACCAAGAAGTTAAATAATTTGCTAAAGATCCTTACATGTATAGCATTTAGGGAACTTAGAAAAGGAAAAATTATAATGGCAACTTTGGATGACTTTGCTTTTTCTGCAGTGAGGGAAATTCAGTTTTTTTTAATAAAACTTATCGCCTGTTATGCCTTTCTAAGAGTAATGTGTAAATGTCAAACATAATTTTCTTTCATTCCCAAGCAAAAGTCAAGGTACTGTGTGAAACAATATGTAATTAATGACTCACTTGATGTGACAATAAAAAATATCTCAACAACTTACGCTAGCTATTTATGCCAACCAGAGGACACTCTTCAGATGGGCTTTCCATCATGTTTTAGGAAAAGGAGACACAAAACACTTCGTCTTTTTTCTTCTGAGGTGCTGTAAAGCTAAACACTACAGTCATAATTCCAGGTCCTCCCAAATCCCTCACACTCCATTTGAAAAGAAAGAAGAGGGAAAAGTACTAGTGTAATTTCCTAAACTTAGGCAATCGCACTGTATCTTTCTGTTAACGCTCTCCTCCCCATGAATTTTCAGTCCAGAAGCCAATTTCAATTCAGATTTGTGAAGTAGAGCTCTCAAGTATTCTCCCTGTGAATTTCATGAAAATTGGAAAGTAGAAAAGAAAGGCACAAATACTGTATTGTTAACATCAAGGAAAAGACCACAGAATGGTTTTAGTCTTTTTCAACATCAAATAATATATGAAACAGAGCATCACAAACAGTGGTACCTGATCTGCAAAGAGTTTGTACCTCATGTCAGGCTGGAACTCTGGTCAATATAACTGAGGATTACATCAGGAGCTCAGCTAGTATTAGCCACAGGAGAGTCCACAGCAGAGAGCAGTGTTCTGTGTTCCTTGACTGTTGCAAAATCTTCAGTGATTTTATGTCATTTATCATCCACAAGGAGATACGTATCCAAGATGTGCTCATGCTGGCAGTGTTCCTCGCTGTGGAGCCTCTAGCATCTTATAAAGCAGCAATGCACACTGAAGCTCTTTGTCCACAGGATATTCATAACTCCTCTCTCTCATTTTTACAATCCTTTCCTCCATTCTTCCAAGTGGAATATCAAACATTTAATAAAGCATAAACTACTCTTCCAATCATAGTAAACTTGAGTTAAATTTGTCCTTAAGCTCAAGGAAAGAAAGCCACAAGAAACTTCACCAATTATGGTTGTTTCTTAGGGAAGATGTTTTCAGAGATTTGAAATTACTCAAATCCTTATATATTAAATAATTTATAACATCCCAACTTTTATAATCATTGAAATGCTATACTGAGAAATCAGAAAGAGAACTTTTGTCTGCCTTGTTTGTTTTCTTTGCAGTTTTTTTTCAGAGGCTGTGGTAACCGGTCCAAGTTGTTCACAGCAACCAGTCCAAGTTCTTCACAGCACCTGCTTTCTTCACAGCTGCCTGATGAGATAAAGGGCTCTTTTGACATCATATAGCAAGTGTTCTGCCAATTGATATTTTTATATATATTTTAGACAGGGGTATCAGTTTTGATTATTATGATTTCTGACCTCAAACTCATTTGTCCTACCATATTTCTTGTTAGTAATATGATGAGTGGCAGAACGTGTCCATCCTCTGTCATGGCCCTCTGAACAAGGCCTGTGTAGGGTGGATTTTTCTTCTTTAAAAAAAATCTAATTTGTATGTCAAATTAAGATTCCAAAATTTTGAGGAACTGCAGTTTTCATCCTAAAAATACAGTCTGTAAAACAATCCACCCAGTTTATGGGACACTGTCTATTAACCCTATTAATTATATTTATATTTTTATATAGGATGCAATATAACCTCTAATATATAGAAGATATATATAAATAGGCTATAATATATCTATAAATATAAGGACTGATTTTTTTCTTACCCATTTTTTTTTTAAATAAGCACACTACAACAACAATCAAATCACTCAGTTTCTCAGGGGAGAAATCAGGTCCATGCATTCCTATATTGGGTTCATAGAACACATTATTCATATAATAATAATCTAATTAACAGTGTGAGAATTCTGAGATTTAATATTATTTCAGCTGTGTTGACTATAGAGTCATGCTGCTTAAGAAACGCAACCTCATTTTTTCAATTATTTGTTATGAAATTGATGCATTTCCTCTCTAGGTATGGTGAACACTTATTCTCTTGCCAAGCTAACTCTAACTTCTGATAGATGTGACAGTTCAAGCAAAACATTTTGAAGCTCTGCCAAATCCTGAACTGCAGAGAATATAACTTTATGCTTAGAAGAATTCCATTAACTTTTGTCTGCCTTGTTTGTGGTTTTTTCACATTTTTTGTTCAGCAGCTACTAATAGCAAAAATTAGAAAACAAATCAGGAAAGACTAGTCTCTGAAAATTTTTGTCCTGATTTAGAGCTGGAAAGCACTTAGAACTTTCCAAAAATCCTGAGATTTCCCCAGAAGTCTTGGTTTTATACAGAAAAGGTAAATAAATATAATTCAAAATTGGATTTCTGCCTAACTTCAATTACCATTGGAAAAACACATAGCCTTGCACAACAATTAAGGGCAGAAGAGAACTTTAAGCCATTAGGTGAAGTACACATCCTGAAGCAGCTGCAAATTTACCTGTCTATTCCAAGTCAAATCTGTCCATCATAAGAGGAAAATATTTGCCAAACATGACTTCTGTTGTCCCTTTTACAATACATACAGATAAAATTGACAGGGTAGTGACCTAAACATAGCTTAATATTTTTCATTTCTTTCTGGAAAACTGAAATCAAGAGTGTTATTAATATTCACTATACTGTAAAGTTAGTGGTTGTGGAACAAAAGATTTGGGATTGAGATTAAAAACTTACTAAATAAAAAAGTAAAAAAAAATAGATTGATGGAAATTGCAAATTGTTTTGTTAGGTAACATATGTCCCAAGGGTATTTTTGTGAAATTCCACCACAGTGCTATGTAGTAACTTGTACAGTTTCTGTGGCCTCCAAGCCAAAGGACTCGATATTTTAGCACAATCACAGAAGTTGACACATTAAGTCAAAATTTCCCAAAACAAAATTTTCCCATTTCCTTGTGTTGGTAGAAGACATTGATTAGTAAATCCCTGTACAAATCCTAACCAGGCAATAGCACATGGCTGGGTTTCACAGTGCATATCTCCTACACTATTGTAAAAACTAAATGGATTTTAAATCAAAAAAGGCTTGTCTTCAATCTTGTGCTGATAATCCACTACTGAAAGTAAATCCTAGCATTCTGTGCCTTTGCTGTGAAAATACTGGAGATGAAAAAGTTTTTGAGTAAGAATTGTTTGACACATGGAAGGAATATAATGGATATATCATAGAATGTTTTGGGCTGAAAGGGACCTTAAGGATCATATGGTTCCAACCCCTCTGCTGTGGGCAGAGACACCTTCCACTTGACCAGGTTACTCAGAGCTCCATTCAACCTGGTCATAAACACTTGCAGGGACGGATCATCCACAACTTCTCTGGGCAACCTGTTTCAGTGCCTCACAACCCTCACAGTTAAGAATTTCTTCCCCAATACTTAATACATCTTTCACCAAAATATTTTGCTTTAAGCTACAGCACTGGATAGTCCACTCCTATACAGGCATGCCAGCACCAAGGACAGGGATAAAAAGCAGTAAGTTCCAGCAATGTGTGTCATGACACATTATCAATACAACCCCCACCTTTCCTACCAGCTAATGGCAGTCACCTCTCATAAGCAAAGGCCCAAGAACATCTTTCATTCTCCTTGGTCTGAGGGGGTCTTAGCTATGATTTGTAAACAGCCCAGAACTGAGAAAATTTTCATAGGAATTCAGGATATACCTCTGTAGCATAATGAATCAAGGCAAGCTCTTCGTTTGACGTATGATTTGACCCACTTATGTAATAGAACTTAAGTGATATGAGGCAGATGTGCCTTAGACTGCTCTGGAATGCAACAAAGGCCCTGTGCATGGTGGCTCCTGTTATATATTCCCCAAGAAGAGCAGTGGGACCAGACCAGGCAAAGAAAGTGTATAGACTCCAGCACAAACATGGTCATTTTTTGCCCAGGGCATTCAGATGGAATGTCTGGCATGACAAAAGAATAGACACACTGGCACATCTTGATGAGGGCTGTTTGACCAGGGTCAAACATCTGTCTATAGAGTAACTAGAATCACAAATGTAAGATATATATCCCCCTGTTCTGAACCAGACTCTTCAGAGGCCTATCTCCTTCCATGCCCAAAAAACAAAAGATTTGAATCTTCAGAGTTTAAAGCCTTATGTTACAGAAAGATCAACACACTTCTCAAGTTTGTGGATGACATCCTCTTCCTTTTCCCTAAGACAGCTCCTATCATGATACTCAGAAATTCATACCCAGCAGGATGTAAGTCCTCTAATTTCTGGAGGCCTTTGCTGTTTTTGTTTTCTATTTCTTCTGCCTCTATTTCCTGATGTTTGCAAATCATATTCTATGCTGACACTGTCTCTGAAGTTTACACAGCTATACAGACTAATACAACAATTACATGTATAAAAAAGCCCAAGTTTAAAAATGGACAAGTTTATCAGTTCAGTGTTGTAAACCATGCGTAACCCTCTGTGTCAAAAATGAGAATGTCTATCTTTGTCTATATGCCTATCTTTACATACACACACAAACTTGACAGATTTCAATTTTATATACTGAAAATAATTGGGTTTTGACTCATCAAAAGAATTCACATTGAAACATGTTGAAGTGTCCAGATCCATTGACAACAGGGTGCATCTTCCTTATAAACTGACTGTATTAATGACACTCAGTGTTAATTTTTGTTTCCATGATACAAGGAAGACAAGTAGACACATAGGAGGACCTGGATGGGGAAGAGTTTCCTACAAAGAATGTAGATTAATTATTTATTATATGGTGTGATCTTGAAATCAACATATAAAAAAGGGATGATTAATCAAGCTAGGAGATTATTATTGGTCTACACTTTCAGACACACACCAGGCAAGGCTGCAATGTCAAATAGAACTTAGGACACATGAAATCCATATATCAGAACTGATGGCATGGCTTTATGAAACCTTTTTAAAAATTATACAAGCAAGTTTGTTTCTACATCATCTGCAGACAAAGAAGAAACACAAAATCCTTGAATAATTCTTCCAATGTGTTTCCACAGAGTTAATGATTATCTCAAGTATCAAAAGGAGTTTCAAAATTATCCTGCAAAGGGAAGAAATGGAAAATTATGTGCAAAATAGATTTTAATCGTTCAGACTCAAGAATTTTCATGCAATTTAAAAAAGCAGCTTGACATACTTATGGGTATGTCAAGCAAATATGTATGGGCTTTTCCCAGTCTAATCTGCCACAAAATTAAAATAAGCAAATTTTCTAGGGGAATAGTAACACAAGATTTTTATTTGACCAGTCTACTCTGTTTGACACTACAGTCAAGTATTAACTGGAAAAATATAGTATTTTGCAAAGCTGATATTTACTGAGTTCATTTCTGATTAATACATTTGACATGATCAGAACTCATTTCATCTTGTAACATATTCTTTGGTGGAAAATTTTAAGTTTTGGCATCTTCAAAAAACAAATCTCAACACATTTTCTTTCACTGTCCTAGCCTTCTTTTCTTCCCCAAGTACTCTGAACCTTGGAACGCATTTCCCAGGTAATAGTTTATGCAGACAGAAATTAATTCAAGATTTCAAAACGTGATCTATAATGATATAAAGGAATTCATTCCATTCCAAAATAAAAATATTTCAAGGAGAGTTTGAAAGGAAAAACCACAAAAACTGATGTAAAACTTCTCCACAGTTTCAAAGAATAGAATATGGCTCTTGTATTTTATAGTCTGCAGATAGCTTTTATGCGTTATTATTAAGTTACCTTAAATTCACTTTTTAGCAATTGTAGCAGTGCTGTAATTTACTGACTTGCCATGCTTAACATTTTCACAAATTGCAGGTGCTCATTACAGCCCAGTGGTTTTGGAATGGTTTTTTGGAATAAAGGTCAGCATCTTAAAGTTGACCTTTAATGTCCTGGTCAGCAGGAAGCCCTTGACCTAGGAATGAATTTAACATCTACCTAACTTTATTCCCCACATGTGCTCTGGATTTGAAGGTAGATAAATACTGCACCAGAAAATGCACTTCTGAAGGATTTTAACACATCCCTAGATCTCCTGGCTTACAAAAATACCAGTCTAAGTAATTGTGTATGGAAAGACGTCTGAAGCAAATTTTACAGAGAAAAGGCTTGTGTATTTTGTAAAAGTGTTTCCTTTTTAATGAGCTATTCACTTTCTGTACTCATTTAATAGCTTAACCTCCTAACTCTCTCTTCTCTATGGTAGAGAATTACTTTCCAGAAATAATAAGGAATTTTAAGCATCATCATGTTGCTGGTATTGTCACTTGAAAATGTGGGTTGTCATCACCTCATCGCCCCATCCTGGTCTGCTCATTAGCGACACTCTGTATGGAAAACCTCTAAAGATCATTACCACTGTAGTCTAAAGCCAATGTGCCAACATAATGAAAAACAATTCAGCAGTTCCCTATGCTCTGTTAGTTGTGTTTGTCATAAATGAGTTGTGGAGATTTGGAGTGAATGATCCATATCATATTGAACCGTCCTTTTTATCGCTGACAATTGGAGGTGACTGAAAAGCTGGGTCAGTGTCAGACTGTATCTAATTGGAAACCTTTTCTCATTAACGCTTGATGTTGACTTGTATTAGTTGATGAAATTAGAACCACAGTGGAATGGATTTTATTACACAGAATGAGCTGGTTGATCTCTCTTCCATTACAATGTTTTTTTAACCCCACCCCTGGCTGCTAAGAAAGGAATCCAGAAGCATGGGAGTTGTGAGTGATAAAGGATTAAGAGGAAATTGAGTAAAAATGTCAGTGCTTCTCAGGAAATTGAAACCATGTGCATATTTGTGCCACATTTGTTTCAGCAAAACTTTTCTGAAAATACTTCCTTATTGATCATCTGAGGTTTTTTCATTTCAATCAGGAGTGGAACAGAAATGTTTCCCAGGTAAAAGGAAAACATAAATTTCGGGGGGAGAGGCGGAAATAAGTGCTTGTTTTCTGAAAAGACATGAGGAGACTTTGTTTTTTACAGCTTAGACAGTCAGTTTTGCAATAACAAAAACATAATTCATTCTTCAAAAATGCCCCCAACCCTGAATAATCCATTTTCCTGTTTATCAGCTGCTGATTGAAGGACACCAAGACAAATTCATAACAACAAGAAAGTTAAATATAACTGCATAAACCTACAGAAAATACACGAGTCATGATATAAAGACAGATAACATACAGTATGCTATAGATACAATTTTTCACAGATGTTTGATGAATTTAAATAAAAAAGAAATAGTATCTACAAATTCATTTTAGGAGCAAATTATTTCAACTAAATTAATCATAGGACAGTGTGATATAGGATCATGATGCCTATAGACTGTCAGATTGAGACAAATTCTGTTGTTACAGAAATTCAGTCCTACAAGATAGGTGGCAAGGGATACTATCACAAAAAACTCTGTTTAATGATCTTGTCCTCAAATCCACAGCTTCTCTCAAATATAGCATTTTTTCATCAGAAATTCATTAAAATTGAACACATGAGAGATATCTTGCTGTCATCTCCTTAGGCATATCTTTAAAGTCCATAAGTCACAGCTAATTGTGGACAGGAATCTCAGAAAATACTGGAACAGGAAACCTTGAGATCAGCTCTAAAAAGAGCAAGGGGTTTCTTCCCAAGCCACTTGCATGAATCTTCTCTCAGAAGTTTTTGACTTCCATCCAACTCATGATTCATGACTTCTTGCCTCAGAATTTTTGGAAAAAAAAAAAAGTAAGTTGATCCAAAGCTCAAAGGCATGCCAAACCCACCATGCAAATAGTTTAAGGTCCATGATCTCAAAACTTCTGCTTCAGAACAACCAGATAAACTGGTTTCAACTCTCAAAAATTCCTGTCTCATTCCAAGAGCTAGTTTGCCAATGCCCCCTTCTTTTGAGTTTAGTCAGAGATTGACCCCAAACTCATTAGATTTGTAGCTTGTAATTTGTAATCACAGGTACCATATTGTAATCACAGATGCCATATTGTAAGAAGATAAAGAAAATTGACAGTGTAAATTGAGAGAGAAACAAGTTAAATATAGCAAAATATCAAATGTTCTTTTAATAACACCTTTGTAACAGATTATCTTATATGTTGTTGAAATGTGTCACACATTATTTTTTTAAGAGTTAAGCTTACAAGGCAAAGAGGAGGGACAGACACTGATCTCTTCTCTGTGGTGACCAGAATGCAAGGGAATGGCCTGAAGTTTTGTCAGGGGAGATTTAGGTTGGATATCAGGAAAAGGTTCTTCACCCAGAGGGTGAAGGGCACTGGAATGGGCTCCCCAGAGAAATGGTCACAGCAACAACGTGACAGAGTTCAATAAGTGTGGACAACACTCTCAGACACAGATTCTTGGTATGCCCTGGGAAGGGCCAGGAGCTTCATCTGATGATCCTTGTGTTTCCTTGTAACGCAGAATATTCTGTGATTCTGTGTTATTTATTGTTTGGGATTTTAGAATGAAACATAACTTGTTGGGGTTATTGGAAAAAAAGTTATATGCATTTTTCATCTGTCTCAGCTAAGAAGAAAACACAGAACTTGCCTACTATTCAGAGAAACCTACATTATAAACCAAGAAAATTATCTCTTGTACTGAAATGACAGTCTCCTAGGTTATGTTTAGCTATCAGTGGATCAGAATCCTTTACACTTTTCTTCAGTCAAATATACTTTGATTTACATAATGCAATGCTTTCAACTCTCATTTCCTACTCATACATCATGAGTAGTTGCTCACTAGTTGCAACACTGGTTGCTACTTTCTTCTAATTCTGTTACTGCTGGGCTTAAATGGTTCTTAGATTCAAATTTTGATTTCCTGAAATTTTTCTCTGAATAGGAAAGCTTTGTCCTGCTTAGAAAGGACATGTTTGGCTCAACATAAAAAGGCAGAATAAAAAATCATACTACTTTAATCTTTTCACCCCACAGCCAGCATCTGAATAGTGAGGAGCATATTGCAATATCAAGGTGGTGCTTGGAAATAAACTTTGTTACAGAGAAGTTGTTCTAAACATCTCAGCATCCACAAGGTATTTTTAAGGAGTGTGGTTGCATTTAAATTCAAATATATACAAGAAGGAAAGAAAGAGACAATAAGAAGAAAATGGAAATAAAATAATATGAATGTGTGATGGAAAGACTTGAGATCTCCATAAGTAGGTAAAAGTGAACAATTGGCACCAAAGTAGGAAAGATAATTGGGCTATTTTTGATTACAAAATAAGGAGAAATCCAAAGGAGAAACACTGCCTTTACTAAGAACACCAGAGTTTTATATAGTTTTTTTTTAAAGCATTGTTTTGGAAAATGCAAGTACAGAAAAATCTGTTTTGATTTTTTATGCCATTCAAATAATTCCAAACTTCATTTGGATATGACTGTATGTGATGTTTACACACACACGTTCAACACACTTGGCTTACTCAATCCATTAATAATCTTGCCCTGCTTTACTTCCATAATACTTATGAACTTAATTATTAAGAAGACATCAGACAATGACTTCCAAACATGGGCAGTTACTGGTTAAACTCACATGGCTTCCTTCCCAAACTGTCTTTCAATGACTCTTCTGAGGTTTCAAATGAAGTTTGAAGAAGAGCTGCAGACATTTTGTTGGCATCAGACTTGAAACTCATAATGGGCACATTATTTGGCCACATTATAAAATAGCATCATCCATCTAACAAATGAAAAAAATTTAATGGGTGCACTCTTAATTATAATAATTTGGAAGAGAAAGACATCAGCTGAAAGTGGTGTGAGAAGGTCATTCAATGAGGTTTGTGACTTTGGAGTCCCCTTTCAAGTTACAGTAGGTAATTGGACTCAATGATCTTAAAGGTCTTTTACAGCTTAAATGATTATATAATTATATTATGCTAATTCCTACCTCGAGTTCCTGTTTTTCTTGGAGTTTATGAGAAATTTTCCTTTTTTTCTGGCATGTAGGCAAAAGCAAAACATGGCTATTTGATGCTTTGGTTGTGTGTTTAGATTTTTTTATTGGCACAACAGTTTCTAATATTGTTTAGAAGTAAAGCAAATTTCTGTCACTAAAGGTCAGTGAAAAGGAGAGATACACAGACCAGTGCCCTACCAATGGATGTCTGCCCTCAACCAAGATGGAAGACAGAAAGGGCATGAAGAAAGAACAGAAACTGAAATAACTCTTTCCAATCTCACAATAGCTGCGAGTCAGAAAAATATGCAGCTCTTCTAAGTGGTTGCATTCATAACTTACTCTATTGCACATTTTCCAGTAAATTCACAATAAAATATGTATTGAACCAACATACTGTTGCTTTTAGCACAAGGTACACCATTCACAAGCTTTTATTCAATTCTCTTTGGAGGTAATTCCTACTTCCTTTTCTTGGAAAAAAATTGGTGCCTTATTCCCAAGAACCAGGGACCACTAGCACCTGTGGTGAGACCTGTGCACTCCTTCCCCTCTACAAGACCTATAAGTGGGAAGGCAGGTAACGGCAAGAGCACATGCCATAGACATAACCTATCTGTGTCACACAAGCAGATGTCATAGATAAAAGACATAAGTGCCCGAGTGGTGGCATACACACCACTTTCTTGATTCACTAAGTTACTTCCACCTCAGGCATGTTCAGGAAGCCAGACTTTTGGAAAAGAGAAAAAAATGCTGCAATTACTAGAAACTTTTTAATATCATAGCTATTGACACTCTTAATAACATACCTTTTATTAAAGGCTAAATATAAATCCCAGTTTAGCCAGGGAGTCTGACTGGCTGTTGGCTGTTTGAGAAACAAGATAAATGAATACTCTGTCTCAGCAAAGACAACAGCCCATTATTACAAGTCCATATGTGTGACCCTCAACCAATCTGTCTATAGGAAAAAGAAGGCCTTTGACACCCAGAAACACCAAAGCTAAATGGCATGCAATGGATGTGAGATCAAAACTTAATGACACATGATTACGACTGAGAAACAATTTGCTTAATGCAAATAAGTCACTATTCAAAAATTAGAGAATACACTGATAGCTTCAGCTTCAAGGGTATTGAAAACACATTAACAACAATTTACAATTTTACTTATTTCTTTCTTATCTTATCTGGAGCATCTTATTGACAAGTCTGACTTGGTCTCAAATGGTTACAGTGTCTGATGGCTAACTTCAGAAAAACATCCTAATCATGTTCCCATGTTAAAAATTTTAAAATGGAGACATTTCTTTTTCCCCATCTCTTTCTTCTAATTTCATTTTTAATTGAAATGTTTCTTGTACAAACATATGCTGTTGCAATGATATGTTGCAATGGAGTGCAGCTTTCTGGTATTTTACTCAGAAATATGTATTATACACTAATCTGAATGTCTTAATTTTGCAGGAAACAGAACACTATCTGTATGGCCCTTCTGTGGCACATAAAGATGCAGCTGCTATAGATCACAGAAATGGTGACATTACTGAAGGGAGAGAGAGCTGCATGTAGCATTTTTCCTGACCTCTTTGCAAAAGAGTCAAGTCTAGAGTTTAATGAAATGAAATCTCTTTCAAGGGAATCCGAATGAGGCTGCCTCTACAGCACTGTTCTGGGGAAATTATTTCAGCTGGCCTCTGAGAAGATTTACACCTAGGTCTTCAGTGTCAGAAGTTAAGGCAGGCTGCATTCACTACCTGGAGACCTTCTTATCAATTCTTATCCTAAAGCCAGAAGCTGCCTCTGAAATTGCTTGAAGTGAAAATGTTTTAGGTACAGAAAAGATATAAACAAATTAATAAGAACCCAAGATCACTATAACTTTCATATCAAAAAGTATTAGCCTACCTAGAAATTTCCTGACTATAGCAGGGAAAGAGATTAAAGTTGTTTTTCACTCAAAAAAGGTCAAAGGATGCAGTAAGTTATTTTCTTCTCATTAATAGTAACAGTTACTGTCCATGTTACAACAGTTCTTATACTAGGCACAATATTTAGTCAGAAAACTGTTTTTCCTGTAGTAAACTGAGTAAACTAACATTTGAAATTTTTGTAATACAATTTTCTTTATTAATTTGGATATTTTTTCTTCAAACTACTAACTCCATCAATATGAGAACAAATTTCAGTAAAGAATTTGGTTATTGCTTGACATAATTTACTGCAAAAATTATACTCAAGTAAATTCCTTTATTATTCAAGCAGCTGAATTATTAAAATAGTTTTATATTAATAAGTTACTACCCTCTCATCAAGATAAAGCAATTGGTATTCTTTTCAGATCTTAGCAAATACTAATAATATACTTAAATTAAATGTTTTGATATATGTCCCAATTTGCTCAATATTAAAGAACTGCAATATCACACAGCTGTGTGAACATTTATTTGATTATCTGATCTTTAAAATCACACATTTTTTAAACAGTTTGATTGAAGCTGGGAAAAGATAGTGTTTTGGGTATTCAAATATCTAAATACAATGATTTAAAAGGAAATTACCAACCCCCCTGATTTCTAATAGACAGAAACACCTATTCTTCTGCAGTATTGTAAATGGTCTGAATTCCTCACCACAGATTACAGGGAGAAAGGTCAACCATTATGCAAAATAAATGATGGGTTTAGAACAATCACTATATCCAGCTGTTTCAAAGTAAGCAGACTCTGTGAGCCTGCCTGCCAGGTGCAAGCCTCTTCTCTCTGTGGGGGTGATCATGATTTCAGAAAATGATGCAGTAAACAATATTAGAAGATACCCCGGGAAAATACCTACCAGTATGCTTGGAAACCTAAGGACCCTCTATATAGATACAGGAAAAAATATTTTGGCTGATCAGTTTTATTAAAAAATTAATTCTTTTTATGAAATAGAAAGACTACTGTAGGAATACTATAAAATTATAATCTAAAACTAATTACCTAAAAAATTCCAGTGTTCCTCTTTGTTGGATGAATCACATTCTGCCACATTTACATCCAATACTCAATGTCCTGCATTCTTGTCACTGTTTGTAAAAAGTCATCTAGTTATAAGTGCAAGTATTGAGAGAATTAAATGTGAAGTACCATCCCATTAGAAATGCTATTACCCTCTTTGATGGGAAAAAGTGGGTATTTTGTGACTTACATGTTCAAAATTTCTTTGCATTTTGAAGGAACAGCCTTGCAGAGAGCTCTTCATACTCATCTGCTGCTTTTAAAATTTGCCTAGAAGCTTCATCAAACACTTTCGAATAAAAACATATGCAAAAGAAAGTGGTTCAATTATGAATTCATGTAAATAGAAGGTTTTACTAAGATTATTGGTTCTCCATGCAGTACAGTGAATCCTAAAATTTGGACCCCCTCTCCCTACTAACAAATGACTTCCTGAATAATCATTCCCTCCTTTATTTTTATTTTTATTTTCATTTTTTTACCTTTCATGCTCAGAAAAAAAATGAGGAAGCACAGTCAGAGCATAACATATGGCACATGGACTTCCGCCAGTGATTCTCCTTTCTAATTTGAAATATCCTTTCTGCTGTTTAAATCTTTGGTCAGCCTTAAGAGTACTCAGCAGTCCTGAGGAATCAGCTGTAGTGCTTTAGGAAATGATTCCTAAAGTACTATTAAAATCAGTGCAGAAATTCACCAGCTATGTTTTCTTTTATTTACTTATTGATGTCAAGGATCTATAACCAGGAACTACAAAAAAATTAAGCATCCCAAGGCCCTCCTTGACCAGGAATATGACTTGAAGAATATGACTATACAGTTCAAGATGCACAGAAATGTAACAGCAGGTTTGTAAGCAGGGCTTGTCTCTTTCTGCATCTGCCAAGCATTATTCCAAATGGGAGGTGAATCTATAGCAGAGGAGAAAATTATTAGAAAATATTTTCCCAATGTTTCATGGCCTGTCCTATCACTGGCTGCAGCGTGAACAGTGAACAAAAGATCTGTAGAAAGCCAGACCCATGTATCTAATGTGCCTGGAAATACCACATTCTGTAGAATTATGAGACCAAATTTTTGTAGCACAAAAGGAAGAAGCCTTATCAAGGATGAAATACTGGATACCATTTTATTATCATCCTAAAATAATGTTTTAAAAAAGAAAAAAAAAGGGGGAAAAAAAGAAAAGAGAGAGGTGGGAAAAGCACAGGCTTAGGCAAAGATTTAAGGTTGGATCAACATGTAGATACATGGATAAGTAAAGTACCTCTAAGCAGAAAGTTACCCAAAACTGTGAACACAACATTTAAGCAGTCAATGAGTAGTCAGTGTTCTTACTGGGTTTGGTTGCAAGCCCAAGCAAGCTCCTGATGTTGTGTGAACCTACAGTGCCATCACTGGCAACAGACCATCCTGATCATATACTATCAGTCAGTTTGCCCTGTTTCAGCCCAGGGTGGTGAGACCCAGTATTGCAGAAAATCACAGGGGTGGATTTAGAGGCTCTGAGGAAGTGCAATGAGAGTTGCATGGTTTCTTTGTTTGTTTGGTATCTTTATCCAATGTTTTTGGACAAAATTACTCTCACATTCACTGAAAGTAGTGCTCTATAGTATTCTCATGAACCAGGAGGAAAAGCAGGCTCAGCATTTTCCTGAGGGGAAGACTCCTCAAGGGTAACCCTGACCTCTTCCCCTTTTAAGCCCAAGTACAATATCATAATCCCTAGAAGTATAATGGAGGACCAAAAAGAAAAGTTCTCAGATGATATTTTGGCAGTGTGACTTTCCCCTGGCCTTAGAATGATGAGAACAAGCTTAAATGCAGCCAGGTCTATTTTTCCCCTAGCCAGGAAACAAAGGTCTCAGAGCTAAAATGTCACATTTCTTCTTATTTTCAATTTTCAGATTGTAGTCAAAAGTTGAGGCTGACATTTTGTCTTTAATTCTGATAGTTGCAAGAAAACAAAGGAAAAGCACACAAATGTGAGGAACAAAGGACAAAGTATCCCTCAGATTTGCTTCCAGTTTCTGGATTTTGGTCACTCATGATTTTTACTGGGCCTTGTGCCACACAAATCCTTTGGAGTACACATTGACCATGCTGGCTGTAACCAGCCTTTTCTGTAGTGCCATCAGGGTAAGGAGCACTGTGGGTTCCTGGCCTTTGACCACATGCACAGATGCTTCTAGTTGCTGTGTCAGCTTCTTCTGCCATCAAAGCTGATTTTTTTTCTTATCAGAAAGCACTAATATTCCCCTCTAACTCTCCCCAGACTATATACTGAGTGTTTTGTTAAGTTAAATTAAATTAAATGCACCTTAGACATTGTGATTATCATGATTTTCCCCATCAGTTTTAGAGTACTACACATGAAGATCCAGATTATAATAATAATAATTTTTCTCCCGGAAATAAACAAATGCATGGTAACATTTTATAAAGACCTGAATTTTTGCCATAGATGACTGTACCAGGACCAATTTTTTCATAAGCTATTGCAGTGTTGATTAGCATAGGTATTACTTGCCGTCTGCATTCCAGAGTTGTTTGAATCTTGCTTCAGTCTTCTTGAGTGTTGTCATTTCTGTTAGTGAGAATGAAAGAGAGAGTTAACTCATGAATTCAAGCCTCTGGTGAAAGAACAGTGGCAAGTAACTCACTCACATTGATAATCCTTAAGTACAAACAATTTATCATGGGTCAAAGGCATTATTCTTTGATCTTAACAGTCTTCACTCTGAAAACAAGATGAGATGTTGTGGCAACTATTCCTATTGCTAACTTACATCTTTTTGGGGCACAGAATTTGAACAAGCCAAGAAGATAGAATAGAAGAAATTGTTCAAAAATACAGATGGAAAACTGTATATCATATATGTAATCATATGTGTTATCTCATATATGATTATCCTGAAGGAAATATTTTTTTAACAGTCTAGTGAAAGCCTTCCCTGCTCAAGGCAGGGGGTTGCAATTAGATGGTCTTTAAGTTCCTTCCAACCAAACTATTCCATGATTCTTTTGTAAAAGACATTCTTCTGTCCATTAGACACTATTTAGACCAGCTGCTGTTAGAGGATGAGTGGAAAACCATGCTATGTAAACATTAAAATTTTCCAATACCACTTTTCATTGTTTGAAACACTTCTCACTGAAAATATGAGGACCTTAACTTAGATAGCATGAGGAAGAAAAAAGAATAAGAAGACAGATGTTAAGTTCTGATATATCAAAATACAAGAGAATATAAGACAATTAACAAACAGATACAGTCCTGGCATATTTTCTCATTACTAAGCATTGGCACTTCACAAAAATTACTTACTGTTACTTGTACTGCATGACCCCACCATTTTCCCCCATTTTCTCCTTGCCTCAGTGGAACACCTCACATATGATTCTTCCTCTTTTTCTTTGTTTTCTCTCTTTTGTTTTCTCTTCTTCTGAAAGCAGGTTTCCACATAAGGATTGCATTTATATCTGACTATGCAACCTTATAGAAACACAGAGCACAGAAACAAATGTAATAAATGTGATGTATAGCGCAAGGCCATCTTCTATCATTTATTTGCCATCGTGATTTGTTAGGGAAAAACAGCAGAATAAAAAGAAGAAATGGAAAAGTGTTGTCAAGGTCACCAATATTTCTCTGGTGCAGGATTTCCCCAGGTGAAATTATTTTAATTTACAAATTTGCAAAGATAAAAAAGGCCCTGCTGTGAAAACCACAATATTCACTGTAGCGTGTGGTGTTGATGAGCTCCACCAGATGATAACACAAATTGAAATCTCAAATTTCTAAGACCTTTCATTATTGGGGGGAGAAAATCATGTGAAGAGTTATAATATAGTTAATGGTATTGCAGGGTTGATCTCACTAATTTTACAATTCTGTTGCATGCGTAGGTTATCATACTAATTAGCTTCATCTGGAATATTAGTCATCTTAATAGAGGGCTTTCATGTTCCCTTTTACTTCATTTCTAAAGCTTGCAGTTGGATGGTTTATACTGCAATAAAATTCACAAATCTCACAAAAGAGATCAAAATTGGATTATAGGAATTCAAACAAGCCACTGTGCTGTAGACATGCCACCAAAGGGAAAACAGCAGAAGAGAACTATCCAGTAGTTATCAGATTCAAGTATATGAGAGGTACACCCCAACAATCAGAAGAAAACCTGGAAGGTGCCATATACTGTTTTCCATATTTTTTGTCGAGTTTTGTGGTTTTGTGGTTTTGGGATTTTTTGGTAATCTCAGATTCATCCTGCAGACTGCAGTGACAGCCAATATGTCTAAAGACTCAACCAGATTTAAACTAAAGAGTTAAATTTTAAACAAGTCATGCCACCAGCAGTGAGTGGCTCTGACAGAAGGCAAGCACTGATCTAGTTCTTCTCCTTAGTATTTAGGCTTGCATTTAGCATCTACTCAAAAATGAAAACACCTCCACTGTGAAAAACAGAATCCTGCAAAAAAACCTGAAATAAATTCTACCAAAAAAAAAAAAAAGGGGGTGGGGTCATGGAGGGGGAAGACGCTTTTCAGGTTTTTTTAAATATGCAAAGGCAACAAGCCATTCAAAGAAATCTCACCACTTTGAGAAAAAAATTTTAGAACATAGAGAGTTTTTATAATTGAAAATTAAATCAAAAATTATGAATGGAAATCTTATCATATGTTTGAGTTCATTTAGAAGAAAGCAGTCTTGAGTAATTACATTGACCCATTTGCAAATTTTCTTGTTCCAAATTACAACAAATGACTGTTCTGGAGAGGACCTATACTTCATCTCTAAGCATCCTGCCACAACTAGAGAGCCCCTTCTTTATTACACTTCTTATTTGCTCTTAGCCCAAAGCTTAAAAACTCCAAACCAAAAAGGCAACATTAAATGAAAAAGTGATCGTAAGTGATGTTGTTAAAATTGCATAGACTTTACTTATATGAAGAATATTTAAAAAGATTGCAACATTCTCTACACTAATAGACAAGATATGTGGTAGTTTTCGATAAAATCCGTAATTTTATAGAGAACTGTCTTTCATTTTGATGGCTGCATGTTTCATGGGCTCCAAATAGTTTAGAATTGCCTCAGCTTCAAGGCAACCTACTTGCTGATCTATATTCTTTATTGAAAAAAATGTTTGAAGGGAAATGTTATTTTTGGGCAATCAGAAACAAACAGAAGCAGAGTTCCGAGTAAATTGTTACTATTTAAGCAGATGTTTAGAGTGGATTTGGAAATTTTTCCCCTATTCCTACTGCTTTGCGAAGGCCACCATGAAATATCATGTTTGTAATGTTAACATGATAAAACATCATTATGTTGAGGGCAAAGAATCTCCAAGGTGCTCTATCCTGAATTATTTTTCTTAATGGAGATACCCTCTCACAATTATTTTTCCAGGACAGGAAATGGTGATTTTCCAAATCTGTGTAGTTTTTTTGTATTTTCTTCAGAAAAGGTGATGACTTTAGGATCAGTTTAACTATTCCAAAAGTGGAGTAATTTATATGAGCAAAAAGACAATGCCTTTACGTACTTATAATTGATATCACTAATATTATTTGCTGCTTTTAAATGGCTTAAGGAAACTCAGACAGTAACTTTCTGGAGGTTTGTGGCAGATTTTGTTTTCAGTGTTCCTTTTAGTGTCCCTGTCCCAATAGAAGATAAATAATTTTTTAACTAGAAAAAAGGGTTTCACAGAAAAACACAGAAAGAAACATAAAGTCTCTGGTGTATCCCAGTGATCACTCTCCCACAGCTTGAAGTGAGAAATGCCAAATACGGTTTAAAAAATATTTTCATCTATGGCTCTGTAAAAAAAAAAAAAGGATGAGACAAGGGAAAAATCATAAATATTTGTTTGGATCTTGAGAGTATTAAAATCTCTTGAAAGGACGGAAAACAGCCAGTCATTTGAAAACAATTTCTTGCGGTTGAACCTATGGTATTCTTCATTTATATAATTTTATACATGGGTAAAGGAATCAAAAGTAGTACTTAGTTTGGTTTGCCATTGAAGGTTTATAACTGAGCATACATGCTACTTTTGGAGTTCTGATGCAGTCAGTAAGAAACTATCTCACTTAAGTCAAAGGAATCATTGCACTAAAGGAAAGATCTGCTGGTGCGTTTTGTATTGGAAACAGTTGTTCTCATCATTATTGGAAGCTCTCCATAAAAATTGTGTCTGAAGAACACAAAAGTATTTAGTTATGCTACTACAAGAAGGTGTTTTAAGCTTCTTACAGACCTGGAATAAACTTAATACTTCATAGTATGTTATTTGATCATTTGTTTATGCTGCATGTTGAGGAATTATTCCTAAGAAAAGCCCCAAATGATTTAAAATGTTGTCTGTCAGAAGTTAACTGTTTTATTCTGAACACACTGGATGTTAAGGGACTCGTATTTGTAGGCTGGACTGTAGGCTTTACCAATAAAACTGTGGACTTTATTGTCTTGTAATGGCATAGAAGAAAGTCCGTGAAAACAGGAACAAAGGAGTAAGAAGTAAAAACAAGTCAGTGGCAGCTCTCTGCTTAAATGACCTCTGTGTTTTCAGCTATCTTCAGTCCCTACTTCAGGGGACATGGCACAGTTTCCTTTGAATAAAATAGAGTAAAGGAAAAGGTATAGCCCTGACTTTAGGAGTCCTAGATATTTCTCAGCTTCATTTAAAGCTGATAATGCAAAGTTCCCACTTGAAAAATTTTGGTTAGTTAATAAATCTCTCCTTCTCAAGGTTTGTGAAAGGGCAAACATGGGAGGCTGAGGTTCCAGGTATTTTTATGCAGAGTGATAAAACAGAAAATATTTATAAAAGCTGGGCTGTTTGCCTTCTTTCTCAGCCCTGTGGAAGAAGATTCTGTTTGGATGATGGGTAAGATATTCTCTGTATATTCACACGAATTCAATGTGGTCAAGTATAGGAAGATCTTTGCAAATGAAGAGAAAGGAACAGAAAAGTTAGTTTGTTTTTTGTTAAAAAGGCCTAACCTCAAAAGATACTCAATGTCCTTCACCCTCAGGGGACTGGCTTAGCACACTGCTGAACCAGCCACTAATTGCTTTGTTAGATTATTTAATTAACCCTGAACAAACTCTCTTAGGGGATGCAACAAGGGACATTTAGCCAATCTCCCTCAACATGAAAACCTTGACTGGTGAAACTTAAGAAGGTAGAAAAAGCAGCCCCACTGGAAATTACACTGCTGACATTTTGCAGAGTGAGACCTATTCAACATAGTATTTAATTAGCACAAATATAATTTCACACACCTATTTTTAGATTAATTTTTAAAACTTGAGAGTAAGACTTTTTTTCTTGAAATTCACTTTGGAAAGTGACATTGCTTTCCTCTTATCATCCCACCTATTTCTTGGGTAAGTTATTGACAGTAGGGGATGTAACAGCTGAAGAAGGAATGAGGCCACAAATGGTTACCAGGATATTAGTCTGTTTATTTCAAGTGGCTTCTTAGGACAGCAACAGCTGGCATTGTAACTGTCCACTCAAAAATCTCTAAAAAATGTGATGCAGAATTAGATGGTATGACAAGTACCAGCTCTGATGGAGGACAGAGGAAAATAAAACTCAATTGCAGTTTATAATATATAAAGTATACTTAGATTGGGCTAAAAAACTCTTTTAACAGTAAGCATTAGTGAACACAGCATACACTTCAGCACAAATTATTAATGAGTCTTAACAGAAACTCTACGAAAAAGAGTTGGTTTAGATTTAAGACTGGAAGGAAAAACAATCCAGGTTAAGAAATAATGCCTCATCTAAGCAGCCTCATATATTACTGAGGAGAAAGAACAAGTTTTAATGTTTTTGGTTTAACTTTTGAAGGTTTTGGCAAAGACTTTGGAAACTGCTACACAATTTAAGAACAATTACAACAAATATAACATCACACTATCCAGGAAAGCTACTGTAGGATATTTTATTGAGCGCATCTGGTCCAGCTGAGGTGAGCAATTATCAAACACTGATGTCCTTGTAAGAATGAAGACCTGCATAACTGAAAGTTTGCACAGCAGCATTTTTTGGGAGCTCATGACATATCTGCTAAATTGTAATATCCAACACATGGCTCTTTTTTGAATATATTTATTAAGATATTAAGTATACCAGAATACCAAAAACTGGCCAAGGCAACCATGCAGTGTGCACTTTGAAATCTGAAGTACAACAAACTTTAACTTCTTCCTGCTCAGGGATCTCTTTTCCTTCATATTTTTCCACAGAAGACAAAAATGTCAGCATCCCATGGACATAGCATGTATGCACTCTCATGTGATTTTGAAACATATGTTTTCATACCTGTATTTTTTAAAGACTATTATAGCACTGTGAATAACATCCTCAATGTCTGTTAGGCTGAAAATACTACGAAATTTAGGATTAAAGCTTACATTATTTTTAAAAGGCTCCCTTTAATTGCTTGCAGAGCCATGTAAAAGTCAAAAGAATAAGTATTCCATGGGTGAGTCAACCCAACCAGTGGCACAGCATGAAAGCAAGTACTTGGGGCAGTATTGAAATATGAATTCAAGGGCCCCTGACTCTACCATCATTTTCTGTTTCAGTATAAAGAATGATAGCCCAAGTACCTCAATTAACCAGTTTTTATGACAATTCTCAGACCAATCTGCTGCTATTAAAACATAACTATTTCTTTAGAGTTTCCATGGTAAAAATAACTACCTTAGTTGTTTTCCAAAAATCAGTTGGAAAATAATTTCAACAACTGGATGGAAACCAACAAGAGTGATCATACCATCGATACATTGCAAAATATGTTTATCCTTGCATTAAAATCCTCTCCCTATGGGACTCAGATGTTGCTGCTGCCAAAAAGCATGGAAGCAGTTGAGTTGTAGTTATGCCAATCAGTAGACAGCCAGACACTGTGACAAATGGCATTCCCTCATGCATGAAAGAAAGGCAAAACACCAAACATGTTGTTGGAATTTTTCTGATGTCCAGCCATGGCTACAGGCTCATGTAGGCCACCATCAGAAGTGTTTGTGAGGATATCAGATATGCCAATTCAGCATGAAAACCTATCTGTATTTTGCCAAGGAGCACAAATTCAAGGCCTAAAGGTTGACTTGAATTCTGCTGGCAGACAAGCTATGGACACAAAAGCCCTTAGGGCCCTTTTATGTTCCTTTTCCCAGCATTCAATTGTGCTTTCTGGCCAAACTCTCCCAGGTAATTTATTAAATCAGAAAATGTAGTGGGTAATGGAAATCTTTTTTCGTAGTTTGGAATGAGATTTGACAACTTCTTCCCTCATTGGAATATTTTTGGCATGCTGTCGTTTACAAGAAAAGTTTGTATTATAAAGTAAAATGTTGCTGTGGTAATTGATGGTAGTGTAAATATAATTTCCTAATTTATTCCATGTTTCTGCCAACCTTATTTTTCTAGCTGGTCTTACACTTTATTGGCTATTAGAATAGGATATGGAGACTGTCCTTTATTATTCCATGAAGAAAGATATTTCAAATTTTGCAGTATAAATCCTCTGCTTTTCCAATGCTGCTTCTCTGCTGCAGCTCAGTCATCAGAATAAGAAATAAGCTTATGCCAGTGTTAGGGTTTAACTAGCAGTGAATTTAACTTTATTGAGATATTTATGAAAGCTTTTAAAATTGTGGTTAAGCGGAAATCTTCCATGTCATTTCAGTCAATATTTTCTGAGGAGGAGGACTTAAAAAAGCTGTGAAGTTATAAGTTTTTTCCTCATACCTCAGATTCCTCTGCCCTTCTCCTCTTCAGCTCTTTCCCAGAGTCCTTCCTTAGTGTCCCACTGGTCTTGGAAAATTGAGGGGTTTTGTGTTCAACTGTATTTTTAGCAAAGACGTATCTGTGTTACCTATAAGATAAGCAAGGAGTTTGAAAACAGGGACCAAGAAGCCACAGGCAGTTTCCAGGCTGTTGCAAGTATAGCAATTATTACTAGTGGTACAGCAGCTGTGAGAGCTGTTATTTGACTTTATTGAGTTGCACTTAGAGCTCTTAAGAACCAGTTTGCAAACTGTTCCTTGCTTGAGGTATGTTTCTTGGGATTGATGAAAAACTGGATCTTGGGCACAGTTTTCCAAACCACTACCTCTCCTTTTCAGAGGAGAAAATTGAGTGTGCAAAGAAGCTAGAGAATATTAGCATGGCAGCAAAATAAATTGTGTTTGATTAATGACCTATAAATGTAATAGAGACTGCTCGTTTGGGCATATTTTCAGGTGTCTTCCACTGGCTGAGAATTCCTGTGTAATCAGTGAAACTCAAAAGTGTTGTTCAGGGCAAGATCTTCAAAGGTTTAAGTTATTTTTCTGGAGAGGTGAAGTTCTGATAATCTAATGTCTGAGGAAAAATGAAATTTTACACACAGTCTGGAATAAGTAATGGTTTTCTCTTTCCCCAATAGCTCTCTTAGTTATAGCCTGCTTGAGCAGTCATGAAAAGCAGAATCTTTTTACCTAACCTCTGTCTTGCAAGGATTTTATTCTCATAACTAGACTTTCTAGCCTGCTCACTCTTACCTGTCTTCCCTGTGCCCTACACATGCTGTATTTCTGTCTGCATCTGAGGAGGCCTAGAAAGTACCAGCCTACACTTCCCAGGAGCTGCATGATTATAAAACTCTCCAACAAACAGTAACCTATGAATGAGAACCCCTTGGTTCTGTGGACTATATATAGACTGGAAAGGAAAGGTTTAGCCATTTGGTTTATATCACAGAATCATGGAATGGTTTTTGTTGGAAGGAACCATCAAGGTAATTTCACTCCAACCCAGGAACATCCTCCACTAGACCAGATTTTTCAACTCCCTGCCCTTGAGCACTTCCTAGGATGAGGCACCCACAACTCCTCTGGAAACCTGTTCCAGTATCTCATCATCCTCACAGAAAATAATTTCTTAATGTGTAATCTAAACCTGCCTTGTTTCAGTTTATACCCATTACACCTTGTTCTACCACTACATAGAATCACAGAATGACCTGAATTTGAAGGCACCCTAAAGATTATCTAGTTCCAACCCAGTACCATAGGCAGAGAACCTGCCACCAAACAAGAATGTGGAAAGTGCTGGGGATAGCTCCTCTACAATTTCTGTGAGCAGCCTGTTCTAGTGGCTCACCACCCTAATGTGGCAGACTGGATGACATGGGAAAAAAAATCACAGGATTTAGAAGTCACTTTGGTTTAGCCTTGTTATATTTGCAATGCTAGTGAAGGTTAAAAGCACACAGTAAGAAGTCAGATATAGGTGAAGAGATAACTTTGAACTCATTCTACACACTCAAAGGCTTTGGAATGCTTTTCAAAATCTAAAAATTTCCAAGAGCAAACTATATATAAAGTGACATAGCCATAAACAGATAACTGCAGAAAAGAGATGCAGAAAAGAAAATGAGACAGAAAAGAGGCAAGAAAGGATCCACAACAATAAGTAATTTTCTTCTTAAAGATAGAAGTTCTAAATAACAGTGATCAAAACAGCTCTAAAACATGGAAATGTTGAGAACAACTAAATATTTCAACTATGACAGAAAGCTGAGGTATTGTGGCTAATAAGCTTGGAGGAACAGCTTGCTTTTAGTAATTTCTTCTAAGTTTGGTCTTCTCCATCAGTAATAGTTTCAAGATAACTGATAACTCTACATCAAAGCATTTCACTGCAGGGGGGTCAGTAATGTCAAAGAAATCTTCTTCAACCTTATGTAAAAGATACCTGAGCATATACAGTAAGTAATTTTCTGGACTATAAAACAACATGAAACAAATAACAAGAGAGCGACTACCACCATTTTATTATTGGGGACAGGCACTGGAATTAAAATTTCTCATACATGCATTTCTTCTCTGAATCCTCTGGGATGCATTGTAGAAAGATGGAAAAATTTTGCTTATTGTAATAACATGTTCCCAAAAGCCTGATTAACTTATGTATTTTAAAAGCTGTTTTATTACAAAACCCTAAAGCATATTTCAGTCTTTCCTGATTTAAGAACACAAACAAAATATCAGTGACATATACAAATAAGAGCATTCAAGGGTTCGGCTTGCTTCCCTTGTGTACATTTGCATTTCAATAGTTATCAATGGAGTTTGAATTCAGCTTTTTCTATTCCTGAATGTTCCTAAAGGGGAGAAATAAGTTGACTGCAGACAAAGTTAGGATACTAGCTGTGGCATGTATTTAATTGTATATGCTTTCAAAAAATATTTGGTAAACAGAAAAATAAATCTTAACTGGAAGTGCAATAAAATGGAAACAGAAAAGATAGAGGTACATATTTATGAGCAGTGAATCCAGGTTGCCAGTGATGGTGTGAGTATTACAGATAACAGTAAGGAAAGAGATAATTACATAGCTGAAAAGATAGTTGCTATCTCATATCATGAGGATATTATGAAGGGAGCTTCTCAGTCTCTTTGTTTCCCAGAGGAATATACAAAGAAATTGGAACTCATCAGGTAAAGAACCAAATAAAAGCAAGTGCCTTGCCTCTCATTTGTAACATCTCCTCCTTGTGGTAATCCCAGTGACTTCACTTTTAAATCTGGTGAGCAATTATTATTACACAAGAACAGCACATTCTTTAAAATAAATCATTGTTCAAAAGTAACTTTAATTTAATTCTACTAATCATTCTTAACCATATTCTGGGATCTAGCCTTTCAGTAATGCAGCCCTTTCCAAACATGGCTGCACTTAACTGCAATTGTTTTTCTTCAGTTTTTCTGGCATGCTTTTCTTTCAATAAACTGTACAATTAGGTCATTAAAAAAAAGAAGAAAAAAAAAAAAGCAGTGGGGAAAGCAAGGAGGATGGAATCAAATAATTTGTTGTTTAAACACTGCTTTCTAAATATCTGTGCCAGGTATTTTCTGTAACATTACAGTACCATGGAGTCTGATTTAAGACCAGTGGTTGAAGACACAGATTTCTTAAAACAATTTATTTCTGTGCTGATGACAAAAATATAAGACAAAAAATTTCTGCTGCTCTTTTAACTTGTCCGTAAAGATATATCTGCAAGACAAAAGCACCAATGGATCTTAATCTACAATGGCACAAAACTGTCTGAATGAATACACCTTTGTGCACAGACCAAAAGAGATACCATGTATGTCTGACAGGTACAGACTGAAATAAAACACATCTGCTAGGGAAAAAAAAATTGCAGAAATACTCTTATTTTGAAATGGCATTTAAAAAAATACTTTTCTTTTAAGGGCTGTGAAATGAAGTGCTCAACAGGTGTTCTTTGGGCAAATAATAAAAAAGTAGCGCTTCATGCTACAGAGGTAGAGTCTACAATACAATAGCCTTAAGAAAGTCTGCCAAAAATAGTTCCAAAAGACAGAGTGATTTTGTGTCTTTTGAGCAAGAATATATATAAATTCTGAAAAGACAAAGTTGACTTCTTGCTGAAAGACTATCATGATGAGAGAGTAAAACCAATAATTTTTATCTCCTGTATAACAGTGGACGGAGTTAAGCAATTGTGAAAAATGTTGGAAGCTGCATTTAAAGTAGGTCTTAAAGGTGCATCTTTTCCCCAGGTACACATAAAAACACAAAAAAATAGAGTGAATATTTTGAGAAGCATGCATGATAAGAGGACTAGAATGTGAGCAGGGACCACAGTTCCTGTTTGGTGAACAGAGTTGCTTAGGTTTTGAAGCATCCTGTGTATTTATTCTGTTCCAGCAAAGAGGCTCTAGCGCACATCCATAGGATATTCTTCACATTATTCAATTTACCTCTTTTTAGACCTTTCATTATTTTTTTATAAACAAAAAAAGTGGGAGATGCAATGTCTGTATAAGTTGGACTGTTCTGACTATTCTGTTCCCCCTATCATGCAATGGTTCTGCCCTGGTTCTCCCTTCCCTCCTTTATGCTGCCATTTATCCCAACTCCTCCCCAGTTGCCTTGGAGATTAATGTACCCTTTCTCAAATCCCTCCCCAGTGCCCTGTCCGTCACTCGGTGCTACCACCCTTCTCTCTAGAAACTTCCAGCCAGAGCATTGAGTGATTGGCTCAGGGGCTGGGGCCCCACCCTCAAGTTATCCCCATTGGGGTTTTCCCTAAGTCAATCTTTTGTGTCCTGCTCCCCTCTAAAACTCTATTCATCCAAGGACTGACTCCTCCCCTGTCTCCCTCCCTCCTTATAAGCTGTTGCAAGCCCCCCCCCCCCCCCCCCCCCCCCCCCCCCCAACTCTTTCCTCGGTTGTCGGTTTCTCCCAAGTCTTGGTAAGCCTGGATTCGCCACAGCTGGAGCGCGCTCTCTTTTTCTGCTGACTGTAGCCATAAGCCAAGCCACGTCCTACCACAAGGTCACAAGGTCACGCTGCTGTCATAGCACAGAACGTTTGCCTTAGGTGCTGTCCCGAGCCACGGAGATCGGGATAGTGCCCCCATACTGCTAGCGGTGCTGGATAGCTAGCCAGGACGTCCGAGAAGGACAATGCTTCCCCAGCCTGACTGCTTCAATTGTTCGTTTGCAAAATACTTCTATCTAGCAAACTCCACAAAGAAGAGTAAAAATTTCCCTTTGAGAGCTGGATTAGCTCTTCCTGCAATGAAGGGTTGTCTTTTATATTTGTATTTTCCTTCTTTGGGGTCTGAATAAAAAAAATTCAAAAATATATACAAAAGGGCGCGCAATAAATAGTATGAAAGTGTTCTTTGAAAACTTTCCATCTACTATCCACATTTTTTACTTTTTCTGTACTGGGAGTCAAGGAGATTGAGAAACTTCCTTCTGCTAGCCAAGTCTCTGATTTTTCACTAAACACAAGTATGCTTGAGTTCTGAGAACATACAGAAGCTGTCAGAAAAAGTCTTTGTGGTTTTCCAGATCAAACTTACACAGTCGAAGGTGAGTCAAGAAGGGACAACTTTACTTTAGAGATAGAGAGGATCTCAAGAGTTTTGCTAAACTCTTGTCCCACTCACTCACCCACCTCTGCCCCAGTCATGTCAATTCTGATACTGACACTCAGGAATGATGAAAAGGCTCAGATCTGCAGCCTCAGAGCATATGCACAAACAAGAGTACTCTGCATTACCTAAGGAAAGTGGTACCCTTTACAAGCTTAGAAAAGCAGTCTTAAGCAAACCAAGGAAAACCTCCTTTAAACACTTGCAGTAGAACAAAAGTGTTCATCTCATGGGTGTGGATTAGTTACTAGTATTAATAAAACTTATTTCGCCTTTTCATATTGGATTCAGAAATACCCTTCATTTCCTGCAATTTTCTACACACAGATGAACTGCTTTGATCTCTGATCAGAAAATATTTCTAAACAGCAAAATTTCACAGCACACTCTGTATTCCTTGAGAAGCACATATTGAACTTTTAGCTTTCAATTTTAATTACTCTATCACAGAGACAAACTGATAGGATCCCAGTTTTATCTTTGCTTCCATCTAATTCCCCTTTCCAGCTCCTACATTTTCCCAAAAAGCTGGGGATTGCTCTCCGTAGTCATTTTCAGTTGTGTTCTGGGTTTAGCAGGAGGGATTTGCTGCACAGCAACAGAAGATGGGGACAGGAACAAATGCACTGAAGAAGCAAAGAACATTAGAGCTCTAATAAGAAAGACATCATTTTTGCACATTTCTGCTTCAGTATTTAGTAGCTGATATCACTTGTTAGGATACCCAAAATATCTGTTGGAACTTAAATGTTTCCAGAGATACAAAAAGAGGTCTTTACATCAGCAATAAAATTTATTATTTGCCGTTTCTTATGTCGCACAATCCAAGGAGAATTTTTTCTTTTTATGTGGTTTTAATTATTAGGGTTGGCCAGAAAACTGTTCTGTTAATTTTTACTCAATTATATAATTTTCGGTTTACTGCTAGTTCTATTTTTTGCTAAGATGGAGAAAAAAAATCAACTAAACATTATACAACCATTTAGTCTGCGCAATAAAGAATGCCTGAAAATCTGAATTATCTAATTGGCTAGAGTGTAAAACAGCAGAATTTACCACTCAGAGTTTATTAGTCTGTTCATTTAATTAAGATTATGCAAATTCTTTGAAAAAAGTTACATTTTATTTAAAAAATTGCATTCTCATTCAGACATTTCACTGTTTGAATTGTACTAGAGCATGTTCATTTAAGACAAGCAGCTTTGATCATAAATATGCACTTATTCACGCCCTGCCATGTCTTATTGATTAAACAGGATATTTTCTCTCTTGTTAGAATGAAGTTGCAGTTCAAAGGTTTTAGAAAAACATCCAGTGTAAGAAATTGGCAAAGGAAGTGTGTAGTGCACTACAACCTCCAGAGAATTGCATGATGTTCCCTCTTCCCAAGCTTCTGTGTTTATTGCTGAAAAAAGATTGTTTGCAGTTTGTGCTGCAGTTGAAATTCAATAAATATTTCGGGAAGAAAGGATATGCTTGAAATAAAACATGAACTCTGTTAAATGCCATGAAATCAGCAGACGTGTTTTGAACTGTTAATTTATTTAAACTTATCATTATGTATTTTATCCAAAATGTGCAAGATAAAAGTGAAAGCTTTGGCTCATATCTCCTAAAAGGACTACTAACCCTTCCAGTATCTTATACAAAAGCAATCCCAAAATGTAGTAAAATTATTGAATCCCAGAAACCTGTCCTATGAAGTAGGGAGATCTCTGATGGTTTTTGTGTATAAATTTCAGTCAAGATGTTAGTGGGCTTTTTGCAGCAGAAGCAAAGAATGCAAAAGTTTTCTCTCTTTAGATAGAAGGATTAGGTTTGGGGGCTGGCACTTTTAATTCTTTCCCTTCTTTTTTCCTTTTTCCTAAAATTTCTGTGTGATTTAATAGTTCTCTGAAATTCCCACTAGTAAGTCCTCATATGGCAAGTTTCAAAATGGAAACCAAATATCTCTGGAGCCTCAGAGAGAATACACTGAATAATAAAGCAAAACAAGGCTTTGTAGTCACACAGCATTCTCAGAGTGTTTCTAAATATTTCAAAAATACGTGAATTCTCACAGCAAGGTGAGCAAGAATAGGAGATGGCAATGAGATTATTATCCTCATTTTGCTAATTGAAATACCAAGACAGGGAAGTTGAACAACCTGTCAAGTTAGTGGTTCACAGCCAGGAGAAAGCAGGTTTCCTAACTCAACTCCTAACTTTGCAATATTAACCAAGACCATTGCCAATGGGTACCCAAAGTTTGCTAAACCCAGGACCTTGCAAAATGTCCCTGAGATATCATGTAGCAACCAGAAAAGGCACAAAAAAATCTGACTTCATACAAATACAAAATGTACTAATGTGAATAGCGACTTTTCTACCAGAATAAACCCATTGAACTCTAAAGATTTTTCTGAGCCTAGTCATCCCTAGCGCTATAAAAATGGAAGAGGTTCTGGCGCTTCCTGACACACTGACAGGAAGTAACCTAGTAATTGTCTTTTTTGAAGGATTTTGGAGTTACTTTTTTATAGCACTGTTTAACACAAAATAGCAGAGTTTTTAAGAGCATTTATGTTCTTGTGCCTGGAATGACCAGCTCCACCCCAGGTGCTCTAGGTAGGCAGTTCTTAATCTGGGAGGCTGCAGGCCATGAGAGATATTCTTTTCAGCATTGTCTTTGAATACAAAGAAGAGTACTGTTTGTATTGTTATGCATAGATGCATTAATTTTTTGCTGGTTTCTCACTTAATGTGGCCACCAAATAATGCCTTTCCACAGAGCTAAGTGAGTGCTATAAATTAAGAATAAACAGCAGCAAGTTTCAGGATCAGATTAACCCTGCTCTGCACCATTCACTTTTTAATATCAAACTCTTTTTTGTTTTGGCTTTCTTCTACTTCTCTCGGTGTAACATTGCATGAGTCCAGCTTGTGGGTAGGAGTGCCACCTATTGAGTGCCTGGCAATATTTGTCATCATATACCAAGAAAACAAAATCTTATGTACCATCTTTTATGATAATGTCTTCTCAACTGAACCCAAGACTACTATGTATTTAGTTGGGAAGAAAAATTAAAAATTAAAAAACTGGAGAGTTTAAGAAGCAGTATCACCCTAACAAACACATCTTCAAATATTTTTTCTCCCTTAGAAAATCAGGAAGGGGGGGAAATAAATACAGGGCAAAAGGTTAAGTATTTATGATAAAAACCCAGCATCTCTTATAAAAAAGCAGTTTGTTTAAAACAGTTCAGGCATAGTTCAGGGTAAGTTTGTCTCCTGACTCGACCCAGAGAGGATTTTTTTCCCCTCATCATATTGGCTAGTCATTATGCTAATTAAATACCTCACTAAGCCAGGGTGTGCTAGATGTCACCTTGGAAACACTTCAAACAGTATTGAATAATATAAAAGCTGAATATAAGGCAGCCACATTACAGGGTTATATTACAGAATGAACTAGCTTTTCTTTCTTGGCAGCAAAATTGCAAAGACAGTGCACATTTTTTTTAAATTGCTGGAATCTGTAGAAAGTGAGGAAAACCAAAAAGACATATAAGAACACTGATGATTTTTCCACTTTATTACATTGCATATGAATTGCATTTTCCTGACATCCTGAGCAATGATGACACACAAGAAACATGCATATTTTTATAAGACTTGTATTATTGTTTACTTGGGTATATGTACTGAGTTTAATGAAGAGAAATCTTACGTATGTTATATGCTGCACTTAATGGGCACCAGCTAGACAAACTAACCATTTCCTGAAATGTGCAGAAAAATAATCAGACGAGAAAATTATCAGAATTTCACCAGTACACTTCTCTCCACAGAAAAGTGCATAAATGTGTATACTTCATTTTAACTTGCACTGAAACAGTCTTTTTTTTACTTTCCTTTTCTGAGTCATGATGCAGTAGCACTTACTCTTGCTCCAAAGCAGAGTTTGTGGACACCATCTATGTTGAGAGAGCCTACCATTTTGGGAATGAAGAAAAATAAATTCCTTTAATTTAGCTATAAACAGCACCCTAAATTAATCAGATCCTGATCCCACTTCAGGGTCAATCTATCTAAGAGCAGTGATGTGCAAGAAATGACAGAGGATGAATTCTGGTAGTGTTATCCTGGTGTCAGTGTGAGCATTGCTTCAATGACACAAAATCAGGAGGAAAAAAAATACCTTGAGGAAGCCCTGATGGAGAGATGTGAGTGAATAAGCACATAATTATTGCCTTGAAACGACCACAGTGATGATCAGACAACCCTAGAGTATGCAGGCAAACATAAACAGCTGTCACAAACTCCAGAATCTGAAATATCACAACAGAGGCGTGGATCCTCCCTCAGTATGCAAATATATATAAACACAGATACAGACACACAGATGTATTTCCTGAACCCAGGGATATATTTTTCTTAATGTTACTTAAGCTAGTCTGCAACCTTCCTAAGAGATTTGTGAATCTAGTCTGTGAGCTGTGCAGTCAAAAATCCCAAAACCTAATCAATATACTTTGTGTTCATATGCTTGCTTTATTCCCAACTTATCAGAAGACAGACTCCCCCAAACTGTCTAGTGGTTCTGGGGCATAGCCCTTTCTCATGCTGTAATTCATTGTAATTCATTTGGATTCTGGGTTCTGGGGCATAGCCCTTTCTCATGCTGTAATTCATTTGGATTGATTAACAAACAATAAAATTTCATTCCCTCAGCCTTATTTACTTCTCAGAAAGGTCTGAGACTCCTATGAAGAGGGAAAAAAGTCTGACTTCATAAAAATTGCTGAAATAATTCTGAGGGATCCTCATCTTCGAAAGTCATGCTAACAATTCCTACTGGAATCTAAAGGTTTGAACCCCCATCACATCCATGATGGCAAGATCCTGCCTTACTCTACGTTTCTAGTTCCTGTATCAGTGACATTCCTCTGGATGCAAGATGTATTTGTCACTCTGGACACAACAGAGACTATTGCTAGCCATCCTCACTTCCTGGATATCATGCAATTTATAAACTGGACACTGATGTTAAGAACGGTAGGGAATATTTGTGGCACCAGAGCATTTATCGCGTCTAACACTGCAGAATACATCCCTTTCCCCTGAGTGAATTTTGAGCTCAGGTTTTGGCAGCAGTCACAGCAAGGTAAAAATCACACCAAGTAAGAATGTAAGGGGGAAAAAAAGGAAAGAAAAGGAGCAGGAGCTGTCAAACAAAACATATTGTTTTAATTTAATATGAATGTCCTTTTAAGGGCTCAGTTAGAAAATCACTCCAAGTAAGGATGTAAGAAAAAAAAAATAAAAGAAAAAAAAGAATATGTCAAAGAAACAGGCTGCTTTATTTTAAAAGAAAGTCTTTTGAGGGCTCAAGGCCTGAGCCTCTGTTAGGACTGCTACACAGGCTGGATGACTGCCAATATATCAGGTTGCAATAGGCCATTAGAAGAGGCTGAATATGGATAATCTTCCCTAAGGGCTGAGCAGAGTCATACTGCCTTGATTACTTTTTTTAATTTAGATTAAAAATCCCTATAACAGTTGCCGACTAATTGGAAAAAGACTTTAAAGTAGCTTTAGGAAATTAGGTAAGAATAGTTTTTATTATTGTAGCGAGTAGCAATTGCTGCAAACCTCTTCCTCCTAAAGGATGGGAAGTCAATCATGAGAAACTCTTATCAGAATAGAAAACCAAACCTTGTCCCTTATGGGATTTCATCCTTTGAAAGCTTGTTTTACTCTGACCATTTTATTTCAAGTCAATGTCAGAGAGCAAAACAAGTGTTGGAAAGGCCAGTCTCTTAGCAATCCATGCACACTTGCACAATGCTTTTAAAAAAACAAGTTAGCTTCACATGTAGGTGACTAGCCACTGCAACCATAGGCCCAAGTTATGATTTCCTGAACTTCAACAAAAATTTCAAGACCAGTATTTTAATTAAAGTAGAGGATGTTTCTGATTTAGAATGAGTATTCTCCCACAGTCTTGTGATAAAAATCCCAGGATTCATTTCTCTTTATCATTCCTGATTAGCAATTCATGGGCCATATAAATTGCAATACTGATTGGAACTCTGGAACTCAAAGATAAACTACAGCATTAAAGACCACAACAGTCATCTGATTTCCAGGAAGAAACAGAAATCTAAGAGTCACATGTAACAGCAGCAATATGTTAATGCACAAAAGCCAGGGTGTGGAACTGTGAAGAAATTAGAGAAAATATCACTGCCAAAAGTGGTTAAATACACACATATAATTAAAATTCACAGGTTTGAGAAATAAATCAAACACTGACTTGGAAAGTAAGTCAGCAGAGGCCTCTGTCTGCTTTTTTCCAAGTAAATTTCCATCTGAGTGTCACTATAGCAGTGCCTCTGCGGGCACTGTCAGTTTCAAGGATTTACAGGATTTAGATTCCAAACTATACTGCTTTCAGTCACAACCTTAATGAGAGATTTGCAAAAGTAGCCACAGCATGCATGTGATTAATTCAGATATACAATCAGATCAATCCTTTCAGGAAAATACATTCTGGGGAAACAGATTGATGCACTGAAATTGTTTATTCTTGACTCTAAGGGGCAGGTTTTCAAGTGCCCAGCTGTCACAGCTGGGGTGACATTTTGCAAATGTTGCTGAGAGTCCATTAGCTCTATTGTCATTTCTCATTTCTTCAATTAGATTTTTTCCAATAGATATATATTTACTTATATATATATATATATATATATATATATATATATATATATATATTCTAAATACCATGTGCTTAAAGGCCTGGACACAGCTCATTCATTGTGTGTGGACATGGAGCATCACTCCTATGTGCTGCCTAAAGGTTCTCTAGAACTTCCTCTCAACCCAGTGTGCTCATAATACCTTTATTTTTTGTGTGTGGTGCAGAAAAACAAAAGCTAACTACTCCCCTGTATTCCCAAAGAACATCTAAAGCACCCAGAGACATATTCTAAGAAGAGACTCCGAGAAAAAATAGAGATCTCTATGTATGTATCAAGATTGATTCTGAAATAATATAAAGTCTGTAAAGGGATTTACTGAACAAATCAAAAGAGGAAGGCAAATTCTTTAGACATACTAGGTTTCCAGAGCAACTTGGTCCCTGACCCAAGATAGCTATTTACAATTCTTGGCCCTTGCTGAAGGTGAATGTGTCTCAGCAAATGCTGCTCAGAGTGTCCCCTATAGCTAAGCATCTGGCTCCACTGTAGACTCATCTAATAACAAATGAGCAAATGTTCACAAATCTGGAACACATACTCAAACAGACTACAGCCAGCTTTAAAATTAAGCAACCTCTCTTAATCTATATTGCACATATTTTGGAGAATGCAGTGTTTTGTGACAAATATTAGCCATGTCATTTGACTAAATTCAGCAATGTAGTCCCTTTGTATGTTTTAGGTTACTTTTATGGTCTCTAACACATTATAGCAACAAAAATTAATACACCTACATTCATACTACTACAAAAATTCTACTACTACAAAAATCAACTGTAACTAATTTAGAGAATTTTTTTTTTTTTGCATCTCTGCAGTCAGGTAACTCATGCTTCATTAAAATAATTGTAAATTATCAGTTATTAAATATAAATAATGATAGACTGGACCAACCTGTTTGAATTCTGTGTCTTAGTACTGACTAGAGAAATATTTAAAATATTTTTCGTCTTCTGTTGCTGTCTTAAAATTCAGTCTTACAATTCAGCCATTACACATCATAAGACTGGGGGAAAACATCAGCACATTTTTAGTCTGTAATGCCATTATAATAATAAGAAGGGAGTGTTTATGGAGAGGATTTGCTTTTTAAACCTATGTATTCAAAACAGTCTTGGCCAAGCAAGCTGAAATTGCTGCATTTTGGGACTCACGGCAGCCCAGCAACATAATTCTCATTTTCATTCTGCTTTGGAATCATGAAGGACTTTCAGAAAAAAAAGACATGAATTATTATGAATTGACACTGGATCCAGACATTTCTCACCTTACTGTAGGAGATTTCAATTCTGATGCCTAATCCATAGCCAACTAATTTTAGATAGGAAAAGAAAGGTTGATAAATCTTAAAAATAATTTTAAATGAGACATAGAATATTCTAGAAGGATAAATGATACAGAAATATAAATTATATGGAGCTTTGAATCATGACAGTCTCAGTGCCCAGCATCCTTGAGAAGTAAGGAAGGATTTCTAAATAAAAAATATTCCTCAAAAGCCAGTAACAACATTCTTATATGTTGCTTTTCTACAAATAATTTGTCTAAGAAATCAAAAGTCACAAAGCCTTCAAAAGGAAAGGATGGCAGGCTTCTACCATCAGCTGATTTTAAGCCCATTTATTTCTGTGTACAGCTATGAGTCATCGCAAGCAGAATAATTCAGAAATTTCAGCAGATTATGCCCCTCAGTTGCTTTGGCTGTGGTGCTTACTAGGAGGAATAGTCTCCCAGGACAATCCCACTCCTGAGACAGTGCCTATAAAGCTAGTTAACTTTACTGCCCTATGATCAGATGTATTTTGGACAAATTTCCATTTCCTTCTGTAATCCATTAAGACACAAGCCCGCTCCCATTTTTTTTCAGTTGTAAAGAAGTTTTCACTAGTTCTTGTCTTTCCAGTTCCTACATAGAGGTGGAGTCTGGTTACCTGGGTAACAGAAACACAAAATCAGATATAAAATCAAAATTTGTTTGGCTTACTGATTAGGCTATTGAAGAGCAAGGGATGTCTCACACATAAACAGGTTTCCGCACAAAGTCACTAACTCTGTAATAATATATAAAATATATATTAATAACTACCCTGTTAGGTATACACGTTAAAACTGAAAGATAACATAAAAGTAACCATGTAGGATCAAATCACAGAATATGGTCAGAAGTTCCTAGGATAATTCAGGCTGTCTTAGACTTCAGGAGAGCTCCCAGCCCTGGTTCAGCTTGCTGCCTGCCAGGATCCAGTGCCATCTCATCAAGGCTTCTGCCCAGCCTCACTGTCCAAGCCTGCATCCTTGAAGGGCTCTGCCTTTCTAGGACAGAGCTTGGACAATACCCATGTTGAATTTTATGGCATCCCTTTCAGCCCCTCTCTCCCCCTGCTCCAGCAACTTTTGAATGGCAGACCAGCCTTAAGTAAACCAACTGGGTCTCCTCATTGTCATCTTCAAGCTTGAGGAATTGCCTTTTTCCCATCCGGGAAATGAAACTTGAGATAATTTTAGCAAGGAGGTAATACAAAAGAGGACCTTTAATGAAGGCCTTCAGGAGCAGTTATGGAAAGATAACCACAAAAGCCCACACCTACAAGGATGAGTACACATTTAAAGGTTTTAGGAAATTAGCATAATTGATAAAAAGCACCAGTTAGGAGGACAAGTGGTGATGCAATTCCCCCCCCTCCAGGTCAAGCTCCTTCTCTGGAGCTCCCCCATTCAGCATCAATTGTACTTTGTCCATGAGAATGTATCTTGAACAATTGTCCTTAGGGAAAGGTCATGGGAAAGTATTGGGAAAACTAGCTACTAATGCAATAGGTGACAGACTTACAAATGTATGTGTGAAGAATACAGAGAACATACCAAAGAAAAAAGGCAAAACCCAAATAGCATCAGAGGCTAATATCCTTCATCTCCTACCCTGGGTCACTGATGGAGGGGTCAAGCAGAACAGCTCTCAGGACAGAGCCTGTGGGACCTATGGCACCCCAGGTGTTACCCATCTCCATGAAGGACACACCCCATTAACCATGACCCTCCAAGCCCTATCACTCAGCTGGGGAGGTTGTGGTGTACAGGCCCACACATCATAGTAATGTCTCTCCAAATTATGCTAGCGGTGTTTAAAACAAATTATAATGTGGAAAAATAACACTTCCACTACTATGGTTTCTTAGTTTTTAGCATCTAGAAACTAAGTAGTTTCAAGACTTGAAGCAGGAGTGCTTGGTGGACTTCTATTTTCTAAATATTTTCAGTTTCTGAATGCGTCTCTCCTAACTATAAATCCTATGGTGTTGTTAGGTATTGTGTCTGAGGAAAAATCTCTTGTTGTAAACATCCTGCCAAATAATGTAATTTTCTCCTCTTCATTCTATTGCAGGAAAGTGTGACTAATCAGTCCCTGTTCACTTCCTTCTCATCATTCTTGGATTTATCTAGTACCCCCAGTCATTTTTCCTCCCAGACTAAGGAAGCCTAGTCTGTTTAATCTATCCTCCAGTGGAAATGAATGGAACATAGTTGTCATCTTTCTCCCTTTCTAGTTTTATTGTCCCTTTTGAGATGGTATAAGAAGAGCTGTGCTTAGTATTAATGATATGAGCACATCTTGGACTTGGGGCATAATAAAGCTTTCTGGTTTGCTCTAATTTTCTTTCATAGTAAGTCCTAAGAGCTGATTTTTGTTTTTTACTGTCTCTGGGTATTAGACTGATGTCTTCATAGAATTAGACACAATGCCTCCACAATCTTCCTTCAGAACAGCAATAGTTCATTTAGAGTCCATCTCTGGGAATGTATATGCCCTGTGTACATAGGTAGTACGTATGGGTTTTTTCCCAGATGCATTGCTCTTGTGGAACAGAAATTGTCATTCACTTTATCACCTGGTGATGTCCTTCAGCACTTCTGCAATCAGCTTGCATTTAACTGATCTGAATGTTGTACTACCAGCAAATATTTTTACCTCTCTTTCTTAATACATATCCATTTTCCCCATAATTTTAGTGAATATGTGGATGAACACATATCTCAGCTTCATTCTTAATATTGCAACACCTGACAGTTGTTTTTTTTTTTTTTTTGCTAGTACTGGTAGTAGGCAGAGGAGCAGTAGTAGGAGTAATATTAATATTGTTGTTGCTAAATTTATATAAAAACCACAGGATCTTGTTCAGCCATATAATCTCCACTCCTGTAAGGAATTCTAATACATTTTCAGGGCAGGATCTGATTCTTCAGACACCAAATTTAATGTTTCTCATCATGTTATACTTATACATATGTATTATTGTGTCTGTATTATGTCTTCCTCCAGAGTGTCCAGGACAGAAGTCAAATGTACTCATCTCTTGTACTCAGATCTGCTTTCAATCCCTTCCTAAGAAAAAGTTTCACATTTTTCAGATTTGAGTTTTTTTGGTCTCAGGGTAATTTTACTGTGCAACAGTAAGTTGCACACCGCAGTTCATAGGTCAGCAATTTTGTACTGATTGCCTTTATAACTCTTTGTGAAATATAATTTGATCATGACAATTTATGACCTTTCAATTGCCTTTATTGAAACTCCTCTACTCCTCTGCAAATAGAGTGTTGTGATGGATTCTGTACCTTTACTTCACCATGCTTGAAATGTCTCCCAGCTTAGTACAACTGTGCACTTTAGATGAATACTGTCTAGCCCATCATCTGCTCTTCAGATAAATAGTTGATGAAACAAACAGGTCTGCAACCACAACAAGTTCCTCATGTAACTCACTTGTAAAGGTTTTCTACATTGATAGTCAGCCTTCAATAACCACTGCCACCATCACAATTGTAATTGGGCATCTCCCTCCTTCAGGAACACAGACAGTTACTGTCTCTGTCTTCAAGAATTTGACAATAGCAGTGAAAGCTATCCAGAAGGATATAGTAGATTTTAGTTTGGATTCTCTGTTGTGACTTTAACACTCTTGTTACTGAAGGGGGAAGAGCTGGAGGATGAGAGCTCTGCATGTTTGACTGCATTCAGGGATATTTGCTGCATATACACATTTAAAGAGACATCTAGACACAGATTCGGTGCTCTAAATATCTGTCTGTCCTTGTGAGCTCTTCTTTCGGCCTCTGTGGTATTCCTGATGCTTAGTAAATGACTGCCTTCAAGTGCCTGCCTTGACAACTGAGCTCTATATAACAACTGCCAGGAAAACTCAAGTTGAATCAAGGGGCTGCCTGAATAATTTATATGAGTGTTACTTTTACAACTTCAACACATTTACAACTAAGTCCAGTACAAATGAACTGCTGTATAACAGTCTATCCATGGCAAATTGGGCCAGAGAGAGCCTACAAGTTCATGAGATGAAAAAAACAAAGAAGGGCAGCAACTGAATTCTACTGGTGTTGATTATATATTTTCAACTAATATGTAGCTTCCAACAAAATATGAAAATACCAAAAATGGTTTATCAGAACAACACAGGCTTGTCCAGGTGCAAGTCTTTAGCCCACCTCCCTCCACATTTTTTTTCCTGGATTATGCAGGCTACACTCAGAATTACTGAATTTAAGAATGTGTTGACTAAATACTGTTAGATTTGGACTTTTTTAGGTGAAAAATGCAAATTATTATTCTTTAAGTCGCATCATCTGATTCCAGTCAAGCCATTCTCAACTAAAAGGACTTAGGCAAATTGTTGGTTCACCTAAGTAATTTTCCAGGTTGCACATACCTTTTATTTCTTCATAATAATGTAATGCTAATTATAAACAAAGTAATGAAACTCAATTGCTATTGTTTAATTGTCCTCATTTGATATATACAAGATGAGATGTGATTTTTAAATTCATTTACACAGATCCGGACAGTAATTAAAACTATTTATGGATTCTGTTTATTCTCCTATGCAATTTTTTGTGACAGGATTTCAAAAAAGAGGAGAGATGGGAAAAGGGAAGGGAAAAGAGAAAGGAAGCAAACTTCTGGGAAGGGAAGTTCCAGGAAGTGAGGAACAGAGGAAGGAAATGAGGAAGGAAGGGAGGGAGGGAAGAAGGGAGGGAGGGAGGGAGGGACTAGGTAGACTTCATTAAGATGAACTAGAAGGATCGAAGTGGAAAGAAAGAAAAGCTGTGATTTTGAAAAACAAAGCTTTATTGAAGAAACTAATAACAAATGTGCATGAATTTATCTTATACTGTTAGTCTATGTCATCTCAACTGTTTTTCCAAAATTTTCTTACAAAGGAAACTCTATCCTGGATATTGATATGCTATCAAGCAAAACATAATTTTGAAGATCAAAAAAGCTGAAGCCATTCAGTAAAAATCCAGGCAAACTGGAAAACTGGTAACAATGGATGAAGAGGAGGCTGAGGTACTCAACAGCACTTGCCTCAGTCTCCAATGGCAAGCTCTCTTCCCACACCTCTTGAGTAGATGGACAGGAGGATGGGGACTAAGGGAACAAAGTCCTTCCCACTGTAAGTAAAGATCCTGTTCATGACCACCTTCAGGAACCTGCAAGTAGGTAAATCTTTGGGACCTGACAAAATGCATCCCAGAATCCTGAGGGAATGGCTAATGTAATTGCCAAGCCACACTCCAAGATACTTGAAAAGTCTTGGAAAGTCAGGTGAAGTCCCAGGTGACTGAAAAAGAGGAAACATTGTACCCATCTTTTAAAAGGATAGAAACGAGGACCCTGGGAACTACTGACCTGTCAGCTTCACCTGTGTGTCTGGGAAGATCATGGAACATACCCTCCCAAAAGCTGTGCTAAGGCACACGTAGGACAGGGAGGTGGTTCAGGAAAGCCAGCATGGCAGCACCAGGGGCAGGTCCTGCCAGACCAACCCAGTCACCTTCTGTGGTGGGGTGACTGCACAAGTGGACAGGGGAAGGGTGACAGGTATCATTTACTTGGACTTCTGGAAAGCCTTTGGCACAGGCCCCCGCAGCATCCTTTTCCCTTAAAATTGAGAGAGAGGGACTTCATGGGTGGACTGTTAGGTGGATGAAAAAGTGGTTAGATGGTGACATCCATAGGGTAATGGTCAATGGCTCAGAGTCCTGATGGACAAGAGGGACAAGGGGTGTTCTTATTGTCCATTCTGGGACCAGTGTTGTTCAATGCTGTCATTAATGACATAGACAAAGGGATTGAGTGCACCCTCAGCAAATCTGCAGATGACATAAAGCTGTGTGGAAGGATAGGATGCCAGTCAGAGGGACATGGACAAGCCTCACAAGACTCAAGCCTCATGAGTCACAATCACAAGTGTCATGAGCCAGGGCCCAGGACAGCCCCCACTGCCAGCACAGGCTGGGGATGAACAGAGCAGAGCCGCCCTGCTGAGAAGGGCTTGGGGTGCTGGTGGGTGAGAGGCTGGACGTGACCCAGCCATGGGCACGCCCAACCCAGAGAGCCAAATGTGTCCTGGGCTGCATCCAGAGCAGTGTGGGCAGCAGGGGAGGGAGGGGATTCTGCCCCTCTGCTCTGCTCTGCTGAGACCCCACCTGCAGTGCTGCATCAGCTCTGGGCTCCCAGCACAGGAAGAATATAGAACTGTTGGAGCAAGTCCCAGAGGAGGCCAAAAAGCTCCTCAAAGGGCTGGACCACCTGTCTTATGAGGAAAAGCTGAGAGGCTTGGAATAGCTCAGCCTGGAAAAGAGAAGGAGTCAGAGTGACTTAATTAATTGCAGTTTTACAGTCCATGAAGGAAGCCTACATGAAAGGGGGAAAGGGGCTATTTACAAGAGCCTGTAGTAACAGGACAAGGAGGAATAGTTTAAACTCAGAGTAGGTCTAGATTATATTTTACAAAGATACTCGTTGCTGTGAGGGTAGTGAGGCACTAGAACATGTTGCCCAGCAAAGGTGTGGGTGCTCCATCCCGGAAGGCCAGGCTGGCAGTGGCTCTGAGTGACCTGGTCTAGTGGAAGACATCCCTGCCCAGTAGCAGGTGGCTTATAACTAGATGATCCTTAGGGGCTCTTTCAACCCAAGCCATTCTATGGTAATATACTATTTATTTTGAGAGATGCATTTTCCTTAATGTAGCAACAGCATAAATGTGATTGAGGGTTGTCATTTTAACCATAGTTTAAGGTGGTAAAAGCCATGTAAATTGCTAGCTATTTGTGTAAGTGTAATTAACAGTGAATCATAAGGTGAAATATACAATCAAAAGAAAAATGACTACTGGTTCTACCATGTTAGAAAAGAAAATCAACACTGAATACTTGTCTCTCTTTCCTTTCATTTTCTGGATGGAGTATTGCCATCAATAACAGTCATGCTACCCCCTACTAAAAATTTTAATTGCATTGGTAATATTGTAGTTAAAAGTACAATTTGGATTCTTTACTCTGAAAGTTTGAGTAACAAAGTCTCACAAGTTTAAGATTGAAGACCTGCCACACCAACTGAGTATGCATTATTAAGTGACCATAATTTCAACAAGAGGAGGAATTTAGCAACAAAGAGCTAAACTGTTCACTTCCTTTCACCTCATTATCTGGGTTACGTATAGTTTAGGAGCATATCTCAAATTTAGGTCTGATGTCATATATACAAAGCCACAATGTTCACAGATGTATCTCAACAGTCAGAGACAACCATGGCCAGCGGTAGGGAATTTTAACTGCATGTCCTCACTTTACTCAGTCAAGTTTTCAAAGGAGCTGCAAGGCAGTCTAAATCAGATGATTTTTTACTTTGCTAGTTTGGGCAACATTTTTGTTCTCATCTTTGCAACCTTTAAGCAGAAGAAGCATCCAACAGAATCTCAAGTTAAAGAGATTAAGGTAACAGAGTAGAGATTTGAGAAAGACCTTACTAGTGATTTGTTCAGAATTTAGGAAGCAGCATAGGACAGTTCACAAATACTTTCACAAAATTTAATGGTTACTTTGAAGATAAACACTATATGTAATAGTGCCACCTGGTGACTGAATTATGTCAAACACAATTAAATCAGCCTTTTAACTTAACTGTTCATAAATAGGGTCCCAGCATCCCTGAATAGAGTGACATAAGTCCAAACAATTAGCAATCTATTGCAAAGGTGCTATGGTTCAAAGCTTTATTTCAAATTTGACAAATTTCAAGACACAAGCTCTTTCTGAAAGTTGGAAATACATGTAATACTCAGTAACTCTTCTGTGAAGCCGAAGAGTACTTAGTATGTTCAAAATGTCTCACCTGAGTGAGTCAACAAGATTTTAACTTGACAGAACTAGTTTATAGTTGAGATGTAATTGGGAAGTGTAACTGCTAATATTTGCTCCAGAGTAAATACAGAGCAATTCATTTAGCATTGATTTGGACATGACCGTACTTTAAGTGACAATCCATCTTTTCCACAACAGAAACAACCAGTATTGGCTGAGAAGTCTTCAATTAAAAAAAAAATAATTAGCTTTTCTAAAACTCTGTTCTATTTTAAGTATTGTATTTTCAGTTAAGGAACTTGGAAGCAACCATCCACAAAAGTCTCACTAATAATAGTTCCTGATTAACACGAGAACATCAATAAAAAAGATAATTGAACACTTTTTTTTTAATTAAAATAATCAAGTCAAGGAAAACAGCGTACGTGACAGATTGGTTGTGTAGAAATAATTGACTCATTAATCTTAACCATATGAACATGTTCACATTAGCAGGGTCAGCTGCTAGAAAGGATGGAACCATGGTTACATATTCACAAAGGTGTGAAGTTGAAGTTACCCTAACTACACAAAATTTTTCCTTAGGTACTTAATGGAAGCTTTAAAGATAGCTTTAGATAGCTATCCTATGCCAAAAGCAGAGAGACTCTTCAGTGACTCTAAAATCATGGGATCCAGATTAAAAAGCTTTTCGGCAAAGAAATGCCTTCTATCATACTAAATGATCAGAACAAAGATGTTTGAATCACTGACTGTGGTCTCTACAGAAATATATCCTTAACCTCAGTGCAAAGGTATGTGTTAGAGCCTTTTCTTGGTGATAAGGTAATTAGACCTTCTAAGCTAAATGGCTCCAGAGTTGAATTGTGTTAATGCAAAAGGTTTCATACTTGCAGCAAACATTGATAACAGCACATGAGACTACATAGATGCTTGGGAGAAGTTTTCAGCAATATGTTTATAACCACTGCATTAAATTGGTCCCTCTGCTGATTACACATTATGCACATATATAGGTGTATTTATATACAAATATTTGTAGCTGTGCACCACCATAATGATAGTGTTGGCAGTGCTTCTAACAGGCCACAAGCTTTGCCTTAAGTTGACAATTCAGGGCTTAGTTCTCAGAAAGGTTTGTCTAAATTTAATTTGGCCTCCCTGGAGATTAATTTTAGTTCAGCAGAAAAAGCCGTCACCTAATAATCAGGTAACTCTTGTTGTATGTTTTGTTCAGCTTTGAAAGTAAACTGTGTTAAAATAGCTATCACTATGCAGAGATATGTGTTTAGTAGATAAAAGCAGTAATAAAGTTGTTAATCTATATGGAGACAGATTACTGTGACTTAGAAAGAAATGAAGCACAGATAAGCCCTGGAGTCAGATGGCATCAGGGGCCTTCAAAGCCCTGGCACAGAGCAGTACAAGATGCTATGGCCTAGAGGCAGCTACCCAGTCATTCCTGGTCACCTTGCCACTTCTCATGGCAATAAAGAGAAAAAATGACAAATATCCAAAGAGTGAAACATACCTTGCATGGCATAACATGAGCTTTCAGATCAGTGGAGGAAAAGCAAGCTACAAAGTGTATTGCTAATTAGCCACTAGTATATCCCAGAGGAAAAGAAAAAACTGCTAAGATCAACTCCACCTTTTCCCTGCAGATAGCTTAGGATACTGATGGGCCACACCCCAAAGTCCTCAGACTGAAGCTACAATTAACCTTAGGGCCCAGAAGATTAGTGAAAGGCGGAGCTCATCACTACCTGAAGAGTAGACTTCAAGATGTTTGTCTTTGTGCCATTTTAACTTCAAGAGTTTTGATCTGTAAGCATTGGTTACATGATAGTATCATTGCAACTGTGCTACTTACATTCTTCAATTAAACTGTTAAGATTTTCATTAGACTAAAAATGTATTATTGGCTTCACATGTAAGGTGCGTGGCTTTCTGGGCAAAAGGGTTTTGAGTCTAAAAACCCTGCAGGAATTGTAAAGGCTGTTTTGTAAGCCAGGTAAGATAGATATGTAGTACCTTACATTAGTTCAGTTATTTGATGCAGAGGCTGGCAGAAGAGGAGAGCAAGTCTATGACACAATGCTGCTGCTGCAGAGCCTCTGCCATTCTGAAGCACCTCAGTTCTTTCACTCGTGGAATTTCAGCCTTAAGAGGGTACAGAAGTTGCAGTTATGCATTTCCAAGTTGCTGCTTGATTGGACCCGCATGGGGCATTTTCAGTTGTCCTCTGTGCTACTGGACCATAAGATTTCTACACATGAAAGTCAGCTATTGTGATTGCATTGCCAATAATAGTACACTGTAATAAAATGGGATGCAAATAAGTGCTTGGAGCCCAGCCAGCTGCTGTAAATCTCAGCTAAGCTGAGAGGACAGCTCCTTGAAACTATCCAAGCTAAAACAATTGATGGCAGTTGAAGATCTGGGTCAGCATGTTATAGAACAAGGAACTATCTCCACTTTGATTATTTTGAGAATAATTGTTGAGATAAGCTTATTACTCTGATCTTCTCAAACATCTGCCTTTTCAGTATCCATGATTGCCATCTCTTAATTCTCTTCCAATTTTTTAGTTCAGAGAGCACGTTAGCTCATTAAAGTCTACATTATTTTCTTAATATACTGCAGGGTTTCCCCCAGAATCAATATGGTCTATCAAGTACCACATCTTTCATTAGGGACTGTAAGTCAAAAGCCAAACCTCAGCCATCCAATCACATCTTTTCTAGAGATATATAAATATATAAATAGTTTCTCTTTAAAGTACAAATAAAATTGTATTGTGGCTTATGTCTTAATCAATGAAAGTTATCAGGTATTTTCATGCCCCCCACTAAAAAATTAATATACACATAACAACTGCAACTACTGTCTGTATATGACAACCATTTCAACATAGTACTAAGTATACTCCTTATTTCCTTTTTAGATGAGGTCTTTATAAAAGATCCTTTATATATGGCTTTTCTGCTAGGGTCTTTTTAATGCTTTTGGAAATAGTCTTTATGACCAGACCCAGTGAAAAACCTGGAAATATCCAGACTTTGGAGGACACCAGAGAATTTAAACACACCAATTGACAATGCTGGGTTTCAAAATAACTAACTGATGATCTTTCTAAAACTTACTTTCTTTTTCAAACCAAGGAAAGCAATTTGCTTCTGAATTTTAAACTATCTGCAGTCATTACATGATTAATCAATCGTACAACTTCTTATATGGAAATAAATAAAATTAATGTTTGAGAAATACATTGAAGGAAAAGAAAGCCACAAAACTAATTTTTGGGGACTAGGGGACAATCACTTTGCAAATGCAAGCATCAAATGCCACAAAAAAAAGTAGGTTCACTTATAAGTTATATTCAGAAGGAAGGAAAAATTGTATTCCAGTGGTGCTTAGAGCAAAAAGGAGCACATGTTCCTGCAGCTGAAAGATCTAAGGAAGGAACATATTTTGTCTCATTCAGAAAGAGATTTTTAAGGGTTTTTTTACTGTGGGCAGTAACTTAACAGTGCAGACTTTAACCACAATAATTTTATAAGAAAGAAATACTGGAAATATTGGAGAGATATTTTTGGTATTTGTCTTGAAGGAAGGCTTTAACTAAGCAAAACACACACACACACACACACACACACACACACACACACACACACACACACAAAAGAACTGTCCTAGTGCGAGTTACCAATACTCTTCTTCATCCAGAAGGATATATTTTCATATCAGTTAAATGACATACATGTTTTCCTCACATTCTTTTCCACACATGCTTGAATAAAATTCATAATTTTTGGTGTACTGCAGTCATGCTCAGTTTGTTCTTTTTCAAATTCACTGGCACACAAACACAACCAGTCCTTTTAAAAAGAAAAGTCTGTCAACCTAGCTGACAGAGAAGGGGCTGTGAGATTGACAGGTGTATTAAACAAACCTATGAGAAGCTCCCAGAAGATTGAAGTTTTACCTTGAAATCTAAATAGAAAGTTAAAAAAAGTTATTCAATATTGTCTTCTGTGAAGATACAGTTACATCACTAATAGGTGTCTGGCTAACCAAGGCTACTGAGAAAGGTCTGAAAAGTAAAAGATAGGGGAGGAGAGGGGGTGGGAAGTTTGTCATGGCAGCTATGTCTAGACCTGTATTTAAACCCATCTTTGAGATGTCCCCATTCACCAACATTCCCAAAGGTAGAGCTCTTTTCTACAGCTCCAGTGATTTTTTGCAGACATTTTATAAAAACAAGCATTCATGAGACTATTTTTCCCCAAAGCTGTTTCTCATTGTTAAGCAGATCAGATTTCCACTCAGCAAAGACAGCTGTACAACTATATGGACTTGCCAAGACACAGGTCTAGTGACCTCCACCTGCCCTCTCCTGTCTAGAACTCACAGTGAAGTGATTTGCTTCATGGAATGTCTTGAACTGATATGATGCCATTTCCTTTTAATCTTGCATTCTCTGAGTTCTAGGAACACCAGGTTGTGGCTGCATAGACATAGGGGAAAAAAAAGACCAACTCAAAGCTTCAGTTAGTATTCCTAATTTTTACCTGCCTAAATAAAAGGAAGAATAAATTTTCCTTGTATTTCCTTATTTTCTATGATGTTTGATTTATGACATGATTTACAGTAAGTAAGTATTTTTAGAACAAAACCAAAAAAAATTGATGAATAAAATTCACATTACAGATAAATTCACTTATTTTTTTATTTCACTATAGGTCACCCTTATACATTTACTTCCAAATTCTCTCTAAAATTGATTCTTACTAAATTCAGAAGAGACTGTAATGAAAGGCAAATGTATTTATGCTGAAGTAGTCCTTTAATATTCTGTTTCTCTTAGCATTTTCATGTTGTATCTTTCTCTTTATCTCCTTCCAAGTCCTAGAAACTGTTTCATCCTCCAAAATAGATGTATCTGGAGTCGGAAGAAAAGCAGTTAAAAGAAAACAGTGAATATTTAGTCTCTCATAACAGGCCTCTTGTCCCTTCTCAATGACTTTTCATGTCATTGTAATATTATGTCATTATAAAAAGGAGCCAGAAAAATAAGTTCTGTGATTTTTTTTTAATAACCTTTTCAGGTTATCATCAGAATGATAACCAAAATTCTTGACAGGATTTCACAACCGTATATGCTTGCTGTTTACTACATGTTTTCACGTGTATGCATGTATATTAAACTGATGGAAGAAGATGAAGAACCTACATGGATCAGGGAAAAACTAAAAGGCAAGTTCCCTAGATATTTGTAAAAATTCAGAATAATTTTGTTTCCATATAGTTATGTCTCAGAAACATTTTCTTTCTATTTTCTAGCTGTTTCATAGCAGCACTACTTCTTTCAAGTCTGTGAAATCCTTCATGTACTGATTCAGATATAACACGGGAAAATAACTGAAACAGCACAAGAGGCACTTGACAAAACCAGTAGAATAGCAGAGTAGAACTGATGATATGCACTTTCCACAACAATGAACCTCCAGAACTTGTGGTGAGAGGAGGCAGAGATGAGTGTAACAGCATGTTCAGAAGAATGTCAAATTCACTCCTGAAAAGGAGGTTTCAAATCAGAATAAAGGGAGTTAATAAGGAGGTGTCTCAAAGCACTTTACAGAACCACAGAATGGGTTAGGTTGGAAGGGACCACAGCAAGTCATCTGGTCCAACCTTCCTGCTCAAGCAGAATCATCCCAGAGCACAATGCCCAAGATTGTGTCCAGGCAGTTCTTGAATATCCCCAGTGAGGGAGACTCCACAACCTCTCTGGGCAATCTGTTCCACTGCTCACTCACTGCACAGAAACTAAGTTCTTCCATGTGTTCAGGTAGAATTTCCTATGCAACAATTTCTGACCACTGTTTTTTGTCCCACTGGACACAGAAAAAAGCTTGACATCACAGAGCAGAACCTAGCTCTATCCTCTTGACACCCTCACTTCAGATACTTACAGACATTGATGAGGTCCCCTCTCACTTGTCTCTTCTCAGGGCAGAACAGAACCAGCTCCTACATCTTTTCCTCATAAGAGAAATACTCCAGTCCTTTACTCACCTTTGTCACCCTCTGCTGGACTTTTCACTGCCTTCCCTTCATCCTTTCAGGTATTTGTTTCATCGTAGAAGGCAAACAGGTTGTTCAAGCATGTCTTACCTCCAATTAATCCGTGCTCATTACTCCTCAAGATCTTCTTGTCCTCCATGTGGACAGTAATGGCCTCCAGAATCATCATGGATTAATATGAGGCTGACTGTCTGGTAGTTTCTTGGGTCCTTCTTTCCCTTTTTATGCCCAGTGTGATGTTTGCTTTCTTCCAGTCCTCAGGCACTTCTCCTGATCACCACAGCATCTCAAAGATGGTTGTAAATTGCCCACCTTGGTGTCTATCAGCTCTCTCAGCACTTGTGGGTCCATCCCATCAGGGCCCATGGACTTGTAAATGCCAGGTTTGCCTGACTCCAGCTTGGTCCTCCTTTGGCAAGGGAAAGTCTCCATTCAAGCCTTCCTTGTCCCCGGTCTCCTGGGTCAGAGATCCCTGAGGGCTGGTCTTGTCAGTGATGACCAATGCAAAGGCAGCATTCACTAACTGCCTCCTCTGGGTCCTCTGTTAACAGGAGGACTCTGGGGAGGCCATTTAGTAACAGATTTACATATTCCTTAATGTTTCCTTTGTTACTGAAGTACTTAAAGAAACCTTTCTTCTTGTCCTTGACCTCGTTGGCTTTACGTCCTTGTTCAGATTTAATTCCAGGTGAACCTTAGCCATCCTTGTTTCATTTCTTCTTACACTGCCAACCTCTTTTTGTTCATTCCAAGTGGTCTGAGCCTGCCTCCATCTATTGGCTATTTTCTGCTTAGTGATAGAGCAACTGACAGGAGTTCTTTATTCATCCACACAGATCTCTTCCAGTCTTTGCCTAATGTCTTGTCCATTAGGATGCATCATTCCTGAGCTTGTAAGTGGTGCTTGAATATCAACCAATGCTCTTGGATCTCTCTTCCTGCAGGGCCTGTTCCAATGAGGTTCTTCCAAGATCCCTGAAGAGTCAAAAGCTAGTTAACTTCTGCTGTAGCCATTAAAGATTCTGGGATAGCATGAATGACTATTGTATCAGGACAGAATGATTTTATTTAAAACCTATATTACACTTTTCCAGCTTATTCCACCTATTCCAAAATAAAGAAGATTTGGAAGAAGAAAAAAAAAGGGCAGCAGAATTTAGAATGGGAGGATAATTCAGGCAATTTCAGACCTGAGGAGGTCTGAAATCATTGAGGTAGAATATTTAGGTAGTTTTCTGAAAAGAGTATCCAATGAAACAACTCTCCAAAATGGAGGAAAAAGGCTAGTTTTCTAATTTGATATAGTTGTTCACCATTTAATGAAAAGGATCATGTCACAATTTTGCTTAGAGTGCCAGAAGGCTGGACCTAAAAACCCAAAAGTCTTTAAAAAAGGAAAGCAGGACTGCTGACAAATATTTACTCTGAAAAAATTATATACTGAAATGAAATATGACAAAATCAAACTAGCTCATTTCCCCATCCTCCTCTTTGTTTTGGGGAGCGGATTCTTGTTAGGTTTTTGTTGAGGACCCTTCTGCTCTATTGGAAAATAAGGCTGACATCTTTATTTGGCAACATTTATGCAACACGTTCAATGTTGAGCAAATGCTTGGTCCTGCTGAAGAGAAAATAACATGAACTCTCAGGCAGCCAAGCATATTTTCAGTACTAAGGCCGTAGTGATTTTTTTTCCCTCTGTATTCAGTTATGCAAATTTTTCATTCTACTTGTGTTGTGAGTCTCAAATTACTATCTAAGTAACTGCACTAGCAAAAGCAGTGCAGTCTGAAAGTCAATACTCCTACACTGTTCTGAGATTAAACCTCTGACTTGCAACAGATTGCAACTAAGTGGAATGAGAGAGCAACCAGTTTTGTCAATGCCTATGGCTGAGAAGGAGTCCTATAAATGCTCACCAAAACAGAATCATACTTTAAAAATTAGGGTAGATTACTTTAGAAGCAGAAATACAGAGGTTTGGGCTCTTATAGGCAGAAAGCAGCCTAATTTGAAAGAACTGTTGTTAGCACATAGGAAAAAGCAAAACTAAAAGAGAGAATTCACTCATTGCAGTTTGTTTGTTAGCAGATCCTATGTAACCTTATTAATTGGGTAATCAAAACAGAGTTTTATTTTTTCACACCTTTGGCAAAGTAAAAACACAGGCATTTAACAACACAGTCTATATTGTGACCCCTTACTGTATCTATGGAATTACATGTGGTGAAATCCCTAAATAAAGAGTAAACATTCTCATTAATCAGCACATACAGCTGCCAAATAATCTGTAATTTCCTCAGGTAAAGAATTGTTTCAACAGTGCTGGGCCTGCACTATAGCTGAGCTCTGATAGCAGTGGGAAAATTGACACGTAAACTGCCAAATACTAAAGAATAATTTGACTTTGAACATTGTGGTAGGCAATCATTCAAAATCAGGAAACTAGTATATATAACTTATTTTTAGACTCTTTGGACACTGAACCTGCAGCAAGCAAACTCACACTGGTTCTCAAGATGAGAGTTTAGGTACTGCCTGAATGAAGTACAGCTGTGGCAACATGGATGCTGCAGAACCCACCTAAAAACCTGTTGAAATGGTGTTTTATAAGACAAACGTTAAACTGCTCAGTAGATTTTCCTAAGACTGTCAAGCTTCAAGGAGCAGTAATAACTAAGATCACTGTCTTTAAAACTGCAGGCAGAAAAGTAGCAGCCTTTACTGCTGCCTTTCTGCTTAGTGCTGCAGGGAAGCCAGCCCCAAGCCAACAAGTATTACCCTGCCTGACAAGTACATCTGCATACCTCCTGATCCCCTTTTCAGGGCTAGCCCAAAGTATCCAACAAAACACTGCATCTTAACTTTGTCATTAGAAGTAAACAGCTCTTGGCCAGCAATACTGGTGATGTTGAAGAATACCTTAAATAAAAACCCTTAATTCAATATTTCAAACCCAGTACTGGCTTTTTGGAGATGGATGGATCCTTAAAAATCACATTTATCATCCCCTAAAGCATCAAATTCAAGGAATAGTTTTTCCTTCCAGCTTTTTATAGTATAAAGAATAAATTTTTATCTAGGAGGTTTGTAACTGTTTTTAATTCCAGCAAGTGCTTCGCTATGGGCACATTAAGAAATGCCAGCAGAGAAAATGCTTGACATTTTCTGAGACTGGCTCCTTAAGTTCTTGGAAAAGATGGAAGTTAAATAACCTTGCTTATATTAGTTCACATACACCAAATGTTATGGTTTAGGATATGCATGATTAAGCCAAAGAAATTGTTATCTTTTCTTACATTTGTCATTATAACCTCAAAGGTAAAAAGCAGTCTTCACTTACATCACATTGGAAAGTTTAAACTCAATCTAATATTAGGGTTAAAGGGAAATGGGGGTTTGGGAGTGTGGGGGGGAATTACTATTACCTAGCAGCTAGTCATTTAAGCAGATTCCTTAACAAGTCTCTGAAGAGTACTCCCGATGTGGGATTTACTTGTTTCTAGTATTAGCTGGCAATGGATGAACTAAACATTAGTAGCAATGATGAATAACAACTAAAAATGCATCTCCATTAACATCTTAATTCAAGTCAGGGATGTTTTTGGGAAGTGACTTCAGGTTGTTCCCACTTACAACACTTTTCTTGAAATCTCAGTCCAAATACATGAACTAGATGTCTCCTGGATGAAACCAAACGAGAAGAGGGGCCTCATGATACAATCTAAAATTAATTTGATGATCTATTATCAAGAAAACTTTATTCTCATTAAAATTTTATCCATACCTTCATTTTATAAATTTTCTTTTAAATATATATTTTGTTTATCCACACATTAACCATTTGAAATATGTGTTCTGGAAAATTTTTCCTCAGAGTTTCAAGCCTAAAAAACCTGAGGACATAGAATATATGTCTCAAATTCATTGAACACACCAGGAAGCTCTCTCATACTGTTTATACTCAGGCCAGGTCACTATCACTTTTTGCAGGAAAGCTAATGGACATATTTATTATAGTTTTCCAAATCTAATATGAATTTGCTGTAGCACTTGAAGACCTGGTATGGGCAGTACACATCAATCAAAACTGACTAATACCTCATGAGGTGCCCACATTCCTTCCTGATGGTGTCTGATCACAGACACCTGGGTTTAATACTGTCAAGCTACTCCTCCTGTGGCACGCATGTGTCCTGACTTTATTCTAGCTTGGGTAAAAGCTATGCATCTCACACTCTTGGCCTGCTGTTGTGGGGCTGAAGTTCGTTGGCAGCTGCTTCCTCTACCCTTCATTCATTCTTCTGCCCAGAATGGTTGATGTCAATTGGCTCAAACAGGAGCCAAAATAATCTTTTCCTTAAATAGTTAAATTGGGCTTTGATTTTTGGGACTACAAGACCTCATAGGTAAAGGACTGCAGGCTGCAGAACACATTTCTGTGCCCAAAACCTGCCAGTCTACTGTCCTCAGAAGCCCTGTGTCTCACACAGGTCTCTGGTGACCTTGCATGCAGCCCTTTCAGAAGGGCCACAGCCATGAGCTCGCTTCTGACGTGCCAAGGAGCTCTGCGACCACCTGAGCCGCCGGCAAGGCTCAAGGTGCAGCCTCAGCATCAGAGCATGTGAAGGGAGCAGCTGCTTTTTCAGCAGCAGCTGCAGAAGCAATAGATATGGAAGGAGCCAGTCAAGCTGCAAAAGAAGCTTCTGTTGTTTTAGCAAAAATCTGCAAGCTGATCTTTTCCTGTTTAGTGATACATGAGTAGCGGTATGGAAAAAGAATATCAAGGGCATGGGAAAGAAATCACTTTAAAATCTCAAGATGTTTTCTATGTTCTCTATGTCAATTTAATCTAAAAAAATAAAATCATCTTTTTAAAACTTACTCCTAAATGAAGAGTACAGACTATGTTTCCTGTTCTGAGCTAAGTAAACACAATGCTCTACAGTGGGAGTTTCACACATTATTGAGAAAGACAAGGTAATTTTAAGCATGGCGTCTCCACATATATTCTTCTTCTTCCCAAACCCAAGGCACAGAGCTTTCACACCCACACCTCACAGTAAATCCAGGAATGGAAAGTTTACGGATTATCTTTGTATAACAACTGGAGGGAGCACTGCTAGCCTTCTGTTCCTTAAGATTACATAAATTTTCAAATTAAAAGAAAAAATCCCACCAAAAGAAAAACAAAACACACAAAACCTCCATACACAACCAACAGGAAAAAAAGACAGGTTTGTGTTACAAGAAAATTCATCATCCTAAAATATATTGTAGCTTTGTTTCCAGCTTCAGTCCACTCCTTTTAGGAAATAAAAGCAAAGAGCTATGACTAGTTGATCTGCAGATTTTTTAATTTTTTTTAACTAAAAAGGAAGGCTATTTCTTCATAGTCATCTTTATAAATTAACCTTTGTTTATTGGAAGAGATTGATGTCTAATCTTGGTTTAGGGATATTTGTATATGATACAGTTGTGCATTTAGCTACAAATGAATAATTCAAACCACTGAGTTACTCAAAGATGCAAATAGAAGTGCAAAAAAATTCCCTCATTTCCTTGGTTTAGCCAGTTTATTTAATTCTTTCCATCTTGTTGAGACAATTTTTCTTCAAAGCCAAAAGATATTTATTTATCAGTCATATGTATTCAAGTAAATCAAACAACAAAACCTCACATGCCAGTAACTCAGGAGAAAATTAAATCTGTTGGATTCCCAGTGGCAATTCAGAGTGTAAGGATTCCATCCAAATTTATCACCATGACTGGGAAAAAAGCGGATGACCAAGTACAGTTAGGCTACACTAAGGGCAACATTTTCATATGTGGGAGGGCAATTTAATTTGTCTTTCCTTTTTATCACTCACAAGCAAAGATGTATTTGCACAAAAATATGTGGACATTTTAAAGCAGTTAATTAAGCATGCAATTTATATGAAAAAATTATTGTAGGACATTATCTAGGCATCCAAGATGTACATGTCATTTCTGTGTCTTCTCATTTGTCGACCTCATTTATTTTGATTGTGCAATTAGAAAAGTAGATTAATTAATTTCTGTTTTACTACAAGAAGCAAGGCAAACTCAGCAGCCAAGATGTCAAAGCTATGAAAGAAAAAAAGAAAGAAAAATCAGGGCACTGCACTGAAAAGAAAAGCTCCAGGCAAAGAGAGCTTCTACATACCAATATAGGGAAAATAAGAAGCCTGGATTTAAGGAGCAAAAGCTAGGCTAAAATGTGTCATTTAAAGTCTCACTGTGACAGAAAATACAGTTAATGTCAAATCTTATAAGCATAAATGTAAAACAAAAGAGGGGGAAGGTCATCTAGCTCAGAGAAACTTAGTGGTATTAGTGGTTCAGAAATGTTTTATGTGGTTCTCATTAGAACTCATTGGAAGATGTACAGATAAATATATTTTCATTAAATATTCAGTGTTTCACAGAAGCTGGAACATTTTACAGAGGCATATTGATTTCAATATAGCAGTTCTCAGGTAAAGAAAGAGACCAACAAAAGCTCACAAGATTTGCAATCAAGAGACAAATTCTTCAGCACTATATAGGGGGAAAAAATTAAATATTTTGGTTTATCTCAGGTACATAAGCTAACATGAACTCAAAGACCTGAAAAACAAAATAGTCATTCTTAAGCCCACACTGATTTCCCTCTTGGTTTCCTTTCCTGCCATGAAAGTTACTGTCATTTCAGCTCAACAGCATTCCTGACAGTCAGGCTATTACCTTGAACTCTTTTTTTATGGATCTGCTGCAAGGATTGTGTCACAGGAAAACACATATTTGCATGAAGTGCATTGGTCAGTTTTGGAAGACTTTACCACATTGTCTGAAATACATCCTTGAGTCCTAAAATATGTGGCTTCTTCTAACAGAAAAGACTTAGGCAGATGTTTTGACAAGGTATTTTTCACTTTTCCAAGTTATGAACATATTTCAGTCAACAGCATCCAATCTGTGATCTGTGACAGATCACAGTTACTCATAGTTGTCTCATCTTCTATTGTAAAGATTCAGAGAGAATAGGATGGTGTTTTGAAATTCTAAAGATAAAAATCTTAAAGAAAATATTGTCTGCAATGACTCAGTGAGAGTAGATGATCCCTATACAGACATGTCCTGTAAAAGCTGCTTAGAAAGCTTTCTACCTCACCTCCCAACATCTAATGACCTTTTGCTGAAGCAGTTTTCTTCCATGTTTCCCTGTTAACTCTTCTGTCAATACATCCTGTCTGGTAATCCCTTTTAGCCTTTTTGACTGAATTACATCCTCTTTAAAACACTAGCATCATTACTTGCACATATTTGTGTCTGCAGCAATGTTTAGCTCAAAGTGATACCTCTGAGCCCCAGGTCCTATTGTGTATGTTATTATACCATAACATTATAAATTGCTCTTATTAATCGCAACATTTCTATATTGAAATTGTTTTGACAAATAGAAAGCATATCTAAACCAGATGTACACTGTCTTTAAAAATAATATTCTTTTCAGTTTCTTATTTACTCATGACAAGGGCTAACTGGGTCGCAGACATCTTTTTGGGAAAATCTTTTCTTAGGATTTTTTCTCTTCTGAGAAGCTGAGGCCTCAGAAATGGGATGTAAAGAATGGTTATCTGCTGCTGTGGAATGCAACAGGTCCATCTGTGATTGGCCCATCCTAGATGTTTATAATTAATGGCCAATCAAGGCTGAGCTATCTCAGACAGAGTCCGAGAGAGCTGCCTTTTGTTATCATTCTTTTCTATTCTATTCTTAGCTAGCTTCTGAGGAAACCTTACCTTCTATTTCTTTTTCGTATAGTTATAATGTAATATATATATCATAAAATAATAAATCAAGCCTTCTGAACATAGAGTCAACATTCTCATTTCTTGCTTCATCCAAGAACCCCTGTGAACACTACCACATAACTGCATTGCAGTATCTTCTCACTAAAACCCTTATGTAAGTCACCTGTACAAAAGATTCCAGCATCTAACAGTGTGACAAAGGTAGTCAAGAGTAGAAATGTAAATAGTTGACTTCTCTTTTCCAAGAGAAAATAAGTATGTGGAACTTAGAGCCTTGGGCTAGACATCCTCTAGCCCAGACTCCTGTTTCAAGAAGAAACAGGTCACACAGGGGAAGAGGAGAAGGCTCAGGTACTTCAGGTGTCACTCACTAGCAGCTCTCTGAAACAAAGGACCATACTTTCTGACTTTGACCACAGCAGATGGGATCATAAACTATCACATTATATTCCTAAATTGACTTTCTCTTGTGAACATTGTTTCTGGTGTTCGGACAGAGCTATACAAGCTATAGAAGTAATTGTGATTTATGGATTTATGTGTTTACTATTCACTGTGTCTTGTTGCTTGTCTTGGGCATGTACAACCTACTGTTTGTGAAAAAGCAGGTACATTTAAAATGTTTCGGATGAGTTTGAGAGAGGTATTTTGTATATTTTCAGATTGGTAACTATAGAGACATATTTTCAAAGTGCTTACCATGAAATTCTATGCATTATGTTTAGATCAAGTTATTAGAGTTCAATATGCCAACTAGCACATATAATGGTATAAACAATATAAAAATTAATATGAAGCAACAAAATGTCATGCCAAAACAAAAAGTGCTCTTGTAAGATCTTTTATGCTAAATAGTGTGTCTTAAGTTGCTGGTTTTGACATTGAATGACCTAACATGAAAATTGTCCAAACCAACAAGAATTTTAATAATTTGCATATAAATGTTAAAAATATTATAGTCAATATAAATTGAAATGTGTGTTAATATATAAAAAACCAAACAACTTGTGTATTTCTGACTAGTCAAACAAGAGTCCTTCCTGAGTACTAAGCATAAGACAAACAGGAATGTAAGGCTCTGAGACAAATTTTCTGTCGTTCCGAAATGAATGACATTCACTGCCTTGGATGTCACTGACTACTTTGATGCCACTGTCCATACAGTTAAGGTACACATTTAGGAGTACACCAGGAAACAAAGATGACTTGGCGACCCTCTCCCTGCCCTGTTGGGGCTGATCAAGTACAAGGCAGGCTGAGTTCATAAGATATATTTCTGCATTAGCTTTCTGCTGTAATTGGACCAATTCATCCTGCTCTGAGCAGGTCTTCTTAGCTTCCAAGCAAGTAACTTCTCTAATATAGTTACACAACTTCTTCATCTGACGTGTCTGAAGTGCAACTAGCACAAGGAAAATTATAATGCCTGCACCCTCTCACACAAGCAGAGCCTCCTATACACTGCTGCAGTCAGAAACTTACACGTTTTGTAAAGCGTAAAACAGATCTAAGGAGAACCTGCTTTAGTACCATAGTGACTTTTATTTTTATGAGAACTGATACTGATCCTGTGAATAATCCTGTCAAATGGCCAGTGTTTCAGAAAGCCCTAAGAACACCTGAAATTGTGTAGTCCTTGGCACTGACACCATCTCTTTTCTGTTTGTTTAGAGCACCTTGTTTTACAAAGCTCACCCTGTATGCTAACTACTAACAGAAAACAGCATTGCTTGTAAAATCTGACCTTTACTGAAAGATTCAAAACCTACAACAGGACAGTTACTCTGAAAATCTGGACATTCGACAGTGAATCGACTTTAAATGGTTGCTTTGCTGTCAGCTATTGGCTGGATCTTGACAACTGTTTAACAGCACACTGTAAGCCCATATTCATATAAAATTAAAGAGATAACTGACAAGTAGAACAGTGTAATTCAAAGTGGCATTTGTTCCAAGATTGACTTTGCTATCCCTACATTGAATACTCCAAAGGGATCTTTAATGATTTATGGTAGGAAAGGATGAGTTTTGTGGGCCAGTGTGCCACAGCAGAGTACTCCATTGCACAATCTATGCCAAGGTTTGAGTTCAGGGCTGGCTGAAAGAAAAAAACATCAATTCCCAAATCAGTCTCTGAAGCGCTTTGGCAATAAGTCAGCCAATTTCAGCCTTTCAGAACCTTGATATAATTTTCCAGTTTTGAGCACCTAAGACAGAAGTTGGTCATAGAATCCCACCTTTCCTCCAGAAGTATCTGGTCCTACAACCTATACGTATGCCTATCCCAGTGGAAACTATCAATGCAGTTGATCAGTTCCCTTTTGTCCTCTTTCTCTCTACCTTTGAGCACAATGAAAATGTGGGTCCTCAAAATAAACAAGGACAAGTACTCAATGCAAAGAAAGAATCAAAGATTTCCATGCATTTCTTTCAAAACTTGTGCAGTTTTCCAGGTGTTCACAGTACAAATCTTATTTGTAGAGGCAAATTCATGTAACTATATTTTTAAGTCAATTCCAGCTACACTAATTTAACCTTAGCACTGCTCATGACCCTTAGCTTAAGACCTGGCTAACTACCGATGCCACACTTGTGCACCCAACAAGTTCTACACCACAGTTTTGGTTTTAGGATTAGATTTTACAACCAATCCTTATTTATGCCAGACAGCAGGAAGCACAGCACTCCTCCTTACTACATGAAACATCTAGCTGCCCCTTCCAGACCTATAATACTTTGTCACAGTTTAACCCCCGTCAGCAGCCATGCCCCATGCAGCCTCTCGCTCACTCCCCCACCAGTGAGAACGGGGAGAAAATTGGAGAAGTAAAAGGCAAAAAAGTTGTGAGCTGAGATAAAGACAGTTTAGTAGGGAAAGCAAAAACCACACAAGCAAAGTAAAACAAGGAATTCATTCACTGCTTCCCAAGGGCAGGCAGGTGTTCTCCCATCTCCAAGAAAGCAGACCCTTATTATGCATGATGATTACTTGGGAAGATAAATGACATCTTTCCTCCCTTCCTCCTTCTTCCCCCATTTTATATACTGACATGATGTCACAGGGTCTGGAATATCCCTTTGGTCAGTTTGTGTCACCTATTCTGGCTGCATCTCCTTCTGACATCCTGAACACCCCCACTCTCCTCCCCAGTGTGGCTGTACCAAAAGCAGAAAAGGCCTTGGCTCTGTGCAAGCCCTGCTCAGCAGTAACAAAAACATCTCTGTATTATCAACTCTGTGCTCAGCACAAATCCAAAACACAGCCCCATAGCAGCCACTGTGAAGAAAATTAACTCTGTCTCAGCCAAAATCAGCACATTTGTTAAACAAGCATTGGTCCAATAAGTTCTGAGTTCCCACACCCACATGTTGACAAAATGAAACAAAGTTCATAAAATCCAAACGGAAGTCGACAGATGACAGAAATACTAGGGAAACAATGATGCCACTTGTACTGAATATGTGGCTTAAATTAAAACATCACATTTGGTATTACGGCCCATGTGCACAAGTGAGGTAAAAAGATACCATGGAAGTATCAAAAAGAAACAAAACGAAAAGACATGTTCATATTTAACCAGAAACGAGTCTGTCAACAAGGAATGCAAATTTCAGAGCAGAGAAAAAGTGGCCATGTCTTTCTGCTGAAGAGAGAAAGGAGGAGGAGTGGAGGTAAATAAATAAAAGAAGCAGAAAATTTAGCATGGCACGACCATGAAAATTAATGCTTAAAGCAAAAAAGAGGGACAAAAAGGATCTGAAAAAAATACTGATAAGTTCAAGAGGAAGAGTTATAATAATGTGCATGGAGGAGGAGAAAATAAGGGGAAGAACTATAATGTAAAGAATGCTAAGCTGGTAAATCCTACTACTTTTCTTATAGGACAATGGAATAGATCATTTAGGATTCTTCCCAACCCCAGGAAACAATGTCAAATGACAGTCATTTTGTTTCACCTAAGAGAACATTAACACTAAAAGACACACAGAGACAGAAAAGCAATCTGAAGCAAATTACATGGGTTTTCAACATGAAAGGAATTACTTGTACAAGCTTTTGTACATAACATGGGGTAATATTGTAAGGGGAAAAATTAAGTATGAAATGATATCATAAATTGTTCATTTGCAACAAATCTAAAGTTGCTTTGGAAGAAGAATGAATCGTGGGCTATTTTCTCTGAAGTATGTTCTCTAAAACCTGAATAAAGTGACAATTATTCAGGGCTAACACAAAGGAAATCTTTTTTCCAAGGCTTCAAAGTAACAAGGGAATGAGATAAAGTAGATTCTCCAATTCCAAGAAATAAGGAAAGGTCTGTTTTTCCTGCTAATATGGAACAAGTTTGACTGACCATGGTAATATAATGTCAACCATTCATAGTGAATAAGAAAGATTGCACACCAAGCTTAGTCCCCATATTTTACAAAATACAAAAATTTCCCTGGTGAACCTGACCCTCTCTATGTACCATCTGCACCTATGTTGAGAACGTGAGAACTTCTACAACAATATAAATCAAAAATCAAAATAAATGTGGCGTCAAGTTGTTGTGGATGGGAGCAGGGGGAGGTTTTTCTTCTAAAGAGTCTAAAAATAAATTAGAGATACTAGTTTCCTGATTTTAAATGAATGGATATCACTGTGTTCAAAGTCAAAACTATTCTGCAGTTGTGGAGATGGGTTGGGGTTAAGTAATAGACAACTGACGAAGGACACTACTTTTCTATGGCAAGAGAAAGGAAGTGAGCATTATTTGGAGTCCTTACACTTCAGAGGCAGAAAATTGCAGAAGTCTATATCTCCCGTAATGCACAAGTGCTATTATCTCAACTGTGAAGACAAAGTTAAACACTTAGAACACTTTCCTGTTCAACTGTAAGGGCCCCCTTTTACAAGGAAGAAAAACATGAATGCGATAGGGTCAGAGACAGGAGATGTGGATGCTGGCCTCAAAAAATAAAGCTTGTTTACCTTATGTATTGGTGTAATTTTCCTTCATAGTTTACTATGGAGGAAGAAAATCTGCTTTCCTCAGATACACTCAGATGGGCTCAAATATAAGTTCATTCAATTCATTAAATTTTGTTGTATTGCAGGAAAAACCCCAACGCATTACTTTATTGTATTAATTTCTTTCCAACATGGAGTAATGGAAATATTAATTGCATACTCAAAAAGACTTAAATTGCTTTTCTACCAAAAAAAAAAAGTGAAGATAGTTTATCTTACCCAACTTTTTAATTTATTTATTTTTAATATATTATTGGAATTTAGGCATGGAAATTATGGGTCATAATCAATAACTAGTTAGTGGTATATCTCTGTGTTTCAAATGGATAGTGCTACTCACATATATTCAGCTTATAATTGATGCTGCCCACATACAGCTTTCTATACAGCCTATCTTGCCTATTTTTCAATACTGCTATTCAGTTTCTTGCATAAATTATTATGCCTACATAGGGAAACTGGCTCAGCCACTTAGAGTACTCTTAAACATGAACATTTTCAAACTACCTCAAAATGGTAGCATTTTAAAACATTATCAAGTTGTCTAAAGAAGAGGCTTTTATGTTTTTCTTTATTACATATGTTTTATTTCTATGTTTTAATAGAGTATCTTAGCATAGTAATAAAGGGAGTCATGATGGGAAACACTAATTCAGCATAAAAGGGACTTGCCAAAATGCTACAGTCTATGAAAGTGGATTAATCGTTCATTTTTTTCTTTATGGATTTTTTCTTTCTCTCTGCATTTCAGAGATGGGAAGCTGAAGGAAAGACATTCATTGGTCCAAAGCCACACGCAAAGTATGTGGTAGAACCAAGAACTAAACCCAAAGACTCTCTCTTCTTCTGCCCCATTATGTTATTGTCCTCCTCTACAATGATGGTTCTACTATAAGTAACAATCCTGGAAAATCAGTTGGAAAGGTCTCTGCTGCACAGACTAGATTTTGTCTCCCTCCTCAGTCTGTGGTCTTGCACATGCCTAGTGGATCAGGTCTTTGCTGAAAATGTCAGCTATTAACGCCTCTATAAGATGTATTTAAGGAACTTCTTTGAGATTCAGGAATACTTGAATTTTCCTTCACTTTCTCTAGAAGTTGCGATGTTTGGGACTGAAATTAATAAAAATCTATAAAGCCTTTCAGTATGAACAAGGTCAATTAATATTATCAGTATTTGTGCTTTGGTTTTGTTTTGGTCATATCTGTCATTCATACTATTTTCAGAATTTTCTCTGTGTCAGATTTTAAGCAAATGAACCCAAAAGAAGGCCTTTTCTTGGTTATTTCCTTGAAAAATCATGACTAAACACTTCCCAAACAATGTTCACCAGAAGAGAGCAAGAGGGCAGATGGTAGATGTCTTAACTTTCAGATAGATGAGGTAGGTCTTACCAGAACTAAGCATGATGGTTAGAAGAAATAATCACACAAAAATTCTTTCTTCCTTTTATGCTCAATTACTTTGAGCAGCCATGATGCAAACTGCATCCTTCATCCTCAGACATGACTCTCTTAAATAATTCTCTCTACAGGAGACCATTGCACTAACAGGATATTTGTTTCTCCACATTTATCAATTAAAAAAATAAACTACACCCACCTATTCTTTTATACTCCAGTTCAATATAGATATATATGGAAAGTTTGTCTTCACTCATCCAGACCATAATCCACAATCAAAACAATTTTAAGAAAATCAACTAAGAGAAAAAAAAAACAGTAAAAATTCGTCATCTCCCTTTGCTTCACCTGAAGGACACCCCTTTCCTTCAGGTGAGAAAATGAACTTCTGACCTGAGTGAACCATTTACTTTTTGAGAATACACTGTCATAGAATCAGATGGCATAAATATGTTACAGGAAGTCCCTGGCTTCAGGATCCTGAAAGGAAAGCTTGCCATATGTTTTCTGGTGACATATGAAAATTCAGTTTTGACTCCCAAGGTGCTTCACATTAGAAAGAAAAACAGTATTTGAGGGACAGCAGAGAAAGCCTCTTTTGCATTTCATTTTCCTTAGGTTTGTTTTTTTTCTTATTAATATTATTACAAAATTCACAAGGAATACAGAAATTCATACTAGCTTAGGATGAAAGCAGTATTTGCAACTCTTTTATTAATTAGGCAACTGTTCACACGAGTAAACTCATTTACTTCATTTAGCAAGACTGTTAAATCCTTGTGGAGCAGCAAAAGGAATTTTGGCATCGTCTTTGCCCACATGTTAATGTTGCTACAGTGGTAGGTATGGGCACTACCATTATATTGTACGTATAAGGATAAATCTTTTACTTTATTTCATGAGGGAAGAATAGTATTTCATGCTTCTGTTTGTGATGCTTTGTTCTGTTGCAAATTCTTTTCAGAGAACTTTTGCACTAGGAGAGCCCTTATACTGCCCTCTTTTGTTTGTCTAGTCATTTTGAGTACAGCAAAAATCCTTGAAGGTAGACAAAAATGCTGAGATTATTATCTAGCAAAGGGCATAATGCCTACTTACTAGTTTCAGACACTGCTATTTGTGAACAGGTATTTGTGAACAAGCATACTGATGAATGAAGATGGTACTCAAAGAAAATAATCTACTCTGACATATTTTTCCTTTTCCATTCAACATTTATTCAAGTTTATTTATTCATTTGAAAGACAACAGAATTTGTCAACTTAGCTTATTAGATAAAATATTCCATTTCATCCTTTAAATAAACACCATTTTCACTAAGAAATCAATTTGTTGATCCTAAAAATATTTTAACCCCCTCCCAAGGTAACAGAAAAGAGAAAATGGTGAGGAAGCAACTGGTTTTCAGTGTATAGCTTGCCCTCAGCAGTAACTAACTAGCTTAACCCTCTGTCTGGCAGCAGTTGTTATCTTCGAGGTCCTCCATAAAATATGTCTGGAAGATGGTTTCCAATTTCTTTTTATTTGAGTCTGTATATCAAAGGCCACACCTGAGTGGTTTTTATAATTAAGATCTCTGAAACTCTGATTCATGTTGATCTTTCAGCCTCAGACCTTTCATGCTTCATAATTTCTTTCCTAAAATATGGCTCCTAGAATTGAACATGTAGGTTCCAGCTATGCTCCCCCTAATGCTCAGCATTAACCAATTCATAATTCCAGCTCCTTTGAGTCTCTTTTTACTACTGCCAAAGATTGTTCAAATAGCTTTGGTGTATTATTTATGATTAACCCTGTTTCCCAAGGTGATTTTTTTTCTTCCTAAAATTCATACTTTTGTTAGGGTCCTTTCTAAGCCTACTAGTAAAACTTTCTATCTTCAATCAAGTGGATGACCTAGATCACTTCACATGTATCTTTTTGCTGTTTTTCTTATCTTTTGCATCAAATCTGACTTTATGATTAGTAGAAAGTGCATTTTCCTTCTTCATGACCTATGAGACTAATTACTATGCTATATATGTTGCTTATGTGTACATCAGCACAGACACTAATCAGATTCACTCTGCAGAACTAGCAAAAACAATTCTTTGTCATATTAAAGTTTGGTGAATGTAAAATAAATCTGATCTATGCTTGCTCTAAAGGAATAAAGTGTTTACACAAGGTGATACTGACACTTGGCTAGCAAGGGATCAGTGACCAAACATTGTGTAAAAATTTATATTCAAAAGCTATGAGATTTTTTTTTAATTGAAAGCAGATAAATTGCAGCTAAGTCAGAGAGTAGTAATTCCAAAGAGCTCCCAAAACAAGCAAGAGAAGGATGTGTGGTTTCAGCAAGCTCATGAATTGAAGCAACAGAATATCCTCCTTGATACACCTTTTACCACATGGTAAATTAGAAGTTTAAATTAAAATCAGGTTTAAAATACTATTTTTAAAATACATGAAACTCTTGTAGCTCTTGATCTTAGAAATGGTGAATTGTCTTCAAAAGGCATGAAATGAAGTCAGACAAAGGCGAAGGTCAGAGTGGACTTCTGGATATCATCTGATTCAAACAGAACTACCTAGAAAAGCAGAGGTGTTTTGAATATTTCCAGGGAGGGAAACTGCAATGTTTCTGGGCAACCTGAGCCAGGGTTGAAGCAGCCTTACAGTGGAATAGGGTCTTTTAATGTTCAGAAAGAAATACATCCTTTTCAGTTTGAGCCCCTTGCCTGCCTCTGGGCATCACTGAAAGGAACCCGACTCTGCCTTCTTTGCATCCCCACTTTGAGTATTTATAGACATTGACAAGATCCCACCAGAGCTTTTTCTTCTCCAGGCTTGACAATCCTGGAGAAGAAAAGCCTCTCTCAGCCTTTCATCACTTTAGAAATTCTGAAGATCCTTAATATTCTCTGTGGCCCCTTGCTGCTCTCTCTCCAGTATGTCCATGTGTCTCTTGTCTCTCTTCTGGTGGGCACAGAACTGTTCACAGCACTCCAGGTGAGGTCTGGAGTAGTCAGAATTATTCAGAAACAGATTTTTCTGAATACTTCAGCCATGTGTGCTCCACTTTGGACCCTCCTCCAACCCATTTTTCAATCTTTAGGTTTCTAATAGCTCTCAAAGCTTTGCTGGCACTTACTTTAATTATCTTGACATCAAACTATGGAGCTCGGCGTTTCTCTGAATAGATCAAAAGAGCATATGCTATGCAATCTTTATCTCTAAATGATTCAGAGAGAAAATATCAACCTCAATTAAAATCATTAACATCATCTCTTTTGCTTTATCACAGCTGTGAGATAAAGACCAGATGAGACACAGATTTTGGATACAAAGTTTGGCGAAAAAAGTTCAAGCATGTTCAGTTAAGAAGTAAATATGAAATCAGTCTTCAAAGAATGTGGAGCCTGCAAAGAAATGAGAGTCTGTGTTTCAAAATATGTTCAAGATAATTTCCTTTTTATTTTGTTTTAATTTTCCATTTAAAGAAAATAAATCAATTTCAAAATATAGTTTCATTATATTAAAGTTAAAAAATAAAAGTAAAATGAAATTTCTTACCAAAAAAGTACTCAGAACACACAGTCTGAAATAGTTTAATTACAGGTAGTACAAGTGCAGTGAAGTTGAGTTTCATTGCTTTAAGGTAAGCAGCTTTGTGTCAAGACATTTAGGGCTGCTTCAGGTTTTAGCTATGTGCCTCAGGACAGGTTAGAAGTCAACATGCCACTTACAGGTGAAGTGGCTGTAATGGTAGGAGATAAGGAGGCCAAATATACCCAAGGTCTCCAGCTGGCATAGCTTAGTCTTATATTTGTTTCTCAGGGCACAGTACCACATCAGCATGTAGCAATCCATATGATCTTTAAAGCATGTGAAACCCATACCTGGAGGATGACTGTCTCTGGAACAACAGCATGAGAAGACAGACTGTGAGATATCATCCAGGAGATGTAAGTCTGAGAGTAACCTTGTGTCTTCATGGATAGACACTTCATCATTAAAAATTCTATGACTCTACACAAAGTAGGTTAAAAATGCTCCTGTATAGGAGGCAAACAAGACTGCTTCTTTGCCTCTACACAGAGCATCAGTGAGACTGCTGTTTCAACACTACCTTTTTAAGCCCAGTTCTCAACTGCAAAAACAATGTGAAAACCCTTGGAAGAGAACTGTAAGATAATCTGTATAACCACAAATAAGCTTTGGGAGGAAACTTGTTCTTTGTGCTGTAAGCTGTCATTTTATTACCGAACATTAATGTGAAAGGAGTAAATGGGTATATAAGAACTGTAATGTCATGGAAACATGACAGTCAAGCATGAAAGTGTAAAAAACTAGTCTCTCTTAACAGTGAGTGTAATCAGAATGAGTCAGTCGGAATCAGATCAAAGTTCCTTCTATCTTGGAATCACATCTCTGACCAAAGTTGTTAGGAAATACTTTGAGAAAGACTAGGACAACAGAGGAAGAATATGGTATGCTTCCCTAAAGTATGTTTTCAGGTGCCAGTGGATCTGTGTATCTCCAAACACATGACAACATTTTGCAGGTAGAGAAGGTGGATAGGTATTATTCTACAATTCTATAATGATACATCCATGACGTGCCCACTGGGGCATGGAGAATGGTGACATAAAATCTTAGAGAGACGCCTTTGATGGGAGGAAGTATGAGATTCCTTCATGGTTTATTTAAAAAAAAAAAAGTTTCCTAATTCTGTTCCAAATACACCTAAGGGAATATCTAACATAGAATTTTTTGTTCATTATATCAGTTTTAAAGTTTGGCTAGAAGCTGTATCCTTTTTCCCCCCAAAGAACACAGCTAGGAATGCCAGTGTGCATCATTATGAAAATCATTTTAACATTCAAGGTAACACTTTCTCTGCAGACCGATTAGAAAATTATATCTGCTTGTTTTAACACAGGTAATTTGTTTGAATTTGTAGACAGGTCTTGTAGACAGGTCTAACCCCAGCCAGCAACCAGAGCCTACACAGATGCCCCTTCACTTGACATGGTGAGAGTTCAAAAGGATAAAAGTAAGAAAACTTGTGGGCTGATGGGCGTGGCTGCCACGGCAAGCAGTGAATTAATTCTTTGTTTTATTCTGTTTGTGTAGCTTTTGCTTTCCCTATTAACTGTCTTTATCTAAACCTGTGAGTTTTCCACCTTTTATCCTTCTGGCTCTCTCAATGTCAAAATGGTTGCAGTGTGAGCAAGTGTCTCCAAGGGATTCATTTGATGGCTGGGGTTAAAACAAGGCGCTTGAAAAGGCTAACACCATTTGTCTGAATGTCCTTCCTTCCTCCTTCTTTTCACCATTTTCATAATGCCATATCCTATACAATATGTCTTTGGTCAGCTGGGGTCAGCCGTGTCCCTCCCAACTTCTTGTACACCCCTAGCTTCCTCACTGATGGGATGGTGCAAGGAGCAGAAAAGGTCAGGACTCAGTGCAAACACTGCTCAGTATTAACTCGAGCATCCCTGAGATATCAACATTATTTTCATCACAAATCCAAAACATAGGCACTTACTACTCCTATTAAAATAACCCCACAAACCTATGCTAGCCAAAACCAGCACAATCACATTGTGTCAAACCTCATCATAGAGGATCATGTCTTACTATGCATAATTGGAATACTCTGCAAGAACCTAAGGCAACCATACTACTATGAGGCAGCATGCACTTGGGAAAGAAAGGCAGAGATGGTGTGTTTGATGTGAACAGTATGTTTGTTTAAGAAAGCATAGCTTTGCATGTTACACAAAAATATAGTTACTAGATCATATGAAGAATCTCCCTAGTGCTGTGGCTTTTTCAGACCTCTCAATTCCAATTTATTTAATGTTCATAAGTTCAGGAAAGGATATTACAAAATTTAGAAACTTTTCAAGTAAACATTGAATCCAAGCCCATAATCTTCGTGGTACTAACAAATCAAAATTACCTGTTAATGTATCCAAAGAACTGTTACTCATTCACATTTTATTGGAAATACAGAAATATGTCTTTCTTCAATTTTTTTTTTAAGTTGCACATAAGATATAAGAGGGGTTTACACAAAACATGCAGAAACAAATATCACTTTGGTCTTCCTCAGTTTTTATTTGTTATATTTCCAGTCATTAGAATCTATCTCAGTTATTACCAGAGAAATAACATTAATCAAGCCTGCACCCTCCATGCTATCAAAAGGAAGCAAACTCCTGAAGGAGAAAAACACCTTTGGCTCAATTCCATCATCTCCTCTGGTACCAACATCACTGACTTCAAAGAACTTTCATTTATACTGGTGTGCTCCAGAGATAAATTTGGCCTTTCAGTTTTATGTTTCATTTTCAAATACAAAATACTGAGGATTAAATCTTAAACACACAGCTTAAATGTAGATTCCTAAACACAGCAAACTAACTTTCAGAGAATACACATATTTCCTGCTGAATTCAATCAACTTGATTTCATCTCAAACTTGCACAGATTTTGTGACAGTATAACACTAGTGGCAATAATCTTGAGTGTCCTCAGTGAACAGAAAGAAAAGGCGTGCCCTTTTATTTCCAACACTAAATCGCTTTTAAAAAAATCTTTGATTTAGGAACTTCAGCATCAATTTCAGTTCTTAATTCCACAATATGAAGTAAATACATGACTCTAATTTTGAGAAATTTTTAATGAGTTATTTGTACAGAACAGGGTAGGTAATCTTATCTGCACAGAGCAACCTTGTAGCTTTGTGGACAAAATTGATATGTTGATTTTTCAAAAGTGTGAGGCTTTTTTTGCATTTTATTGACACAAAAGGAGACAATGACCTCATCATCCTTTATAACTTGGTCATGCATTCAGTGAGTGAGTGAGTGAGTGAGTGAGGGGAAGGGAGGGAGGGAGGCAGGAAGGGAGGCAGGAAGGAAGGCAGGGAGGGAGGGAGGGAGGGAGGGGAAGGGAGGGAGGGAGGGAGGGAGGGAGGGAGGGAGGGAGGGAGGGAAGGAAGGAAGGAAGGAAGGAAGGAAGGAAGGAAGGAAGGAAGGAAGGAAGGAAGGAAGGAAGGAAGGAAGGAAGGAAGGAAGGAAGGAAGGAAGGAAGGAAGGAAGGAAGGAAGGAAGGAAGGAAGGAAGGAAGGAAGGAAGGAAGGAAGGAAGGAAGGAAGGAAGGAAGGAAGGAAGGAAGGAAGGAAGGAAGGAAGGAAGGAAGGAAGGAAGGAAGTTTGATCTCAGTGTTGAAGTGGCCTCAGGCACTTTGTACCTCTTGCTGAGAGAATTTGTACCTCTGGCTGAGAGAAAATATCAGCCTGCCTATTGTTTTCTGCAGCTCACATTGAAACTTCAATTCAGCTGTAAGGATTTTTCACATAAAGGAATCTCTTGGCTAAAGTTATTTTAAGTTTTGTTCACATGAAAAATGAATGACCCCAATGGAAATTCTTCTTTTATGTAGCCACTGATATATAATATTCAAAATGAAGTAAAGCAACATTGCAAAACGAAGCACAGGTAGGTCAGTCTACATGATAGTCTACATGTTTTTCCATTTGAAAAACAGTCTATCATGTACCCATACAGAACTGCAAAATTAATCGCAGGTTTTTTGTTATCCTGTCCACTACTCAAAAACAAACAAAGAAACAAGCAAAGAAACAAAGAAACAAACCACACAAACTTCTGTTCTGATCATTGATAATTCTGATTATGCATGCAGACACGCCTTCTATAAAGCCTTTCAAGCAACTAATTTACCCCGGTATTAAAATACTTTGGGTACAGGTTCCCTGGCTGATGTTTCAAAAGTATTACCCTAAATTCCTTTAAACACTAGAGACAGTTGTATAAATTTCTGCTTCTTTCAATGGGCACTGATAACAGTCTCTCTACATTTTTAACAAGATGCATGTCTTCAAAATAGAAGGTTTTAATTTGAATAAGTTATTTTGGAAGATGTAAAAATCATCACAAATTAATTAAAACGTCATTCTTTGTTTGTGGTGATTAATAATGCATAAAGAATCCAGGTTTTACATAATTCATCAATCTGACGTAAACTGGCACTTTCCAGTACCACCGAGTGGAAACCCAGCTACTCCGTGACACTTGAAAAACAGCTCTGAATTGATGCACTGTATCCTTCTGCCACAGGACTTAAAGTCACAGGGATCCAGTTTGTCACATACAAAATTAATTTTCTAGGACTGAGGCAGTAAGAATATAATAAAAAATATGTGCTGAGCTCCCAACACGATTTTTTTTTCTCTTCCAGGCACTAAAATCACAAAACCTAAATGCAACACATTAGTAATTAAAGATGGAGAAACACTCAGGTAAGATAAAGTAGCCTGTGCTCTTATGACTAAAGGATTATTTTCTAAGGAACTTGACATTTCTAAGTGTACTGTTCACAAGGCAATCTATCACCAAGCATATACACCCCAAAGCTCAGTCTGTAGCAGCAGGATGGCAACACTGGGATTGAATCACGGTGGCAGTAGATCATGCTTCTTTCCAGATATGCAGGCTCATATCAGGAAGCCGTAAGAAATAAGCATGGAAATACCTCCTTATCCCAATTTTTTCCCTCCATCATGGACACACTTTGAAAGTCCCAAAGAAACAATAAAAATGGTACTGAGCTCCTTCAGTTCTTAGTCTTGATCAAGTTGTGTACTTTTACCCTCTGTAATCTTCTTTCATTATCCTCTTAACCCTCTGCCTAATTGCATAGCCTCTGTAATTTTTTTTTTTAATCTTTATAAGCAGTCTGGTTTCTTGATTCTCTCTCTGTGATTTGAATTTCTTTCACTGTGATTTATCTCTACAGATAATGGTTTTTTTCCTTTCTTCACACTGTGACACAGCATGAAGAAAAGATGCTGCTCGTAAAAGTCCACCTCCTCTTATTGATGGGCAATGATAACCCTTCATTTGTACCTGTGCACAGTATGACAGCACAATCAAAAACATTAGCACTGAGTTCTGGTACCTGAGGGTGACACCAGAACTTGCAGCATGCACTGGCCTGCTCAGTGGTATAAGGAGTTTACATTCCTGCTTAGCATCAAAATTCTGTGTCAGGTATTTCTACCATGGGTAGAAACATTTCTTTTAGGGTTCAGTAAACCCCGAGGTATGTTGACCAAACCTAAACCTCTGGCAAGCCTTCAGCAGATTTGAATCAAGTATTTAAAAGTAAGCACCAAATTCTCAAATGCTTAATCATGATCAAATTCTTTACTTACAGTGTGTACGGAAACTGTATTATATTGATTCTCATTTAATTAGCTATCTTAAAACTGCCAAATCTTTTCCATGAGAATCACTCATTATTAAATACTTCTTTCTCCATAAAATTCAGCTATTCTCTTATTATAAAATACTTGTTACTGAGTGTAATACACGTCATCTTGGAACATAAGTAATTTGATTGTTATTTTAGGGATAAAGGGTGTAACATTTATTTTTCTTCCAGTTTTCAAACCAGTCATATTTTAAATAAAGATATGCCATAGAATAAAATCTGGAAGTTAAATCTTCTAACATCTTGAATATTTAGAGTTCTTTCATTGGTATTTTTTTCAAGGCAGAGATGTATTTAACATTAATATTATTTACATTCAAGTATTACATCAAAAAACAAGAGAAGATTGCATTTGAATGTGATCTGTAGCTCCATCTCTTAAAAAAGGAGGTTGCTTGCATGAGCACTTCTTCTTCTTCTTTATTAAAGACAGGTGCTCCACATAGCTGTAGCTGGATTATTTATTTATGCTCATATACATGAATTTTCCTTATGACTTTTTTACAGTTATTGTTTGACCAGACTTTTTTTCTTATAGAAGGCAAATGTTCAGCCCATCAATAATATAAGTCCTCATTTTAAGCCTTCTGCACCTTAAAAGCTTGTGGATTTATTTGTACTTTTCTGAATATTTTCATTTGTAATATTCTTCTTTTGTGCTCCTTCTCCTAGTCAACAGCTTTTTTCCTGGGATGTTACTCATAACCAAAGTACTGGTTGGCTGTGAATAAACAGTAAAATTAGGGTAATATTAAAAATTATTCTAAAAATTATGCACTATTCTGCTTCTTGTGCAACCATGGACCAATTGCAAAGACCTAATTGCATGTAACCAAAGTTTTTGAGCTGCTACAACAAAACACAACATTATGACAAGACAACCAAGAGATAAACTTGTATTGTGGTAAATATGACTGCAAATCCCATGGAAAGATACTGGCATTTGCCAGCGAGACACAGATCTATTGATGTATACTCAGAGTTGTTTTTTTCTGCTTTGGTACATTTAAAATAGAGAAATACACTTCAAATCCCTGTACTTATTTTCATCTGACAAGGTAATTCCCTGGTTTACTTCCACAGAAGAAGGAGAATGATTCTGTAAAATCTGAAGCATATTGAATACATTCCTTGTTATCTAATGGCCTACTGGTTTGTAGAAATATTCAAAACACATGGACTACTGCTATTAATCAATAAATAAATTAATTTTTCAATACACATTCATATCTTCAGTCCTTAGGTCTAGCATAGTCTTATGCATCAACCTGAAAATATATTGAAAACAAAATAATTTCTAAGTAGAGAAGAAAATACAATTAGATATTTTTTACTTTTTTTCAAGATAGCAGGGTTTGCAGTTAGACTGTTTTACGTTTTAATATTTTGGTTTCACATTTAATGTCTTCGGCTTCACTATATTAACTTCTGAATGCATGTTTTCAGTTTGGTTTTTTTTTTTCATTTAGATTTTTTCCAATAAATAATCAATATTTGCTTCAAGGCTATTCTACAGCAGTTTTGGTAAAAATAAGTCTCCTGTCTCAAACAGTTGGATGAAACAAGCATCACTGCTCCTTAAAGAGGCATCCATTGCTAGTTTTCCTAGTGAAAAAACAAAATGCTTTATCAACCTCCATTCATCGTAGAGGGTGGGTTCTTGCATGGATTTGAAGCATTTATTTATTTATAAAATAATTAGAATTCTATCACTCCTCTTCCAGAAAATAGTGAACTCATGTATTATACCCATCAGGCTAAAAGTCCTCAGTGCAACAAAAGACTTCTAGGGAAAAAGAGTCCTATATCAAATTAAAATCTGCTAAAATATTTACCGCTTTCATTTTTATTGATTTAAACACATATTGATGATTATTCTTCTTTTCTGTAAGATGGTAAACTTGAAAGACCTCCCAGAGTAAAGGTATAACCTGATATACAGAAACCTTAAGCAACTTTTTCTGACATTTTCCAAAGTTGAACAGTTTTTCCCCTTTTCTTTGATTTTAGTTCCAACAGACAGTGTCAGAATACAGAATATGAAGCTTATTGAGCTTCTCAGATTAGTGTGGCAGAAACTGCTTCTAATCCTTCATCATCATCAAATTGACTAGTCTGACATTGTCAGTGCTGAGCACTGCATGTACCAGCAAATACTGGAGGCTGAAAAAATATTTCATTCTAATCTAAAAGAAATTTATCTGATACTGCATAGACCTTGCCTGTACCTTCTCAGAGAAGATACAGAGAAGAAGAAATTAGCTAAAATTTTATAATTGATTAAAAAAGAGATGTTTGGAAAATGTTTTGAAATGTTATCCATTTCTGAACCAGTGTTTTATAGGGCAAGGCTAGCACACATATTCTATACTATTGTTCAGCAAAGACATATATTTTTTAAACAGGAAGTATTCACATATTCAAAGAATATGGGTCCAAGCCAGGACTCTGAATCCAAACAGATGGCAGGTAACAAAGGCTAGTTGAGACAAGGTTGTTGATGGCAAAACCCAAATGTTTTACTGGCCGGGTGACGCACTAAAAAAATGTGCAAGCTTATGCTGAGTTTGTATTACAAGCTAAGAGATTCCTCCTATCATCCTCCACTTAAGCTGCCAAGTCTGAGGAGGAGGACCTACCCATTGCAGTACATTGTTTTATCAACCCTAATGTTAATTTTGCAAAAGATAAAAGCACCAAAACATAAATGGAAATACCACAGAGTAGAAAAGCCTTTGAAAGTATAGACTTCCCCATCTGTTCTACCAGTCAACAGCCACCTACATTCTCTGTATTGACTCTATACACTCATCTTTCAAGAAGACCCTAGAAAACCTAAGCATTGTTGATTTGCAACTTCCTGGATTTAAACTTAACCCTGACTGACAAAACATTGTAAATAGTTGGTGCTACTATTTTCTGAAAAAAAGTTAAAATATCCATCAGAAGTGGAACCTTCATATTCTTTTTCTAGAAACTCTACTGTTGTGAGAGAATTTAGGAATGTGGAAGCTGCAAGAACAAAATAACACTAATCAGAGAGACAGATTTTGTTTTTGACATGATCCAGTCAGTAACAGGTAATCAGTGGTTGTATTTTTGCATTAGGAATGACAAGAGGGGGTTAACTTAACAGTTGTGTTATGAAATTACTCACTGAATAAAAAGAGAAAGCAGTCATTTACTGACACTATTTACACATGTTTTGCGCTAGTTTTTGAGGCATTACATGTTTCAGACATGGCGACAAATTAGGCTGTAAACTTGTGTAGTAGTACTGTAATTTGCGTTCTTCAACAAGACAACTTGAAAAGTAGAAAGAATAAAAAATACAGAGAAGGTTATTTCATCAGTCCCCCTCTGAAAAGTGCTAGCTAGTCAGTAACATATACATTAGTCCTCCAGATAAACAGCCAACAAATAGTCATTGTCAACTGTACTGGTGATTTCTAAATTAAAGAGTCCACTGCAGAGTAAGACAAGTTACAGATTATTTTCAGAGACATCTCCCGCATTTCAGAGTCTTGACGACATGTTTAGCACTAGATCAGAGGCAAGTTACAATCTAAACCTTCATCATTCTCTAAATCTCTCATTGCTTGGATGTCTTTCTGCAGATTTTGGAAAAGGTGGTAAGGAGCTTCACGGCAGAATTGAGAAAAATATGTAGACTGCAAGATTCATGAGACAGTGACTCTCTTAGCTCTGAGCTCTCCTTCAGATTAACACAGTGGCTAGTGATGGCTAGCGGTGATCCATGAAGAAATCTGAAATGAGCTACTGGGGTGCTTTTTCAAAGTTGCTTGAAGAAATGTCATCAGAAATGCCACCCAACCTTCTACTCTCCAGAAAACTGAAGTTGAAAAGAAGAGAGGATTACACTAGTTCTAAGTGAAGAATCATGTTTTATGTATCTTTGTAATTCTAGAGTCATCTTAGGGCAGGAAATTATGGGAGTTTGGAGACAAAAAAAAAATCCTTGTGAACAAATGGCCTGATGAGTACCAAGGACACTGCAAGACATTATTACTATGCTCTGAGTAAGGCAAATGTGCTTTCTAAAATGAGGAATCTAGGAATATAGGAGATGTGGACTGTAACTTCCCTGGAGTCACTGGGTAATTTTCAATAGGCAGAAACCACTGCTGAAATATTCGCTCACAAACAACAAAACAAAATTACAAGCAAGCATACAAACAAAAGTCAGGACTTTCCAGGAAATACTAGATTTTGCAAAACTTGGTGAATACTGTTCTCCAAAAGGAGTCACCCTCACTGAAAGAGTTAATAGCAGAAAAAATTACAAATAAAGCAAAGAACAATTATGTTCTAAATTCATCTCTAGTGTCAGCTCAAAGAGGTAAAAAATTTCACTGATTCTTTTATCAAATCTGTTTAATGAAAAGCATTGATATTTCATAGTTTGCAGAATATGCTCATAGCAGTTGCATCTCCTCTTATTGAGGTGTATGGAGGTGTTAACAGTAACAAAATCTGTATTGCACAAAAGTGGCATAGGCAACTAAAGTCAGTAAAGACAAAAATAGGACCATATGAACTGAAAAATTCACATATATACAGAGAATCACATTCCATAGGAGCAGGAAAATCTGCAGACAATGCATAGAAACAAAACATGCAACAGTCATATTACCATGCCTGAGACTAAGCAGATATGAAATTAAATATTTTTGCTTTTCTCTGCTAAAATGGCATTATAAACTGTGCAAGATCTCAAGGATACTAAAACAGAGTCACACATACAAAGGTACTAGACAAATAAAAAACATTCGTTGCAATATCATCTGTGGCAGTAGCAGGTCTTGACTTTGTATCATGGCAAAAAGTATATCTTGACAGGTAAAACTGTCAGGGGTAAAAAATGAATATATGTTTAACTACAATTAGTATCTTGATGTGAAATTCCACTTCTCATTCATACTAAAAGGATGTTTAAAATTTACATTTTTAAAGATAAAACACCATTCACCAGTACCATCAGTTAGTTGTTATGATGAAAGTATAGAGGAAGGATTCAGGGATCAGCAAGTTCAGAGCCTGAGCCTCCATGGCTGGATGTTCTGGACATTTTCAGTGCATTTTTCAAACAGTTTTCATTTCATATTTCTCATGTGTTTAAACAGCAGGGTGTTCTGAAGTAAAGTGAGATATATCCCAAGAGTTTTCTGGTGAGGACAGAGAAGAAATGAAAATTATTTTCTTTTGTGGCAAATGCCCAAAAGGAGTTTGCTGAGCCTTTCTGTTTCTCTTTAGATATTTATGTCCTTCTCGGGGAGAAGACTGCACACACACAAAAATGCATCTCTTCACACTGTGGCAAACAAGCTAATTTGACATTGGTTATTCTTACGAGCATACCAAGGAGTATCACCCAGTAGCATTAGAATACAGTCTTTAATCACAGGGGAGTAGCAGTGTGTCGCCTAAGAAAGCAGAAATTCATAGACTTCAAATAATATTTACATCTGACCTCCTGCATAGTGGAAACCATAAATGTCATCCAGCAGCTCCTGCATCAACACTATAATTTCTGTTCCAGTTGCAACTTTTGCTTTTTGAATGCTTTTTCATTTGATTTAGAGATCTCTTAAACAATGTCAGAATGCATGGTAATAGGGATTTAATCAGGACTGAATAGTCAGCCATTACTCACTTCTGGCTCAGGAAGAGCCAAAATAATATGTCCATGATCTCAAGCAGTACATCTTAACACAGTCAAAAGAAGAAAGACTACCCAGTATAGTGACATCTGTTCTCTGTCTGATTTTAAAGAGCACCAAACACAAAAAACCCATGAAATCCAATACACAAGGTCCCTTTTTGGCAAGGAATAAAAAACTAGCTTTTCTAATTATGATGTTTCAAATTACAGCCTCTCCTTTGAACAAAGACAGCAGAAACCCCACCACAGTTAACACTAACTTAAACTTCTTGGTCTTCCATTGTGCCTTGGATATTATAAAACTATTTATGACAAAATTAATTGTCATTTCAGCATATATATTTAAAACAATATGGGGGCTATGCCACTCTTCTCCCTGTCTCACAGCAATGGGAGAACTAACACACTTTATTTAATATAAAGTACTCATATTTTAAGCAGGCTTCAAGATACATTCCATTGAAGCTCAATATACTGTTAATAAAAAGAGAATTTTAATATGGGAGAGAAAATATCTTTATCAACTAGTCCCCTCCATAACCTTTAACCACTGAAATTAGTTCAAGGTATTATGTAGTTAAGAGGCTAATTAATATTTCCAAAATGCCAGGACTCTTACAGACCTAAAGATGCCATATAAGGATAGCTTCTCCAGCATATGTCTATGTTTTGGATGTAAGCTAGTGGAAATAATACCTTCTTCCTTTTATCAAATTATATGTTATAATCCCCCCAAGGGTCCTTCCTGGAAGACAGAATAATTTTTCCTTTCCATGGACAAAATCCATGTTGTCACGTTTTCACTGATTTTTCCTGAAACTGCTTTCAAACTGGGACCACAAGCAAGGCTTTCACAACAAAGTGAGGAAAAATTTGCCTAGGTCTGACTTTATTTCATGATTCCCCACCTGTCTAAATCCTGAAGAACTATCCGTATGACAGATGCACAGGCAAAATCATTTCCTTCATGCTTTTAGAAAGATGTAGTGGATGTATTGGGTTTACGTGGCAAAATAAGTAGCAAGTTTGCTACAGGTGTGCCTTCTGTGACAAGATGCCAATATCTTCACCCACGTCAGACAGAGACAGTTCCCTGCTGAAGCAGAGGAAGAGCAGGAGAAGGAAGGAGTAAAAGATATAACATGGAATGAGCTGACCAAAGACCCCATTCTCTATTTCCTTGAACCACTTTGGGAGGATGTAGAGAAATTGGCAGGGAAGCTGAGTTCATGAAAAAGGGAGAAAGGGAGGGGTGCAGTAAAGCCTTTGATGACTTGATTTTATTTCTCTTTATCCTGCTCTAATTTTTGATTGGTAATTAGTTAATTTCCCCAAGCCGAGTCCATTTTGCCTATGACAAAGGTCCTGCCTTTCTCTTGTCTTGACACATGAGCCTTTTGTTGTATTTTCTCTCCCCTATCCAGCTGCAGAGCAGAAGTGATAGAGAGGCTAGTCCAGCATCCAGCATCTAATTTGAAAATTAGTTTGTATAAACTAGAAGTGTACAGTAGAGAACTGATTCTGAGTAATTATCACACTATAAATACCTGGTTGTCAGAATTCATTTTACTAAACATTCTATAAAGGGGATTTAAATACATTCATAAACACTTTGATCTATATTTCCCAGCCAAACGACACCAAGCCTCAATACATCTTTAGCAACATCCTACAGCTGTAGGTGATAGAATAGCAGTATAAACATTTCACATATCTGAATTATGTATGTGCAGCAAAAGTGAACCTGATCCATTTAGGCTATATGACAGAAGTTAAGCATGACTCCCTATGACAATATCTGTGCCAGAATTGTCTTTTCTACATATACAGAGTAAAACAACTTGAATTTTCATTTCTCTTCTTTTACAACTCGTCCGGTCTATTTTAATTAATGCTCTAAGTGACCTGAGGCCTGAAAAAAGGTTTGAAATAGAAATTCAGAGAGGGAAAGAGAATGCAAGAGACATGCTGTATTTATAACAGTACATTCATGAATATCACCAAGTAGGTCACCCACCTGTTTGCATGGCAATCTAAAAATACACATGTGTTCACAAACCTGGGCAAATAAGGACACAGCTAATGTTACTGCTTCTTCCTTCACTCCAGCGTTTGTCGGCACAGCAGTCCACAAACTCTGGGTATGACAAAAGCAGTACCAAATTTCTCAGGTATCTCTCTCTAGCAACCAAACAGAGATTTATGTGGTTAAACCCACAGAAAAAAAAGAAATAAAATCATCCAAGATGACTAAATCACAGTTTCTAGTGGGTAGCTTAGTAACTGAACTCTTTATCCCCTGAAGGACTACTCAAACCGTTTGTTTTCATTTTCTTGACATCCTGTCACTGTAACATAACTGTGCTGCTCTTCTTGTTATTTTCAGGGATGAAAATTACGGTCTTTGCTGAGGAATCTTAAGAAGTAATGAATAATATGGTAGGGGAATATACCCCCCCCACTTGCAAACCACAGAAGGCAGTGAAGATCTCAGGAGCTAGGCCACTGCGATGTGGGTGAAACTATGACATAATCTTTTCATGGTCCCTGAAAAAAAGATTAATTTTTTTTTTAATTTTAGCACTTTTTGAGGCTGATACTTTAAGAATTGGTGTTTTTCTTTGTGCACAAAGTAGTTACTCAACTGTTTAATACCTTGCTACTTCTATACTTTCATTGTCCTTGTATTGCCAAGGAGGTGACAGTCACTGTGACAATGTTAAAGATTTCAAGAAAAAGCAAGAGTATCTGGGATATTGGCAGTGCAGTGCATTAAAACATTAAGACCCTTAGACCTTCAATTTAGGCCCAGTGAGCTAGAATTTTTGGCTTAGGGAACAAGTGAACATAGGTTAAACGATCTCACTCTAGCCTCTAGTGGACATAAATCCACATCACAAAACCATCATGCAACTTGTCAAAGTAGTTCTATTTTCCTCAAAACACAATCTAGTGAGTTCTTAGTATGGACAGGAATTTTCTTTTCATAAAAAGTTTGCATGATGTGTGATGTTAACGTCTTTTCTTTCAAGCATTGTTACTGGATACTAATTTTCACTCACAAACTTGCCTGTAAAAGTGGTAAGAGAATTCTAAAGGGGATTAACATTAAACTTATGTACATTAACAGCAAACCAGAATGTAAAAAGGGCAGAGGTGCAGTCTATTGCACCTTAATGTCAGTGCTACAGTCTCCCAGAGATTTTATTTAGATGTCAGAATCCTGCACAAAAAAGATTTATGCTCTGGTTTCTCCTTACTCCCATGGGACGGTAAGTTACTGCTAACCTAACTGCACAGTGGTAGTTCTACTGCAAAGATTAATAGCACAGCAGCTGCACAGAGTGCATTTACTCATCCATTTCCTAGCCCCTATTCAGGTAACAGAACAACTGAGTCAAGATCCCAGCTTCCTCCAAAGTGACAAGATCAAATATCTTCTCAAAAGATGAAAGGTGGCTGTCACAGCACATTATGTCCTTGAAATGACAGAACAGCCCAAACAAGACTCTAGAATTTAACCATTTCCTTCTATGTAGCTCTTACTTAGGAGAGAAGGACTGGGAAAAATTAGCACCTTCTTCTATAAATTTCTAAAAGCATATTTTATTACAAAAAAATACTAATGGGGGGAAATATAGCAAAACAAAGTCAAACACAATCTTGATGGGTACTTTTTGCATTACTACTCAGCAATTTATTCCTAAATCCAAACTACTTTCATCTTTCAGGAATGAAATAAAAAAATCCTTCAACTGAGAATCGATATAATGACTTGAGTAGAATTCTATTCTTTTACTAGTTTATAATTTGTTGTTGTACCACAAATTTGAGTTTAGAAATGCAATTCACCATAAAAATGTGTATATTTAGCAACAGCTATTTTTTAAAAGGAACTATACTATTTCTTTAAACACTACATACCTATTTTGTATAGTTCTTTTTAAAATATTTTTAACAATATTTTTAAGATTTTGGTGCAAAAAACCAAAGTTCTCCATCAAATTAGTCTATTTCTTTAACATGGTGCAATATAATTCCAACCAACAGGATTCTCAGGAATGCCTACTGGAACATCACAAGAAGTATAAACTGAGATAGCAGCTATGTTAATGCACATCCACCAAGATCAACAAAGTAGATTCATCATTGCATCACTAGTCCTGCCATTTGTGCGTGACTTTAGATCTGACTGGATTCCCGGCTTTTCTTCCAGGAATTCACATCTTTGATATACTAAGCCATGTTTTATGATACAGAATACCCAAGACTTTTTCTTCTGTCTTCATTCCAGCCAAAGCTCTTCTGTATGTCCTCCCTACCTCACATGTTGACTTTCGTGAATCATCTTAAGAAATGCTGTGTTGACAGTCTCACAGAAAGTTAACATCACCTTTTTAATATCTCATTGGAATTTTGTACATCACTTTTTTCCTTTTCTCAGAATATCAGTCAGCAAACTCCTGCTTTCAAATACTATTAACTATTCTTACCCTACTAGTTTTGTGAGATACATGAACAAACTCTTGGCTCCAATGCTATCACCCTGCTATCACCGTGACAAGCTATTTACAGGTCTTCCACTACCTCCTTCTCATAATTGTAATGCTCTGCAGCATAGGAAATATACTGAATCTCTCCATCTTTAAAATCCACTGCTTCCAGATTAACCATGATATCTTCTACCACAATGGAAAAGGTGCTTGCTTTAACAAGTGCTTTTTACTCTCACCATGTGTACTTTACCGCCCTAACATCATTCACCCTATTTAAGGGACAACCTTCCTTTCCATATGTGCTTCAAATATTTCCACCTATCCAGGACCCCCTCCTGGCCCTCTCTGGTCACAGATATTAAATAGGTGCTTGGTCTGGGATTTATGCTGAGAACTCATTATGTAATGGCTCTAAGAATATTCCACCTACTTGTCCTCTAGTACATCAACACAGTTCAGGAACTGCACACTATTGTTAAAACCTCAAAAGAAGGAATCTGCTGAGCTTTCCAACAACACAGTTATAATTGGATTGCTTTTAATATCAAGAACTTACAGAATACTACGTATGTCACATGCCAAGACAATTAGAAGCCCAATTGTGTGAAGTCCCAGTAACCCGAAACTAAACTACTGTCGACCTGAGTCTACAGTAAATGACATGCCAGAGACACAGCAGTGGCCCCTGAGGCTGGAAGAGGTCTGGAAAGCCCAGGCATGGATGGCACTTGGAGCCTGAGGACCTGTCACACATGTGACATATATATAGCTGTGTAACAACCCAAGAAGCTGCACTTAAGAGACAGCACAGGCAGAGCTGCCTTAAAAGAGTATAGATTATATCACAGTCATGATGCAGTTGCCACACCTCAGAAAAAGAATTAGCAGAGCTAATTACCCTAGCACCCTGTATTGCATGGCTGCTGTCCTAACCATTGCCTTTTCATGTTGAAGTGAAATTATATTTTATTAGCTGGTTTAATGTGTAGCTAATTCTGCCTAGTAAGCCCGGCTTTTGGACTAGGTGTTAAATTTTAATATCACAGGGTGCATCCATATGGCCACCTGAGCTGAAGGAAGCACTGTGTCTGCAGATGTGCTACTTGTGTAGCATTGCAATCACTTGCAGCCTTTAGAACCAGTGGATCTTGTGGAAAAGCTCCTAATACCCACCATTCCAGACATAGATGGGGAATGTATGGTCAGCTCTTAGAAAGGCACTTGCATGTCAGGCTTGAAACCATGGAGACAATGACTGCTGCAAGCAAAAGAAAGCAGAGATGGTCCTGCAAAACAAAGAAAGCATAGACACATTGTGAGGAGCCAATTTAATCTTGATTTCGATCTCAGTACTGGTTGTGAAAGGTTTGTGAGGGAGGGGTTGCACATGTGCCACTTGTAGGAGGCAGCCAGGAGAAGAGAGGTGAGCACCTTGTCTCTGGGAGGACTTTGCCTGGCAACCATTTCGTATCTCACATGGGACAGGCCGTCAGCAGCAGACCACCAATCCCCAGAGAGGTTCTGAAATCAGATGGCAAAAGGACTCCACCAATGGACTGCAATGTTGGACTCAGGCAGGGGTCTCCTGTGAGCAGGCAGACTTTGGGAAGAGCCAGGGGGCATAAAAGTAACTGCACCACAAGTTCTGGGGTTTTTTTGACTTGGGCTTTTTGAGACTAGTCTTTTGGGGCTTTTTGGCTTTGGCTTTTTGAGTTTTGTCCTTTGGAAGCTTTTATGAGTCTGGGGGCTGTTTGAGTCTTGTGCTTTTTCTTTGGCTCTGGCCTGTATTTTGGCTCATATAAGGTCTGCTTCTTGCCCTGGCCCTAGCCCGTTTCTTGTCCTTTTTGCCCTGGCTCCAGCCTGTTTTTTGGCTCTTATGCCCTTGCTGGCCCTTGCTTGCTCTCACTCACTCCTAAGTCACCATCTCACTGGGCAGGACACCAGCTGACCTCTGAGCTTCCCATGTAGCCTGTGTCCTGCCCAACCCCCTCACCCATCCTCGTCACCACCCGTCCTGCCTCCCTGTGTCTCTGACCATCACGCTGCCATTTCATCCCTGTGTTCCTGCTGAAGCCACCCTGCCTGGCCTCCAATCCAGCCCACCGCCACAAGCCCCACAATGACCCTGTCCAGGATCCTGCACCTCCTGCTCGATCCTCACTCCCCTCATGTCCAGCCATCCGTCACCACGAGAGCTGTGCCTGGGGAGCCGTGCCTCTCCGCAAGCTGCGCAAGCTCCCCAGCACACCCTCTCTTCATGGACGTCAACAGCACTCCCTGACCTTACGGTAGTAATGCCCACTTCTTCACTTCTCCCTCTCCCTCTCTCTCTCTCTCCCATCATCCTTTCCCATTTTCCTTCCTCCTTTTCTGTCTTTGCTAGCCCTCTCCAGCAGGGCAAGTCCTTTTTTTTCCTCATTACCATAAATGGTTCTCAGATATAATGGTGTGTCAGTTGACTAAATTTCATTCTAGACCAGCTATTTTTTAAAAGAACTTTTCACAATTCCCCACAATGGAATACAACATACATAAACACCAATTCAAAACAAATATTTAAGTTAAAACTCATATATCCAGGGTAGAATAAAGACAGCTAGAAGCACCCTTGTGATTAGTTACTGGGTGGCATCTTTCATGGTTGTTGTCTTTAAAGTTCCTAGGATCATAAAACATGTAGGACTTCAGCCAAAAACGGAAACCTAAGGTGTGCAAAACAAGGTAGTATAACCAACAACTGAAGAGTAAAAATGCTGCCAAATTCTTGAAAAGAATTAGAAGCAGCAAACTGACTCCAAATTGAATTAGGTCAATTCTGAATTTATAAGTAGTATTGTTAAAAATAAAAATGTGACTCTGGAAAAGAGTTGAAGCTCAATGATACCATCCATTAAACCTCAGTAAGAATCTCCTGAGAAATGAAATCAGTAAAGCACAGCAAATCAGACCTTTTAGAGCATTATATAAGCTAAGCCTTATGCCTTAGCCAGTGCATGAGCAAAGCTGTTAAGTGTTAATGCATATAATCTATCTAGCCAGCTAACTAGTTTAATCCATCACATAGTGTGTGAAAACATAAAAGCAACCCAGCTGTGACAAGTTAATAGCAGGGTGAGGCAGTAAAACAGTAACAAAAACACACTTTGATTAATGATTCTGAATTGTCCAGCTCTGGTATAGATGGCTTTTGTCTAGGTCTATTTAGTGGCCAATCAATGCAAAATAGATCGGGTGATTTAAAGTGTTACAGCAGATCAGAAATATTGCCCCAAAAGGATAAAACCTGGGGAAAGCACCACATTTTCACAGGAAATAGAAATAACTATTCATATAACTAGACCTGTTTTAGAGGAAGAGAAAGAACTGAAATACACCAAACTCAGGGGTTATTCCAGTAATACCTTCAGTGGAAGGCATGCTAATAATTTGAATAAAGTAAGAACCATTCCATACTACTAGTCAAAGGGCAAGGAAAACTTTTTTCAATGTTCAAAATGTGTGAGTGCTTCTTTTTCATGGTATCTCAGTTTCCATTTCCACACCCCGATACAAAAAGTTTACAAGTAGGGTCAGGAAAAAAATTACAACATGTCAGATGAAAACTCTCTTTCTTGGCATGTCTTAAACCTATGGTGTTTTGGATATTCCAGTTAAGCATAAAATAAACACACAAACTCAGGGGTACATCCGAGCATTGAATAGCCATCATTCCTCTTCTTTCAGTCCACAGACTCTTTCCTGTTAAAAACATTATTGAATAAACACACAGAACAGTCACTTTGACTTCAGGATATGGGAAACTTGAGGCTGTGCCTCTCAATCTGAGGAATTCAGGCTTCTGTTTTAACCTAAGGGAATGCTTCAAGCACCAAGCTGTGTCTCTTGGCATTTTTCTTACCAAATAGGTGTCCTACTACCCTATAAAATACCTGTAATACGGTAAATACTATTCCTAAGTATGCTTCCTGTGGTAACTGTTTGGCAACTGAACTTGTAACAATGAACTTGTAACAAAAGACAATGAAAGAAGATAAAACAGTATCCATAAGACCCTTCAAATTTCTTGAGCAGTAAGAATGACCAAGAGAAAATCTTCCACATACCTGCAGAGTGGAAATAAAAGCTAGAACCAAGCATGCAGAAAGTAAAAAGCAATTATCTGTTTTCTGCACAGCAAGTAGTTGCATGGATTTTGCTGCTGTATGACAATTTAGTGAATGACTTGGATGAAACACTTTTCTAGCCTGGAAGATCAGACTAACAGGAGTCCATCTCTCTTGCTTGTGCACAGTATAGCAGGCCTGTAGTATGAGGTATTTGATAATGCTAACGCCTCCAACCTGCACAGCTGGTCATTGTGGGGACTGCCATGTGCAGGGTGCAGGGTAAAATGAAAGTGATGAATGCATCTTGCCAACAAGGAGAAATCAGAGTTATCTGAAAAAAAACACAACATCCCCTTTCCCTGAATCACAAATTACTTCAATCACAGTTTCAAATGTCCTGATCATCCACTGCACAGCACACTGAGCATTCCCTTTGCTGCAACCCCATGTGTGGTTTTTGTGGTTGCTTTGGCTTACCGCTCATTCTCTCACCCTTCATTGACACCTTCTCCATTATCTGTCATACAGGCCTCTATCCAAAAGCAGCATTTCATTCTCCAATCCTTAAGTTTTGAGTATCTGTCATTCTTGTCTTCGCTGTGAGCTGCAGTGAAGTGTACAGTGACTTTGTAAAAGGAGCTTAACACTCCATAAGTGATATGATCAATAACAGTGCTGCCCAAAACAGTCCAAAACCACTCTGTAAAAACAAAAAATGCATTAGAGTTCATTTCTGACATCACATGGTCCAATACAAATACATTTAAATGGTCTTGCTGCAATGGCCTGTAACAGGAGTTGTAAGTGCATAAACTCAAAAAAATAATTTGTTTCTTAGTCATTGCTAGATATATGGGTATTTGGGGGTTTGTGATGGTTTCTAGGCAAAATAATAACAAAATTCTGTGTGTAAAAGTAAAAAAACTGGGAACAACTGGTAAATTTTTAGGAGAACAGTACATAGCTTAATTGTCAGCACAGCAACTAGCAATACAGAAATGCTGTCATGTAAAGTGACAACATGACATGCCTGTAAGTAGCGTAGGTGTCCTAAAGAGAATTAAACTGGCCTGCCTGTTTTTAGCTACCCATGAGAAACTGCCTGCTGTACTAAGTAAAGGCTGGTACCCTTTACTTAGTACAGATATTTCCATCTATCACTTTTGAATGGGAAGTATATCTGTCATCTCATCTAACATAAGCAGACATCTAACCATGTCTGGAAGTGAACAAGGGACTTGCTGTGATAGGAACTGATAGTAAATTGGAGCCAAACGTTTTCAAAAGGGCTGTTAGAGAAGGATATAACCTGTATAGATTTGGCTCTACAGAGAAGAGAAGGCATACTTAGTCAGTGACTATTTCTGACAGTTGATAGTTCAAGACCTTTGTTACCTGACATGTATTCTGAGCAGCCACATTCAGAGTTACGTGAAACACCCATGTCCAATGATATCTAAAGGATAACGCTGGCCTACAGCTGCCGCTAATCCTTCAAGCACCTTTTAGAGATAAAAAAAGTTCAGTGGGTCAACTTAACCTAGCTAGCTGCCTCCAAAAAAACCTGCCTCCAAAAAAACACTTAGAAAGTCCTTTGAGATGTGTCAGATTACAAGCAGTGATTTGGAGCATCATCTGCACCAAGTAACTGTAACTGCTATTGGCAATGTCCACTTACATGCTGACAGAAACACAAAACACCACAACCCTGATGTGATAAACCAGCTTGAAAACCCCCATCTCCCAACAGAACATGACTGAACATTCTAACAAATGAAAACAGCTAAATGGATGTGGCCCAGCTTGGCTGTTTCTTTATCTCTTTTTTTAAAGGTTATTTTTAAAGCTTATTTCAGCTGCTACATGGAGTGGTCAGTCCCCATGGGAAAGGCATGGCTTCAGTAACATTCAATGTGGAATTCAAAGTAGCCACAAAAACTAGGGAAAGGAGGAGCTAGAAGGACTTAGCTTTTTTGTTGTTGCTGTTGTTGTTTGTTTTTAACAGGATATTTTGATCTCGGCTTGATATAATTGCTGACCAGTCATCAGAGAACAATTAGCACAATGATTATGCTAAAGGGATCATTGTATATGTCTAGCTACCACAGTTCTTCCCAGGGTTTACCTACTAAAGAACAGTGAATGTTGACAGGAAGGAATGGGCCAAGATTTAAGATACTAATTCAGTTTCTGAGGAAAAACTGCCAGACAGAATATCATACAATGCAAGTAAAATCTCTAAAGAAATGAGTTGGAAGAGACACATGTCCAAGAAAATTTCAACAGTGTTGAAAGCAAAGAATTGTTTTTGAAAAACATACATGTATTTTTTGAATATGAGTGGTTTTTATAAAATATCTGCTCTCATTACTGCTCTAATTATAAAATAACTTTTAAAATATCGTAATTAAAAATATAGAGGATTAGATTGCTTTCTTTCAGACAAAGGACGAGGTGAACTAATGCGTTGCTTCTAATTTTCCTTTGAGTGAATGAGAATTAGAGGTAACATGCTAGGACATGTTTCAGTTGTTTCATGTTTCAATGCTGCAGTTGCAAAGAACAAGTTTAAAATGTTAAGGAGAAGCCTTCCCTGATCAAAAGAAAGAAAAATTTCCTCAAACCCAGGAAGAAGTCTTAAATGAAAAAATATGAAATCTTTAAGGAAAAAAAAATCTTTCTTAAAAAGAAAAACTTATGATCGAGCTTTTGTGAGGTAACCTTTTTCTGAAAATATTTTGTCCTTTCCTTGCACTTAGCAAGGGTCTAACATTGTAGTTTGCCAGACTAATAAGCTTTGTTTTCAGAGAAAAGGAGTTTTTGCTGCAGAGTAAGAATATAAAGCTGGTTAGTGGGAAACAGCCTCTGCTGTCATTTTTCCTAAGAAACATCAATGAGCTTTATTAAATAGATCAGGTTTATGACAGAATATTCTTAACTACAAGTTCTTACAAAATTCACAGATTACTGAAAAAAAAGACATTAGACAAATGAAGGGAATATTTCTGTGGGGTTTTTTTTCCACAAAGAAAGAGAATGATAATCTAAGCACTGAGGTGAAGAAAACTGGCAAGAAAACTACAGAAATAAGCAAAAAAGAACATGCTCACATTTCATCAAGCAATGTGGAAGGGGAAGGGGAAAGGCAAGGGGAAAGGAAAAATAAAAGAAATTTCCCTAGCTGAGAGAAAGTTCTGCCAGTGCTCTGAGATGTGTACTTTTTCATACATAATTTGCCAAGCTGCCATAAAATGAAAAGCTTGCAGTAGAGGAGGGGGAGGGCACTGGGGGCAGTGGAATTGACAGCAATGAGCTTACCAAAATAGAACATTTGTATTTTGCCTGACAAATAAGATTCCATATTACAATATATTTCAGTGGTTGGAATTGCCTGAAGCTTTCAATCAGTATATTTATGGTTTATGAGTTAGTAGACAAAGGACATCTACCAGATACTGACAAGATTGCAAAGGCCTGAAAGGAGAGCAGCAAAAAAATCTGCTGATAAAAAATCAGCTACAAAATCAGCTGATATCCTACCTGTGTCAATGAGACCTTACTTCTTATGTCATAACATTTCATTCATGTTTTTTGAATGATCCCTAGTTATGATCCTTAAATGGTCCTTGGTCAGGAATACAGAAGTAAGATAAATTTAAGTTCAGCTTGAGATCAAAATGATGGTCTAACATGTTCTCCTTCTTATGGCAAGACAGATTACAAGTTTAAAATCAGAATTTGAATGCTTGCCAGAAAGGAAGTAGATACATTGCTCCTTACAGAAGTAAGGGCTAAACAGGCTGATTCAAACTGGTGCCCTGTTTTGGCTCATCTAGCAATATAAGAAATGTATGCAAACAGTTCAATCTAACTGACAATTTATCAAGGAATAGCTTAAAAAATACAGAGAAAATTCTAAATTCAAGATCAATGAATGTGGTTAATCTTCGGGCTGTTCAGTACCCCTAAATTACTACAGGATGCTGTTACACACTATAATAGCTTGCTGAGCATTTGTTAACTCCAGCAGAGTATATGTGCAATTATTTCTAATGAACTCCCCAGCCCCTTAGGAAAAACTAAAAGTCCTTTTGAATTGGTTCTACCTGTTGGCTGCATTAAATTTGGAAACAAAACCCATACGTTTTCAAATCTCCCCATATGACTGGGCTCAGAGCTAGATTGGCATGTTTATTTTCAGAAAACCTCCCAAAGCATTTTAGGCATGGCCAAACTAATACATCTCTCCTTGACAGCTGAAGAACTTTTATTTCCTTAGCTAGAGTGTAACAGATTGCTTGCAGTTTAAGTCTCAATGTTTAGGTTGCGCTGCAAAATCTGGCTGCCTGCTGGGGTTGTAAAGAGGTCCCATGCAGAGAAGGGAATTCTGGGAACATCTGCCCACATAAACTTTATGCAGCCGAAGAGTCAAGGGAAGGAACAGCAATTTGTGGAAGGTGAGAGAAAATAATTTTCCCTCACATATCAGCAGACTTTCTCCAAATACACTAAACTTTTATAAGTGTATCTGCTCTTGAAATTCTTGATTATTTAGCTGGCAGAACAATTTAATCAGAAAGAAAGGACTCAATCCCAATGGGGACACTTTTTTTCATTTTCAGAACAACTTTTATATTTATGTGTGCTTTCAGGTATGTTTTTTTTTACTTTCCTCCATATCACAATGTAATTGGAAAAATACAGCGTCACATCCAGAGGATTTCCATTTTCATGGCAGATTTCCATGAGATTGCCTTTATCTGGAAGATTCTTGATCACCAGTCAAAGTAACAGCTGGTGCACTCTGTTTCAGCTGTATTTGGACATTGGGAAATGTCATGTTATCAAAATGTTTTAAGTGCACCTATCAAAGCTGACATAAACTGGAACCTGCGACATCAGCCACGCAGACTGCAGGTTTATTGCATGGTTTCACATCACTCTGAATAAAGTAGATTTTGCACAGGAAGTGAAACACAAAAGTTATTCTAATGCTAAACTGACTTAACTTTCAACTTTCCTAGACAATATATTTTAGGTTCCAGCACTTCTTGGGTTGTTTCTGGAATTTTAAATGTTTACTGTTCAGCAGCCTGTGAATATCTTTCCAAGATCAGCCTTTAAAAAATTACGAGGCCCTAAATCATTTTTTTTACCAATATTTTATTTACACTCATGAACTTAAGTAAATAAAACACACTTTAGAAGTACAAGTATTCTGCATGTCTTAAAAGGCGCTTTTTACTGAATGTACCAAAGAATACGTTTGTCAGTGGACAGCATTGAAACCCTTGTGAAAACCTTTATACGGTGTTAGATCAAGAACCATTATTGGCAGAGAGTTGCATACATTCAGAGAAGGCTTTTTTTGGTATTTAAATCAAGATTTTTTCCTCATAAGCACTTAATTATACAGAGATTATGCTAGATGCATGCAGTATATCAGCAGCTTCAGTAATTTCCAGTTGCTTTAGCCAATGATGATTTCAAATGGTTTTTCTCATAATACCCACACTGACACTATTATTTCATGACACATTATTATGTTCTAAAAGAATAAACAATGCACATCACCAAATAGCCTAAAATGTATAAGATGTGCACATGCCAAGTGTTCTTTTCACAACAGATTTTCAAAAGGCTTTACAATTCTGATTTTGGCATAAAATTAGGCCATAAATTGACTGGAGGCAGCTCCCAGACTGAGGCAGAGTTCTGCAGCCTGAATTTCCAGTTGCCAGTCAGGAAAAGGATTTTAAGTGCAAACAGCTCATGTGTGCAGGAATAGATTATAAGCACAAGGTAGAAAGCAGTGAATTCACAGGAATTGAATGTTGCAATGAGGATGTTGCTGTGCAGCTGCCAAGTTATTCCCAAATAAAAGGAGACATAGGTGACCACTCCAGTAACTTTATTCTCAAGTCTATGTCTTTTCCTGAATTTCCGTGATTTGCCCCTAGTACATCCCTCTTTAATCTCAATTCTTAGACATAAGAATGCATATTTGAAAAGGGGCTTGAAACATTTAGGACTAAAAAGCATCCTTAAGCTTAATGTTCTCATTCGTAGCTCATGCATATCTTGGCGAAAGCATTGCAGTCTCAAGAATAAACAGAGAAAGCTGAATGTACTGCTGAGTGTCTTGTGACCTTATCAAGTACCTAGAATAATAATCACTGAGAACTTGTAAACAGACAACCCAGATGATGTTTGCTGCGAGTATCTCTACTTCATCCTCCACTACTGTGCTCAGGAGGCATCAAGATCAAATTTTAGTGGAACTCACATGGATATGGCAGAAGTTTGGAATCTCATCCTAGCTGACACCCTTGGTAGGCCAAATAAAACAACCTATGGTACACCTTCGTGTCTATGGGGAAGCTCTGCTCCAAAATAAGTTTTGTGAAATTTATCCTTATGATGTTACTACTGCTTTTCAAGAGAGAATTAATCCTTCTCTTTTTTTTTTAAGCAATTTTTTTATTCTGTGCTCTCTATTTAGATATCTTTAAGTAAATGCCGGTATTATTAAAAAGTAATGGATTTTCACGTTTGCACATGAAGAACCAAAGGTCTTTACCAACATTTCTACCATTTTTCAGTTTACTCCAGGTTTATGTGCATTGCTTCAGGGCAACAACTCAAAGTCTCTGAGCTGATGGCAGGCTGGACATCAGTCTGCACATGGGAGATGGTGAGCAATTTCCTTTGGACCACCTCTTTTGTTCTGTCTTCTTTCTCTCTTCTTCCACAATCCCTTAGTTTATCAGAGAGTTTTTACATTAATTCATGAGTTTTTTTGCTTTCACTCATTTGCTTCTCTTCCACCATCCTACTGAGCATAGGGAAGGTGGGAAGAGTGAGGAAAAATCTATGTGATACTCAGCAGGTTTAACCTACAACATCAAGATAAAGCACTAAGAATCTTTAAAACAGAAAATCTATGATGATAAATAAATGGTATTTTTCAGGGATGTGGGTGGGGCTTTTTGCTTTGCTGAGTCCACTATATATGAACATGAACTATTCAGGTCTAGTATTAAAAACCAGTTGCCTTTTCTCCTGAAAATAACTCAAGAGGTAAAGACCAAGCACATTGTTAAATATATTCAGCAACAAGGTGACCTGTCATTGGGAAATACTCCCCAGAAAAGTGGTTAGGACACCAAGCCTGCCAGGGTTCAAGTTGCAACTGGACAACATTCTTAATTTTAGTTAGTTCTGGAAGGAGACGAGATTTGACTTGATGATCCTTATGGGTCTCTTTCAACTTGTGATATCCTATGATTCCACGAACAAGCAAATGTTTATACATAAGCATCAAAGCAGAATTTGTTGAGGGGACTACCAACAGCACATCTCATGGCTCTTCACTCTGTGAGCTACACTATTGGTCCTCTTCAAGCACATCTAAAGAACCATGAGAAGAAGTCTGTGAACTATTTGATAGGCAGCATTTAATGTTAATCTGCACATTTAACTGGCAAGCTTTTCTGTTTTGGCCCACACTTTCTTTCATTTAGACCACTCAACTTACAATGTGCTGCACACCAAATAGCTGAGTAGCTCTGCAATGCATGTCAAGACTCACCATTCCCTTGCTGGTACAGAACTGAATTATGTGGGTTTTAGGGGGTGTTCAGGACAAAACTATGCTCAGTTTGTCTCTGTGTCATGCAATCATCAATAATCCCATCCGATTTATATCATTACCTGGAGCTGCTGAAATAGACTAAATTCAACGATAAAAGACAGTCCATCATTTCACTGTTATTTTCTTACATTGGGTTACTGACCTATAGAAGAAAAACATGCTCTGCAGGTAGCCTTTTAGCTCAGACAAAGATCTTCCTGAAGCCACTGAGTTAGCTCACCCACTACTACCTCTGTTTTTGACAGGCACTTTTTCACCAAAGCTAACCAGATAAGTAGGCTGAAAGCCAAGCCCAGAGGCTGATCCAGCCAAGACGAAACACCTGGAATTTTTGTCAGGTGGCTTCTCCTCTCTCACTTTACAGTAAATTGGTTCAATATCCTTTAGCATCTGATTAAAGACAAAAAAAAAAAACCCAAAACAAAACAAGATAAAAGCGCTAAAGACACTTCACAAAAGCCTGACTTCCTAAATTGAGCTTTGAAAAGTGAATAAATCTTCACCTCTGAAATCATCATAGAAGTGCAAAAGGCAGAATTCATGAGGGGACTTCAAGGCACAGAAAATCAGAGGTAACATGAAATGTCAAGGGTGAAACAAAAGCAGTTATTACTCTGGCTTCTCACAGTTATAATTATGAGTGCGTGCATTCCAAACTCCAAGTTCCATTACATCGTAATCCTACTCATATACCCCCGACATCATGGAGCTGTGGTATTAATGATGTTGCTCTTTCTCAAGTCAGACCTAAACTTTTCTGTTTTGGAAAAAGAAAGTAATAATTAAAATCTATGCACTCCATGTGTTTGTGCTAAATATGGGCAGTAGTACCTAGAAAGCAAAAAAAGATTCCTTTGTCAGCTCAATGTGCCTTAATAGCACAACCAGGATCAACCTCCCCTAACATTTTATGCAAGTTTGAGAACTCACTCTTTTTCTTTCCACTAGTCAAGCCAACAAGAAATTAGTTCTGAAGATATAAAATTCACTGGAACAAGAAACCAGAGTTGCAGTTAGAACCTCACAGCAGCAAAAGAGTGATCAGCCAACAATTAGCTGATATTATCCTGTCGATTTGAGGTACTTATGTTAAGGAGAAAGGGACATACTGTGAGTGCAGATTGATTGACCAAGAACACAAGAACAAAAAGAACACAAGAACAAAAAGAACACAAGAACACAAAAGCAAAAGTTCTGAGGTAAATGTTTGGAGAACTCCTGTTGAGACCTCTACTTCATTTACTACCCCATTCTGGCATCACTATATATCCCTTAAATTGCAATGTAGCTTATTTCTTTGCCCTAAACCCCTTCTTTTTGTAATGTTACAAAAAGAAGAATGCTATGATTGCAAAAAAAATTAAAGGAACCAAACTCAAGTGGGTGATTTGACTGCATGCATTACAACACCAATTTTTCTCCAGTAGCATTTGTTGCAATTGTTAAGAGGTCAAAGAAACTTGGTGCATTGACAAGTGGCTGTGTGGCAGATCCCAGAGGCTCATGATCAGCAGCACAGGGTCTAATTGGAGGCTTCTCATTAGTGGTGTCATCCAGGTTTCAACAATGGTCCAGTATTGTTTAACTTATTCATCAATAATTTGGATGAAGGGGCAGAGGTCTCCTCAGCAAGTTCACTGATGACACAGAGCTGGGAGCAGTGGCCGATACCCCAGAGGGCCATGCTGCCCTTCAGAAGGGCCTTGAGAGGGTGGAGAGGGGGGCAGAGAAGAGCTGTGAAATTCAGCAAAGGCAAATGCAGGGTTCTGCACCTGGGGAAGATTTACCTGGGCACCACAACAGGCTGGGAGCTAATCTGCTGGGAATGAGCTCTGGGGGAAAGACCTCAGGGCCCTGGTGGACCACAAGCTGTCCATGAGCCAGCACTGTGTCCTGGTGGCCAACAAAGCCAACGGTATCCTGGGATGTATTAGGAAGAGCACTGCCAGCTGGTCGAGGGAGATGATCTCCTCAGGCCTGGTGAGACACATCTGAAATGCTGTGTCCAGTTCTGGGCTCCTCCAAACAAGCAAGACATGGAGCTCCTGGAGTAGGTCCAAAGGAGGGGAAAAAGGACAAACAGAAGATGAGGGCATCTCCCTTACTGGGAGGCTGAGGGAGCTGGTGCTGTTCAGCCTCAAGAAGTATTAAAAATACCTTAAAAATTGTGTAAAGCAGGACATGTCAAGAGCCAAGCTCTTTTTTGTGGTTTTGAGCAACAGGACAAGAGGCAATGAACATGATAAAATATTGCATAGGAAGTTCCACCTGAACATGAGAAAGAATTTCTTTACTGTGCAGATAACAGTGCACTGGAACAGACTGACAAAGAGGTTATGGAATATTCCTCATTGGGAATACTCAAGAACCATCTGGATGCAATCCTGCGCAATGTGCTGTAGGATGACCCTACTTGAACAGGAAGATGACTCACTGTGTTCCCTTCCAGCCCGACTCATTCTGTGATTCTGTGATTCTGTGAAGCCCAGACCAAAAGATTTTATAATTCATACAGCTATAAAAGCAGATACAAATTCCATTTTGTTCTGTTACATACAGCCTGTTCTGTTCCCTAGGTACTGTATTTACAAGGCAGATAACGTTTACTCAATCCAGATTTTTTAGAAAGAAATTAACACTGTAAGAGTATGTTTGTGACATGAGACTCATAATCTTATATACACAATGAGTGTCTAGTGTGCTTGAACAACCATCAGAATTGTGCTGTATGGCTGTTTAGAGGTGCATTGGAGAAGCAGTTTGGATTGTTAGAAAATTCAGACGGAACAGAATGAATCTGTAATCCACATTGGAACTGTAAAGCAACAGTGACTTAAAAGGAAAAAATATATATATAATTGGCTCCAGTTTTTCTTCCTACTTCTTTTTTGAGTAATTGTGTGGCAGGGTTTCTAGACCCTATTCCATTTACAGAAATATTGAGTATGCATTACACATTAAAATAAATAATTCCCCCATATCCTTGTACTCCAAAATATGCAGTTAATTAAACTAATTTGTCAGTTTTTGTAATTTGGAAACTCTTCCTGTCATCCTCTCCAATCACTACTTATTTAAATTTCATCCTTGGCCAGTTTCATGATAATGTTTATCTGCTCCAGAGGATTGGAAATGAGAGTAATACACTGCCATACCATTTAATTTCTTTCTTAAAGCTGGAAAAAGCAAAGCATCAACTGGTCAGTTAGATAACACAATGTCCCATGTAGGGTATTTGCTTATGATAGCTGGGGGGTAATTTAATTCCTGAGCTGATTGTTTAATTGTTCTGAGTGGGCTTCCCTACAGTTAAGAATGAACTGTACACAAAGTTTCTATAAAAATTGAATGAAAAATTTCTTACATCAGAGCAGGTTATATATTACTGCAACACACATTTAACGTGGAACAGTAATCCTCCACTATTTGTATACATTTTTATATAGCTTTTATCTTGTAGAATAAAGAGAGAGAAAAGGGAATATCAAAACCCTATCTTAGAAACATGTCTTTTTTTCCCCCAGATATCTCACTTAAGCTTTATTTCTGATTTCTATTTTAACTGATTCTCAAGAGTCTAGCAAATAATTAATACAGGTTATCTAGGTCAAATTTAAAAATTTTTACTTTTACTTTCATGCTCAGTGTGCTTTGTAAACATTCAGTTTAACTGAATTAACACTCATTTAATTCCAAAACCACTTTTGTCAGATGCATTGCATGTGCTTCTGGTATTGCCACCCTTGAAATTGAAGGTTCATATGCAAAAGAGTATTTTTAATGCTCTTTCTGCTAATAAGAAAGTTCCAAACTCCCAGATCTGTAAAAATCCTAAGGGGCATTTCTCTGTAGACAAGTAAAGATGTCTGCATGTATCCTGTCTCTGCCTTGGGGAGCATGCTACTCAGAACACTATAGAGGGTAAAATAACAAGCCCATGCCCCAGCGCTTTATCATACTGCTTCATTTGCTGTAATGTGCTCTACTGTGTACCAACTATATCTTGAATCAGATGGAAACCACTGTGATGTCATTCCTCCCTCTTGGGTTGACTCTAACTTTGAACCAATTTTGCTACCAAGAGCAAAGGCATGAGGGAAGCATTTCCAGTTGCCTTAGCTTGTGTTTTTACTGATATTGCCTGCCTAGCAAACCAAAGAAAGACTAAGCTCAAGAGAAAGAGATAGCAAACAAAGGTACCATAGCATATGTTGGGGGTTAGGTTTTCTTTTTTTCTTTAGGGAGTTTTCTCCCCATTTGTTGTCATAGAGATGGTGATGAAGCCAGGGCTTCTGGCACACCATTGAAGTGGTCCTGAGAAGGGAGAGGAAGCAGTGTTTGGCAATTTCTTAGCTGGGGGTGGGTCAGTCTTTGCCTGGCTGAGAGGATAGACAGCTTTGGGGATTTGGTGCAGGACTTCTCTGCCCATGGCGGCTCGCTGCTACAGCTGAGCCTTCCTTGCCATTTCTGCTTCCTGTCAATCGGCCAGTGCTCACAGGACCTGCCACTGGACTGGGACATTTTGACATCCATCTTTGCTGGGAGAGAGACCCTCACCATTGGCCTGAGTTCCTCAGGGGAAACATAGGCCCCACCTTCTCCCTCTCTCTGGAGTGTTACAAATGATCAGCAAGAAAGCCGAATCAATAATAATAGCAAAAGATTTTATTTTCGTGACCGAAAGTACAGTCTTCAATAGCCACAGTCAAAGAGATGCATCGAGCCCAGGATCGGTGCTGGGTGAACCTAGATCCAACCTCTATCGCATCGGACCTCCCTCTGTTCACAAATGCCGTTTCCAGTAGGGCTGTTTCATACAGTTTTTTCTGCCTGATGCAGAGGTGCCCTGATTTCTTTTGTCACCCCGCATATGTATGAAGTTTCTTTTTACTGTGCAGGGCTGGACAGTTGCTGTTTCTCAGGTGGTGGCAGGTGCTGATTGTGTCAGGAGAAGAAGTCGTATATTCAGAGGTATGTTCTTGACGACTTCGATTATCTTGATTGATGATACTTATCAAGTGCAGATTGTCCCTGGGTGTTCCCAGGTGGTTCTGGGAGAAGCCCATCTCTGCAGCAACCACGTACTTTTACTTGCTGCAAGGGCTTTCTTTCCTGCTGCCACCAGGAGTTTCGTAACTTTTATGTGGTAATCTGTCTCTGGGCTGTCGGTGGTCTGAGGCTCTTTGGATTTTTGTTACATGTATAATTTATTTTACAATTTTTATTTTATATATTTTCCACACAAGCATGAATTACTTAAATCACATATTACAGGAGGAAGCCCCTGCCAGCTGCTTACTGGAGCCTTGGCTGCTGCCACCCTCACCAGAACACTGCACGGGACCATGAGAGCCAGGAGAAACCTGAAACAACCCTCCCCTCCCGCCTCCGTCCGTCCCTTGGCCACCATGACACCCTGGGGAGGCTTGGAGCTGGCGCCGGCCGCCCTTTGAAGCGCCCGCGGCACAGCGCCACCTGCAGCCCCGGGGGAGTCATTGCAGCCCTGCAGGGAGCGAGAGCGCCCCCAGGCTGCTGCGGCCGTAACTGCACCGAAGGGGAGAGCTCTGTGGGGGAATGCCGCCGCCACTGCTGCTGCTGCTGCTGGGCTTCTCCCTTCTGCTCCACTTGTTCTGGTTGGTGTTGCTGTTCATCTGTCTTGTTTTAGATCTAGGCATATATATATATATACATTTGTGTGTATACCTATATCTATATACATATATGTATATATATGTGTGTATATATATCTAGATATATATGAATGTATGTATGTATGCATATATGTGTGTATATATATATGTACATATATGCATATATGTGTGTCTTGGTTTGACGTGGCAGGTGTCTGCTAAGGAAGGCAGGAGCCTCCCCTGAAAGGGAGAATGTAAACCCTCCCCACCCCTCCGAAATGCTATAAATTTTAAATTAAGGGGCTCTCAGGCAAAAAATATGGGAGCAGGAAGCAACAGTTCTTTAATAGGGAAGAAAATAAAATGATAAAATAAACAATGCAGTAAGCCAAAACAATACTGACAGTCAGAACTCAGCCTGATGCCCTGTTGGTCAGGGTGCTGGTAGTAGTCCAATTGGAAACGTGGCTGCAGTCCTCCTGAAGTGTCACATGTGGTTCTGCTGGAGCAGGGATCCTGTAGAAAAGGGTGTAGAAGAGGAACCTGAAGATCCAGTGGAAGAAAAGGCAGCTGCTGTTCCTCTGAGAAATCCAGTGGAGAAGCCATGCTGGTATTCCAGAACCTCTGGATTATATCTGGGTAGCAATGCTTGGCTCCTCCCTCTGGGCGGAGCATCTCACAATGGGATGCTATAGCTCTTATCAGTCACACAGCGACATTCAATAGCCTGTTATCAGCAGATGTCCCCTCCCGAGGGAGGAGTGATTGTGGAAGAGATAAGGAAAACTGCCCACTTAACAAAAGACAACTGCCATACAGACGGTAATAGAGTCTTGCCTTGCAATCTGGAACAATGTGCCTATATATATGTAAACAAGTGTTATTCCTTTTCCTGTATCTTTGCCTGAAAGCCCTGTAGTTTCAAAGTTATAATAATTTGAAGGGAGGGGGTCATCTTTTCCATTCCAGGCAGGTTCCACCTTCCTTGGCAGAAACCTGTCTTTTAAACCAGGACAGCATATAACACACATGCTGCAAATAACTCTGCTATTTATAATAGGGCAGGAACCTGGAAAGACAGTGAAATATGAAGAATTTCACATACCTAATAGCAACAGCTACTGATCAATACGAATTCTGCCATAGAATTGGAAAATCTGAATTCCCTAGCCTCTGATAGCAGATGTTGTTTTCGGGAGTTTTGCCTGTTATGTAATGGGTTTAGGTCACTGCTCTCCCTTTGCCTGTAAGAGCCTTTATTTGACTTCTTTTATCCTTCTCAGTCTCCTCTTTTTCTCTTGAAAAGTTAGACTGGAATGTTGAAGGGCCAAAAGCAACAAAACTGCAATTTGAGAATTTGACCTACTTCTTCTCCCATTCACCTGAGGACTTCAGTCTTAACCTTGTTTCCATATCGCAGTTATGTGGTAATAAGCAACAGCAAGCACCATTTTAATAAGAGGCATTTTGCCTTATTGTCACAGAGAGCACTTTTCCTCAGACTTAAATTTCTGTTGCAATGATGTTTTTCTTTCTAAGAGTCAAGTGGACACCCTTGTAAGCAGCCTTCTAGAATTCACTTTTTACTATCCTAGTATATACTATCATATTTGTATTTGTATTTTGTATGTGCCTTCCACTTTTCCAAGTCATCAGATGAGGTCTCATCTCTCTATTTGAATGCTGGTGGGCATACAGGATTTCCTACTGACATCATGTGGTAGGGAACTCACAAATGGTCCTTACAGCATTGTGATTTTGATGAAGTAACTCAGTCATTAACAGCTGACTGAGGGAGGATGGGATGGAGTTGATCTCCTTCACAGGATTTGTATGCTGCTGTGCTTTGGGTTTGTGACTAAACCAGCAATGATAACACACCAGTATGTTCTCTGCTCCCAAGTGGTGTTTGCACAGCACTGAGCTTCTGTCTTTTCTCCATTGTCTCTCCTCCAGTGAATAGGCAGGACATTGGGAGAGGGAACAGCCAGCAGACTCAAGCCAAGTTAAGCTAAAGCACATTCTGCTCCACACGACATCATGGTTAGCAATAAAAACTGGGGGGAAGGAACTATGTACACTCATGGCTGTGGCATTTACTTTCCTAGAGCACTCTGAGGCCCCGCTCCTCAGTAACAGGCTAAACACCTCCCTGCCAATGGGAAGAAAAAAATTTCAATTTTGCTTTGCTAGCATGCTCAGCTTTCCTTAATCCATTAAACTGACTTTTTCTCAGACTACAGTTCTTCTTGCTTTTGCTGTTTTCTATTCTCTCTTCCATTCCAGCAGCATGGGGGAAGTATCTGTGTTGTTCTTACCTACTGGACAGGGGGACAGCCCATTACAAGAGTAGGAATCTTCCAGATGGCAGTAACAAGTGTCATATTACCTGTCAAATTGTGTCTTATATTACTGTTTTGCCAGCTAGAGTTGCAATACTTTATAACATGTTAACTTTTGACCAACAGCCTTCCATTAGTTATTAGTAGGTTATTTCTTTCACACTGACCTGTCTCACAACCACAGCTGACAGAGCTCAGAGATAGCAGTCCAGAGAAAGATGATATTGCTTACTTTACTTCCAACATTACACAGCAGTTTTCAGTGTAGACACACGACCTTACCATTCAGGAACACCATCAAATGGTAATAGTCAAGTCCATGGTTTCCTCATGAAAATCCTAAACTTCTTAGCTTCCTATTTTGATTCTCAAAGTGGCAGGGTATTGTTAGAAAGTTGCAGACAAAGTAAAACCTTCATATTTGGCTTCTCCTAAGGTAAGATTTTGACTGGCTGTCATGGAAAAAAAAGTAGAAAAATATTCAGTTTATCATCAATTATGAAATGAATGTGTCAGCTAATGAAGTTAGCTTTGTGGCTACAAGGTATTTCTAGATTCTCGTGAAGATTTTGATACCATGAAACAGAGACAGGTATGGCATTTTTCTTTTTGTATGCAGATGTGCATACATTATGTTTCTCTGATGTACTAAGTTTTTCCAGTGAGTTCATCCTGACCTAAAAAATGTGAAATGTACAGTTTCCTAATTCTGTGTTTTAAATATCATTCCCATTTTACTAAGGAGTCATCCAAATAATAGCACAGGATTTGTTTCTACTCAGAGTAAATAGAATAGGGACTTAAAAAGAGTAAATTTGAATTAGCAGTTAACAACAATACAATATTTTTTTTTCTTCTTAGCTTATCACAAGCTCAAAAGCTCTCTATTTTCTTCACTTTATAGAGAAAACTTATGCATCTGTAATTTGAGTAAACTATCATCTAATTAAATAATTTAGATTGAATATGCTAATGTAAAGGATCATAAAAAAAATAATTACAAAGGGACTTCAAGAGGATAATTGCAAATGAAGAATGTTGGATCCAAATAAAATTCTCATGTCCTTTAATTACTGAAAACCCATCTAAACAAAGAATTGAGAATAACTTATTTAAGCACTGTGCACAATGAATGTCTCTTCAGACCCTTGAAAAATATTAATATGATCATGTACTTATTAGATATCACTTAACAACTTTCAAAGCCTGTGAGCTCTAGAGAAAAAAAGAAAAGGACATTTTTTATCAATGGCCCTTTTCCACAGGTCTGTGGGTAGTCTCAAGACCATGCCTCATCCCAATAGTAAGGCAACTCATGCCTTCATCAGCATCATATCCTTGAAGGTGTCAGAGAGGCAGTTCCACTTATCCAAAGTGGCTTCACACTAGCAATAACATTCAAGCTGCTTTGGAAGAAGAAACAAAACCAAAGCCATTTACTTCAGCAAACAGATGCACCCACACATGCACAGAGGACTGCACTGCAAACAGGCATAACAGCAGGCTCTGTGCATTTATATCCCCTTTTCTACAATTAGTGGGTCTGATTAGCTCTCATGTTTTGCCTCAAATATCCACTTTCTTATGCAGTGAACTGTTTGCAATGCTGCTACATGGAAAGATCGTTGTTTGTTTTTTCTTTGTACTAAAAAATCAAGATTTTGGGGAGCTTTCACGAGTTAATTTCATATTTTAAAATATTTCCACCATCCATCGTACCTGTAATTTCATCAGTATCAACAGCAAGTCATCAAAATATTATCAGTTCAGCCTTTGGTAAAGAGACAAAGATTTGCAAGGCCACGTTGCTTAATCATGGGGTTCAATCAATCACTAGTAAAGTGTGACTCTCACCAGCAATTTCAGTATCCATATTTTCTGTCTTGCATCCCTATAGTAGCCTCAGAGTCCACTTATGTAAGCAGTCCCTGCAGATTTTCCTTAAAATGCCAAAACAAGCAGCAGATACAGGGAGAAGATGCAGTTCATAACCAAACCATCTCCTTGATTTGTACATGGCTTTTATAACATGACACAAGTATTTAAGAAGCATTCAACTATTAGAAGCATTCAGTTTCATTTTAAGAAGCCGAGAAAGCAGTTATTTCATTTCTACAAGAAATATGGGGAAAATATTTGATGAACTATTTGTCCAAAGGAAAAAATACAAAGGAAACATTTAAGTTGCAGTTGTATCTATTTATTAAATAGAAAGCATTCATTAGATGAAAAGTAAAAAATACATAAAATCTTGTCTTTTTATTTTTTAAACCCATCTGGATCATCCAGAAGCACAGCTGAACTACAGGTGTATCTCTGAGCAGTTTCAGAAGAAAGAAACACAATATACTAAAAAAACTTTGAACCTGTAAAACATCTGTCCATCACACCATCAGAATATTCAGCCAAATACACAGAGCACCCAGGCTGAGGACAACAAGAGGTGAAAGAGTCTAGACACATATCATCTCAGATTGTAAAAGAAACTGAAAACCATATTGAAAACCTAAAAATGTGAATACACCAGTCTGTTTTCTACCCTGGTATGATTTGAGGGTATAAAGAATTAAGCTTTTCTTGATAGACAGAAACTAAAATAACTGTGTATGGAAATACAAGAATTTTGCATAATTGTGCAAGACCTATTACATTCCCAGGGAAAAGACCTTGATTGAAGCCAGTTTTGGTGTTTCCTTGCATAGACATTATTTCCAATTAGTAAGTTTCAAGTTTAAGGTTTAGAGTTGGTTGTAGTTTCTGAAAGAACACTGCTGAAAACTACTAAGATTTGTGCAGCCATAAGCAAAACCATCAAAGAAATATTGGCTCTGAGTTGACTACTAAGTAGAGAATTCAGCCTGCTGAACCTGGGGTTTATGGGACAAGCCCTTTGTACTGCTGTTGAAATAATTTAGTAGAGAGAGACTGAGTTGATTTCTAGGCTTCTCTACAAGTATTTAAGTGAGAAAACATAATGTACAGATCCAATAAATACCCGAATTTCCTGGGCTTGGACCAGAAAGAGAAGTATACCTTCTGCTGAAAATTGTACTCGTGAAAAACCAAGAGACAAGAATTTATGTAAATTTCAGTATGTGTGTACACAGCAACAAACACATTGCAGCTGGGCTGCATTCCTGAAAAAGAGGCATAAAATTAGGGAAAACATTAGAAATCTGCAAACTTACCTATAACCCAACTGCAGAAGAAGAAAGTAGAAAAAATAGGAAATTACTTTTACAGTTATTTGTCACCTAGCATTACTTGTAGGAACTGAGATCAAACAGAAACAGAACTTACCACCTGTGAGTGAGGAGAAAGCCTGCAACTTAATAAATAAACCCAGAGAATTAAAATTCTCTGCTTCTATTTTAACTTATTTACCTCATTTTGATAGTAATTAGATACAATGCTTCCCCCTAAAAATATTTTTTTAGCCCTTAAAAAATGCAGGATTATTGAAAATTGAGCCAGTCTCTAAGGCAATTGTGGTGTGATATGATCGTGTGTGAGCTGGTGAACAAAGGCTTAGGATGACTCAGATGCACCTTCATTGATGGCACCATACTGTTTTCCCCTGCCCAATTATCTAGCACTCAGGGGGAAAGAACTGCAGCTCTCTAATTGGTAGAATTTATGGCAACTTTCTTTTCCCTTTGAGGAAAGTTGCCCTCTGAGACACTGACTGAAACTCTTCAGAAACAGTAACAGCACAACCCAATATAGCCATGTCTCATTCTAATTTTGCAAGCCATATGTACAGTATGTGTTCTTAATAGATTAGATAAATCTTTCAATGAGTTTCAATAGCTTACTAGAAAATTATTTTCAGACTTTGGTAGACTGTTGGTAATATTGCTACCAACCTATTTTCTATTCCTGCCAACAGCTGCTTCAAGAATCTAGCTTGCCCCAGCTGCCACAGCTATTCCTATAAAGTTCTGGTAACACTATTTGAACTAGATTTTCTGCTGTGGTTTTCAGAGGAAACTCCACAAAAGCTTTCTCTAATATATCGGAAGTACGAATGTCCTTTCTAGCAAACCCAGGAAATATTCAATGCTGTAATTACTAGGATGAGAAGCAAAAAGTCTAGTTAAATTGCAATCTTTTTGAACCCAGTGTCTTCTGCCAAAGTTCACCCTGATCATTGACACATAAACAAACTGTAACATTAAGGTGATTATCTGAGACATAAGCCAATAGACTACAACTGCATAAAGAACAGGTAGTGACACATATAGTGCTCCAGTTGACTGAAACAGACAATTCTTTTGGAGCTTCATGCAAGCAGATTGTTTAACAGGCTTTTTTTGGCCTGTTCCAGGAGCAAAGAAATTAGAATCTGAGGAGAGATGACTCTCTACAGCCTAGCGCAAGTCCCTTCATTACCAACAGAGGTTACCATGCTGCAAAAGTAGCTCCTGACTTTTAATAAAATAAACATGATCCTTATAGTGCGCAGTGGTCATGATTCTCAAGAAAATGTATATGTCTAATTCCTAAAAAATGAAGGAACTCGATAGCTGTTATACTACTTGTATGGCTAACTGTGGGAATCCTTAAAATCAGAGGGTTTTGGGAAAGCTGCAAAAGGCAAGACTCAGAGACAGCAGAACTGCAATTAGAGCTAAGTGGTAGCTATAAGATTTGTCAGCAGAAAAGTTACATAAGTAGAAAAGTAAGGACAAATAAAACAATAGTCTGTGAATAACTCCCTAAGCTGCAGAAAAGTATATCTAGCAAGATATTAGGAAGTTCTAAGCTTAATAATGGAACTCTATGCATTGTATCTAAATGCTTACAAGCAGGTATTGTAAAATAAAGCAGATATTGTATTCGAAATAAGCAATCATTGTTTTAACAAAAGGTACATGTGCTTATAGTGGTTGAATAAATCTACTGTCAATATGCTTTTGCTTTGTGTGAATACTCAAAAAACTTTCAAAGTGAGTTGTAACATTGAGTTCTTTGTCTGCTGCCTGGGATGTGAGCTGCTGGCATCTTCCCATTGTCACAACCATGTAATGAGACTGATGCTGGAAAATAAACAGCTCAAGGCGTGTTCCACAGCAGTCCCATCCATTTGTGATTTGTACATAGCCCCCAGACAGCAACAGCTAACAATTACTTAATTCACCACAATGAGGTAAGTATTTTCAACCAACTAAAACTCACATGAAACCATGCAGGTGTTAACATGAATTTCAAAGGAAAAAAAGTAGAATTCCATGGTTAGGAAGATGATAAGGCAAACACAGACACAAAATCCTACCCTTCAAGAAATCTAGATGAGAAAAAATTACCCTGACTCTAAATATATATAGATATATATAAAATTAAATTATATATACTCCAGCATAAATAGCATGCATTAACTGCCTACTAGCAGCACTCTGTGAATCAGTTTCTGGGCAGAGACATTGCTTCCACATTCCACTTTCCACTTGCACATTCCCTTCCCCATACATAACCTTATCAAAACCAGATAAAACATCAGCTAAGTGACAGCATATTCTGTTGTCCTGAAAAATATTATTTAATATCACGAAAGATCAAATTTTGGTTTTAAATCAAACTGTTTTCTAGAAAAGGGATATGGGATATTTAGGTATTTTCTTTTCAATAAATGTGGTAAATTGAAATTATTGACTGCTTTGCTGAATAACAAATTTTTAAGTATTTTAAATACCTGTGGGAATACTGAAATTTTTTTATATGCTTTGACAATGTTTGCTGCATGTTTGTTGCTACTGCTTTACATTAATGTCTATACACTTACAGTGGACAATGTGCTACTTTTTCATCTTTGGATTTGCTGAAATTTCAGTGTGAGGACAACAAAGACATCTAAGATAGCATCTTAAAACTGAGTTTATGGCATGTCAAAATCACAGGCATCTTGTATTTGAAGGTGTTTATATTAGCAGCACCTGAATACAAATTATCACAAGTTCCATTAAACATAATTACATTATACCTAAATATAAATTGCTGTATCAAAAAAATATATTTTTACAAATCAGCTTTCAAATATATACAGAACGCATTAAACTGAGGAGCTCAAGATGTCAGGGCACACCTACATTTGTTTGAGAAAATGTGACAACCGTGTGCCAAAATACACTTGAATTATCTTCTAAACCAACAGCAAAATGTCTTCAGGATGGGTTTTGCAAACCAGTCTCTAGTCGTTGGTATTACCAAGCAGCTTTGTCAGATTCCTTTGTTAAGATACAGCTATAGATTATATCAATTCATTCTGTGGACATATCCAGAAACTAAGATTTGCTTGATTCCCAGACAAGACTGACCACTTAAACCTGCTGGCATTCAAATGCTCTCATCTTTTCACCTCTGATGCATAGGTTATAAATTATTATTTCTGATTAGTAAGTTTGCATATGGATTGGCAAACTAGGGCTAGGTTTTGGATATAATATAAAATGGGTGTGTGCAGAATGCTCTGTTTGTCCCCTGCTGAGGGTATAAAAAAACATGACTTGGAGTATTTTTACAGACTGTGGTTTTCCAAAACACATTATTTGAATATAAACTTCTTTGTCCCTTCTCTCTCCCTAAATCAAGTTCCAGCTCTCCCCAAACCATAAACAAATTTTCCTTCTTGGTACTATTCCTTAGTCCTCTCCCATCTTGTACTGCATCTCCCTAGTACTCAAGCTAACTTCAGCTTCTGACAAGACTGAGTAGATTCATTTCATCATGACTATTTCTGTTTTGCTGATCCCGCTGTGAAGATTATGAAACAAATTGCCAACTCTGGCTAAACTGGCCTTCCAAAAAAAAAAAAAATCATCTAGCTCTGCTCTTACTGACAACCAAGAAAATAAGCACCTTGCCTGGATGAGACTTTGTCTGTTCTTTCATTCAATACTTCTTCACTCAGGGTGCCCAGCTGCAACGGGAGCATGGTTCTTCCATCTTCTCTGAAGACAGTCCTGACACCCTTCATTATCCCACACACTCCCACACAAGTCTCAGTTCTGCACAGCTTCCCCCAAATTTGTGTTTTGGGCAACAAAGGCCATTAACACTAACGGCAAGGTGAAAAATCACGACTTATGAAACCAGACCTCAAACCCTTGTAACTCTTTAAGCAAAGAGTGTTTAAAGGAAGGAGTTAAAATAAACTCTATAATGTTCACTGAGTCAGATCTAAGACTCCTGCTATTGAAGGGTGGATCTAAGCGCTGGTGGGAGAGGCTCCTGACTGAGCAGGCAATAGAATAGAGCTCATACCTCCTGTTCTGTTGCAAGGATCCACAGGCTGCTCTGACTCGGATCAGCTGTTGTTTTCTAATTTCTTTGGGCCACCTGCTGTCAGTACTAATTCTGTAGATAGCAAAGCAGCCAGAGGAGAGGTGGGGCACAAACATACTCTACTTTAGTTGAAGTAGGAAAGTATCAGAGACTAACACAATTCTGAAAGTTGTACTTTGCATGTGCTATTCTTTCCTAGGCATTAAGTACAATAAATGCAGAGTTTACAAACCATCAAGTTTAATGTACTAAAAAACAATTAGTAAATATGATCCTCCAGAGAAGTTTCCCTCCGTGTCCTCTCCATTCAAATATTCCTTAAGCTTAGTAGCAAAACTGAGCATCTCTCACCTCATGCTATTACTTTCTTAGTAATTTGTGGATGGTTGGTAATAACACTGGAGGAAATCTTCCTCCCTGACTAGCACTGCAGGAGTGCCTATCTGCAATGCAGATGCCTGCTGTTTTCAGTACGTGACATCCACAAACATCAGTAATCTTAGAAGAGCAAAGGGGAAAAAAGACGGAAAAAAAAAACCCTTCACCAATTAAGTGTCACTTATTTATCCATGCATCTTATCTGTTTTCAAAAGCTTAACCATCTTATCAGATTATGCTACTATAAAGATAAAATAACGAAACAATTTTTTCTTCACATATCATGTATAGTGAGAGTGAAGAGTATGTAGCACAGAAATATTGTAATTCACCAGTTTTCTAGGTATTTATTGATGCCCAGGGCAACTAGTTCTTAATTCTGCTCCTAGTACTTGTACAAATTCTGCCAAATAACTTCAAGCACGTTACTTCATCTTCCTGCAACCTACTTGAGGTTATCACAGTCCCATGGGCTTTACCTGTAATACAGAAAAGAATCATAGACTCATTTAGGTCAGAGAAGACATTTAGAATCCTCAAGTCCAACTGTTAACCAGGCACAGCTAAGGTCACCACCAAACTATGTACCTGAGTAGCACACCTATATATTTTTAATAATATTCCCAGGAATGGTGACTCAAACAATTTCCTGGGCAGCCTGTTCCAATGCTTGACAACCCTTCCAATGAAGAAATTTTTCCAGTTTTAATATCTTGTCTCACCAGTTGTTACCTGGGAAAAGAGACCAATCCTCGCATGGCTGCAGCCTCCTTCTAGGTGTGTGTACAGAGTAAGGTCTCCCCTGAACCTCCTCTTCTGCAGGCTAACCAACCCCAACCTCCCTCACCTGCTCCTCACAGAATTCATGTTCCAGACCCTTCACCAACTCTGCTGCCCTTCTCTGGACACCTTCAAGCACCTCAATGTCTTTCTTGTACTGAGGGACCCAGAATTTAGCACAGGATTTGAGGTGTGGCCTCACAGTGCTGAGTACAGGGGGACAATCCCTGCCCTGCTCCTGCTGGCCACACCATTGCTGGCACAGGCCAGGATGCCATTGGCCTTCTTGGCCCCCTGGGCACTGCTGGCTCATGTTCAGCTGCTGTCACCAGCACCCCCAGGGCCTTTTCCTGTGGCAGCTTTGCAGCCACTCTGCCCCAGCCTGTGGCACTGCCTGGGCTTGCTGTGACCCAAGGGCAGGACCCAGCACTGGGCCTTGTTGAACCTCACACCACTGGCCTGGGCCCATGGTCCAGCCTGTCCAGATCCCTCTAGATCAGTACTCCTGCTTGACTTGGTGTTACCTGCAAACTGACTGAGGAAACACTCTTTGTACAGATCATCAATAAAGGTATTAAACAAAACTGGTCCCAGTACTGAGCCCTGGGGAACACCACAGGTGACTGTCAGCTGGATGTAACTCCATCCACCACTACTCTCTGTGCCTGGCCACACAGCCAGTTTTTTACCCAGTGAACAGCACACCCTTTACATTTGTGGGCTGCCAGTTTCTTTAGCCTACATATGGAAAATGGTGTCAAAGTCAATACTGAATTCTAGGTAGACAACATCCACAATCTCATTCACTAATCAGTTCATCTTGTCATAGACAGAGATCAGGTTGGTCAAACAACAGGATCAGCATTTCACAAACCCCTGCTGGCTGGGCCCAGTGCCCTAGTTGTCATGTGATAGTACTTAGGGTGATCTGCTCCAGACTGAGAGGCTTGTAAATCCCCTTGTCCTCCTTTGGACTCATCCTGTAGATGGACACTAAATTTGCCACCCACCAGTCATCTGGGATCTCTCAAATTGGACAGGACTTCTGGTAAAAGATGCAAAGTGGCTCAGTGAGCACTGCTACCAGCTTCCTCAGTGCCCCTGGAGGAGAATCATCTGACCCCCTCAGATCTGTGTGTGTCTAAGTGGTACAGAAGGTTGCTGACCATTTCCTCTTGGATTGTGGGAGCTTCATTCTTCTCTCCATCCCTGTCTTCCAGCTCAGGAGCCTGGTTCCTCACAGAACAACACTGGTCTTGAATGAAAGTCTGAGGCAAAGAAGGCAGCAAGGAACTCAACCCTTCCCTCATCTTTTGTCATTACACTTCCACATAGTCTCCAATAAAGGACAAACAGTGTCCATTTTTCCTACTAATATGTTTATAGAAACATTTTTTATGATGCTTTATGGCAGTAGCCAGATAAGATTCCAGTTGTAGTTTGGCCTTCCTATTTTTTTCTCCGCACAACCTCACAATACCCTTGAAATTCTACTGAGTTGCATGTCCCTTCTTCCTAAGGTCATAAACTCTCATTTTTAACCTGAGTTCCAGCCAAAGCTCTCTTTTCAGCCAGGCTGGTCTTCTCTCCCACTGTCTTGTCTTTCAGCACATGGGAATGGCCTGCTCCTGCACCTCTAGGATCTTCTTCTTGAAAAACCTTCAACATTCCTGGACACTTTTGCTCTTCAGAACTGCCTTCCAACAGACTCCGGCCACCAGTCTCCTACACTGCCATTTGGAAGTCCAAGTCTGTTGACCTGCCTCCTTACCACTCCAAGAACCAAAAACTCTAGCATTTCATTATTCCTATGCCTAATACAGCTTCCAACCATCACATCACCCACTCATCCTTCTCTTCACAAAGGGATGCCTTCCCTAGCTGCTTCACTCAACAGCTGTGTCACAAAGTTGCCTTCCATACATGTCAGCAATCCCCTTAGGATGCAAATATATCAGGACAGAGGAGGGATTAAGACTGTAGACTGCTTTTAAAAGACAGCATAATGATTTTAGCTATTTGTACCTATTCTTCCATGAACTCTCAATTCTTTTTTTCTTCTTTATCTAAAACAAAAGACAGAAATTTAAAATTAATCCAAGGTAATCTGTGCAGTAAAATCTACTCCTGACTTTCACTTTTCAGTGCTGGCCTTTCATTTTATGTGTCCTGAAGCCTAAGCTTCAGTATGTTGGATTCCATTTCTGTAGGGACTTTGATATTCTTAACAGTAGACTTGTTCACAGCTCAAGAAAAATTGTCTAGAGCATTATTTATGATTATTTTTTTCTTTAAAACACTCTTGTGCAATATTTAATACCAAGTTTCATACTAAAACATAGGTATAAAAGTAATAAATACAATTGTCCAGCATTGTTTTCTTGAATACAGGAAACCAAGCCAGGATGGTCTCTGAGGTATCTATGCTTCTTACCAGCCAGGAAGATCCTCCAAAGTATTACAGCAATACAGCAATTCAGGGATAAAAGCTCTCTCTTGCTGTCTTCTTCCATGAAGCAAAAAAAAAAAAAAAAAAAAAAATTGTATATGCATTCACAGGAGTCAGGCTTTCCCTGAAGTTTCATGGACTGTGGACAAAAGGGAACAGTGTTGATTTATTTTAAATACACAGAGCACAAAATTAATTATTGTACAAGCTGAAGCATGTCTGTTACAAACAACCAATTCTGATGAAAAAATTGCCAGTTAGGATAATTCAGGACTAATGTTGGTAAGCTGTTTCAAAAGCTAATTGTATTTACTTAATACTTATGCCCCTAAATGATAAAATGGTAAATTTAAAAAGAAACATAAACTTCTACTTACATAATTATCATGCTAAAGCAGGGCTGGTTTATGACCTAAAATGCCAGAAGCTTGCTGTTTTTTTTTAATTTGCTCTAAGTCCTGTCTTAAAAAAAACTGAAAGCGAGTGAAAATTCAGAAAATATCTATCCGGTTTTGAGAGAACACAGCATGGTAAGAAACTTTCAAGATATTTATAATACCTATAACACCTACAACTTAGGTACAGATCAATGAACAAGTTAGATTTACATTCCATTTTTAGAGGCCATATTCAAAGACCCCTTTCCCAGGGTGTCGATATGAGATTTCTCCTCTTTTCCTGTTCAGGTCTCCTTCACATCTGTGTAGGGTGGATACACCCAGGGGGGTCAGGGGCAACTTGAATGATGAGAAGTCGGAGCTGCCTCCCGCTGGAAACATATGATTTCACATGGCTCCAACAAATCCACCACAGACCAAGATGGTGGCTTCTCTGGGAAAGAAACTTAAGAGAAGGCAAACTGCTTTTCCCTCCCTTAAGAAGAGGAGGGAGTAAAAAAGAGTAAGAAACAAAAGAGGAAGCATTCAGCACAGGGAAGGATAAATGGAAGGAGGTGTTGTGCTGGGGTGAAGCCAAAGGCAGAACCTTAAAGCCAGCAATGTTCTATGCAGAGAAACAGTGAACCTAAGCAGCAGGGCAGGGACTGAGCAGAAAAGGAAGTGAAGACTCTCTGGTCATTAAGTTCCAACAAGCTTTATTGAAGCCAGAGGCACCAAAATAATGAAAGCCCCAAGGACCATGATGAACTGCAGTGCACAGGGTTTTAAGGCACAGCAAAACAGGGAGTGAACACAAAATGACAGCCAATGGGGCAGCACTAGAGGTGGAGTTTAGAGGCAGAAACCAACAAGGATAGGGGAAGGAGAAAAGTCTCTGTAGGGGATTGGTCCAGGTACTGAGTGGAAGGGAATGTTCTGGAAGAAAGGGCAGGGTTGCCTTGACTGGCAGGGAAGAGTCTGGAATAAAGGGAGGGCATGCCTTGAGGGACAGATGGCAGGGTGGGCACAACTTAGGAAGAAACCAACTTGGGGAAAACACGGGAGATAACAGAACAAACCATTTAAGTTATTGAACTTAATAAATAAAATACACACCACACAAGTGTTTCATGGTGGAGCAGGTATTTCCTCATTGGTCATGGACAGCCAATGCAGGATTGGGTTTAATCTACAACCACAGCCTGAGGGAAGACCCGTATTGAAGCAAAGGAGGAGTCAGGAGGAAGGAGTGGTAGAAAGAAATTGTTATGGACCAACCACAACTCCCAGTCCCCATCCCCCTGCACTACTCAGCATGAGAAGAGAGAAGCTGGCAATGGATTGGAGCTGAGCCTGGGAAGATGGCTTTGGTTTTCACTGTCTAAACCTATATTAACTGGCCTTAAATCAAGTCAATCTTCCCTATGTCAAGCCTGTTTTGTCCATGACAGAAATTGTTAAATTATTTCCTTGACTTTATCTCAACCCAGGAGACTTTTCATCCTATTTCTCTTATTTTCCTGTTAAGGTAAAGGAGCTGGTCAGCAGCTGGACAGATATTTGGTCAATACCATTGCAGTGGAAGTCGGCAGAGCTTTAGGGGGACTTGTAACACTGAAGTAAGGGAACATCACAAACGTAGGAAATATTGAGTCAGTCATTGCTTGAGAACACATTATGGGTGGCAGATTGACTCTGGCCAGTAACGAAGCACCCCACAGCTCTCTGCTCACTCCCCCTTTACACAGCTGAGAGTACAGGAGAGGGACTAGGAAAAACCAGGAGATTCATGGGTTACAATAAAAGGAGTTTAGTAAAAAGGAAGAAAAAATCAACAAAAAAAACCCAAAGAGATGTAGAGGTCATCATTCACCATCTCCCACAAGGTGGCCAATGTCCAGCCAGTCTCTGGACAATCTTTCTCTCCCCAGAGAAACCCACTTCTCTTTTTTTAATTTAAACATGAAATTATATAGATATAGAGTAACCCTCTTGTCAGTTTCATTCAGATATCCTGGCTGTGTTCCCATCCAACTTCTTGACCACCTTCAGCCTACTCTCTGAGGGCAGAATGGGAGAAAGAGAAACTAATGCTGTACAAGCACTGCTGAGCATTTGCCAAGATACTGATCTGTTTTCAACATTGGTTTACTCACAAATCCAAAACACAGCACCATTCAGGCTGCTGTGAAGAAAATTAATGCCATCCTAGCCAGACCCAGCACATTACAGCAGTCTTTATATCAAACAATTCTGTGGAGGTGATAAGACTGTTTAAGGAAGTAAAAATGAATCTTTTTAGATTTGTATTCACTTTGAGACTTGTATTGATATTGTCACCTGGGAGGTGATGATGAACTGAGAGGAAAACAGTGGAAGAGGACAAGAGACACAACAGAAACATTTTGATGCTGTCCAGCTAGGTTCCTGTCTCCTGCAGAGAAATAGATTTCTTCCTTTGAATTATTCATGGAGCTGATATTAAGAAGTATTGTGGAACTGATCTGAAGCCTTTTCCATGGAGACTCAGGCAGAAGGTAGACATGGTGGAGGTGGAACAGAGCTTTTGCCTCTCTTTGTTAAATCTCTGCTCTGCAAACAATATAAATTCACCAGCTAGCCCATACTGACTTATTTCTACATCTCAGCCTTTCCCAAGCATCCATCTCCACACTCTTTCTTCCAACTACATGGAGAGGTTTCCACTAGATATCCACCTATGGAACATATTGCCTGGGAAGGTATAGCGTAACATAAGGCTGAACTGACATCTTGATGGTATGAACACTTAATAATTTTGGCATAACTTAGTTTTATTCTGATTTTCAGCATTGTGGAAGTGATATGTCACTCAGGTGTCTCTTTTCTGCTAAATCCTTACAGAGTATTACCTTAATGATAGAATCATTAATGTTGGAAAATACAAAGATTATCAAGTCCAACATTTGACCTAATACCATTATACCCATTAAAACATACTATGAATTGCCACATTTACTAGCATTTTGAACACTCCAGGAATGGTCTCCACCAGATCCCTGGAGCAGCCTGTTCCAATGCTTAACCAGTGTTTCTGTGAAAAAAATTTTCCTAATCTCAAATGTAAACCTCCTCTGATGCAATTTGAGACCATTTCCTCTTGTCACTAGTTTTCTGGGAGAAGAGACTGAACCCCCACATGGCTACAACCTCCTTTCAAACCGCTGTATAGTCTGATAAGGTACCACCTGAATCTACTTTTCTCCAGGCTAAACAATCCCGAGCTGTCTCTGCCACTCTACATAGGTTTTATGTTCCAGACCCTTCATCAGCTTTGTTGTCCTTCTCTGAACATTCTCCAGCACCTTAATATCTTTCTCGTAGTGAGGGACCCAAAACTGGATACAGAACTCAACTGGACACTGGACATGGTGACCTCACCAGTGCTGAGTACAGGGGACAATCCCTGCCCTGCTCCTGCTGGCCACACCATTGCTGGCACAGGCCAGGATGCCATTGGCCTTCTTGGCCCCCTGGGCACTGCTGGCTCACGTTCAGCTGCTGTCACCAGCACCCCCAGGGCCTTTTCCTGTGGCAGCTTTGCAGCCACTCTGCCCCAGCCTGTGGCACTGCCTGGGCTTGCTGTGACCCAAGGGCAGGACCCAGCACTGGGCCTTGTTGAACCTCAGTAAACCTTAGCAATGGATGTCAGCAGTTCTCCAGGTACCTGTGGGCTGGGCATGAGCTTTCCTACATCATGATGATTCTGACTGCAGGAGAATGACTCAAATTTTGCTACAGCCAAGCATTTGAGCAAGGAGGTGGCATACAGCAGCCTGACACAAAAGCAATCGAGGCACATTGACAAATTGATCAGTCAGTCCTAGCGGGATGCACAGCATTCTGGGATACCAAGTGAAAGTCAGTCAATTTAATGTGAGGTAGGGAATGTTGGGCTCCATTACCTTAATATGCTGTTAAGTTCACACCCTTTGCACTAAAATATAGGAAACACATTATCTGGCTGGTTAATTCACCTAAAGAGCTGCAGCAAGTAGGAGAAGGTATTTTTAATGCAAATAAATTAAATTTGGGGTGAATTAACCCCTGATCCCCACTGAGATATTTGTTTAAATGTACCTGTTGTCCAAAGCTGGTGAGCTCATTTTGAAATATATAGGAAAAGATATTATTAGTCCTTTTTTTCCCCTGATTTCTATATTCCCATGTCATGTTAAATATTATAATTAGATTGCAAATTGGCATCAACAGAAAAATGTAGTGAGACTGAATTTTTATGATGTTTTTCCCAGATATTTTTTCTTTTCTTCTACTTTACAACCAGTTTCCAAGATAATTGTGCCTCTCTTCACTGAAAATGATGACTGTACTTACGTAGTGCCCTGTAGAAAGTGAAACTGCATGCCTCAGTGAATTCTATCATCATTTCACCCCCTAATGAGTGAGATTGTTTGCAGGCAGATGAAATTAAATTGTAAGCTCTATTGACTTCAACAACAGGTGCCATTTGTGCAAACCCAAAGGGAACCATTGAATTGTCAAAAAGATTTAACTCTTCCTCACACACTGGCATCAGATAACATCTTCTTGGTACCTGCACCTCACTTAGTTCCTGGAACCAAAATTTATGATCTCGTCCATAACATCACTGGCAAAATATCGAATAAGAGCTGAATTAACTGCAAACAAAACAGCTATAATCTCTGACTGCTGGGTTGTATCAGCCCTGCATAAAGTAAAATTAGGTAGAAAGGGAACAATTAAGCTGAAATAAATTCATGTGGAAAGCAGTAAGGATTTAATGAACTTTCCTGTTGGTTTAGGATTTTTTGGTTTTTTTCTTAATCCTCCATAGTTAAACTTAAACCTGTTCTTGGAAAATTTTAGTAGGAAGAATTTAATTTACAAATGTTCCCATAGCCCCAGGCTGCACCATTATTTCATTTGCATTTACAAGTAAATCAAGATGTCACTGATAAGCTATGCAGGAGAAATCCATGCAGAAGCAGGCTTTCACCCTTTTTGAGCAAGAATGTCACCATTGTGAACTTACAGAATAAATTAGTATTTAACTCCATTACCATTTTTTTTTTGTGCAAGCACAAAATATTGGCATTCTTCGTTCCAAACAGAAAGAATGCTTAAATCCCAGTATTGAACAAAATAAGAGCTGGCACTCTTTGAGTTACTTTCTTAATGCTGTTTCTTTCCCTGACACAAGAATTCTGTTCTTGTCAGATAGAGAGTCAATCACTCCTATCTAGCAAGAGAATCCTCTCTGTTTCTGGATATAATTTGATATTTCAATGATGTGAAGAACAATTAAATACTTAAGAATTACATAACTTCAAAAGTCTCTTTTGAGATAAAAAATATGCAAATTATAGTGTCTAATATGGTTATGGTAAAATTCTTTAATTTTGACTTTAAAGCAAAGAGATTTCAAGACAGCATGATATATTTGATCCAATGAAATAATCAAACCAACTTTGTATCACTTTGGTGGCAATTTATCTTCTCTGCCTGAAGCAGAAAGATATTCCTGCTGCAATAATGGATTTATGTCGTTTCTCCCATATCTGTTTCTTTCAGTTTTAAGTATTCAAAACTGTGAAGTCCTTTACTGGGTAATAGCTCCAGGCATGTAACAGATAGGAGACTTCCAGGAGACAAAGTTTAAAACATTCCCTTGTTGAATATGGTTACAGGGCTACAAGTCAGCTCTCCTGCTCTGCTAACAGGCCCCTGCATTCATTCCCTTATTATGCCATGGAAGAAGGGAAAGAAAGGCTCGTGGAACTAAAGGCCTGCGGTCGCAGGAGCAGGACAGGCTCCGTGCTTGAACACCATCCAGCAGGATCCCAGCCTTAACGAGCAGCGGCGGCGGCGGCTCCCGTGCGCGCTCCCGGCCAGCGCCGCCTTCCCGCCGGGAGCGCGCAGCCGGGGAGCCTGGCCGGGATAATGCCCCTTCTATTCGGCTGAGAACTAAAATGTGCTGATGACGTCTGTGACATTTAACGATGTTGCTTTCATTTTGAACACATCATTGAACAGATATTGAATCCATTCATTCTGATAATAGACTCAGTGCTGCAGAGCTTTCATTTTAATAACAAATAAATAAATAAATAAAATCTAAACCACACACACTTATCTGCGGAGTGAAGGAAAGAGTTTTGACACCACATATGATACATGTTAAGGTTTTTTGAGTTTGCTTATGTGCACGCATCTCTTTGAAAAACTGATTTCAATTTCCTATTCTTGTCTGCAGCTTTTCCAGTCTTGACATCAAGCTGCACATTATTCTTCGTCAGACAGGCTGTATTTAAAAAAAATGTTAAAACTTACATATATTGCTCATGTTTTCCAATTTTGCTGGAGAGCATTCAGTTTAAGTACTATTTTTGAGACAAAATTGTAGCATTTTTTTCTTATCTCACCAATTACACTTTGTATTTATATCTTTCCAGCTAGTAACAAAAGGAGGAGTTATAATTTAAATCAAATTATTTGCAAAAACCACATGGAAATTTTCAGGTTTTGCTATGTCATTTTTATAATTGTTAGAGCCTTGCCACATTTATTTCCCCAAATTCACTTCTTTGTGCTTTTATGTAAAGTAATTGAATTAACGGTGTTTGCGCAAAACTAGGTGTCATGGTTTAACTCCAGCCAGAAGACAAGCACCCTCCAGCCTCTCACTCACTCCCCCAGAAGGGGGATTAGGGAGAGAATGGGAAGGGAAAACCACAGAAAACTCATGGATTGAGATAAAGACAATTTAACAGGGGAAGAGAAAGTCACAAACACAAGCAAAGAAAACAAGGGATTAATTAATTGCTTCCCATGAGCAGGCAGGTCTTCTGTGACCTCCAGGGCCTTATTATGCATGATGATGTCTTAGGAAGACAAATGCCATCACTCCAAATGAACCCCATTCCTTCTTCTTCCCCCCAATTTTATACACTGGGTGTGGTGTCGCAGGGTCTGGAATATCCCTTTGGTCAGTTTGGGTCACCTGTCCTGGCTGAGTCTCCTCCTGACCTCCTGAGCATCCCCCACTCTCCTCCCCAGTGTGACAATGCCAAAAGCAGAACAGACCTTAGCTCTGAGCAAGCCCTGCTCAGCAGTAACAAAAACATCTCTGTATTATCAACCCTCTGTTCAGCACAAATCCAAAACACAGCCCCATACCAGCCACTGGGAGGAAAATTAACTCAGCCCTAACCCACATACTAGATATGATAAATTCAAAGCTGAGGATCACTGTGAGCCCAAATATATACCGAAATCCGAGTCCAAGTTGTCCTCTTATGTTGGTGGGTATTTTTGGCAAGTGCATCTTCATATATTTTTGTGAAGTCAAAACACAATTATAACACATCAGTTGACATGAAAATATGCACTTGTGCTAAAATTTAGATATGTTTGCAAAAAAAAGAAGTGATCCAAACAGTTTTTCCTTTGGTCATAGAATCATGGAATATTCTGAATTGGAAGGGATCCACAGGATCATCGAGTCCAGTTCCTGGTCCTAGACAGGACATCCTCAAGAATCACACCATGTGCCTGAGAGTGTCATCCAAATTCTCCTTGAACTCTGGCAGGCTTGGTGCGAGGGCTAAACTGTTTCATCAGGAAAGTAATAACCTGTTAGCAAAGATGTTTGAAGTAAAGCATGCTCATAAGATTAATTAAAAGGAGTCTCTTAAGTGATGCAGATGAAAGGGTGGGATAGACATCCAACTGTGTAATGACACCAAGATCGCTATTCTGTGTCCCATAAGCTGGTTATGACTCCATTCACTTTCACCATTTATTTTCGCATATTAGAGAAAGGGCCACACTCCTGTAACTTGTTATTGCTGTTATTGCAAACCCACATAAAGAAAGCACAATGTTGTCAACATTCTGTCTCTGTTCTGAGGTTTGAACAATCAGACTACTATGGGGTAGTAAGGACAGAGAATTTTGAGAATATTCCTGTTTTGTTGTACATGCAGGCATCTAACCTACTCCCTGCTGCTGATTCTACCAGTGAAACCCACAAGCTAATATTTCTACAGCCTTCTTTTCTAGTCAAGAAACTTTAGCATACAATAATGAACAAAACAACCTAACTTAAAGTCATTAGCTACGCACCAATGGGAATGTTTATAAATGCAAATCTCTCTCATTATGTCCTACGAGAACTTTCCTGGTGATTTAAGAATTACCTACCCACATACTTTCAGAAGCTCCAAGGCTAAGCAGCAGCTACTGATTGCACTGCCAGATTTAGACAAAGTGGCAGGTAGCTGCCTAAACCCTTTTTGATTTTTTCTTGCTTATTATCTCTACATTTTTTCGGTTTCATAATCCATGCAAAGAGAAAAATGGATTCCTACATCAGTTGTCTAAAAGCTTAGATATGTTAGAGATTAAAATCTGCTCAGGTAATACATCAGCACTTGAATACTATTGATGTTAGAAACAATGGTAAATTTCTTTTGATCAAGCCATTTAAAACTCCAAACACAAAGGACCAAGTACTCACAGGGCTAATGAACCACCTGGTAATGAACAATAAAAATTAAGTTCTTATTTAATTTCTCTATAGTTGAAGGCAGTTTTCTGTCTCCTGTCACTTGGTATCAATGAGCAGGTTTCCAGCACAGCTGAAACAACATTAGATTTGAAAGATGTATAAACATTGGTATCATCAAGAATATTAGCAGCTATGAAAGCCAAACCAAGCTTTTGCCAACAGCTGCAGCTAGTTTCCCCATTTCAGTACAAAGGCTGCAAGTAAACAACAGCTCAGACTGAATCCTGGATGTGGCAGGAGGCAAATGAGGAGATAAGAGCTTCTTCTAATGCAAACTAACATCCTCACGGTAGTTTCCATGTGAACTCTAACTAGAACTTGAATCCCAGACATTTTTTTTCAGTGCTTGATTAATCTGTGAATCTGTGAACATAACTTTAGACCCACCCTGCTAGAGTATGTGGGTAAAATAGATATGGTAACAGGTAAGATATTCAATGGATAAAATTGTCTTCTAATCAAGCAAGATTTGTGCAGCAGACAATGTAAGTCAGCTGAAACTACATTTCTTAAGTTCATTGTATCAGACTAAGTAGTAGTGAAATGTCCTCCACTCTGAAAGAAAAAAATTGACATTAGCCCCAGCTGCCAGGAGGGCAACCATGTCCTGGGGTGTTTCAGGCACCACAGGGCAAGGGAGGGGATAGTCCCACCTTGTTCTTCACTGGGGCAGCCTCACCTCGAGTGCTGGGGGCAGCTCTGGGTGCCACAATAAAAGAGAAGTATAAAACTGTTGGAGAGCGTCCAAAGGAGGGCCGTGAGGATGGTGGAGGATTTGGAGGGGAAGCTGTATGAGGAGTGGCTGAAGTAATTTTTTCTGTTCAGCCTGGAGAAGAGGGGAATGAGGAGACACCTCACTGCAGTTAAAACTTCCTCATGAGGGGAAGAGGAGGGGCAGGCACTGATCTCTGCTCTGTGGTGACAGTGACAGGACCCGAGGGAATGGCCTGAATCTGTGTCAGGGGAGGTTTAGGTTGGGTATTAGAAAAAGCTTTTTCACCCTGAGGGTGGCTGGGCACTGTAAGAGGCTCCCCAGGGCAGTGGTCACAGCACCAAACCTGACAGAGTTCAAGAAGCGTTTGGACAATGCCCTCAGGCATGTGGTGTGACTTTTGGAGATGGTCCTGTGCAAGGCCAGGAGCTGGACTTAATGATCCCTGTGGATCGCTTCCAAATCAGGATATTCTATGGTCCAAGATTCTTTGTCTTTTGGAAAGCCTGTCATATGGATCAGGTAATAAAACACTCTTAAGTGCTTTGTATGAGACTAAGTAGTAGTGGAATATCCTCCACTCTAAAAGAAAAGGTTTCTTTCATGAGACAAGAGATTTGACCTTTACCAAATTAGATATTTTAAAAAATAATATTTATTATTTTAAAATTTATATATTATTTTAAAATTTAAGTAACATTAAAATGACATAAAAATTCAAATATCAAAATTCTTTTATTGCCTTTTATTGCCTTTTATTCCCTTTGTTTTTCCAGAGGCACAATTGGACTTTTTGACATTTTTATATGTCTAGGCCCTGTATTTTACATTAAAAATAACAAAAAACTGCATCACATAAATAACATAAGTGCTACATTGTGATAAAGGGATTAAAACTGCAAATCTGACATGCACCTAATTCTCACATGGAGAATCAATCTTTATTAATTAATTTTACAAATTCTTACCCTGAAATTGTGATGTTACACGAATCTCTATTCAAAGATAATAGATTACCCTTAAAACAACAGATCTGAACACAGTTCATTGTTGACCACGGTTTCGCACTAATAAACTTAGCCAAAAATATCTGAAATTGTCTACAATTCAAAATAAGCTAATTTCATTCTTTCCACCTGTAAATCAAAGATAGTAGGCTTCAGTTCCATATTAACAATAAACAACAATTAACAGAAAAATTAAGTAGAAAAATAAAACAGCCTTTTTTTTTTAATGGGGCCATACTAAATGTGCTTCTGAAATCAAATATGCACATAGTTCCACAAAATATCTTTTGGGATAAAGCTAAGATATTTCTAAGGTTAAATGTTTAGTCGAGTGACTCGACTGTGAATAATGTATTACACAAGAGGGAGGGAAGAACCTGCTCAAAATATTTATTCACTTGTCCTGGTACATGATGGGTAATTTTAAAATAGTTCTCTATATGTAACAGATAGCAGTTATGAACTACAATTTAATAAGTGCATATAGGATACACATAAAAACAAAAACAAAAACAAAATAAAACAAAACCGAACCAGAAAAACCCCAACTTTTATTAAACATTTGCTTTCCCAAGGGAAATTAATTCTTTAGTGAGAAAAGTAATCTACAGACTTGCAACAATGCATTTTGGTCTCTGTCCCAGATGCAAAGCAGTCATTTAGTATCAGGCAAAAACTGTCTCTGTAGAAGCAAGCACTTACATAATTGTCTGTTTGTTAGTTTAAGACACATAATGGGGAACACATTTTAAATTGATTACATCCTTTAGGTAAAGCCACATAAATATGTAGAATGATCGTGCATTTGAAGTTGTTAACTCTCAGTGCTAAGTCAACATTTAAATGTATGTCCTCTAGCTCTGGAAATTGTTTATTAGCCAGAGCATCAAAGCAGGTAGAAAACTAATTCAGTTCATGACAGTAACATGTTACTGCTTCTCTACTACCAAAATTGTTGGTTTTCATATGCAGGATGTAGTATACGGTAGAGATAATTCATGCTATTAATGTATAAAATATTGTAAGATCCAAACTATGTCTTTTGACCTGGCCAGGAGCAGTGTCTTGTTCATATACAACTAGTTCCCGGACTTCGTTGAGATAACATCGGGGTTTTTAACGTAAGAATAGAAGCTTCCAGGGGCTGGGACCACTCAAGAGTAATTATCGCCTCGATGTAAACGAGGCGCCACCCTGATGCATGTGAATGCTGACTTCTCCGGAGTATTCTAACATCAAGACATGGACTGAGTCTTTGTCTACCTCTGCACATGTATACCCACGGTTATGCATGTGAGGAGGCACAAAGAACATTCGGTCATCTTTGCCTCGGGCAGAATAAACTGTATAAAAACTCGCTGCGCGAAGCCACGAGTGTGAACTGGGGAGACTCTGACACTCGGCAGGTCAGATCCGCGTTCACCCAGTGCTGATCCCGGCTTGATGCTGTCTCTTTGGCTGTGCTGGTTTCGAAGACCGAACTTTGGTCTCGCAGACAAATTAATAAATCTTTGCTAAATTTTCTTATAAGTTTCGCTCTTGATTTGATAATTTATAACAAGGAGAAATCCAAAGCAGTGTGTAATCAATCCATATCAAGAAGGTCCATCACTCCATCTACAGGGTGCCTGCCATGTATCTCTCTTCTGATATACTTCTCTAAATGTTTTTTCAGCTTTAAGCAATTTTCTGCATCTTGCCAAGCATACTTTTCAATATGAAAAGCCCCATATTTATTCAATATAAATATGCCTCAGCACAAACCACTTTCCAAATTCTCAAGCTCAAACACCAGTGTGGCTCTAAAGGAATGGTGAAAATGTTTCATTTAGTAAATTGAAAACATACTTCCTGTTGAAATGAAAAGAACTGATAAAGTGCTATTAGCATGTACAGATCAATTATTTAGACAAATTTTCTTGGGAAGACATGCTTGGATATTCAGAAAGATGCCCTAACATGGATTTTTATTTAGCAGAACTATCCAGAAACTGTGAAAGATCATAGCAGGAACTGCTCTGCTGTAACCCAGTGATGTTTTTCATATTATTAATATCCTTCTACATACCATCAATATCTTCCTTTCTCTTCCCGATGAATTTTTCAGTCTGGTGCCAATACCAGACTGAAAGATAGGGACAAAATCCACCTACAAAGACAAATTTAGCACAAAGGACTCCAATAATTCAGAAGTATTTGTCACCATACCAAACCTTAGGTAACCTGAAATCCTAGCTCAAAAAGAGCCGATTACTCTGGCTTCTTAATATTCATGGGATTTCTCTTTTCTTTCAAAAGTTCTTTGGTAAATAGATCTAACAAATTCTAATCCAAGGCAAACTGGGCCAAATTTCCCTTAGTGCCAGTTGCACAATAGATTTCAAAATTTGAAATTTAATATTCACAGGAGTAAGAGTATTAAAAGCTGGTTGATGTTAGCATAATTGTACTTCAAAGCAGTGTTTCCCAAACAAGTTACTGTCAATGCATGGGAGCAGCCTCCCTTCCTGGTGGAAGGGACAGTGAAGAATTGAGTAGGCCCACTGAGTGCTCCTACTGAGCAAACTTTTTGGGGTTTTGCTTTTATCTCTCAAAATGAATGTCCTGGTGCCCCTTTTTTGAGGAGGAATGCTGCTGCTAGTGGCAAATGTTTATCAGAAGAGACCACACAAGTCATACCCAGCTACATCACTTGATGTGGTTTCCTGCATCTGCACATCTCTAAAGAGAAATTTAAGTGAATATGGTTTCTTGAGATGAGTGCTTTTTACAAAACCTCAATGCTTCCTGGAATGTAAGTTCTCTCCCTCTAACTTCTCTTTTTCTCTATTTTTATACTTTTTTCATCAATATGTAAATATCATTAAGGAAACAATAAAAATCAACTTTTTTTTTTAACTACAAAGAACATTGGGTCAGCCAACTAATAATAATCCAACTAATGCACTGTATCTGTTAATATATTTTTAATAAGAGGAAATGCTCTTGGTTTAAAACTTCAGGAAATTCTCTTCAATACTTCTTACAGTTTGAGAGACAATAGTTTTTCCTTTGGAGTACTTAGGAAACTTTGAAACAATTGCATTTTTGAGTCAGTTTTCTTTTTAAAATATATCATAAAGCAAAGTTAGTTCCAACTATTTACTTGAACTATTTCTCATTTGGGATGTTGGGAAGACTCAGAAATCCAAGAGCAGTGCCTTATAACCACTTCATATATATGCATTACCTGCCTCCAGTCTTAAAAATACATTTTATCTTGTTCCTATTTTTCCTATCTCTACGATTTTTTTAATAATATTTCATCGTCTCCCTGATAAAATACTCTTAAAGAATTTTAAATTGTTTCACAAATATTTTCATACACATGGGTAACGATTGTATTTGTTTTCATTGTCCAAAGCTTTGGGGATATTAAAGTTTTGTAACTCTAACTTGGTTCTAAATGTTTTATTATTTGCTCAGTAGCATCCTTGACAGCACTTTTTTAGCATTAAAACACAATTGGGAATTGATTTCTTTAGTGAATTGTATTTACTTTCTCATACCTGCAGTCACAGGGCCAAAATATTGAAGGACATATAAATCACTGGTTTTCTCTGTTGTTTTGGTTTGGAGGCAGAGTTATGGAAAACAACAAATCTGATGTCCTGAAGATATAGAAACCATGAAATTTTATCCAGCAGAATATATCCAGCTCAACATATACAGCAGAGAACATCTAATAATTTGCACAGTTAAGTGCAACATCAAAGAAGAATATTATTGGACAACACAAGTAGAATTTTGTCCTCTTATGTGCACATAGCCCTCTTTGACAACAATTAGCATTATGAACATGCATATAAAGAAAGAAGTTTACAGAACAAGCATATACAAATCCTTGTATGGTAATTGCTGGAAATGGGAAAAAAAATAGAAAGAAGTTTAAATATGCCAAGCTGGCACAGACAAGTCCAAGTAAAATGGTGTTGTAGTATATGGTAGAGATAATTCATGCTATATATGTATAAAATATTGTAGAATCTAAGGTATGTCCTTGACCACCCTGGCTGGGAGCAGAGTCTTATGTTTATTCAAGTAGTTCCTGAACAACGTTAAGAGTTAAGATAATATCAAGTCTGTTAACGTATGAAAGAAACCTTCCCAGGCCATGAGTGCTAGTTTCCTTGGAATGCCTAAGCCACTCAGGAGGACCTGCACCTGGGAAGATTGCATCTACCATACTCAAGCCCTGGCGCCACTCTGCTACATGCGAATGCAGGCTCTGCCGAGGTGCTCAGACATCCTCTGGACACCCGGACTTACCTTTGTCTGTTCCTGCACATGTATGGATCCAGTTCTACATGTGAAGAGACACAAAGGAACATTCAGTCATCTCTGCCTCAGGCAGAATAAACTGTATATAAGCTAGCAGTGTGAAGCATTCGGGGTGAACCCCTGGGGAAACGCTGACACTTTGTCAGTCGGATCCTGGTTCACCCAGCGCCTGCACCTGGGGCTGACTCTGTCTTGGCTGTGGTGGTCTTTTTTTTTTCAAAATTCTATTTTTTGTCAACGATCTAATAAATTATTATTAAATTTTCTTATAAATTTGGCTACCGATTTGATCATTTATAACAGTGTCATAAATTGTTTTGATATTACAAAATATAAAAAATATAAATGCAACTGCATAGAACAACAAATAATGAAGACAATGGGTCAAAACAGGACAAGTAACAAAAGATCTAACAGAGAAAACAGGACTTCATGGTGCCAACAAAATGCCCAATGACAATTTGAGGACTTCAATCCTTGAGCAATGACCATAAATATTTCCCAATCAACAAGATTTTTCATAAATGTAAACTTTGAATTACTTTACAACATTTCCCAGAATTCAGCAGCTTGAGAGAGTTTGTGAGTTATAGGTATAGAATTTTGCAGTATGTCATATATGAATTTTGACTGGAAACAGTGAAGGATATCTCTAATTGAACTGTTCTTTCTATGTGAACCCCTTTTCAACTTACTACCAGACTCAAAAGCAAGAATATAGTAAAATTAGCAGGGGTAACATGAACATCATGTTTATTTGTCCTTCCACATTTCCACCCATGGTGGTTGCAGAGTTCCTGTTCTGAATCCCAGATGAAGCCCAAATGTAAGACAATTCCTGACTCTTAAAAAAGCACAGGTCATGTTCTGATGCAATGTTAGCAGCACTTTTTGTGCTACCTACGTAACTAAAGGGAAAAGACCTTTCTAATAGATGGGTAGAAATGAAATGTATTGTTTTAGTACACCATCTGTAGTCCAAGCAGTACAGGCCCTTTGGGTATATAGAAAAGAGTGAGATACCTTGAAAATGTGATTAATTTCTGGCAATTCAGGTAGCTTTCTCTGTCAAATTGAGTCTGACACATAAAGATAAAACTTGGTGGTTTTGTGTTGGGTTTTGTTCTCATTTATTATATGAAAGGGCTAGCACAATAACAATGAAATTCATGTCTAAACTGAACCATTTTCTCTGCATGTTACCCTTCAATATACCTAGGTGGCTTCTTTAGAGAAGTGACAGTATTCATGGATTTTCTCTGACATGGGTGAATAAGCTAGACTTTCTTTAAATAAGCTGTGGGATCCTGTAGTTCCTTTCTTAGCAGATTTAACCTAGTTAACTCATTATACACAGACAGGAATACTCCTTTCCATTACATTGAATCCAACACTATGGCACTGCATGAACTTCAATGATGTGGTTTTATCAAAGCCACAAAACACTAAGTTTCAGACTTTTTGGAATATCTCCTGACTGTCCATTTATAAAAAACAGATAACACCAGACATTTTTGCCCATGTTTGTAGTGACAGTCTGCCAGCATAATGAAAAAATTCTTCTGATTTCATGAAAGCCCATTTCTGATAGATCCTCTTTGGCAAATTGGTCAATCTTTTTCCTGTCATGAAAGGCAGGCAGAGGTGGGTAGGTTAACAAATTCATAGACATATTGCTAGAGTCAAATCTTTAAAAGCAGGAGTTTTACATACAATGGATGCTATAGCAAGTATGCTATTTCTCCAAACAAAGTTGCAATTGATCTGTCTTGGGAAAAAGAGTAAAACACTGTTTAATGCAAAAAAACCCCCAAAAACAAAAACAAAAACAAAATACCCAAACAAACAAACAAAAAAACAACGAACAAACCAACTTTGTAGTCATGTTTAATTATTATGGGAGAGATTCAGAGCCCATGGAAATCAATGGAACAATTTCAATGCACTTTTGATCAGGCCCATAAATAGAAGTGCTTTGTGAATCACTGTGCTGCAGCAATTCAATACAAACTGCTTCAGAGGATTTACTGAACTTCCAGAGAGGAAGTGGTGGAATTACACAGAAAATAAAGAAAAACTCCCATATGTGATTTGGATTCTTTCAGAGTGTAGCATTCAGAATGCAAGAGAAATAAGGAGTACAGCTGATATTGTTTCAGGGATTAATTACTTTGGCACTCCTTGAATGTAGCCCTGCTCCCCACTACCAGGATCCACTGATAAGAAATCTCTGCTTTTTTCTCAGGAGCCACGCTGGCTGCTGGACTGATAGCTGGACTGATAGCTGGACTGATAGCTGGCTGTGGTTTGAAGAAACCACATCAGTCCCATGAGGGGAATGTAGGTAAAACCTCTGCTTACAGGTATCTTCCAGATAAGATGGTCAGTGACTGAGTGGCTATTATTTACTCAGGATTTTGGGGTCTGCCATCAGTCTTCGGGACCAAATGAGAATTTACCCTCAGCCATGGCAGATGCCAGGTGTAAAGGCTCTCCTCTGCTTCTCGTGCCTCACTGTCTTTTCGTGTTTCCATTATAAACCAAAGTCTCCTAGCATTAAATTTATCTTGAGGATAGAATGAACTTAGAAATGAGCAGAACTATTGCCAGAATGGGGCATCCTCTCCTTGGCAACACTTTATAATCACCCTGAAGACTGCGTACAGACAACACAGAGAGTGTGTCAGGACACTGAGTTCTTTGCTTTACCAGCTTGAACAAAGCATGTAACTTCTCTAACTATTCCAACACAAGCCTTACTGTCAGCTCCCTGCCTGCAGAAGGGACCTGCCTGAGGGAAATTCAGGTCTATAACATTTCTTTTTCATTTGCATGAATATGCTATTTACACATACCTATTCAAATCCTCAAAAACCCACAAAATCAGTTATTTTTTCCATGTTGTTAAGTTTTATCCCCTCTGCCTCTGGGTATTTTCATGTGTATTTCCTTGAAACCAGATTCCTTGTTTCTAGGCAAGACCTCTGAGCACAAAAGAAGCAGCAACAATGGGAAATTTTCCTTCTTTTTGCCTATATTAATTACTTAGGTTTAATTTCATTTGGATTGTTACTATCACATTAGGTGGTTATGCTACGAATACTGGTCTCCATGCTGCAGCACATTAATTAATTGGTAGTGACCTAGGACAAAGAAATGTGTGTTCATTACATTTTACATTGCCACCCAGGCATGTTCAGGAATTTCAGTTGGTTTGGCTCATATTTCCCATTCTTATTTCATGTATAGATCTTCAGGAAAAAGTGAGTGGTCTCCCTGTCTGGAACCAACATATGACCTTCCTGTATTGGGATAGAATAAGAAACAGCATAGAAAGAAATGGATGGCCACATAATCAGATACAGAAAAAGAAAAAAATTCTCAGTGTATTGTAAGTACTAGAAGGATGTCAGAATTACTCATGAAGACAGCTGAAAGAAGGACAACCTTCTGTTCTGGCACTATTACATTCATAGGTGGTTCCAAAGTATCACCAGCAATACATTGAATGTATCAGTGTTACATCTTCTGAGAGGATGAAATGCTGCAGTCAAAGGAGGGTGTGAAAAGATGCATCAGGGTTAAAAGGAAATCCATGCCACTGTATCAAAGACAACATTTTTTCCTGCTTGTGTTTATTGTATTTCTGTCTGTGCATGTTTTTTCGTACTTTCTTATTGATGATTTTAGGGAACAATAAAGAGAAAATTAAACTCTTCTATCTGCTTTGTTTCTCTGCTATACTAAATCTAATGAGAGAAATTTAGATAAAAAAATTTAGATAATTTACAAATCACATATGTATCTTTTGAGATTTTAGACACAGACCTAAAGCAATGAATCAAAAACATGGCAAACAATACATGAAAACAGTCATTGTACTGTTAGTCATACCTTCCAATATTCTGCAGAATTCTGTTGTTGGGTAGGAGGGACAACACACCATCTTGCCATGAAATTCCGTACACAAAGAGCAGCCACCTTTTCCTGCTTCAGACAAATTTATTTGCTACGAGGAACAGCAGTAGCTGCAGTAACACTGCCGAAATAGCAGCAAGGTGTTCTCTGTGAGAATAGTGTTGTGACCCCCACAGTGAGCAACTTACATAATTGCCAAAAATATTAGTTACTTCCATCTAAGATAAACATGCCAGCCCAGCTAGAGGTTATAGGCACACCATGAAATTCACTTTGAAAGACAAGAAACATTCAGGCTTATGGCCTGCCTATCAGAAAAGAACAGAAGGCACAGCCATTACCTAACTGTAAAAGTTCTTTATTACTTCTTCCAAGCATATTTATTGATTCTGCATATGCAAAAAAAACCCAAACCAAAACTAAACCAACTAGCCAAACAAACAAACAAAACAAAACAAACAAACAAAAACCCTCCACCCCAGAAACAAAAAAAGACTATCACTTCATTCTCCTTATCCTGTTCCAACAGACAGTATGTTCAGGGATTCCCTGTTGGGTCTCTCCACTGACTGACACATCCAGCTTCCAGATATCCAACTTCCTCAAGATTTAAATTGGAAAAACTTTCTGACTGATAACATACAGCCCCAGGTCTAGTGCACCCTTCCAAGGAATCAGTAAGGAAGGTTGATGAAGTGATCTTACTGCATGTACAAGAATAGAGAAAAGCTCTCTGCTTGCCAGCAAATCAAAGATCAGACAAGTCTGAGGCAGGACACACAGTTACAGCTCTGGTTGGTTATGGCACAGTAGGAAAAGGATCTGACAAATAAAGGAAAACCTACATATAGAGAGTGCATGATGTGTCCAAATGGAAAAAGTAAAAGAATAGATTTACAGCACAGTTCAAAACTACTTTTCCTGTTATTATTCCTTTTACATAGCTATCAGGAATTGCTAACATTTGCAGGCTAGAGGGGTTGTGTGGCAGAAGAGGACTATCCCTTCCTGAGTTTGTAATTATTAAATTATTTATTAAATTATTGAATTATGAGAAGGTAGCATTTGAAAAACTTAGGAAATCATATGACACAATAAATACATATTCATACTTCTAGAACCCATCTTCATTAAATGCAGCCAAGCTCCTGACCCTAGGTAGAGAAGAACAGAAGAATTGTAACATTGCTATGATTAAGGTGGAAAAGTTACATCACATGTAATGGTAATGAAAGAGCGGAACAGGATGTCCAGAGGGGTTGTAAATGCCCCATCCCTGGAAATGTTCCAGGTCAAGCTGGATGGGGCTTTGAGCAACCTGTTCTAGTGAAAGGTGTCCCTGCCCATGGCATGGGCTTAGACTAGCTGATCTTTAAAGGCCCCTTCAACCCAAACCATTCTGTGATTTGCTGAAACTTAAATCACAAAGGTACTTTTCACAAAGATATCCAGGACTGCTCTCTGAGCTCATATATTTATTTCATAACCAGTGCTGAGAAGGTTTAGTTTGCAAAGTATCAAATGAATCATACTGCCATCGCTTTTATTTAGAATATGAAAAGGCATTCAGCACTGTGCAATTATTAACATCGACTTTTCTACACCCTGCTTCCAGTAAAAGGCTATTTTCTTCAGGCTTTCATTTCACTAGCATTGCAATTTGTCCTGCAGTCAGACTGCTTCAGTAAGCAGCTCTAAAGAGCAGCTCCTGCACCCACTCTCTGGGGTTACTCACTACCTTTTACATGGGGAAAGGGAAAGGGACAGGTGTAGCTGAGAATCTCAGGTTGCAAAAGATCAAGCCAGCCACAATTACCATTATATTCATTTGCTAAACCCTTCAGTTGAGATTTTAATTACATTAGGACAACTAATTTTATTCATTAGAGCTCAATTAAATTAATTTGAAATTCAGGATAGTAGCATTGTGGTAGTACAGCCATATTAAAGCTGAAATATAATATCTTGTGATTGCTTTCCTCTGACAGAATATTGCTATTTACACAGAATTAATATACAGACATTTTCTTTAGCAAGACAATGAAATTTTACAAACAAAACTTTGGATATTTTTATCTAGAGTCATCATTAAGAGAATTCCCTTGAAGATAAAATGGAAACACATCTGTTTTCCAAAAAAGGATTTTCATGGTAAATGTTTACTTAATGTTATCGTTGAGAATATTTTCATTTCCTGACCACAGAAAACTTGCTCCACAGTCCTTACCCTATAATCAAAGCTTACATACAACTAGCTTTATTCAGTCTGAGGTTTTTGAAGCACCCACCCATTTTTTACAGCACAAAACTGCAGCAGAAAGAAACACACCTCCTGCCTTAAAGCAGTTCTTGCTACTCCTAAGGTGTTTTAGACAGATGCTGGTCTAAAATTTTCTTAAAGACCTTCAGCAACAGAGATTTCACAGTGCATATCACAGTGCTTTGTTTGTCTTAACAGAACTGCTCCTCAACTGGCAGGAAAAGCAAGGGACTGAAATTGCATCTTTGCAGGGTCATTTATTACCAACTTGTCTTGATAACCTGTGTGATTTCAACTAAAATCATCTCCATCCCGTTGGCATCTGTGTTTAGGACTTTATTGTGCATTTTATAAATCTTCATGTTGTTACTTTAATTAGCACAGGAACTGCCAGCAGAGCCAAGCCACAGCTATTAACATCCAGCCAGGCTTCCTTAGGCAGGATTCTCCCTTGGAAAGTAGTATTCCAATCACACTATTCATGATTAACTGCCCAGGATTTCTATTCACCCAGGGAACAAGTACTTCTTCATGCTAACTAAGTTTAGAAGAAAAATTCTCCTTTGGTGAATGCAGCTCCCTCTGTTCCCCCCGCCCCCCTTATCTTTGTGGTAACTTTCTATCCAAATGTAGAGAGCCACATCTTGCGTAATGAGAAAAGTTTGAGTTGATGCCAAAATGCTTACAAACCAAGGAAGCTATTAAAAAAACCCCTTAACTGGGGACTTAACTATTGAGCAGGGTCTGGTAGTTTCCTCCCAAATGCAAAACTAAAGTTGTCCCTGCAAGTCTGGTGGGGAAGAAGCATTTACTGCCTCAATGACTATTTAAGCTAAAAGTCTGCTTAAAATTAAGTTTTCAGAGACTTCTTTTTTAAAATGACAGAAAGCTTTTATATAAGACTATGTTCCTTGTACTTCATTGAAGAATACATCCAATCTTACTAAATCCCAATGAGATTAAGGAGATATATTGTTCATGCCACCAGTCAACCAACAATCAAATCACAAGAGGAGCAGAGAGCAGAGTGATGACAGGCCACTGCAAGAAAGACAGCTTCCAATTCATCACCAGTACCAGCCACTACAATTTAAGCCTTAAACTCTTCACCAGGGGAGGAGATTTAACTTTCTTTAGAGCTTTATTGGGATATTTTCATTCCATTTTAACTGAAGGTATTTTCAGCATTCAACTGAAATTCAACAAATTATCTAAATAATATGTTTCCATATGGCCTGGAAAAAGGAAGACAGGAATGGGCTTTCATTCAAAATTAGACGTGCACTGATCTGTCACAAGACAACTTTTTGAAGGCGAGGTTTGGGGTTTATATATATATATATATATATATATATATATATATATATATATATATATGTAGTTTAAGTACATTCCTTGGGTCTGTAGGGCTTAATTGAGATTACTCTAATTTTCTCAAAATTTTTTTACTAAACCCACATGACTAAAAAATTGATGATTGCATCTGTCAGCTAATCTAAAAGGAGAGAACCATTAAGAATTACTTTGCCTTATACTTTCTTTTCTAGAATGTGCATTTTCAGTCATTCAAGAAAAAATTACTTTCCATTTATGCAGTTGAAATGCCTAATTCTATGCTACAAAAACATGATTAGAAGAGATAGGGCTAAGAAGCATATGTATTCCCTTGTTTTACTTTGCTTCAAAAGCAGATAATCAGGATTAATTTTGCTGCAGAGAGTCTTTAATGAATCCATAAATTCTAGTTAAAACCCAGTGAACATTTATTCCAAATACTTTGGTTCCCTTCTATGATCTATGCATTATTTTATTTCTTCAGTAATGTATTCTCAAGTAGAGCCTCTGCTGTTCTATAAGATCTCCTCCTGCTTTCTTATTTCAATGCTTTCAAAGCTTGAGAGCAAAAGGAGATACCCTATTTTGCAGGAATCTGTCATATTTTATTTGCAAATAGTTTTCTTAATTTCTGCAACAGCCAGCTCTTTTCCTACAAACAAACAAACAAAAAACACAATCAAATAAAACTTCCAAACACAAACAATCCACCTGAAACAAAGTACTCAGACAGTTGCCTTGCATGTTTAGAGTAAAAGTACGCAGGTTACAACTGAAGGATGTGTGTTACATTGCAGAACCCATCTAATTAAAAATTCAACTCAGATGTTGTATCACGGATCTCATGTCTAAGAGTAATTTACTGCATTTTTCATGTAAAGACAAATTAAAAATTAGAAACTGGAGCTAAATTAATGCTCTATTTCTGCAAAAGTGACCATTTGTTGCTAAGCATAATCCCTTATCTAAAAGGACTGCTAATGACAAAATCACTATCAAATGGAATGCCATCACAGCTTCCATTAACTCTCTGGGGAAGCTGCTAAAAGACTTTCAGTTCAAAAGATTATACCGCTGATGAGTTTCTGAAGTTCTGAGTTTTATCTGAAAATATACACATAGAGGTATATTTTACATTCAGAGGCTGTTGCTCCAAATGTCCAGATACAGAACTGGGTTTTCTTCTGTTACTCTTTTCTTATGAACATTTTGCTTTAGAATTAGGTCCTTCTATAGAGACGTGGGAATAAATTTGGTAAAATTCAGTTCATGAAATACTGTGATAGAAAGTAACAAGGAAAAACTTGCTTTTTCTGGATATATTTTCATTCCAACCTGTAAAAATCAATGTTGAAAAAAATCTACCTTTTAATCATACATGTTGTTCACAAAGTTTTTACAAAAATGATTTTTTTACATAAAAATCACCAAGTAATTAGTTCTAATAGAATTATAGATTGACATTCTTGCAGTATACACCACAGAAAGATTAAAAGTAGAACAAGAAGGGTATTCATGTGCTGTACTGATTTACCAAGGATTTTTGAGATATTTTCACTCTGGTCTGAACCCCAAAACTACACCCTAACAAATTCCAAAAGATTCAGACTACAGCATGTAATGCACACTTAAAATCTTAACTCACTATGCAGCAAAGCAGGAGAAAACCAAGCACATGATTGAAACTAAGGAGGAGTCTGCCACACACACTACAGGATTATGTACAGAGCTGTATAAAAGGTAAGAATATTTTGAGTCATCAATTCTACCCTGCCCTTTGCATGTTAAAAACTGCTGGGGAAGGGAGCACCAGACAGGAAGGGACAGATTCTACAAGGCAATTATATTGTCTAAGGGCTATATGCAAAGCATAAACCACAAAATCCAGATAAAAAGAAATGGAGGAAAATGCAAAACAGTATTCTTGCCATAGGGAATACCACGTAATTCACTAGAGAAAATGGATTACATGGCCTGACAACAGTAAGGGGCTGCCAGAGACTGTTCTCATAGCAGAACTAAGCTATAGTTGCTATATTGTTATAATTTTTATTGGGCAAAAACTTGCAGCTTTCACTCCGTCAGCTCTCACCGTAGTGCTACATAGCTTTTAACAAGTAATTTCGGCCCCCATTCTCCATTTGAAAAATTTAGTATTATTCTCTATGAAAACTTTTGACCTTCCTCATTTAAAGCACTGTCTGACATATCAATCAAATTGCTGCAACAGTATTTGTTATGGAGTCAGAGCTGCTCTTTTGCTATGACACCATGAAAAGAGTAGAGATCCATGTCTGCATGTCAAGTCAGACTTGAACTATCATTTTGTCCTTTATTCCTAAGGCATGAGACTGGCAAGGAAGTGGAGAAGACAAGCCAAAGAAGTTGTGAAACTGGTGAGCATACCTGTGATATATCCCAGTGCATCTGGTAAAAATGGCCAAAATGGCAAGAAAAGTTGGCAAGCTGCACCAATGCTTTTGGTTATACTTGCCCAGCAACCATAGCTATGTAGGACCCTCCAGACCCTCCACTGGCCCAGAAGTAACATCTCCTTTTCAACTGGAAACTTCTAAACTCTTTTAAACTTGTCACTAAGATCATTTGCTTTAAATCACTGAGAAATCAATTGTGTTGATGTACCAGTATTGTGTTCCTCCAGGGCCTCCTTTAGTGGCTATCGTGTCCTTTCTCTTAAAACACATAGTGAAATTAATAATTCAGATGGCAAGTGATTACCCTCCTGGGGTTTCTCAATTGGTTTCTCCTGTCTTTTTAAAAAATTACTAATTGACATGAATTTTCTCATTACTATCTCAGCAGTTTATTTGATGGGCACTTCACAAGGAAACATCTACAATAAAATTTTTTTTTCATGAGTGCCTATAGTTAAATAGCTCTGGGGGAGTGTCACAGAGCAAAGTGCTGGAATTTGAGAGCAATGCACTCAGATCACGTTTATGTAGGGTGGGGGTTACATACACCCCCCTACAGCAGTTGTCATCCCCAGCAGTGGAAGGCCAGTAAAATAGCAGGTGAATTTTCCTGAGGGGCAATCTTCTTTGATTATTCCAAAACCTTAGAGTGCTATAGCACAACAGTATTATTACATATCAGACATCCACCTTCTTTGGCAACAAAGATCTTGGAAAGCTCAACAGTTGTTTTAAATCCTCCTTTAGTGTTTCAAAATATGGGGGGAAAAATTCTGCATGCATGGTTTTGTCTTGGTCCTGCTTGTTCTCTAAGCACACAACGATACTTACACCACTGTCTCAGGGGTATCCTGCAGCTCAAGGTTCTTTTTGCACAGATTTACCTCCAGTTACAGCACCTATCTCATGTAGCCTCTGCTTGACTTTCCCTTGGCCAAAAGGAGCTACTGAAGAATTTCATTCATTTAGCTCTTTGTTATTTCATAAAGTACCTTACATTTATTTTTCAAATGCTCTTACTGAACCAGCTTACATGGTCTCACATCCACTAACTTCTCTAAGCAAAGACATGATCTCTGGAGACCTGCCCAAAATCAAACAGGAAGATGGCATCAAAGTTGTGAGCTCTTGTTACAATATGCTGTTCTATGTTGCTTTGTTTCGGTGGATGACAAGGGTGAGACCATTGAAAACCTAATGATTTCTGGGTTTAGCCTACAGCACCAGAGTTTCCTGTAGCTATGCATTTATTCAGTAGCATTTAAAATGCAGTAGTCAGTACCCATTTTGTTATCTGAGATAGCACTGATCCCCATCTACAGACCATACTGGCATACACATGAAAATGTGAAGCAGAACATATTCCATGCATCTCAAGCCAAGTCTTAAGGTATTAGATAGATAAAAGTCCACAGAGGGAGCATGGAGACACGCTAGAGACACAGAAGTCCTTCCCATTTCAGAGATCTCTGCATCTTGGCTCCACACGGCTGTCACGGAAATACTGGAAGTTGTCCTTTTTTCTGTTAGCGTGTTTGGAGCTGGAAAAATTTTAGCTCATTTTTGACTGCTTTTCTGGTGGGGGGCTTTAAGTGGGAGATACAAAACCAGATAAGTGGAGAACAGAATGGCTCCATCCCTTCTTTTGAGAGGACAGAACACTTGAAATAACCAAAAGAGATATTCAGCACAGAAGTCTATCTTAATGCTATTTCAATATGCCAATAGGAAAAGGAGTCAACTGCTCCTTTCTCTTTACAGCTAAAAGATAATAAATAATGAATTCACCCGTTCCTGCTTTTATTCTCCTAATAGAACCCAAAGAAAAATAGCAGAGTCATGCAAGTCACCTTTGGTTGCCACACCTGGACTGGACTGAGGTTAGCAGCTTGGTCAGCAGCTTTTTTTTTATTATTTATGTACAGTTCATATGCCCACACAGAAAGGAAAAGGTGGATTACAATGGACTACTTTTGATATGGAAGCTTCTCAAAGATAATTTTGTTCTGTTACATTGTTCCTTGAGCCTTTTATCCTCAGTAATGTAGCATGACATTGGCATCAAATGTTAGTACTGTGCCAAAAAAATGCCTTTGGGAATGCAGTGCCTCGTCTCTATTCTTCCTTGCTTTTAACTCCTGTGCATTCCAAAGAGTCATTATGATGATTCTTTCCTACAGTTCATCTAGTGACTGGATCTGTAAGGAACATATGAGGAAGTTTAAAGCATTATGTATCTTCTGGAAAAATTTTGGCTTTAGCTGAATACTTCATATTTTGCATCCTTAACTCGAGCATAGTAATTTAAAAGCACTCAAACACAAAACCTGTTTTTTTCTAGTAACCAATATGGGAAAAAAATTTAAAATCTCATCCTATATAACTGACTTTCCATCTGTACAGAAGGACCAGATCCTTAGGAAAACAGAGATAACTGCTCCTTGAGTTCATGCAGTAATTGGCTTCAGGAATGTTCCTAATGATGTTCCTAAAGGCAATAATTCAGTAATTTGCTGGTACATTTCACAACCATTTGCTTATACCACAAGAAATTTGACCCTCAGGCATCCTGAATTCTGCAGAGACTGAACAAATCTCTTTTTAAGAATCTGGTCCCTCTATTTCTTCTCCTTACAGCTCCATGAATTCTCCATATTTGCCTCCAACTTTTTAACATTTTTGTATTGAAGCAATTTGGAGTTCTTTCTTTTTCTTGCTTGATTTTGTTGGCTTTTTTTGGTTTTTTTCCCCCATCCTTTTTTTCAATACAGCAGCAACTTTAGCAAGGCATTGAGAACAAACAAGAGCTTACCTCTGTGTTCCACAGAAGTAACTAGGGTGAAAAAAAAAGGACAAAAGGCTCTCCCAGACTGCAAGGTCAGTGCTGAGCTGTGCTGGTGATGCATGCACAGCCCAGTCCCTCACTGCAGAAGGGCACTGTGGTGGAAGAAGCCCTGAAGTGGTACAGGTTCTTCCAAGACACTGCCTCAGAGTCCCAGCCACAGACCAGTTTATGATGGCTCAGTCAAATGACAGCACATCTACAGAAACACTTCACAAACCGACCTCTAAAGTCTAATGGGAATCACTCTTGTAGTCATCCACCAGCAGGTCCCTGTCCAAAGAAACTCACTGTACAAAGGAACCAGGGAGGTTGCCAAATAAAGGCCTGGGAAACTTTGGGACAGAAAGAAGGATGATTTTTTAATCCTTAATTCTCCTTCTCAGAATCATTCCAAAAGACAAAACTGCTTGAGGTAAACTTTCCTGACTTTTACAGACACAAACCCACACATAAAAATTTCAGCTGTAGGGTATCTAAATTGCCAAAGTTTTTAGTAACTCAAAATGGACTCTTACAAAAGTTTTAGCAGCTACCAGCTCTGCCTACAAATCTAAGTTTAGAGGAAATACATTTAAGTGTTGAGAATTACAGCAGGACGGCTGTAGGACAATCCAGTCTGGTAGTAACAGTGAAGTTATAACCGAGTAGACTGTATATACAACAGCTGAGATGAACTCCAGTAAAACTTTTATGCCCTACCATAACATCATTATTTTCTTTTTGCTAGATGTGTCAGAGAAAAATGCTATCTAAGGCATTTGGAATTCAAGACTAGAAGCCCCAGAGATGGCTTTTGAAATGTGAAGGTGTGTGATAAATCTATCAGATAGTTCTGCAATTTTTGAAAGAGATGGATATGCCTTTTGTGCATATGTGCAGGAAAGATTTCTTTTTCCCACCCTATATAAGCTTTCTCTCCTACTAATATGCTGTTGAACACTAGCACTAAATACTTCAGTTGGCTAACAAGAAACAGAAAAACCACTACAAAATTTATAGACTGAAGAAAACTCAGCATTTCATACCAGTAAGTGAAATTACAATTTTGTCTTCATCTGCTATCAAAGTTAATAGCTGTGATTGTGCCACTAAACAGAGGCACAATTGAGAAGCACAGATAGCAAATACAAATATTTGTTATTTAGCACAAGTAACAATTTTTTTTTATTATTGATCATTCAAGAAGAATGTAGCTTATCAGTTATTTTCCCTTATAATGTCTTCTATATTGGAAAACATTTCACAAAATCAGAAAGAGTGCAACTGCATAAGAAGGGACAGCTTTTACCTGGCTCTATTTTACTTATAAATATCAGAATATCATATTAAGTTCTCTGTTACAAAACATTGCTGTTCACTTGCATCACAGTTGGAAAGTATGAACAAGTTTTAAAGCAAAAATATTTTGCAGGAATTTTTCTATTACTCTAATTGAAAATTTGTAACCACTGTGGCACAACACAATTTATTGCAGAACTCCTATTAAGCATCAACAAAATTGCTTTGCTTCAGTAATACAATAGCAAATAGGATTCAAAAGAAGTAATCTTATTTTTATCTAATTCTAGTAATTTGATTTTATCAGACCTTACTTATAGCTGTGGAAATCAGAGTCATAGCATTAAAGGATTCTACTTCACAAGCCAGCATAAATTGAAGTACTTCAGATTCTTCCTTGATATTTTTCAGATGAGAGTGAATAAAAATAATTTTGATGTATCCTGACCAAACTATTACTTTGTGTTCTCATCCACAACCTTCAGGACTTGCGACTATACAGAACAGCTACTTTGTTCTTGTATGTATAAGGCAATAGAAAGAACATGGCCCATCCAATCCTGGAGCATGCTGTGCTCTCTTGCTATTAATATTCAATTCTTGTGGCGGGGGGGTTGGTTGTTGGTTTTTTTTGGGTTTTTTTTCCACTCCTAGGAATACCATGCCAATTCAGTTAGCCAGTCTTTAACAGGGCTTCACTCTTCCTACCCTATTGCACACTTCCTCACACAGACACTGTAATTGAAATGGTCACAAATGCTGGCATGCTTTTTCACTAGAAAAGATGTATCTCTCTCTAACACCAGGAGAAAAGTAACACACAGATGTTTTACTGGAGAAATTTGCTATTGAGAATTTGCTATTGAGAACAAGCAATCCTGTTTTGGTGTCTGTCTACCTGATTCAGTTTGTGGCAAGCTCCTGGTTTCCCAGAGCATTCCACACCAACGTATTCTCCCTCTCATACACCTGAAAGGTCCATAACACTATCTGTGGTGGAACAGAAAAATGTGGCTTTTCAGGAATTGTAAGGGAAAAGGAACTGTCTTTTCAGGCCAGTTGTTTAGCCAATCTGGTTTGCAAAGACCATGAGTCCTGAAACAGGAGGCACAAAACTGCAATGATGAAAATTACACTTTTCATTTACTCAGAGGTATTTTCTAGTACCTTACAAAAGTCAGAAATTATTTCAGTGCCTTTTGAGAACTTACAAAGTAAAGATCTTGATGAAAGATAGAAGAGGAAACAAGCCAACTTTTTGCCTGAATGTTCTATAAAAAAATTTGCAACCCTTTAGTCAGCAAATTTCAAGGCTCTTGAAGAGAAAAATCCACTCTACAGAAATGAGGGGTTTATTCACGGTTTTACCACAGGTCATATCGGATCCAGGCAAAGAACATGCATTTGATATCTAGCCTCTCTTGTACCACATAGCATCACCTATCCAATTACAAATAATTTTAATATGTATTAAACATTTTAATAATGCCATAGTTGTTTTGAACCTTCATGAAATATTATAAAAGCTTTCTTCCCACAGAACACAGAATTTTGAAACTAAGCACTGGTAATTAGGTATAATGGGTTGACCCTGGCTGAGTGCCAGGCACTCACCAAAGCCACTCTGCCACTCAGCTCCATAGCTGGACAGGGAAAAGAGAATACAACAAAAAGTTAATGAGTTAAGGACAGGGAAAGATCACAAACCAAACACCATCTCAGGGAAAACAAGACAAACTGGGCCTGTTAACTGAGTTTATTACTAACAAAATCAGAGCAGGATAATGAGACGTAAAATCAAATCCTACAAACACCTTCCTCCTACATCTCCCTCTTTCTGGGCTCTTCCTCCTTCCCTGCAGAGGTACAGGATGACACTGAAGGGGGCTTATGGTCACTTCATCACATATGGCTCCTACTACTGCTCAGGGAGAGGAGTCTGTTCCAACATGGGGTCCCTCCCACAGGAGACAGCTATCTATGAATTTCTCCAGTGTGAGCTCATGCCAGGGGCAAGAGTTCTCCAGAAACTGCTGTAATGTGTGTCACTCTTCCACAGGGTACAGTTTTTCAGGCACAGCCTGCTCCAGCATGGGTCTGTCTTGGAGCCAGCTGGCCTTGACTCTGCTAGAAGCTTCCCGAAGCCACCCCTGTAGACCCCACTACAAAAACCCAGTCACACAAACCCCATACAGCATGATTATTAGCTGCACGCAATGCAGAAGGCAGCAGCAATCTTACATTTTGCAGATCTGTCATTAGTTTTTATCTTTTCTTTGCAGTAACAAAAAGAGCCCTGATTCTGTGAAATATGCCAGACAGCATCCACCACAACCCAGTGCCTTTAGAGAAAGTGCTATCAATTAGATATACATTCCAATTGTCACAGCTAAGCAATTTCTTAGACTAAAGGGATTCTGAGTGATTTCATGGTACAAGAAAAGATAGTTAATGTAACACAGAAAACTTACATTGTCACTTGAGGTGTCACATAGCAATTGAAAAGATTTCACTGCCCACTTGAAAAAATAAGAATAATCATGGAAAGGCTTCAGTGAAACAAAGATCTGTATGCCTCAGCATATAAAGGACTTGGTTTTTGTACAGAAAAAATCTCTGGGTCCATATATTCAGGGTTTTTTGCAAACAAAGCCCTAGAAACAGCAGTGCTCGGATTTAAATTGGATTTTGGAGGGCTCTTTTTCCTGTGGCAGACAGTCAGAAATCCTGCTGACTGTCCAATTTACAAGAAACAGATGATGTCATTTTGATAACGCTCCCTTCTAGGTTCACATACCCAAGTGTTCAGACAAATTCAGACTTTCTGCTTTCTGTGAAACATCCAGAAAGGTCAAGATACGAAAGACAGAAAGACAAGAAATGAAAGTACAGTACTTATCAACTCTGCATTTTAACATTAAGCATTAAGAGTGTCTGTATGTATATTCTGTTATGTTCAGAAAAATACAGCATATATTCTTGATTCCTACAGGTGTGAAAAAATAGGGTTCAAAATCACATCAACAGGAAAATGTTGCAATTGTAGTAAAGCATTTATTTATTTTAAAACATTATTACATTGCTAGAACATTATTTCAAAATAAAAGCCATAATATATTCATTCAAAACTAGGCTGTTAAGCATATATATTTAAACTCTAATTTTCATACACACAGTGAAAGAAATTTATATTTTACAAGTAGCAATTTTTAATAGACTTATGAAAAACATGTTTAAAAATAAACTGCCAAAATCTGTCTCTTTAAATATACAAAATACCCTTGCTGTGCTGAAGATACTTCCCTTAAAAGCCAAAAATACCTAAGTCAATAGCTGAGTCCACATCAAATCCTAGTGAAAACAGCAGTGACATAAAAATGTAAAAGCACTGTACAAAGTAAGTACAGCCTTTTTTGTCTCAGTACTGTACAAATCTGGTTTTGTTTTAAAAATGTTTTACAAAAACTGCTATTTTTGAACTTAACATCCTTTCCTATGTGCAGAAAAAAGTAAGCCACTGACATTACCTCTGTTTACTAAAATGTCTCCTTCTCAGAATTATGAATCAAAGAATTCAAAGGGAATTTTACCACTTATTTCAATGAGAGCAGGACTGAAACTTCTCCTCAGCATATCATTTATTAATCTCTCCTGGTTTTCCGCTGGTTTTATACTGCAAAATATTACAAATTCTTAAATACGCTTACTGGTGAAATCAGAACTCAAGTACTTCATATTACAAGGCTGGTGTATGGATTAGTTAATTGTAAAATGGAGTGTTCAATTAAAAAACCCAACAGGAAATAACGCTGCATGCTTTTTAATCAAGAACCCTTTCTCTTCTCTTGCTTCCTTTAAAGTCCTTTCTGGCATTTTTTCTGGAATGAGCTTTTTAAGAAGGTGCGGTATCCTGGATCATCCACATATTCATTCTTAAAGCGAGAACTCAATACTCTCTGCCTTTTCTTCTCTCCCAAGATAATATCTGCTCCATAAAATGTGTCTTCAAATCTCATGTCAGAAGCTGTAGACTAAAACCAGACATTAATTACACAGACATACAATTTTTATCTTTCCATATTTTGCATGTCCTATTCTGCATTAAATTCTCTATGTCTGTAGTGCTCATTGGAAACACATAAATAACATCTGTTGTTAGTCTGGATTTTATCCAGGGATCACACAGTCATGATAATTCTAGGTGAGAAAACAGGAAGTGATGCAACTATTGGGCAGGTTTGATCCTAGCAGAATTATGTAATATTCACCACCTTGTATTATTCAGGAAAGTTTTAAATGCAAGGTACTATGTCATGTATGCCTGAAAAGAAGCCTGGGTACTGCCTAATTTGCAAAGAATCAGGGTCACAGTTTGGTCACCCGTCACCAAATTTACACCAGTTGGGAATCCCCACTAACAAAGCAGTGGAACAACAAACAGCAAGCCATTTGGGTAGAATCAGAGGCAAAATATTTTGGACCAACTTATACTGCTGGAGTCATGGAAGAACTCCCAAGATTAAGAAAAACATCATTTAGAAGAAACTAGTGTCTTTTACTTCAATAAATAGAAACAGGATCATAGACCATCTTTAACTTTCACTGTGTTCAGCACAAGGAGAGGAAGGAGGTGTTGGGCATGGCTTGAGGACTAACCTGTATATTTCTAGTTTTTAAGGCACTAGTAAAAAATCATGCAGAAATTTCAATAACTGTTGGTGTGGTTTTTAGTCAGGTGGCCAAATTTAATGTTTTAAATCTATAGTTAACTTCTTAATGAAGTTAATATACAAATAAATAAAAAGACATTGATTTCTAAAAAATAAATTTTAAAAACAATATCATAAACCCCATTATTATTATTCTTATTATTACCCTGCATTCTAAACAAAAAAAAAAGTCAATGGTATGCTTTCCAAGTATAATAAAAAGCCCCATTAGATGGTTCTTTTAACATTTTCCAAGACATTTTAACTCTAATCAGGACACTGGAAGATTTGTGCATTTATCCCAAATTCACTGACATAAAGGTTTCCTAACCTAGAATGTTTGACCAGTGCACTTTACATCAGAAAAAACTGTCTTAAGACAGGTAAAAACAGTCATCTCCTCCAACAAATGTATGGAAGTACTTTCCCTTTTCAACCTCTATGAGTTACACTCTCTGTGAGGTTCAACACTTTTCCACTAGGCATACATATATAAAAATGTAGCTGGTGGATGTTGCTTGAAACAACAGGAAACTTAAAAAAAAGCAGCAAAGATTTGGTTTTAAACCAAAGACTAGTGAAATGCTGATAAATCCTGCCAGCAACATTAATGAGTTTTGATCAGTTATATTGTTTCTTACAAGAAGTTAATTGCCTTTTTAGTAAATTAAGGCTTTTAAAATCACAAAGCTCTGAGAAGCTGAAAAGTTTCTAAAAAACAATATCTGTTATAAGTAAACTGAAAGAACAGAATGTCTGTCAAATTAAATGTTTACTAACTTGGTCATTCCTGATCTGACAGATCAAACAAACACGATGTCCCTTTTAGGAGAAAAGATTATGTCTGACAACAGCATTTGCCTGTACTGGAGGAACAACTAACCATCTCACTAGCAAATGGAGACACATCCTAATTGGGCTGATTTAGCCACTCTGAAGAGCACAGGCTTCACAAAACATGAGTCTGTTTAAACCGAAAATCCAAAATAAATCCTAGTACAGTGTTATTGGTCTTTTGAGCATATACACATATTACAAAGTTAACATCAGCAAATACTCACTAAACGTGCTTTTACTCTCTTAGGAAGCTCTTCATCCAGTGTATATATTTCTTCTCTCTTCATTACTATTTGAGAACCATCTTCAAACTCCACCTAATTAAAAAAAAACCAGAATTTGAAAATAAAATAATAATTAACTCTTGCAGGAAGTTCTTGGAAATATTTCCATATGAAAATATATATGTAAGCAAAGAAGACATATACAGACATTTTGCTATCTGTTTTAGCACAAAATTAGGCTGAAACGTAAAAAATATTATTTCTTCGAATTTGCAACATATACTTCATTGGAAATAATACCTAAGCAAAGAGACTTCAAAATCAGCACTGACACATATATAAGGAAGTAAAAGTTTTTAGATTAGGAATGCTGAACAGTAACAAGACAGGCAACATTATTTTGAAGGAGTGACAGATTAAAATGTCCTTGTGTCATTTTTATTTGTCTCTAATTCTTAACTTGCTTCTGATAAATAAAAAATTAATTTTAACATCCTGTGATTCAAGGTTGAGGAAGACCATGTCAAAAGAAAGTGTGAGTGACAACTAAGGAAATACCAGTTAACAGAATTTTATTGAATCTGATGGAATTTCTTTTAAATGCTCTGTTCAGAAGATGAAAAGCTTTATCATGCTTAGGTTTAGATTTAATCCAATATGAACCCTGTTAGCAGAAAATGAGAAAGGAAATGTAACTAGGTGTGAGGAATGTTAAAATGCTGAGGCTTTGAAGCATTTAAGCTTTTTCAGTAGCTGCTGACTTTTTCCTCTAGTTTAATACTTCATCTAACAGTTGTGAACTTCAGCTATTATCTGTGACTGCAGTTTAGCTCCCACAGAAATGATAATTTATATTTTGGTATAAAAATTAGAAGTCCCATTCTACATCCTTAGGTAATTTAATGAGACTATGTGAATGACAACAGCACACTTGGCTAGAAGAATAAGCACATGTACAAACATAGGAGAATACTGATTTATCAAAAGTATTATTACAGATACAAATGAACAATCATGCATTTGAATTTGTAAATGGACTGTGTTTTTTTCAAATTAAAAGCTTGCTGTAGCTGAGTATGTCAGATTGATATGTGAACAGCTGAAAAATCCATATATCCATTCTCAAAAGCCAGGATACAGACTATGATCTATTAACTTCCTTAAAACCAATTTTTCCACTGCAACTAATAGGGCTGCACAAATCTGGAATGCATTTAAAATGCATAGAGCACACAAATGGATAATAAAATCACAAGAGTCATCCTTACTCCTTTCTGCTCCTGTTACTAACCCCATAAGCCTACTCTGTTAGCAGTATGTTAGAGGAACTTAAAGGTCAATTTGCCTTAATCTTGTTTAATTAAATGATGGCAATGCAGGGTGCAAGAACAGTCTTTCTGCTATTCCTGCTCCTTCCTGCACAATACATTTGGTAATATTTTTGCATATTACAGTTGGTAATAATGTTTTTTGCATCCCTGGTGAAAAAACTGGGTAGGAGATTAACTCTGACATTCCATGTGATAAGAAAATCTCTTCTTAAATGGTCAGTATATTTGTTTTTACTCACGGTGTGCAGTAGGATGCAAATATTCCATACCAGAGAATGCCATACTTGCAGTATGAACTATATTGCACATTTAAAATGAAGAGTAAGCGGCAGTTCTTTAGGTATAATCCAGCATACCACACTGGAAATAATTTGCCTACACTGATAGTAAACACAAGAGCTTCTCTAAGACTTTCAATAGCATCATGATTCATGCAAAATATAAACCCACAATTCCAAATCGCTCCAATTCAATTCAGATTGCAGATCTTACATTTCAAATCATCATTTTATCCAGTAAGTTATTTCACTTGGATTCTGCTGCTATATCATACTGTGTGATGTTACTATCTTCATGAGATTTTTTCTATAAGCACATCATAAATTGAAGGAAAAACTGTCAAAAAACAATTAATGGAGTGAATGGATAATTTAATAAACTCTAACTCAATTGCAAACCTCAATATAAGAAATCATCAAGAAATCAGCTGTAGATCACCTTAATAATTTCACTTGAGCATCTGCTTCATTTGGCAGGTTTAGCTCTGCTTAGGGATTGTGTAGGATACTGGCTGACAAATGAAAACTGTATGATACAAATTCTGGTGCATTTTGCCATAGCTCCTGCATGCTCAAGTACTGCTGCATTTGGTACAAATGTCTGATGAACATGACAAAAATTCACAGAATTTTTTAACTAAAACAGATTTGCCTTATGAGATCTAAGAAATCATGCAAAAGACTGGGTAAGAGAATCTCAAAGGTACAACACAGATCACACCAGATGAAAATAAACCTTTGTGTATGTGTGAGTCCTGGGAGCTTTTAGATACTGTTCAGAAAGACCAGAGTAAGAACTACTAGTATGTCTTGAAGTTAATCTTGCACCCTTCCTGTCATAAACTTTTTGCAGTCTGTGGCCACAGGCAGCCTCCTCTCTCATCCTGAAGACGAAATACTTGCTTGTCTCTACAGTTCTATGTATTGCAATATGGGCTCCCTCTAATCTTTAAACTCTGTAATTTCCCACCATGATACAGATTGTTAGAGGCAATTTACAGGAATTTATGTTTGTTATGCTGAGGAACTCTAAATCTTGCTGAGCCTCCACATTGTTTTGACTACGTCAAATTCCTTCAAATATGAAAGAAAACAACATTCATCTAATTTACCTCACAATATTCCTCAGAAGACTAGCTGTTAAAGATTAAACAATTTGAAGATAAATGTTACTATAGAAAAATAATCTTCATACTTTATAAAGAATTTTCGACCTTCACAACATAATACAGCTGCTAAATATAAGGGATGAGGTAAGATTTAGAGACTAGTTCAAGACTTTAGGCATTTGAGTGCTTGAATTCGATTGCAAGTCATTGGAAAAGTGAGAAGGTCAATGCAACAAGTAATTTGGTTTCCCTGTGCCTTAATTTATCTAGAGATATAACAGTAAATTTGCCATTTTGGTACAGTAATGTGAGGCCCCCTGATGAAAAGAGTTACATAAGTGAAAATGATTACATATATATAAAAGAAATGGATCTAGATTATCATTCTTTCAGAAGTGCTATTATTATTGTGATTGTTTTATTGCAGTTTCTACCATTCACCTGGGTACTCAAAGCTGCTGACTGATTTTTCTCAAAGGCAAGCTCAAAAAAAACAGTAATTGTTACTCTGAAATCAGAAGTCAGCTTTTTAGCTTTGCCTTCAGTGTTCAGTTCCCTTTTGCCTTTGCTGAAGATAAAATGCTCCTTAGATTAATTAATGAAAAAATGCCTCAGACAAAAGAATGTTATGTTTTTCTTCCTAATGTCTCCCCTTCCAACCTCTTATGAAATGCCTGAGGTTCATTGCAGGCTCATACAATACTTAATTTTATGTCATTAATCGTATAATTAGCTGTGAACTTACAAAATGAAAGCAAACAACCTGCAGAAAATAACAAATGTCATCTTTCAATCTTAATTTACACCTGTTTGACCGAGTTCTAAAAGAAAGCAAGTAATTTTCTTTCTGTAAGTAAATTTCTGAAATCTCTCTCCCAAACAGCGCACAGCACTTGCTACCGTTAGAAAGTTTTACATATTAGTTAAAGTGTGGTAACAGTTACAATAAGAATTCATGATACGGCCTTTCCAGTCTTCTTCCTTTCCAAGTGTGGCTGGCCACGCCAATGCTAGAGCCAAATGAGCAATTTACAATGAAGACATCTTAGCAAGCGCATGGTAATAAACACAGATACTCACCTGATACATGTGGGCTGTATTTGTTCCCAGATACTTTGCACCATACAGTTTTCCATCAGGCCATTTCACTTGGACAACCTCTCCCTCTGCAGGTGGACCCAGCCTTAGGCAATCTCTGCTCTATTTAAAGAAGATGGATTCTCAAATCAGTGAGTGAGCCACTGCACTGAAATTACCACTAAGATGCTTTTACAACTTGGTAATTGGAAAAGATTTATTACCATGCATGTTTCAAGTTTTATAATCCTGCTAATGGCCTAATCCTAATGTTAGCCCTTATGAAAATTAAATACTGACCAGAAAAACCCTCTTTACAGCTTGATGCTGCATTGGCAAGACAACATATACATAAATCAGATAGCTATCAGCAACTGTGATACACTTCGACCAAAATTAATTTCTAGCACACACTGAAAATAAGGATCACTAAAGTGCAATTGCATATGTGCAATGTTTTCTCTTTTACATATGCAAGTAGTTCATGTTTCGTTAACCACAGCACATTTTTTGCTGGATGCTATCTTTGCTGACTGAAACATACATGGATCAAACCATAAATGGTGAGAATGCCAGTAAGTTTTTTGCTTAGCTGATGGAGAAACAAAAGAATCCAAATGCTTGTGAAATAAAATTAGGGGAAAATATTTTTTTCTGTAGGACATAAAGCACTTTTGTTCCAATGGTTTGGTCAACTTTTGTGCCTGACTTGTTGAGCACATCAGAGCATCAGTAGCTGCAACATGTTCTTCCGATATGTCTCAGTATGACCTACATGACTCATTTTCAGAGCACACCAACCACAAACTCATAACAGCAGTTGCTCACATGAGAAAAAAAGAAAAGGACCCAAAAATGATATGGCACATCTGGGCTCATCAATTCTCTGCTCAAATCCTCACTCCAACAAAGGCATCTCTCCTTCATAGTGACTACATCACAAGACCTGTAATGTAAATTACTGCTAACTGAGTGGTATTCTCCTGGGTGTGAGAGGACTTAGTGACCACATTACCTGAGCTCATAAATGGTCTACAGTGGGAGGAGAGAAGATAAAGACAAGGACACAGGTATAAGGACTCAGTGACAGGACCTGGCGCTATCTCAGGTTGCCACAATACTATCACTGTTTTCTTAGATTTACATAGAATAACTTAGAAAAATATTTGTATTTTGAGTTGAACAATTCACTTCCAACAGAGGCCAATGATCATCATGACAAAGAACTTAAAATGTGGGAGCAAAAATGCACTCCAGTGATCCTCACTTGGACATTATCTTGATGTAATATCATTCTAGCCAAATCCAACCTTTACAAACTGATTTTAATCACACGTATCTTAATCCATGAGTTTCATTCAACATGGGATAAAAGAAATTAAAAGCTGGATTTTCACAGAAACACTTTCTTGCATGACAATACTGTCTCTGTCACCCCTCAGGTGTTTTGCAAAGGCTTTAAAATATGACCTCTGTGTTTGCCCAGCAAAGGTTGCTGTGATAAACACAGAAAGTATATCCTTTCAATGTCACCATACATTTGGAGTAGGCAGAATTACTGTATTACCCTTCCCAATACTTTCAGGAGAGGCAGGAGGAAAGGGGAAAGGATAGCTGCTGCAGTAGAATAGTTATGATTTTGCAGGGGACAGGGATTACTAAATGCTATCATGGCTCTGACTATAAATTAAATTAGACTGTATTCTTAGTTGTTCTCTCCTTAGTGATGACTGTCAAAGTGGTTACTGTCATTATGATACTTCTTCTGCTTTCTATTTATTGCAAAAGTAGAAAAAAGGAGCCTTGGCTAAGTGTCTTGAAATGAACTTTTAAAATGCATCATGGAATGGAATAAATTTCCTGAAAACAAACAATCTAACAACAATGTCAAGCCTAACATTAATTTTCCAAGAACAAAAGCCCAGCATGAATTACTCCCTTTGCAACTTCCACAAGAAAAAATATCTCACGGACTCTAGGATAGCTAATGGAATTGCTCATTTGGAAAATTAAGAGTCCTCATGCAAATAACCAGACAAATGACAACCTCATTCTTCATGTATCATCACAATGTTTTAGTCTATGGAACAGTATTTGGTAAATTGGTACTAGTTCTTATTAATTCCTACCAGAGCTGCTACCTTTTATTTTTCATAGGATCATAACCATTTGAGATTCTCTTTTTACTACACAAATAATTTTTACAATTTTTTTCTTGGGAATGATAAGATCCATTTCTTAGACTGACAAAGTGGCAAAAATGCAACCTCACTTTTTTCTCATATAACAAAAAGTCAGACAGCATATGGTTGGTATAACAATCCTTCAACATCCCCATACCAGCTGTAAATAACATACAGTGTGGGCTCAATCTACAATCAGCTTATAAACCATGCACATTTCCCATACAATTACATAATGTATTTCCATCTTTATAGAAATGGACAAATCATGCCCATCTGTACTGGAAATACAATTCACTTATATGCCCAGTTTCACATTCCTGCTTTTGCAGAGCTCAGAGCTCCAACTCCAACCATGACTAGCTATCTCTAAAGATGAATACTTCAAGGCCTCCCTGGACCATTAATTCAAGCATTCAACAACTCTCACAGTGAAAGAGTATTTTCTTAAGTGACGAAAAATCCTGTGCTGAGGAATTTCCTGTATTTCAGTTGGTACCTGATGTCTTTATTCCTGTCATTCTGCATCACCAAGAAGTGTGTGGCTTCATCCTCTTTACTTCCCACAACACATGTTGACATATTTGGATGAGATCCTTCTGAGTCTACTGCTCTCCTGAACAGTCCCAGCTCTGTCAGTTCCCTCATATCACAGATGCTTCCGTTCCTCCATCACTTTCATATCCTTTTACCATATTTGTTCCTCTATGTCCACATCCTTCTTGTCCAGGTAAGACCATAATTAGACACATTACTGCAGATATGGTCTCCCCAGTATTAGGTTTACAGCTATTCAAAAAGACACTTCAAGTGCATAACCTGTAAGTAATAATAATAATAATAATAATAATAATTCTGAAAGTTTTCTTGTTTATTAAAGGTAGTACATTCTGAGTTTAGAAACATTTATTTTGGAATTCATTATATACACTAAACTAAAATAGTAAGCAATCTATTTGCAATAGATTTTGGAATCCATTTTGAAATACTTGGGCTGTCTTTTATGCTGTCATGAAGGAATTCACATGCAGAGCACTACAGATAAAAAAGACATTTTTTCTATTTTTCTTCACATTCTGTTGTTTTTACCAGAGAGGTTGGTTTGATTTATTAAGGCCAGACACAGAATTTGCAAGTAACAAATCCAATTGCAGTGGCAGATGATGGTTCCCACAGACTAGGAACTGTGGAGTTACACTAAGAAAATAGAAGGAAGACTGCACCTGAAGCATGCACTGGAATCCAGGAACTTGAAATGTTGCGATCATGATGCTTGAAGAAAATATCTTCAAATACGTTCAAATGCTTTCCCCTAAATTAAGGCAAAGAGGTACAGATATTCTGGTCTAAGATGGACTTACTAACTGTTGAGACTATTTTCCTAAGCCATTAAAAACTGATGAACCTTGGATGCCAACAATTTCATTTCAACAATGTTTCCCTGATTTTCTGGTTACTAAATCAGCTATCTCAAACTCAATATTTTTTTTTATTGTACGACTATAAGAGCCTTTGACTTCTTTTAGATTTCATCCAAATGAGCCAACTGAAAACAAGTATCTACTCCGTGAACCTCTATATAGGCTTGCAGGATCAGTGTTCCTTCCACTGTAAGCCAAGCACAGGTTTGACTCCACCTGATGAACTTGAAAAGGTACCAGTCTATGAGCCCTGGTGATATGCAACCTAGACTCCAGAGGGAACTGGCTGGTGCTTTTCCCAAGCTACTCTATCATATTTGAAAATTCAGAGTAGTCAGACAAAGTTCTTGGTGACTGTAAAAGGAAACATCTCTTCTATTTTTTTAAATGAGAAGAAAGTATAGTCAGGAAAATACAGACCTTTGAGCTTCACCTCTGTGCATGAGACAATCAAGGAGCAGATTTTCATGGACGACATATTAAGGCACATGCAAGACAAGGAGGTGACCCAAGACAGCCAGCATGGCTTCGCTAAGGGCAAATCATGCCTGACTGATCTAGAGGCCTTCTGTGATGGTGTCCTGGTTCTGGCAAGGACAGGGTTAATTTTTGCAGTAGCCAGGAGGGGCCATGGATAGGGCCTGGAGGTTATTCTATATAGCCTCATGTCATTGTTGGGCACAGGGGAAGAGACTCTCTTCTGTGGAGAAGGAGTTCCGTCCAGTCAGTGTGGCACAGGATGCTGTCTGGTACTGTCTACTGCTGGGGAGAGCACTGGTCACTGTATCTCAAAAACTTGTTTAAAAATAGGAAAATTTGGCCAATATGGCACCTTTTAGGGGAGATATAAACCCAACAGTAGACAAATGTTTAAAACTGCTGCAGAAAACAATAATATTCTAATAGAAAACCACCAATAAGTCCATTCAAATCCAGGAGTCCATCACATCACCTGGCTCTTGTTAATGGTTTGGATGACAGCTGATTCCACCCTAACTCAAGAGAGCATACATGAGGTGTGATGATGAAGATCCCCAACTTGATCCTGCGATTGATAACTTAAGACTAGTGTGCTTGCTTCCAAAGCTGCTTTTTCCTCCCCTCATGCATAAGCATTCTGTAAAATGTCTCCTATCAGAATGAATAATATAAATATTCATTTCGATCAGATCAGAGTGGGAGATCAGTAAACTCAGTTCTGACATCTGCGCTCTTACAGTGAGCTTACTAGGGGAGAAAAGAATAAAACATTACAAGGTAAAAAACATTTGCAATCCGTAAGTAGCAAGTCTGAAGACCTTTCTCTAAAGCTAATGACTATTCCTGAGACATTTTCCTAAACATAGCTCTAAAAATTCATATATATAAAACAACCCCAATACAATAAAGATTAAGATTTCTTTTCCTATGCATGAAAAGAGAAGGCCAACAACTTGGAAAGATGTTGAAGAAAAAAAAATTATGGCATACAGTATTAAATGTGAATATTCTCTGCAAGTCTTCTTGAAGGTTACTCATATTCACCACTAACTCATCTGAATAAGCATAAATATTTTTATTATTGTGTTAAAGCAACTTCCTTTCTAGTGGGGGCAGAGGAAGCCACAGAGGCTGCTTCTGAGAGAGAAGCTCATCAGAACTTCTACTATGTCCAGCAGAGCCAATCCCTAAAGGCTGTGACAATGGACACATTGGCTGGCCCAATTAGAGAAGTTAGCAAAACCTCTGTGATGACATATTTAAGAAGGAAAGAAGGCGCGCAATTCCTTTCTCCCTCTCCTTGGAGGGATGGGGGAGGGCCCAGCCAGGCCATGCAGCCAGGAGCCCCGAGACTCAGGCTGGGAGCAGCCAAGGCCAGAAGCAGCTGCTGCCATCCCGATCTGCGAGTGGCCACGTGGCCAGGATGCGCAACTGGGGTGGCGCCCCGTGGTGGCTGGCATCTCAGCATGGCTCGCAATTAACTTTACTCTCTTAGCTCCTTATAGCCAGCTGTGCTGCAGACAAAAGGGCGGAAGTGGCGGCAGCAGCTTTTCCTTTCAATGGCCCACACGAGGAAAGGCGCTGAATGGAGCCGGCACCGCGGCAGCTGGCAGAGTTCCTGCAGCACTGGCAGGGACCATGTGACCAGCAGCGAGAAGCATGGAGAGCAATTCCCCGATGTGGACCCCGGTTGGGATCAACCTTTCAGCGCTGCAGAACTCTGTAGAAACTTTCCAGTTGATACAACTTGAGAATAAATGAACCTGTGGACAGCAATTCTCTCCTGAGTCAGAAAAAAGGAAAAGGTGAAAACACGCGGGTGCAACAATATGGTGACACTAAGGTTGGTGAAAAGGAGGGAGGGAGAGGAGGAGGTGCGCGCGGTGTCGTTGCTGAGATTCTTCTGCAAGCCATGGTGAGGACTATAACACAACAAACTGTTTCCCTGTAGTTCATAAAGTGCATGAAGCGATGAAGCATTCACCTGCAGCCCATGAGAAAAAGGTGCTTGCACTAGAGTGTGTGGATGCTGAAAAGCTGTAATCTGGTGAGAGTCTTGAACAGAGAGAGAGCAGGAACCTTGCTTCCAGACATAGAGGAAAAGGACCCTTGCTTTTATACTAGAGCACCTAATCCTTAAAAACAACATCCTGTGAACTAATGGCCTAAGAAAAAAACAGTTGTGGGATAACTGCTTTGCCCATGGGAGGGTCGGGTGGGACTGCTACTCATGAAAATTAGAACCATGTAGGAGAAATTCACAGAGAGCTGTCTCCTGTGGGAAGGATCCCACAGCATAGCAAAAGAAACTCTCCCTAAGTGAACTGAAGGAAGATTTTTACAAGTGACAGACTGACTAAAACCCCGGATTTGTCTCCCTGTACTGTCGGTGGGAAAGAAAGAAGGGGTGGGGGGAAAAGTGTTCTAAATGTTTATTTTAGTTTTCATTATTCTCTTTCAATTCTGTAATTTGAATTTTGTCATTCTGTCAACTTAAACCTTCTAAGTTTTTGAGCATGTTTTCCACTTAAAGTTTTTCCTTCACAATCCTTACCTCAAGTCATGAAACACCCTTTAATTTTTGTTTTCCTCTCCTCTGCTCAACTATAGCAGAAGAGAATGAGTCAATTTTTCATGGGTGCACTGGCATTTAGCCAATGTCAAACCCATGACACTTGTATCACTGTCTACAAACCTGAGGTTTACATTCATCAACTGGCATAAATTTAAAGTAAATTTTTATACAGGCAGAATAACCTCCTCTTTTTCTAAACCATTTAATTCTTTTGGAATGAGTTAAACAAGTTTCAGATCTACCACATCAGTAACATTCTTCCACCCAATTCCCAGGGGAATGACTCTACAAAATCCGTAACACAGAGCAGTCAACTGTCATCAAGCATTAACTAAGAAAACAAATCCGGCTGGCACCTCTTTCTTCAGGAGTGTTTTAACTGAGCAATCCCAATCCTATGAACAACCTCAGGAGCTACTGTTTTATCTTCCTCAATACTAATAGAACTGTTTATCTATTTAACTGGCAGACACTGTACTGAGCTTTGTTATTTTTCAAATCATTCTGGTTTAGACTGTATTCAAAATAAATTTTTTTTGTTTGCTTAAATTGTATTCAAATTATGGTATTTTCCTCAGTGTCATCTAGCAAACGTTTCTGTGTCGCCTTGACACTCCTGGCTTTCACTTCCTGATTTGCTTTGTTTCAAAAACAAGGTACAAAATGCTCCACTGTTTATTGAAATTGTTGTCAAATACCACTGATAGTATAATTGACATAAACAACACAGGTTAGAAGTGGTTAAGTGTGACTCTTGCAACAGGTTTTGTGAACTAGTAACTACTTCTAATCTGTTTTTTGCTGTATGGCATTGTAAACATAGCAAGAAAATAAAATATACAGAAATCTAATAAATTATTTCACTTAATGGTAATGGATTAGAATAAAAATACACAGAGCGTGACTGGGATTATTTTTCCTGAGATGCTATCAGTTTAAAGATAGTTGAAATGTTAGCTCAAACATGGTATTTGTAACAATTATTTTAGCTGAATGTAATTCTCATCTTTCAAAGTCACTCATTATTTCTGTATCATATGACACCATAACCCTCTAGGAAGATATATTTCAATCACTCAACAGCAGTTTTCCAGAAAGACTGTGTAAGAATCTATTTCACAGTGCTGCCACAGCTTTCTGTATTAGAAAGTTCTTCCAACTTTCCAACAGTATGTTCTTGTCCATGCAATCAGGCAAGATGGAATGGCAAAAGGCAGAGGTAAGCAGAAGCTTGGCTTCAGCCCCACAGTATGCCTGGTGAAACAGATCCTTTCTGTATTGTTCCACCCCTGCTGCAGAGGGGCCATGGCACAATATTTTAATCCTCCTCCTGGCAGACTGAAAGCTCATAATCTAGCCCTGAGGTTACAAAGATCAAAGAGAAGCAGATATTGAAAAGACTGACTAAAGAAAACTCAAATTCTGTAATTGCACTAAACTTGACTTTCCTACCTATCTACATATTATTTTTACTCTAAATCATACTGTCTTCATAAATTTATACATATTGTTAGAATCAATCAGAGAAACAGAAATTGTTCATTTTCTGTCATCCCCTGCATTTCTTAAATATCTAAGAATAGTGCAAACCTTACTGTTAGGCTATCTAACCACAATTTGCAAAGAGAATGCCATTGTATTGACTTTTATCCTAGAAATATCATGGTTTCTGAAAAATAACTTTAAATTAATGCACAGTCTCCAAAACTCAAAACACCAAAAACCTCTGTCCTCTTATATTTGAGAAACTGAAATGCACTTTACAGCAAACTGCATTCATAACACATTCATTTCAATTTAAAATAGATTAGTATTCTTCTGTTAATCACAAAATTAACAGTAACTTCTCACAACACAGACAAAACACACTAACTACATCTGATTTTCACTGGTAAGACTTAAAGTGGGTTTCTAGTCCCTAGATTTTAAACATGAAAAAGTAAGAAAAAATCCAGGCCTGATTATTTGGCTTTTGCACAGATACAGTCCTCATGGTTACTCCAGCTGAACTGCAGGATTAGCTATTATATTTTCCCCTTAAATTAGGACCTGTGTTAAATTTACTACCCTACCTCATTGCTACTAGGATACACATAATGAGATAGTGCTCCCTGTATCACCAACAGAAACCAGATGAAGATGGTTTAACATGGAGGAGTGCAGAAGCAATGCCAACAGCACAAGGTTGCCATAACATCAGGAAGTGGCCTTTCCAAGGCCATTCTGTAAAAGAACTTCATCCAAATTTTCTTCTCTGACTACATTCCTTCAGCTAATATTAATTTTCAACACGAACGCTAGTGATTAAGCTTCCACAGTCCTGCACACTGGTGATTGTTTCATAAAAGGAGCATGACAAATGCAATTACAACCAATACCTCCAATTTAGAAAAGCTGACCATACAGAAAAATATCACATCACAAACTCTGAATATATCTACCAACCCCATTAAAGTGCAAGTGGAGAAACAAATTGTGGAAAATCTCTGAAACAACCACTAATCTCAATAGACTGCTGAACTGTTTTTCTTTCCAAAGCTGATAGGATATACTAGTTGATGCAAATTTTTAGAAATACAAAATTAGGTCTCATGTGTTCCAAGACAATTTGAATGGAAAGGAGAGTGGTAGCTAATTTGTCACAGTCAGATTTTTATCTAAACAGGAACAGCAATTTACACAGTGCATTAGCATTTGAAAGAGAAGGCCTGATTCCCAGGAGTGCAGTTCCGGCTTTGAATTGATATAAATTCAGTGAAATCACCAGATTAACAGAATAGTTACTGTAATTCAACAAATTTAGCTTTGAATCACGAAATGGAGTATAAAAATACTTCAAATTGACGTATAATATGTTGTCTTTAAAATATTACTGAATGTTCTCCTACAAACTGAATATATGCTTTTACAAAGGAAAACTGGAATATAAATGGGACCATTCATTCTCACATAAATCTAAAAATTTCTTATTTTCTATCCAGCTTAGAAAGTTACTATTTTAACCATTGCATTGCCTTTCAGTGAAGTGTTAATAATATAAATTCATGCATAATGCTAATTGATAGACATAGTTTTCCAGAAGACAACTCAAACCACTGCAGAATGCAACTTAGGATGTCCAGGGTGGTACTGGGCATCACAATAAGGCACAGAAGAGAGGACACTAAAGGGTACAATACACTATTATAGGACAAAACTGAGTGTCAGCAGTAGGAAGATGAAGTTGCCAAGGACACCCAGATGTCTAATTAGCTATGAGGAACAAGGGTTCTGCAGTGCAGCAGAAAATCCTATCTTATGCTTACACCAAAGTCAGATGAGACTGAACGCTACAGTAGTGCCTCCTATCCTGCCCACCTGTATATTTGCTCCCTGTGAATCCGTTACAGTTGGATAAGTAAAAAGACCAGCTCATGTGCTGCTCCTGCCCCTTCCTTGGGATGCAACACAGACACGAAGGAAAATATGAGTTTTCCAACACCTCCTCCACTGACCCCCGGTAAGTCTGGTAATAACCTTCTTCTGCACTACAGTATTGTAAACTAACAGATGAAAAATTTCTACAATTCCTGGATTTCCCCAGAAAAGAGGTGGGAGGTGAAAAAACTCTCCTATCCCAATCCCAGCAGTCCCACCTTACCTCAAAGATTCCTGTGCAAATTCTAGTGATTTCACCATGCTCTATAGGCTCATCACAGCTGTACTCATTGTGGCCCCAGGCAAGGACACACATTGCCTTTGCAAGTGGAAGAAATGTTGTAATATATTTCTTTCTCTCACCTGCCTCACTGCAAAGTCAGCCATCTTATCATGAACTGCAAAGTAATGATTTATCTTCCATTTTGTTTCTCCTACAAGGCATTATGCATTACCTCTCCTGTGAGGCATTAACTTCAACTCATCTAACATCATTATTGTTAGGATCCATAAAGCATTTCATCATAAAGGGGAAAGGCTATTCTACAAGGAAATGGTACAAAGATAATACTATTTGAGGCTCTAATTTGCCTATTAGCTGTTCGATATTCATTTTTTATGCTTATCTATTAAGTTGCCTGTCTTCCTGCTGTAATAGGAAACAAAAAAACAAGAGCAACAGAAAAATTATTCATACTCTCCATAATAAAGTGAAAGTGACTCACTTAAATCAAGAGTGATAGTACTGTACAACAAGTTTTAGATTAAAATAAGACTACTACATCTGTTGATGCTTTGTAGCTTCAAGAGTTAAACAATGGAATAAAACCCTTTAATCTGTAGCCTTAGACCTTAGTTTTTCATTTTGAAATAGCTTGATTTTAACTTACTAAGAGCACAGTTTTCAAAACAGGAATTAATTTGTATTAGTATCCAGAAGATGCAAACAATTAGTCACATGTAAAAACAATACTATTCTGTGTATCAGCATTTGTAAATCTAGTGAAAAAGTTCACAACTACAAAAATGTGTTAAAATAAATTTTCCCTGTTCACAAACTCAAAGTAAATTCTTCATAACATATATAAATATTAAAACTATTGGAGTATTTCACAGAATAAGTATGTAAAATCCTATACAATCTCTACAAATCCATCAAGCCAGAAAAAAAAAAACCTAAGTTTTTTCTGAAATATGTCATGCAGCTCTCAAATTTGTTTTCCAAAATTTTTTCAGAATTACTTGTCAATGATCAAATCATACAACTTGCTGAGTAGTGAGTTTAATTACACAGCAATATTGTTATGCTACAAAAAACAAATGTACCAACTCAACATGAATTACACATTATTCAGTTTATAGACTCAATGTCACAGCTAAGAAACCTTTTGGAAAGCTGCTAAACCAATTATAATTCATTATGTGTCTTTTGCCACATCACAAAAACAAATCCCACTTTTGACTAAGTTTATACCAAATACAATCTAGCCTCTTGCTACCTTCAGAAATGAATTTCATTCCTACTTCACATTCTCAGAAATTGCTGGTGATGGCAGTACTGGAGTGCACCTAAAATCTACGGATTGCCTAGAAAATTCAGCCATTCTAATTTCCTTACCAATTTTTACAGATTTACATGCCATTATAATAAAACTTGAACAATAAACAATTATTGTATGCCAGCCATCAAATGGATCTTTCACAAAGATGCAGTAAACACTCATCTATTACTAAAACTACTATTTAAAACTTTAATTTGAACAGGTAGACAAGCAGAAAAGAGTTGTCAGAAGAATAAAGAGAGAAAGGTATACAGAAAAGAAATCACTAGGAATAAATGCTGGACACTAGTCAGAAAATCAGTAATTTTTAATGCCAAACAAGGTTGATAGAAGAAAAGTAATGTGTCTTCTTTGTAAGACAGATTGTCAGAAGGGAATTACTAGGGACTGTGTTCTTCTGACAATTCCCTTGGGAATTACTGGGCTAGAATCAAAACTTCTGTTTTTTTAAACATACAGATAGATGGACATTAAACGGGCTCTCAAGACTTACGTGCTAGCCCAGTATCTCAAAATGTCTATTGTTCAAGAAGTATGGCTTTCAAAAGCAGAGGTAAATGTATTAACATAACAGATAGTGAGAAGCTGACTGAGTATCACATCTGCAGACACACACTTCCTGCACCAGTCGAAGTCAGTAGTCACGGTCAAAGTCATTAGAGAGAAGTTCCTGAAAACAAGATTTTGTTCTTGAAACTACATCCTGAGCACTGACACTTACAGCTCTTAAAGTGAGCTACCTTTCTAATCTGCAAATGCAAAAAGTCCCACCAAAATAATTTCACATTACAGTTTTCTACTAGTATTCCCTTTAGCTGGCCTGCAGAAAATAAGTTTTGAAAAACTGTCCAGCTAAATCCCATTTGTTCTGCATCTCAAAGGAGGATGAAGTAAATCTGTTCTGTCTCTCATTTATCTAATAATACACAATTGTTTTGGGACAATCTGTATTCATCCTAACTTATTCACCTGTAAATTACCCCAATTAGTTCCCCTTGTCTCAGGTAATTATTAAGGCTATTAATGCCTTCACAGTTTCAAACCCCTTTGAGGGATATCTTGGGCAGGAAGGATCATGTAAGAAAGTCCATGATAAGTCAGTAAGTCCGTGATAAAAGCAGACAGAACTGGCAGCTTTACACACACAGTGTATAGACTGCATGTGTGTACAGTAGAGTGCATATATAATAGAGTGGGTCATGTGATATTAAAACTTTTATTTCATAATTTTGCAGGAAATAAAGTGAGTATTTGTTGCCTGGAATAGTAGAGGATTGCAAAGAAATCCTCATGTAAAATAGTTGTGGGTTATTTCATTAACAGATTCTTAAACTACATTGCTATCACACTGACAGGTTTCTCTTAAGATACTAGTAACTAAAATGTGGGGCTTTTTCTGGTTTTTTTTTTTAACAAAGAAAGCAAGGAATAACAATTTTAGATGCTGTAAAATCTATGTGCACAAGGTAAGAATTTGTAGCCTTTGTAATAATTTCAGTAAATTAGTTTGGTTGTCAGAGTTCTCAAGAGCCCTGTTCCTCTCTCTCCTAGAGTGGCAAATTTAAAGTATTGATAGACAAAGAAAGACAGAGTTTAATCTCCTCCTTTTCTCTTCATACTGAGGGCTTTCTTGGGTCCACTGCTGCAGGAAAGTACTTGAAATAAGTATCAACAAAATTCTGTTAAGGATTCAAGTATCACTGCTGGTATGTTAAAAAATTGACTGCTTGGTGGTGCTTTCTTCATGCTTGATTTTTTTTCTCAAGATAAGGTGGCATCCACTTAAAAAGAACTGGCAGGCCAAAAAAAAAAATCAAGGAAAATGTTGGATGGAGCAATGTGACACATGTTAAAAGGAACTGAAATTATCTCTGAACAGAGAGATCTAGCTGGAGCTCAGGAAAGAAAGGAGAGTTTATCACCTTAACAAGAAGAGGCAGCCAGCTCAGGAGAACTACAAGGATGCTGTGAGGTTATGCAGCGAGAAAATTAGAAGGGCCAAAGCCCAGCTAGAATGTAATCTGTCTACTGCCATAAAAGACAATGAAAAATGTTTCTGTAAACATTCACACCAAAAGGAAAGCTAAAAGGATTCTCCATCCTTAACTGGATGCTGTGGGAAAACATAATGACAAAGAATGAGGAAAAAGCTGAGGTACTTAACCACTTTCTTTGCTTCAGTCTTTAATACCAGTTGTTCTGTGAGAACCAGTCCCTTGAGCTTGAAGATGGGTAGGCAGCAGAATGAAGCCCCAACAGTCCAACAGGAAATGGTCAGCAACCTACTACACCACTTAGACACACACAAATCTATGGGACTGGGTGGGATCCATCCAGAGGTACTGAGGGAGCTGGTGGAAGAGCTTGCTGAGCCACTTGTTGCATCATCTACCAGCAGTTCAGGCTAACTTGGGAGGTCCCATTGAATGGAGGCTGACAAATGTTACACCCATCTTCAAGGTGGATCAAAATGTGAAATCAGGGAACTACAGGCCTGTCAGACTGAGTGCCAGGGAAAGTGGCACCTTCCCTCAGTGCCAAGGAAAGTCATAGAGCAGATCATCCCAAGTGTCATGAAACAGCATGTGCAGTACAATGACACAATGAGGCTCAGCCAGCAGGGATTTGTGAAAGGCAGGTGCTGCTCCATCAACAGGATCTCCTTCTGTAACAGGGTGACATGCTTAGTAGATAAGGAAAAGGGGATATATCTTGTCTGCCTGGACTTTCATAAAGCTTTTAATGGCATTTTACGCAACATTCCCCTGGAGAAACTGTTTCTGTGGTTTGGGCAGGCACATTGGTCACAGAGTAAAAAACTTTCTGCAAGTCTGGGCTTAAAGTAGTAGTGGGTGTAATTACATCAGCTGGGAGCTGGTGGTCAGTGGTGGTCCCCAGGGTGCAGTACTAGGGGCAGTTCTGTTCAATAATTTCATTGATGACCTGGACAACAGGATCAAATGAATGGTCAGTCATTTTATGTGATTGCAAAACACCAAGTTGGGTGGGAGTGTTGATCTGCTGAAGGGAAGATTCTGTGATTGTGTAAGGCTCTGCACTGGGATCTGGAATCTGGACAGGCTGGATTGATGGGCCAAGGCCAGTGGTGTGAAGTTCAACCACAGTAAGTGCTGGGTCCTGCCCTTGAGTCTCAGCAATCCCAGACAGCATTCCAGGTTTGCAGAACGCCAATGGCATCCTGGCCTGTACCAGCAATAGTGTGGCCAGGAGGACCAGGACATGGATTGTCCCCCTGTACTCAGCACTGGTGAGGCCACACCTCAAATCCTGTGCTCAGTTTTGGGCCCCTTTCTCCAAGACTGACATTGAGGTGCTGGAGTGTGTACAGAGAATTGCAACGGAGCTGGTGAAGGACCTGGAGTACAAGTCCTGTGAGGACTGGGTGAGGAAGCTGGGGGTGTTTAGCCTAGAAAAAAGAAGGCTCAGGGATGACCTTATTACTCTCTACAACTGCCTAAAAGGAGGCTATAGGCCAGGTGCCATTTGGTCTCTTGTCCTAGGCAACAAGTGCTGCCTTGTGAAATGTGATCTGAGATGTGAGAAAATGGCCTCAGGTTGCCCTAGTGAAGGTTTAGATTGGAAATGAGGAAAAATTTCATCAAAAGAGTTATCAAGCACTGGAACTGGCTGCCCTGGTTGCCGTCAAAAGACATGTAGAGATGGCACTTACGGGCATGGTTTAGCAGTGGCCTTGGCAGATTAGGTTAATGGTTGAACTCAGTGATTTTAAAGGTTTTTTCTTACCTATATGATTCTGTGAAAATTAATTTCCCATTCCTGCTTTTGACAGCTGTAATCTGAATGCCTTAACCAGAACTAATACATTTTTTAAGAGGATGCTTTCTGGATTTTATCAGAACCTCAGAAAATTGCCAAATTGTGGTTCTGCAAAAAATCCTCATGAACTCCTGAATACAGGATCAATTGTTCTTCCAAACACATCTAATTTCATCAACACTTAATATGTTCTTGCTTTTAAGGAATAATTACAGCAGCATTCCATAAGCTACCATGTTAAAACAATGTTATTTGATTTATAGATTTTAGTAAGTAAATTCACTCTGGGCTGTGGACATGACTACCCACAGTTCAACTTCACCTTCTCAATGGATAACACCAACATTTATACACTTGCAAGTAAACTAAAACACAGTGTGGTTATGTCATGGCAGCAATTACACTCCTTTTTGTTCACCTAGTTTTCTTGATAACCACCAGGTGAATCCATGATATCGAAGAATTCTCTGTAAACTCATCACTGAAGGACCAGGGCACTTAAGAGGACAATAGCCTAGAAGGACATTTGCTGCTTCAGGAGATGTGTGCTCAGCTCTCCTGTAATCAGACCTCTCAATAGACATGCTTTACTCCGCAATTATTTTTTTTATTCCTTGCAATCAATATAATATGGTGGTATCCAACTCCCCCCAAACATGGATACTGCTAAGCCTCCCTGTTCTTTTGTGATTTTAGTAAGGTAACATGGGAACAACTTCATCCAAATCTTACACATATATGTATATAAAGCATATTGGCAGCCACAATATATACAGAAACAAATAAATCTTCTGGCTATATACCAAGAGTAATAACTTCTAGCAAAATTCTGTGATATGCCAGTGCCATAGCCATTAGGTATCAAAACAAGAAACAAAAACCAAAACAAACAAAAAACAAAACAAACAAACAAAAGATCAAAACAAACCAAACAAACAAACAAAAAATGAAGGAATTGTGCAATACCCTCCCCTAAATGATGAGACCAAAGAACTCATGATTATCCTGATGCATAATCTGTGAACTGACATCTAGCCTACTGGTCAGAACAGTAATGTTCTTGGTGCTGTGCTAGGGGCTGTTTGACAAGTTAGGGAGCATTAATACTTCAAGTGGCAAGTGGCACACATAAATGCTGTCTGTTGGTATCAGTTACTCAGGGCTGCAGTATATGCACTCCCTAGTTGTGTCCATGCATCATTAAACTAACCACGGAAGTTGTCATCTCATGTCCTTAAGGATATCATGTACTGTCCCCCTTACTTAAGTCTTGCCATGAATTACAGGAGGGATTTGTCCTGCTGTTGCTTCCAGGAGTATCCATATACCTCTTTACACCTCTAACACCTTCTGGGTTGAAGGAAAACAGGTTGGTTAGCATACTGGACAGCTAACTCATAGGTTTAAACCCTGTAATTGAGGAGTAATTAGTCTAAGAAATCAGGTATAACACCCAAGAAATAAATAATGTTGAAATTAAAAAATCTAAATATGTGTCTACAGTTAAAACACTTAATAACTTCCCACCTCATATATGTATTAAATGCTAACACAAACCAAGAGAAATGCACATGAGAAGAGATCAGTGTATACCCTGATTTGGTTGTTATTGAATGCAAAGAGAGTTTCATGAAGCTTAAAGACTGAACTTTTGCTGCTCCCTATCTTCCTCCTAAAAAATAAATCACTGTGTCTGAACATTGGAATTCTGGTTTATTGTGAGCTGAGCTGAAATTATGTAGTGGATTCAGCACATCCTGGAAGAGCAAAAAGCTCCTGCTATCTTTGTGAGCAGTGAAAACAGATTAGAAAAATAAGTTCTTCAACAGGCAGCAACATTTCTTTTACACCAGATCTGATGAACAAGTCTTCCCAGCAGGACTAACACCTGATATGCACATTGCATGGATTAGTAAGTTTTAGTCTGAGAAGAAGAAAAGAACCACTTTTTTCAGCAGTTCCAGTAACTGCTGCAGGTATATTATCTAATGAAAATACAAGAACATTTCTCTAAGAAATGTGAAATTCGTTTGGTGTTTCCATCAAACAATTATATGTTGTTCATCCACTATCTGTGAAGCACTGAGGCATATCCAGACCTGATTAAATTTATTCTTAGCTCCAGATCAGACTTCCCCACTAGGACAACAAGAAGTTCTTCACCTTTGCCTTACCAGATCCTTGATGCAGCAGGCATTTACAGAAGGGGCTTCTAATAACAACATAGCCACATTTACTTGGTATCTAGATCATCCTAAATCAGAATGTCATGATCGTTGATCATTAACAGAGACTTTTGCAGTGTTTCGCATTAAAGGACAAATTTTCAAAGATGTGTAAGAGAGATTTGGTGACTGACTTCTATTCAGACCACTGGGACGAGAACAGCTCAATTTCCAATCTAAAATGCATCCTCTCAAATACCATATTTTTAAAAGATGCCAGACTTTTCAATAACTAAGAAGCTTCTAAGAACAACAGTATCATTTCTACTGATACATGTCAGTTAATGCTCCTTTCAGGAAAATATGAGGTCTGCAAAAAGCAGAAGAGCTCAAAGACTTTCACAGGAGAAAAATGTGGAGTGCTCCTAGGAGTTGTATCCCTTGAGCTGCAAAGCCAGCATTCTCTGGCGCTGCTCTGTAAGCCAGGCTCTTCCCCACTACATACTGAACAGGACTAAGTGAAAAGTGGTCTTGCAACAAACAGCACTTTTGCCTACCAGTGGTCCCTGGAGGCTTTTACTTCTGGAAGTTAGTAGGAAGTACACCAAAAGTCCTAGCTTAGCACATAAAAGACTCAAGAGCACCATGAAGGTAAATGAGTATTAGAGTCACATTACGAGAAAGATGTCAAAGGGCACCCGATGAACACCACAAAGCTTAACATCCAATGTATTCATTGCAAACATGGAGGGAAACAGAATCTTTCTCCAGCTGCAAATTTTGCTCATATATGCCAAGTGCACAATGTGGTTTTCAACAGTTACGAGAGCCATGGTAGTTCATGTAAGTGCATAAGGGAAATCAAAATCTCAGTTGCCTTTTGAAAATGTAATACACTATACTACACATAGATAAACTACTATCTTTTCCCTAATGATTTTTATCATTACTAATGTAATCTCACAAACAAAATATCAGGACGTGTAAACAAGCTGTTAAAACAGATTCTGAAGAACTGTTCTTCAGAAGCTGTTCTTTACAGCAGAAGTTTTCTATTCTGCAAGGAATTTTTACAGGTTATCTCTAAGTGACAGAGAAGGATATATGGAATTCCCTCTTTCATATTCTTAATGAAATACATATTTCTTATTTAATTAAAAGATTTTCTAAGATTATTCTTGATTCATTTGGTCAAATGGCAAAGACTAGAACAACCAAAGCTTGGAAGCCCATTAGAAAATAATAATTCTCAGCAGTTAAAGCAACAAACATGAACTAAATATTAAGATGTTATGTTCTCAAAGTCATAGGAATTAATTCAAGAGATTCCAACTCTCTAATTTAAAAAAGAAAAACAATCAAATACCACAAAAACCCACCCCAAAACAAAAAATCAAGAAAACAATGAGAATGAATAGGAATCTGAGAAAGTACTTACTACAATGTCTTCAGGAAAAGTATCCAGACTGAAGGAGCCATCATCAAACATGACTTCATAGAAAATCTGAGACGTCACTCCTATGACTCTGCAACTATAGTATCGTGTATTTCTATGTTTCGTGATGACTGTCTGCCCAACTGTAATGGCCTTCCCACATACTTTAGCTCTCTTGAAAAAAAGAAGAATTTAAAAGAAAAAATAAATTTAAAATACCAGCTTATTCATAAAAAATTTATCAGTGTAAAAAGAGGGTTTATAACTGCTGAGCACTCAAGATAAAAACTTCAAATTAAATTAATTTAATTCAATCATGTTAACATAATTTCTTTTACTTACAAAATTTCTCCACTTTGTGGGAAAACAAATGACATCTGAAGAATGGTACATCAAAGCATACTTCTGCAACTAATGCCTTAAAACTATTCTGCATTCCATCAATAATATATAATTAGAAAAAAATTGCTAGTTTTGTTTGCAGGGTAATTTGTAGAATTTTTCTGAAGACATAAGGTGTGATGAACCAAGAGTATGGTTGTGATTTTTTTAAAATTATGAGATTTTGAAGTATTGGATTCCTGTATGATTCCATATAATAGAATGAAATTTTGCCCAGTGAGATGCAATAACTAAATGCATATCCAGCTCTTGCCAGAGCTGTCTACAGCAGTGTATGTGAGAAACTTCTTAATCCACATTGTGCAGAGCTTTTGCTGTAAAGCTTCAAACAGCACTGATCATTCTTCATCAGTTATATGCATAGTATATCAGTAACAATATCTTTTTTTCATTTTTCACTTACAATTCTCCAGTGCTAATTATATAAATCAGAAGACTAGCAGGGTTTTTAAACTATGCAAAAATTCTACATCAATAACTAATTGACAGATTCTATAACTATAAAAACAATGGAACTTTGTAGGAAGGCAATCACTTGGAAGCTCACACCATATAGTCAACTGTTACATCTCAGCTCCCAACTACTGTATCCCTTTGAACCTTCCGCTTTAAAAGCAACCTTCTTTACCAGGAAATATAAAATCAGTATCTTCTCATCCAAGTAACACAGAAGGCACTTCTTTCTCATAAGCTGAACTACTCAGTATCGCACAAAGGTCCATTGTTTTTATGCAAAGGGGAGCTATTGTGAGTTTGGCTACACCTAAAGAGTTGAAGACTTCTAGTTATGTAAGAAGCATGTGCACTGCAATACCTATATTTTATTAGAAATGTTTATATAAACTGTAAAAGAATACTTTTATACACAGTCCACACTGAAGTAATCATCAAATTTCCTAGCACTGCTTTTGAAACCTTCAAAGGCAGTAAATTTTTCAGTCAATATAATAGTCTTAAAACTGCCTTATGAGAATCTCGAAAATCTACAGCTGTTGGATTTTTATCAGTAGAATTGAAGAGAATAAAGAGCAGCATCAATTCTTTTAGTTAGATTTCGAGTATTAGCAGTAAAGTGAATGCTTTGGAGTAAGAGGAAAAACCCACCCTAAACTTGAAGACTTCTGTTTTTCTGCTGACTTCTTGTCACTATTGGGCTTCCTTCTTGGATTTATTTATGGGATTTATAATTTTTAAACCTCTCTGCTCCTGAAAACTAAGGACATAGCGAGTACAAGTATTCTGTGCCCCTTCTGTAGGCTGAACAACATTGTTACAAAGACAAGTACACCTCAGGAGCAGAATAAGAAAGGATCTAACTGAGACATTAGGAACAGGATTGGGAGTTTTAAATGGAATTGATTCAGAAATACTGATGAACAAGCTGGCCACTGCAGCAGATGGCCTAGCAAAATTGAAACAGCCTTTACAGTCATCTCTATTGGCATTAGGAACTAGCCAGTGGCAGATTTCAAAAGTACTGCCAAAGTGGGAAAAGGCAGGGGACCAAGACCACAAGTTAATAGTAGAAGCACTTAAGTACAGTTCAAGATAATGTATCTTTAGCTTTCAGTTGTATACAAGCACAGTTATGGATGCAGGCAACAGCAGCTCTGAACATACAGGAAGGGAGTGATACTATTAATGCTCAAGATGTGTGTTTTGACACTGAACAGAGTATTTGCCACTTAGAGATTCATCCAGTCACTGATCAGAAAACTGTGCTGGTGTATACTGATAAAGGGTGTGTGTGCTTGAGAACTGCTTGTGCTATTGTAAAAATTGGTAACAATGATGCTATTTTGCCTAGTAGAAATCACTCTAATTTTTGTATTTGTAATTTTGTTAAGATTATCAGGTGTGATTTTTTGTATTTGGCCCCAGTGACATCCCAACAACTGATTAAAAACAATTACACAATGTATCACAGACCATCACCTACTCCTATTGAAATGGACCTCACACTGGTAAAACAGCTACCTATTAGAGACCATGAAGAAAATCCAAAAAAGCAGAGAGAAAACCTTAATTAGTATCCAACATGATCTATAGGAAATAACCAGAATTCTGCAAAAAAATAAAACAAAATGCAGATCATCACTGGTGGGATGTAATCTCTGGGTGATCAGCAACTGCAAATGGGATCTTCAATAAATTGTGTCACCCCATTGTAGTTTTGTTAATATTAGCTGGAGTAAGTTTAGGATTATCATATATATATATATATGTATACACACACACACTATACATCTGTGCGTCAGGGCTCTGCCTGTCACAGACATTTGTAGGATTTAGCTGAAGTCACCTTAGATAGTAAAACTCAATGATGTTCCTAAAGCATTTCCAAGTGCACCTAGAAATAATGTTCTCAGCATACTCACAAATTATTTAACCATTGTATGTATAAGAAAATTATTTCTTCCTCAATTTAACTGTCTATAGATAGACTAAGTATAAAAATTAACTACATAAATAGCAATTGATTGATATTATCATAGGAGCAATAAAATATCCATAAGCATGTTTTATCCAATCTTGAAACATATGTAAACATACATGTTAATTTCTCTTTCAATTTTTTATTTTATTATATTTGGCTTTTGGTGGGGGCAGAGGTGGATCAGATGTAAACTAGAGACTATTAATTTATTTATTTCTACGAGATAATAGAAAAAGTATTCTACTACAGAAACCCAAAGAGATATTGCTCTATTAAAAGGTTTAAATCTTCTCAAAAGAAGATGTAACTCTTCAGAGAAGATGGAGGGCAAATGACAATATTTCAAGAGACAACGCAGATTGACTTAATGATAAAATTTTCAGAGAAGGAATGCCATTTCTCATTAGAAAAAGTAATAAAACCCAAAAATGCATTCTAGCTCAAGGAGATTATTTTTTAGTATGTTATCTTCATAGTATTCTTAATTTATTTCTCAGAAAAACATATTCACAAGTACAATCTGTAATTGATTGCATGTCCCAGAAAACATTTCCTGACAGAAAATCTTAACAATTTATTGACGTTAAGAATGCAATTTTTTGATCAGAAAGGACAGCTGTTATATAAGGGAGTCTATCAGATTAGAGAAACAGCTGTGGTAGTTATCAGATTATTGAGAAAGCTGTAGTTTAAAAGCATGATTTTCTTTAATGGTATCAAAGCCAAGAATAAACTAAGGTAGTGGCAGAAATACAGAAAACAACCAGATACAAAGAAAGATAATCTCCCCTTTTGTGTGCAGACTTCAAAATTTAAAAGGGAAAATTACTTTCTCCTTCATTTTCTATATGGCAGGGAACAAAAGCCTTAAATACATAAATTATGTCAATATGAATTCATAATAACATCATGAAGTAGATACCAGATGTACATCTAAATACCTAGAAACTTTCTCAGGCTACAGTTTTTAATGGAGGATCCTAAAAGATCTGAGACTTATTCCATACCGGAACCTAAATCTCATGTCTCGTTTACTCCTTAGAATTCCTATTTCAGCACAGAAATTATTCATGACATTTCAAAAATAATCCAGCTCATGATTTTTGAATAACATGTCCTTTTGAAGGCATGGCTTAGTCTTTCTGAGATGTTTGGGGGCTGACAGTAGTTAGCAGACAGTGACAAAACAATGACACTCCATCACTAAGGTATTCAACAGAAAAAGGATCTACAGCTTCCACTGGACAGCATCCCTTCATTCCCTGTTTGCTACAGAGGTTAACAACTGGCTGACAATAGTAGAAGATAATTTTAAGTAGCTCCAAAACCAGCAACAGCAGGTATTTGCATCTCCTGTCTTTGCCTCTTCTAAACATCGTTATTCTCAAAAATGTTACTGGGGCTGTCTAGATAGCCCCTTTTGTTCACAGTTTCCAAAGGAAATAGCTGGAAGTATAGGTGTGTCTCCAGGTGGCTTCCTCTGATCTGCAGGGCTTATATGGATCTTTTGGGGTTGGGTTTATTTTTTTTCAGTTAGAACAGTTGCATTCAACTCCTTTTTCTCACTTTTTTGTGTATGAATGAGTTCTTTTAATCAAAACAAATCCATCTGCAGCACCTATTCTCAACTGTACTTCCACATGTTCTTGCAGTTTTGATGACAGAAATGTGTGAGGGATATGCTTCATGCTCAGAAACAAGCACAGTCAAGGAGAAAAAAAGGAAAAAAAAAATCCAAACCACAATCTGTAAGTACCAAATCACAGAGCCTTCCTTGCATATTGACAGTCCAATTTACATAAAAAATAACATAGGCAATGACAGCAAACACCCAAAACACTTCATATAGAAAAACTGTTCTGCTAGCAAATTTTTGTGTTATTTCTAAAGCTATACCTTCAGCAAATATAAGAGGTAGGCTTAGTTTTGAGTCTATCAACATGGAAAAATACTTTTGAAAAGTCATATAAACATTTAAAAACTCCAGTTCTGATTTACTTCATTTGGCAGTGTCAGATGAATTCAAGGATTATTGTTTTCCCTTTTGATTTTCTCTTTGAGGATTCTTCTTCAGAAGACCCCACCAGTGTTTTCAATGACTGACAACAAAAAGGCACTCTAAAATACTGAAGACAATACAGAACCTGATCCCCAGTGAAAAAGGCTTATGAATGTATGTTGAAAAATTTTGCTTGAGTTCACAGGCATAAATAAGTTGGATGCATATTCTACATCCTCACTACAATAAGCCCTTGCTTGGGGTGAAAAGATCTGCTAGTAATAGTAATAATACACATTTATCTGTTTAGGTAGGCCTTTTTTGTTGAAAACCCTCATTCATTCACATATAAAATACCACTATAGGTATATGCCACAATTTTTCCTAGTGCCCAGAAGTCATACTTTGATTGTTGAGTTTTTGGGTTTTTTGTTTTATTTTTTTTTTTATTTTAAATTTGAAGAAAGCAGCAAACACCAAGTTAGTAGACAAAGGTAGTCACTGAGCATTTAGATACAATATTTAGAGTCTATATTAATAAAAAATCAGACCATTTTAAATTTTTTCCTTGAAATAGGAGAAATAATAGTGTCCTTGCTTTATGAACAATGTTTTCTGCTCAATACCAGAGAGATTTTTTTTCATACTGACAAGATAATCTATTTGACTCCTGTAAAAATTTGCTAAGTGAGTATAATATTTCAGTCTGCATCATTTCCTGTTCTGCTTCTAAGCAAGGAAACTGAAACAACAGGCAAAAAAAAAAAGTTGATTAGAAGTAAGATACATTGCTATGCCTAATGGTGAAGAGCAATGTTATTTCTGCATGAAGGAACAGCTAAAAGCTAAGAAAAGCATAACAAGAGAAGCAATGGTGAGAAAACTTCTGAAGGCTTAAAGATGTGATTAGATTAATTATCCAAAAGACAGAGTATAAACCCAAGCATTTAAAAACATATGGCAATCTCCTTTGTCTGAGGAGTAAGATAAGAATTTTACAGAAAAACATTCTTTAACAAAATATCTGCTGTTTCCAAATTTTGGCCCAATTGAAAACACAAAAGCATAACTTTTATTTCTCTTCCGCAAACCTGACTTTTAGCTGAGCCAGCGGGGGGAAAAAAGGGTAATAATAGTGAATCTTTTCAAAAAAGTTACTGCTGAGTTTCATGAAAGGATGTAATAGTCTAATTCCAAAACACTTTCTATGTCCTTCACACAATCTCTTAAACAATAGCCATACAAAATCCTGGTTTTTTCCATAGTTGATGGGGTTTCTTTTCTTCTAAACTACCGAATATAGGTCAAGAAAATCACTAAGAAAGCATGGAATTTATGGGACTGATGCAAATCCCACCACCTAGATTATAAAGACTTGTCTCAAAAATATACTAGAAAACATTTGGGAAATGTTGGCCCTATTTTTACTGGCCATGAATTTAATCTAGTAATTTTCAACCAATTTTTTTTTTTTTTTTCAAAAACCCCAAGTACAGTATCTTAAGTTGCCTGTACAGATAGAAGTTTAAGTTTGTTTGTTTTTCAAACCAAACTAATTTTCTTGGGTAACTTTTGCAAGAAATTAAAACCACATTAAGTGTGCTGGTTTAACGTGTTCATTTTGGAAAACAAAAGTATTATAAAAAATAACAATGCTATGGAAATTTTAAACAGGGATGAACAATATGTATCCCTTTTAAAAATGTCACCTGCAGCTTGAATACTCAGGACTGGTTACTCTAGTTGGGAGGCATTACAATTTAGTACACTTGGAAGAAATCCTACCCTTCAGTAGTCTTATTAAGTCTTGTCATTAAGACCAATGATTCACTGACAAGCTCTTGAGAGACCAACATCTATGATACAGACATTACCTGGGTTTATGCCTTTCATTTCTAATGCATAAAGAAGAAAAAAAATTGCAACTTGACTAACTTTCCAAGCTTTTTCCTTACTAACACTATGTTAAATCCTTCTGGTTTGCTAGGAAGCAAAATACAGCTTTAAAAGTCCAAGATGAATAGTGTAAGTTCTCTCTTAACTGAGATACTAACCATTTATTTAAGTAAAAGACACTAAACTAATTCTCAATTGTGTCTCATCTAAAATTAAAAGCTCTTCCTCAGCACATAATAGAAATAAAAAGGCAGTCATAACATGAATTTTCATGGCGTGCCAGTGTTACTTTGCCAGATGACAGAATAATTATAATTGAATATTTTCAAGAGACTCTTTGGCTGCAGAACAAAGATTTTATATATACACCACATCCATTATCTCACAAGATCTGTGAGTATTTGCAAGATATTGTGATCTGGGTATTTATAATACACTTCAGGTTAACAAAACAGAGAACTCAGAGATTTGTTCTGGCTGTCAAAACAATATACTCAACAAGAACTTTAAATTAAAAAACATGTTAGGCATATCAGGTATAACTTCTGCCACGCAACAGCATAATGAAAAACCTTCAAGCTGTAAAAGATTGCTATGCATGAAAGTATGATAGATAGAATTATGATAATACTTAGTGTGGATTCTCTCCTCCATTTTCTCTGGAAACATACTTTAATTCTGCAATTCCATTTTTTAACAAATAAGAAAATGTATTTCTTACCACATTTTGGTTGATCTTGTGCCTGAAACATGTGATGTAGACAACATATGGCCAGTCATCAGGTTCCATCAGCACTCCTGCAGCATGGGCACAGGTAACATGGAAGGATGCTGGGCAGCGTCCATATGAACACTGAATGCAGGCACCAGAGATTTTCTTAACTCTGTGCCTGCAGAAGATACATTTCTGTAGGAGCAAAATAAACAGAATATTTTCTGTATTACTCCAACTTCAATGACTCCGGCAAGTAACTCAAAGACCAAAAAATTATTTGTGATCAAATGAATACATTTTTTATCTTGCAATATACACAGTGAAAGGAACAGGAGTTACTAATTACAAGGCAACTTAGTCATATAATTAATATATAGCATTTTTGCCTTTTTATCTAAATGTGTTCCAATGCTACAGCAAGAAAACACAGAGCTAGATAGACAGATAGATATTTGACTAAAAACAACAACAAAACTCAAAATAAAGAGAATAGGTCCAACTGAAATGTCAGGCTAAACAGGACTTCCATGTATCATTTGACTTAGCTCCCCACTATGAAGCTAGACTAAATATATATGTCTTTGTAAAATGGCTAATCTAACACATTCAGGAAACAGTTTCTACAACATCCTCAGCCTGTTACAGAGGATAAATCGCTTCTAAGTTAGAGACATTTTCTTTATTTCAAGCCCTTGCGTAATTCTACAGCTGAAGGCTGTTCCTAAGACCATTTTTATTTTTTATCCTGGTTTTCATTGGTTGAGTATTTAACATAATGTCAAAACAGGAGGCTGTATTTCCTCATGTCATATATTCAAACATCATGTCAACAGCCTTACTGGTATCAAGACACACTGGGGTTTTTTTTCCCTTTTGCCAAAAAGAAGACCACATCAAAACAATGTCACTATTGTGTAAGTGGCACAAGTAATGAGCCAAAAGGAAAAGAAGACAAAGGGATATAAGCTACATTAACTAAGTCTGACTAGTAAGTTCTAATATACTAAAAAAGGCAGTACAAGACGAACTGTACCTTGCCACCATAAGGCATTAACAAGCATACTAGATAGAATAATTACTTCAGTAACTTCTATGGACAACTGTTTTATATCACATATGAAAATTATCCTCTGATATCTCTCATCGTGGCTAACAAAAATACAAATGCTATTGATGTTCATGAAATTATCTCAGCTATTATAAACACATTTTATGCAATGACACAAAACAATAAATTCAATAAAACATACTCAGAATATTGCTTACTTCCATTTCTTCTAAATTTGCTGCTCACCAAATTGCTAAACACGCTCATTTGCCTATGTTGAGAACATAAGTAAAAATAATTTTGGGGTGTTTTTACTACATGATTAGTAATTCAAAGTGTTTACTGTTAACTCACATCTAATTCTTATTCAGAGGTGACCAAAGAACTTATTCTCCATTGTTTCTTGATTTTCATATTCTGCATAAAACTGTAAGAAATTTTATTGTCTAATTCAGCACTTAAATAGTTTCAATGGCTTCTGGCATGCAGTTTGTGACAGAAATAATACTTTTGGTAAGGGCTAGCCCTGTCAAGCTCACTGGTTCTAGTTCCTGTATTACTCTGAATGTGAACTCTTCAAATTCTGCCCCCATCTTCACCCTTTGAAAGTGAACTGCCTGCATGGCTTTGCACAAGCAGAAATTAAGAGTAGTGACTCTGAACTTAGGGAAAAATTTTAGCTATCACTCACTAAAAGGACCTGAATTCAGCTCTACTGTAGCACCACTGGGTTTAAAGACTAGTAAGAGGTAAAGACGATTTGCCATTAAAAGAAATGTTTCAGAAATTTCGATCATGGGCTAACATCTTGTTGTGTGTTTGTATTCATGTGCAAATGAGATCATTTTCAGGTAGGTGGAGTAACTGTTTTCCAAGGGAGCTTAGAGATTTATTTTATATATATGTATTCAGAACCTAATAAGTGGAAATTCCAGATAGAAAATACAACTGAAATCTAGTATGTGTAGTACCTAGATACTGAGTTCATATAAATAACAGAAGTCCTCTTGAATGCTTTTTCATACAGATATACACAAAGTCAACAATCAGATTAATGGAAGAAGAAAGACCAAAGCACTTATGAATATTAAAAAACCCCAAAACAAAGAAAAAAACAACCAACTACAACCACAAACAATCACACAACCAAGCAAAAAAACCCCATGAACAAGACCGCACACAAAAAAATTCCATATGCGTTCTGAAATAAATACCCTGAAAATGCAGTTCAAACAAAATGCAGAGAATGAGAAAAAGGAATAAAGTACAGCTCAGCTAGTGTTAACCAAAAAACTGCAACAGTAGAGCAGGAAATGCTGGTCCCCTTAAATTACTGGCTGCATATGCACAAGGGAGCAAATATGTAAACGTTAAACTGTGGTTGTAAGTTTCTCCTGTATCTTAGTGAAGTATTATAAAACCTTGGGAAATGCAAAAATCCAAAACTACACTATGTGAGTAAAGCTTCAACTCCATATACATACAACTGCTCTTCTAAATTAATATTTTAAAGTTTACTACTTTGCAGAAGAAGAAAAGGTGCAAAAAATAAGACCAATATTACACATGTCAGCAAGAAATGCTGAAAGGGAAGCTGGAAATGTAGTCAGGAAAACTGACATCTATGCAACAAATTAAATGACATAGCCAATCCTCAGAAATTAGAGTAAAACTTCATCCCTCCCTGTAAGAGAACTTAATGAGAACATGTCTAATGAACTGGTATAGTATGAGAAAACATTTCTCACAATGCTTTTCAGAGTTTCAGCTTGAAAGTACTGAAAATAGTTATTAAAATACAAAATAATTATTAAAAAACAAGCTGTCCAATTACTATTGACTATATTCTTATTTCAGTCATGTTGGTGTAATTTTGATGAAGAGTAAAGTTGCTTCAAATTAACTCATATAAAAGGAACACTGCTTGGTCATAAGTATTTCTGTGAATGCAGACCAAAGTTTGCATGATGAAAGTGAAAAAATTCCCATTTTAACATGCAATAAATCTATCTCACTGGCAATACAAGGAAGGTAATTGTTATATCAGTTAACTCCAAACCCACATTAATCTTTTGTGCTACACTCATATACTCTTCAGATATCACAAGGATTAAATCATGGATATGAACAGATGGAAAAATGTTACTGTACCTGTAGGAAAATAAAAAAATACCTCCCTGTGTTTAAAGAATACCAGAAGAACTAAGAAAACCATTCTTCTTTCAAGAATGCAGGAAAGTAATCAAGATTTGCAAATAAAGAAATATGTTTCTTATTTTACATAAGATTCTGTGTTCTTTTTACAAGCATGATACTGAGGGTGATGCAGATATATCTCAGCTTTACAATGACTCTCAATCTAAATCACGAATTTTTACAAGTACACATAAAAGTCCAGTGTTCAAGCAAAACTACAGCTTGCATAAATTTATTAAGACAACATGGCCCCCCCATCCAGATGTAAGAGAAAAAGCCCCTTCATATCTGAAACTATACATTGAATACTCAATCCACATTAATTGATAAATAAAATCAAAACACATAAATCAAAAGTAGAGCAAGCTATAAAAAAATCTGTTTTGCATAGATTTTGGAATATCAGCTGAACTACATACCGAATTGTTTATTAGCTATAAGTAGTAAACTGTACAAAAATGTACAAAAAATAAAGAATTAAAACAATCCACTGAAAGTGACCAAAGGAAAAAGGCAACAGAATCTCAAGAGAAGAAAGGGAACTACTGGCTGTGAAGACTGAGGTTTCACTCTCCCCCCAGCTCTTCCCTGAATTCTGACTTCTGTAAGTTTGTAATATGAAGGAATCATATAGAATAGAACCAATCCCAAACTATTCCTGCAAATCAAAAGGTCTAAACACTTCTCTCTCAGGGCTAACCTTGTATTTAGGTATGTATGTTTGCTACTTTTGAAATGAACAAACTTGACATACCACGAACACATTTTCTAAAATACAATAATGCAAATTCAATGCCCAAATGACAGTTTTTCAGTAGCTTGAAACTACAGCTGTTCCTACCAGCTAAAGCAATTCCAGACAGCTAGGAAGATTGTAATTTTGATTTAATGATTGCTAGATATTAGTGCAAAGCAAAGACTGAGCAGCAATCTCAATCAGAGATCCAGACGCAAAATGAATTGGAGAATAAATAAAATTGTTTATATAACTGGATATTAAAAAATATAGGACAGAACAATGTACTGCAATTTTCTAGATTGTGAAATGACCTCTTTTTGCCCCCCAAAAGAAAAATATTCTGCTGCAAATGAATTTCATCATCACGTAATAGCTCTTTAATGTTAATAGTCTGCAAATCTATAAACAGAATGGATTTTAAAGAACAAGCTTGAGGAAACCGGATGTCAGCATTTTGCAAAAGACAGCCCACTGGTAACTTTTATAATAATTTTTATGCATCCTTATTTAAAGATTTAGAAATTGCTTCCTTCAAAAAGAGTGGTATTTGCAAATAAAATTCCAGTCCCTAAAAGGATCATGAATTAATCACAGTAGCAGTGTTTTCTGATGGAAGGATTTATGAAAATAAGCACAAGCTAAGGTCACAGCAAAAAGCCAGGGATGGATTTTAGGAAACAATTTTGAGTACAAATTTCTCCCCAAAATTATCTCTATGTCTTGGCAATCAAAATTACTTACATGAAGGAGTTCACTGTAGTAAAGCATTAAATACTACAAAAAGAAGCTATTTCAAGAGAGCCTCAAAAAATTACTAGATTTTCAAATATTACTAAAAATCATTCCATAGATTTCTGCTGCTGCTGGTGCTGCTGCAGATGGTTAGTAACTACTAGTCAGTAACTGATTTGTATATTCTCACCCTCTTTTATATATTTGCTGGCTTTCTGCCTTCTATGTATCATTTGAAATACTAAGACACTACTGAAAAATTTAGAAAATTAATGAAAAATTACCTCTTTTTTTCTATAATGTCTGCTTTATCATATCTTCATTTTATAATAAGCCTACTTTGCTTCAGAATTTATACTACCAGACAAGCAAAAATTGCTACTATGTATAACCACACCCTAGATATGAAAAGTCAGCCCTACTGTAAGCAATACTACCCATAGATATGCATATATTTTTAACAGAGCAAAGATTTTACAAAGAATATTGGCAGAAGGAGGTTCACAAGCTTATCAGCTGTTATAACCTGAGACTTACAATATAAAATGTACAGTGAAACTAATCTTTTCCTTCTCCATTCCAAAGCCAGAACATGGAATAAAAGTGACAAAGATTACAGCAAGGGTTGGCAGCAAGGTACTGGCACAAAGATTTGTTAACGATGCGTAGCACAGTCAGAAGATGAATACGATGAAGACATTTGACACATTACCTGCAGATCAGTGAGCACATGTTGTCTGCACAACTATCTTTTAGAATACAAAGTCAGCACTTAATTTTGGTAGAGAGAGCATGGTATGTTTCTATGGAAACAAACTCATTACTGTTTTTACGTTTTATGTTTCCCTTTATTCCTAATTAATTTAAACCAAGATGAGTGTTGGAGCTATGAAACTGACAGCATCAGAACATGTGAAGAAAGAGTTTGTTAGAAGATATATTCTACTTCATCGTTCAGCATGTTCAGACAGTTATATAAAATTAACTAGGAATGTTGTTATAGAAAGTAACAAGAGACTATTTTGCATCCCTCTGGTATTTCAAACATAACAACCAGTACCTCAGGGGGAAAAGCCCTAGAGCTTGTAGAAAGCGATTTGTGATTTCTTACTATTCAGTAAGTCTGCCTACAGTATGGGGCTATGGCAAATTAAAGATGGCAGACATTATCTAGATATAGGCAAAATTCTTTTAGTTGTAAATTTCAGCAGAGAAGTAAACATAACACTTATGCATCAGCAGCAATTAGAGACAGTAATCCTATTCTCTAGTAACTCTGTGATAATGTTGTTTTGGGTCTACTCTCAATGAATGAACTTATAAGTTGTTTAATTTTGAATTAAACATGAAAAGATGTTGAAATCGAGAGAGATACACACGATTCAAAATACAATTTTAACAGCTGATAAAAAACTACCAGGACTTCCCAACACATATAAATACAGTATTCATCAATTATTTCAACCAAACCGTTAAGATAATAATAGCTTTTAATTAACAGGAGAGGGAAGACAAAAATATAGTGCAGAGGTGAGAAAAATCTGGTCTCTTCTGAAGCATGGATTGTGTGACTGAAAGTCATTATGAAAGAATCAAAGAAAACAAAACACGTGGTGAAGAAGTACTTATTTTGAAAGTACATGAAAGGGTTTGTGCATCTGTGATACATTACGCAGTCTCAGTACCTGGTAAAACAAGTGTTGTGAGGCAAAAAGTAAGAAATAAAAGGCCCTGTTAGAGCTTCAGCTGTGGTCTCACAATCACCACATCTATGGCTATGCCGTATCTTGAGAAATAAACTGCTGTATATTTATTTTCAGTATTCCTGAAGTTCTCAAATTTGTAACAACATTCCAACACCAAGCACTGCCATTAAGTCCCTACTTTTTTCAGGATAGAGCAGTACCATTAGCACTCTACACTGTCAGAGATACTCTGAAAGTACTTGAGATGTCTCTAATCCTACCACAGAGATCTACTGATGAAAATACCATATAAACATACCTCTATTATCTCCTCAGTTTTATTTACAAGTACTAAACAGAAAACATTCAATCACCAACACCTTCTTTAAAAAGAAGAATCCCTATATACATAGGGAATATTCTGCTAGCACATATTCACTGAACACAAGAATAAATGCCTCTTTCTTCCAGATTCATATACATCAGGTGACACTGAAAATTTAGTCATCCAAACTCTTATTCGCTTCATACACACCTGCTCTCAGAAATAGTAATATGTGACTATGAACCCAAAGTTTATAAGGAGCCTCTCAAGATTTTATCTTAATTGTAGTTTTTACGTAGTCATGTATTTTTTACACACATTTTATTAGAGACAAATCAAATATTTTTTCCAGGCAATGTTTCTTCCCCTCTAGGTTTAAAATGTTGCAGATCTTGTGGGCTTTTTTCCTCATGATTTTCACCCTTTTATCCTCCAGACTGTACTATAACAAACTCACAGGATTAAAAAGATTTTTTTAGAAGCACTGTGCCTGTATTCAGGGCACCTTTCAGGCATCCTGAAATGAACAAATGAACAAGAAATGATTGATGCTAGTAGTATTGGAAGGGCAAAATTTCAAGAAGATTAATACAGGAGGTTGGAAAGAATCTCCTTTTCTTTATTCTTCAGGAAGAAAACCTTTTTATTAAAACTTTCCTTCTGATTTGCATAGACTAGTTTGAATAGATTCACCATTTACACTAAGGCTAAAATATCTGACAAGCTGTGAAATGCCATTTAGGCTGAAAAGGTGATGAGGCATCATTTCACTGCCTCACTGCTGCAGCCTCCAGGCATCCCCACTATTATAATTTAACTGCACTTTTTCCAGCTTATTCCTATAGGCATTATTGGAATTTAAGGCAATGGTCAAGTCCAGGTTTTTTTCTGCACTATAGTCATTCAGTCACACACTTCTAAACCCCACTGTGTGGCAGAGAGACAAAACAACTGTGCAAAACAAGGGAAAAAACATTCCAAGTAATAATGGAGGTTGGTGGGGAGCTCCAGAGCTCATGTAGAACAACACTGACAAGGCAGACCTAAATCAGGTTACATAAGGCCCATCCAGCTGACTTCTGCACATCTACAAAGACAAAGTTCCCTGAACCTTGCTGGGCACCTGTTCAAATGTTCAGTTATCACCTTTCATAATAAAAAACTCTTTTCTCAACATTGGAATTTACCATGTTCTGATTTGTGTTATTTGCCTCTCAAGCTACCACCACGCACCTCCAACAAGCATCCCTCTCCCTCTTGCCTGTATCCTCTGACTACCTCAGTATAAGCAGCAGTGAAATCTTTGCAATAAGGTGTCTCTTTTCCAGGTTGAACACACCCAGTTTCTTCAGTCCCTCTGTACACATGATGTGCTCCAGACCCGACCATCACAGTGATCTTTCATTGGACTTGTTCCCATATGTCAATAAAAGGCGGACCCAGGTACTGTCTTAACAAAAGTCAAATAAAAGGGAAGGATGGATCAATACCCTGGGCCAAATAGCTACACTATTATAAATCATGGCCTGGCTGCAGTCTGTCCCCTGCTGCAAGGGCACACTGTTGATTCATTATTAACTTCTCCATCATGATCCTCACTGGTTTTCCTGCAAAGTCAATCAAGCTAAATTCCAGTGGCAAACTTTGTATTATTCAATTTCAAAAGCAACAGATTCCACATAAAATAGATCATGGCTACACAAAGTATTTAGAGAAGACATCTAGAATTTGCCAACTCAGAAGAGTCTTTAACAGACAACGAATCCAGAACTTTAAGAGCCTGTATGGCCATTTCAGGCTCCCATTCTTCATGAGCTGCCATTTAATGCAAAGCATTGCTCTGAGTAACATCCTTATTTATACATAGTACAGAAATCAGCACTGTTTCTACATCCTTTATTTTTTAATAATTGCATTATGGTATTTCATATAAACACATCCAAACACACAGAAATTTGCCATTCTAGTAAGATAGCAATTTAAATTAGACCTCCAAGGTCTAATTTCAATGACCTCCAAGGTCATTGAAAGGATTATATTCTTTCAATACAAAATATGCCAAAATATCCCAATAGAATATCCCAAAAAGAATTTATGAAATGAAGAAATGCAATATCCCAAATAGCAATATCCCAAAAAGAATTTATGAAATGAAGAAATGCAAAGACAGTTTCTATCAAAAAAAGTTACCACCATCTAATAAACTATCCTTTTGAGAATGGCAAGTCAGTATAGTAATATCCATAAACTAAAATTTCCACACAGACACCAAAAAACACCAGTAATACTAAAGAGACAATCGTACAGAATTTAAGATACACAAGTTTCAATGCTCAGAAACAAGAACCTTTGTCAGGCTCAAAAAGAAACCTCTGATGACAATAAAAGCACACATATCAAAACTCCTATCTACTAGCATGACAGTAATGTGCTGCTTTGCATCTTAAAAGATTAGAAGACAGGAATGGACTTCAGTATATGTCCTCTGGGCGAGAAGGGGTCACGGCCAATTATGTAGGTGAATGCACTTTGCCTCTGGGAAGGAAAATATCGTGCATGTGAAGCACACTGAATGAGGCCACAGCTGTCTGTCAAGTTGTTCTCTGTTGAAGGGAAGCTGCTGTGGACAGACTACACTTATAGAAAATTAGAATAAGTAAAAACATTTAGTGTACTTATGTTACTGGCCATGAAATACCTGTCATCCCTACAGTAAATCAAGCAAATGTGAGTCGTGCAATTTCAAGGTACTAAAAATAGCATATAAACAACCAAGTAAGTCAAAATTTGGAACAGAGGGCTATTTCAGAGTTACAGCCGTATGGGGTACTTTTTGTTTGGTGTGGGCTTCTTTTATTCATTCTTGTTGTTTGGGTTTTTTTTGCTTGAGGATGGGGTCAAGGCACATGTAAGTTTAACATGTACTGTATCACAGAAAGTTTACTTTTCAGTCCTAAAAAGCTTTCTTTATGAGCTATGACTCCATAGCTCACAAAGAAAATATTATTTCTGAAGCTTTTACCCAAAAGTTAAAACCTGTTTTTGAGCGGAGTTGATGTTAACATTATACCTAACCAGAAAATTTGAACAGACAAAAGTGATAAGGCAGCACAGAAAATGTATATTTTTAAGACATATTAAAATGGATTAAGTATAAGAAGTTTATAAAAATTCTACAATCTAAAATGAATCAGTTGTAGTATCTCAGAAACAGAAAGCTATTTCTAAATGTTTCCTTCATTTCTAAGTTCTGTACTAATGTCACTAGGTAAATATTCAGAGAATCAGATGCAGAAGAGGGAGTCTTGCCTTAGTAGAGTATTTAGCCATTATAAAAATTCAACAAATCATTGTTCTCTCTAGACTGAAACATATTAGTTGTTAATATACTTACTGGTAAAAATAATTATTGGCAAAAATGCAGAACCCATTGTATTTAAAATGGTTTTCACCCCTCCATCTTTAATTTTTTCCCTGTTACTTTCCTCAAGAGAATAAAATAAATAAAAGAACAGTATGATATCTTTATTGTGGACATGTAAGCAAATTACCTTTTGGTTAAGAAAGTATCATATACTTTCTTTGGTTAAGAAAGTATCATCCTTCTTGCATAAACCCAAAAGTATGTGGATGTCAGCATAGCTGCAAAGCGTTCCAAGTTTGCCATGGAAACAACATTCTTATTTCAAAATATTACAACTGTTCACTGCAGACTATTGGCATGAAAGCTCCCAATCCAAGCTCATTGACAGCTTCTGGAGTGGACAGATGAGGCATGGAAAATATTTTAAATTGGTTCATTTATCTTGCTCAGACATGGGAAGAGATGGAGAATTTTTCATGTTTATAGAAAAAAATTCAGTGAGAGAGGGAGAGAGAAAGGGTAGAAGAGGGGAAGGGGGGAAAGGCAGGGGTAAAACTCAGTGAAAAGGTGGAGGAAAGGAAGGAAAAAAAGGTAGGAGGATAAAAGTAGGGTAAAAGAAGAAGGGGGATAAAGTGATGGGAAAGAGAAGAAAGGGGGAAAGTGAGGAAATGGGGAAAGAAAGCACCTTTTTATATAAATTATTACCAGTTAAGCCAAATTTCACACATAATGCATTTTTTGTTCATTAGAAAATATGCATCCCAACACTAGCCAAACTAGCAGACGTTTTTAACTGGTTTTGATTTTATCTCCAGTTTTCTGAGAATCAACACTGGGTTTTATTACTGCATCAAACACAACCAGATTTAAATTATTTTTGTCCTAAGGACTCAGACTATAAATATTTTTCAAACATGCTTCAAAAACTCCACCATATATATCCAAGTTAAAGAATACAACAGATTAAATATATATTTATTTAATACAGTGTCTTATTGCCATGGATGATATTGGAGCCCAAGACATTATAAGGGAAATGGCTTAAAGGACAGATTAATGTTCCAATGTCTCCTAAGACTATGATTCTGACAAATTCAGACAAAGATGGGCTTCCTTCTCCTGCTTTGAACTTGGATCACTCTTATGGTTACACCTAGAAATGCAGTACTGTATGAAACCCCTAGGAAAATCAAAAATACCTGGTATGTACATGTCAAACTTCAGTGAGAAGCTCACAGGGAATCTCACCGCAAATAATGAAGGGCATGGAAATTTATGTACTAACATAGATTTCTTTTATATCAGAATAATGAAAAAACTTCACAAGGGTCTGAATTACTTTCTGCAGTATCGGTTCTAATTCCTTATATAAAGAGGCTTTGAATACTATTTATTTGAATGTATCAAATCATTCAAATGTATTTCTCATTCTAAAAGTAAATAGAAAAGTGAAACAATTCAGTTCTAAGAGAACCTGAAAAAATGAATATGCGTCTTGGGTATTTCCAACAGGGATACCCCCTATGGATAACATTTGATTGTATTTTGTGCTGCTATTTCCTGTACACAACTCAAATTTTGCTTCATATAGAAACATGTATGTCTCATGTTTGTATTTGTAATTTATTCAGTATGTCTTGTCCTTTAACTAGCTTTTCAGATGCAGTGATTAGGTTTGAAGGAAGTTACACTTTTCCTCATATCTTTATCTTCAATGTTTTTCATTCTACTATTTCCCTGCTCGGGGAAATACTTCGTATCCTTGATGGACATGGAATTAATTTCTTTAGTGTGAGTATTTAGCAATGACTGTTATTGAAGGGCAAGCTGGTCTTTCTTCCACCGTGACGCCCAGTCTAATAAAACTGTTTTACAGACAGATAATTTTTATAAGCTGATTACCTGTCCAGTGTGTTTACTGACTCATCTATTTGGCCTAACTGGACCCATTTAGTATGCAAACTATTTTGTTAGATTTTAAAATAGCCATTTTTGCATCTTTGTCATCTGGCTGCACACTTTTATTTCCCAAAAAGCATAATCCATTTACCACTGCAAACAGAACTTCATTAAATTAATAAGTACTAAATAGACTGGTCCACTGGCCCAGTTGTCCAATCTGGAGAGCTTCTCTCCTTCTGCATTTGTATCACAAACATTTTCATAAATGCAAGACTCATTCATGGGGAAACAAACTTCTAAGTACAGATCTAATTTTAAAGGCAATTTTTAAAAATTCCCTACCAAAGGCTATCAGCAAAAATATGTAGAAAAGTGTGAAAGCACAGTATTTCAAAAATCACAGAACAGGAAGAACACGTAGCATATAGCCTGACTTTTGACACCTCTTTTTTAAACTTCTTTTTGACTAGTTAGACTTCTGGAAGACATCTTTCTCTCCACACAGTACAACCAACTTCTTTGTTAATGGACCACTAAAAGATGCCTCATTGTGTCTTAATGGCATAATACATTACAGAAGTCAGGTGATGGAAGGAATTACACCTCTCAATCTGAGCACATGTCATATAAAAAGTAATAGCTGATATTTCCAGAAAGAAATACAACAATTTGCAAACATAGGCCTGCCAAATAATTGGTGAACTTTTGAAAACTTGTCTATCATAGAAAATATTTTCTATCACTTGTCCAAAATTCAGCTAAACCCTTTAATAAACTAGAGTCTGACTGGAACAATGAATACGGATTTTAACTTGCCATTCATTTGTCTAAGCAACTTGATAAAATTTTAGAGCAGACATGTATGATATTTCCAGGCACAACTTACTTGTTCAGCTCCTAAATAACCCCAGATTGACCCAGTATACTATGTTTGATCCCTAAACACATTTTAAATGTTTATTCAGGAACTGATACAGCACAGAAAAGTTTTCACTCCATACACTGTCAATTTGCTGAACACAACCTAGTGACTCAAGACTAGAGAAAAAAGACATGGATATTTGGATGCCTGAAGTATCACAGTATAGAACAATTAATACAGTGATATGGAGGCTCGTGATAGCCAAACTTTATGTGCAACTGTGAATCATTAATACACTTAGTTCTGCAGGTCTGTGCAACATTACGACTATGTCATGGTTTTATGACACTGGCTAGAAGCCAGGCACCCACAAAAAACCATTCCCTCATTCTCTTCTGCTATAGTTGAGCAGAGGAGGGGGAAAGAAATATTAAAAGGCTAATAGGGTGAGATAAGCATTAGGAGAAAAAAACATTAGGGACAAAACAGGCTCAAGACTTAAAAGGTATAAAGGAAAAAAAATTATTAACAGAATTTAAAGAGGATAATAAGAACCAAAATAAACATTAAGAACAACTTTCTCCCTGCCCCCCTCAGCACTTTTTTCCTTCCCATTGACAGCACAGGGAGACAAAACATGGGGGTTTTAGTCAGTCTGCCACTTCTAAAAATCTTCCTTCAGTTCACTGAGGGAAAGGAGTCCCTTCTGTTATGTCATGGGGTCCTTCCCACAGGAGACAGCTCTCTATGAATTTCTCCAACGTGGTTCTAATTTTCAGAAGTAGCAGTCCTGCCCAACCTGCTGCAATGTGAGTCCCTCCCATGGGCAAAGCAGTTATCCCACAACTGTTTGTGTGGGTAATTAGCTCATCGGGTGTAATCTTTTAAGGATGAACTGTTCTATGTTCTAGTTTGGAAGCATGGGTCCACTTTCTCTATCTGTGGAAGCAAGGGTCTTCTCTCTCTGTTCAAGTTTCCCACTAAATTAAAGCTTTTCAGCATCCATGTGCTCCAGCACGACCGCCCTTTCTCAAGGGATATGACTGGACCTCTACATCCCCCCATATATTTCATGAATTACAGGGAAACAGTTTGTTGCATTATAGACCTCACCACGGCTTACAGAAAAATCTCAGCTTCAAAGCCTGGAGCACCTCCTCCTCCCCCTCCCTCCTTTTCACCAGCCTTAGTGTGGCCATGTTGTTCTCCCTGCGTGTTTTCACCTTTTCCTTTTTTCTTACCTGGGAGAAAATTGTCCCTAATTTCATTTGTTCTCAAGTTCTATCAATTGAAAATTTTTTATAGAGTTCTGCAGTGCTGGAAGGTTGATCCTGTCCAGGCTCCACACTGAGGAATTGCACACCATGCTTCTCGCTGTTGGCCACATGGTTCCCACCAGTACCGTGCAGAGCTGGCCACTGTGGCACTGGCTCCATTCAGAGCCCCTCTTCATGCAGGCCACCAAAAGCCAAAGTGGCTGCCGCCACTTCACCTTTCTCTTCGCAGCACGGCTGGCTATAAGGAGCTAACAGGCAAAGTTCACTGCATACTATACTGCGATGGTGGCTGTTCCCCTTGGCAGCTGCCTCTCCTTGAAAGAAGGGTTTTTTTCCTTTCTTAGTATGTCCTCACAGAGGCGTTACTAACTTCTCTAATTGGCTTAGGAGCATGCCTATTGTCAGAGAGAGCCCTCAGTTGATTTTGCCAGGCATGGAGGAAGCTTCTAGCAGCTTGCAACAGAAAAATCACTTCCATGGCTGGCTTCTTCCCTCCTCACCAAACAAGCCATGCAAAACCAACACAGAATAATAAACCCCTGTGATTCTGGTCGGGGGTGGGGGCACACACAGTATAAACCTTCATATAGCATGTACCTGGCTCAGCACCCGCAGGACATTGCCTGAGAGGACACTTAAAACTCATTTCTGAGAGAGCTCACTGTAGCCTGAGATCACACAGTAGGCAATACTGAGCATCTGTATACCACAGAAAAGACAAAGACATCTCTGGAAGCAAAACTGATTTCTTTGAAGTCTTGTAGATCAGTCAAGTCTGTATCTGCCCATTCCATGCTGATGGGGTTGACATAAATCTCTGTAACAATAATTCACTTTTCATTTTTAACTTAATCTAAAAATAGCAGCTTCAGCATTGAGGAGGTCATATTTGGTAATCATGCATTTAAAAAGTTGGGTTTAAATTTTTTACAGAACTATTTCTAGAGAAACAAAGGAAAGCTAGAAAAGGAAAAGGATATAGAATCTTTGTTATATTTAGGATTTGAAGTCCATGTTTTATTGCGTTCACTGCTTCACTCTGAATTACTGTGGGGTCTTTTATTTCTCTCCTTTTACCTCATTACTTTACTCATATTTTTAGTTTAGGATTAACAGCCAGTTTTTAAACTTCGAGGAAGTTTATCCAGAGAAACACAGTAGAAGTTAGCAGATCACACGAAGGTCTCAGAGATATTCATCAGTAAGTCACAAAAAGGCAAAGAACTTAACCAATTAAAAAGCAAAAGTAAAACTGCATTCTCCTAATGTGAAATTAAAAAATATTCAGTTTCTCATCATTCATTCTTTAAAACAGCAATCTTATATTTCTTTATGGTAATGTTCAATAAAAGTGTAAACTCTAATAAATTTCCTCTACATCCCTTTGCCCTGGAGATATTGAATATAAAGAATTGTGTGATCTAGAGCTGAAAATTAATGACTATTAAGTTGAGATGAGTTTAGTTATAAGTAATCAGGCAAACATCTGTTTTGAACAAAATCATTGAAATTTTGTTTTTTGTTCTAGAAAGCGCATTCTGGGATCCTGGTGACAAGCTACACAAAACCAGTTGAAGCTTCTTGGAAATCCACTTCTATTAGTGTGGCTAACATGTAATTTCTAGTGCCAGAAATCAAGACTCTATATGAACTACCATGAACTACTTTAGGCAATTTTGAGTCTAGTCTGATTAGTTTTGTTTTATCGCACTGAGATAGACAATAGAAATTGTGCACTTTCATGTCTACATATGTAGGTATATATATTTACTACATATATTTACTACAGTACACTTTGCACGCTGAACTGACCACCTGGTTTGCAAATGAGTTCCAGACACTTCACTTCTTTCATTTTGTTTAACACACTTCTGGAAGAACTCATTCAAAGTCATGAATCCTTGTAGTATTTTCAGGGTTGTTTCTTAGCTGATTTTTATCTATCACTTAGTTTTCACTACTTGAGGTCATCTCAACCTGAACCTGTTTCACTCTATAAGCACAGAGCCAAGACCTTTTAAACTTGAGAAGATCTTTGCTTTATTGAAGTTCCTCTCTCAACATTACTTTCCTATCAATTATCAACAGCAGCATGAGAAAAAAAAAAAAGTAATCATCATCATCATCATCATCATCATCATCATCATCTTAATTTGACTTAATGACCTTAGTAATTTATTGGACACACAAAAACCTCCAAGTTGAAGAAAAAGTGAAGACCAAAGTAAATCTTCTAGGAACTTTTAAACTCGAAATATGTGGTATTTTTAATGGTACATGACCATATTTTAAATTAGCAATGCGGTCCTCTCAATTGTGAATAAAAAATAAAAGAAATACGACTGCATATGTGCAACAATCTTGTATCAACTCTTTATTTACAAATTACCAGTTTGAGTAACTTATTTGTCTTCTGCTGGGTTTTTCACAATTGACCTTCTATTCTTTCCTTCAAACACCCCTGAGCCCCCCAAAAGATGGCAGAATACATAATAGGATGTATGAAAATATAAGGTATTGAAGCTCTAGATTCAGTGACTACCAAGACTACTAAAGTGGCAGTAAATATCTAACCAAGCTCTCTCACTTAAATTGATAAACAATATAGTAACCAAAAGCAATTAAGAAATCCTACCTAGTACAATAAACAGTCAATAATTAGGAAACATTGGAGATGGGGAGAGGTATGTATGTTCTATGTTTATGCAAAGTACAGTGTAATTTAATAAACTCTTTTCTCAGTGTTTAAGTAATTTCTGTATATGGTCAAGATTGTTCATAATTCTAATAGCCTTTCCATGCCCTGTGGATTTCAGAGGATCAAAAAAAAGCCAAAGACAGAGACTCAAAAAGGGTAATAATGCCCTTATTGTGGTTCCCATTAGTGAAAACATGACAGTATGTATTTCAGTGCTCTCACAAAAGCCATTTAAATTTCAATACAATAGAAATGTCGAGTTTAGAATAAATATGATTCATCTTGCATCAGCTGGGCATTATTTCTGTTCCTTCTGCTTGCTGGAGACAAATGATACAGCTTGTCCATTATTAGGTACAATTTCTCCACATTAATTTTTGCAGATTTTTCAATTCAGCAAACATGAGAAAAAACTAAAACGTAGCAAATACATCCTGTACAACTGCATGTAACTTTTACAGCAGAAATTAAGACAAAGTAATTTCTCATTGAAAAAACAAACAGATTTCAGAAGTAATGAGCACTATAGAATTTAATTACTTTTGGGGTTTTTATTCTCTTATTTTTCCAAGCTGCACAAGGAAGGAAATCGATGGAATTACGTACCACTAAGTTATCACTCATTATGAAATTACCATTAAAACTCTTCATACTTAGTTTAGCACTCACAGACATTTATTGAAATGGAATCAGACTGCTCATTTGCTAAGAGAGGAGAATTTGTTCAAGAAAAGACATGTTTTACTAAATACTTTTGGAAGATACAGCAGGCAGAAGAGAGGTCCCTAAGTGCAACTTGGAAAGTTCTTAGGTGCTAACTGATTCAACCCCAGGCAAAGAAAGCAGTACATGAACCCCACCTGGATATGACAACAAACAACAAAGCAGCAGCTGCCTTTTAGCAGTTCAAGAAGTGTTAGAGCAGACATGTGACTCTGGAAACATGACATCATGAGTCTGAATTGCCTCACAACTTTTCCAGTGTGAGTTTTTCAATAAATTAACGCAACACATCTGAAACCTGACCCAGGACACTTGAGTTTGGCATGACAGAAAGATCTTAATCAGGGCAGACCTCTGCCGACATCATAGATGATTTGAATGATAAGATTTCATTAGGTCTTTTCTTCTCATACTGCAGTAGCACTTATTATTAATGTGTAAGGCAAAATAATCAGGCCTTCATGTAAAAAGCACGTACAATCTGAGACACTTTGATTTTGCTACACTGTATGCTTTAAACCACATAGTAGGATAAATGATCTAAAAAAAATTTGCAAAAACTTGTTTGAAGTGTGGAGCTTCAAACAAGAGCAACCATAATTACTATTTTCAAGCACTTGTCAATATGCAGAAACATCATAACTGATGATTGACATGACAAGTATGGTAAAGAATAACTGACCTGTGCTTAAAGCTAGGACAAAGTGAAAGATACTGAAGGATAGTGATATGATAGTTTATCAAAACTACCAGATAAAAATGGGTACCTACAACACATTCCTTACAGATGCTAGTTACAGTGGCAATATTGTAACAATACAGACCCCAGAGATCTTCAGGAAGACCTCTACAGCAAAAATTCTATTTTCATGTCCCTCCAGAGCTGTTGAAACATGCTCCCTCCAGAGCATTGAAACAAAAAGAATCTCAAAATTTTAAAGAGTAACTCTAGAGAAAGTAAAGAGTCACGTACTCATATTGCCAAAGTTTGTTTATTAGAGAATCTGAAAATGCACACTCACCTACTTTCTACCTATCTGTTTTAATGTGCAATATTTCCATATTCTCTGCAAGTCTAATGCAAGACCCCAGGTGTCCATCTTTAACGCAGTGAGTCAGTGCATCTGCTCAAATGCATAATGCTGTTTTCTGCCACAGTGAATTTCCAGCAAAACAGCTTTTCATGAAAACAGAATGCTTTGAAAAGATATTGAAATAAAAGGAACATGCTACTTTTGCTTTGGCAGAGCGGAGAATATTTTAAGTGTCTATTGTGTTTTGATGTCTCTTCTAATATGCTGCCTTCATTAATGAATAAAAAATCCATAATTTTTTTCCTATACTTTCCATTTTTTCCCAGAAAAATATGTTCAAACTTTGATTCATTAAATGTCCCTGTAAATCTTGCCTGAAAATCAAAAAGGAGTATTAAAAAGTTATTACATTTGATAAATCAGTCAGTTTTTTCTAGAGATGAATTTTATGTATTTTCTATTCCACAGAGAGCAACTGATGCATTTCACTGGTTGATAGAGATAGCTTACTCAAACTGAATGCAATAAGACATAAATGTATTAATATAAACTTTTTTTACAAGAATGATACAGCTGTTTCCAGGGAGAAAATGCACATAACTCACCCTAAATCCAGTATTTCCAATTATTTAACATATAGGCCCAAACAGACAATGTTACAAGTCCTCTTATAGTCCATGTTTATGCAGGTTCTTATAAAACAAAGGACTAAGAGAGGCATCATGCATCCAGTTCTGCTGCAAATTTTAGGTAGCTGCAGAACTCAGGACACTGAGTTTGGAAGTATGCATCTTTTCTCAGGTTTAGACACAATTGGTGACAACTCAAGGCTCCTTTTAGTTATAGCAGTTTAAATATAATTTTTCATAATAATCAGAATTATTTCTAGAAATAAAACATAGTCCAAAAATTAGCTTTTGAACTTCTCAACAATTTTAAAAAGCAGGTCATAGACACCTCTGTAAAAAAACTTCAAATATTTATTAACAGCAAAGAAAATAGATGAGGCCTGCACTATTTTATCTTTTGACAACATTCTTCTCATCAATGTTTTCTGTAGCAAGTTGTATAGTGCTTTAGAAAACTAAAATGGCTGTTTCAGACTGAGCCAGACTCTTTTTCTGCACATCCAAGAACAGGAAAAAATTTCCTGACACCCAAGAAAATGAACATAATTGTCTCAAAAGATCTATTACTTTCTGAAATCTTTCAACTTATTGAAAGAAATTAAGCTTATATTGTGTTTTACTACAACTACACAAATATGTTCTAAGTGCTCTTTCTGTTAGTAGGGCAGTAGCTATCTGGGACATACCTTACAAGGACATGCACATTTCTAGTCTTTTTCTAGAACAATTGCTTTCTCTTTAGTGTGTTCAGAAGTATATCCTGACTATTAATGGAGAAAGAACTGATACTGTTCCTCAGCCCAGAAATCAAGACAATTCCTCCATACTCCTTTAAGGAATATATTGTCAGGGTTTAACCCTAGCTGGGAACTAAGCACCAAGCAGCCACTTGCTCACTCCTCTCCACTCCCTGGGTATCGAAACAGGATGACTCCCATGGCAGGGAGAAATGATGAGGAGGACTCCATCTTATCAGAAGGCTAATTAGTTACTTTATAATACTATATTATTCTATATTATATTACACTATGTTACATTACATCTAAACTGAATCTGCCAAGCACTCAACCCTGCACACACTGCACTCCAACTGCACTGAATCTCACAACTGTCAGCCAACACACACACTTGGCCCTGACAGGCCAAGGAAACAAAACACCATCACTTTGGGTAAACAATCTCTATATTGCATTATACTTTGGCACAACACAGGCACAGCAAATAAGATACGAATTGTTTTTCCTTTCTCTGAGGTACAGAGAATGTGAAACCCAGATTCTTGGCAAGAACTGTGCCTTGCTTTTCTCTGTGAAATGTGGCTACACCTGGGGGGACTGGGAGAGGAACCAGAAAAAAGGCAAAACACATGGAGTTCAGATAAGAACATTTAATAATTGAAACAAAGTAAAATATAGTGATACTAATAATACTAATGATAATACTAACAACAATAATAACAATGGTTATGAAAAGGAGAGATAGAGAAATACAAAACCCAAGAAAAACAAGTTATGAACAAGACAGTTTCTCACCAACCACTAACTGATGCTAAGCCTGTCCCCAAATAGTTATCAGCCCCTGTTCCAGATAACTCTCCCAGTTTATATATAGTGGACATGACATTCTATGGTATTAATAGCCCTTTGGCCAGTTCAGGTCACCAGTCCTGGCCATGCTCCCTCACAGCTTCTTGTGCACTTCCTCAATTGCTATGGGACACTAAAAAGTCCTATTGACATTATGTTCATACTAAATCCAAAACATAGCACTGCATCAGCTACCAAAAAGAAAATGAACTCTGCTCCAGCCAAAATCAGGACAGATATAAAACAAAAAAAAGATCACAGATTTATTTGCGACTAACACTTCATGCAATTATTTTCAGCTAAAGCAATTAACACCTAAAGAAATTATGAGCAGTAATCTAAAAAACCCTCAGTTCTGCTTTGCAAAGACAAATGTCTTAGAAATCAGAGGCAACCAAGAAGTCCACCCACATACCTAATAGCTACATAATCATACCCGTACAAACAAAGAAATGTGTCATTCAAGGAGCAATTCAAGAAGCAGTGATTGAAAGAGGAAAGCTCTTATCTTTTCACACTTCTCAGTGTATCGGTAAGGAGAAAGTATTAAATTACTCCTACCTGTTGATTTGCTCCAGCCCGTAGCTTGGTCAGGCAAAACCAGGGAAGATACCTGGCAGAGGTAGGGAATCATTGTCCCAGATCTATAACTGAGAGAGTCAGCTTCTAAGATGCATTTGAGGGCTGCACACACTTCACCTCTGCTACCGATAGTACATCTCCTCCCTCCAGCAAGCACACACACAGCAAACCAAGATAACACCTCAGGTTTACCACCTGAGGAGGAAAGGACCAAGAAACTACACCTCTCCATGGTTGGGGCAGTTACAGGGGAAATAATTGTAAAGATGTTCAGTTTAGTTATTGCTGAGGTCTTACTTCCCACCCTATTTCCCAAGCTATTACATCAAAACTCCCTTCCTGCTTTCACACTGATTCCCCTCCTTCTCTTTTTCTTCCCTCCAAAATATCAAAGATACACCTACTGTAAGTCCTATCTTGTGAGAAGCGTTAAGTATTAGACACAACATAAGATAATACTCACACAAAAGATCTCTGGTATAATGCAAATTACTCCCCTATTTGAATCTACTGCATTTTGAGAAGCAAGGTTATTCAAAACTGACTCTTCATTGATTTAAAGTGCTAATGATTTGTAACATGAATTTCAGGAAAGCAGACTTTTATACTACTGTGCCCCCCATAACATAAGTTAATTTTTGATGTTTGGATGGTGAAATAGCAGCAACCCTGTTTCTAAGAATTGGTGCAATAGGCTAAAACTATTTTTTCTGCTTTATCATTATAAAATATATGAAATATGTTTAGATTATATAGAAGACAATTCTTAAGGAAATCAATTTTTCTCACAATCCTACATTTAAAAACAATTATATTCTAAAATTGTGCCATTGTAGCACCTCATAGGACATGAAATCCATGTGCCTTAACAGAACTCAGATTTATTAAATAGGATCATTTTCATTACTAGTGATAACTAGGGATTTTGACTTCATGCCTAAGTTCCTAATTAGCGCACTGTAACAGAACTAGAAAATAGCAATATTTTCAATAACACTGTGATAAAGAAAAAATGCAAAATGTATCTATTAATATTTATAATCTCTTTTTAAAGGATTGGATGTATTTGATGGCTTCAGAAAACAATCTACCTTTTTATTTTCTTATCACAAATATCAAATTCAAAAACTTCTTAAAGGAAGAATTTCTTTATGGATAGTTTTGGAAACAAAACTCAGCAGCAATTGTAAGGAATAACAGCACAATGAAAATTGAGTAAGCATGTGAATGGAATATAAACCACATGTAAAGCGGTTCATGATCTCTGAAGTGCTAAATGCTACTGCTTCAAAGATCAGGGCACCTACAGGTTTTAGGTAGTACATTTTTACTATCTGCATAAAGAATCAGGGAATGAGCAACTCTGAAAAAAAACCCCAAAATAAACAACCTGAAGACAAAAAAGGTACCATGGATAAAATACAGATTATAGCAATATGATGCTATTGAAAATCATTTAAAAAACCATGTTGAAATGGAGTAACTGAAATTCAATATTGAAAGCATTCATCTTAAAAAGCTATAAAAACATGGCCAGAAAACATTCAAATACTACAATTATGCTATATACTCAGGAATTGGCTAAGAAGTTGTATACTCCATGATCCAGCTATGATCATCAGCATTACGGGACACGAGTCATAGTAACTTGGTCCTGCAAGACTTGTGGATCTGTGGCATGAGGTTTTCTGCTGCCCTTGTGTCATTTTGGCTGAAGTACTTATTTGTGCTATAATACCAACAGTATCAGAAATTTATAGACATTTTAATGAGTAACTTTTCCATTATGCCTTCCCCCCAGGACATAGCAATGAAGCCTTTCTTAGAGAACATCTAAATTATATTCTTCAATATATGGAATTTTTAATGATAGTGCTCATCCAAGCTTTTACACTTTATAGAGGAAATATGATTGTGGCAAAGGTCTTTTAGCATCTTTTTCACATCAAAATAGCTTTTTAGTATTTTGAGCTTCCAGGGTGGCATTTCTGGCTTGCTTATCATAAAGATGCCTGAAAACTAAGAAATTGATCTCTCTTGAGGTCAAAATTTGAAAAGGTTATTCCTAGCTGATGTGAGTCAAATTGTTACTAAAAAATATTCCTTCAAAAAAGCTTTTAAAGAAAACCTGTGATAATGCTCACAGAACAGTGTTATAATATATACTTTGTATAGCATTTTTAATGTAAATGCTCTGTGATAATTGGCAATATTTCCAGTAACACCGATATTGATATATGCTCTGTGGTTTTTTAATGGCATATTTTCTCTTTCTTATTTGAAACCATTTTTTCCTGCTACTTTTCCTTCCATTTTTGGGGTTACTTTTCAAATATAAACAATTAACAATTACATGAAATTTGTAAGACTGTACAAATAATACAATTCCATGGACTACATGGTAGTAATTGGGTGTGAAACACAGTTCTGTCATCATTACTAAAATGCTGGTGCATTGCAGGAAATGCAGTTTGCTTCAAGCGGAATGCTTTATTTGGAAAACAGAATGATCAGCAAATCTTATTTTTCTTACTAAGTCAAAAATATGTCATAGAATCAGAGAATATTCTGAGTTGGAAGGGACTTGGCCCTGTGCAGGACACTCCAAGAATAACTCCATGTGCCTGAGCACATTGTCCAAACACTTTCTGAGCTCTGTCAGGCTGGTGCTGTAACCTTTTCCCTGAGGAGCTGTTCCAATGCCCAACCACTCACTGGGTGAAGAACTTTTATTTTCCTAATATCCAACCTAAAGCTCCCCGGCTGGATGTCATTCCCTTGGGTCCTGTCACTAGATCACTAGATATATTTTTTAAAGAATAAATAAAGTTCTGCAAATCCATCATCTGAGTTTCAAGTAAGTCATGAGTCAGCAGCCTCAGATTTACAGAAGGCAATTAAGCTTTTTTCTTCATGTGCTAATTGAAGCTGCATGACATGATAATTCTCTTGGGGAATTATGAAGTCTGAAGTACAAAAAATTGTAATAAAAATTATAATAGGTTTCCCTCATAATTCAGTAAGATAGTAAAATTCTTGAAGCTCAAAAATTCTTCTGCATAATTTCTACAGATTGCACATTCAATTCCATAGCAAAAACAAGAATATATAGGGACATGCAAATTCAGTATTTTAAACAACAGAAGAAAAGAAAAATCAAGTATTTTAGCATTAGCATGCAGATTAATAAAAAAATAGAAAATCAGTTTAGAAACACTCTGTAACAATTCTTGTAGAGCTTTATTACACATCTCATTCTATTTCCTGGCTGCCTGTGAAGGACTGCCAGGTTTTCATTTGTATTCCAGCTGTCTCTGGTATTGATTTACGTTATTAAGGACAGTTTTGTCTTCTAAACAAAAGACATGCAATTCTTACGAATTATTCTCTTAATTCCAAGCAAATGCAACACAGCTATTATTCAACCAAATTATACTTATTGTCATGGAAGTTTTGAAGATATCTTAGAGCTACACAGACAGCTCAAACACATAGAACTGAGTATCTCTCCAGTGACAGTCTCTACCATAACTGTCCTTTACACATCTACAGAGATATTATGTCCATGTAATAATGTGAATGTGACTGCTGCTTGACATCACAGTTTATGTCACTGCATATATCAATTTGCATGTATGACATATTTTGGATTACTTAACACTAAGACAGAAATTTTGAATAGAACCTGTCCTCAATGGGTCAAGTGATTACAGCAAATCAGCAACAGGAAACAGAAACAGAGCTGTAGAGCAGTCTAGTCAGGGCTGAACAGATATCTACCTTCTGTAGGACTCTACTGTCTACTGCAGACCAACAGGAGATCTCTGTTTTCTTCATTGATTTTTTTACTAAATGTTTTACATTTCAATGCTATACATAGAAGGTTCTCTCTTTTTTACCAGTGAATTTTAGAGATTGTAAGAATTTTATGGATCTGGGAAAACTTTACTGCGAAAAACAGAAGTTGCTGAAAACAGCAATCTCAAGTTATTAGAATAATAATGACAAGCTATATGACAAGATGGATATATATGAATCACTGCTTGAATTATATTAGCAGATCATCTTTAGCTTTCTATACATTTTGAAGATACAACAGCATAATTATACCAGCTTTCAAAAAGCGAGAGAGATGTAGAAAGAAAGAAAAAAAGAAATTTCATTTATGGGTATGTTTTGGTCATTTTATCATGATTGTTAAATCAAAAATCCAGTAATGAATTAAACAAAATGTAGTCCATGTGTGTTGCTTATGGTACAATTTTCAGTCTTTTTTTCCTTTTTAAGTCATTGGCTTGAGATATTTCATTTATAATATAAACCTAACTAACTTCTCTCTTAGAACACTAATATATGCTCATTTTTAATTTCACTCTGCATGTACAGATGATACTTCCTATAATGCTACTCTTGTTCTAAAGAAAAAATGCCCCCTATTATCCTTCAGTCCCAAATAAGCCTGAACACAGGTTCTTAGGCTACAAAAATTTCCGCAGATTCTTCAAAAAAGTTAGAGAAATACTTAGCTAGAGGCTAAGTATTTTGAAAAATTTTATATTCACTTTTAGTAAGGATGAGGTTCTCCAGAAAATACTTAATGTAAAGAGATTTACAAAAGATTTCACTCTTTTGCCCCAACTATCTAACAGATTAACACTGCAGCTTTTCAGATGAGGTACATTTCTTCCTCTTGAAGGTGGTCTCGGTATGAGGGATAGGCTTTTCTGCCTTGGAGACACCACTGGTATAGATGGACTATCATCCACATCATCAATTGATGAGTTTCCACACCCAGAGCCTTGTACCCAGGGACTAAGGCATCTGGAAAGGCAAGGTGGGAAAGGAGGAGGTTTGCCTGCTACCTCAACCATACACTCGCCTCCATTAACTCTTTTAAGTTACTGCCTTCTGTCTGGTAGTTGGAGGATATAGGATCCCCTTGATCTTATTCCAGTGGCTTTCCCAGTTCGTGTCTCAGAAATGCTTCCTAATGCTACTTAACCTTTTTACTTCCTCACAAAACTCTGACACCAGACTGCACAGATAAGTGCTTTGTCACACCTCACACCATGGTTCTCACTACTGCCAGCTGCTTACTGAGCAAAGGCCCTGCAATGCTCTGGGGAAAATACTGAAAACCAAAGTTCAGCAAAAAGGAGTGCATATGTTTGCTATAGTTCACCAGGGACAACCTTAGGAGCCACAACACCAAAGTAGCTTGGTGTACCACTCCAAGAGAGACATACAACAATGGATGGCATGACATGGAAAAGTAGGCATACTCTGTTGAAAACAATGCAGCTTTTGAGAATTAAGACAAATCACCCAAAATGGTGACTGAAAGCTGAACTTTGCTTCATTAACTCTATACATAAACTTTTTGCTACAGGTTGTCTTGAGGGAGAGGAGGAAGCAAATGAGGCCATCTACAGGCATCTGAAGCAGCCTCAAAGTCACAGGCCCTGGTTCTTTTGGGGAACTTTACTCCCCTGACATCTGCTGCAGAACCAGCACAATGAAACACAAACAGCCCAGGAGGTTCCTGGAAAGCACAGATGACAATTTCCTGAACAGACATAGTGGAGGATCCCCCAGGCAATGGTGTGCTGCTCAACTGATACTAACAAACAGATAAGGCTTTGCTGGAGGTGTGACCATGAGAGTGTGGAACTCAGTTCCAGATGAGGGGAAAGCAGGGCAGCAAGTAGCCACAACCAGAGACTTTGGGAGAGATAACTTTAGCTTCTGCAGGAATCTTCTGGGAAGAATTCCATAGGACTCAACCCTGCAGAGCAAAGGGGCTGAAGAGAGTTAGTTGATAATCAAGGATCAGTTCCTCCAGGCTCAAGAGCAATGATTCCAAATGTGCAAGAAAGGGGAAAAAAGACCTGACGGATAAATAAAGAACTTCTCTCATTACCCAGCGGTAAGCAGGAAATACACAGGAACTGGTGACAGGGTCAGGTCACTTGGAAAGAATTTAGAGAGGTTGTCAGAGTCAGTACAAATGATACAGGAAAAACAAAGGCCCATGTGGAATTAAATCTGGACAAGGATGTCAAGGACCACCGAAGTGGATTCTTCAAATACATCAATTACAAAAGGAAAACAAAGGATAAAGTAGGCCCATTGCTAAATGCTGGACCATCTGGAGCAATCCTGTGCAATGTGCTGTAGTGTAACCCTGCTTGAGCACTGGGTGCCTTCCAACCTGACTCATTCTGTATTTCTGTGTTTCTTTAACTCCGAAATACATACTACTTTTCACACCCTCAGATGTGCTAATGCCTAAAATCAGTCAAACTCCACCTAACATGAAATTACAACTGTAATTTTATCTTCTCCTCTCCCTCAGAAAAACCCACTGTAAGTGTAGTGTAAGTGGAAATGGATGACAGGAGATTTCACCTTTGTATTCTGGGATGAGAAACAGGCTATACCTATCTCCTCCCCCACAGGGATGCTTATTGGGTAAGACTCGAATAATCAGCTCTACACCAAGTGCTTCTTCAGAAAATTCAGAAAGCAAGCTTGGGTTTGTTATCATACTTTTAGCAATACATATTCATCTCAAAATGTACTGTATTTGCTGTTGGCTTTATTATTAATATTTGAGGTATTCACATGTCCTTCTGTAGACAGTGTATATATCACCGTCAAACCTGCATTTCTGCTGCTCAGTAAACAACATGATTTTGCACCTGGCCATGAGAGTTACTGAACGTGACCACACTCCTAAGTCCTGCCATGACAGTTCATTGTTCGCAACCAGGCATACAGTGTATCATGCTGTTTATAAATCCATAATCATGGTAGCTCTCATTGAACCCAACCAGATTCACAGTGCCACTTGGCTCTCCATTTCTGGTGCTTAGTGTTTAATTGGCCATTACTTAATATCTAACCCTAGCAGCTCCCAATCCCTCTGACGTCACAGAACAGCTATTATGCAAGGGAGTTTATTTTCTGCCAAATTCAACACAACAAAAGAACCTGCATTACTCTTAATACAACACATGCTGTGCTCATGCAGAGCAGATCTCTCTGCTATGAGATCTGAACAGCTGCATGTTTTCTTGGGAACTTACTCTGGGTAGCCACAACAGTTCTGGTTAGTGCAGAAGACATAGCCTCTGCCAGGAGCTAGGAGGATGATGATCACCTCCTGGGAGAATGATGATCACCAACTCACTGCTGGAACTGATAAGGTGTCAACACCATTACTGTGCATCCCTCTGCAGTAACTCTGCACCATTCCCTGGTAACTCACACCCCCCAGGCTGTTTTGTAAACATATGGAGGTGGCCACAATTCCTCTGGCAATGTCCAGACCTTGTAAGCATCTCTCCTGAGAGCCACCAGATCTGTGTAGGTGTCTCTATGCTCTGGCAATTGGTTTGGCAATTGGTTTATCTAACGCTGTACTAAGACTTCTTAAAACCCACAAACTATCACTTTGGTTTATCTAGAGTCTTTCCCTTCCAAGTTTACTGCCTAAGATTTGCCATTTAGCAGGTATTTGAAAAATTTAAAGCTTTCTGTTTAGATAAGAAACAATTTCATTATAAATTAAGTACAGAAGTCAGATAAATCACCAAAAGCTCTAAGTGGTGCATTCCCAACCTTCCCTAAGTTACAAGCTGTAACCTATTGTGGAGAATTATATATTCATCTTCCTAATTATTTTAGAATAAAGATCTACCAAGGAATTTCAGCATAGAAAATTCAGTGATTTAAAACCTTGCCACAAAATAAATAAATCCTACTGTTTACACCTATAACACGGCACCAGCACCTGTAATAAAAGCAGAAAAGACTGTATACTGCTACTCTGATTTTAAAAATATTAACTTATTTTTATGTTCACACTGCTGGTTAATCTAGAAAAGACTTTTATTATCATAGTTTATTCTTCAGACTCTTATTCTTAAAATTTCACTGTATTAAACTGTTCTGATCACCATTGTGAATTTCTTCTTTATAGTTAAATCCACAGTAGATCCATAAAACTTTGCTGTATTTAGCAATATCACTTCTCAGGATTATGTAGTGAAGTAATCTGACCTTCTAATCAAACCCTAAGGAAAGCAGGAAAATTTTAAATCTGTAAGAGAAGCTATACCTACAAAATCTAAATAATATCAAGAAGTTCCTATGAAACAGAAATCAGTAACATAGAAATGTAAGAAAAAATAAACTGTCAGATGTGACACCTACGACAACTGTCATTTTGATAATTTCTAAATGACAGACATGAACCTTCTAATCACAAATAAAAGAAACCAAAATTAAACTAAATGTTCCAATCTTTAAAAGCCTGAAAAAGAAGTGAAGTCAAGTTTTAATTTGAACTAAATACTTCTTTTAAAAATAATCCCATATTTCCATGAAGCACTATGCTTTTTCATAACATAAAATCCTCTATACAGCTCTAAAGAAAATCCCAGGCACTTAAGAAATGTTTCCATTTTCAGTAAAAACATAAATCAAAAAGCATCAGGTGAGATGTTGGTAAGCTCTCAAACATTTCTAACAGTATATTATGGTCATTCCTTACTCCTTAAACACATCCCTAAAGGAAAACTGCACAAGTTTATGCTTTTTCAGCCCCAAGTACTTCCTTGACCAAGGGTCAGCACTGTCAGCTAAGCTTAGATCCATAAGCCTGTGCATAGTGAAAATTTTCACAATAAACCTGTTAGCACAGAGGACAGTTTTTTATAGGACCAGCTTAATCACTCTAGAGTTTGGGTCACCTACTACCTTAACCACTTTCCACTCTCAAGGAACAGAATGTACTATCAAAACTTGTTGCCAAGACTGAGTTGGTAAAAACAAGGTGAGAAGGAAGGGGAAGGATTACTACAACATACTCAATTTTTTTTTCCCTCAGAGGAAAGATAAAGTAGTATGTAGGCATCCTTTACATCATTTCAGAACTACTTGAGAGGCTCTGTGATTAATGGAGATCTACAGCAAAGCTCTACATGCAAACAAAAGGCAGTACAAAAATTTATATATAATACAAGTATTAATACAAAATCATTTTACTGATATGAAAGGAAAGGGTCTTTGCAATACCTTTGAGCCACCTGGAATGTAATGGTTATCATTACATTACACAAATATTTACCAACCCATGAAACCTTCAAAGCAATGGGTATGTAATATACCATAGAGGGTTACCATTATACAATAGCACAGTGACAAAATGAAGAGCAGAAGTAGTGGGTGGTTTTTTTAATGTTTTTTCAGTTGACATCAACATATGGGCATCTATGATTTTTATGCATCATATATATATGATGCATAATAAAATATTTAGGATCCAAAAACTGCATTTTCTATACCTAAATTAAGTTAATTGGGTGATCACACGCATTAAATAAAGAAAAGTGTTATTGAGATAAAAAACAAAGGAGGATTTTATGGTGTGATCAGTACACAGTGCTCTGTAAGCCTTAATTTTGTACAGCTAGATAAATAAGCAAGCCAAGAAGATCCCCATTTTAACAATTCTACTACTATTCTCATAGTGACAGTGGAAAATCCAATTTACTGCACATACCAAGATGATATTCATTAACACATATTTCATTATATTAACAAAACTAAGTAATACTTGAAAACATTATGATGATAATTTAATAACATAAATATTTCTAGTACAGCTATTTTATGCTCAGATTTTGCTGTATTGAAGAAAACAAAAATTTAGAAACTAGACCATTCAAAACTTATTAATCTGGCCACCCCAAATGAACAATATGGACTCTACTCATTCCTCTCAATATATTTATTATGCATCTTCTTCATTTAGCCTAGATGCAATGTTCATTTGCACTTTGAAGTTTTCTCTTTTCTCTCAAACAATATTCACTAAGGTGAAAAATATTTTGCCATTGGCTGCTTTCCTTATAAAGCGTTCTACAGTTCAAGGTTCTACATTGACTGATAGGTCAATCCCTGCCTTCTGATCTAAAACAAAAAGAAAATCAGTTTGCAACATCAACTCTCCTTTCATACAGATCAGATATACTGAAAGTCTACCAAGTCTCATCCATAATCCCATCCCACTGACTACTTACTAACCATTTCACCATGCTCAGATTGACAAGGATTTTGATCTTAATTTTCCTCTTTTTAAGTAATCTGATAGGAAGGGATAAACATTTAGTATAAATCCCTTATGTCTATGTTGCTTACCTGCTCTTGTGATGTCTATGCTGTCATTTTGTTCCACTTATTTTGAAAATCATGATAAAAAAGGGCTGAGTCACGTATATGGAAATACTGGAACAAATGTTTGTAATTTACAAAAAGCTGTCTAGGACAGCACAAAGTTCTGAATTATACAAATGTTTCAACAGCAAGTACTCCTCTGACACCTGCTTGTATGTTAGTAACAATTATTCAGTTATATCAACAAGGAAATTACCCAAACAGACTGAAACACAGCACCAAAAAACCTAAACTGTATTAGGAAACATATCACTTCATTAAAGACATTGAGAAGCTAGAGCAAGTCCAGAACAAAGCTGCTGAAGTATCTGAAGAGTAAGTCCTATGAAGAGTGGCTGAGGGAGCCAAGATTGGAGAAAAGGAGGGGAGACCTTATCACTCTCTACAACTCCTTGAAAGAAGGTCGCAGTGAAGTGAGGTCAGCCTTTTCTCCCTTGTAACTAGAAACACAAGATGACACAGCCTCAAGCTGCTTCAGGGGAAGTTCAGGTTGAACAAGATAAATTCTTTCATGGTAATGGTTGAATGATTGTTAAACATTGGAACATACAACCCAGGGAAGTGGTGGAGTTGCAATCCCTGGAGTGTTTAAGGAAACACTGGATGTGGCACTCAGTGCCATGGTCTGGTTGACAAGGCAGTGTTTGGTCAAGGGTTGGACTCAATTATCTCAGAGGTCTTTTTTAACCTAAATAATTCTGTGATTCTGGAAGGAATGGCAGATGCATTCAGCAAACCTTCATCTCCTACATTTTCCACTTACCTAACAAATCACATCCAGGAGAGAGCTGCAAATTCTCAATTTCTATTTAAAAGCTATCCGATTTCTACTTGCTATGATGAGATAATTTTTACCATGACTAGTTATAAAGAACTAGATGGGATTACTGCAAATAGAAAACTCCTAAGGGAAAAAGAGACATGACAGTTATCGCAAAGGCAACTTTCATAGTGACCACAGTATTTTTCAGATAGATGGGGTATCTTGAAACTATGATGAACTGGAAAGTGCCCAGGCATTATAAGCAGTTCTGAATATGCTGAGTCTACACTGCAAACTGTGTTACGGCAGCAAAATTATGCAGCCAGCAGGTATCAGTTATAAAAAGCAAACGCCTCTCACAAGGGCAGAAATACTCTTCCATGATGGTCAAAAAGCAAAATGCTCACAACCAAAAGGACATCTGTGATATAAGTCAAGCCTTCTTAGTCACAGATCTGGAATTTTTCCAAAATCATGTAAGTGCTAGCCTACTACAAGACTGCAATTCCTCTATTATCAAGGAATTTATTTTTAATACTGTAGAAGAAAACCAAAAAGCTACAGACCGGATGGCTAGCTGAATATCATACAGTATCAGGTAACATGAATTTTTCTGCTGCATGTTCTGCTCTCTCTCTCCAGCCATCACTTCTATGGAGAATATGTTGTCTTAACACTGAAAGATAATGTAGATGGATACTTTCCTATTAAGGAGATTACAAACTTGAGACACCAGGCTAAAGACTAAGGTTCCTATATATTATCGCTTCCTCAGTATAAGAAGTTCTTCAAAAACAAGTTTGTATTTGCAATGGCTTCTTTATTTATAGTCAAGCTGATGTAAACTTACTCCAAAACATGTCTCCTATTATTGCTCTGATGTGAAAAAAGCAGAAGAATATATAACTTTCAAATACAGGTTATTTTCTGCAGCCTCCACTTGTGTTCATATGCCCTTATATCTGCCCAGTTTCATAAAATTAAATTTTCTGAACTATGAAGTTAACATATTCATTACTCATTTTATGAGCTCTGCGACAATCTATGTATGATTTTGTTATGAAATGTTCTCACACAGTCCCTTCCTTCTCTGCTGAAAAAGCAGACAGTAACACTGACTTTCCACCAAGAGAATTTTCTGTCATAGTGTCACTCTGTAAAATATAGGCTACTGGACAAATTGGAAGATGATGTAGGCTGCAGTGCTATCCTTATGATGTTGACATTGCTTTAAGATTTATATTTGTCAGACTTGGACAGTGTAGTCTCTCAGCTTGCCAAGTGCCCTGCTGTGATAAGGTGCAAGGAATAAGTAAGCTGCTTAAGTTCAGAGCTGACAAGACAGATGTAATGCTTGCTGGTAATAAAAACAACACACAGCTATTCCTGAAGACCACACGGTTAAACATATTGGATGTGCCTAGCAAATGATCTCACATCACTACGTGTACAGGAAAAATAAGCCGCTTCTCCAGAAACAAAATGGTGTTGTCTGTCATTCAGGGCATTTAAGAGACTCAACTCTAGTGAAAGCTAGGGCAGCTATCTAAGAGACCATACCTTCTCCTGGTAACAGAGGGTTCCCAAACAAAACAGTAGCACGAACTAAATTAAATGTTTAAAAAGCTGCACAGGAAAAAAGGCAGGACAAATCACTAGTCTCTAAAAGACCGTGCCATTTTTCCACCAATAAAACTTTATCTAAAATTGATACCTTATCCTTTTTCTTGGAAATTGCATATAGAGAAAGCTCACAGAGAGCTACTTCAGCTAATGGGAAAAAAAGTAACCCCAGGCAGCAGCTCAGCTATCTTTTTTTTTCTTTTTAAAATGAACATTAACTTACTTTAAATCCCTAGAATTTGCTGTGCAAATCAACTTACTACTTTCTTCAGCAACTCCTTACAAATATTACTTCAAATAGCAGCCAGCTTCCTAAAGAAAAACCAGGATCTGTTCATGAAGACAAGTTCTCAAGCTTCTAACCTGAACTGGACCTTTTACCCTTCAAGGAACAGGTCTCACAGTAATGTGTCAAGGATCGCCACACAAATGCCTCGTGGCAGAGAACTTTAAGTGAGGGAAACAACAGGAGAAAAATTAGTTTAAAGTACTAAAAATCCAATTTAACTGCTGAAAGCTAAAAATTCTCACTGAACCGAGTTTTGAACTATTTCCAATTATGTCCAAGTAATTAATTTATCAATTACTCATCATTCTACCCTTAAAATACGTCAGATCTATGAAATGGCATGCAGCGTAAGTAACAAGCAGAAGGAGCTAGAAGTGACTGTGCAAATGGAAAGCTATGATCTAATCACAAATGTTGAAATTTGGTGAGACAAATCACATGACTGGAGCATTTCAATTAACAACTACAAACTGTTCAGAAGGGACAGGCAAGGAACGGCGGGGGGGGCAGGCAATTTTCCCTCTTCTTGGACTTGATTGCACAAACTCATCTTTGAAAAACAGTGATGAACAGGTCAAGAGCTTGTGGTTGAAAATCAGAAGCCAAGCCAATAAATAAAATCTCATGGTTTGTGTTTATTACCCATCACTCAATTGAGGGAAACCCTTTTGATAAAACTTTCCTACTTCACCTGCATGAAGCATCATTCTGGCAGGTTCTGATCCAGCTGCAGGGACTTGTCAGGACAGTCCCTGACATCTGCTGGAAAAGCAGCTTGGCAAGATGGAAGCAGTTCAGGAGACTCCTGGACAGCATCAAGGATAATTTCTTACCCCAGGTGATGGAGAAGTGCTACTGCACCTGCTACTTTCTGACACAGATTAACTAACTGGAGAGGTCAGGATCAGTGGCAGCCCGGGCTCAAGTGGTCATGCCCTGGCGGAATTCATGATCTCGGGGATTTTGGGCCAAAAAAAGGTTAAAGTCACTGCTCTGAACTTTAGAAGCCTGAACTTTTAGTTATTTTAGGAATTAGTGGATGGGACCCTCTGGAAAACTGCACTTAGGGAAAAGGGAGCAGAACAGAACTGTAAGGACATTTTTCTTAGAGCCCGAGATCTCTCCATTTTCACCACTGAGCATTCAGGCAGGGAAGGCAGGAGACCAGCATAGCTCAGTAAAGACTTCCTGGACAAAGTGAAATACAAGAAGGAAAAGCACTGGACATGGAATCAAGGACAGGCATCCTGGGAAGAAAAGAGAAGTGCTGTCTGGTTGTGGAGGGCCAGGATTAGAAAAGCTACGGTATAGCTGGAGCTGAATTTGGCAAGGGATACAAAGAATAGTAAAAATGGCTTCTACAGGCACATTGGAGAGAAATGGAAGATAAAAGAAAATGTGAGGTACTCAATAATTTTGTTTGCCTCAGTGTTCATTAGTAATCACTCTTCCCACATCTCTGAAATTCCTGAATCTCAAGACAGGAGCTGGGGAATTGAAGTCCTTCCCAGTGAACCAGCAGACGAGGTTCAAGACCACCGGGGGAACCTGAACAAGTCCATAGGACTGAGATGCATCCCAGTGTCCTAATGAAATTGGCTGATGTAGTTGCCAAGCCACTCTCTATCATATCTGAAAAGTCACGGCAATCAGGGAAAGTGCCCACTGACTGGGGGAAAGGGAATATTACACCCTTTTTAAAATGTTTATTTATAACAGAAAATATTTTTCCATAATCTTGTATCACCTTTGTAACTGGGGTAAGGGGATTTTAACTGGAGCATCACTGCAATTATTGCCAGTTGGGTTTATGATACCATTAAGTTGTATTATTCATCTTTTAGAAATTTACTTTTTTATTATATGCAAGTTTAAAGCAGTTTTGAATAAATTTTGCTGTGCTACTGACTACACATTTTTAAAAACCATACAGTTCCTCACACTGTTTTTTTTAATTCCTTGGAAGTCCCCACTGTTTCATATCCACCTTTAAACAGTTTGGGTTGGAGAGAATCTTTAAAAATCATCTAGTTGCAGCTCCATTGCCACTCGACCAGTTTGCTCAAAGCCCCATACAATCTGATCTTTAACACTTCCAATGATGAGGCACCCATAGTTCTGTGGACAGCCTGCTCCAGCATTATACCATTATATAAAGTGGTATAACTTTTAGTGTAATAAAAAAGGTCTTCCTTGTATCCCATCTATATCTACCTTTTTTTAGTATAAAACACTTGCTGGTGGTCCTGTCACTGCAGGTCTTGGTAAAAAAAATCTTTCCCTGTCTTTCTTAGAAGTTCCTTTTAAGTATTAAAAAGCCTCAGTAAGTTTTCACCAGAGCATTCTCTTCTCCCGCCTGAAAAGCTTCAGCCTTCTCAGCCTGTCTTCATAGAAGAGGTGCTCCAGCCCTTTGATCATTTTTGTCTTGGACCCATTTTAACAGGTCCATTATTTTTTCTTGTGTTGGGAAACCCCAGAACTGGATGAACTATTCCAGCGGGGAGTACTCTCAGAAAAGCGGAGTAGAGGGACAAAGGCCCCTGTCTTGACTTGCTGACATGCTGTGTTTCATTCAGCCTAAGATGCACTTGGCTTGTTGGCTTCTTGGGTTGTAAGTGCACGTTGACAGCTTGTGTCTAGCTTTATCCCCTGTACTCCCAAGTCATTCCCTGCAGGGCTGCTGTCAAGCTATTCATCTATCAGCTTGTATTGATATTTGGGATTGTCCCTAGCCTGAACAAAGATGTGATACAAAATTACGGAAGAATTTTGCGGTTTTAATTTGCATTTAAACCATGACATATATTCAATCACTATACAAAAAAAACGCATGCACATAACTTGTGCATATAATAATCAGAGATAAATCTTCCTGGATTCTGGTGTCTGTAAATTCTTTTCTTACAGATATAAACCTGGTGCCAGTTTTCTTTCTCCAGATTTCTAATTTCTGCATATACTGGACACATTTAATCCTTGACAGTTACTACATTTTTAACAGCAGACATGTTTATGCCTCTTTCTGCTCATGTCTTCAGACATTATTTATAGTAATGCATTTCTAACATTTGCCGTATCTTTCATAAGACTTGATAAAGTACCATACCACTGCAAGATACAAACTTGACAGTTTGCAATAGGATCTGCACATTATTCTGACAGTAAGTATTATACAGCCAGCAAACTATATTCTTCTAATATCCTTATTAAAAATCCAATGAACACTGTGACTAAATCATATATAGTAAATTCTATTTTGTACATGATAGCAATGAGTCACTACATTTTTAATAAATTATATATTGCAGTAAGCAACTATTGCATTATTTTTACTTTAACACTTTTTGAAGTCAAGAATATTACTAAAAGCTATTTCATAAACTCTTATGAAGCAATTTGGAAATATCTTAAAATCTGGAACAAGATTTCTGTCTATTTTGGTCCCACTGCCTGTGAATGTGTGCAATGATCTAGTTAATACGTGATTGCATCTATGGCATAACGATTCTACTCAATGGCCCTTCCAGCAATATTTTTGGAAACACTGAGAAGTAATCAATACTTCTTTGTATTACCAGAAAAGCATAGCAACACTGATATGCATCATTGCAAGTGCTTCTCTACTTTTCCACAAACACAGCTGCAATAGCTCTACTAGCCCACTGTAGTTTAACAAATGAATTTCATTACAAATTAGAACAGATTAGATGAGCACTGTCCTAAAATGTCTTTAATCCTTTTTAATCATTAAAACAGAATGACACACAGGAGAATATGTGCCCATTCTTTTAAAAGCTCATACAAATTTTTTGCTTTGAATCCATTCTTCAGTGCCATACCACAGAGAAATCTCTATATTTTTAGAATTGATGTACCTTTCAATACTATAATCTTCAGCTTTCAAGCTCACTATTATTTGCCTTCAGGTGCAAATTTTAAAGTGTACAGCCTTCTAAAAAATCTTTATGGTTTCAGCCAGATTCTGTAAGGTTTGTAGATCAGTCATCATCACACTAGATTTCTTTTCAAAATAATGTTCTTCAGTCAGAGTACACTTGTGGTTATACTCGGTTCACTTGTCAAATACAAATCTGAGGTCATCAAAAGCTTCAGGGCAACTTCAGCTATTCCAAAACTCATTTTCTACCTCTATTTTGTTGGAGAAATAGTATTTCAAGTATAAAAATAATAGAAAACTCTAAAGATAGAGAAACAAAGGCATTGCATGTGCACGTTTCAGTACAGCATTGCAGCAATTGCCTATAAAGACAAAGTCAAACCAATATCCAAGCATTTTAGAACATAAAAAATACCAAAAGAAGATAAGGTATTTCACTATGAAGTTGATATATATTCTGTTGAAATAATTATTTTAGAGCTGACATCTCAAAATACATAGGTGTAGGAAGAGATGCTAATGAATCTATTTAGGTATTTCTGTTGTAATTGACGAAACATTTAAACAGTCTCATTTATAAGGTCTACATTCATTATAAGTCACATGCCTGGCAAGGCTGAATAACACTAGGCTCAATATTCCTGTTGGCTTGAATTCCTTGGCCATATACTAATGCAAGGGCTTTTATTTAATTCTAGTTTTAAGTCCAATCTTTATTAAAATAGAAAAACAGACAAGAGAGCACTTTCTTTCAAAGGCTGATTTGATATTTGAGAGGTCAGTCTGAATTTTTTATCTCCAGAGATTTTTTTATGCAGCTATAATTCATATTTATAATTAGAGCTGAGTAATTAACACTCTTTTGAAAACAGAGACTATCTAGGTACTTGGGGAAAAGCTTTTCTCTTCCCAAAGTAAAACTGAATTTTATCATTGACTTTGATGCACAAAGAAATACAGTTTGTTTCCTATGACCCAAAGCCCCATACACATAAATAGTCAAGGAAAAATGGAATTTTAAAAGTGTAAGCACACACCAAGCTTCTCCTGGAGACTAAAGACAAATGGAACAAGGCAAAAATAAATTAAATAAAACTAAATTCAGCTGAAAGCCTAAGCTTGGTCTGCTTTGGGTAAACCGTTTGATGCTGTTTAACAGCATTGGGATGGAAGCTGACACCACACTCATTCACAGCATGAATTCTACAAATTACATACTTCCTCCAACTTGTCATTAGCTACAACTCTGCCTTTACATTTACACAAATTTCAAGTGGTGTCCCTGCATCCCATCACTTCTCAGTACCTTCATCCCATCACTTCTCAGTACCTTTGCCTCTCTTTTATCCTAATATTTTAGAGCAATATCCTATTGCTCCTAATATTTTCACTGTGATTAGGATATTTAAGTTAGCATTTGTAATTCCTGTTTTCACACTAGCTCATGTCTGATATAAAACTTGGACACCATTGGAAGAGAAAACCAGCTGAACAATGTGTCCACAAAACAGCTAGAATACTGTAGTTTATGCAAAATATTGGTTTATTATGTGTGATATGGTATGGTATATGCCTTCAGCCATTTCTTTGTAGAACCTGTACTTAAATGTCCATATTCAACTTATTTATTTCCTAGCTTGGTAATGACAAATTGTCATTCCATGTGGCTATTTGAATTCAAAGTGCCTGATGGATATGAACATCATAAAATGAAGAAAGATAGCCTGACTCTGACAAAAGGAGACAGGATAATCTCATTTCTCCATTCAAATATATTTGGGGGATTAAAAAAAAAAAAAAAAAAAGAGAAAATGCATAATCACAGACATAATGTAGAGAAACTACAGGTTATAGCATCTTTGTGGCATGCAACACTGAGGTTGCCTAGCAGGTCTTTTGCTTTCACATGAGAAGTCAACTGAAGTCCAACAATATCATGGGTTTTATACCCCTAAAATAGAAGTGATTTCACTCATGTGTCTCACATTCTTTTCTTCCCCTATGAAAAAAAACCCAGCTAAATATTCTATTCATTTTGTCTACTTGCATTCAGGAAAAATTTTCAAAAGATGCAATGTTTAATGAAAATTTCAGTCATGTAAGTTTTCAGCAGTGATAGTACATGACACATAACCTACTGAAAAGCTAGAGAAATATGAAAACATTGGCATGCTATAACAACCCAGTAATTTGCCAATGTGAAACAGCTGAAGAAAACAATTGTAAAGCTATGAACTACTATTAGTATGATACAAATACTGAGTTTTACTCTTGAAGAAATTAATATATCTTGAACATTTAATAGTGGAAAGACTGACAGGAAACACTGATTTCAACCCAAAACCTCTAGCGAATTCAATTTAACTACAATCTCTACATCTACTAGCTAAGCAATAAAAAAAAGCCTACCAATATGTTCATGTTTACACAGATGTTTTTTAATTTGTATTAAAATTTTAAAATTGGCTTTTTACTTCCTTTGCTGTTCCTTTGTAGATGTTACATTAAAGAAAATGTCAGGTTCTCCTCTATAGATCTCTGAAAATAGTAGATATTCTGCTTATTTGGGTTTCTTGCTACTTCTTACTACTTTAGGGAGGAGGAACAGGGAGGACAAGGATAGAAAATGTTTCAAAAAACTAGAACCATTTGCTCCTACAGTGTAATATCTAATTTTGGTATGGCTGCATGCTAGTATTTAATCTATTCCTTTACATTTTTTTTCCATTATGTTTTGCTCATTAAAAAAAAAAAATTAAATACATCCTAAATTTTGTAAAGGAGAGGTGGCACAGTAGGGAAGACCACATTTATTTATTACATACCTCATGCTTTATCACAAAATGGATTATAAAAATAGACCCAAATTAATTTTTAAAATTATTTTAAATTATTAAATTACTGCTTATGAAGGTTCAATGTCAAGGTATTATGTACTAAGCTCGCTTTTGCTCTGGTAGCTCTCTGGCTTGAATGGTGGAGAGAGATGAAGAAAGGGGTCCTTAATCTATCAAACAGGATAGCTGTGAAGCTGGAATTAGCTGCTGAAGAGCAGCACTGACATTCCCTACAATTTCAAAAGACAAAACTGACCTGCATCAATTGCTCGCATATTCCCAGGAGTGAAAAACTCACTATTCTTTTACAGAAATTAACAGCTAGACAGATGGTATCAATTGTCTACTCTCAGGTATAGAGCAAATGGTAATGAAAAGGAATGAAAGTTAAGGATGCAGTGGGGTTGACTGGAGGAAAGAAGAGGCAGGAATTTTTAGAGAAAGAATACATTTGCATATAATCATTGGGATTCCCCTGAGGAAATATATACAATGCCAGTGGGTATGAGAGCTTCTTATTCTGTAGCATCAGCAGTCAGGAAGTGAAGACTAACTTAAAGATCACACTTGAATTGAGAATAATGTGGCAAATATACACAAGGCTAGAATATACACAGAGGACTATTGGCAGCAAACTCTTTAGAGAAGTAGGAACCCCATGTTTCCGGAAACAAGAGAACTATGTTACAAGAGGTATTTGATATACTGTGTTTTAGAGAAAATAAAAGTATCCATACAATTCTATAGTGTATATGTATATGTATACATACAGGCATACACACACCTATTTGTTTTTATTTTTAAAATACAGAATATCATCATATCATATCATGTCAATCAGGAAACATAGTTTAGCTAGGGTATTTACTCTGAAACAGAGCAGAGTAGAATCATCAGATGCAGTAATTTACTTGCAACAAAATCAAAATCTAAAAGCAGAAAGCCTGCTAGTGATTTTAGGGCAGATTTTTTTTTTCTGCTCCTTTAAGCAAGAAGCAACATTTTATTGGTCCATTGGCATTACATCATTACAGAGCCTTTTGAAATGGCTGCCTGTATACTCCCCTTAAATTAATACAAATTTAATTATTTCATAATAAATTTAATGTCAGAAATTAAATCTTGGAATAATAAGATATAATGAGGCAACCATGAGGATTCTGGTGCTTCCTTCCCTCACAGAAAGGCGGTCTTCTACCTGCAGCACTACTACATTTATGACTGTTATAAAGTACCCTGCCTCTCATTTCTACTGCATTCAGTCAAGTTCCTTCTTGACAACATTCATTCCACACAAATATTCAAATTCTTTTTCTTTAAAAAACAGTGTTAAGGAAGGCAAGTACTCTATTTCTAAACTTTTATATATTTGCAGGACACCATAGGCTTATATACAGCTGTACACAACACAAGTGGTTCAAAGTAATTTTATGTTGAAAAAAGAATCAAGAACTGAAAAAGTATTAAAGACTAAAAGCAATATTCTATCCAAAATTACTCAACAGTTCATAACTGATTAACATAATTTCTTCATATTCAGCAGAAAAAATGTAGGTTTTTAAGTCACATAATTTCAGGAACACTGGCTCCAAATTAATTCAAGCCTTTTCCAAAAGGCTCCTGTTAGTCTTTCAGTGTGTAAGTCATGGACAGTCCAGAGAATACACTTCAACATCTGATGAATGGATGAATGAATGAATTTAAATCCAGTTGGTGGCCAGTCACAAGTGTTGTTCCCCAAGAATCAGGGTCACTTCTCTTTAATATCTTTATGACCTGGCCAAGGGGGATCAAGTGCATCCTCAGTCAGTTTGCAGATGACACCAAGCTGGGTGGGAGTGCTGATCTGCTGCAGGGCAGGAAGGCTCTGCAGAGGGATCTGGGCAGGCTGGATCATGGGCCCAGGTCAGTGGTGTGAGGTTCAACAAGGCCCAGTGCTGGGTCCTGCCCATGACCTGACCAAGTGGCCAAGAAGGCCAGTGGCATCCTGGCCTGTGCTAGCAATCCTGGCCTGTGCCAGCAGGAGCAGGGCAGGGATTGTCCCCCTGTACTTGGCACTAGTGAGACTGCACTTTGAAACTTGTGATTCAAGAAGGATATTGAGGTGTTCAAGTATGTCCAGAGAAGTGCAGCAAATCTAAGGAAGGGCCTGGAGTACAAGTCCTGTGAGGAGTGGCTGAGAGCTGAGAAAAGAGGGCTAAGGAGGAACCTTACCACTCTCTACAACTGCCTGAAATGAGAGTGTGGTAGCCTCTTCTGCCAAGTAAAAAACAGTAGGACAAGACATAATGTCCTCAAACTGTCCCAGAGGAGGTTAGGTTCAATAGTAGGAGAAATTTCTTTACTGAAAGGCTGGTTAAGCTTTGGAACAGGAAATACGAAACTCCCCAGGAAAGCTGGATGATGTCACCATCCCTAGAAATGGTCAGATATGGCAGATTGAGATGAGGTGTGCCCAGTGGTCTTTGTGTTATTCAGTCAAAGGTTGGACTTGATGATCTTGGAGGTTGTTTCCAACAATGTTTCCATGATTTCTGTGTTTTCAACCATTGAATTAGGAATTTTCAAGCTGCCTTATGTTTTTATGTTTTATATATATATACTCTTTACATACGTCTTTTAAATTATTTTTGAAAGGACATGTGAAAACCAATTTTTTTTTAAATTCTGAACAGAAATTTGAAACAGATTACCACTTTAAGGACAGGCTATCAATTTTAAAGCACTCCAAGCTGCATTTCCACATTTAAACATACAGCTACAAAAACAACAAAAAAAAAAATTAATGGAATAAAAGGGAATTAAAGTATAGAGTGAAAATATTAATAGTTCAAAATAAGTGAGTATAAGATAAGGTAGACCAAGAATCACATTGGAAACAGTGTGGGATGATCCAGACAATTTACACTTCCTCTAAGAATTTGAATGGGCCACTAACCACTTTCTATCTGACAACATTACAGTCATGCACACATTGACAGATTAGGTAATTACTGTATAACATAGCAAAAAAACACATTTTGCACTTGTGCATATCCTGTTCTAGAGTATATCAATGTTCTTGAATGACACTGTTTAATGTGTGATTTAGTGTATGCATATTTTTCAATACCCTGATGGCAGAGATTTCATGTAACAAAGAGACCATGCATCCTTTCACCTTTATAAATAGTCAAGGTAAAAATCAATAATAAAAAGACCTCACAAATATGTACTGTGTTTTATTCCCTGCCTTTTTAGGTTTCATCACCAATACAACACCAAAAAATGAAATTTTCACAGTTGATACTGGTAAGTTTGTTACTCTTCTCCTGGGCAAGAACAGGTTTGAACTACATTTAATAGAACACCAAAGACTGTTACCACTGTTAATGAACTGTCACTATGTTTCAAAAGGCCCATGTCAGTAAAACCCTTGTTATTCATTTCTTACCTTAAACATAGCTTATTGCTCTTTACCTGGTAATAACCATCACAATTCAGATTTTTAATACATTCAAATACTGGAACACCTTAATAGTAACGCATATATGGAGGATATATTAATATACTACTCACCAATTTTAATCGTTGCAAGGGTATTCTACTAGTGTCTATCGGAGCACGCTCTGTGACATTACCAAATCTGACTTCTGGGATGGCAATTGCACATATTACATGTGCCCACCTGTGAAAAGTGGCAAGTCAAAAATACCACCAAAAAAACTCATAGAAATACAAGTACTGAAGTTGTTGCTTGCTGCGTATTTGGCTTTTGCTTTTGGTTTGGTAACCAGAGATGGGTATGTTTTCTTGAACATACCCATCTGTGGTTACTTCCTTATTAGGCTTTCCTAAGCTTCATTAACACATTTTAACAAACCTTGCAACACTAGCACTTTGTGTCAATAAACTTTCAGACTGAGATTTTATTGCAACAATTTTTAAGCATATTTTACTTTTCATTTAAGTAAGAAGTTTTTGCAGGTGCGCCATTCAGGTACATATGTAAACACCACACTATTTAGTTTATTTGTAATTTATCATCTACAGCATTTATTAGTCATTACTAACACTACTCAGACCTGAGAAACTATTCTTACACAACAAACGTGATTACAATCAATCTTGTATCTATCAAAATGCAAAAGGAAATGCAAAAGTTATCAAGGCCTTCTGTCTACAGACACAAAGGCAGCAAAGTGAGCAAGCCACCAGTGCAATGCCCAACATGAACTGGATCTCCTTTGGTAGCAAAAGCACCTGCAAGCACCTAGGACCAGTGTTACATTCAAGACCTCAATGAAATGTCCGAGGTTTGTCAGATGATACCACATGCTTCCTATATGAATCAGAAAGCACTCCAAATCCTCCCGATACATGAATCTCAAAATAAGAACGCTAAAAGGAACTTTAAAAAGCCTGAAATTAATATTGAAACTGTGTATTTCATGAAGCACAAGAGAAGCTAACAGCACTTTTATCATCAAAGAGCAGCCTTCTGAGGCTACTTCTAGAATCTTTTTGGGGTAGACACGAAGTTACTTCTAAAATCTTTTTGGGGTAGACAAGAAGTCAGTTATCTCCTGAGTAAAGGAAAACATTTTAATTTTTTTACTCCTATTTGCCTTATTCCCTGTCATTTACTGTATGTCTGTTTTCATTACCCCACTTGCTCTGTTTCTGTAAGCTCTGAATGCTTGCCTCACTCTGCTTCATGTACATTTTGAAGAAACACACATTACATGACCATCTTAGTAGATTAACAGGAATGTGGGCTGAAGCTGAAGGAGATGGAGGGTGATGCAGAAAACAAAAAAAAAAATTCTCTTTCTTGCACTAGAGCAGGAATATTTCAATAAGTCATCTTTGGCAAAACCATCTGCAAAAGTATAATATGACACACAGGGACCAAACAAATTCCTGTCATGTGATTTTAAAGTTGTATTGGTCGAAGTGTGAAATAAGACCTGTACATAAAGATGACATACCAATTAGCAAGTTATACAGTTCAGCCCAAATAGAAACAGATAAATCTTGCAGATTCATCCTTTTATTATGGTGACAGTTTCTTCATGTTTTACTTACATGAAGTTGAGACTTCTAAAATTATTTTTAATAATAGCTGTTTTCTTCTCATTGTCCACCTGCTAAACCACATTGTCTTACCATCTAAGCTTTATGAGACAGAAAGGCTATAAATAAAATGCCTCTTCAATCAGCCTTCAATTAAACATTTATCCTCTGACATCTCTCAACCTAACAGACTCAAAACAATTCCTGTGTTCTGCTGAAAAGAAGGAATCTCAGCCTTCCTATACTGCAAACTGCTTACTGCATGCACACATACCAGTCTGATCCATTAGCTTTTAGAAGTATGACATGCTCTTCCTGTATCTCTAATTAGTATGTATAGAGTAAAGAAGGAGCAAAGGAGAATGCACATGTTAGATTTTACAGCTGTTGGAGATAAAAGGTTAAATTGTAATACACTTTTTTGAAAACTCAAAATTTTGAAATGATAGCTAATGCTGAAAGACAGATTAAAAACTCCACAATGTGTAACAACTATAAGGTGTTACAGAAACAGTAAAAACAAGACTTCAACTGGTTTTGCAGAAATCCCATTTCACAAATCCATAAAACTAACCTACAGAGTAACAGAATGTAAACCCAAAAACCTTATATATAATTACACAAGGAAAGTGATTTTATGCAAACCTTTGTGCATTTTCCTCGTAATATATCTTATAAGACATTTCAAAAAAATTTATATTGATATGCAAAGAAACATATACATATTTTTAAAGATTCAACATGAAAGCTAAGCTACCAGCAGCAAATATCAAAAGGGCATAATAAATTCTACTGAGATAGTATTTTTGTAATTCTTTTTGTATTTATCAAGTAAAGCAAGGAACAAATTAAAGGGAATTTAAAGCAGAACTAAAAATCAGCTGAGAATTTTAATGCACTGGCAAAAATCTCCATTAAAATAGCTACAATAATAATATTTTCTGAAGGTAAGATATGGCCTGAGTTAAAAAACTTTCTCCTAACTGGACAAGAGTCATCAAATCAATTGCAAACCACTGATAAATAAATTCTTTCCACCTTCTTTTCCTGGTAAGTGAAAAACAATGCCATACCTAGATCATGTCTTACCACTGCATTCCAAAGCATGAAAGAAAGATGTCTACACAATATTGCTAAGCTACTAAGATGAGCTAATTAATTATGAAATTATTCAAAATGCATGTAAGACTATTCTACTATAGGGCTTGAAAAAACATTAAGCTGCAACATTTTCCACTTTAGCAAGGGTTACTTGCTATAGTTTCTATCAGCCAGATACAGTAATACTATGTCAGCAACAAAACTATTTTTGACAGTGTGCGATAGAAGTGCGTTTGGAAAAAAAAAAAACCAAATGTCAGAATTGAAAATCATTTCAACCTGATTAAAAATAATTCTTTGAAAATACTGGGTTTAGAAGTTCAAAAGTATTGTATTGTAATTTTCAGAAGCAAAGAAAATACATTTTGCTGTTTGATAAGACATGCAAACAATGTTAAATGAGCTCTCTCATCTACGTTTTTTGCAAAAAGGCCAGCAAATTAAAATTTGGAACGAGCAAGCGTTTGCAAATAATAAAAGAAATGTACATTTTACTATCTAACTATTTAACAAAATGCCAGTGCCACATTTCAACAGAAATAAGATTTAGCTTAAAGAGACACTGTCAAATAACTCATGTTGCAAATGCTTTGCACCTGGAAATAGACTGGAAATAAAGTTTAAAATAAGCACATACAGTCCTGAAGAACATATTACTTACTTTTTGTCAGTAGTCTGCTTTAATGCACCACCTCTCAAATTGCAGAGACAACATTCCTAAAAATAAAAACAGAGTAGAAAAAGTGAGTTTTAATGATGGTTTACAAATCAGTTCTATTCATCTGATCTTGAGGAAAAAGCAAACTGCTAAAGCAATTAATTAATTACTGGGTTACAAACAGCCACTTACAAGCATAGCATTTCCTTACAGAGGAAGAAAAGGATACAGTAACAAAAAGAGAAACAACTCATACAACCAAAAGGAAAAAGGTATTTGAGTATTACTTACAGAAGAAGGGATAGAATCACTTTGAAATGTAATAAAAAACCCAAACAAAATCAACACCAAAAAACCCAAAAAAAAAAAAAAAAAAAAAAATCCCCTACACTTTTAATCAGTACTGCTGTAGAAAGGCTGGAAACTGCCACACATTTTACAAAGATAAAACAAAGTACTCTGGCACATAATGAGTTTAACAGAAGTTACTGAGAAACTGACCCATAAGCTATTGATCTAGCTTAATTTTTTTTTTCTTTTTCTTTTTCCTGCAGTATACCTCCACTGCTTTGATCTTCAGTACAACTCCATCTCTTTCAGGGCACTTGGCAAGGTGTTCAGCAGTCCCCAGATAACACGCTAAAAAACATGGCTTTTCCTATCTCTACTTAAAACTGAGCTTTTGAACAGATACACTCTTTTCGTCTTTCCAACCCCTCACTCCTCCTCTTCAGCCTCCTTCACTTTTGAATCTATTCTTTCCTCTCTTTTTTATCTCTTATCCCTTGAAAGGAGCTGATGAAAAAATGTTTTGAACATAGCTATTCTTCTTCCCCCATTTTTTCTAAAAGAATGAATGTACGAATAGAGTCAAGATATTCTGTGACAGTATACCTATATGAGACCATGTCTTTTGAACCCCTACATTTAAGTTGTCCTTGCAGGACAAACAAGCAAATCAAACAAAAACACAAACAAAACAAAACCTCAAAAATTTTGTTATACTCCAGTCTGATCTTATCTTAAAAATAATGATGGCTACAAATGTCTGTAAGAAATTTATTTGAATGATATATTACATTTCCTATGAAAAACATCTTTCCTAACCATAGAAAAAGACTTTCTTCTGACAATTGGATTCTCTTCACTATTCAAGCACAAAATTTTTGCTTTACCAACCAACACTATGAAAAAAAGAACATCCTCTTATGGAGCACCCTTTTAACTACTGAATATTATTGTAGAGTTTTAAAGAAGAGAATTGAGGTTCATTATTCTATCCACAACAACCTCAGGATGGGACCTAATATGTTCCAGATCACATTTCCCTTTCTAGAAGTATATATTGACTAATAAATTAGGGACCCAAAGGCTCAAAACTACACCACTTTCAGTAAAGTTGTTTTTTTCTCTGGGCTTGCAATAGTAGCCAATTGGAAAAACAGCATATTGCAATAAAACACCGTTTCGGAGTGATCCCTGCACCCCTTCCAGGGACCAGGTCATCCCACATCTGACAGACCAGTTCTTTTCCTTCCCTGAATACTAGTGCAGTGTGGTGGACATCAGCACCAACACCAGCAGAGCCCAGCAGGCATCAGGAGGAGGCAGCGGGTGGTGGCACTGACGCCTCATGCATGGGTACTGATCTGCCACTAGAGCAACTCCAAAAGCTCCTGCTTTCCCAGGAAGCTTCTCTCTGTCCACCATCTTTCCTTCCCTTTGTCTCCCAGATGGTGTGGTTGACTGACTGTGGGGTAGAGAGCTCATGCCATTCTCCCCGTGTCTTCCAAACCACACAGGCATCCTGGAGGGCACCATCTTGTAAATGCTATTTCCACCACTTTGGGTCTATTTTTGTTTCCCAGGGCATCAGGAGAGTAGTGATTTTGTATCTAGTGATTCTTTACGATTTTTTTGTTTGTTTGTTGCTGTTTTGCTTTTTAGTAAACTGTTATTTTTTCACTTATGTTTACTTGCATTTGTTCTTTATAGGTGGAAAGGGATTGGTAAGAGGAGGTAACTAATTTTATAGTGTCCAGCTCTTTAAATTGTCTTAAGCCAAGACAGCAGTTCTGCAGAAGCATGAACTTTTACGATTTATACATAGAGTAATATCTGCAGACTGGGGAAAATAGCATAAGTCTAACTCATCAAAAATCCGTGCAGGGAGAAACTTTCATTCTCCATTTTCAAATGTGAAAGTTCAGGGGATTCCTCATAAATGCTTGCTAATCTGAGCACCTTCTTAACATTGGCCACAAAAATACTTCAACTCTGCTTTGCAAAACAAAGAGTGCATTTGCTCCTATTTTAAGAGCTTTGACATTCTTACGTCACTTAAAAATTTGTTACTTGACAAATGATGACATTTTTCTGCTTCTAATGGATATTTTTCACTTTTACAAAAAACTCTTACCAGGTCATTTGCTGTGGAACTTACTAATGTAGCCACACTGAGAATCCAAGGCCCTAAAGAAATTTTACAAAAAAATTTTACTAAGAAATTAAGCTAAAACAGCACAGGAAGAGACAGAAGTCATATATTTACCTACCAACTACAGAGCTTCGACATTAGGTTAAAAATAGAAAAGAAAAAAAAACAGAGGGAAAATTAAATGGAGGAGAGCAGCCCAAGCAAAAGAGAAGGTGGCTCTAAATACCCTCATTAGAAGCTTTAAAAAATTACCCTTATGCAGGACCTATAGGAACCAAATATTCTGTCCTCTACAGAAACACCTGTATGTATCTTTGGTGAGCAGAAAGTGTTGGTGGGTACTTGTTCACTGTCTGCTGGACACAGACTATAAATTAGATCCCTAAGAACTAGTCAAGTTCACCAGTGTTCATAACAAAACTGTGTGGGTAGGAACACAGGTTTAAAGCCCATTAAAACTATTTTGTTTATTATGTCTGCATTGCAATATATTTTCCTATATACAGATGACATGGCTATTAGCTTAACTTGACTCAATATACTACAATTAATGAAACTCAGAACCTAACATTTACAGAGACTAATATTCCTAATAAATGTACACATGCCATGGGTGGCAGTGAAATAGCATGTGAACTAGTAACTACTACCCACGTTATTATCCATGAAGGACACAGACCTGCTGAGGTAGTCCAGTGCTCCAAAAACACCTCTCCTACGAAGACAGGCTGAGAGAGCTGTTCAGCCTGGAGAAAAGTAGAGAAGGCTTTGGGGAGACCTCACTGTGGCCTTAGAATACTTAAAGGGGGCTTATAAAAAAGATGGGGAAAAACATTTTATAAGGAGAAATGGTTTTAAATATAGATGAGACATAAGGAAAAGTTTTTGAAGGTAAGGATAGTCAAACACCAGACCAGATTGCCCAGAGAGGCAGTGGATGCCCCATCCCTGGAAACATTCAAGGTCAGGTCATACAGGGCTCTGAGCAAACTGGTATAATTGATAATGTCCCTGCTTATGGCAGGGAATTTGGACTAAATAACCTTTAAAGATCCCTTCCAACACAAACTTTTCTATGATTCTGTGGTTCTGTGTTCTCAAAAAGAAAGAGTATGTCTGTGCATCCCTATCTACCTGCTGTCAGCCTATTATGTAAAAGTCAGGAAAAGAATGTATTTCATTACAAAGCATCACCTTAGAAGGAATCCAATCTCTTATTCATTATTACTTTGCAAATCCTTTAAACAAGTAATTTTGTCATTCGTATTTGCATTAAATAATAATTTCATAAGCATATTATTTTATACGTATCTAAATTAAATCTTAGACCATTTTAAATTGCTCATCTCCTTCAAAAATCTCCATAACATTCTAGAATTACAAGAAGGCTTTTTCTCTTACAGTACCTGTATAAAGTAAGATATCTCCATATCCATATATAATTCACAAGTTTTATACAGTAACATTCCTTTTATCTTTCAGCTTTTTTGTGGAAATGATGCTTTTTTTCATAACAATACATATCATATTCACTATTTCTGGACTAAATGTTTCCCCTTTTCTTCCCAAAAATACCATTTTTGCAACCAGCAACCCTAATCTCACTTCTCTGCTTCAATCACTTCAAGAAACTGGCGGAAAAACCTCAAGTCACTGTGAATTAACCAAGCTTCCTTTGGTACATCCATCCAAAAGATGGATCACCCTTTTTGGAAGGGTATGTCTCTACTCAGGCAAAGCTGCATATTAATTTTTGTTGCATGGATAAATACTGCGCAAAACCCAAGCCTGTTTACACTCATTTATATTTTAAAATGAATACAGTTGCTTATCTTTGGGTATTTTTTTAGTGTCTGCCAGAATTCAGTCATAGTCACAGTAATGCTTACAAAAACCAGTTTTCACATTTCCATATTCCCATACCTACTTCATCAGCAATAGCTGTCTCCATAGGAGACAGGAAGCTGTCTGACACAGCAAGGCAGTAGAATTCTGCCAAGCCATAGCAGAAGAATAGGTACTAAGTCATCTAACAGTTATTTTTATTGAAAACTATGATTATGCACCACACAATCCTCTTTCTTGTTAAACTGCTATTTCTTCTTTGCTAAGGCCCTGTAAATTACAATAGCATCTCCAAATAATTACATTTACTCAGTTAAATGAAAAAGAAATTCAAGCTTAGGTCAGTGGAAGACAACTTAAAATAAAATATATCTTTCTCTTAATAAATTGTGACTGACACATTTTCAAAAATCTCCTCTTAAAATGTAGTTTCCATAACCAACCTAATAATCTCTTGCAGTTCTTTAGCATCCATGCCATTAGGGAGCTTTTAATTTAAACTAGCAAGCAGATACCCTGCTTAAGCCTTTTCCTTTTTACTTTATGCATGATAAACATCAAAAGCCCCATATTGTCCTTTTCTTTTTTTGCCATTTTCCATCTATAGATCCTTAGCTGATTAAACAACCACAATTTTTCCACCTAACTGACTTCATCTGTGGCCACGTTCTCCCTTCTGAAATGCAATGAGAAGAGATCTTCTGTGATGTCAGGAAAAATATGTTTCATTTTTATCCCATATCTGGGGAGATGTGCTTATACAGCCATGACTTGTGTAGCACATGGACAATAATCTCCAGGATCTTTTCTACATCAGCAGCTGACATCACTGCTCCGCAATCCTTTGTCTGTATTCTAGCTTCAGTATCTTACAATTTTCTCTAATTATATCTTGTTTTCCAAGTTATCTCAGTAATTTTTTAAGACTTGTTCATTTCTGATTGCCCTTACTTCACAGGCCTCACTAAAAATAAGCCGAAAGTTTGTCTTCAGCTAACGTCTTCTGCTACAGCTTTTGCAAAAGGGATAACCATGCAGGCTGGTCAAGGCAGTAAAAAGACTGTGCAATGTTTGACAGATGCAACTGGAAAAACGAGACTTGGAAAAGGGCATGGCTAGGTACTTCAATAAGAAGGTAGTAGAAGGAAACTAGTAGCAGATTCAAAACAAAGAAAGAAACAAAAAAACCCAGAAAGATTCTTCACACAGTACATATCTGTTTGCCAGATGTAGGTGCTAAAATTTTATACTAGTTGAGAGAGAATCTGCCTAAGTTCATGAAAAAGAAATCCAACAAAAGTTACTTTCTACTAAGTAAATAGAAAGATACTGCCTTTGGCTAAGACAATTTCTTATTTCCACATCGTAGGAGATTGAGAAAGCATTAGGAATGCCTGCTCAAGACACATATTCTTCATCAGGTGTTAATTTTTTGCTGTGAACACAATAATAACAGACTAGAACAGACTTTAGTTTAATTCTTTTAGCACATCTTACTGCTCTACATAACCTGCAGTTTTAAACATTCATATGCAGAAACACTACCTAGATATTAAGGAAAATCCAAATGCTTGGCACTAAGCACACATTGAAATATGTATTACATATCATATATATTTAATTTTCCCAATCTGTGATCCCAAAAAACAAACAAACAAACAAAAAAGCTTTACTAATATATTATTATCATTCAATTAATAAGCTATTATGGTAACTTTTGTCAGCTTTATTTAGCAGTGATTTTACCTGAAGTAATATTTTCAAGTAGTCGCAATACATTTTGGCTAGTTATTTGAAGCATTGCATTAGAAAGAACATTAAAGATCATCTAGGCCAACTCCCCTGCAATAGGCAGGAACACCTTCCTAGGCCAGGTTGCTCAGAGCCCCATCCAACTGGCTTTGCACACTTCCAAGGATAGGGCATCCACCACTTTTCTGGCAAGTCTCAAGGTAAAGAACCTCTTCCTTATATCTAATCTAAACCTTCGGACAATTTAAAGTCACTACTCCTTGATAATGTCTTAAGCAGCAATTAGGACTCTACCTATTCAGTAAGTAATGTATTTCCACCATTTTTTATCAGCTCAAGCCAATTGACTTCAACTATAGCAACTAAAACCTTAGAAAAGTGGTTAGGAAAGGTTTTGGGTTTGTTTTTTTCCCCAAAGTATTTCTAATAAGAGGTCAAAACAGTCTCAAGAGTCAACTGCTCCAAAGATGAGTCACAATAATGCCAATTTACTAGTCTCCTCTAAAAACAGCTAATCAAAACAGGCATCTAATGTTCAACTCTGCTAGAGCTAAGTCAAATAGATAAAAATTGTAGGGCTTTGGCTGTTAAACGCATTACGTTTTCTTCAAGCCATTCTGGTTAGCTTTATAGATAGAAACCTCTGAACTGAAAATAGATATCCTTAGTCTTCCATCTCTTTTCTCCATTGCATTGTAATGCCCAAGGTCACACTCCCAGTACTATTAACACAGATGTGCATTTGGATAGGGCATTGCTACATTTTATCCATCTCCTTTTCCCAGCTTATTCATAATTGTGTCTATATTTATCCTTGTGTAAAGAGAAATGGGTTGGTGTTTCTCTTGAAAATGTTGTTTTCAGCAATGGTCCACTAATAATTATGCTAATTTTTCTACACCAAGGGAATAATTTTAACTTGGAAAATAGCTTTTGAAATTACTGAATTTCAATTCAAAGTCCACTACTGTATCCACTTTGAGCTATTACCTTCAGAGACAAACTTCTTTTTTTTAGTGACAAAATATTTGTAAAAAATAATAAACTTCAGAAAAATTGATGTTTATCTAGTAAAATATTCAGATTCAGTTTCCTGACAACGAGCACCATTCTTAACAGAGTTGCTAGATGCTACCAGTATAAGTCACAACCTTCATTCGTATTTTAAGTGATTAAAGTTCACACTGATTATGGAGGCCGAGTAATTCCTTGAAAGAGACACCAACCACAGGCTAATATCTATTTAACATGTGGAAAGATCTTTGGCTGCAAGCTTAAAGTATGTTCTTGAAAATAGAAGGTGGCCGTGCTTCTTTTTATGGATGAACATTTTACTCTTGCAGTTGCATCCAAGTCTGTTCAAGACATCCACCTTTGGGAATTTAAAGTTTACAAATCATCAGCTACTTAATTTCCACATTTTAGTAACTTATCCTGCAAACATTCAGTCTGCCCTGCCCTCGACTTAGGGATAGCAAACAATTTCCTTGCAGTTGCAGCTCCTATATCATACAAAGGTAAAGCAACAGTATAAAGAGCAAGTAGTGTTTCACTACACTGTCTATAGCATTATTAACAGTGATCTCTAACACCATAAAGAGCAGGAGAGAGCTGGCTAGGATAAGAAGACTTCAAAATGACAGGGAAGGGGGGTTGAGATGGAAAATGGGAATATGGAGACAATTCCACAGCCAGAGAAGGAATGAGAACTGAGGCTGAGACTGAAATGAGAATTGAAATACTCATTCAGGTAATTGGAGTAAAAAAACTCTCACAACTTGACAGGGGTAGGTACTATGTCTCCTTTCTCCCTAGAATGTACATATATGAAGTAACACACATCCATAAAGTATAAAATGGAGACTATTAGATCCCTGAAGTTGAAGTAATTTCTCTCATAGTGGTGATTAGTCACTCAGATCTAGAAAATCCTTATAGTAGAAAGAGCAACTGTTCCCATACAATTGAACAAGAAAGATTACACTTTCTCCTTTGAAGAAGAGTCAAAAGGAATGAGATTACCTTTCCCAAAATGCTAATAAATAAGCCATTGAAAACACAAAACTGATAATTCTTCCTGCAAAATATAAAGAAACTGCAAAAATCACTTTTACAGAGAGGAAAACACCTGGGGCAATTCCAAGAACAAATACAGGCTGGGTGGAGAAACTATCAAGGCCAGCCCTGGTGAGAAACAGTTGGGGCTGCTGGTTGACAGGAAGCTCGGTGTGAGCTGACTCACAACCTAGAAAGCCAGCCATACCTTGGCTTGCATCACAAATAGTGTAGTCAGCAGATCAATGGAGGTGATTCTGGCCCTCAAAGAGACCCCAACAGCTGCATCCAGCTCTGGGACCATAACAAAGACCTGCTGAAGTGGGTCCACAGAAGGCCAAGAAAAAGATCAGGAGGCTGGAGGACCTCTCCTGTGGAGACAGGCTGAGAGCTGTTGAGCTGGAGAAGAGAAAGCTTCAGGGGGACATTATAGCACCTTCCATGACCTAAAGGGGCTACAAGAAGGATGATAAGACAAGGCTTCAAACTGCACAAGGGTAGGTCTAGGTTATACAAGAAAAAACTTCTTCATCATGAGGGACACTGGAATAGGTTGCTCGGTGAAGTCGTAGATATTTCTGGAAATTCAAGACATTCCTGGAAATATTCAAGACTGGATGTGGCCCTGAGCAACCTGTTCTAGTGAAAGACCATGTCCATGGTAGGGTGTTGAACTAAATTATCCATAAGGTCCCTTCCAACCTTTCTATGATTCTATTAACAGTAAGAGTAAATGCTTAGCAAACAAAACAGGAATGATGGTGTATCTAAGATATATCTATATATGATATGTAGGCTTATTCCCATTATTGTAGGCAGCAAATATTAGATTTTAACCTGAGTACCTTCAGAAGCTGTACATTTAAGAAAGCAGCAAAATACAAGCTGGTCAGGTCAAGATATCCTGCTACTGGCTTTTTATAGCATGTTTTTCCTCTTAATGACTTTGCAGCACTACCTCTAGAGATCACATATGGACTTTGAGGATAAATTAAGATTGGATTAATATGAGAGAGGTTCTCTGGTCCAATTCCATCTCCAAGCAGAACCAGATTCAAACTACATCTGACTGACTGAAATCATAACTCACTGTATCACCAACCCTGCAGGGAATCTCTTCCTTGTAATATGAGAATACCCACATAGCTGGAGGCAACCAAAGCTTTTGACACGGGTATCAGTGGCAAAGGTTGATTTGGCAAACTCCAGTGAAGTGAATGAAAGGTCAAAATGAGCTTTGGGTTTGAGCCTTACGGCATTTAAGTTAAAAACATATTTTTTGAGTTTAATGGTCTTCAGTTTGGCTTCTGTGACAGTATCAGAGAAACCCCATATTTAAAAGCCTGTTAAAATACGTTGTTCCAAAAGTTGAGTTTTGCAAGCAATAAATAACCTGTAACTAGTATAATACCAAAATCACAAGGAAATATACTGCTCCCCTCATCTGTGTCCATACATGGACATCAGCATTTAAAATTCTCACAATAAGTCAACTTTTTTGCAGAGAAGGTTTGCAAAAATCCAGAATTTTAAAAATAAAAACATAAATATTTTTAAAATATAATAATCAGATCTTATTTTTCTGAAAACAAAGAACCACAGAAATATTCAGGGTTTTAATTTTTTTTATTATAGCCAGATTTTCCTGTCCAATAGTTTCTTTTATTAACAATATTCAAATGCATCTAAAGCTTGGTAGAAAAATCAGTCTGAAAATTAAGACACTGTACTCACATGTATTGAGTTAATTTTGGCAGATAGCAGGCTCTGAAAACAGCAGTTTATAATGGAAATTATGACACCATATTAGAGAGAAGGGCACCACTACAAAAAGAACATTCAAAATCATTATTTTCAGTGGAGTGGAATAGGGCAGCTTGTGAGCAGGAATGTGGAAAAAGCTCTTACATGCCACTTTCTGATGCCTTTGGGAAAAAGAAACTAAAAATCCTACAAATTACATAGGGGGCTACTCTAACCATAAACGCAAATAAACCCAAAGACTGATTATCCATAAGTAATATGCAAAGCATGAAAAAGCTCATCTATAGAAAAAGAAATTCTGCTAAGCTATTTCAACATAGGATCTGTTCTCAAAATCAGTGCCACCTTATCAGATGAGGTACTTAACAGTTTCTGCAGTGCTGTGGAGAACAAAGCAAGAATCACTTGTGAAAAGTCACACAGCCTCCTTCTTAGTGGCCTTATGATCATAATGTACCTGATCATGAAGTGTATTTACCTGTTTCCTGACTTGCTCTTCTTTCTATTTCTTTCCTGTCCCAAAACTTTTGTAGTCTAAATAACAAAGGTACTCCATGTTTATGTAGTATAGCTATTGGGTGACCACATCTTTGCTCATTGTACAGTATGTTGCATTCTCTGTAATGCCAGTCATTATTCTTCCTGACTTCACTAACTTTTTCCAGCTGAACCATTTAAGATTAATGAGGCGTTTGTTCTCAATCAAGCACTTTACATGAATTCAGTTACACTTTCAGGATCCATGCAGATGACTTATTAAATATAATTTTATTTTTTTATATTGTTTTCGGGGGTTGATTTATGGCCATTTTTGCCCATTAGCATAGACCATTCTGTATCACTCTTCTCTTCGGTCAATAACTGTTATCAGGACCTACTGCCTAGTAGAATATAAAGATGTATTATCTATCATGAATGCAGGTATATCCTAGAGGGTGAAAATTTGACAAAAATTATTGTAAAGCATACTTCTTCAGCTACTTAAAATGCTGAAACTGCAAGAAAACAGTATGCTTCCGAATCTCAAAATCAGTTTAATAATATAAACTGGAATAGCTATCAAGGAAAAGTCTGGCTCTGCCAATCTAAATCCATATAGGTATTTTTCTATTTCTGTATTTTAATAATGTTCATAGTTGGGATCCACACATAATAAAGTTTTATTTAGCTATTAAGAGAACTCTCATTCCTACAGTGCTCTCATGCTTCCTTGCTTTGCAAATTCATACTGACATACAGAAGCCTAATAGAGATCAAATTTTCCATGAAGTTAACATAACTGCTGTGATTTTAAGAAAGTATCATTAAACAGAATTTAAAACAATTTTTGTAAGCAGAGGAATGAGAAGGATTTTTTTCTCCTAAGAAATGAACTCTGAAACAAGGTTGTACCAATGTTTCATAACTTCCATTATATTCTTCATTACACAAAACTTTCTTTCTCATTGTTTTCCAATCAACCTTCTCTTCAGGATTTAATGCCTTAGCCAGAAGGGAACTTCGCAGATGGGTCATCTTCAGCTTAATCTCCTTCCCCTATGAATCAATATGAAGCATAAGGAAAACAATTTCAAGCATCCAGGAAGTTGGACTTTCAAGGAGTCAGTATTTCCTAGTAACTAAATCTTCCCATACTGTGCACTCTGCTCTCTTCTGAGATAAAAAAAGTAAATTCTGGAAGGCATGTGTATATGTAATTCCCACAGAGAGCCAAATCTGTTTCAGATATTCTGCAACAGCTGCAGTTTTTTAGCAATGATTATCCAGAATAAAAAGAAGATGGAAATTCCCTTTCTTACAAGGAGTCACATGGAAAATACAAGGGGTAATGGGTACAAGTTATTCCTGGAGACAATCTGGTTAGACACAAGACGAAAAAATTTCACAGCAAAAACTATTGCAATAACCTCCCAAGAGAACTGGTGAATTTCCCTATGTTAAACACTTGAAATTCATCTGAGCAAGGTGTTAGGCCATCTTGTCTAGACTGTGATTTTGCCAAGAGGCATTGGACCAGATGATTCTTGAGGTCCCCTTCCAACCTGGTATTCTATGATTAGATGAAAAAATTATGAAAATTTCAAAATTGATTCAGAAAATAAGTATCTGCATTTAATTCAAAAGAAGCATAAAACTTTAGGTTGCGGATTGGTAGGACTAACTTGAATTGCTGATTTTCAAAAGGGAAGGTAGTACTTTGGGATAGCAGTACATTTAACTTGTCATTTTCAATGTACAGAAGATTGGTTAAAAGAGAACCATATTATATTAAGTAAAATTCTAGGATTAGATAAAAGTATTGTACTATTTTGAAGTGAAAGCTGTTAGGATAATCTAAGGTTATCATCCAAACTCTGAAGGGACAGAAACATTATCCTAAAATGACAAATAGTATGAAATACATATCAGCAATTATTATCATGCTGATGTTAGGACTGAGGTTCCACACAAGCAAAAATATATTAGCATATTTAAGTTCAATACCAAACTAATAAAGTTTTCCCCAAAGACAACTACATCCACAATGTTTGCAATGAATAATACTATCCAAGCAAGCAATAGAGAACTACAGAAAAAACAGAATTCAGCGTCTATTTTATCAGTCTGCCTCAAGGTACAATCAAGTCTTCTTCAACTATTCCTGAAAAATGTTTCCATAACATGTTTTCAAAACTCTGAAAGAAGTAGCTTCTATAAAATCTCTATATATCCCAGCCCTGTCGTTCACTAGTTTTAGATATAAAAATTAATAAAAAATCCTGGTATTAATATTAATTTCTGCTAATGCAGCTTAAAGTCTCCACAAGTAATCTTGTCCCTAAAAGACAAGACAGAGGTTCCCTTTCTTAGAAGGAGTCATGTGCAAAATATGAAGAGTAATGGGTACAAGTTAGTCCTGGAGACAATCTGATGAGACAGAAGAGGAAAAAATTCCAGAATGGCAATTGCTTATGTTACTCTTAATTATACACACATAATTTTTACATTACAGAATGTGACTTTTTTTCCTTTCTGCCTTCCCCTCACTATACTAAGAAAATTAAACTTTTCAATCCTCCCTTGTGGAATGGTTGAAATCTATCAGGAATTATTAAAAAAATTTTGGTTTCTTGTAATTTCAGTTGCAACTCTTGTATCTTCCATCATGGTATTTTGAACATTTTATGTCTACTGTTACAGTTCTTCAGCTGGACTCTTACCAAAGCTGAAAAGAGCAGACAGATTGTTCCATGGATTTTTTTTTCCAGGCTTTGCTTCTAGTACAAAGCTTAAGCATCCTCATGTCATGTTTCAGATTCTATAGAACTGATGACATGCTCACTTTGTGACCGGAGTGGTCACAACTGCAGCTGGCAACAGGAACTACTGCTTAGGTAGTCTGCCATATTATGTCTGCATAGCTGACAACTCTTAAGTAATCTCCCTATCTCTGCTGAACTTCATATGATTTATTTTTCAATAAACTTTAACACTTTGGTAGCATCACATTATATAAATTCCCCCAGTTTCTGTGCAATCATCTTAAACTGTTTAAAGCAGACTGCTTAAAGTAGTTTAGATTTCCACATATGCGCCATAATGACATGAAAAGTAATCAGCAAATGATGCTCAGAAATTTATTCTCTTAAAACCATTAAGAGTCCTATGAGAATGATGGTTGCTGGTCTGAGATATTAAGGTTGAGAGTAAATCCATATTGCTATGTGTTTGGTAAATATTATTTTCATCATCTGTCTTCTGCCACTGCCAATATCAGAATTTAGAATACCATCAAAAGCATCTGAAAGTTAGGATGCATGAAATCTTTTGCTTATTTCTTACTCCCATGATCTGCCACAGCAAAAAAATCAGTGGCCTGTACTTCAATAGACACCTCTTGGTATTCTGTCATTGTCTAGGTTTTTGGAAATTGATAGATTCAGCACTTGGTCAATATTTTTCTTGTTATCTGAGATAGGTTGACTGCCATCAATTTCCTCACATCACCCATTCTGTATCTTTTTAAAAAACAACAACATATTTTCCAGGCTGATGTAATTCACCTAAGCTCTGCAAGCTCTTGAAATCACTAATAGCTCTGAGATTGCTATTAGTGCAAGATCGGCATGTCAAAACTTTTGAAAGACCATATTATAAAAATAGTAACTTTGTTATCATTCATGTGTTTGTATTTAACAAAGCATCATTCACTTCCCTGAAACAGGATTTCTGCTATTTATCTTGGGTAGCAGATGAGTAGTATCTATTGCTCCTACGTCTTGCAGGTGAAAAAGAATATGTGAATAGCATGTAATAACAAAGTGAATGTGGTAGCATGTGAATGACATGTAGTAACAAAGACTAAAAGACAGCAGAGAAGAGGACAAGTTTGTAAGTAAACATATTACTAGTCTACAGGTCTATTCAATCTTCAATATTTCATTAAAATTTTCCAACCTAATGATGATTTAAGGCATTAAGATGGAACTTTATTCCTGTGGATATTTGAATGAAGGACTCTTTTGGGGTATAAATTCATTTCATTCAGGTTACCAAAACAGCGCTACAGACAGATGATTTTGTAGCTTTAACAATTCAACTGTACAATAATCAGTACACACAAAAAATTACAGCAATTTAGTTAAATATATGGACAGGTAAAGCTTACATTAAAAAATTGTTCCAATGTCCAATAACATGTATTGTCTAGTCTTTACATGGTGAAAATGGTGCTCTCTTTCAATCTTATTACCTTCTTGTTAGCTAACTTATAAAGTGCAGAAATACACTGGGCCTTCCCTACAGTTTCTGGAGTGTGCTTGTGGAAATTTAAACTGGTCTACTTTAAGCAGTTTAAGATGATTGCAGAGGAACTGGGGGAGTTTATATAATGTGATGCTACCAAAGTGTTAAAGTTTATTGAAAATAAATAAATAAATATTTATTGAAAATAAATAAAATAAATCATATGAAGTTCAGCAGAGATAGGGAGACTACTTAAGAGTTGTCAGCTATGCAGACATAATATGGCAGACTCTACCTAAGCAGTAGTTCCTGTTGCCAGCTGCAGCTGTGACCACTCTGGTCACAAAGTGAACATGTCATCAGTTCTAAAAACCTCATCACATAAAAATTTCATTCAGCTAACTCCCATATGTTCTTGATATATCTTTCACTACTTCATCTCATCTCCTGAAATAATTTGGCTAAAAAGTACTTTCCCTTAAATTCAAATTTTTCTTATTATCAGAAACTTATATGCATCATATGAGAATAAGCCCAAACTTGTTCAGTAAAATGTGAATAATTCTTCTCAAATTAATGTTTTTCACAGGTGTTAGTATAAATGACTCATCAGACCCTTCACTGTTGTTCTTATCATTCACTTACTGCTGCCATCTAAATGACCACTTCAAGATTATTTGTAACCTTAAAACCTTAGAACAAATTTAGAATCCTTTCTACAACACATAATTAAGAAATTTTAAGACTGGCTTTTGTTTTACAATTTTTTCAGTGACTTTTTAAAAATGTACTTGAGTCGAAAGACACGCCTAATTTCCACTCAAATGTGTCATTTTGTTATTTTCATATTGTAGCTACTATCAGGTCCAAAGGCAACATCTTAATTTTTTCAGTGTCTTTAACAAAAACTATGTGATTTAGTCATAAATGGTATTTCATGAATAAGGACGTGCTCCTTAGAACTTTCCTACTTCCACATCATAGCTGTAATTTCCCTTAAAGAAATTAAAATTTTTCAATTTTTGATAGAGTAGCAGGGCTTTCTAACCCCGTTTGTTTAACTAATAATTAAATTCTGGGCTCATAACAACAAACTTACACTTTTCCCCTTGATATTCCCCTGAATCTAGAACAATAGTCACAAAAGTATTTCAGATGATCTTTAAATTCATGACTGTCTGAAAAGGAAACTGTAATAGGGTATTCTAGTAACCAATGAAACATTTTCTCTCCTTTACATGCATTTTAATTTTCAGTTTTGTTCAAACACTATAGTTTTTCACAAAACCATAGCCAATCCTTTTCAGGAGTCCGTGAAACTACTCCAAGTTTGTGTATTGAAATGCCATTACATTTTGCACTGAAATATTATCGTATTTTACAAATAGTTTTTCCCCAGCAAGCATGATCAGAAAAAATATGCAGGCTACATACCACACAAAATAATGCACATGCCACCTTTTTTTCCTCCCTTAATCTCTAGTGTTAGATAGCTAAACAACTTACAGCTGTCCAGGCTTCTTTTCTGCATCGAGAACACAACCACTCATTATGGATTTCATGAGAAGGAACACCATAGCAACCTAGAATAAGAGAGCTAGATTGATTATTATATTCTGCCTTTTTAACAATGATGTAATACAATTCAATTATACATAAACCTTAATAAAACTCTCCTCTGTCACGTGACAAAGGAGATTTTTACAATCTAGGCTTACTACTAATGTCATAGTCTATAAAATATATCTTCCCTAACCTAAATAAAAAGAACCCACAAAAGCCCCCATAAGAAAACCAAAACAAACACCCAGCAAACAAAACTGAAAAACAAAAACTCCAAGCACCCAAAAAAACAAAATCACAATGAATTTCTTATTTTAATCATTGCAATATCATATCACCAACTCTCCCTGAAGTAAAATTTTGACTTAATGTACTGACATTTAGTCTGGGCAAATATACTCTATTTCCAAGTATGTTGTGGACTACTTAGATTTAACTATTAAAGTTCTATGGTCCTTAGGAGACACTGCAGAAAAATCCATGCATTCATTAGTTACTCTTGCAATAAAAAAGAATGCAAGTGAAGGAAAATACCATGCTCCCAAATTTAACAGCAATATTCACAAGTCTTCCAGGAGAATTTTACCCTAACTACTTAATAAGGACACAATAGCATTGCACAGTGATTTAAAATAGAGAAACAAAAGAGTAATTAAATCACTAGAATAGAAAAAAGATCAGAAGTTTGTGATCATTGAAAGTTTACAAGACAGTTAATTCTTCAATATTTTCACAGCAACTGTAGGTTATAGAAAATGTAATGCAGTTTTCAAATAAAATTAGCCAGTGATTGAAGCATTACAAATGGAAATGTTCTTCAAGCACTTTTAAAGACATGCTAGAAGCCTAGCTAACTATTATTTATCAATAAAGCAAAGTTTTAAATTATATTTCTGGCAACAGAACAATTAGATTATTTACTTGCATGAACCCGTACGCAACACTTTGCACATGAAATCAGAAGACTTGTCCCATCTTCTTCAACAAAGGCATTTGATGGATAGTTTTCGGTGTTTTCTTCACTATAAATAAAACACATCTCTGGAATAAGAGGTTTAGTCTTCACATTTTCTGCCATCAATGTTTCTGCTGAGTTTGCTTCACTGAAAGTAGTACTTTCTTCATCCTGATTGTCTGTCTGGAAAATAAACAAAATCTATATTAAAGTAAAAGAAAGGGGAGTCTTACTCTTCCTTGTGACAATGATGAAACTATTCCACCCCTCCCAACTTTCCCACAAAGTGTAACAGTTTCATGAGAAAATTAACTGCTTCTACGTATTTATCATAGTCATCCTACCTTCATTGTTCCAAATAACTGTGACATCTTGAATTGCACTCAGTCTGCAAACCAGTGTTATTGCAGTGGTGTTCAGTGGTACTGTACCTCTTGGGCCATTTAACTCAGTCCAGTGCAATAAAAGCTTTTTTCCTGGTTCCCATGCTGAGGAAACTCCAGTTTAGCACCTTCCAAATTAGCAACATATACTACACCACCACTTTTACTTGCCATTTGACACAGTAATCCCACAGAGTCAAAGACAGAGTCAAACAGTGCCCTGCATTAGACATATTCCGAGGGAATATTTTACCTGAGAAGGCCTAAGTACGGTGAAAACACTTATTTCCTCAATACTGAATGAAGGCAGTATAAAATAGGCTCTGATAAAAAGTATTTGGAGATGGACATATAAGATGCAAACCTACCTGGGTTCACCACACCAAAAAGTGTAATTTCAGGGGAAAATACACACACACACATAAAGACAAACCCTGCATAAATGGTAGTAGGAGGCATACAGTGTCTGCAGCCAAGGATAGATGCAGGTGAACAAAGTATCAGTTCTAACTTAAATGCCAGTGAATTTGTTTACTCTCTTAAAAATGAAATGCTTACGTTTATCTTTTTTATCATGTCTTGAAAACTAATTAGCCGGGCAGCTATTTCACACATCATCCAGAGTTGAAGCTGCAAGAACCTTGCTTACCCTATAGTATGGCACAAGAAGAGTGCAAACAGCACAGTAAGGTTCCTTTTTTGCACAAGCTGCATTATATTCTTTTTCAGCATAGAAATTGGGTGGTCTTGTCTGCCACAGGTAGACCAGAGGCTTGGCCCATGCCTCTGACTCTTGAACTTGCTCTTCAATTAAGGTCGTTTCAGGCAGTTCTAAAAGAAAGAAAACAATGACTATATGGAATGAAGATAAACAACAATGAATCTGTCACGTGTGCTAACAAAGATCAAACAATCTTACAAGAAATCTGTGCAAACATGGATGTAGAAGTCTAAAAGAATCTTGTGTAAGGAAAAACTCACCATTAAGTGCTCTGACAAGCACTGACTCTTGCGAAGAGCTGACTGCTCCATGTAAAGCATAAATAGCCCTACAATTCACAATCCGTATTCATATCAACAACTCTCCCACTGTCTCTTTAATGGCTCCAAAGTCTATCCCCTCTCCCTCCATGCACACAGCCCTAAATTACTTATGGATGGAACATATTGAGTGCTAGCAGCAGTGCCAGACAAATCACTCTACTCGCACAGGATGGCACCTCAAAACTCTTCATGGATGGTGACACTCATTTTCCAAATGGAAAAAAGGGCAAACATTATTGCCAGGGAGTAATGGGGAACAATCAGATCTAAGAAGTAGATGCATGGAGTAGAAGCATGCTAGATCATATGGACAGTGCCTATTAAATCTTTCACAATCAATGAGAAGGCAGGTAGGTGTCAATCAGAATAATTATGTGAATGAGGACAAGAAAATGTGAAAAGATTTGAATTAAATATTCAGACAACAAAAACAGTTTATAGTATACTGTCCTGTTCTAATGATGTATTTAAGAAAAACTGTTCACATCAGAAGAAGAAAATTCTAACACAGAGAAACATTTAAGTACATTAAGCTGATTCATCACATTCCTTCAGCCCATGACTGCTTTCTCACTTTCTCTACTTTATGAATAAGCAGAGGCTTTATGGATCTCCTATGATAAATGTCACACACTGCTACAAAGCCACTATAAAATTCGCAACATTTTTATCAGTGTTGAATAAAATATCAGCTAAAATCTTTGTGTACAAGCAAACCAAATGTAATAATAAAAAAATATATCCTGCATGTGGTTTTTAATCCTTTTTTTATAGTTTCTCAAAAGAACTAATACCAATTCAATAAACATTTGCCAATAATCTGGGTAGAAGGGCACAAAGAAAACTGCAAAAAAGCTGTCAATATTTAGCAGCAGAACTTTCTGATTAAAAACATAGCTATCTTAGCTTCAAAAGAACACCAGAGAAAAAAACAACTCAACACAAGGAGAAAATGAACATATAAAATGCCAGCATTACTTCTATAACTTTTTGAACTACTTACTTTGTAAGTTAAAAGCTTAACAAAGTTTTTGCTTTAAAAAATCTGTCCAATCATATTTTTTCTACTGCTTGCAATTTTAAAGAACTGTAAAACACATACCTCTGAAAATTATTTCTCTATTTCTCTTCCTACCTATTTAAATTTTCCTTTAAAGTGCCATCTTATAAGCAGTTTCAGTCTTACAGGTATTTTTTTTAATTTTTCCTTTTACATTGTTTTTCTTCAGGAGCTTGTACCATTATTTAAAATATTTTCATTATAGTTGTGACCTCACTGAAAATTCAGAGCTTGATTCTCCCTTATGAAGAAAACAAAGTGGCAGAACAGAATTTGTTGTGAAGATCTGTATTATCTTCCATACCCATTATCCCCTTGGAAACTGACATCCTTTGATTGCACCACTCCTTACCACCACTGAATAATTCTCCCATGATAGTTGAAGGCTTTGCTCAGAACCTCAGCCTATAATGTTCTTCTTTATTCAAAAATCTATCTTCATATTTGCAGTCCTGAAACCAGTTCTGGGTTGGTAACTGTAGTTCTTTCATATAGGGTTCCAGCTTTTGACTGCCTACAGCAGGCTTCCAAGTTCATTATTATATTGGTTCTAATTTTAATGAAAACAGTATTCACATCTTAATTTCCTATAAACTCTGTTAATTTCAGTTCCCTCTTGTGTGATATTTACAAAAGCTTTCCCAAACAAGAATTTGAAAAGAATGTAAGACACAAGAATAAAGCTTTAATAGCTTTTCGTTGCTATCAAGAGTTTGTATTTATTTTTGAACCTCATTCCAAAAGAAGCCAAGGACAAGATGTCATATATATATATACCAGACTCTATCTATCACAAACTCATAAAAATTTAACACTATTTTAATAAATTTCTTTTCTCCTTTACATTATATTTAGAGCACTTCCAGTTAGTTGTTGACTAGAAGCAAACACTCCTCATTTATTTACCTCTGATCTCTAAAATCTATAATTCTGAATTCTATGTCCTTCTAGGTCCTTTGAGGTGTGACTGTCTTCTTCATGATCCTTACTGCAGTCTTCTGTCTCTGCATTAACTACACAAGCTCTCTGATATGATCCTCTGGTATATTACACCATGCAACCCCTCACTCTTCTCCACCACAACAAGAAAGGAAAAATATCAATCCTCTTTTCAGAGGGAAGCTGCCTAATCCAGTACTGAAGGGTTCACTGACAGGATACAAAATTAAGAGAAGAAAGAACAGATATTCCTAAGGATTACAAGCTTTGTCTGATACTCTGTTATCACTACTGTAAGACAAATAAATTTCAGTTCTCCTCAGGAACTTCCTAGTTAACCTTGAGCCTAAATTATCATCTTTCAAAGATTTCAGAATATTATTATCTCATGTCCTTTTAATCAACATTCACCCACCCACAGTGAAATAATCAAATTTCCAAAAAAACTGGTATTAAAAAAAAAGTTACAGAGTACATGACTCCACTACAAAGCATGTACAAAACATCACAATGCTGCTTTAAACAACTTCCTAACCAGGAAGGTGAGGAATGCAATCTTCTGTGTAACTATTCTGCATCAGTAGAACTTAGGCAGTTTCATTTTGTGTGCTTTATTTTTCATGTGTGCAACAGCATCGGTGAGAGGAAGACTTTCCACATAAGCTTCTCTGGTAGTACAGGTGGGGGTACCTTCCTGATTTCCACGTAGGCAGAGAAGTTTATGCACCATTAACAAAAACTGAGAATCTGGCTAACCAAAACAGGCAAGGAAATTAAAGAAAAAACAGCTCTCCAACTGTCTGAGAGAAAGCATAGAGAATATAATTACTTGATGTAATAAACACTGCTGTCTTGGCACAGTTAATGGCCTTTCTTCACTTTTTCATCTGATAATACCAATGTCCTACCGATGTCCAAAAACACTGTGGAAAACTTAAGGGATTTTTAGATTTCTTTTTTTTTTCTGTTTATTCAGTGCTTCTCACTCCTTTTATTTTCTTAAATTACTCCTTTCATTACTTACTATTTAGCTGAAGAGCAATCAGTGGCTCAGACTAAAATAAATTTATTTTCCTAACTCACATTGCTGCATGTGGTTTCAGGGTAGACACTCAGTGGCCTCATGTGAGATGAGTGTTTCTCTGATCAGATGTGTCTATAAGAAGGGCACAAAACAACTGCAACCTCCAGCTAGCTCCTTTCAAAATCCACCTTAACTGAGGATTCTCAAAATAAGAACAGAGAACAATTTGTAGTGTTCATACTGACTCAGATCTCAGAAACTCTACTGTCATAAGCAAGCATACTTTTTTAGCTCAGCTGTGAATCAGTGCCAATTGCACGTACTCAAAACCTGAAAAAACTGTGGTGGAAGCATCTGTTCCTACAGCAAAAGATACATTGCCCCACACAACCCACCAAAAAACAAGCATCTACTTTATAAGACCAGTATATAAGGTTTCAAGAAGCCCTATGAACCTGATGTTTCATTCATAATCTTACATATTGCCATTTTTCTGAAAGAGCATGAGAATGGTCTCAGCTCTGGTAGAGCAAGTTTTGATGAATAGTCTCTTATTCAATGCTGCCAACCAACAACACTCTACAATATGCACCATTATGCAATCAAGCCTTCACTGTGGTAACTTGGCTTTGCTCTAAGAGCACCTACCAACAGCCCAAGACTGGCAATTTGAAAGATAAAGGACAGCCAATGCAGTGTGTGAAATACAATGTATGTCTATACAGAGCATTTTCTTTACACAGCACATGAAATGGAGCTGGGGAATCTACCTTGACTTCTGTGTCTGCTGTAACTCAGATTAAGTCACTGACACTTCCTCACAATTCACTGACAGTAAGTGCACTAACAGGACTCTGCACAGGTGCATAACAGAACTCCTTGGTGTGAACTCTGGTGTAACTTTTTTACAGCTTTTCAGCACGAAACATACATTTCAAATTGAAAGGTAATCAAGACAAAAGTGAATAAAGCATCCTTAGTATTCTTTCATATAGAAACTTTCAACTCAACTACAGTAGAAAATACGTCTCACTGTCAGAGAGAATAAAAGAAAAATACAGGATTTGAACCTGCTAGCCATGACCGGGAAATCTGCACCTCAATTGACAACACTGTTCAAGAGAGATTGCACACTCATGCATAACACATAGGCACACTCACAAATACCAATGAAAGGAATTTATTTTGCAAGTCTGTTAGTATGCGCATGGTTTTTAAACACTCTTACATGAATGAAGTCCATTTCTTGTAAACTTCTGTTATGTTTCTGGCTGTACATATATCACACATTCATGATGAAGTCTAAAATGGATTAATACCAGTCAAAAAAAATTTAACTGGATGATGTAAGGCAGACTATTCCTAAGTATGTAAAAACATCTTATTGTAACCACTAACAGTGCCCAGAGATCTTGATTCCCCCTAAACCACCTGGGCATTTTTATTTCACTGCAAATGTTTTTTGTGGTATTACTTTACCAGATACAATCCGTAATCAGGTAAAATATTTTGTTTCCTAAGGGGTTAGACCAAATGATCTTTTTTTCAACAGAAAAGCAGAAACACTTGATGATGCAATTATGACTGTAAAAAAATGCATAGTAGCTGATATAAATCTTACTGTATCATATTGTGCTGATTTTGGCTGGGGTAGAGCTAATTTTCTTCATAGTAGCTATATGGAGCTGTGTTTTGGATTTGTACTGAAAATGGTATTGATAGTATAGAGATGTTTTTGTCATTGCTGAATAGTGCTTGCACAGCATCAAGGTCTTTCCTGTATCTTGTGCCACTGACAGTGAGTGGTACAAGAATATTCCAACTGTCTCCCTGATCTGGTTGGTGGAGGAGTGTGTGAGTGAAGAACAACAACATCACTTAGATGCCAGCTGGGCTTAAACCACAACACATGTAATTCAGCCATAGTATTACTTACAGTACAAGGTGATTAGCAATGCTAAACTTGATGATAGTTCCTGCTATCATATTTGGATCTGAAAACAATATTTCTATAGGATCAATTAATCTCTATAATGTAATTTCAGAAATACCAGTTCTCATGAATGGGATATTCATACGCATCTGCACTCCTTGGCATATTTAAGAAAAGTAAAACAATTCATTAAAACAAACTGGGTAGACAAAAAGAAAATTATAGCCCAGGATCTGTTTGGATACAAAGGAAACTCCTTCCAGAGCAAAGTATTTCTAAACAGTCACTATGCTGCATTCCAAGTGAATAAGTGAATGAATGGTTTCCACTAATGTTACTGGTTTAACAGTTTGTGGGAAACTTGCTCCAACACACAATGTTAATGCTTTGAATGGTTTTTGCTTACTAAGTTAAACTCAAATTATCAGGCAGAAAACATTTGGGCCATTTGCAGAATGGGCTGTTGCCAGATTTGCTGATTTAACCCAGCAGATGTGAAAAGCCATAGACACTAATACAGTACAGTTTGCTTTTGCCAATCTCAACAATGATTTTGCTGCTTGGGGTTATGTTCCACTGATGTTTCCTGGCATTGTAGAGCAGTATTCTCTGCTATGAAGAGCACAGAAGCATCTGTTATTTTTCAGGTAGTTGAGCATAATCTCAGCCCTGGGAGACATTATCTATAGTTTCAAATGTCCTGGAGGAAATAATAATAATACAAATAAAATAAAATTAAAAAAAAAAAAAAAGAAGACAGTTGGGAAAAAGTCTTGTACTTGAAAACTTTACTGTTCCAGTGGTGTATCAGCAAACTTAGTTTCAGAAATTGCCTTTCTTTTTTTTTTTATTCAGTCATGAAAGATATAGATCTCATAGCAAAATAAGAACAGAAAACTCTTTAATTTATTGTACTCTTCAAGAACTTCCATTTCTTGTACGGGACCTTTGAGTACAAGTAATGTGAAGTATGTATACATACTTCTCTTTTGGTTAGAGAGCCTAATTGCCAAATTAGCTATTAATACTTCAGTTCTCATACAAATTACATGGAAAGATAACTATATTGAATCAGAGCTCTAGAAGTTCAGCCGAAGAGCTCCTGGATCAAATCAGGTTTAGCTTCCAAAACAAAATAACAGGATGCTTTAATAAAAAAAAAAGTTCAATATAAAAAAGTGTAAGACATCCGTTGTAGCAGATCTGAAAATGTTTCAAAAAGTTTTAAAGATTCAGCATTTAAAAAAACAAAAACATTTTTAAAAGATAATTTGACAGATTTGGAAGATTTGATACTGGGATACTCTGATTTTCCTTCAGCATACTATTAGAGCCCCATAATCAAATTCACATTGGTTTCATAATTGAACTGTGCATTGTGATTGCTACACTTTGCTCAATGTAATTTGTACTGGTATTCTATATTATATTGTATTATTGACTGAATTGTATATTAAAATTCAAAACCCTGCTAAACATAATTTGTATCTTCACTGTAATTTAAGTGCATTGCTGTATCACTCTGCTAAATTTAAATGCCATGTAATTTTAAGTCATTTCAAATATGAAAATCCTATATTATTCACTAAACCATCCACACACAGAGTATCTTGAAGAACCTGGTCAGAGTGTATTATTGTACTCCTACATTAACTTGCACAGTCAGCAGGCTTTTCCTGAGGGTGAGTGGTACTCACTAAAAGAGTATGGATTGCTTTGGCAAAAACATTCTTTCTGATTTGATGTTAGTCACAAATAAGAATCTAGTAAGAAAAACCTCATTGTGATTAAGACTGGCTGCAGACAGGACCACTACCACTTAAAACAGTAAATAAAGCTAGAATAAATACTAGCAAAGGCTGGAAAAATGTCACCAATAACTTTGAAAAGGAGGGATGGGAAAACCCTGACCATGATTTTTCACAGAAAGCAGGAAGCACTGATCTCACCAACACTTTGGATGAATATGAAAACCTGAAAGATTCTAAGAACTTGAAGGAAGGAGAGAAAAGGTTCACAGGTTGCTGAGTATTTACTTCTGAGCACTAGTGCATAAGTTAGAAGACAAATTAACACAGCACATCAGAACAAGTAAAAGAAAGAGTTAAATAGTATATGGAATACACAAAGTAAAATTCCTATTATACCGCATTTTCAATATGTGGAATATGTAAAATGACCCTGTCAGGCTGTACTGGACCCCAATCTTTCTCTCTGACAAATTGCAAAGTAACTAAAATGTATTTGATTTACATTGCTATGATTCCAATAAGCTAACTCTGAGGACTCATAGCATAGAGATTCAGTTTACATTTAAATGATCTGTAAAACTAGCTTTACGGAACTATAGCATTGTTATTTTTGAAAATTACCATTTTTGGTTGCTTACTAATTTCTGCAACAAAGTAATTCTCTATTTGAAACACTAGATCATAAAGATACCAAACAATTACAAGGGGTAAAAACCAATCTTTCAGTCACAGCATTCCCTAAATAGCTGCATTCCACATGCACAACTTTTTTTGTGCATACAGAATGAAGAATTTATCTCTAGAAGTTAAGATTGAAATTGCCAAAGATGTCTACTTATTCTGGCTACCTAAGCTGAAGCACAAGCAACACATTCTTACTGATGCTAAAGTCCATGACCTTTCCAGTGTCTCCAGAAATAGCTACTTACCATGTCCAGAAACCAAGCTTAGAGGTGATCCACTAGTCAGGCAACTTTTTTAAAATGTGGACAGAAGGCCACAGAAAGGGAGATGTTCTTAAATCTGTATGGACTGCCAACAATAAGTATTTACAGCATACAGGTATCATAATTTCCATTATTGTATATATGTGTGTGTGTGTGTATATATATATATATTTGTGTATATATATGTATATATATTTGTATAGATATATATATATACACAAATAATGTATTAAAGCAATTCCAGTAATTTCACCTGTCTTTGCACTATGTAAATTTAAATAATAGCACCCGTATTTATAAATCTGTTCTAAGAGGCATCTCAGCAAAATCAAAGCAGAAACAAAAGAATATCTGCTGGAATCTACTGCACAGCCTATCAGCAAAAAACATAGTTGTCAGTACAAAACCACTTCAATCCAAACTACAAGCTAAAGACTAGGAGATACCTGCTCTATTGAAAAGCTTTAATTAATAGCACTTATTAACAGCTGCTTTCTCAATTCCATTCTCTTGTGTAATTTTTCACAGTTCTTAAGAAAAAAATTCATATTTTGCATTATAATGTAATCTGCTTGTGGTCAATGTACTTAGGACAATAAAACTTGATCAGTAATAAAATTCCATTGGAATTTTTAGGAACTCATACTGCCATCTACATACATGCTTACTGAGTTACTAATTAAACACCATAGTCTTCCAACGTACACATCTGTACAGAAGTGGAAAAAATGAAAGCTTTCTCCCTCATCATTAGGCATGTCCTGTGTATTAATAAAACAAGACAGATACAACAGAATTACTTGGTGGTACTTCCTTACTTTGGAAATTAAAATGTAACATCATTGACCATACTTCCAGATACTATATGATCAAATAAATATTCAATTATTATGTTGTTAGAGTACACTCCTGTTTTATGCTACTCTAAAGAGAAAAAAAAGTACCAGGTGGGGAAAACTTATTTTATGGTTATTTTGTATCTCTTGGGTAGCATAAATCTAACCTATGCCAATATATCATTCCAGCACAAGTTCCTCTGGGCAAAACAAAAGTGAAATTTGAGGAACAAGGTTACTTGAATGTATTCAGTTAAGATTGTCCAGATGTTCTTCACTGAACCAAGACCTCTTCATAAGTTCAGTATATACGTTATAAGTTAAGTATAGATGATGCAAAACACACTTAATCACAGATCCAAATTCATGACACGTCAATGCCCAAATCAGAATTACAGATTTGTATCTTCAAGCTACAGTTCCTGCAGATCACTGAAACAAATATCCCATAAACACTTCATACACTAGAAACCAACTGCATTTAAACTCCTTCAAGAATCAATTTATTAAATGTAATTATTTTGTACATTAAAATATATATATTACATACACTTCTCAGCCAAGACAATTAGCAAAATACCTTTGGCATTAAAACTAAATCACTTCCAACGCTAATGGTTTACAATGCAGCTTCAGATTTTGACAAAGGTGATGATAATTCTATGGGCTAGGCTTTTTTAAGCTGAAAAACTAAAGTTATTACCAGAATAACTTACTAGGCAATACTCTTCACCAATACATCAATTAATTAATCCTTTATAAATGCAAGTCATAGGTTTTTTTGTGTTCTTCTTTGGGACCATAATTATACAGAAGCTCAGCTCCAAAAGATCACTCCACAGAAGGGGATATCTGTCTCCTTGGTAAACATCACATCCAGTTTGACTACCAACTCCATTGCTACACTTGAGAAAGCAACTGAGAGGCTGCACTAATGCAGCAGGAAATCAATTTTCATTTTGGCACACCTGATAAGAAGAAATTACACATGCCTTTTGATACAAGACTGTAATTCTATCCAATCCTTTATGAGGTAAAATACCATATTGTAAAGCTAAGAAAGCAGCACAATTAGAGCTGCAAGGTTCATCTAAAAGAACAGTGACTCTTCAATGATCACATGTACCACTGTCCAGCAAATGAGGATAAATGTTGGAAAAACTGGTTCGTATTCCCCTCCTGATCAAAATACTGGCTTATCTTAGATCCTGTAGGTGTCCACTAAAAGGCTGGTAACTGCTACTCATGAAATATGTCAAGGGACTAGAGCTGCCAGTGGTTATAATCAAAGCTGTCAGTTCTTGCCATTTCTGGAGATCAGCTGCTGGTCCAAAGGTTGACAAGAGTACTGAAAATTCAGGAAAAGTATTTATTTGATGTTTTAACACATCACTTTCCTAAATACCTACCAAAGATTATACCACATTTTTATAAAAGGTCTCTTAGGGTCTTCAGAACACCACACGCTTCTCAAGTGTCAGAATTTTTTGTAATTACATTAATCATACCTTGAAAATTGAATTTAAACAAAACAGAAGTAATACAGGAACCAGAGAAAATTACAGAAAATACATTTTTCTAGCACACTTAAGACTGTTGAAGGGGTAGATAGTGCTGGAGTCTTCTGTGCTAAATGATGATGATATATGAAAAACACATAAATTATGTGCTTGATTAACCAATACTCACACAAAAGCAAAGTATGCTAAAGAAGTAAAACTTCATTCAACAAAACATCATGGGAGGGAAAGAAATACTGGAAATTGTAATACTAATGTGGCAAACATAAACATGCCTCTATCAACCGGTTAGCAAATTTTTATCTACCTAAGCAGCACCAGGAAAAACATTTCTTTCTGAAGTAAATGAGAATCTTCAAGCAAAATCTCCCATCTTAAGCTCTGAAACAAAAGAATAGTAACTGCATCTACAAGTGTCATTTTCCCCTATTTAAGCAGGTTTAGCCTATTATTGATGTCACTAAACAAGCCTGAAATGGTTTGATTAATAATATCAAAACAAGCGCATCTCACAGGATGCTGATAGTGAATGTAAAAATTAAGGCTTCTTCTCATAGCAGAAGCCACTGTTTCCATTTATAGAAGTTCTCTCTTTCTGTTTCCTTATGTTCCAAAGTAATGAAAGCAAAATTACTATGAAATTCTGAATCATACTTAAAATGCAAAAAAACATATACAAAGAGGCCCATACTGAATTTAGTCTATACACTATAATTATATCATTTAGGGGAATGGGAAATTTTAGTCAACTTAAATCTAAAAACAGTTTCTAATGTTGCATGACCAAATAGTGCTGGAAAGAAATCTCTGGGACCAATCAATGTGCATGCAAAGTTAGTATGCCTGCTCCTTCTGCTGAATTTGCTTTTTTATTGCTTAAGTGCACAGAAATACAACTGTATTAAATACAACAGAATATGATTACCACAAGTTAACATACTGCATTGAGTGTAAGACCAAGGTTCACAATTTCATAAAAATTGTTAGTATGCTGAGTGTGACATAGAGCCCACACTGTACTGGCACACTTATTTTCTTGAACTGGCAACTTGATCTACAATTTCTAGGATTGATTCCCCAGTCCCTAGTATTTCTCAGTGTTCAATCTTTTAAGCATTTATTCCACAAGAAGTCAGACATACATAAGGAAAGGCTTCAGCAAGAGTGAAAAAAATAACACCAATAGACAACAAATAACCAATTAACCTAACTATTTTTCATAAAGGAATACACAACATATATAAGAATATACAGTGATAAAAAGAAAGCACAAAACTCAAATGTCCAAGTGATCTTGTAAAAAATATTCATTTCTGCCAAAGAACTCAGTATTAAAAGTGAATTCACAAGCATGCTTAAATCTGCTAAGATTTAAGCATGCTGTTCAACACAAATTCTATTTGCAAAATTACAATTCTGAAATGGCTGACAGTGTCAAAGAATGCTGCCTACATGTTATTAACATCCACTGATCACCTATATTCACAGAAACTTCTTAATAGAACCCTAGTATCTGAAAGACTTCAAATATATGAATTTGAATATATATTATCTATATTAGAAATAGCTACAAACCATCAGAACACTTTCCAACTTGTGAAAAGTGACACAAGTTACAGATTAAATAAAAAGCCTCAATTTCTTAACTTTTCACAACAACACTAACCTATATCTTCTTCATTTTGTTTGCAGTTATTATTTTACTAGACCCAGATAAATTAAAATACAAACTAATGTACAACACATAAATCCCCCTTGTGACACAATCAGAAACTACTGTATCAGGAGACTATGCTATCATAGTCTCAGCCAGCATCATTTTTGCCCAAAACAACAGAGAACAAGAACTAAGTATGAATGCTGAATTACATTTCTACTAACTACTATCCGGAATATGGATGAAGCACCTTCATAATGACAAATGTAATCATAAGCACATTGATAGCGATTACTTCCTTAGTATCTGACACGAACAATCTTGAAAAAACTCAGAAAAATGTCTAGCCCTCATGCCATCAAGTGTCAGGCAACTTAATGGGGCTACAGTTTGCCAGTCTCCTTTATCAGTTCTTCAATCTCTGCCTTAAATGTAAACATCCTGCTCACCCAAATGCTACCACTTCTCTTTTGGCGCTCTTACAAAAGCCAGCCAATAATTCGATTACAATAAGAGACAGATGCATGAAAATAATAATAATAATTCCAGTTCTAGCTAGGAAATACCAAAACTTGCCATGTCAAATAAAACTCTTAATAACTTCCTTCAATCAGTAAGCATGCTTAATGGCTACTGATTCGAAGACAGCTCTTACTTTCCTAACAAAACACACCCTTATTTACTGAAAGGACAATCATCAAGCAAAGAGAAAAGACTTTAAGGTATATGATTTCTTGTCAGGATGTTGCCACTTTCACAAAACATTAATACATCAGAAAGCTGGCAAACTACTGGATGAGATGGAAAATGTCTTGGTATTAGAAAAATCCTTGATTCAAAACTATCATATTATCATCTAGCCAGATTATATCATACACAACCCATGTAAATAGGAAATCCACAGTATGTTTCAACCATAATGTTGGAAAAGCATCAGCAGCCAAAAGGAATTTAATCTCTAATTAAAAAAGAGCACTTTTACTGCAACCTACCACATATTAAATCTTTAATTACTTTACTAGATGAAACAATATTAATATCATCCTGTAAATTACCATAACATTTTCTGAAATATGCTCTATCTAGCCCTCAAGGTATTCAAACATACTCATATATGATACAGATCATGGGCCTAAGCTGTCTCTAATTTTCAGAAAGATGCTTAACAGCTAATTGAAGTATCATGCCTGGCAAAGCTGCAGCTCAGATAAAAAATGAAAGAGAAAGTATAGCTTTCTAAAACTAGTGGGGCAGAAGACACAAATCAATTACTTCAGGGTTGAAACAAGGAGGGAGATGTATTGATGAAAGGTCAATTGAACCTACAGCAGTCAGCTCAACAATGCCTAACTTGCCAACTGAAAGTATAATATTGCTTAGTTACAGCAAGAAGAGTCAATTAACAGGCATGCTGTCTCTCAAGTAAAGAAAATTTATCTGCAGTTGTAAGAAACAGCTACTCTCAATAAAATGCATTTGAGAGGGAGAAAAATCAGGTAAATATTGCAGATAAACACTGAAGTATGCAGTGATGTTGGAATCAGACCCATAGTCACAGACATGGCATCAGCTCCAGATTATCAAACTATTTAAGGGAGTGTGAGAACTAAACTCCACTTCTGCTAACTGAGGAGATTCTGGAAAACAGCACCTGAAACTTTTGTGGTTTACAGAACTAAAACGGTACAGTGGTATGAAAAAGGAATGTGTCTGTTTTCCATTTTGATCTATACTTTTGATGCACATTTCTAGAATATCCACCAAGTCACACTTGATAAAATAAAGTAGCTTTATTCATCAGCTTTGGGTGGCTGTATACATGATTGCTGGGTAAAGCAGATTTACTTTTTATATTTACTTCAGAGAAGGAAACCCCTATGTTGGGAACATTTCCTAGATTTTGTAGTCTGTCTGCACAGGGCAGTGACTCTCTAAATGCCTATATATATGGTCTCATAAAACCATAAAACTATCATCAGAAAAATGTAATAAATAGTCCACTCACCTTCATCACTAGTTGCCTGCTGTTTAACCAAAGTCATTGGAGATCTAGCTGGGGGTTTATGTAGTGGGTGACGCCAACTCTTAGATATTTTCTTTGTTTCAACTTCCTCTGACTGAAAGGAAAAGACCAAATTAATTTAGTACGTAATTCTGTATGATTAATTACGAAAAACATAAACATTCTTCTGTAAACAAGCACAGATATCAAGTCTGTAAATACTACCACAGTATACTTGAAGGACCTTTAGTGTACCAATACAACACTTGCCTCTAATTAAGAATATATATTTTAATTTAAGAAGTGCAGTCCTTGTCATACACAAATCGTTTCAGGTATAATTTATCACAGCCCTTTCCAAATTAGAAAGTATAAACCCTGTTTTGCTCATGTGATATTTGATTGGAAGATCAGCATTGTCCTGATTTTCTGCAAAAAATTCTGCATACCTGTAGTACAATACAGCCACTAACTGTGGCTAGATAAATGAAGTGTAAACCCACTGGCTTAGCTTGTGAAAGATTCCAAAATTCCTCAAGAATAAAAAATTAAAAAAAAAAATCTAGAGTTGTGATAAGAAATCAAGAGTCCTGATAAATTATTAACATGTTTATCTAATATATGAAGAAATTATTTCCTCCCTCAAACGCTCTTATGTACATTAAGTTTAAAGTTATTCAAGCTTCAAGAATTAAGGCCAACACTTCAAAGTCTTGAAGTGCCACTGGAGGAATCCCAAAGAAAACGAGTTACAATGGTGTTTGGAGGTTCAGGACCAGAGGAAGGGCAGAGGTGTGGGAAGGACTGAGTTTCACACAATTCTTACAGACCACAGCATTCTGTGCCTCAAGACCCTGGATGCAACCTAGCAGATATACACATGCCCCTTGAACTAAATTATACAACAACATTATATTTACCATGATAAACAAAGGGCAGAAAATGTGGTCAAAGCACAGGACAGGTTTACAATCTAGAACAGTTAGTAATTAAGTAGAAAGGGAACTGTTAGGCTTTTTAAATTGCATTTGTACACTCCTTCACTTAAAAGAGAAAGAAAGAATATGCAGTAATACTACAGAAAATCTGAAACATAATATATAAATATAATGTGGTTGAAAGGCACAGGAAGAGATACAATTTTTAATACATGCTAATTAAACACTGAGTTGTTTGTACTGCTCCTTATTATGGTGGAAAGGCTGGATCCAAGATTATCAAAACTTACAACATCGAAAAAAATGGTTACAGTTCACATATGTGGAAGAGTCAGCATGATTTTTAATTTGCCTTCTAAAATATATTCTCCATGAAGTCTCGCAACTTGGCAGTGGATTTCCTGCTTTCTCTCTGCCAATTTGAGATTCAGCTCACCACTCAGAAAGCTATTGACAACCACCACAGCCTAATTTTTCATTTTGCATCCTGAAGTCAAAGATGACCATGCATCATAGCCAAATAGTAAGAGGGGAAAAAAAGGCCATATGTTTGTAGGTGACCCAAAGATAAAATATTATTAAAACCTACTGTTTAAAAATTGAAAATATATTCCTTTTAATAGTGGGATTATTTCCTTCAAGTGTTTCCTTTACATATTTCAGTTCATTTCCAAAATCCAGGAATAGTAAGCAGGTGAAGCTCAGAGCCCTGCTCATATTGGCAAGCAATGAATATGGTAATAGCTTTGAGAATAGTTGCTGACACTTCAGATTCACAAATATAAAGTGAAATTAATAGACATCTAAAATAACAGGGAAAAATACGTCAATAAGCAAACTCCAAAAACAGTCTGCTTTTGGATCAGAATTGCCACTCTTGCCTAAACACTCCAAAACACGTTCAAATTATCATCTGATTAAAATCATTCATATTCTTAAATTCTTTAATATGGATATCAGGTCTCATTAGAACAATGCTCATTCATATTTCATTAAATCAAGAATATATTACTATTATGATGTAATTTGTTTCACATACACAAGATATTTCCATTTTGTCTTCTTCACCCTTTTTTACAATGGGCACTTCTCCACATTCCAAACTACTTCCGGAACTTTCTAGGTTGCTGATACCATCCTCAGTTGAGACACTTTCCTCTCTATCTGGATTTTCTGCTTCAGAAGTTTGTCCCTCTGCTTTATGGTATGGTATGGATGAAGCATATTGATTCTGAGATTTCAAACTGTCTTCTTTTCTACATCTATCAGAAGCAATCTTGCTAGCCACAGAATCTTCAAGCGTAAAGGAAGAACAACTGGAATCTATTCTGTCCTCATCTTCCATTTTTGTTCTCTCTAGTCCAGGAACAGGGGTCAAAACTGAGTCAGAAGGGATTCTTCCTATAAATTAAGAATATTATTTGTTAATAAATGCCACTTTACATTACCATATTGAATTTCACAAGAATCTAAATTATTCAAATTCAAAGCATGGCTCCTCATTTAGAAATCATACAGAAAACCATTTGGTGGAAGAGCATACACAAAAGTGCTATATTGGTTTTATCAAAGAATAAATCAAATGTAAATGGTTTGAGTTTAGAGTATGAAATATAGTTTTGATCATTTAATCAGTATTTTGCATTTGAATTGTAGCAGGTCTTCATTTAATTCAAAATAATCAATATTCATGTAGCTTCCTTAGTCTTTACTCAGGTTGCCTACATGCACTTTGAGTCAATGAAAAAAATATAAAAGGGTGGTATATTGAACCTTCTACCCTACATTTTATACCTATTCTGCCTGTTTAAAAATGAAAATAACCAAAGATTAATAGTATATAATTACAAAGATACAATTCAAATAGATACCAAGAACAGTTTTCAAACAACAGCATCAGTCTAAAAATGAAAAGCAATTAGCATAATTCTATTTTTAAAAAATTAGCATAACTGTATATTCAAGTAATATTGAAGAGTGAAACTGAGTGGACTTGACTTTATAAAAATTCTTCCTCTGCTGATGCTTGCAATGGAAAGACAGAACAATGGGCTAGAGAGGTCACTCAGAAAACATTCCTGAAGAACTCTGGCATACACTGCACTGAATTCTGATTCAGCAGCACATCCATGATGTTAAAGAAAAGGGTTTCTGTCAAATCCCTTGCTATTCTTTCTTCATAAAGGTTATTTGAACATGCTTTTTCTGAAAAATTTCCTTTTCAAATCAAATGAATATAAAACTTGATAACACAAAGACAATAGCAACATGCAATCTCTGGGCACAAACAGTGCTGCTTCAACTGAGAACAATGGACAGTTAAGACAATGCAGAGCAAACTACCTTCTGTAACACAAGTACTACTTCTACCACATCTAAAAACGTCCATTTTCCTACACAGGTCCAGGCACCACACTTTAAGAGGACAAAGGAAAGAGGGCAGCTCTCCACTCTTTTCTGCTGTTCCTTCCCTTGCCGATAAACACAGAATGGGTGCTAAATACTATTTACTCTATAGTCATGAACATTCAAAACCTCTATTAAAAGTTGTGGGAAGATGTAAAGCAATACCACCTTAAAAAAAAAAAAACAAACAACAAGTAGAACAGACCTGGAAATGCTTTGATAGAGCACCAAAAAATATGTGCAAAGGAATTTCTAAACTTCCATATTGCAATATCTTGGTACATTTATGCAAATCAATCATGATGATTATCACCTCCAAGGAAGCACTAACATAACTATTAATATTCACAATAATTAAAACACTGTCTTTATGCAATTTGAAAGTGAATTTTCAGTAGCAATATAAAACAAAATAGGAACTTCGAAAACTGAAATTAAAAGTCCAGTTTGCTTTATGAACAGGAATGAAGAACTATGAGGAACTAGAATTACAATGGAATGTGAAATAGAATAAATTAGGTTCAGAATAAACCAAGTATATTGGAATAAAAATGGTTGTGGAGGGGAAAAAAACTCTTTTTTTATTTATAAATAAATAATATTTATTTATTAATAAATAAATTATTAATTTATTTATAGCTGTGAGATAGCTCCAGAGGAAATTAAAAGGAATCTGGAGGCTCAAAATACAACCTTTTTGTGCACAGGTATGGAACACTTCTAATCTGTAGATTCATCATGTAAATACATGTAGCATACTCGCAAGGATATATATTCCATCCTGTTTGAATAGTGTTAAGACATTCTGTATAATTTCCATATCAAAACCATTTTGCTGTAACATATGTGAGTCCACTGAAATATATAATTTACAAACCTCACTCTTTTTGCTCCTTTAAAAAACAATTAAAAGAGTTCTGGTGGTATCACTCTCAATTAAGAATATTAAGTTATATTTCTCTTTCTTACCAAATATCAATCTGCTTTTACAAATACCTAAAAACATTTTAGTATGCTATTCTAGGACAACACTTTAGTTTAACATCCACTGATTTGTCACGTTAGAGTATAAACAGCCTACAACTTACATGTGAAACATAATCAGCGCTTATCTCACCTGAAACCTTGACATGATCCAATAAATGCTGATCCAGATGCATTCTACTACTGTTTTCTTCTTCCCCAGAAGGCAATCCTGTGTTTACCACTCTCACTTTTTTTTCTGGTTCTTCACTGACCTTGAAGCCATCAGTAGCTGCTTCAGTCACTATGATTTTTTCATCAGCTACCTTAGCAGACACTCTCTTGTCCTCTGGAGTTTTAAGCTTTTTAGATCGAGATCTGGTGTGCTGGAAGCTGTTATAGGAGATATTGCTGTCAGAGTAGAAAGTCTGTCTTGGATAAGATAAAACATCTACCAATATATGTCCCTTTCACCTGCTTAAAGTGGTAAAAAACTGACAATTTTTCACCTTTTTGTGCTGAGACAGTGCTACAATTTATTAAGTGATAGATTAACAATTGATTGGATTTAACCTTCTAATCTTTTATCACCATTCCATGTTAATAAATTCTAAAAGTAAAACCATCTTTAAGTAACTATTACTTAACCAGCACACAAACTAGTTTTTTAATAAATAGTTCTTTTTTGGTCTCAAAAAAATGATCCTTACAAGAATAACGAAGACAAAACTCTTTCAGGAGCAGTAAAATCAGGTGATATTTCCAAACCCTAGTGCTAATAAAAGACTAGTCTGAATATCCTTCTAAAAGCTTATCTGTTTGGAAGTTTTTAAATGAGTTTTAACAGAACCAACAAGCATCTGAAAGAGGTAAAAAATTATGATCACCGAATATTCCAAAAGGACACAATATCAAGCAATATATATAATTATTCTGTGTTTAAAAAAAAATTAAAGATTGAGCATAAGTTTTTGCACCCTCAGAGGTATAAGGGAAAGCTTAAGGCAGGAGAAATGGCAAACCAATTAGAAATAGGCTCATAATCTATATCAGAATAAATGTAATAGAAAATAGTCCAGTTTCAAATTGAATTATGTGACACAAGAGTGTGGAGAGATAGAATGTAAGAAAATAAAGATAGTGCAGAAGGTAGTCTCACACCTGAGGAGTTGCAGCTGTATTAATCACTAAAGATTAGGAACAGCCCTGCCCATAATAGGCCACAGCTGTATCCAATAAGAAGACAAGTGCTGAAAGCTGGAGTTTGTTGGTTGTGGAGAAGGAGAAGTCAGTGCTGTGAGGAGTTGTCCGTGAGAACTTGCCGCGAAGGTATGGAACTTTTGCAATAAGGTGGCAACATAGGAGGAGTATTAATGTCATTATACAGCAGGTTTCAAAGCTCATAAAACATTAGAGATAAAAGCACTACTATTGCAGGTGAATTTTACAAAGTTTTAAGTGAGTTTTAAAAAGGTCTTGCATCTTAGATTCTACACATCTCCAGAAAAACATTTTGCTGCCCCTTACATTTTTTCTGTGTCTACAAATGCGTATCTTTCAACACATTCTCTATAAAATAGATATTTCCAGAAAATTTGCCAAAGTATGACAGAACCATCAGTTCACATTGTAAATAACAGAAAGTACTATTACTATTTACATGCAGTCGTTAAATGTTATATAGCAGCAATGGATTTCAGCTGTAAATATCACAGATAAGCTCTTCCTGTCACTATATTCATGAAGATTTTTATTTTCACTTTGCCAGAACTGGTATTATTCCCATAATCAAAATTATAATTTTAACTGACACATTACACTAGAAACAAAACTGAATAAACATTTTATCTCCCTCTGCAATGCATGCCTGAAAAAAAGCTGACTCAAGAGTTAAACAGCACTGGAATTGTGTTTATTAGCTTAGCAAGGTTCATAAATCAGCCCATGTGTTCCTGTTATAAAACTTTCAATAAAATTACTAGAAAGTCTTTGTTTTCACTCAGAACCACCTATCCAAAAGGGTACTACTAAATGAATCACTGCTGGTCCAAGTGGAAATTTGCATTTATGTTGTACAATACATGCAGGGAAGCTTAATTCAGGGAAAAATGGCATTCACCTAGTTAAATAACAGAATTACTCTCTCTGTGAGTCCAGGTCAGTATTATACATGTACTAACAAACTGGCTGTTCAGCTGCTTCACTAGCTGTCTTCAGGAAGTGATCCTACCTCACAAACTACCCTTACCCAGAACAAATGTGGTATTATATTTTCAGTAACAATGTTCCACTACAGTGCCAGTTGGTCCTTTACTTTACAGACTGACTTTCATATCTTGTCCTCAAGACATACATTAACTCAAGACATACATTACATTAACAAAGAAAATGAGGAAGTTTGGTTTAAGACCAAGCTTAAAAAGCCACTAACTACGCTGTAAAGTTCTTTGGAGAAGGAAGATCTTTAAAAAATCAGTATTATCTCCAACTCAAAAAGCTGCACTAAAATACCAAAATACCAATAAAACTGCCCACCTTTGGCTAGAAATTAGGCAGAACTTTAGATATCTTTAGATAATGAAGAAGAAAATCCATAAAGATCCTGTTAAGTAAGACAGGAAAGCACAATAGTACAAAAATGTGCAATGCAAACAAAAATCATAATTCATCTCAATAAAATTGATATAAAACTGCTTTAAAAGGTCAAAGGTCAGTGACAAGCTGAGAGACTTTATTCTCCTAAATTTCATTATTCTTCTAAATTTCTTTTATTCTCCGAAATTTCTGGTGATGTTGGCACGTCACCAGACTGAGATTTACCCCTTATTATGATCTGCCACTGACCTGTGGTAGACAAACACAGATTTTGGCTGCAGCATTGCAAGAGTGTGACAAATAGGCAGTGGTACCTCCTTAGGGTAAAATGGCATTGAGGGCTGTACTTAGAGACTTGAAACAGCTGGTGGGATTCTATCACAGCTTTATGATAAGTTTTTCCTGTTTAATCTTCTTTTCAACTCTTAAGAGAGTCTTCTCCCTTGTTCTTTGGTTGCTGTGATCTCTAGAAACAATGGTAACCATCTGTTCCTTGAGAATTACACTGGAATAACCCTCACTAAAGAGAGATTTTAAGTGACACACTTCAATGCATTTTGATGTTCTCCTTAATCACTAACTTTTTTAGGTACACAATTATAAAGTATAAGTTATAAGTTAAGTTTTCACAGTCATTCTGAAAGAATACTGGTCTGTCCCCAGGATCATCTTAATACAGAAAGCAGAAAAACCATTTTTGTCTGAAGGAAATGAATTAAAAGAAAACATGTGACATAGTTTAAGCCCATCTGAAAGTTAAAACAGTTAAAATCCATGCAGCCATTCCTCTCCCTCCAGCCCCTCCAGGTGAAGGGGGGGGGGGGGGGGGAGAGAGAGAGAGAGAAAGAAATAAATTAACAGTAACAGCAACAATACCAATAACAACAGTTTATATAAGCAGGTGGCAACACACAAAATGCTCATTTGAATCTAATCAATCCAGAGCCATAAGGCTTTCCAAGACAAAAGGACATTATAGCCCCCAGGCCCATGGGTATACATCGCACCCCCTTCCTTCTCAGAAGTGAGAATCCCTTACTTCTGTTCCCCAGCAGTGATGGTATGGTAGAGAACAATGTAGGCACAACCACGCAGTTCCAAGCCCCACCCCCTCATTGCTACTAAGAGAAAATAAAATCTCTTGTGGCCAAAACTACAACAACATCAGAGGAAGCGGCCAAAATGAAATAGAAACAACACTGGCATCATAAAAAGACAATTAAATAAACAGATGGCAAAGAAGCATAAATACCTCTTGGGAAAGTGCTGTATTTTCCTTCTTCTCTGTAGCCAGATCTTCACTTCAGGTGTTGATTCTGGAGTTGGTTTTGTATGATCAATGGTATATAAATCTTTGCCTTGTTTCCACAGCTGGTATCTCTCTGGTTGGAACTTCCTCACAAAGACATCCATGGATATTGACACCATGTCTCTCCTACAAGTGCACTGCAAGACAAGACAGGTATTTGTAAGTGACAAGTACTGGAATATTGCCACAGTTTGAAGTTTAAAAGCCCAAAACAAAAATCCCACATGTACAAACCAATTCTACTATAATCAGTATTTTCCTTTTTCACTTTTTCTCAATTTTCAAGAGGAGAGGATTATTCAAAAGAAAATACTATCTGAACAAATGTGTCACACTGGGATTCCCTAGTACTTAAGGACACTTGTTTCATTAACTCCTATGGGTTAAGAACAAAAAGAAACTATAGCGTTCTTTCTGCTCTATTAGCTGGTTTTGACAATTTTAAGCAAACCTTGCTACCTCGAATCCAGATTGCACATATCTTGAGTGACATCAGAATTTAACTTTTAAAAATACCTCATGTAGTATCCTGTTGACCCAAAGGTCATTACAGGCATTTACAGTACCAGGACATAACTCTTCAAAACATAAATACATACAAGTAGCACATCAAGTTACAGTTTTGTCCATTTTTTTCCTACAAAGAATAGAAAGGAAGCAAGAGAGAGGAGTATTATGTCTGAATGGAAGGGTGTGCTAATATCTATGTAATCCAATCCACTGTAAATCAAGACTCTAGAATCACCTGTAATGCTTTCCTCATCAACTTTAATCTAATCCCTGACTTTAGTCCCCCAAAGAATTTTTGCATTGTTTTTCTTATGCATCTCCATAGAGTATTTTTGTCCTATTTGAATAGAATCTTAATGGTCATGAAAACGCAAAGGAGCGTCCACTTGAAATACTGTAGATGCTGAGTCAATTTTCAGATTAAAGTCATTGTACCCAGTACCCAAAAATACTTGACAGTAGGCAACTATATTAAGTAAATCAATACATCTACAGTACCTAAACTACTATAGTGGGTTAATCCTGGCTGACTGTCACGTGTCCACCAACTTGCTCTTCCAGTTCCCCTCCTCAGCAGGACAGGGGGAGAAAATAAGATGGAAAATGTCATGGGTCTAGGTAAGAACAGGCAGATCACTGACCAGCTACCATCTTTGACTTCTCTTGAGGAAAATTCATTAATGTCAATTAATAACAGGTTATGGCAGCAAGAAACAAGAACAAAACTAAAACCAACTTCCTTCACGCCCATTTTTCAGGCTTTACTTCACTCCTGATTGGTATCTGCAGGGATGTTTCTTTCACATTTTTCTCCCTTTTTTCTCTCACAGCTGCTGCAGAGTGATTTTTATTCTTTCTAAATTTGCTATCACATGAATGCCACCAAAGTAGCTGACATGCTCAGCTTTGGGCAGCAGTAACTTCATTTTGGAGTCCGTTGGATTTAGCTTTGTCCAGTGTGTGGACTGCTCCTGATCAACAGATGGTAGTAATCAGCCACTACTAAAGCAACTCTACCAAAAACTTGCCACAAAAAACCTTAGCAAATTTTTCTCAACTTGAAAGCAAATTGATTGTCTAAAACATAGTCTTACATTAAAAAACTTTGAAAGAACTTTGCTATAGCTAAATAACTCTGACTATTTTTTTCAGGTAAGAAGAGGTGTATAGAAAAAAATTCATGATAAATAAATGGCCTACCATTATGGTTTACTACAGCTAGTTTTATTACATTTTTTTAAACAAGCAGAAACAAAGGACTGAATGCTACTTTCCTACCAGCTAGGTTTCTGCACACTAAATGCAGATTTCTTTATCTACTATTTTCAGCTATCATTTCTAGTTCACCCTTCTTCCTCTTTAAATTCACAAGATATATATTGAAAAAGCATCTGAGATGTCTTAAAAATGCTTGCTTTCCTTTCAATGTCAGCATTGCTATGCTGCATATTCACAACACTGCCATCTAATGGAGGATGAAATGAAAAGAAGGGAAAAAAATTCAAGACAGAAATTCCAATTTTATGCAGCTGCCTTTAATTATAGTTTTTATCCAAAATACCATCTGAATGCTCCCTTTTCAAACAACATGCATATACACACTTATACATGCACTCTGTAAAAAACTCGAACATATTCGAAATAGTATGTTTCATTCAGAGAGTCCTTGACTGGACACAATGAGCAGTAAAAAAAGTAATGAAGACACTTCTATATACTGGAAAAGTGCATATAAATCCACAGTAATATTTTTAACTTTTAAAATTGAAATTTGTAATATAAAGACAAGTAATAGTGCATTTTCTGTCCCTTTAACGGACAAAATCTTTTCACATTTGAGCCCTGTTGTGACAAACCAATAAGAAATTACGGTTAAAGCCAAAATTTTGTTTTTAAACACCAAGACTTCCAGTGCCTTGACAGAAAATAATTACTTAAGTAAGCATTGAAGCATTAAGAAAGAAAATACATCTAGAAATAAAATGTATTCTATGCTGGAATGATAATAAGGTACTAAAATACTCAAATCACAACTAAATGGGACACAACTTCTGTCTTTTAGTAATCTTTGATCAGTTTCCATTTCATTTAATACAACTACTGCAGAAGAATTAACAAAACCAGGCAGGTGTTATAAATACAGTAGATTTTTTCTTTTTAAGTTTTAAAATTTTAAAAGTATACTTTTGAGTAAAAAGTAACAGAGTAACATCATGCTCATCAGTATGACTGCCCCAAAAAACAGAAGATAGGCTTCCAGGCACTGAAAGGGTGGAAGTACTTGGAATAATCATATCAGACGACATCAGCAGATGCATTCTAGAAATTATTTCTACCCATATTTCCTCAAATGATTCAAGAAAAAAAAAAAAAAACCACCACAAACACTAAAACTGCTGCTTTGATAAATTATCTGGAGGATCTTCCATTCTTCTTGGTGGTGGTGGTAGTTTTTAGTGGTTTTAATTCATTTCTCATTTGACTGGCTTGTAGCTGGCAGTTATGTCACTTTCTGCACCTAACTTGAAAAAGTGACTAAAAGATTCTCTCTAAAAGAAAACTAAATGTGCTTCTGTAGAAGAAGGCTCCTGGGAAAAACACAAAATGGACATCTCCCTGTCTACTAAAGTATTCAGCAGTGTTTTTTTGGGTTTTTGGTTTTTTTAAACTTGTAAAATTTTTTAAAGTAAATGCAAAATCTAAGTAATTGGACTACCATGTAAAAGGCAGCTGATGTTGCCATAGATAAATGTCACAACCTTTGTACTGGAAACAATTATTTTCTATCTACAATAGAATTAGTTTAATACTTATTCTTCAACCAAAGACTAGTATGACAATCAGCATACTTAAGAGAATGAAACTTCCTCACAATTCTTACTCTTAAATTCTTACTATCGACATCATAAATGATACCACTACTATGCTTATTATTTATCCTGCAATATATATATATACTTGAAAGTAAGCAATTCAACTAAAATTTATTAGTAAGGGCAAACCTTTACAGAACAAATTGTAAGAAAAAATTTTAAACAACTTTAACTAATTGGCAGAAATACATGTGAGATATATTTGTGATATGAGAACATCACCTATGAGAGACAAACACAGACAAAAAGAGATTTTCAACCACATCCTATTTCTGAATGGAAAAGAGAATAATTATTTTTTAGTTTAAATAAATAAATAAATAAATCCCCTGCCCCCCATTTTGTACTCTGATTCAGGAAAATATAAAAGAATATACAACAAGCTTCCAGACTTAAACATATTAAGTTAAACACACACATAAGCACATTCTAAAATACATGACATACCTAAGAAGAGTTTTTATAAAACATTTTTTATATCAATAGGAAGTGCATGACTTACGGGTCTTTCCAGCTTTTCATCATTAGTATTTAATATTAATATTTAAAGATTAAAAGCTCTTTCATCTTTATGAAATGAATTACGGGATTTTAAAAACTAGCAAAAAAAATCTGTAGAGAATATCATATTTTGCTACAACAGAAAGTTAATAGATGGTTTATTATTTCACTAGTAGTAGAGGAGTACTATTTCTTAGAACCACAGAAATCTTTTAAGCACAGAAATCTGCATCCAGAGTCAAGTCTTCATGATTTGTTTTTATTTTTTAGTTCAATGAAGTATACTTCAAATGCAACTTGTAAGACATGAACTGATGTCTTCATTCACAAAAGTGTCTTCTCCACCAAAACATTAGTTTTTATACTAGTTATTGTGTTAAAATTTAACACACTAAGCTTGAAATATCTGAAGGATTTTGAACATTTTGCACTAAGTATTGGATTTTGTTAATTAAAATGTGATTTTCACTATATCTCAAATCTATTTTAGTTAGAAGTCTTCTGAAGTTTTAATTTGAAGAATAGTAGTACTTCATTAGGCTATTCTTTTCACTTACATAATCTTTTCAGAGAGAAAGCATTATGTAATTCACATTGCAACTGCACAATGTAGGTAAACTACACACCTATGGGACATCATATGGAACCTAACAATCACTGGAAAACATGGAAAATTCTCTTCTTTAAAAAGAGAGAATTGATTTTTACAAAACAGTTACAAAAGCAAAAAATTAGCAGGATGAGGCATGCATTAGGCTGGTAACCTTCTTTACATTATGCAAGTACGCCCTAAAATTATTAAATCGAGGTTTTTTCAGTGATACTCCTTCCTAACTGCTTATAATGACTAAAGCTTTCTTCAGAGAACAGCAGCAATGATGTATTTATTGGAGACAAACACTTCAAGTAATTTAGATTCTTCTTACCAGGTTCAACTATACTCCATCAATTATTTCATGCACTATATCCCACTCTTGCAATACTTTCAATGAAGCATGTCCAAACAGGGACACCATTTGCTGGGATTCAAGAGGCAGGGATGACTGATTGATGATCAGAAGCCAATTTATTGGGCCAAACATGTTTATAGAGGACCTCTTAACAGTACAACCATCCAATGACCTTAAACATTGCCTTGTATGGCAACATCCTATTCTTCTTGCTTAAGCAATAACACCACAGTTCACTATATATGGATATCCCTGTTTATCCTTCACCTGAGTTACTGTTTGCTTAACTCTGCACTGGTCATCTGCTAACATGTCCTGCTCCTTTTGTCCTGCGTGTTTCATCTTATACCTGTTTTCACAACCTGCATCCACAATGCACTATATCCCACTCTCGCAATACTTTCAATGCATTTCCAAACAATGTAAAAAATGCATTTTGATAAAAAACATTTTATAGGTGCTGTGACTGGAAATGCTTCCTGTGGACTGCCTGCAGAAGTGCTTCACAGGCACAGTTTGCTAAGAGGACAGGATTTAATAAATCCTGGTATCAGTAACTGTCCTTTGCTATGGAATCACGCTGTGATGTATTTTCACACGAACCTTCTGGCAACTTGTAAGCAGTGTTGGAGAAACCTTTGGTAGCAGCTTGCCACCTGTAAAAGCATTGAGAAATCAAGCTTTTCTTTTCTGGTAAATCATAGACAGTACACTCTTTTCTCTGACACATTCTGTCACACACAACAAAAATACAAATGTAAAACACCATTCTTTAAGGTCCTTTTTACAGAATAGGAAAAATATACTCCTGAATTCATTATTTGTATTCATATACGCATACGCAAACAGTTTGCAATATTTTTCAGAGTTCAATATTAACTAGTGCCTTACAAAATATCTGGCTTTTTTTCTTAATTCCTATTTCTAATTTATTTTATGTTTACATATAATGCCACCTACACGTTCTTACAAAAAAGACTCAGTTTGCATTATGTAGAATTGATTACATCAGCATCAGTTAACATTACAAAAATGTGGTCATTTTTCTCCCATTCCTTTGAAAGCTGGACAACAGAAACAGTGTGACATGGCACAACTAAAAGAAGCCATATTTTCTTAAATATTCCACCTCACAGCCCTTTTTCCTCTTTATCCTTCAGTGGTATCTTTAACGGCATTACACTTACTCCTTGAAAGATTGAGTCACTAATTAAGTCACTATTAACCTCTTTTTCTTTATTATGATTTCAATCTGTATTTCTACCTTGAATCTTTCTCCTGTTTCACTCACATTTACTTCTCCGTCCATCCCTGATGCCTATACAACAGAAACTCCCTCCCTGGAGCCTTTATCTCTCTGCTGTGTGTAAACTGCTCTTGCTCCATCCTTCTCTTAGCTCTCTGTTCTTTCCTTAGTACCTCTGAACTTCACTTTCTCAGATCCTTAAAGTAACTGCTTCTACCCCATGTCTTTATCTACCTACCAATTCCTGCATTTTAAAATGGAAGTATTCTGCACATGCAAAATTAGAATTTATTTTAACAAAATTAACCTCCATCTGCAACAGACCAAAATTAACCACTTCTCTAACAGCTCCTAAAGTAAGAAAACAGTCTGTGCAATAACATGTGTGTGCATATATATTTAAACGTATATATATAATTATAAAAAATAACTTGTTATTGTGCAGTACCTAATACATACACTAGGTCATACATTGTCAGTTATCTTTTGCATACAAACATTACAGTCATCATCATGGATTTACCAATAGAAAGTTTACTATTATCAAGCATAAAAAACCATTCTAAACATGCCACCTGGGGAAAACCTCAAATTAGAACTTGACATATTGCAGATTAAAGGGGAAGATATACACCTGGTATGAGTAAATGAGCAGAGGAATAGGAAATTTTCTTTTATTTTGAATAGCAATTTATCAGTTAAACTGTTACTCCGCTGGATTACTTAAGGCCATTTTCCAGCACAATTAGTTTGTGCCAGTTAACATCACCAGTTAGTGCGATACAGCAAGTCAAATTACTGTCAGGACTTTCAGAAGTATTTTTTAAATTTAGGTTTGGGTTTAACAATAATTGATGATTCAAGGCAATATAACCAGATGAGTATATTGAATCTTTTTTCTACACAACTCAAATTTTTAGAGAGCTCCAAGTCTAGTTGTCATGATTAAAAACTATGGTTGCATTTACAGATGGTAAAGTTGAGGGACTGATCATGTTGAAAATTAGATACTATTATTGTATAAGCCTCAGAACTGTTGGACACTCCTCACTGCTGTGTCCTAAATACAGCACAGAAAATGGAGTAATGAATTGTCCCTATATTTATAAAGTTATAAATTACTTTTTGAAGTTCAGAAAATATTTTTTTCTATGTATTTTTTCTATTTTTTTAATAAGGATTTTGAGATATTCTAAAATTTCATTTTACATTTTTTTGCAGGTTTCATCTATTAGCATCTAGTTCATTATATTAACGGATGCCAAATCCAGCAAATTAATATTATCAATGATAGATCACAATACTTAATGACTTCTGTCTGGGGGAAGGAGAAGAATGCAATGAAATTCCAATCAGAAGTAAAAGTTCTGGCCAAGTCTCATGCAAAGCATGTAAAACTCCATCATATTCATTAAGTTTCTCTAAAGCATATGATAAATTATTGCAAAAGCGTGGCTAATTTTTTTCAAGACTGAGATGCCCAAAATTCATCACTCATGTATATCTTGTAGCTTCTTTAAATTCTGAATGACACAGCAGGATGAATTAACCAGTGGTCTTAATACATCAACAATCTCATTGCTTCAACTGGTAAGCATTATTTATAACTGAAATTCATAGATGATAAGGCTAAAAAATTAAGACCAAACAGATTTATTTTAGATTCTCAATCTACTGAATTTTATTTTTTTTCCAAAATGACTCTTCCATCAAGTTCCATCAAGGCACCTCATTTGTACTTTTGCTCAGCAAAGTAGAACAATGTTTAGAAAACCTATATACATTCAAATAAATAATGAAAAAATGTGTAGTTTTATGTAACTTCCTTCCAGGAATTTCAGAATGCTTTGCAAATACTTGTGTTTTTTCTTCATAACACAGAAGAAGTAACTAGACCAAAGAAAGGCTTGTTTATAATGGTCACAAGGCAAGCCATAGTCAGAACTGACACTGGAATATATTCAAATTTCTACTTCCTGCTTCAGATGTAAGTCTGAAAAGAGGAAAACATAGTCATTTTTTTCTATTCTTAATTTTTTTCAAGACTCTCCTACTATTCAAATTCTATTAAAAAGCAAGAAAAGAACAGCAGAAAAGTATTAGTGAATAAGAAGTCATGGGGTTCTACCATGTATTTTAAAATGTAATAAAACAACACAAATGTTAAATAATTTGCAGCTATTTATGTAGCTTACACCTTAACAAAAGACAGAAAGGAATTAAATTAGCTATGCAATGTTCTAACAAACATTATGTCCTATTTAAATCTAAACTAAGTAAGCAAAGAACCATCGTGATATTAAAAAAACCCCAAACAAAATTTAAATAAAACAAAAACAACAAAAACAAAATCAACAACAAAAAAAGCACATGCAAAAGAAAATCACACAAAAGACAGCATAAAACCAAACACCACAACAAGAAATGAAACGCAAACCAAAGGAAAAAACCAAAGAAATAAACCAAAAGAAAAAACAAAACCAAAACAACAACAACAAGAATCCCATATCTCCAACCCTCAAAAAAAGCTAAAAAGAGGCAAACCTTCCCAGAACAATGCAAAGAAAAAACATCAATATTGGAGGAACTTCAAAAGCAAGAGTTTCTGTCAGTGTTAAGTGACAGAAACCATGCAGCTGTGAACAGTGCTGTGTTGAAGCTCTTTTGAGACACTGGGAAGAGAGGCTTTGTGACAAAGGTTGTTGAGGTTTGAGATGATAGGAGAGGAAGAGAAGGTAGCACAAAGTGTCAGTAACACAGAAACTGCAGAATTCTCTACAATTTTTTCCTCTAATAAATAAAACCTGTTTGTAAGCCTCATTTTTCCAGTGAAGACACTGATACGCTCTTGCTGTAAGGCATTTTGCAGTCCTATGAACTAAACTCCTCAAATATTCCTATTAGGGTAGTGAAGTGGCCAGTTGAGCACAAAAACAGCAACAACATTTAGGAATGAAATCTACTTACAGTAAAACTGTAATGGCAACTATCTTGGAACACCAGGTTCAACTATTAAAGCCACTCAAATATATAACTTGCAAAAAGAGGAATCAAAGAAGTGAAACCAGAGCATTATGTATTTCACCTACCACAAAGAGAGAAGAGTAACTGAAGCAAACAAAAATTCACTGACTTGAGTGTGCATTCAAAATAAGTGAAACTACTGTCAGACATTTTTGGAAGAAATGGAGTATGCTTCTGTTGACTAAAGCTCTCGAACAAAAAACCAGACTCGCTGATGGGAAACAAAGTCTTTTTTAGCAAGCCCTGGGTTATCAACAAATACATCATTGTCACTAAAGATCCTAGAGAAACATCTGCAAACAGTAATGGAAAATTGAACTCATTCCTAGAAAACATGAGTTTCCAACCAACAAATATGTTAGACAAAAAGAAAAGCTCAATGTAAACAGAAATTGCATTCAATTTAAACTCTAATGAAAAAAAATGACAGACCACAGCAACAGAATTTCATTTCACTCAAGGAAAGAAAGAAAAAAAGGAAAAATTAAATGACAACACGGGCTTTTCCCTTCCCTCCTTTTTGCCACTTTTTTTTTGTCAAATCTTTTTTTTAAATCACTCACCCTGACTTCCTATCATAAAGCTTTCATGAAAATGTTTTTAAATAATCTTGGCTATTATTAACTGTCACCAAGCTACCACTGTGTTGCATGCTACCTGGAGTCTATCATCTTAAACATTAAATCTTTATTGCAAAAGACATGCTTTAATTTTAAACAAGCTAGGGTAAATTTGCTGCTTTAATGTAAATTTCTGTATGACACAGGACACAACCTTTATAAACACTTAGTAGGTTAAAAATGCCTTGTCTCAAATAGGATTTACATTTAGATGGGCATATTCTAGTACTTCTTAACACAAAACACACAACTTTCTCAGTGATGAGAGTTTCACCCATCAAAAGATGGCATTTTCAATACATATACATTTATATAGCTATACTTATCTATATAAAATATACTTGAGAGCAATGACATACTAGTGCAACTGCTTTGTTTCACCCTGCAGAGAATGTGACTGAACACCAACTCCTTCACCATTTTGCCTTTGAGAATAATGAAAATTAGGTTCTACATTCTTGTTCTTCTTTCCTCTGGTCTCCCTTGACGGAAAAGATCATTCTTCCGCTTTTATTGTACCTTTTAAACTAGACATTTTTATGACTGCCCTTTCAGCTGGGTTTTCCAAAACAACTGTTTTAACAATTCTATTTAAATGGCTGGAGAAAGGAGCCAGCAGGAACCTCTTGCAGTTTAACAAATGGAGATTCCAAGCACTGCACCTGGGGAGGAAAAACCCCATGAACCAACAGCAGCTCACCCAGGAAGGCCCAGGAGGAACCCGGGCCGGTGGTGAGCGCCCCAGTTCCCTGCCAGGCTCACTGGGAGTGCTGCCAGCGGGACACGGAGGGATCCTGCCCTCTCCCCTGCCCTGTGAGGCCACACCTGGAGTGCTGTGCCTGCTCTGGGCTCTCCAGCCTACGAGAGATGAGGAGCTACTGGGGGGAGCCCAGAGAAGGGCCACAAACACGGTGAAGGAGCAGGGGTTTCCCTCTCCTGTGAGGGAAAGCTGAGGGAGCTGGGTCTGTTCTTCCTGGAGAAGATGCAGCAGCACCAGACTCACCACAGGACCTGACAAACTGAGGGGTTTAAGGCCACCAAAAGACGTCTGACACGTCTGAGTGGGGTCTTTTCCCTTTGGGCTGTTTGTTGTGCTCGCCAGGCAACAGCCGGGTGCCAGAGGCTCCTGTATTCGCACACTCGGCCCAGTGTGCGGCCTCCAGCAGGACCCGGGCCCTGTCCTGGCAGTGCCCCACAGCACCACTGAGGGCTCCCGGCCACTTCCTCCGTCCCGGACGCCTCCCGCAGGTACCCTGTGCCACTGGCCGGGCGGGAGCAGAGTGGAAGGGAGATTTCTCCTGCCATGGGGGGCAGCGTGCCTGGGGGAACGGAGGGGGAGGCAGGTGTCGAAGGCAGCTGAGGGGCTGCTCGGTCACTTTCCAGTAAAGTCTCCTTTTCCTGCAAGGAGACCCTTCGGGAGGCCCCCGTCTCCCCTCTCTGCCCACGCTCTGGGCCTTCTCTGCTGCCCGGCTCCCCAGAGAAGCTCTGGCTCCGGGCCCGTCTCTCGGCAGCCCATGGCGCACGGTGCCGCCGAGGCTCTGCAGGAGAGCGGCTCCGCCGCGCCGGCCGCCTCGAGCGGGGGGCAGCGGGAGGCGGCGGCGGCCGGGCTGTGCCCCATCTGCCTGGGCGACCTGGACAACGCGGCGCACGTGGACACCTGCCTGCACACCTTCTGCTTCGCCTGCATCCGGCAGTGGGCTGCCGTGCGCGCCGCCTGCCCGCTCTGCAGGCAGCGCTTCGGCCGCATCCTGCACTCCGTCAGGGCGGACGACGACTACCAGGAGTACGTGCTCGGCCCGCCCGGCTGCCGCCAGAGCGCCGCGCCCGGCCACAACGCGCTCGGCCCGTCCCCGCACCGGCACTACCGGCTGCGCCCGCGGCCCCGCCGCCATCCCCCTGCCAGGACAAGGGGGCGGCCGCCAGGGGCCGGACGGAGAGCTCCTAGAAGCTCCGACACCTCTGCCCGATAGGCTCAGGGCAGCGCCCGGCCCGCCCCGCCGCTGGACCTGCCATCCTCTCGCACGTGCTGGGGGCGCGGCTTACGGCCCTCATGCGCTTGGAATGAACACCCAGAGCATTCCCGGAGCACGCGTCTCTCACAACCACTTGGTACACTGCATATGAATACACTAATTCGGTGGAGGTGTTATTTCATCTCTGTCTCTCTTTTTCATTACTATTATTATTAGTCATAATAGTATTGTTATTTTTTAAATTATTAAAGTGTTCTTATCTCAACCCAAAAGGGTTATCCTTCTTTTTCCAATACTCCTCCCCAGTAAAGAGAGGGTGGCAAGTGGGTGCATGGATCTCAGTTCCTGGCTGGAGTTCTCCAGCTGGAAGAACCCCAGCTTTCATCGGTGCTGGTGCTGGAAAATCATTGGCTTTGGACACTGAACAAAGTTCCATAAGCTTTTCAGAGCATGATTCTCTCAAAACCAAAGGAAGCCACTTCAGGCAATGCTTTCTAACAGTGCCTTGTTAGTGTAGGAAAACAAAAGGGGACAATGTCCAGAACTTCTTTATATAAATGCTGCAACAGAGCCTCTTTCACTTGAACTCCCGGAGCCTTCCCTCTCCAAGCACCACAACATCGCTGCCCAAGCTCTGTGGCCATCATCCAGAATGCCTGACCTGAAGCAAAGCCAGGTCCATGGACACAGGCCACGCTGACAACCCTCTCCCTCCTGGTGCCTCCACACCCAAATGGATCCAGTCATTCCCCTGTCACAGCCCTCTGAGCCTTCCTCTGACCCTTCCCTACAGCAGCAGCCCAACTCCTCTGGCCCAAAGTGGCTAAAATGCAGGAGAGAGCTGGTTTCAGGCTTCACAAAAGATATACTGCTGGGGACCATCTGTTGACCTGTACCCCTTGCCTTGGTGTTTTTTGCAGAGCAAAGCTCTAAACTCCAAGCATCCCAGAACTTTGGGAGCCACCCAAGAAGCAGACTGACATGCAAGCAAAGCATATCTGTGCCAGGGGCCAAAACGTGGGTTCCCCACCCCTCTCTATCTCTGAGTCTTACTGGGCCCATCCCAGTCCCCCACTTTCAGTCCTCTCCCCAGATACACCAGCACCATATTTGAACATTTCTACGAGCTCCACACAATCCCCTTTTGCTGGGGCAGCCCCACAAACTCTTATCCCACATCCCACATGGTTCCTCAGCCCTGCTGGCAGAGTTCCCATTGCCAGTGAACCCTCTGCACAGCATTCCTGTGGGACCCATCTCCATTGGCAAGGAAGGGTCTGGAGGTCCTGGGGACATGAACATACAAATGACACTGGTGGTGTGCCCTGTAGCCAAAAGGCAAAGAGGCTCTGGGGGGGAGACTGTAAGTGCTGCCAGCAGGACAGGGAGGGATCCCAACTGCTCCCCTGGCCACATCTGGAGTGCTGTACCCAGCTCTGGACTTTCCTCCCCAGGACAGATGAGGAGCTACTGGAGAGAGGCCAGGGAAAGGCCATGAACTGCTAAACGAACTGAAGTCTGTCCCCTTTGAGGAAAATATGAGAGACCTGCAATGGTTCAGCCCGGAGAGGAGAAGGTACATGGGGATCTCATTGTTGTTTGTAAACACCAGATGCAGTGAGTAAAGAAGAGGGAGCTTGACTCCTCTTGAAGGAGCCCAGTGGCAGAACAGGAGGCAATGCATAGCGAGTGAAATGCACTGTATTTTATTAAATTCCATTTAAGCATGAGATTAAACTTTTTCACTGTGACAATGGACGGGCAGTTGTCAATACATTGTCTATATATCATCTATACATCTTTGGCCTTCAGTATCCTTAAGAAAATGGAAGCAGAAGGTAATCTTCCCTCTACCACTTCCCTAGGTTGTGCAGAATTAACGTGACAAAATAAGACAAGACCATCTACTGGACTCTTTACACTTGTAACAACAGCTGTGATGAAGTTATGACTAATTACCTTCAATAAAATATGGATGAAAAATCTAGTGAAACACAGAATAAAGCCAAATTACAGTTCCCAGACTGCAAGCTAAAAGTACAAATGAAGGTCCTGACACAAGATGATAACCAGCATTTCTCTTAATTCAGATAATTAACCATGCCCTAAGATTGGGAAAATGAACATTACTTCACTGTGCTTTACTGCACTTAAGTTTTTCAGAGAACAGTAAAAACAAAACACACTAATTCTGCAGCAATATCAGATAAATCAATTTAACTTGTTTATATATTCATCAGCCTATAAAAGAGAATGAGAGGCAGAGCAAACTAAGTATCAGCAAGTGTTACAATAGCTAGGAATGCATACAAAACTGCTATAAGGAGCTCAATGGGGGGCATGCAGGCTCATCAGTACAAAAGAAACTAGAAACCATTTACTAGGGTACCAGAATTCCTTGCCATGTTTTTGGTGTAATTTATTTTATTAAACCAGCCTATAACAGGAATTGTCTCAAACCATTACTCTTTGTCTTTACTGATGTAGATAGTATCTTCAAATGCCAGTAAAACTCAAAATAAAAGCAATGACTTGTCATTAGCCAATTCAGAGGTAGGCTAGATGGTGAAATTATTGATCCAAGAAGTATCTTGTAGCATCAAACACTGCACTGACAATAAAAAGTACAAATCAAACTTCTTCTGATTTTATTCTGAGATTCATGTTGATCTGCATTAGATAGGACTAATACAGGACAGGAAAGAAGTACAGAATGGGAAATACAGAACAGAAGATGTTCAGTATTGCAGAGCATTATTACCCTATAGCACAGGACACAAAGATAATTTTAGAACCAAAACCTGTGTTAATCTATGTAAAAGAAGAGATGACCGCATACATCCATGGTCTTTCTCCCACACTCCTACATCCATGCAGATGCTCCAGCCATTCCCCAAATCTGGGAAGGCAGTATGACCAGGGATATGTGTGGTTGCAAACCACAGAAGTATCATCATTTCCTTGGCTAGGTGACTGCACCATTATCATGTTTATACCAGCTTATATACATTGAAACCATCACAACTCCTTGGCATTAGGACGTTGGAACATATGAGTTCAGAGTTTTGTCCTCATCAGTAAATAGTTAGGAATCACTCTTGACATGCCAAGTGTTCTTATACTAAAACCTCTTTCACTATGCTTTAGTATTTTTAAATCAGCATACAATTAAATTAGCTGGCAAACTTTTTAAAAACACTTTCCTCTTGTGGGTAGGGAGACAGAAGGGTTACAGACTTCTCTAGAAAGAGTTAAAAGGCAGTGAGAATTTGCCAAAAATGCTGATCTTCTGTAGAATTTAGATTCGAAAGGCATCACACTTATGACAAAGTTATGACAACTTTGCTCTTGCCGAACAGTATGCTTAGTTTTAGCTCTTTTCCTTTTTTATTAACCAGAACACAACAAAGAATATGTGTCATTTTATCATTATTCCTTTTGGGTTGCTGTAAAAGATAAAAGGATCGTTTGAGATCTATATGCCTTCTTTCAATAATTACTTTCTAAAGTAATCAGAATTGCCATCAGCCAGTTGTTCCTTATGTTTTGACAAAAGATCAGGATTCTGCTTATGAGAGTGACAGTATGATGTGCTGCTTATTCAATTTTCCTGTCAAATTAATAGGAGATATTTTCCCACAACACTGCAAGAAGATAAAGAACTTCTCTAGTCATAAAGTCTAGCCAAAAATTTGGCTAGCTTCCTGTGGGTTAGGTTCTCCCCCCCGCCGCCCCCAAAACTGAGATAAATAGTTCATTAACAGTAACTGTTTGATTTTTTTAAGACAGTCAAGTGATCAGATTTACCTCTTCATAACTAGCTTATCTAGAATATTAAATATCAATGTTTTTAACTAAGGATTTTGAAAAGGTGTGAAAAAAGCTGCCAGAAAGAAAAAGAATGTGTTCCAAAGCTCCAGATCCTTAAGAATATTTTATTCAGATAAACACAAGACATTAGGCCTGGATTTCACATTACTGAGATTCTTACTTAAAAACTGCAAAATGCATACTTTTACTGATTTTTAGTTCATTTACAAGATCCTTTTATTCCACCTTAAATAAATAAAGGGGCTATTGAAATTTAAAGTCTTTAACTTCACATAAATATCTTGTTTGCATTTCATGCAAAATCATGTTATATTACATACCTTCCCCTTAAGAAGCCTCTACAGGAGGCTTGATTTGGCAGGGACAGAACTGGTAAGACTGAACTAACAGTCCTATATGATATCCCAGTCGCTTTTTAATCTGTGAGAAGTCTACTAGCCACAAAGAACATGCCAAAAGAGTGGAAGAGATTTCTGCATCAATTCTGTACTAGCTCCTGTTCCATATATTTCTATGAGATGTTCTACGCTCCCTTGCAACAAGCCTGAAATCTATCATTAAACAAGTTTGTATCAATTCTATGGGTTGGCAGGCAGTGAAGACCAATCTTAGATAATTCAACCTCATGCTACCTAATTGTGTCTTGTATTTCTGGTTTAAACAAACACCACATTAAAAAAAAACCAAAACAAAACAAACAAAAAAAAAATGTCAACAGCGGTATACCTTTCCATTAAGAAATGCAAAAGCCACTTTTCCTGGCTGTTTGTCACAGTAAACTGAGAAGGGAAAATGAGATTTAAAAGAAGAGTAAAAATGATCAATAAGAAGTAGTATTGACAGTTGACTAAATTCAATCATGTTGATTAATTAAATTGCATTAATTAAATCAAATTAATTAATTTAATTAATTAGATACAATTTATGTTGATTCAGTATTGCAAAACCCAAATAATGCCCTTGAATCTGCTCTTAAAGACTTGCACTAAGAAAGTTTTCTATGCAACCAGATAATTAAATTTCTATCAGAGAACTACCTTAATGTAGTACTTAAAGCAGAATAATCAGAATTTGTTACACATTTCCATTATTTTACTAGATCTTTTCCTTGCTTGCTGCATGTCTAAAAAGTCAAGAACAGTTCAATTAAAGAAAACAACACAATTACATTCTATAATAGTTTTAATTAAGAATTGCAACTTGAGAAACAGAATTGCATTCAATTTCCATGCAGTGTCCAAATTTCCAGGTATTTCCATTCCACTTTGAAAAATTGATGAAAGAAGGGAAATCCTCAACTGCAAAGCCTAAAACAGAAGCTCTGCCATCTTGATATGCAATTGTGCACAAAATAAAGCAGTATGGGAAAGTCCTTGCAGACTTTCATAAATTTGGGAATACAAGTCTATGTTCTGATTTGCAGAAGCTTTCTCTCCAAGTTCAGATCTGGCATTCTAACATGAATACACTTTATATTGCCCTCATTGAATCACCACTGCCATTTCATTCAGGCAAAAGCTGTAATTGTGTCCTTGTGGTTTTTCAACAAAAGTGAAGACTGATGTTAAGTCACATATCCTGATAGCAGGGCCTACAGGAGAAGAAATAAAACTACAGAAAGCATAGAACTGCATATGCAAACATTTTCAATAAAGGATGGAAATGACTGCAGAATTTTTATTTTTCTCCTAACATTATTCCCTTATTTCCTGTTAAACATATGTAAGTCCAAATCCTAGAAAATACCATTTGGAAGTTTTGTGTTCAGCAGGGTCTCTGAACACTTAATAGGGTTATTTTTTATTTATATTGCATGTGATAAGACCAAATTAGATCATTAAATTTTAACATTCCATGGAGGAATGATAATGGCTTTCTGGTGATGTCAGAATACTTTGTATACAACTTCTGCATTTACTTTTCCAGTGTGATCAGCATCTTATTTTATTGCGCAGATGTCACTCCACCAAATTATTATCAGATTGTTCCATCTTTAAGTAGATAATTCTATGCCATATGTTTTGTAGGAATTAAGATTCTTGCACTGGTACGTACCATATTGCTCTCTCTTACTAAATACAGTTAGAGAATTAATGCTTAATAGACACATGCAGTGAACACTAAACCTGCCGCTGGGAAGGACGTGACACAAAATGGGGACATCACTTGATGTTCTTTTCAACTGTAACCAACCTATTGGAAAAGAGCTAGCAATTTAAACTCAAGACTTGTACATCATGAAATTCCATCAGGGAAGATAGAAGGACTGGGAATTGATGCATTTTAATTAATTGATAAGTTGCCTCTATCTTCTGAGAAAATACAAAGATTCTTCAGCTTCTATTGACTGAGGGTGGAAACTAAGGATGCACTATCCCTTGCAGATTCAAAAGTTTTGTGAACATAGGTACCTTAAGGAAAAAGTAAAACTGGGCTCAAGAGAATCGAGAATCATAAACAGAAGAAAAATTAAGTTAAACCAAAACCAATTACTGCTGCCTGGGTCAGGAACACTGCATTCATCCAAATTAATCATGAGTGTGTGTTAGGTATTTGTGCTACAGGTAAAGTTGACCTTTCTAAAACTAGATGCCCATCTTCCTGAAATCATTTTTCTCTGATTATCTGCTGAGTAAATGTTTCTCTGAAACATTTACTCAGCAAATAATATACCTGCTACCCTTTATGCTAAAACGACAAAATGACCCTTTTCAATTTCTTCACTATTGCAGACATCTATGAAGGCACAGGGATGGATTTATTGCATGCTATGTCTTCTTCTCCAAGGACAACATTCCTATGGAAAATGTCAACTGCAGTAAGCAGAGTAGCTAAAAACCCTACTAAAAATTCACATTCTTCATACAGTATCAAGTTAAATGAAACATTATCCAACAAAGGCCTGCAATTACCACAGGAATTCCCACAAATAAGCTCTTTGAGTAACATACCTACCAAATGAGGTCTGGATTGTGGGGTTCATTTCCTTCTAATGTTTATTTCTTTCAGGAAAGAAATTGAGAAAATTGGAAAAAAAAATACCAAGCAGTACATTCCAAATACAAAATGCTATCTATTTTTCCTGTTTTTTTAGCACAGGTTTTAACCGGGTTGAAATTTTATTGATGCTACATTTATGGGAATCTTAACATGCAGAATTGCAATGTCAAGTAAATGGTTCTAGTCACAAAATGAAAGCATTTGAAATGAAATGTCTATTTCTACTGCACAAGAAGCAAACACTTTCATTATATGTCCTTTCTTGGCCTTATGCTTTTGAACTCAGCATTGACCTCTAGGAAAAAATATGCCTAATTCATTCCTATAATATGGGTTTTCAGTTCAGATTAATATCCATAGAATTACATGTATGGCCTCCTTATGTCTTTTTCCTCATTTGACCTACCCAGCTGCCTACTCTAATATTAAGAAGAGAAATAAAAATTTTGTTATCATGTTTCTAAAATGTTTTTACAGACCCCAATCTGGAAGTTCACTTCCACTAGGCACAAAAATTAATTGTGATGCTAGCTTAAATATATTCATAGACTGCCTAAGTGTTTTTTTCATTTTTGTACTGGGATTAACATACTTGCAAGGATAATGTTTCTAAACCCACTATGTCTACAAGAGAGATACAGGACTTGGTTACTCACAACTCAAGTACATGTTGGTGTCCTGGATCCAGCCTATATGGAGAAAATCAGAAAGCTAAAATGCATTTATAAATAAAATTGTAGCTTTCTTTTCAATCCAGCTTCTTGTACCTTTGTTGTCTCTCTGTGTGCTAACTCTGACCTTTTCAATAAAAGGGTGTTTCCTCCTACTGGCTTTCATATAAGGCTCCTTCAACAACTTTTTGAATTAACTTTTTTAGAACACAAATATTCAGAATTTCATAGTCTTTCAGGTAGTTTTACTGTGGTCTTCTACAATTGACACTATTGTATCACTGCTACTGCAAAAAAAATGTTACTCATAATATCTACAACTCTGTTTCTTTTATTGAATAACATCCTGTATTCACACAGCCATCAGCTGCACAGACCCTAGGTCTCGGTCATGTCTAAGAGATTAAGTCTCAACTGCCACAAGAGGTCCATCTTTTTACATCACTGAACAAACAAATTAAATTTAAGCATTGACACTCTGCTGGCTTGCATACCTCTGCCAGAAGCTGTGCCACATCACTCTCCTGTCAAAACAATATCACTTAGGACTAATGCAACATTGTCCTCCACATTTGAGAAGAGACACCAAGGGGGTGACAGGTTTGCATAACTGAGAGAGGACAATTTAGTAAAGAGACACCTCCCTGCCATGGTTTCAGCATTTTAAAACAGTGGTAATTAATTTCTTCATCAGACACAATATAAGAATAATTTTTAAATATCCATGATGCTAAAGAGCAAAAAAAATACCAATAAAGCAGTCCCATTACCACCACTCCACACTTCTGTAGGTCCAGTTTTCATTCATAGCTGGAATACTTGTGCTCAAGGCTTCCTACCCGTACAGCTGACTTTGTCTGCATCCTGTTACTCAAAAAATTGTATTTGTTCAAGTACAATTTTTAGATTTCTGGGAAACATAAGTGGCTCCACACTTGGAAAAGTTGCATATGTTTTACACTTGAGTAAAATTAGAAACAGGTAGCAGATCTGTAACTATTACAGGCAAAAGAAACCATATCAATCTTCCCTGCTTCAGCTAAAAAAGTTCTTACCCTGAAGTAACTTGAAAGTTCATGACTCCCACAGCCTGCCAGTCAAAAGAGGAAGCAAAGCTTAAACCCGTAACTGAGCTCAACCATAACTAGCCAGCCTGTCTGCAGGCCCTTGTTTCATGATCTGTGACCAGTAATTCATGCAGCTTTTAATTCATAGCTCTTTTAAATGGAAGGTTTTAATCTTAAAGGAACAAATAATGAATGAAAAAAAATGTTTAAACAATGAAACATTGTCCATGGATATCTATTTTGCATAAGTCTAGTTCAGATGCCTAAGATCATCTGCGCAGTCTCAATCTCTTTATCTGCCTGTTCTTCTGCAAATAATTCTCATTTTACTGACAGTACTATTTTTCTAATCATTTCAATTGTCTGAATTAATGTCTCCAAGCCATTGCATGAAAATACATCATTATGAGCTAGGCTTGGAATGAATGTTTTCTCAATTAAGAATGTGTGCATTGTTTCTTATCCTGACAACTGGGAGATTCAGTTACTTCACATAATAATAGCCTCATCCTACTTCTTTAACACACTTGCTAATGAATTACAGTATCACATATGCAGCAGCACAGTCATGTGGACCATAAAATGGTGCCACACTACTCTGCATGTTTTGCACTCTTCAGTTCCAGCATAAACTAAGGCCATTCCTACTTCCAAGCCATACACTACAAAATACTGGCAAAAAAAGAGAGGTATGGTTATCAACATAAAATATTTGTTTGATTTCCTATATATTAAAAAAATCCTATACTCCACTCATCTAATTTTGTAATGCATGGCAACACTCTTAATGAACACTCTTAAAGTTTGCTAATTAACACAGATTGGGGAAATTACAATATAAATACATCATGCTTTACTGCCCCCCAGTTTAAGACATCTAACAACAACAAAAACAAACAAACAAAACAAAACAAAAACAACAACAAAATCACCCTGTACTCCCTCACCCCCTTTCCTGACTTTGGAAGACTAATTTCTTTTTAGCACCTTTTGTTTAGATCACATCTATATAACTGTCCAGTTCCCTCTCTTTAAGAAAAATGTAGATAAGGAATTGTGAGTTCAGCAGAGGTTCAAGGCTGTCAGAGAAAAGAGCAAGAGAAAACTGAGTGAGATGAGCACATTTAGCATGGAAAATGTTTCAGGAGGAAACCAACAGCACCCCTCTGCTACTTGAGACATTACCAAGAGAACAGAGTGAAAGTGGTGGATGACAAAAGGGTGAGAGACAGTGGTCATTTATTCAAATACAAGTGGGTAGAGATGGGAAATAAGAAAAATTTTTCTCCATGAGGACAGACTGGCCTCAGTGGAACCAGGCCCTGAATTATTCTTTGATCCTATGAAACATACAAAACAGCTGACAACTTCATTTACATAGCAGACATATACTGAAAATGGTAACTTCCACAAGGTTTAAAAGCCAGTAAATTTTCTCCATCAGTGATAACAGAAGGTGAATTTTGAAACTCTTTAGTTATGGTACGCATTAACTTTTATAAAATCTATTAGTCAGCAAAAGAAGACAAAATAAAAGAGACTGGTTGTATTATGACATAAAATGCAAGAATGACTGTTTAACAAATCCATAAGCTTAAAGAGTAGCATATTCTCAAAGGAAGAAGCAGGAAATACTTTTTCCATAATACTGATAAAGGGTCAAATCACAAAAAGCAAAAAAATCCCAAGAAAACTCAGCAGGCCTAGTAAAAATACTTCACCTGACTTCTGAGTAACAGTATAGTATAACCACTATGACAGTTTCTCCTCAACTAATTTAAAACCTATCAATTCTGAACATCAGGAATTTTCAACATTTAAATGTAGTGGTCAACATGCATTGAGTATAGTTATAATAAACTAGGGGATAAGGACATACAACCTTTCCTCCCACATGGTTATGTACAATTTTAATGTAAGCATAAATTGCTCAGAGTTTTAGTAGTCATATAGTTGAATACTTTGGACTCAAATTAAAACTTCAGTCATAAACTATAAGCAGGCTTTCTTTTGATAAAGTAGTTATCCCTGATATATTTAAGCTTTCTTATTTCTCATTAAACTTCATGACTACTTAGAGCAATGCAGACCATTGCTACTTAAAAACTAACATATTTTAAGAAAAAAACAGACTGTCTGAAGAAAAAGAACTGTCATTAATAGTATACAGATTCCATAAAGTGACTCATTATGTGGAACTTCTGATAGGGTTGCAGGCCTGTTCTCACATGACATATTCTAGCACAGGACTTGTATCATCAGCATGACTGAACTGAACCATTTTAACCACAGCTGCAAACGCATGCCAAGAACAATGTTTTGAATGTGTTCTTCAGCTTCTGGGAATGACACAAGAGCTGCTTGTTGCCATCAGGTGAACCATCAAGTTTGTTTTAACTGCAAATGAGAACAAAAACTAAGAACTGTATGTGTAGAAAACAATGAAAAGCTGACCTTTTATCCAACTACAATCTTTGTACATAGTGCTTATTTTTTCTTCAGATTCACAAAGTTTGTTGAATGAGTTTCTTAAGAATAAACAACTATAATAAATCAGACTTCCCTCTAACAATTCTAACAATGGTATCTTTCAAAAAAGCACTGGGTCTTTTGTCTGGGCATTTGTTGTTTACAGTCAGACATGTCTGACGTGGAAATATAAGACTCCCTTAAACCACATTTAGGAGCAAAATATAGAGAAACATAGCTTTAACATTTTTCTCATGGCACAGTGACCTCAATAACAACAATTTTATGCATAGCATTCATGAGGTTTTTTCAGTGCATAGGGCTTTTGAAAGTCAAACTAAACAGACTTGAAAAAGAGAGTAGTAATTACAAAGCAAAGCATATGGGGGAAATAAACAGTACATACATATTACTGTTCTTTCCCTCACCACTAACTCTGAAGGAGCTTTACAATCATTTTATAAACTTGTTACAAAAACTGTTGCCTAAGATTGCAATTAATATCAAAACATTTATTATTTTCATTAACCAGATTTTTTAAAATATAAACCAGGAACTTTGGTGTCACTATACAGGAAAAGAACGTACAATGACAGTACAATGTTAACATACCTGTACTAACCTCCATGAATGAGCACAGGTTAAAAAGAAGTAAAAAAAAATGAGAGGAACACCAGTTAAAAACCACCACAGCTATCCACAGTTAGGACAAGTATTTTCAGCTATTTCTCAAGTACATTCATATCCCAGGCATGTTAAAATTACAGAAACTCACTACTACTTACTTAAGTACACATGTGCTAGCACAGACTAAGATTAACTCCCATTTTGCAGTTTGACGTGTGGTACAAGCCAATACTCATGCAATTTAATGTCCTCTGTACCTCAAACCTCACTGCAGAAAAAGTCTGTCCATAAACCATCATTGTATTTCCCAGAGAATATGCTGTACCTTAACAATCAGCTTCTGTATCCAGAGAATTGTGTTATACTGCATTTGTCCCTAAGAACAGAAAGGCATATCTTGAATTCCCAGCATAATAAAAACCAAAGCCAAAAGTAGCATAGATGTAATGTCACATTTTTAAATGTAAATGTGACAGGCATTTAAGGAAAGACAGATTCCAAAATGAAATATAGCAGGGGGATTAGCAAAACCACTATGATTCAAATAACAGTGAATTCTCCAAGGGTTCAAGCTTATCTGAGTCTCAGCAGCAGCATAACAAGCAAAAGTCCAAATCACAGATGCAGGGATTTTAAAGCACTACAGCAACACATATATACCACTAAATAAATCATTATCATAAAAATATAATTTCTTAATAACAATTCTGGATGATGAACCTTTGCTTGAAGACTAAAAGCAAAATAAAAGCAGAAAATTAAAATAGTCTAAATAGTATAAATCACTGTGTGCCTATGGCACCATGGTATTGGCAGGGGATAACTGCAGGGGCAGCCTCCATGGAGAGAGGCCTGAGGTTTCCCAGTGCTGGAAATAATCCATTCCAGCCAGCCCTATGGACCAACCCTGAGGCATGACTGAGCCCTGCAGCCAAGCTGAAGGAGACTCAGAAAAAAACATGCCTAACAAAGGGAAAAGCTAGCAGGTAGTAAGAGGAGAAGGGAACACAAAGTAGAATGAGAAATGGTGAGGGAACACCAAGGTCAGAGGACAAGGGAAGAGGTCTCCATGGCAGAGCAGGTACTTCTGTGGAGAGTTCATACCAAAGCAGCTGGAAGCCTAAAACAACTGTGACTTTTGGGCAAAGCCCATGCAGAAGAAGGAAAATTGGGAGGAGGCAGAATTGGCGCAGAGGAAATTTCTATACACTGAGCATACACTCTTTTCTCCTCTATAACCCTCAGGAAAGCAAAGGGGAAAGGGTCAGGAATGAAATGTGAAGTTCAGCCTCAGAGGTGGAGGAAGAAGGGTGCTGTTTTAAAGTTTGTTTCTCACTACTCAAATGTATTTTAATTGGCAACAAATTACTTTTCCACAAGTTGAGTCCCCAACAGTAGATGGTGAGCAAGCAAACACATGGGTGGGCGTTTATCCTTCAGCCGACACTAACTCATGACAGGGGGGTGAGTTGAGAACAGGAAAATAAACTATATAAGGACAAATGCACTGTTTTCCTTCAGACCTAATAATATCATGAGGAACTGATTTCATTTGTGGGAAAAAATTTGTAAGTGTGGGGGGCAGTGTTAAAATTCTTAGTAAGAGTCACAATCCTAAAACTCTCAAGAAACTGGAAAAAATTTCCAAGACTATAACTGGCAGTTTACTATTTTATTCTGCAAAAGGCAAAGTAGTTTTCTGGGGGTTTGTTTCTAAACTACATTGATTTATGTGATGTATATTATTATGATACTACACTTAATGCAGATAAAACATTCCAGGCAGAAATCTGTGCTTCATTGATAAAAAAGTAGGAAAATCTGACAGCTGACTCAAGGCAGAAGGATTTATCCTGAATAATTTCAGTTTTAATCCACAAATTGAATCTCTTATTATATGGTCAAATTAATATTGCTGGGAAATCTGGTCATTTCCACTATCTCTTTTTAACATTATTATTATTGTTCCATTATTAAATGCTTTGGCCCCTTGTTATCTCTTGTTTGGTCATTCAGATTCTTTCCTTTAAGCTTGTAAAATATCTAAATCTTAAATGGACTTTACCTTTTGTTGTTTTTGAGTCAGTCAGTGGGGCCCTACTGTAATTTTCCACAATTACAATCACTTATGCATTCTATGGAAGAAGTTACAATCCTATTGTAAGAAGTTACAATATCAATGTTTGTTTGCTTTTTGTTTCCATAAAATCAGTAGTTTTCTGAAGATCATTCGATTTGTCATAATTCTACAAGTTATCCTCTACCAAAAGATGGCTTTTTATTAAGCAAAGCACAGGGCTTTTACAGCTTCTCACTTTACAGAGTGCTATAAAAAGCAATTCTTCTTCTTAAACATAATAAAAAACTTGTTCAACAGAAATCAGCTCACACCTTTTTTCTGAGGCTGCCTCACTTGACTCTTTAACTATCTCCTTATCCAATTAAGCACTGCTGACAAGAGCACTGCTGAAAGCTATGAAAGAAGCCGTATCGAATCCTCCTTGGCAACCATGACATAGGCCACTGAAGGATTATCACTGGGCTCCCAACAGCTATGCAGAAAACCCATGCTGGTTTTGCACCAACATTTTATTAGAAGAATTTTCATAGTCTTATTATTACCAGCCTGTACCCACCCAGAAGCCACAATGATGTAAGCTACAACATAGGCAAATTTCCATTGTATGAACTTTGCCCATGGCAGATTTAGAAAAAGCAAAAAAGCAGAGTTGCCAAGAGCTTTCAGCACCTTGCATATGCTGCAGCTCTCACTGCTCCTGCCAGCTGTACAGCTGAACCAGTGATAACACCGGCTGGAAATTTTAGAGTAAACAGACATGACTCCAAAGGGATAATACGAAATGAGCTTCTGGCAAAATAGTAAGATAAATTAAAAAAAAAAAAAAAAGAAAACCTAGTAAGCTGAATGTACCATAAAGAGCAGAAATAGTTTCATAGTAATATCTATGAGAAAACTCCTGAATGCATTAGGTATCATGTCATGCGCCTAAATAACTATGTGCCAGGCAGCTTTCACACATGTGTTTTCAAATCATTATAAATAAAGAGTAAGTGCCAAAGTCATTATCCTCCTCTCCTTGAGCTAAAGAGTATCAGGAACATGCAGCTACTGTTCATGCTAATCATCACTGCTGTAAGACGGAACAGCAAAGAAACAGGCTCGCTTGGTGATTCTGACTAATAATTTCTGCCTAAGAGTAATTTAGCTAATAAAATGCAGTATGGAACAAACCTTTTAGCACCTACCAATCAAACTTTGCAATAGCCTTCCTGAACACTGGGAAATGATATCATTTTATATCTTGTAATTCATAAATAGAACATTTCACTCATGTTAGTCCAGATGAACAAGTACCATCAGTACAAACAGATTTTTGTACATTTGGTCATGACAAACAGAAACAGATGGGAATCCATTTTCTAGCTACTACGTAGAAAAAAAAGAACATATGTAGGTTTCTTAAACCACAGTAAAGAAAGTTTTTAATCAATGTTGGCATTTGCTGTGCACCAGTCTCTCTTTCAAGAATCAGGGTTAGAAAATGCACTATAATATGTTATTTTCATAGACCAATTTATTTGGTCTTCCAACAACAGTGAAAGCCAAGCTGGATTCTCAGCAATTGTTGAACAGTTTTAAAGATCATAAAAGTCTGAGTAAGGAAGAAAGAAGCTGAGTACACAGCCAATAACATTTTGTAAAGCACACAAAGACATATTCTTAGGAACCAGAAAGTAACACTAAACACCACCTGAAAAAAGGCTTTAGTGAGGAAACCAGCGGTAGTACACATAATACAGCAAAACAGGAATATTTATATTAGTGCAAAAAAAAAATCTTAATATACAGATTCTACACTAATACCAATTCCTTTTTTTGAAAGGTGTCTATAAAGATAAAGATACTCAGCCATATGTCTCAGTGACAATCTGGCTGAAAAAATGTTTGTGATGACAAACAAGTTAATTTTTCTCAAATCTTTCATAACATCAGAACAGTTTTAGGCATACGTATTCCATGGCATTTCAAAAAAGAATCATAACAGTCATGGAATGACAATCTTTAGACGGAATGTAAATTTCTGTGTTGAGAAATTAAATTTAAAACACAGACTTAAGGGAGAGAAGAACAAGAAATCTGAAGCTTTCTCACAGGCAGAATCTTAGGTATTTTTTTGCCATACGAGGACAAATTGGACCAAACTAGAAAATCAAAGTACAGAAGAAAAGATGGCAATCTCAGTTGTAACAACATTAGAACATATTAGTTAGTCTAAGTAATAATAAAAGGTTCAACCAGATCTAAGTATGCTGGATTTTCTCACTATTTAAATTGCTGTAAACAAGTACTGCATGTGTTGATTATCATCAAAACCAACACTGTACACTTTGAACACTATTTCCATTGTCAAACTGGAGATGGAAAGGAGAATTCGTAGAAACGGCATTTTTTTTAAAATCCAGATCTCAATTATCTCTTCAACTTTACAAGCAATACACTCCACTTTTTTTTCAAGCAAATAAGAAGCCAAAGTGATCTTTTTAATGGTTTAATGAATATACAAATCTATTTACAGACAAAGGATATAATTGAAATTTTAGGACAACAGATGGATTGTGTAAGTATTGCAAACAGTCTTCTCATTATTGAAAGGCAATCATTGCATCAATCCATTAATAAGGTAAAGGCAGAGACTAAGCCACTCTGCAATATTCTTATTACAGAATTTTAAGGGTAAATAATCATTTCTATCGCTCATATCCAATATTACTTAATAAGCAAAAATTAAGAAATAACCAGAGAAGTGAAGGACACCAAATTAAGCTGAAACTCCCAATTTACTTTTTTGAGTAGGAAGAGAGTTTTTAATATATTTGGTAACAGATAGGCACTCTCTCCTCAAAAATTGCTGAGTTGAAGAGAAAGGAGTAAAACCACAACTTGAGCTACTCAACAAAGGAAAGGTTTTAAGGCTTTTTAAAAGTACATAGAATTTAAAGATGGCAGTTAATCCTGTTTACTAAAAGAAGACTGTACTCTAGCACTACAATATATGAGGTATCCTCTGCCTTTTCACACAATATACCTTATTTTCCCTGACACTCCAATATAAATGAGGCCTGAGTTTGACCCAGCCTATCTAGATGCTCTTCACCAATTTGCAAAAAAATATTTTCTGCAACTTTTCCTCCTTAACATGGGAACAGATACAACTGTGGTTGTGATTTTTTCTCTGATTAACTCAGTTTAAGTTCCTTTTTTTTTAATCCTATAATGTATATAATTTTTTCATCTTTGCAATTAACATATATGGGGAGCTTGCAACATTTAATTTTACCATATCTGAGATAATTTACCCAAGCTGGTTAAGATAAGAAAAAAAATATAATCGCAATTTGCAATTTTAGCAAGTTTTTCTAACAAAAAGGAAAACTCTAATATGCAATTATTGGGAGACGTTGTTGAGATTTACTACCCAAAAAAGAAAACATGAGATGAATTCAGCAAAAAACAAATTTGCAATTCTTAAAACAAAGTGTAGAAAACCCAGAGTGTGATAAATCTCCTATAAATTAGGAGGATTTTCTCTTAGAGACAGCTGATAGAAAATTAAGAGATAGTTACAAACTTTGTCATCAATTTAGTGTACCATCAAATTTTCCAAAATCATAACTTCTCAGAACTTATGTGCATACTAAAAATCTTTACCTGCTATCAATAGCACAGATTTCTCATGTAGAACTTCCAGTGAGAGTACATGCAAAGATAAAGAGATTAGATAGACAGATAGATAGATAGACAGACAGACACATAAGTTTTTGAAATTCCACAGACTTTGTGGCTACATAGCTCTCAATCTCTTGGCAAGAAATTCCTGAAGGAAAAATAAATCCAGTTCTATTTACTCTCCATGAGATTACACATAGAATGTGTTGGTTGTTACTTGAATTTGCTTGAATACAGGTGTCACAAAGAAAGGACTTACACACTGGAACAGTAAATATATTGCAGCTGGGGAACCTCAGATGCTGTTTATTCTGCATCAAAGAATATTTCTGAGAGCTGTTCTTCATACTACATAAGCTCTTTAAAATATCTAATACTAGATATTTCGTGATTCGATAGCCTTTCAGTAAGAAAATGTTTTCCTAAAAGGTATTACAATAATCTTTCATGCAACTGAAGTATAACCTCTTTTGTATTTTATTTTGCTTGAACACAGAGAACAAAGAAATAACACTGCCTTTAAAAAAACCCCATGAAAGGCTTGTTACATCATGCTCCAGTTTCCCCTTTTTCAGACCAAGCAAACCAAATTATTTCATTGTTCATGTAATTCTTACTACCTACTACTGTGTTCTACTACTCTCTCATTTTCAGATGAGTATTTACTGACATCTTCTATCCAAACGGGAAAGAATTTCTCCAAGTGAGACTTCATGAGCTTCAGGTGAAATAGTCCACTTACATGTTTTCCATAATAATGCTGTTGTTATTGCAACATGCTAGGAATTCAGGAGAAAGGTGAAAATTTTCATTATTCAACAAGTATCAGCAATACAGGTAACTAGAGAATAATTTGTGATAAACCCTGAATTCTCTTTAACAAATTCAACACATTTGCTACCAGGTGTGTACACCTGCTAAAAATCAGTGCATTTAGAAAATGTCAGAAAATGTCAAACTTTCAATTATGTATTGTCATGATAAACCAAGTGCTGTAGTAAGAAGCATTACTTTGAGCTGAAGCTCGCAATAGGACATAGATACTTATGTTTTGTTTATACCCAGAAGTATTTCCCTTGTATTTTAAATTTCCTTTCTGGGTCAAAAGTACAATTAGTTTTACCCAGTTTAGAATATTATCTTCACTTAAAAAATGCATTCTGATGCCAATACCATTCTTTGACCACAACAGGACAATTTGGTAGCAAATACTGCATTGAAATAGCCAAATTCCCCATCATAGAGGACCTTCGTGATTCCTTAGAAACTCGTGATTTGTGAATGCTTGAAAACTAAGGAAGTCCCGTTCCTTTGTCTCAGAAAATTTTGTTCAGTTATCCTTGCTTTTTCTCAAGAAAATTGTGGCAGTTAAAAATAACCTTGTCATCCAATGCCAAAGACTCAACACTGTCTTCACTACTAAACTCTTAACAGTTGAAGGTATTGTGGCAACTGAGGTAGGGGATCTACTGCAGACACTCCTAATCTCCAAAACCAGCTCTCACACCAATAGCCCATTCACACCAGAAGTATTAGAAGCTGGCAGAGTAACTCTTACTTACACACAGTCAGAAAAAAGTGATTCTTAAAATAATGCCTGAAACCCACCCTCTCCCCTTATGACCCAGCTGTGGGAAGGAGATCACTTCAATCCACAGCAGAAATCAAAAGGGCAAGCAGAAAAGCTAAGAGAATGGTATTTTTGGTAACAATGGTCCAGTGGCCACAAGAAAACCCACAATCCCTTCAGATACCATGTGATGGCACTGGACCTGCAACAAGGCAAGGTGATAAATGTAAAACAATACCTGGTATATCCTAATTTTTATTTGCAAGCAAAGAAAATTCTCTTGTAGCAGAGTTATTTTCTGTAAATGTGTATTTAGGCATATTTTGCCTATAATGAAGACTACTTTGTCTTCTAACAATTGCAATTAGTCTCTATCATAATTTACTTACATCTCCCATAAATTCCCGTATTCATAGAATAAAGCTGGTGCAAGATCATTTGACATTTTGTCCAGTAAGATGCAGAAAGTATATTCTTTGCATAGTATGACAATAAACTATTTGCTTGGGAGAATAGTAATATAATCATGACATTTTTTGCAGATAAATATAAACTTGTGCTAATGCACTGGCCTAGATTCTACTCTGTGCTTGAAAGATTCAGAGGAAATCAGAAATGGCTTCAAGTGATCACTATTTCTTATGCATTTCCCTTTCTTTTGTCTGTAGCTGGAGGCCAGTTGCCAAATAATAAATATTGCACCCTTTAGGCTGCTTTTCTTACTGTTACAACAGTTTCTTTCAGAGAGCTATTCACTGATAGAAACCTCCAAAACTGAGAGTCTCTGGTTCCTTTCCACACCAGCCTAACTGAAGGCGAAAAACAAGATCCCGAGTCTACTGCAGTGCCTCCACATCACTCATGGATTCCTTTATGTAAAAAAAAGTTCCAGCCTGGTGAAATCTCCCAGGCTTCATTCTAACATGGAAAAGTGGGATGAAACACAGGAATTTCTGGATATAATCCATTACCTTAATTTTAATAACTGATATGTCTTAAGAATGTGGAGATAGTATTACATCATCAGATTTTACCTACTGCTACCAACTGCTACACTTTTAAAATTGAGATAATTGAGGAGGTAGGCAAACAATTAAATTAAAACAGTTTTTAAAATCAAGGAAAGAAAAGAAAGATTGAGAGTAGTTTCTATGATGGTATAATTTTGTGTAGAGGAATGTTCAGAGTAAAAGAAATTCAAAAGTAGTTAGAGATAACAATACATATTTTCTGCAGCTTTTGATGTTCCATCTTGTCACTGACATATTTTATGAAAATCCTTTTGCTAGGATATTTCTCCTGAGAAGCTGAGAAGCCTCAGAAAAGAAATGCAAACAATTACTATCTGATGGCTGTGGAATGTGGTCTGGAGATGATTTACCAACAGGTGCATCTTTGATTGGTCTCATGTGGATTGTTTTTACTTAATGACCAATCCCAGTCCAGCTGTGTCAGACTCTCTGGTCAGTTACAAGATTTTATTATTCATTCTTTTTTAGCCTTCTGATGTCTCCTTTCTCTTTCTTTAGTGTAGTTTTAATATATCATTTTCTTTTAATATAACACATCATAAAATAATAAATCAGCCTTCTGAAACATGGAGTCAAGATTCTCATCTTTTCTCATCTCTGGAGACCCTCAAACACCACCACAACATCTTTCCAAACTCCTAAGAAACTCTACTGTGTCACCTATATATTATATCCTTTAAAGCTGAGTCATCCTCAGGATTGACTCCAGCAGTCTAGCAGCTTAAGCATACCACTAATGCTAAAGCATCAACTATTCTTAGTTATATACTCTATATATATATTTACTTGATATATAACTATATATATATATATAATTATATATAACTATATCTATAACTATATATATATATACACATATAAAAAAGTATGTATATAGTTATGAACTCAGGTCTGTGGGATTTGGCAGAAATTTAGCCGCTGCAATGTTCACTCACTAAAGGCAAAAAAGATCAGAACTTCTAGGTGTAAATGACAAGACTTCTCCAAATTCTTCACATTTTGTAATTTAAACTTAAATACTGTTTTACTACTGTTTTCAGTGAACATGGATATGATAGTCCATGATATTAATGTAAACACCTTCCAAGATGGAGTTCAGCTTCAATAACTAGTTTAAATTACTTTCAAGGTACTTTAGTTTTAGTAGCTTATAAAGCAGCTTGTGTAAGTTTAAAGATGACTATTTGATTTTCAGATCACAATGCTGTAACATCCAACAGTGATGTAATAGACTGCTAGAGAAAGAACATTAAAATGCAATTAGAGCTTGATCCTGCTAAAGTCTCAGTAACTCAGGAAGGTGCTGAATGCCTGGATGCTCCTTTTGAGTGCAAAAAAACTCAAGAAAGGAGTGCTATGTCTGAGCTTGGACTGTGTTCATACAGACAGATAAATCAACCAAGACTGCTTCCCCAAGATCCATGTATTTTTACAAGTTCTATGTGAACAACATTGCCAAAAACATTTTCATGTTTTGAAAAGACAACATAAAGAAAACAACACCTTAGTATTTTATTACATTAGCTGATGCACAGAAACAGACTAGATTTTTGTCTTATTTTGGGATGGGGAGAGGGAAGAATGTTGCTCACTACTTCACAGGAAATAATCCTCTCATTGAAAAAAGACAATCCCAAAACACTAACACATAACTGCCAGGACCCAATTTTAAAGGTCTTGCTGATTGTCTTTCCTCAAATATTTAAACACATTCCTTATGCAATAAAAGCGACATAAACAAATGCGGGGGGGGAAACAAGGGGAGGGAAACAAGGGGGGGGGGGGGAAGGAGAAAAGGAAAAAACCTACCATATCTGTCCCATTTATATACAAGAAAGCAGTAAAACAAAAACCTCTACGTCATGCATTCTGTTTGAATATTAACATTTCAGTCATTAATTAGTGCCACATGGCACTGAATTTTATTTCAGATAATAAAGTGAAATTGCAGTTGCTTTACTATTTTTCAACACATCTTTTTGTAATTGAAAGTACATTGTTTAGGAATACTTAAAAACACTTAAAAGGTTACAGCTTTATTTTAGAATGTTAACACCTAAATAAGGCAAAAGTGAAATTGCCCAGCAGCCATTAAAAGATTGTCTAACAGTGGCATCAAATTCACAGACAAGATAAAGTAAACCACTTCATTATCCACTAGAACTGTAACTCGCCCTACTGCTTGACTCTTACACTGTGCTACCGTATTGAAAACTGGATGGATATCATTTGGTAGTATGTAGAAATAGATCTGAATTTAAACAAGTATCCTATACTGGTAACCAGAAGAACTCAAACAAAACCCAGAAGCCTAGATAAGGTTTTATTTTGTAAAGCTGATGTTATCACTTCTATGATACTTTGTAGTACTAAAGTACAAAGGGTGTAAACACACTCCTCAAAGAAAACTACTGTTGTTTTTAAGATTAATTAATACAAGTCTAATTTCTATATAGGCAATGGGGTTTATGGATATAGATGGACATTCCAAACAAAGTCACACCATTGTATGTCTGGTTAATGTGATAACAATACCTATAAACAAAGGGCAAAAGTCTGTAGTAATGAAAAGCATTAATATCTGAAGCTCTGAATGAAAAAAAAAAAATCAAAAAGAAACTTTCTCCCTATATACCATGCCAATATATTGAAGAATTCAATACAATGCTTACTATAAAGATACTGACACAACAGAACAGTTTTCAAAAGTTTTAACATAATGAATATTCCGTACTGCAAGTAATTCTTTCCCCTTTCAAGAGAACAAACTAAAAACTAACTCTGAAATTGAGAAGAATGTTCCATGGAGTTGTGACATCCAGGAAAGACACTGAAGTTATCTGGAGTGCCAGAAAGGACTTCTACAACCTTTGAATTCAAAAAAGCAGCATAGGGAGTGCTGATGGAGTAAAGACAAGAAACCCAACACATGGGCACATGGTTATTCATCATCTTCACAGTGGCTATGACAGGATGCCTTCACAATGCAGTTCCCCCCAACAAAATCAGACTCCCTGGCATGTTTCTAAGCTTAGACCCATGGAGTGTGCATCATCCTCCTCTTGACAGGATGCATGAGCTTGAAGTCAAGGTCCAGAGGTATGTTTTAACTTCATCTCCCAGCCTTTCACAAGTCATTGTAAGAGAACAAGAGAACAGCTTTGAGCACTCCCACCTTAGGGTGGCAGAAAAGGAGACTGCACCATCAGATACAAATTGTGGTCATGTCGCAAAAAAGCCAGACAAGTGATATCTCAATAAAGTACTGCTAAAATCTCAATCCCTTTCTTTACAGAGCTGCTCTACTCTGAAACAATCTGCATTTAAACAGCCTAAATCTGTAAGAGGGAAGAGAACAATACCTGGAGACTTATAAATGAAAAAATACTAAATGGAGTTCAAGGTCAACAATGCAAACATGAAAACAAATTTCTAATCCTCTCCTTTCTGTGATTCTGCTCTTGGAAGGAGAAACATTTTATCCCACATCTCTTCAAGAAGTGCTGAACAAAGTGCCAAATGTAAGGTCACCTTGCTGCGAGTGGGGATCAAACTAGCAAAATAATGGAGTCATAATTCAAACAGATTAAAAATACAGTGTCTCTCAAGGGTTTTCTAAAATGTAATTATAAAGGTATAAAAAGCTTCTTCTTTTCTTAGCTATAGAAAATTTAATTGCAAACTTTTTAAAACGCACTATTTAGAAACAAAATATTTAATGGCTGCCTGAGCTAAGCATCTGACCTAGAAATGATTTTCAGAAGCAAACCCCAACTGAGCTACTGTGTTTACAATCATGATTACGATTGTCCAATTCTCTAAAAGCAAACATAGCCATAGAGTATAAATTTGTCTCTGGTGGGTCTAAGTCCCAACACAGACTGAAGAACTCCTCTCTTATCCAGCCAGTTCTCATATCTTATAATGAGCCCTATCACACACTGGAGTAATTAAGAGTTGATTTTATATAGGAGAACAGCACAGGGGCTTACTCATGACACAGGTATAAGGCATCCATAATGAAACAGTGCAAGAGAAAAGCTAGGGGGAAAAGGATTACTTACAGTCTTTATCTCAAATTACAGCAGGCTTTGTTTGCTAATACCATTAACTTACTGGGTCAATTTTAAATCTTGGAACCTATTTACACTGTAGAAAAAGACTTCTCTTTATGCACAGAAATTGTATTTACTGTGTCTAGAACATATCACTTTATTGACTACATTCATGTTATGGCATAAATCTTTTTGAATCAGATGTGCAGCTTAATGCATATAAATACAAAAATTCAGTGGATAAAACACAAGTCAGAATGAGAGTGTCAGACTTTTTATAACATACCTATGCAATTACCTAGTCTTTAAAAATTGTTGAACTTTGCTTGTTCCCAGGGAAAGCTCACATGGCAAAAGAACTTTTATATACTGCTAAGTATCACTAGTAAAACAATTCCCAACAAAAGGTACAGCATGTATCAGAATATAAAGGGCAGCAGTTTAATCACAAGCAGGAAAATCACACAACTGGAGTTTTTTAAAATGTTGTAGTGAAATGCTGATGCCACATTTTAGTGTGTAAGTCCTACCATATTTCCTTGAAACCTGCTAGTGAAACAAACACATTGCAAGTTTAATTTCACACTGTCTCCTCACAGCTAGTTCTGTGTACTTCAAAATCTCCTTTGCAAAATGGCTAAAAAAATCCCTTTATCTACCTGCTCAGATATGAAGAGGTTTCAGCCTTTGTTTTAGTTTTCTTTTTAAAAATGTAGGACAAGAATCGTGTTAAACAGGATGGAGGAATCATCATTATCTCTTGCACTGCATATCAAGTTCACTAACCAAAGATGCTGCAGGAGTAGCTTTTTTTACTCATCTTTCCTGCAATTCTCAAAATCAAATCTGCCATATAATTAATACCATGAATGTAATGTATGTAAGTCATACTTACTTGCAGCAGGAGGAAAACAGTGCTCAGGAATGCTGCTTTTTAAGATGTTCACAAGCAAAAGGAAAATTTCACAAGTTTTATGCACACTTCACAAGAAAATACCATAAACATACTTTTAAAGCATAGTAGTTTTACAATGTCTTACACTGTAGTTATACCAGTGAATGTTCCATGACATTAGGAACTTCTGCTTTCTATACTTTCCTGAAGAGCACCTCACATCACACATTTGTATCTGTGCTTATGTTCCTTGGTTTAAAATTCACGGAAGAGTCTGAAACTGAAATATAAAACTAATAATTGACTACTAATTTATCTATCTGGCTATTTAATACATTAACTTACTAATTTTTTTTCTGACTTCAAATATGTGATACTTTACCACGTGAGACAGAACTTACATATCTCTACTTGAAAAGACATCATTTTAACTCATTAATCTTGACTAGCTGATCACCATCTTTTCATTTGCTGTCACAATGCTCTGTTTCCAGTTGTGTCATAACTTCTACTAAAAATGTCAGATATATTCATGAGACAAGCAGTTTTTAATAAAGTCAGGAATTTCTGAAAATCCTGCATATATTTTAATAAATATTTAATACTTGCACCTTTATTTTTTTTGTTAACAAATGTATTTATAGACTTTTTAGGTAAAGCCACTATTTTCTTAGTGACTACTGAAGTCACAGGGTGATTCCATCAATGTAATTCTAAGTTGATCAGTAGGGCTGCTTAGAGAAAAAGGGACTTGCTACATATTAACATATTATACTCCCTAAATAAATTACCTTGTCATACAATTTGAAGGCAATTTTTAATTTCTATAGAAAATCACATTCTTCTGGTACGTCCAACACTGGAACCTATTCTCTAATATTCTCTTATTTAAGTAAATACTAAGTTGTATTTTTTTTTTTTTAAATCACAGCTAAAAAAGGATTTTTATAGGCCAAGTACAGTAGTCATCATTCAAAACTGTCCTGCCTCTGATGCTACTCCTTAATGACACCCTGTGTATCTACTACAACACCATCTCACATTCACAGTGTCTAACATATGTGATGCTTCTGATTTTACCATCTAGACCCCACAGACATATCCTGGATTTTTAACAGAATTCAGATAAAAACTTATAGATGCAGAGAAAGTGAAATGACCTGCTAAAATATCACTGTTTGCAGAGCTGTGGAATGGGAGAAAACAATAAATAAAAAAATACTTTAAACATAAAAAAAATTACAAATTTTAAATATAAATACAGGCAACCAAATATAAGTTTTTCCCTCTCAGGTGCCTTTAAGTAATTTCTTAATAAGATCAGTCATTGTCTGTTATTCATAAGTAGCTTGACAAACTAAAGGAAAACAACTCATTCATATTTTGTAACACACACAGGTGGCTTTATTAAAAGATACTCTTTCTTAAAAAAATCTTTGCCGTTTCCTTGAGCTGTGTTTTAAGATATGTATTTTTCTTACATTATAAACCATTAAGTATGTCTCCCATGTCTCAATATACATTTATGTGATTGTCACTTCTGTATTTAATGCTCAGCCTTCTCTTCTGGACAGAATGTTAAGAAGTGGCACTACTGCTACACTGTTGTACACAGACAGCAATACTGCAAAAAGGCACTGGGCAAAACAGCAGGTGAGGCTGTAGAAGAATGCTGTATGTGGAGCAAGTCATATTGAATAGCGCAGCTGTAAATCCTAGGAAGAAGCCCAGGGTAACAGGAAAGAGGCAGGTGCTGAGTGGGGTAATGACCAAAGCCAGGCCACACCACAGCTAAGAAGGCAGCAGTGGCACCACAGAACATAACCTCACCTGAGCAAAGCATCTGCATAAATCACAGAGAATTCAAGAAAAATCTGAGATGAGAGCTTGAAATTCTGTCATATCTCAACAACTATTCCTAGTCAGATTACTTGAACACATCAGGAAATATGCATATGTTAAGGTTGGAGAATGGCTGTAATGAAGTCAGTCGTTCAATCTACAAAGACATGAACACAAAAACAATTCTGCTTAATTTTTTTTAATCACCTTCCCCTCCTATAGAGTCTTGCACTGAGCTTTTCTGTTATGAGAATGGTATGAAATACAATTATTTTGTATCTACTATTGCTGTCAGCACTGAGTACTGCACACAGGCAGAACGGGCCATTTTTAGCATATTCAGTTCATTTCTGGGTTTTCGGTTTTCCTGGATTCTGCTTCTAATAACATGTCCATGAAGTCTAGTTTGTTTCACCTCTCAGCTCAATTGATATTTTAAGCTATGCTTTCCAGAGGGAATCACAGCAAAGGTAAAGAAAAGAGCCACTTTTTTTTTTTCTGGGCCGAAAGCCCCTACTAAATTTATTTTGTAGACAAAGCAAAAAATCACTAGAGGACTGGAGTTTCAAATTTAGTATTTCATTCCTCAAACTCCTAGATGAGAGAAAGTGTCCCAAAAAGCCTAATTAATCCCAGCACGTTGTGCACTGGGAAGGCACACAGACTGTTCAAAAACAGCTCCTACAAGGTACATGGCTCTCAACAGTAACTGGCTGCAAAGGGAGCAACACCTTAAGTCTGCTTGAAGAGGTCTTAGCACAATTCCAAAAGGAGGGATTTTTAAATGGGGGGAGGGGCAATAAATTTAAAAAAGGAAACCTTTGGGAAGTTTATGACCCACAAAGATTTTAAGAACTTCCACAAAAGTGAAGGGGAGAAAAAACAAACAAACAAAAAAAAACCTGATCACAATCTAATCTAACAAGAACCTCTATAAAATGACATAGCTACAAGATTCTGGTGGAATCCAACTTAAAGATCGTCATTAGAATTTCCATTCTGTTTAAAATACTCAGAAGGAAACATAATCTACAAAAAATTAATTTCCACTACTTCTACTGATTATTTTTCTATATCATTCACCTTTTTAATGTAAGTATTGTTCCATGGATTTTGTAACAAACATTTGCTCCACTTGTTGGCAATGCCACACATGTTGCATAGAACTATTCCTTGAGATTTGAACTAAATATCTCGGACACTGCTAAAAACAAGAGCACAGCCAACGGGGGCAAAGCTATCCAGACAGAACACTGAGTTGGAGAGGATGGAAAGGCACAGCAGGCTGAGAAGCACGCAGCTGCACAACACTGCTACAAAAGCCAGAAGGAGTGGAAACCAGCTGGAAAAGAGATCTGGATAAAGGCAGAGAGAAGGTGGAAAAACCTGTGTCAGAGAAACAAACTGGGGGGAAATAAAAAACTACCTCTGAAACCAGGACCTGGGAGTTACAATGGAAAGACAGGTGACTGATGAAACAGACAAGTGGGCAAGGCAGGGTGGTATACAGCACACACAGCAAGGAGACCAGTGACAGACTGGTCTGTAACCATTGGAATATTGTATTCTCAGCACTTTTTTTTCTCAAAAAAAAAATCAATGTATTTTTCACTAAATCTTCAGAACAGATACAACATGGGACAGAACAAGAATTTTGTAACCATTAGTTCTGCACATCTTTGCAGACACTTCAAAATGTAAAGACAGCACAGTGAAGAATATTCTAGGCAAATGGGAAATATCATTTTAAGAAAAGGGCACACCTATCAGAAGAAATCAATTCTTTTCTTTACTCAGTTACAGAGTTCCTGTGTGATGGCATGCAAACCACAAACTCCAATTTTTCATGAGCAGTAGCCAATAAAATATTACAAAAGGAAGCTGTAAAAGCATCAAGCTACTATATTCACAGTTAAAGTCAGCTAAGTGTGGCTCAAAGTGGTACAAGAAAATACTAAAATTTAAAACTCAAGTTACTGGCATCTTCAATTGGATATTTTAAATCTACAAATATTTCAGCCTTTATACATTTTTAATTTAATGTTCCACAGCTGTAAAATACAGATAGTAATACAAACTAATCCACAGGAGTACTGTAATTTTTAAGTAATTTTTATCAAGTTTACCAATGCAACAGTGGAAGTATTAAATGTCTAGAAGTAATTTTTTTTTACTGGTAGCTGGTTTTAATAGTGAACAGTATGTCTGCATATTATATACTCTGATAAAGGAATATGAAATAAATTAATCTTTCCAATGGACCACTGTCTGTGGGAAAAAAATTCTTCTGTTCATAAACTTAAAGATTACATATTAACATAACAAGGGTGAACTGAAGTTGAACTGAAACCCTAGTTTTGACAGTCTAACTTTTCAATACTTGATTTTGTAATCTTTGCTGTTCTTTCACACTGAGTTTCTTGATGAGTGTAAAAATAGCCTACTAAGATGTTAACTGTTCAATTTTAGATTTCTCTAAACAACAAAACATACTCAACATCTTGCTGTTATACAATCATGTCAAAATACATGAATTGTCTGAAAATCTTAGGCTGACATTTTACAAGCACTTGTCTGTGAAACACTATGTAAAAGTATGTTTGGTTTGTTTTTATCAGTATGATAGGTTCTTCGTGAAAATACCTACTTACAGAAAAAAGCACAAAAAATTTTTAAACATGCAAATTAAGTAGCAAATCTTACAGTAAATGATGAAAGTGTAACATCTTACAGCAGCTGAACTGTGTAATGTTTGCTAAAATAATTATTTTGAAATATCTTAGCAATGAATTTTGAAGAAATTTAACCATTTGTGCACACAACCTTTTTAAAAAGCATCTGTACAAGATGATTACAGATGTAATCACAGCTGACCAAAAAGGACCTCTTGAATTCACACCAAGCAGTATTTCACCCAACTGAATGAATTCTAGGCATCTTAATTTTAGTGTACTGTAAAATAACTTTTTGTTTTGTTTGGTTTGGTTTTTTTTTACATTTCTAATTGCAATTGCTCAAACAGAAATGTGTAGTTCTGTTGCTTTGACTTTGGCAGGATGCCAGGGCCCCACCAGAGCCACTCTATCACTCCTCTTGTCAACCAGACAATTTGACCCTCAGGTCACACCAAATTTCTACAAGAAGGTTTTGCAGCTCAAGCATAAGAATTTTGAAGCTTTCTGGAAGCTTCTAAGTCTACCTGGATAAAACATTTGAACGGAAAACCAAAATGCAAAAGAGAATGGTGAAGATGACAAATGTATTCCTAAAATCTCCAAGGCTGTAATATCACTACCTCTCAGCACTGGAGCAGCTTAGACATGCACAGGAAGAATTTATGCTCACAAACAATACACAAAAGCAACAACAGAGAATGAGTAAAGAATTGAAAACAAAACAATTTTTACATGCTAATAACCCATATGTTGAACAAGAACATGTGCCAAACTTTCTTTTTGCTGGAAAATTACATAGGATGAGTGTAAGAAATTTTACAATACAAATACTGTCAAATGTGTGGTCTACACATCATGAAAAGCCCTGCCCCTATTTTTTAAAACAGCCTTAAGAGATATCCTTACAGGCTTTACTTATCTCATTTATGTAAACAAATTGAAAATGTTTGCACCTAAATAGTCTAAACTGCACCCTAGAGATTATACTGTCCCTATAGAGAACGCAGTTTATTCATTCATGCACTTGTGTCACAGGTTTGGCACTAGAAAAGCTTATCTAATTAACTTATATTTCAGTGTCTTTTTAAAGGAGAGATTTAGTATCTTTGTTTCCAAACATATTTTCTTCCTCACGTGTAGGTATTTTTAGCAATTGGAATGTGCTAAAATACAGGAGGTGATTTAAATCTAATGCATGATCTGAAGTAAAAAAAAATCTTCCTGAAGAGTAATTTTTAGAAGTACTTGTACACCTAAATATGCAGGCAGGTATGTTCTGGAGTTTCTAGAAGTGTACATAAGCCTAATTCACAAAAGTTCTCTGCTGTCATTGGCCAAAAGAAGACCTCACCACCCCATTAACAAATGAATATCTTTTCCCATAATACAAGAGATTGCATTTGCTTTGCACAGCAAATCCACTAGACAGTAGAAAGATGACCGGATTATCACATCAGAGCTTTATGAAATGTAAACACTAGTTTCCCTAAGGCATCTAAGAAAGACACACTGATAATGTTAAAAATAGCAGCAAGAAATTTCTAACAATATTAGGTAGGATGATTTTTCTCATCCTACATGCCCTCAAGAACCTTTCCCTTTAGCACTCCAATGATAACAATAAAATGCCTTTAAAAATGCACAGTGAATTTACTCCTGTTAAATTTTTATACAAGTTATTTACGTAAAAATCAACATTTAAATCTAACGCAATACTATTAGAAATTTACTACAGTAGAAAGTAAAATATGGTAAATATTTATAAACATTTAAAATTAACTGAGCTTAATTTTCCTTTTTGCAACATATTTTACACTGTTAAAGAGAAAATATTCTGCCTCGCAGCCTGCTCTTTCTGATCACATGTATTTCTCAAATAAATAACAAAAAGAAGACTGCATACATAAATGGTCAGATACTGCTGCTTTTTAATACCTGAAAGTTGTTACAAATGAAGCTGAATGATCCACAGCACTTTTGCTTTCAAAGAAAAGTGAAATGGATTGCTCACATCTTTCCTAGAACTTGTGAAGTCAAACACAGGACCTGGATTTCAAAGTGAAGTATGAAAATTCTTTTAATACTAAGAGGCCTGTAAAGTCTTAGTGAATCACTTCACATATAATTTAAGCAATTATCATAGGAATTAAATGAAACAAAAATGAATTCAAGGAATCTACTAGTTCAAATGAACCCCAATTAGGCTGCATTTAATCCTCTTGGTCAAATATGTTTGAACCCTTAATTTCCCTTCTCTGCTAATATTTTTATTCACATTTAATAAATGTTATTTTTGGTCTGATAGTTTAAGTCACCTTTCCAGGAAAAAAAACCAGCTTCACTAAAGACATACTTTACATTTTATTATCATTTTATAACTTAGAACCTCTCACTGGTTACATCTACAAAGTAATTCTGTTAAATGCAAAACAAAAGTATACTACAACCCAGCAATGACTAAGAAATGTACCTTAGGAAAGACACCTACTTTCCACTTCTCTCACCTCTTTAGCATTGCTTTTCATTTTGTTTGCCTTCTAGTAAACATCTCCTTTCTTGGATGCTGCATCATTAATTCCTCGAAATGCATTTTTATTACCAGAAGCATCACTAGGGCTTGTCAACATTCTCATATTTGTGAGTCTTTTTCAAAAATTACTCATTCCAGAAATTTCTCTTAAGAAATCAGCAAATATGTCCCTTTTTTCTACCAATGTAGAGCTCTCTCTGTGGAAATTATAGCTCTTACAATTCCTCTGTGCAAATTCACACAAAAACATGCAGGTGATAGTTTTACTGGTTGCTTCATGATTCAGTGAATAATGTTTTCCACAAAAATTTTTATATAAGTAAAGTTGGACTAAACAAAGCTACTCATTACAAATGTGACACTTAGGATTAAAATACTCATCCTTATAAAAGTAGGTATGATTTGTTAGGTCTTCTTCATTGTTACATTAAATAGTTGTTTCTGTTACTTAGGATTAATTTATTAAATGTTACTGATAAAAAGGAAGTATTTTCTCATTGTTTTAAGTTACACTAAAGAAAACTTCCCAGTTTTAACTGGGTGTCTATTTAAGAAATTATGGGTGAAATTGAAGAAACTGATTTCTTTTTTTAATAAATACAAACAAGCAGTTCAAAAAAATTATTTTAATCTAAAATACATACTAAGCCTTAGCAGCTATGATAATAGCTGATTTGGCAAATTGCAAATAGAACTTATCTTATTGCTTGATGGCCAATAATCATTTGTATAAAGGTCTCACTCACCTCTTCACAGCATGAATGACAAAATAAGAATAAGCAGAGCGAGTAAAGAAAGGAGCACAGTGCCAGAATAAAGTAAAAATGCTTTCAATTATTCACAGAGAGATAATGTGCTTCTTTATGATCGAGGAGCAGTCATGGAGAAAACAAAAGAACAAGACTTTCAAACACAGTAGTGTAATGAGCTTCAACAAGCTTGTAGTCTATACAGTGCACAAAGCAAAATGGACAGAGAAAAGCATGCAGAATTCCAGCCTAAGCCACTAACACTGTAATTTAAACAGAGCACACAAATTTCATTAAGCATTTATTAAAATTGAAGTTATCCATACACATAAACACTTCTGTCACAGAAAGATACAGAATAAAATAAAAATCCCAACCTCCTTTCCCACAATTATGTACTTTTAAAGACAGAATTCTTCCCAGACCACTTTCCCTCTTGTTATTTCCTCTGTATTCATTGTTTCCTACATTTTTCTCATTATCTCTATTCCCCTACCTTTTCCATCTATTGCTTTATAGTTATTTTCTTTTTTGTTCTTTTATCTTTTTTCTACTGCTGCTAAAGCTATGTTCCAAAGAGGAAAAACTATGTAATGCCTCAGGGAACTTCATGCAGTAAAGAGGGCACCGGGTACAGTGCCATTCACCAATCTGAGTATCACCTTCTGCTGTGCACAACATCTCAATCCCAGAACACTTTTGCACACAGGATGTCAAACTGCATGGGCAATTTAACAGACACACTGTGTATCCACATAATTCTCAGCCTGGTTGAAAGCTAGGTATCCTACAGCCACAGAGATAAACACATGGAAATTCTGTGCCAAATATCACTGTGTGACCCATTTCTAAGTATGGTCACTCACCAGCAAGGTACAAGCAATGAGCCCCTTTCTCCATGCTCGTCTCACCAGGCTACAGCCCCAAACAAGGACACTTTGTTTAAAACACACAAGCTCATGCTTACAAGCTCAGACATCCCCAGCAAAACCCAGAAGGAAGCTGTACAAGGCACACCTTCCATAAAAAAACAACAGGAGGAATCTTACTTCCAACATCCTATAACCAGTGTAAGACCCACCTGAACTCAAAGCAAAGATGAAAATTATGTCCGGAAATCCAACAGCTCACGTAAACCAAGATGTCCCTGTCAATCAAGGCTGGTAGAGCTGCCCAAGGGACATAATTAAAATAAGTACACTATAACTAATTAAAGGGCTATGCCAAAGAAATGCTGAATAATGCTTTTATTCAGTATTTCTGCTCTTCTTATATAGGTGTCAGAAGTTCATGAATAAACTTGGAACGAGCAGTGTCACAGGCATCAGGTGTCTCAGAAAAGAGAGAAAGTGCATTTGATCAGTTTGATCAGTTTGAACGACCTACTTCTTCTCCTCTCAACCCCTCTTGAGAGCTTTTACTGAAAAAAATATATTGGACATGGATATTTTTTAACTGAAATAAGAGTTTCCATAACTTAAGAGCCGTTAACGTTAAAAGCCCCCATCAGGAACTTCCTTCATTTTTAAAACACAAAGGCTAAAAATTACATGTATACAAGCTAATTCCAGTCTACATTGCAAAAAATTAAATGAGGCTTCACAGAGTCTTTGGAAGATGACTGAGATTTGGTAGCACAGTTTCATACATAATATAAAATCACAAAAAAGGTGCTATCTCTGTCTCAAAATCATTCCTAAGTAAAATATCTAACCATAATTAGTCTAGGAAACTCCAAAATAGAACATATACGGTCAAGACACAAATCACACAGAACTGACTGAACTCTAACACAGTTTCCCTGTATTGCAGACTTCCCATATAAATTTTACCTAAACACCTAGAATTAAAAAGTAAAGACAGTATGCTGGCACACAGCACCAAGCACATGAAATTCAAAGATGAATAGCAAACCATCAACACCATTTTTCTGCCACCTGGGACATGCTCTTAAGGAATAACCATATTCCCTAAACAGTTTCTAGAAAGTGATCAACATTTTGATATGTATTGTTGGAAAAAAGTTTAAAACTGTTCCTTGAAATACAGTTGTATGTGGAAGATCTTACATTCTCAAAAGTGTATCTTCATTTTTTTAATATATCTTACCTTCAGCAAGACAGCAAAAAAATGATACAAGCAGTTTCTACTCAATGAACTTTTTCAACCATTATTGACTGGGGGTGTGCATAATATACATTTGAAGTTAAGCTTGGCTGATACCTAACAAAGTCCCTAATTTAAAAAAAAATAAATACAGGATACTAGCATCTCCTTTTGATTAATCTTAAACACAGCAATGGGCTAAAAGTCACTGCAGTGATTTTTCCCCAACATTTGAATTCTCTTTCCATATGAACAAATGTTTAAAGTAATATTGAAAAAGTTATCAAGACTTATAGCAAAGTCTGGTTTCAATGAACATGAAACTTTGTTCAGATTTTTCTCCCAACACTTCCTTTGTTTGTTTCAAACAAATTTAGTTGGCCTCATCCCTCTTATGCATTATCATAGCAAAATAAAAAGACTGTCTATTTTCTGCCAAGTATCTGCTTCTATAAGAGCAAGGATTTTATTAAAAAATGCCAAGGAACCCAGCAGCGCTGAGATTACTCCCATTAAGACAGCAAAACTGAAGGAAAAAAAGAGACATCTGACTATAGCCTCAGAGAACATGCACCAAATAGCATTTTCTTAACATGCTCTAATAGATTCAGGCAGAGAAGAGAATTTGATTTGGAAATGAATTATCAGCTGTCACAAAACATGGACATCATTAAAAGGAGAAAATATGGCAAACATGATACAGCCTATCCTTTTTTAAGCTTAAATCTAAAATATTACCAAATTAATAGTAAAAAAACAGTTAAAATTATGTCAAGTTCAAATATAAACCTTTTTTTAACAGTCCTACAATTAGGAATATGAAAAAAAACCAAATTCATATTCACTTTTGTCCTGCAATTTCCAACAGCTGAACTTCTGGTAACAGACAAAGTTTGAAACCTATTAAACAACTGCGCTTTAAGAATATAAAGTCTACATAAAAAACCCATTAAAAAAATATATAATGGAAGTCCAATCTGAAAACTGCTATGCCAAAGATATTGTATAGAAAGCATAAACCCTGATGCAAAACCAAACATGAAATCCTACTACAAAAAAAAAAAAATCTATTGTCTCTTCCTGACTTTGGGAATACCATGTTCAAACTCAATGAAAATGGACTTTGCACAGGACTTCATTCTTTTCCTTATGTGAGGCATAAGATTTTATTTAATTTTTAGGAGGCATTCTGGATTAAACATCCTTATTCTTATCCCAACACCTTCATGCTGCCAACTGGCAGGAAACTGGAAATGGAGTGCTGTATTCCCTCATTAGTCACCATAATGCCCCCTTCTGGGAATCTGTACAATAGAGATACGTAGCTACAGGTCAGCCTTTCATTCTATTCAATTACATGTCAAAAATACATATACCAAATTACTCAGTACGTATCAGACCTGAAAACAGCATTAAGGACAGTAGAATATAATAGGTATCCAAAAGCATGTAATGCAGAAAATGTAGCTTTTTGACACAGGATTCCCAAGACCAAAGTGCAGTAGGAGAACTCATACTTCAGGCCCAAGCACCTCTTCTTCTCTATGCAGAAAATAGGGAAAGGTACTTCCCTCACCCTATTTTGTACAGGCTTCTTTTCAAAAACCTTCCCTTTCTTCTCAGCAACATATACAGAATTCAATTCATGTTTCACCTTCCTTCAAGAAATTACTTAATATGGAATCATTAGACACCAAAATCTGCAAATATGTCATACATGTAGTATGCCTCAGCTTGCACATATATTCAGTAAAGTACAAAAGGAGCACAGATGTGCAAATGAGTATGAGCAAAGAAATGCAAACCAGGAACAAGATGAATCAAGACTGTCAATCATGTGAGAACTAAATGTTAATTTTCTTTAAGATTACTTCCTATCCCAGCTTGTTTCAAGACAAGAAGGGATGTATCATTTAGGATGGTAACCAAAAGGAGGTATTCAAGCACCTTAACACTTCTAGGAAACCATGTTTCTCAAAATGTAAATTCTGCACCTGAATGGGTGAAGGGAAAGTGTACTGAATTTTTATCTTCTCATTTCTGTGTCCAAAGGCATAGCTGAACAAGTGCTGGGTTCAAATTGCAATCCACTTCATAAGAGGCAGGTGGCACAACTCTTGTCACCTAAAAAAGCTCTATTCCCAATGGACAAATGAACAGCCTTTTGAGTTACATAATCAAGACAATAAAAATTGATTTCGCAGTTTTGAGATCAGAAAACTCAATGGAGAACAAGTTAATTTAAAATTCCCCCATTACTTCCATAAGCAAAAAATCTAAAACAATACTGTTCTCAAGAACACCAACAAAAAAAAATAGGGTATGGGGAAAGGAAACAAAGGAGACAAACAGAGGAGAAGCAGAAGAAGAAGAACCAGAAGAAGCAGAAGCAGAACTAGAAGAAGAAGAAGCAGCAGAAGCAGCAGAAGAAGAAGCAGAAGAAGAAGCAGAAGAAGAAGCAGAAGAAGAAGCAGAAGAAGAAAATAAGCAGAAGAAGAAGCAGAAGCAGCAGAAGCAGAGGCAGCAGAAGCAGAGGCAGCAGCAGAAGAAGAAAAAGAAGAAGAAGAAGAAGAAGAAGAAGAAGAAGAAGAAGAAGAAGAAGAAGAAGAAGAAGAAGAAGAAGAAGAAGAAGAAGAACAAAAAAAGTCCCAACAGAATCCCTGTTGTTTCCTTTGTTATCGAACAGTTCTAAACAGAGATATTGCATATTTTGGGCATGAATGATTTTATCACAACAATCTATGCCATTCCATGAACACACAGAATGCGCAAAGTGACACAATATATACCTCCAGTTATAGCCAAAGCCACAGAAATTACTGAAAAAAAAACAACAAAAAAAGACCACCACAAAAACCCCCATACTTGAAGATGTGTTTGATTATACAAATAGCTAAATAAAGTTCGAGACATGATGTTAAAAAAAAAAAAAGAACAACAAACCTCTTATTAATTTAGACACACTAGTTTAGGTAGAACTATCTAAAATAAACTCTTATGCAATAACCAGATCAAAATATATCTATCTCTGACAACAAGCTTATCACATCATTACTTCAGTTTAAAAGTAGGTTCTAACAAACAATCAGAGAAAAATGCTACAGATACATTTTTTCATTACTAGTTTACTAACTTCCTTCACAAATCATATTTTTCAACACAATAAAATGTCTGCTGCTGAGACAGGGGGAAATAAGGCAATATGTTTTGAAAATTTACCTAGTACATTATAGCTGAAGAACATCTACACTAAGTTCATTAGCCATCAATCATCATGTTAAATAAACTATCTGGGTACTTCATATTTTAATGAAAATGTGCCTAATAAAATTAGTTACATCTCAACCTGTTCTACAGTCCTCAAGATAAAGCTTTTCTGATTTGTTCAGTATCACTTATAACTTAATTATAAAAAGTGGCATCATACATATTTGCTTATTAACATTTTAACGACAAGGATGCTTTAAACATGAAAATTTTTACAGAATTGTCCTTTGTCTTAGGGCATGGCACAATGCCAAGTGTCTAAAGCTACGGTAATATGGTAACTTATCTATTTACTACATTTCAAGACATTATTCTCTACAGAGACACAGGAAATTTTCACATACACATGCTTGGATATATCACCAAGGCTGACAACAGTTTAGGTCTGAAAGGCATCCGATTTATTGTGCTAGCTTCTTCTTCTTTCCCACTTAACCCAGTTGGAATGGAAAACAAAATCATCAATTGGAGATTTCTGTGAAACTGTCTTTACATTCCCTGCAACTAATGATTTTTTAAATTAATCTTTTTAGAATAAAGGAAAAACCTAAGATGCTTTAGAACAGTGACTTTTAAACTACTTGGCTAACTTACATGTTGCCAGTTACAGTTGCATAGATACTGTGTTCTTTTCAGCCATCTAACAATGCTTTATTTTATTAACCATTAGTGTATGTTGCAAGATATAACAATATAATCAGCACTGTATTTATGGATGAAAGTCCTGTAGGTTTTTTCTAAATAAATTTTTAAAGCCATAACAATTATTATTAGCATTTATGTATCCTAGCCCAAGACTTCAATACCTGCTGAAGTTGATTTGAATTTATTCCCATTTTGCATCAGTGTGATAGTGTAAAAGACTGAATGATTTAATCAAATCCTATAATTAGGGGCAGATCTCGAACTGGAACACAAGCACAAATACCTGTGCAAAAAAAACCTGAATGCAAATGCTGTGTTATACCAAATAAATATATTCTTTATGATCTGTTTTACCATTTTTATCTACATGCAATACCTAAAGGAGTTCTATTGTTATTTGCAATTTAAATATTACAGCTTAAAGAGAGGCAAATTAATCTTCAAAACAATTTTAGTAATAGAGGTAGGCCAGCATTATCCAATGCATTTCAAACAAAAGTAAAGAGAGGGATGCTACTACCTAAGGTCATTCAGCGAGCCAAGCTGAACAGCAAAATATTTCAGTCCTAGCCTTGTGTTATAACACTGGTAAATGCTGCCTATCCCAGGCTGTTAGCAGGAACTGTATTTATGCTCTGACAGTAAAGTAGACTCATGGAATGTTTGATGCCCAAAGGAGAAGATGAAAAACAAGAAACCATATGTCTGAAGTCTTTCTGAATATGCCTCAAGAGCATTAGAAATAGGAAAGCAGATTTTCAAAAAAAAAAAAAAATTGCCACACGGGAACATTCATTTTAGGATTCCTGACATGTCCTGAAAGAAGAACTAAATGGAAATTTAAATGGCAATATAAAAATCAAAGAACTATCACAATATATTAGTATTAATACAGTGTATACTAAAAGGTTATTGTACACATGCTTCCTAAGGAGTGCAAAGGCTCATTTTACCACTCCAGCCATAAAACAAGACTCTTCTTCTAATATGTGGAATATGAATGAGTTGAAATGAAGGCCTAAATCTAGTTTTTCTTATTACAGCACAGCTTATCACGACACCTAATTTACAACACATGTACTGAGACTAGTACTATAAGTTCTAAAAGTACTACAAGTTCTCCCTTCATAAGGGATTTAATCCTACAACAAAACTGAAATAGATGTAAAAAGGATGCCAAGCTTTGCATGAGACTGTCCTAGGGGAAAAAATACATATGTCCCAGAACAAACAAACAGAAGTCCACAAACAAAAAAGAAAACAAACAGACCACTGAAACAGCATATGAGCTAATTGCTGAGGGTGTATCAGCTAATCCAGTGGAAAAGTAAAAATACATTTTGCTATCTCCATAAAGTCGGGACATTTTCTGCCTGCTTATGAACTCAGGGAACACATCCCACAGAGTACAGCTACCAGGAAGTTTATATAGGCTTCTGAAACTGCATAAGGAATACTAATACTACAGCTCATTGCTTTTTCATCATGAGTTCACATATTTTCTCAGTATTTAGAAGATGGTGCTACATTAGTTAAAATTAGAAATAAAAAGATCAACAAATTAAATCCTTTCAAGGAAATGAATGAAGTTATATTGCCCTCTGCTGATGAATAGCTAAAACTGGATATAAAATCAGAGCTTGTGCTCCACTATGAATATGAGTTACTGAAACTCAAATATTTGTTTTGTTATTATATAATTCCAAGACATCCCACATTTTTGTTTGACAAAGACTTGTCAAAAAAAAACCCAATATAAAAGAGATCCAAAGACAAGAAAAGATGCAGATGTTAGAAAGAGTTGAAAAATAAACATCGCTGATTTCATGTTACTGTAAGATAGATTTACCTGCATGATCTCACTTTAAATTAATTACTATATGAAAACAGTAATTCCATTCAATTTTTTCACCATTTTTTCCTCGAAATGAGTAAGAAATTATATTTAATTTATCAGTAGGAAAAACCAATCTTCTCCACACTGACTTAAAAGGCTGATTTTAAAAAGGAACAATATATAAGCAGTTAGGAAAGAACACTATTTTCAGTCTGTACAGACTGTTTGATGACAAAACATAGTTACTTAAACTACTATAAGAACACTATTTTCAGTCTGTACAGACTGATGACAAAACATAGTTACTTTAACTACAGATCAACCAGTATGCTCTTATTTAGCCTACAGATATTATATTGGTTAAACAGATTCACATTTATAAATATTTTAATCATTAGTTAAAATAAATTCTTGCTGCCTTTGAAACTTTTTTTAATAAATAGTACAGCTTACTGCTGGTAATGCTAATATGTCATTAACATCTGCTGGAGCCAGAGAGAACTGTAAGCCACCAACAGTTCAAATTAACAGCAGTGCACATACAGTTAGACATACTTTGAAAGGCTCAGCTAGATCATATGACAGTCTAAATTTCATTCCAGGATTAAACCTCCTAGTCCTGCTAAAACAGAAATTCTTTACATTACCTGCAGTTTTATGATGTGTCCATTAGATCACACTAAGCAATTTCATCTCAATTCACATTATTTTAGCATGTATCTACACAGGCCTCTGATTCCTTTCTATGCTGCTTGAGGTATGATTAGCAGCACACACAGCATAAGATCACCTTGGAAACAAGGCAGTATGTTCTCTCAGCACATAAACAACAATATTGCATTTTTTCAACAGGATGTTTTAATAATATCCTTTTTGTTTTGTTTAAACCACAGAAGAGCTCAGGACTGAGGTAAAATGGAACAAACAAAAAGAAATAGTACCTACAATGTACTCTAAGTAAAAGGGAATTGTATTCATCTTAACATCAAGTTTTCTTCATTATTCCCATTTTAAAAGCCTCTTTCATCAACATTTGGCAAGCTTAAGACAATATAAAACAGAACATTAAGTTGTGATTTTCTCTAACTTTTGTGTTGCCCCTACATATATTTTATTTATATACCAGAGAACTACAAGAACCATTTGAAAAGGAAAAAAGAATAGGTACCGTGACAATACTAGTATTTCTTTAACTTTCTTAAATAGCAGACAGTTGATAAACTGGTACCTATTCATGGTACCTGTTCTTTATCACATTTATAAGTGATGTGACTAGACAAAAATATTCAGCTGTCAAAACGATACATCAATGTCGTAAATAAAAGTCAATTAGCAAATCAAATTGCCAAAGTGAACACCTTTTTAATTGTGTTACTATACTCCTGACCACTATTTTCCCAAAAAACCCCCTTAAATAACTATCCTAGAAAGCAAATGCACTATAAATGTACTATATGTGCATTTATCTCCATATTATTAAATATATTATCCAAAAGATATGATATATTTATACAATGCAATCATTATATAATTAATTATTATTTTGTTTATATTTCATATGGTTTCTATAAATATGCTATAAGGTAAAATTTCAAGTCTAGTCTTTCAGGGAAGGGACTTAGAAGCTCATATGGTTCAACCTTTCATAAGAAAGGTAGCAGAAATTTATCTTCCACCTGAACACATCCCAAATTTCAAACACCAGTTAATGTGAGTAACTTTCCTCTGTACTGAGACCTTGCAGGCTAACTCACCATGCCATAGTATGGTGAAGAATAAAAGTTCTTCAATGAGTTCTAAATACAAATAAAGGCAAATGAAGTTTCTCTAGAATATAATTTCAATTCCTTTGCCATTATGATTGCTTATAAACACAGCCTAGTTTGTAAAGGAATAAAGGAATATTCCTTTATTCCTCATAAAGGAATGTTCCTTCTAAGAGTAAATACTTTAATACCACTAAAACAATTCTTATTCTCACTTGTTGTAACTTTAAATAATGCATTCACGTCCAGCAAACAACTTGTATTGAGTTTCTGCCTATAGTAAACCATCGTAACATACCAATAAAAAATATTTCTTAGAGCAACAAAATCCTGAGAACTACTGTAACAGACTGAAGATTTACTTTTAAAAAGAGAAGGAGGGGAGAAAAAGAAAGGGAAGCCCTCAAAAAGAAGAACTGCTGTACGTTACCTGACTTTACACTTTTCTTCTGAAAATTACCAGTATTTCAGACTTTGCAGAGAACAGTTAATTGATCATTCTCATTAATGACCAGTTTAGAGAAAATTGTATCAATTATAACTTGCTTTCAAAAGTCCTACATTATTAGTAAAGATAAGATTCTTAAGATTCAGAGTATCAACAGAGTTCAGTGTGATCATCTGAATAATCCTCTGCTGTTTTTTAGCACACATTCATATATTTTCAGTTGCTTACCACTGGTGACAAAACAGAACAGAGACAGTGATGTTATACAGTTTAAGCATTATTTTAAGTAACCAACTAATTCACATATAAGTTACATAAGGGCAAAAATCAAAGCAAGGATTTTCATTATTAATTGTATTTCCAACATACATGTTTGCTGATTGTTTAAGGAAAAGTTCTAAATTCATTATTGTTTAATAAAAATAGACTCATTAATAGTTGCAAATTGCAAATAGTGCATCTATATTATACTTTAAACACAGATTTTTGTACTTTACTTCTTGCTGTATCATCTTGGTTAGCAGGACACTCAAGGATAACAAATAAGTACAATTAGCAGTTTACACTAATGACAGGGAGACCCACTGTGCATTATCGTAGGGAAGTAAGAGATGAATAAATATGATAAATAAGCAACTATGCTGCATCAAAACGCTTTAACTCAACATCATTTTTAATTACGTTGAAAATGCTTAATCACACATAAATTTGAAAGGCAAGCATAACCACAGGCTAGGCAAACACAGATCTGTGCCCACATACAAAGCCACTGAAGAAACAACTTAGAAAGCAAGATTATTTTACTGTTAACTATCTTTCAAACCTATGAATAAAGGCAGGAATAATGGTAACTGCAGAAAGAACTCATGGAAAAATTCCCAGACTTACTTTCTGCTATAATTTTATTATCAAGAACAACAGAATGTACCAACAATCCATTTACAAATGAAATCTGAGGAGATATAAATCAGAGCCCAGAAAGCACCTCAGGACACAAACTGCTGGAGATTTCTGCCTAGTTAGTCAAAATCCCATATAATTTTGATCCCAGCTATAATACTGAACTGTAATTTGCTCACTGTTTTTTGAGCTGTTCCTCTGACATAAAATCATTTACTTTTGAATAAGCCTTAGAATAATCAAGTCCAACCATTAACTCAGCATTGCCAAGGCTCCTGGGAAGCCTGGCGGATACTTGACCACACCTTCCATGAGGAAATGTGTGATAATACCTTATCTAAACCTCCCCTGGTGCAACTTGAGACCGTTTCCTCTTGTCCCATCACTTGTGACTTAGAGAAAAGCCCAACCCTCACCTCACTTTCAGGTGCTTTCAGGCAATGGTAGAGAGGGAGAAGGTCTTCCCTTATGACAAATTATCTGACAGAATTTACTTGGTACCACTGCATTACCAGTAGCTGAAATAGTTACTTTGAACAAAAAAGACTTAAGTGAGACAACATCAGATCAATCTTTCTGAATGAGTTCAGGTAAACTAAATGTTAAAGTTCAAAACCTGGTGTTTAAGGCTACCACTTAGAAAGTTTTGGTTTGCACAAGCCTTTGCAAAGACTTACATCCACACTCAAATAAAAATGCATGTATATCACCATGACTTGAACTTAAACTCTTTTCAAACTGCTAATAGTCCTAACAAAGAGAGGGGAAGAAACCAAAGTAATAGCAATAAATCTTAGCACAGCATTTATGGCCTCAGTTGTTACAGCCAACCTTTCATTCTGGATTGCTCTCGACATAGGCAGTTCTATCAGTGGGCAACTCCCTTGCCAGAAAATGATTATGTGAGCATTCGAGTTGGAGACTGTTTCAGTGCTGCACAGATGCTAGCTCACTGGGAGAAGCTCCACAGCAAGTTACAGGATGCCCAAGAAAGTTACAGGGTCCTGCTGCACTTTAGGAACCATCCCATCAGCTTCAGAAGGTAGCGTTGGCAGCTTCTGAGGCAAGTGGAGCGAAAAAGTACCCACACTGTTTGGGGACTATATGAGGGCTATTCAGGTTGGATTTGCTGAGGGGACAAAGATAAGTTCAAGTAAAATTGCATTGTTGTCCTTCTAATAACAATTCCTCTGTATACGATACCTTCATAGGGAAAAAAACATTACATGCTTTTGGTTTAATAAATTTATGAAAGTGTTAACTTAATTAACATGTTTTTTATTCACAGTCATTTTAATAATAGCTCTGAAAGGTAAAACAAGATTACTGAACCTTAATTAAAAACAAAAATCCAAATGTACTGCAGAAGCATAATCAATACAAATTACATTATTTAAATTAAGCAAATTTAATTAAAGGCAGTCGCATTAAATTTATTCTAGTTGGATTCAAAGCTTTTCCAAGTCAAACTGTTTTGTAACAATTTTGTAAGCAGCACAGCAGTCAGTAAAATTCCACATTACTCTAAATTAGCCATTACATACTACACACATCATTTTTAAGAAACAAAGTACTGGAGTTCAGCAACAATGTCAGAGTAAGTAAAATCCACTTGACTCTCTAGACTTATTCCATATGAAGTTAATAGACTATCACTGTATTTGATTGTGCAGTTCACAATGAACCCATGTTCACAAGCAATTGAACAGTTCTGTTCAAGTTAACAACTCTCTCCACTCGCAAGGCAAGTACTCAATGAGTACATGGCAGAATACCTGGCTCACAGAAAATACGAATCTGCCTACAAAAACACAAGTAGCATTTCTCATACAAGGTGCAGACTCAAAAAAATGCAAGGACTACCAGGACCCAGTGATAGTCATTATTAACACTAAAATTCTGTTTGAAATGAAATATAATTTGCTTTTTAGAGATGGTGAATTACACTAGCTATCAATAGGGCACAAACATGCTCAGCAGCTTCCAAAAGTCAGAAATAGAAAAACTGGTTTGCTATAGAATCTTGTCAAAATATATTTCTGTCAAGGTAGCTCAAAAAATAAAAATTTTTAAAATCCTTATTTTTTACAAAGTTAGCATTTCATTTATGTGCTGAAAGAACACATATTTTATTAAATTTATTAGATTTTATTAAATTTATTTCCACATTCTACCCCTCACAAGACCATGAAATTCACAGGCATGACAATGTTTCTAAGTTCTAATAATCTAAAAAACCCTCTGAATTAAACCCGAATTAAACAATTAAAGCAAGAACTTCATAATTCTGAATGTCAGATTCAATAGCTGCAGCCTTTTTAAGACTGAGGGGCAGTTTCTTTTAAGAAGTCTGACAGACTAGGTTGCAAGATCAAGCAACAAAACTTGCCAACACCATTAAAGAAAGACCAAGAATCTTTCAGCTACAGCCACCAGAGAACTGTAAGAGAGCTTCATCTTTTCTGGCAAAAGATCCTATAATAATGAAGACAAAGTGAAGACTGATTTAATATTTCTATCTAAAATGTGTACCTTGGTACATCTATGATTTGTTTCTAAGCTTAAGAAACAAATATTGAAATGACTGAATATGATAGAGATATAGATATAGAGATATAGATACAGAGATAGAGACATAGAGACATAGAGACGTAGAGACATAGAGACATAGAGACAGAGATATAGAGACATAGAGATATAGAGATATAGAGACATAGAGACATAGAGACATAGAGATATAGAGACATAGAGATAGATATAGACATAGATATAGATATAGACATAGATATAGATATAGACATAGATATGTGCCACAGTGATAATAACTAACTGGTTAAAAGTTTGTCTATCTGCTTCCCTCCAGCAATATGTGGGGATGTGCTGTTATTTCAGACACCAAAGATCTACAGTGGTAAAGATGAGGAAACTTTGCATAGGTTCTTCCTTTCAATGATCTGGCCATCAGAAACTAATAAATATTGCTAACAAGCTTCCACCTTTTGAGTTTAGAACCTTTTTTTGTTGTAATCAAAGCAAAGTACATGAGGGAAAGAGGACAAATGTGGCAAGGTAAACCATCTACCTGCTCAGCATGCTGCTAATATTGCAAATACTGTATTTAGAAATGCTTTACTGAAATCCCCTAAATTAAGACTGCATCACCTCTTGGTTTAGATTTACACATTAGTGCTAACTCTTTCTGATAACTTTGCAAGCAGGGGACGGGGGAATTGAAATATTCAAATTATTTCCTAAAAACACACCAGTGATACTGTCTTTTATGGTATACTCTCAACTGTTTGGTTTGGTTTGTTTCATGGGACATTCAGGACTTAGAGATCATAAACAGAAAAACTATGAAACTGTCCTGTTTCAAAAATACTATCAACTATTCAGTTGAGTCATATACAAGGAGTTGCTGGTGACTGTTCTACCTTTAAATACACATAACATTTTTACATTAATTTGGCATTTCCTTTTTTTAAACAGATGGTTAGAGGACTGCTTTATAACAATTACAAATAAACCAATGATTTTGTAAATAAAACTACTTTTATAAGGAAGAATTCAATCAGAATGCTCTTGAAACACAAATCTTGTACAATCTTAGACTATTTTATAATATTAACTATAATAGAAATATAATATAAACTTTAAATAGTGGCAAGTAAAACACATACAATTTTTAACTGCTACTGCAAAGCGAATTACAAGAAGAAAGCCCTGTAAACAAACATACCCCTGCTGAGTTCCTAATTCTTACCTTCAAATACCAAACCTGCAGGATTGTGTATGAAACTATCCGAAAACAAACTGCCCTGTCCAGAATTTGACATAAGCTTAACAAGGATTATAGGGTGTAGATGTGTGGGGAACAAGTGGCTGTGATTAGCAATAAAAATATACAAGGGCCCATATCCAATCACTGCTTTATTAAGGCACCAGCAATTACATTCTATTTAATTATGCAGAATACAAACCTTTATTAAAACCAAGGACTTTACTGACAACTTAATTCTAACTTACTCATGTCTAGCCAAACTCTATGAAAACTTGATTTTAAATGTGTCTGCTACAGCTTCAGAGAAAACCTCAAAACCTCCAGATTTGAACCAAGACCAAGACAGTCAGATCTTAAAGGCACAAACATCCCAAACTCTGATAGCATTTCTGCATTAAGAAAAAAGTCCAATATCTGGTTACTGTGCTGAAGTCCAATCTAAAATTAAAAAAAAACCCAAGCAACTCAACAAAACACTTCTGATTTTGCATAAAATCACTATTATTAAATCACTATTTCATTTTTAATACCCTACTTATTCTTGTTCAGGGTATTCAACAAACTTGACACCACTCCTTATATGAAATTAAATTCATGATGCAAGCAGGTATTTCTTTGAGACTAATTTGTCAGAACACAGGTAAAAAATATTTTTCTTCTATAGACAACCGTGATCAATTAGAAAGAGCACTGAAACAGCAAGGACAGAAATTCTATGTACACCTCCCTCAGTCCTTTAGATGTCTCACTTTCCTCAAGACCACACTTTCAATGCCTCATGTCTGTTTCCTTCTCTGCTTTTTCTCTCTTCAATTTCATAGGTCCCGCATCTTTTCCATATACACTCTTCCTCTGTTTTGGGGTAGAGGATTGTCTGAAATTGAGTTGAAGATAGCTGCTACTATGCAGATCTAGTCATATGATGTAGCTTACAATTGGTTTCATCTTTATTCACTTCAAGATAACTTCTCTATCTTAAGTGAAGGGTATATTCCCTATCTCAAAATTTGAAATTTAGCCAAACCCACAATTTATGGGTTCATTTGAATAAAAATCCATTCATTTGAATAAAAACCCAAAAATAAAATCCTGTGTAATTTGTTCACAACATTATTTGAGCAAGTCAGCTTTCAGTTAAACCAGTGTAACACTGAAGTCAACTGAAACTGTAAACACCTGTAATCAAATCAAGCAAAATGAAAATGATCATGCTCTTACTCCCTGCAAACTCTAGCACATAGTATCTTTAACATCATTATTATATTTTTGCAGCTATATTCCATGTAGGGCAATCCCACTTCAACACTTACATTTTTTTACTTTTTGTTACTGTCATCCTGATGCTACATAAAATAATAAAAATGTCACCAAACATTTATTTTTAGAAATATTCAGTATTTTTTCAAAAATCTGACCTTTATCACAATGCTCTTGTATTTTTAACAGCCTTTTTCAGGACAAAAGCACTTTAGTAATTCCACCACTTTCAAGTAGTTTGCTTTATAATCACAGATAAAAGACATTATATCTGTATTTGTTATACTGTCCTTCTTGAGGGTTTTCTATTTATGGTAAGATTTTGCCTCCCTGAAGTAAACAAGAGTGTCTTTTCTTTACCCATCATGAAACTTGTATAAAATATAGTAACCCTGACAGCCACACCTTATTCTTTTGTCCAATGTGACTGACTGAAAACAGTCTCTCTTTACTTTATTCACAGCAAGTTCTAACACATTATTTCTTTATCCTCGTTTTATCACCTCTTTGAAACTATACTTACACTTAAAGGGAATCACACATGATATAAGAACAGATTTAAGACTCACTTCTGGCCAAGGTAGAATTCTCTACAGTTTCTAAGTCCATGGAATTTCTTCAGCAAAACTTCAACAAAACATGAAGTCACCTCTACTTATATATCTCATCCACACAAAAAAGGAATGTAACTATGAATAATTTTGTGGAGATTTTGCCAGAATTTATTGTATGTGGAGTCACTCAAAACCCCCTACCCACTCAAACAGCTATCCAATAAGGCTCACAGAGCATCACCAAGCACATTGTTTCATATCACAGCATAATTTTAAATTCCAGTATTAAAATTAATTTAAATCATCTGAGTTGAAGTATTTCATTCATACAGGTAAAAACAGAAACCCACAAGTAACCTGATTAACAAGAAAGTACTGGAATAATTTTTAACTTCAGAAACATCTGCCAAATTATTAACTTACAGTCTGTTTCAAAGGCATTCAACAGACTTACTAAATGCCACCTACCTGGATTTTTTAGTAAAATCCTGTACAATCTTAGACTATAAAACAGATTCTTATAATCTAAATAACAACTTAATGGCTGATACACTAATCCCAGCATATCAATACCCTGTAATCACCCACATAAAAAGGGGAGAAGAACACAGAGAAGGGGATTTTGTGATGTTACTTTATTGTAACTTTCCCCTGTAAGAGTAGATTTTTACAGTCTTCCTCAATCCACTGGAAACAAAAATGTATAAAGGTTACATTTCTCCTCTACATGTATCATAGGTTCATCCCACAGCATTCATACTAATGCATCAAAATATCCAGACCTCTATGTCTTTCTTGTATACTGTGATTGTTCTCAAAAAACCTTGAAAAAACCACTGAAACACTGCTTTTACTGAACTGTATTAACATACTCAGCATAAGTAACTGAAGTAACTTCACTGGAATAATTTGGAAAATCCAGATATAAGCACAAGGAGAACAAGATAATTTTTCATTCAAGTGTTTGCTGGATATTTCAAACTGGACTGCCTTCTAGAAGCAGGCACAGTTCTAGCTTCTGGGGCAAACTATGTTTTTTTACATTTAAATACATTGAAATATATGAAACTTCAGTTCAAAATTTTCCCTCAGAATTGCAAGTATATGGGATGTGACATGGCAAAGGTGAGATCAGGTGATTTTTTTAAGACCTGAAAGATAGTAATTTATCTGATAACATTGTTGAACATATGACAACATATTACATAAAGAGAACAGAGAGTCAGTCTTAACTGCACTTATTTGATTATATTTGTTACAAAAGAGTGAAGCAACTTATTTCACTCTCAGGATGAATGCAAGGTCTAGTAACATGTAGAAGTGCACCTTCTCTAAAACTTTAATGTGGCTTTTTTTTGTGTTAATATTTTGTCTGAATTAAGGGGTGACTCCATATATTATCAGAAAAAGATGATACCTCCAAGGTGATTAATTTTACCTTTTTTTGCAACAACATAAAGTTGTTCACACTTCAGGCAGCAAAACAAACCTTAAAAACTGAATACAACCACACTAGCACTGTGATCTTAATTCATTTTTTTGCTATAAAACATTTCAGAAAATTATTTCTCCTCCTTTTGTAAAGCATAGTGGTATGTTTTGTTGTGGGTTTTATCCAAAATCAAACCAAGGGCAAGTTGGACAGTTCATTTAAGACCCTTTTCAAGACTTTCAAAGATTTATAATTTCTAACAGCATATGAACAAGGTCTACTAATTCAACTAGCAAGCACAGTGGGGAGACTAAACATGCAGCTGAGGCATTTGCCTGTATTCAGCTCCTGCTTCATGTATCTGCTAGGCTACACAAACTCACTGGTACTAGAAGTAATGCCTATACTTTATTTACCCTGGTGTAGTTACCGCAGGATGTGAGTATATAATTTATTTCTCTTCAGTTACAGATGTCTTCTCTACTACTCTAAGTCAAGGATTTTGAACTGTGTATTTATATTTACAGTGTTTTCTTTCAAAAGCAGGAAATAAACAAATCACATGTTTCTAATCTACGCTACTGCTACTCTTCTTAATTTTTAGATAATATTCCCAAGACTCTAAGAAAAACAGAGGGAAAATTGCAAGTACGTGCTTATCTCTACAATGTTTGGCCTGAGCCAAACTAGCAATTCCTATAGTTGGTACTACTACAGTACCAACTGCAGGACCAGCAGAGGTGCAGAAGTTCCTAGTAGACACATTAGTTAACCAAATGAAAATCATCCTTATACAAAGTTTTATCTGTATATACAGAAGAGATGAAAAAGGAAAACAATATCAAAGAAAAAGCAATCAAACATAACCCACTAACAAACAAAACCATAAAATATACATTTGAGTTCCAAACTGTGTCAAAGACAATTGAAATTGCATGGACAAACACAGCAGAATGGTTTCTAGTATCTTGAACTCCCTGATGGTTCAAATGCAGACTTAAAATGGTTCCAAATTAAATAAATTAAGGAAAGTATATAACTAACTAGCCTAGTAGCAGTATTCGAAGGTTTTGCTTTATAAGAAGCAAGGTTGGCAGCTGGTGGTTTTAAGAGAACTTAACCCTAACATTTAAGTCACCTTTTTGCCTGTCACAATAGGTCACCGCCCAGTGCCAAAATGCTAAATTAATCTAACAAGGCTAGAGAACTGACTTCCTCTCAGAATACAAGAATGAGTTTTACATTTGCAAAGGGTGTAAATAAAAGGAATACAATAACAGGTGACTCGGTCTAATTGCCCAGGCATGCACTGACACCTGAACCACATCCTGGTATATATGATGTCTGAGCTCTAAATATTATACTGGATTCCTGAGATTTGTACTCTTCTGTCTAGACAGAGGAAGGAAAAATATCTGAGATGGTGTCAGACACCTGTGTTTCAGCAGCTGATTCAAGCCCAAAGAGCCTTTTTGTGAAGCTCATATTTATGAAAATAATTTCTTAGTTAAATTCTACTTTTTTAAAAAACCTGGAATGAAAATAATCTCTCTCTAAAGGCTATGACATTAATATAGAGACAGAAATTTACATAGTGGCAAAATTTCTTCCTCAGAAAATTGAGGATAAATATAATCTGCGTTCTCACAAAAAGTAAGGAAAAGCAAACTGTATTGATTCACTCAAAATTTTAAATAAATTATACTCTGAAAAGGCAAGTTTATGGTAAATTACTGACTTTTTCTTTAAAAATATCACCTTCTTGAGTGCAAGTTGCTATAAAACAAAATCTTCTAAACATCCACCAAGTATGCCAGCTTGGTACATTTTTTACTTTGATAAATGGAACCTCTTGGATAACACTTAGGGGGAAATAAGGAAGATTAGATTCCATCATTTCCACTCACTCACAGTTGTCAGAATGTACTCCAACATTTAAGATGTTTACAGAATTCTCCTCTCCTTACTTCATCAAAAACTGCGTAAGAGAAAGAAGTGGTAGTTTTCTTGGTCAACTTTTATTTAATAAATAGTTGCAGCAGCTTGCGTGAGAGCCCTGTGCCAGAAATATACATGCATAATGCTGCTTACATGTACTTCACATCACACATAAAAAAGCTGTGCTATACAGCTGAAAAAGAGTCACAAGAATACAGTAGAGTTTCAGAACCACAGAATACACTACACATCACAGACAACATCAGTACTTGCACATAACATAGCTCAGACTGTGGGAACACAGGAACAACACCATATGAGATTTCATACAATTTTATAATTAAATGTTCTGCCTAAAGAGGACCTTTCAAAAAAACAGTAGAATATTATTCTACTAGAACAGGTAAAAAGTATTGTGATTATTACTATTCCTTTCGACTTCTACACTCTAATTCTTAATTCAAAATGTCACAGTACTAGAAATCCAAGACTATGCAAGTTACAGCCCTGTGGGAGACTGATAATCTCCCATTTCAGCAATAAATTTTAGAGTGGGAAATTTTAATAGCTGCTGTTCTGTGGAAATTATGAGTTTGTGATATAAGAATTAAACAGAGGCACTAAATGATGGCAGTAAGGTGCAAAAAAAAAAAAGATAAGCAAGAGATCAATGTCAAAGAAATAAAGAAAAGATAGAAGATAAAATTTCGTGACAACTGCAAAGCTGAGAGAGGCCCTGTGATTATGAAGTGAAATGTAAAAATGCAGAATGAACAGGATTTGCTCTGAAGTAGTGTACTAACAATCCAGACCAGAAATGGAAACCATGTCTGGTTCCAGAAAACCTGTAAAATGTCATTAGCAGACAAGTCAAAGATATAAGGTGGCTAATTATGATCTAGCAAGTAAAAACATTGATTTGTACAGCATGAATGATGCTGGTATTGTTGCAGACTGCTATCAAATGTATATACATGTAGTGTTTAAAAAAAGTTTTGAAAACCAAAAAAATAAAATAAGTTGATAGAATAATAACTCATGACCATATGCACATAGCTATTTCTGACATTCAGTACTAAAACACTGCAACTGGGATAGGGAGATAGGTTTTTAAACCTGTATCTTTAAATTTTACTCACCCACATTTGAAAAATAAAATGGTCCACCTGAGTTGGATTTTTTTTTCCTTTTGAACAGAATTTATTGTACAAAAGCAACCTAAACATAATCCTCATTGAAAAAAAAATACCTCAATAAATTTTGAGAGGTGGAAGCATTTTTGTGCAGTAAATATAATTTCTCCTCTGATAAAATCAGTTAAATAACATATATTGTGTCTCAATATACATTTCCAAATAAATATACTGTTTGGATAACATAAGCTGGATATAGCTATCTTCAAGACAATGAGTCTTGTACCCACAGAAATCAAGATATTAAATTTTCTTCCTTTTGAAACAGTCATAACTGCTTGAGGCTGCTGCAGCACAAAAACAAAATATCTTCACATAGGTCTTGAAACAGTCAAGCTGAAAATCTAAGCCAAAGTTTCATTTAACAGCCTGTCAGTTTTTTGATGTGAAGCTAATGAATGCAGTGGCAAACAAATCCATCAAACCTAACATCAAAACAACTGCACTTCATCCCACCAAAGGGAAAAATACAACCTGCAGGCCAGCACTTTGATCCAACCTATCCACGGAAAACACGTTGCTAAGCAGCTACCACTGAAGAATGCATGAGTAATTACTGATTTAATTTTATGAAAGAGAGCAATAATACTTAAGTACCCCTATTTTCAAGTAGAAAAGGTTGGTAGACTTCTCAGGTTCTACATATCAGCTAAACAACAAAAAGCTTCCCAGTACCAACATCTGAAAACAAATCACGTCTTAAAAGGAGCTGCAGTACAAAAGAATCATTACACTGACTAGTAAAATCACTTAGTGTGACACTACCCCTGAGCGCAGGGAGTAAAATTTACATACATTTATACTGAGTGAAAGTCACCAAGTGGTCCCACAAAACAGACATAGTAAGCAACAAGAGCAGTATTCAGAAACAACAGGACTTTTTCTGAAAGCTTGTGAAAGCATGAACAAGGGGTGTCTGAGAGTTGAGAGACCCTGACAAGAATCTCGAAAAGCAACAGACAGGGGTCCTTTACTCAGCTGGGATAGAATAGCTTCTTCCTAGTAGCCAGTACAGTGCTGTGTTTTGGATTCAGTATGAGAATAATGTTGGTAACATACCAATGTGTTTTGATTTTTGCTCAGTAGCACTTACTCTAAACATCAAGGAGTTTACAGATTCCCATACTCTGACAACAAGAGGATTCACAAGAAGCTGGGACAGAGCATGGCCAGAACATCTCATCTAAACTGGACAAAGGGATGTTCCACACCATAGAATGTCATGTCCAGAGTATAAACTCATGGGAATTGGCCAGGAGGGGCCAGTCATGACTGTGAGAAGAATCTGGCGTCAGTCAACAACTTTCTCTTGGGTTTTATTCCTTTCTCTCTTCCTGTCCCACATTTAATTCTTACTATATTATCATAGTAGTTCACTTCAATTATTCAGCTGTTCTTATCTCAGTCCATAGAAACTTTTTTTTCCCCAATTCTCCTCCACATCCTACCAGGGGGTGAGGGGAGCAAGCGCTTCGTTTCAGGATGGGGTTAAACCAAGACACAGGGGACTGAGGGGGGCTAAAACAGTAACCAGAGGAAAATGAAAGTAAATAAACTAAAATAACCATAACTGTATAGAGAATAATTAGAGAGCCCCAACCAAAACTGCTAATATCACCAGCCTCCTGTACACACAGAAGAATGATGTGCAAATATTTCTATTCACCATCACCAATACTGATAACTAACACCCACCTATTTTCCCAAGTTACCTACTCAGCACAAATCAAAGCAGATACCTAGAAAACATACAAGCTAATAGCCACTGATTCATCTGCTTTATCAGCAGTAGCAAAATCCATTGGAGTAAGGAAACTCAAAAATGCACTTCATGAAGCCACACATTTCCAGCCTACTCAAATAAATGTAGGAAAACAAGAAAATTCACAGAAGCCTGAAGGAACCTGCTAGCCGCCCCTATTTCATACCACTCAATTATCTTTTTCAACAATAAACACCATTCAGCAAATGAAAGTTATAGGATTATTAAAATGATTAAGAGTATCTAAAGCTTAGAGTACCTCTCATCCTGACAGAACAACACAACTACACTTGTATCTAGCACAAACACTACCTCCCTTTGTTTCACTAAATTCTGACATATCCACTCACCAGCACTTCACCAACATCCCTCTGCACCACATCCATTTGCCAAGTATCTTAAGGAGAGGGTTTGTTCTTCCCACCAGGATCTCCTATTTCTCTTCCTGTGTGTTCTTGCCTATGGAAAAAGACAGCAAGAACTACACCGTTTATTCTCTGGAGCTGGGAGGTTTGGAAGGTTGTTTGGATTCTTCATTTTTTACTTCTACGCAATTCTGTACAACTTGATTTTGTCCAAAAGCAAGCTAAAACCAGTAGCTGAGCTGTAGCAAACAGCACACTGGAGGTGCCACCTAGTATTTCTTTTAGGATGTCATCCCAGGGCTTTGTTCTGGTTTCAGCTAGGGTAGAGTTTATCTATTCTCAGTAGCTGTTCCACTGATGTGTTTTTGGATTCAGAATGAGGATCCTTGTAACACACTGATGTTTGGGGTTTTTCTAAGTTGTGTTTATCCCATGCCAAGGAACTTTTTTTTCTTTTCTGGTGCTCCATCAGTGAGGAGGTGAGCAAAAGAAACTGTGAGGGAGCACAGCTGGGACAGGTGACCAGAACTGATCAAAAGGATATTCCACACCACAGAGCATCATGCCCAGGGCATAAATTGGGGAGAGTTACCTGGAAAGGGCTGGTCTGGGTTCTGCTGATGCCAGACCCCTCCGCTGAAGCAAGAGGGGTCTGGCACCAGTCAGTGAGTGGTAAGGAATTGCATTGTGCACCACTTGTTTTTTCCCTTTTGATTATAATTAACCATTATTACTGTATTTTACTTTATTTTGAATTATTAAAGTATTTTTAACTCAACATGCAAGTTTTACTTTGATTCTTTTCCTCATTCCACTGGGTTGGGGAGGAAGACAAGTGGAGTTGATGACTGACTGCATGCTTTTTCATGTCCAGCTGGGCTTAAAACCATGACATTCATGCACAAACTCTAGAAAACAAGCTGGAGGATACAACCCTGCTCTCAGGGTTCAACTATTACAGGTAGTTAGGAGACACACAGTGAAACCAAGACCATAAGTTCAGCATTTTTAAAGACAGAAAATCATCATTGGAAATTGCATTCATAGTCTTTGTTTAATCCAGGTGTCCAATACCAAGGGTCAAAAATATCTCTTACTTAACATTTGCATGTGATGTTTAGCAACATCTCATTTCATGCTGGAAAGCAGCATCATCACATAGCCTAAATATTTACTACCACTTTACCAAAAATCTTTGTTGGATTTTTTTTCCCACAAAATCAATGAAGAATATTGATCGTATTTCAGGATTTTTTTCTTTTTCTTAGACAGAAATCCAGCTGTAAGCAATTAGAAATTACTCTATAAAAAAATAAGAGTGTTCCTGTAGGAAGACAAATAATCAGTCATCAGTACAGAATATCCTCTATGGAGAATACAGCAATGTACTGACCTACATAATGCTGCATTTTGCTGACGCACACAATTTCTGCAGTACAATACAGAGGAACTACAGGATACAAAACATTATTTTTAATTAAAATTCTTGCACTTTACAAATAAAGAAAACACAAGTCAGCTGCAGTATCAGTAGTCCAAAGAACGACAAATGGGACTGCAAGATTGTGTGGGTTTTGGTTTAGGATTATCTGCTTTTTCTTTTAAATGAAATTACTGGACCTGAAAATAAAACTTACTAAAATATTGGTATTCTTTGGAGACACCAACTTTTTAACTTTTTAATTAACACCTCCAGGAAGTTTTCTAACATTATGATAAAAAAACTAATTGTAGATACACTCATGGTTTTCTAGAGAAACACTGCAACCAAGAAACAGAGTACAGTTATACAAAATTAAATTATATTTTTATTATTATAATTATTATAATTATTATGGAATATTAAGTATTTACAGAAAACAACTCAATTTTACTTGAACTTATCTTTGTCCCCTCAGCAAATCCAACCTGAATAGCCCTCATATAGTCCCCAAACAGTGTGGGTACTTTTTCGCTCCACTTGCCTCAGAAGCTGCCAACGCTACCTTCTGAAGCTGATGGGATGGTTCCTAAAGTGCAGCAGGACCCTGTAACTTTCTTGGGCATCCTGTAACTTGCTGTGGAGCTTCTCCCAGTGAGCTAGCATCTGTGCAGCACTGAAACAGTCTCCAACTCGAATGCTCACATAATCATTTTCTGGCAAGGGAGTTGCCCACTGATAGAACTGCCTATGTCGAGAGCAATCCAGAATGAAAGGTTGGCTGTAACAACTGAGGCCATAAATGCTGTGCTAAGATTTATTGCTATTACTTTGGTTTCTTCCCCTCTCTTTGTTAGGACTATTAGCAGTTTGAAAAGAGTTTAAGTTCAAGTCATGGTGATATACATGCATTTTTATTTGAGTGTGGATGTAAGTCTTTGCAAAGGCTTGTGCAAACCAAAACTTTCTAAGTGGTAGCCTTAAACACCAGGTTTTGAACTTTAACATTTAGTTTACCTGAACTCATTCAGAAAGATTGATCTGATGTTGTCTCACTTAAGTCTTTTTTGTTCAAAGTAACTATTTCAGCTACTGGTAATGCAGTGGTACCAAGTAAATTCTGTCAGATAATTTGTCATAAGGGAAGACCTTCTCCCTCTCTACCATTGCCTGAAAGCACCTGAAAGTGAGGTGAGGGTTGGGCTTTTCTCTAAGTCACAAGTGATGGGACAAGAGGAAACGGTCTCAAGTTGCACCAGGGGAGGTTTAGATAAGGTATTATCACACATTTCCTCATGGAAGGTGTTGTCAAGTATCCGCCAGGCTTCCCAAGGACATGGATGTGTCACCATCCTGAAGGTATTTAAAAGACCTGCGGATGTGTCCCTTTAGGAATGCTTTAGTGGGGACCTTGGCAAAGCTGAGCTTAAGAGCATTGAGTCCAGCTGTGCAGCTGAAAAGACTAAAGGTCTTTTCCAATGTAAATAATTTTATGATTTTCTAATATTTCCTCTCTCTTGTTTACCCTATTTCTATGCCATTAACAAACAACAGTAAGTTTTTAGTTCACCACACTTCCTTTAGTTCTCTTCTTCATACACATTTCTATTTTTAAAAAATCTTACCATCAGTACATTCTAGCATGTTCTTTTTCATTTAGAAAAGAGAAGAAAAGTAAACTTCCATTCTCATTCTTGCGGTAGTAAGTGGTAAGAATTTAGCAAATAACTTTAAGGACACTGACCATTTGCCAAAGAAACTGCACTTCATATTTGACAATGGTATCTAAGATTTCTCTGCAGAGGGAGATTAGTCATTATTGCTTCGACACCTTTGAAACCTGTAGGCATTTCAAATTAACTGTAGACACCAGAGAAATACTTTGATTTCTTGTATTACATATGCACAATACTGCTCCTGCATGCAACAGCCACCAATCATAGAATTCAGTGTCCTAAGATAAAGGTTTCATCCATACACTAGAGAATTTTGACAAAATATTTAGAGTGCAAATGCAAAGACTTCCTAGCTAAAATTTCAAAATTTCAGTAGCACTTTCGGGGTGGCGTAAAGAAACACAATTACATTAGTTTTAAAATTATCTAACTCTGCTGAATTTAAAGATGACATTAAATTTACAGTATAATACAATTATAGAGATGCATACTGGAGGCATAAAACATTTAACAGTTTGTACTGGGGGAAGCTGTCCACCAAATAGTAGACTACTTTTTAAAAATGTAAGAAGTATGAAGCCAGTACACTGAAAGGAAGATACCTGCAGGGAGCACCACCTCACCTTTGCTACATCTGAAGATGAAGTCTGCTATTCTTGAAGTTCAGCTGAATTAATTTTAGAGCTGCCATGATGTTCAAATCTTTTAAAACCCAAGTCAGTTCTACCTGCCACATTCAACTCTTGTGCAGGTATGGATCTCTTGATTTTGTTTCATTGCACTACTCCTATTAAGTTTTCAAGAAATTTCAAGTTATCAAATGCATAGGTTGTTAAATACGTTTTAGAGTTTAAAATGTATTTATAGTTGCAACCTTACCTGTTGGCTATTAAACACAACTTTCCTACTAAAGGGAGACACCAGTCTGAATATTAGATGTGCTTAGAGATTTTTCAATACTTTTTTACAATACATGCTCTTCCTACATTCAAGCTCCATCATTTACAGCCTAACTGGAGAACAAGATATCCGAAAAACAGGAGGACTCCAAAAAATACTACCCACAACCACTGCATGCCTCACCATCAGCAACCTCGCTCTAACAGGAACACCTTTTTTGGCATGATTCTACTCAAAAGACCAAATCATGAAGGTGTTTCTCAGTCTTCAGTGTCTACTAAGAGTTCGCTCTCTTTACTAGACTGTTAAACCAGCACAGCTGATTTTGCCCTTTACTCCATATCATTGTATTAACTAATATATTAAGGAGATGTCTACTGGAAAGGTTTTTTCCAACTGATAACAAGTCAATGAAGAAAATTACTCTGATTGAAACTTTTTCTGAGTCATACAAGCCAAGGCTTATATAAGCCTTATCATTAAAATCAGAGAATACTGAAAAACTGTAAAAACTTCTGCTGAATAAATTGTCCACTTTTTTTTATTTTCTGCATTTACTTCATTACTTGTACATCCATCAGGTTACAAGCTTTCAGAATGTACAAGGGAGGAAGTAGAGGCAATGACTCTCTGATTAGGGAGTATTTTGACAGCATAGAGCTCAAGGTTAGGATAGGATTGAACAACTATGGGTAAGACTCAGGGGGCTAACAGCACAAACATCATGGTGGAACTTTACAGGAGTTCCAACCAGGAACCCAAGACCAGGTCCATCCTAGACCCAACCAGGATGAAGAGCTGGACAAAATATTCTGTCTGAGCAGGTCGGAGAAGTAATCTCATCACCACTGCACCTTGTTCTTCTGAGAGGCTTTAACTTGCCAGATGTCTCCTGGAAACTCAATACAGCAGAAAGAAGGCACTCTATGAAGTTCCTGGAACGCATGGAAAGTAACTTCCTGACGTAACTGGTAAGAGCCTACCAGGAATGAGGTCCTGCTAGACCTGCAGTTTACAAACAGAGAAAGGCTGGTGGGAGATGTGGTGGAAGGGGATTGTCTTGGGCACAATGATAAGAGTTTTTAATTCTTGGTAAAGTAAGGAAGGGGGTCAACAGAACCTCCACCCTCGACTTTAGAGGGCCAACTCTGGCCTATTCAGGACACTGGTTTGGAGAGTATCCTTCACAGTCCTGAAGGCTCAGGAGCATCCCTACGGATTCAAAGACCAGATGGTGGGGAAGAAGGTGGCCTGGCTGAACAGGGAGCAGGGAGTTTTCACAAGAACTCAGTGAAAAGGAAAAGAGTTTATGATCTTTGGAAAAGGTGGCAGGCACCTCTTGAGGAGTAAAAGGATGTAATGAGGTCATGTAGAGAGAAACCTACAACTGGCCACTGCTGTGAAAGACAATAGAAATTGTTTTTATAAATACATCAACAACAAGAAGACAGCCAAGGAAAATCTCCACACTCTTCTGGAGGCAGGGGAGAACATGGTCATGCAGGCTAAAGAAAAGACTGAGACTTAATGCCTTCTTTGCCTCAGTCAGAAAGCTTCCCCACAGCAACAAGCCTCTGACCTGGTAGACAAGGAGGAGAACAGATCCCCTGTAATCGAGGAGAAAATGGTTAGTGGCTTGCTATGCCACTTAGACATTCACTCAGTCTATGGAGCCAGATGGGATTCACACACAGGAGGGTGAGGGAGCCAGTGGAAGAGGTCACCAGGCTGCTCTCCATCATTTTTCACCAGTCCTGGTTAACTGGCGAGGTCCCAGAGGCCCAGAGGTTGGTCAGTGTCATGCCCATCAAAAAGAACTGTCAAGGGAACTACAGGCCTGTCAGCCTGACCTCGGTGCCATGAAAGGTTATTGGACAGATTATCGTAATTATGATCACACAGCACATATAGGACAGCCAGGAGATCGGGCCCAGCCAGCAGAGGTTTGTAGAAGACAGGTCCTGCTGTATGCTCATTTAATGAGATACTGTTGGTATAGCATGGACTGGACATGGCAAAAGCTGTTGAAGTTGTCTGCCTGGACTTCAGCAAAGCCTTTCATATTGCCTCTCACAACATTCTTCTGGAGAAACTAGGAGTTCATGGCTTGGACAGACACACTGTTCACTGTGTAAAAAATCATCTGTATGGCTGGAACAAAGACTGGTAATAGGTGCAGTTACATCCAGATGATGGTCATTAACAACTGGTGTTCGCCAGAGCACAGTCTGGGGCCAGTTCTGTTTTAATAGCTTTATCAATTATCCAGACAAGGGAATTGAGTGCACGCACCCTCAGTCAGTTTGCAGATGACACCAAGCTGGGTGGGAGTGCTGATCTGCTGGAGGGCAGGAAGGCTCTGCAGAGGGGCCTGGACAGGCTGGACCATGGACCAAGGCCAGTGGTGTGAGGCTCAACAAGGCCCAGTGCTGGGTCCTACCCTTGGGTCACAGCAAGCCCAGGCAGTGCCACAGGCTGGGGCAGAGTGGCTGCAAAGCTGCCACAGGAAAAGGACCTGGGGGTGCTGGTGACAGCAGCTGATCATGAGCCAGCAGTGCCCAGGTGGCCAAGAAAGCCAATGGCATCCTGGCCTGTGCCAGCAATAGTGTGGCCAGCAGGAGCAGGGCAAGGATTGCTCCCATGAGGCCACATTTCAAATCCTGTGTCCAATTCTGGGCCCCTCACTACAGGAAAGACATTGAAGCACGGGAGTGATACCAGAGAAGGGAAATGAAGCTGGTGAAGGCTTTCAAGTACAAGTCCTGTGAGGAGTGCTTAAGAGTGCTGAGGGTTTAGCCTCAAGAAAATGAGGCTCAACGGGGACCTTGTCAATCTCCACAACTACCTGAAAGGATGTTGTAGTGAGCTGGGGCTTAGTTTCTTTTCCCACTTAACAAATGGCAGGATGAGAAAATACAGGCTCAAGCCACACCAGGGGAGGTTCAGGCTAGACATCAGGAAGAATTTTTCACTGAAAAGGTGGTCAGGCATTGGAAAGATAGCTCAGGGAAGCAGTGGAGTCACCATCCCTTGATGCGTTCAAGAAACAACTGGATGAGGCACTTAGCGCTATGGTTTAGTTGATACATTGATCTTCAGTCAAAGGTTGGACAGACAGATCTTGGAATTTTTTTCTAATATTACAGATTCTATGATTCTATGCTGTACACAAAAAAAAAGGAAGATATGCACACCACAGAACAAGATTTCAATCTAAAATATCTTCAGTTTTACACACCTCAAACAGATGATTTATTATCTTTTACTACAAGTTTTCTGATCAGATTTACAATGAGACAAATTGAAATTGTTTCTTTAAACTTTATTTGAAGTTTCACTATTTATGCTTCTTTCTAGGTATCAAAATTCCTAGTTAAACTAAAGTGCTTCCACAAACAGTAAAGCCTAAAGAAGATTTAAGAGCAGAAGTCTGTTGTCTTCACAAATATTAACCTCAGTGTATGTAGCTTCAGCTTAAAAACATCCACAAACAGAATTGGTTTGAAGAATAATAAATACATTAAGCTGCAAACAAAACTGACTACTGAGAGGAATATATATTGCTGGAATACCTACTATCAAAATAACAACTATAAATTAAATTTGAATGGCAGCTTGATGTACTATCTAATAGTTATCCCTTTTCCATCACCTTCCTGAGATTCTCACAAAGAAATAACCACACGAAATATTTCCTTACACATGAATTTTCTGCTTACTTACCAGTTTTGCTGCTTTTCCATAATCAATCCATCGAACAGTGGCAAAGTTTGTTGACTCTGCACAATTAAATCCATGGTTAAACCCTGCATGGTATCCATATGGGAAAGTGATCATAAATTCTCCTGCCTCTTGGGTAACCTGTAGCAAAAAAAAAAATTTTTAAAGGCCAGAATAAATAAACTTCAAAATAAACCTCAACGTGAACCACATTACAAAGCATTTCTAGACCTATAGCAATGAAAACTATATACTCCTTTATAACTAACTAAAACAAATAGATTTTTTCTTTTACCTTGCAGAGAGATGGCATTTAATTTAAACAGAAACAGTATATTTGAGACAATGTTCTTTATTCTAAAATACATAGCTAGGTGCAATACTTAACAAATTCAGAAAGAACTCAAGGTTATCTTGGAATGGAGACTGACTGGTAATAAAACTTGGAAATAACTAGGAAACCCAGTATGAAGAAGATATCATTCTCATTGGCTGAGAGGAAGCAAAGACAGGCTGGATCAAAATAGCCACAAGTGCCATGACTAAATGTTGTGCAGAATGTCCCAAGATAAAGCTATTAAAACACAAATTTTAAGCTGCCACTGTCCTTCCCCTTTTTCTCTTTAGGCAAAATTTTAGAGAGCAGGAGCACTCTGGCACTATTGGTAGGAATTCCAAATAGCTAAAGGACAAGGGGGATAGAAGGCGGTTCTAAAAGACGAAAAGCTGAACTACAGTTGAATTCTGACATTGTTTTAAAGATTGAGCAAGGATAACTTCAAAGGACTACAACCAAAAGAAAACATGTAAAGACCACTGGATCAACAAGATATTATAGAAAGCAGAAAACAAAAAATGAAAAGAAAAAGCCACCCTAAAACTCACTGCACAGTAATTATATTTTGTATATACAAAAATAACCAAAATCCCAACTAGTGTTACAAGACTTGAAAAGCTTTTAGAGTAAACTACAAAAAAAAATGCATGTTAACATAAATAAATCACTAGTCAGGTTACTCTCTTTCAAGAGAGAAATCTCATCTTCCTACACTAGGATGGACTGCTGCTCTCCTATATGGAGAAAAGAGGAGACAGCACTTCTTGTCAGTCACTAGTATTCTCTCCACACAGTGACAGCTTTAATCTTTTAAGTGAGACCACCAGAGACTTTATCAAGGACAGGCCAGTCAAAGACTTGAAACAGCACACTGTCTTCCAAATTATCTGATAAGAGTTAATGAATAAAGTAGATTATACAGAAGTAAATAGTTAAAAGAGATTCTCCATGCTCTGTTTGATACACATTTTATGTGAAAAACACATCAGACAACAGAGCCAATGAAAAGCAAACAGATCTATTTAAATGAAGCAAATAATCTGAGCAGTGACTGATGACTATTCAACATATGCACTTGTTTATTACAGGAAAATAAGGAGACTTCTCAGAGTCTAAATAGATTGTGTTGAGTGTGTGGCAATGCTTTGCATAAGCAACACAGTGAGAAAAACTGGAAGGACAAAAATGACTCTTTTTAGGGGCATATACTTATGACTTAAAATCACAAAAAGGAAGGGTTAAATTTTAAACAGTCACCAAAATTAAAATGTACAACTTCAAACATTTTTCTTTTTCATGTCATGTCGTAAACCTCAGCTTTCTACTGGTATAGGCATCTTACATTCAATTTCTGATTTTACAATCTTCTTCAAAATTGTTATTTTATAATTTTATAAATTCTTTTTGTGCTTTTTTGCCCAGTGCAAGAACACACAGGGTAAGCACTTCAAAGAGGCCTATTTCTGATTGTATTAAGGGATGAAGGAAAGACAGGAAAACAAGAAAAATAGCCATCAAGGCTAGAGGAAAAAACTGGATCAAACATTTTGCATGGTTAAATTTTTTGTGGATCCATATTTAGTATATACATGCAAATGCACATATAGTTGCATATATTGTAACTGTTACTGTAGCACTTTAACAATCACTGTGGGAATGTTTAAGAAAGATTATTCTCAACGCTAACGATTCCAAAATTTATCTCAATATACCCTCCCACTGCTGACAGTTTAGCAGGTGTTCTATTACAACAAGCAGCAGTTCAGCTGCCACCTGGTAGGCGTAGGCTGACTTATCAGCATTCAGCACATTTCCACTCCTATCACTTTGAGCCATGAGAGATCACAGCCTGGTTCTCTATATTCACTTTCTCACCGAATCCCATTAATTACAATTACATTTGGGTACATTCTGCTTCCTCCAAAGACTAGGTGATAGAACCAAACTTAAATATTTAACTGTTTGTAGCACTTTTTTTTTCTTTCCCCCTCCTACCTTTTAGAGGATTATTATCATCTACATTGAAATACAGTAATAATCAAGACACCAAAATACAAAGATCAACTGCCTTACCCCACCTCAAATGTGTCATACTGAAAAAAAGTATGCTGACAATCTGCAATATGCTACTTTAAACACCAACCACTGAAAATTATACTGTTCAGAGTAATGTTCTGTAAATCCAAAACTATAAATATGGTTATAAAACCATCCAGCTTGGAAAGTTTCACCTGACAATTCATGATAAAGCATAAGGCTATGAAGGGAATCAGTATATTTACCTATATATTACAAAAACTGATTGCAGCTACATTTCCATATGATAATAAATCACTTATAAAACAAACTACTTCTTTTATCAGTAATTTATTCAAAAAAGCTTGCTTTCCGAGGCAGGCAATATCATTCTAAATGCCTCCATTTCTTCAATTTTACACATAGGTTGACTTAAGCATGAAAAGTGAAGTGATGTTCCAAAAAGGCATAAACACATCTGCGTCTTTATCCCATCTATGTTGCCAATAGGATTGATAACAGAGATGTCCCAGTTCTTGCTGGGCATGTCTTACACAGCCTTCTCTGCTCCCCTCATCATTCCACCGGTGAGGAGAATGGGGGTGCACAAGAAGTTGGGAAGGGACACAGCCAGGACAGCTGAGACCATGGTATCCTGCTCAGTACATGAAGCTGGGAGAAAAAGAAGGCAGGGCAATGGTTTGGAGTGGTGACATTTGTCCTGCCAAGTCACTGTTATGCGTGACAGGGCTCTGCTTTCCTGGGAATGGCTGAACACCTGCCTGCCCATGGGAAGCACTGAATTAACTCCTCGTTTCGCTTGGCTTCTGTGAACAGCTTTCCCTTTCCCTATTAAACTGTCTCTGTCTCAGTCTCAAAATACAAGTTTTCTACCTTTTATCCTTCCAGTTCTCACCCCATGCCACCAAGCAGGAGTGAGTAAGCACCTGTCAGGCGTCTAGCTTCCAGATGGGCAAAAATGGACATAAAATAGTATTTTCTTTTTTTATTTCCTTTTTTTAATACTATTGGAAAAATATCAACTAAACCAGACAGAAAGCACTGTATTCTCCTGTATTTTTGGCCAGGGAACAAGTTAAGCAAAGTTTGTACACACACACCCACATCATATCAATAAATAAATAGCACATATACAAAAACAGAAAACACAATAATAAGCAAGGTGTGTGGCAAGGATAGTTTACACGACCACATTGCAGTGGGAATAAACTGAGAATAAATGTATATTGCCTGGTTTTTCTGAATAAGTTAAAACAATCTGAACAATGGGAAACCAGGAATCATAGCGCTTTAATGATCAAAAGCCTTTTGAAAACTCAGTATTAAAATAAAGAGATATTCTGGCAGGGGACCTTCCGAATCAAGTTCTAGTCTTCTTAGTAGGTTTACAGAACTCCAGAATTTAAAACTTTAGAATTTACAAAATGTGCACTTAAATTTACAAAATGTGCACTTAAATTTACAAAATGTGCAATAAGTGCACTTAAAAATAAAAGCAATGCATTGAAAATATTTTATTAGCTGGCACCTACATGAAGTTCAAAGTGAAAAACAATTAATACAGAAAATCTTGGAGAAAGCAAAAGAAACTGAATATTTCAGATGTTTTTAAAAGCAGCTATGTCTTAAATTCATCCACAAAGAAGAAAGACAAGTATTCTTCTCAGTTTCTGTTTGTATAATGTGCTTATCAAACATTTATTCTGCCAATTAAAATATATTTTAAATTAAGTAACAGTCCTTTTGGCTATATTCCACCTTAAATCTTTCAGACCCTTATAATGATAAAGTTACATTTAACTGCCTCAGAAAAGCAACATACAAAGAAATTAAATACTCGTGTTAAAATATTACGTATACAACTTAACAAAGTGAGTTAAGAAGTGTTTCAGTCAACAGAAAATCACATCCAAGTTACCATGGAAATAAATTAAAAATAAGATATTTTGGCAATGTCTTAGAAAAAAAAAATCACAGAAATGCTGTCATGGCTACAAGTGTTTAATGCTAAAACTAAAACTATTAGAAGTTTTAACACATTTTCATGCAGCCACTATCTAAATTAAAATTAAAATTTTCTCACCTTTACTATAACAATGTTTATACTAAACACAATGTAACTCAATTCATAAAAGTAGAGTTTAGAAAGAAACATTAATATACCTTGTCAAAAGGAATTCCATACTTTTTCAATATTGAGGGAGAAATCAGAGTCATCTTGTGGCGCAGAAAAGCATCACATCCTTGAGAGCTGCTCGGAAAGAACCCTAATAAGGCAAGAAAAGCAAAGCTGTACATCTTTTCATTAAATCAAATAGGAAATCTTTGTAATATTTTTCAATATTTAATATTGTTTAAACTTGCTTTAGAATTTTTTACCATGTCATTCTTAGGTTCTGAGAGATTTCACAAAAATCAAATGCACCACCTAAGTTTTTCAACTGCTTTCCAAGGGGAGGGGCTACAGGGTCTTCCTTGTTTGTTAAGACGTGAAGTAATAGAATAAATGCAGACCTGTACATGTAGGCATACTTTCTTACCCTTTAGAGAAATACATTGTTTCCGGAAGCTTTTTTTTATGTTAATGCTCATTCTGCACACATGAAAATCAATTGCAGTAAATAACTTTAGAAGGATTCCATAAAGACTAGGTTTACCTTGCACTTACAAACTATCCCTACAGTAAAGAAATACAACTTCCTAACTTTGTACAATCTGTTGTATTCCTCTCACATAAATGGTAGTTCATCATTCACAGAAGCACTTTAATTCTTAGAAAAACATGCTCATTTACTCATTTACTAAAAAAAAAAATAATTTTCAAACAACCATCTGAATTTTCTTAATGCCTTGAGAAAAAGAAATTAATAATAATTTTCATTTAATTACATTTAATAATAATAATATGTAGCTTTCTCTCTAATATTAGATTTAATTTCTTCACTCTGGTGAGTTATATATTATGTCCACTAATCACCCTAAAACTTCAGAACAATCTAAAAGTTATCCTATTATAGTTATTACATTCTATGTACATTCAATCTAGCACACTCACCAGCACTGGAAGAACAACATTTTTCTGATTTCTCAGAAATTAGGTTAAGCAGCACTTAAAGAGCAAAAGTATAATGTAGACTTGTGCTGGTCAATGTACTAAGAAGCCTGTTAAGCAGCCCTGAGATCAAATTTTACTAAAATTCATCATTCTTATATTTTCTTTTCTCACCAACAAGAAGCATGGAATTCTTTACTCTTTCTTTGAATTGCAAATAATGTTTTAAGTTTCAAAAAGTACTATTTGATAGGTACAGTTATATATATGTGGCTTCACTGACCAAAAGACAGTTAAAAAGAAACTAGCCCACAATTAGAGGACTACAGCAAAAAAAAATTCAACTAATTTTTTCACAATTAATGCCTATAACATAAATGATAGCAGTCAAAACTTAGAATCAACAGTTTCTGAGCATCAAGAAACCTGAGTCCTGAGCAGTATAATAACAGAAATACACGGGAACTTACTGTGAAAAACATGATTGTAAATGATACTTGAGACTTGCAGGAAGAGCTGGTATGAAAAGTAGCTAAAAGCTTAATTGCTAAAAGCAGAGAGTTTAACTGAATTTTCCTTGAGAAAACAAATTTTGTATCAAATTATGTTACTGCAATATGCTTAATTAGTTCAACACAAGATGATACAAAGCAAACGATGGGCAGACATCCAAAAGTTAAGTTGTACCATTCCAGCTCCAAGAGACCAGACATAGCTGTGACAAGTCCAACCAGAAGGCAGGCTTGTTGCTGAATTCCAAGAAAGTCGCAGATAACACAGAGCATCAGAACACAACCTGCTCAAAATCCACTACTAGAAATTTACAAGAGAACATTTGCTGTGGTTACAGAGCCCTCACAGTGAAATCGAAGTGCAGCCTACACATTCTGTACTGTTATAAAATATCTTTTCACTTGTCAAAGTCTACACTTCTGCACACAAAATTTTCAGCCTCATTCATCTCATTTTCTCAAAGGAACTCCCCTTCAATAAACAAGGTAAGAAAGGAAGGTAGTATTTTAGTATTAAGTATTATATTTCCTCATTACAAGACTTTCTTTATCAGAAGATCTTTTATCTGCCAGGCTAAATGTAAGTCACGCAAGCTTTTCTTCCAGAAAATAAAATCTCTGTGGGAGAACTGGCTAATGGATGTAAAAAATGCTGAATAAAGGACTTTGCATTAGAAATATTATAAGACTCTTACAAAAACATTAAATGCAGGCCAATTCAAGATATGTCCACAACATTAAGAATCATTCTGAAATACCAAGCTGATATTAAAATTGCAAATTAAAAGAATTACCATGCAATCCTGTATGTTTAGTGAAATCCCACTTTCAAAAGAAAAAATTCTGAAACCTATCTAGACTGTAAATACTTTTCAACTTCTGTAGCACATTCAGCTTTTAAGGGACACATGAAATTTTAATTTAACCACTAACACTAATCCATTAACTCTAAATCAGTTCTGCAAGAGCAGGTATTTTGTAGGAATTCACATGCAACCCCAGTTTCTTGGATGGTCTCTTGAGACATGGCAAACCTATAACCTATTCATTCCTTGGAAACTACTACAAAGAAACAAAATAAGAATTCAAAACAATTACTTCATAGAAGCCAATGAGAAATAATCAGAGTGCAGGGTAAAACTGAATAAGGTTGCTCATTGATTTATGTCTATAAGAAAAAGACCATCAAATTGAAAATTCTCCAATGCACGATTTACAGAAACATTGACATCCTTAACAGCTAGAGCAGAATTGGAAGTCTACATGGTAAATATGTGATTCAATACCTGCTGGCCAAATGTTTGGGTATAAACAACTACAAGGAGAGAAGCTTTATCCAAACTCAAGGTTCCTCTCAGCTTTTTAAAACCCTTATTTAGTTAGCCCAAGCAGCAACAGCAAAGAGTATGTGAAAGCATAGGCTTCAGACTGTGTCAACAAACAAAAACATGCCCTTGCAAGACTCTATATACATACTCTAACAGATAACATAGCCTAAAATCTTACCAATGTTATTTGTGCAAACAAAATTAAACTACTTCAGCAACATCACTGGACTAGAGAAGACACATCCTTTGTCAATGCTATTCCACCTCAGCATGATCCTTCCACAGAATTTATAATCCAAATACATTCTAGAGAGAAGTCAAGGCCTTCTCATCTTTGGGCAAAGGTAGAAGCAGTGAGTACTCACCTTCTTAGCCATGGAAGGATATAGAACATAGTTTTAAAAATAAGTTCAAATCTTTAAATTATTGAGGAACAGTGAGCGTTGCTACCTGGCAGTCTCATTTTTCCTTTCTACCGTGAGAGTGTCTTTCCAACATATCACACACAGCTCGTATCAGATGACCACATCAATATCATACCTATCACTCAGGCAAACTGAAGTGGATTGCGCTCCACTTCCTGGTTGATTAACATTTTCAAGATATTTGGAATGCTCCTCTCTGCTTCTAAGAATATGCCCATAATGTTTTCAATTACATTGTCCAGCTAAAATCACATATGCACAAATTACAATACCATTCTCAGAAGTGTAATTCTAAACTCCATTGGACTAAGCAGATTGGTTTGCTGTATTTTACCTTGAATGATCAAGGAAATCATAACTTGGTCACTAATAGTCATTATTTAATGACATCCACATAAAATCATATTCTTAGGGAACTTTCAAATCAAATCCTGACCAATGCAATGAATGAAGCTACACACCCTATAATTTTCAACACTTCCTTACTCAAGACTTCACCTGAAATTTAAAGGTGCTGTATTTCTCTTTAATATTATTCAAAATAATGTATAATCATAAAACTCACAATATAAGGAAAAAAACCCTAAATTGCAAATTTATTTAATGTTGTTTAACGTTAATGAAAGTAAATACAAATCAAATTAACATAAATAATCTCAAGTTATGATTATTTATTATTTATGCAGGTCTACATTTAAAGGACTTATACAAAATATTAGTAATTTGCAGATCAGTACTATCAAAACAATGGCAGAGATTACAGAAATACTAAGTTTCCTAGTAATTCTCTTTTTAGATTTTACTTTGATAGGTATAAACTTTATATAATTTATTTAAATTATTTTGCCATGATCTGAACTAATTTGATTTAACTTTCTGTGTGAACATGAAAGAAATTAGGAGGGTAAGTCTGCATAATAACAACAATCACAAAGGAACAACAGCAATTTGTATTCTATACAAAGCCGAATACAAAAGCCACAAAGAGGCTTTCAAGTGGTATGAAACACAACTGTAGGTATGCCGAGATTAACATGTTCAAACCTTTATTACCTCTTAAATAAGACTTTTCTAACTTGACTAATTATTTTTCTGAGGAAAAGTTCAATTCTTCAACTCCTAAAGTTCTCACATTCAAGATCCTTAGAAGTTATGCAAGTTCTACTTCAAGTCTCATTTCAACAATTATTTTAATTTGCTTTCATATATAAAAGGTAGTGACCTGCATTAAAAAAAAGTAATTAATACACCATAAAAAGCTTTGTACAACAACCATACATACTTACAATATATTAAACTTTACTTTAGTTTCTTCTTTAACATAATTGAACATCACAGATTGATGTCATCTCCTTTCTAAAACAGTTTCCGCACTCAAACAGTCTATTAAAAGATCTCCAAAATCTTTCAATACAGCATTTCTCATTTGCCACTCTGCCTCTATTCTCTTTATTTTCTAACCCCTTTTGTGAAACAAAAAATCATTTAAGAATACCATGGTATTGCAGATTAACATAACACGTATAAAAATTGCAGTTAACAGCTCACTTGAGATTTTTATTACATTTATGTCTACATAAAATTGAAAAAAAAATCTACATAAATGAGAAAGCAGCTGAAGGGCAAAATCAAACTGTTGTCTTTATTAGATGCAAGTCTAATGTCTTTCAGACAAAGCATTTGTAGCCGCCACAGTCAATCAAGATTTCAATGGAAAGCAAAAATGAAAGCATTCATGCACAAAAGGCATGTGTTGTAATTGTGATATGCAGACAAGATAATGGAAAATATTCTAACCTTCCTTTAATTTTATGTATCAACTCCTGCCTTGACTTACACAATCTGTCACTTTTAATGTATTATTTTATTATTTTAATTATTTAGGAGCTTTCAATTAATTCAGTAGGCATCTGGTCATCAGAGCTAAACTTTCTGAAGAAACTACTTTCCTTTTCCTCCAAATGTTACACTCATGCAAAAATATTTTCCCTTCACGTGGTATTAAGTACAAAGGTCTCAATTACACTATGTTTTATTAATGTTTTCTTTTAAGTGACTTGCAGCCATGCAGCTTACTTTATACTTTCATCTTTGTAAGATACCTTATATGAAACTGTATTTTAGAAGGCACCAGCTGCAAAGTAGAAGATCACAGCATGGAAACAATAAGAAATGGTAATTTTCAGTTAAAAAAAAATCCATTGTTTTTATTGTTCATCATTGTAGTATCTTCTACATTCCATTCTCAGCTATTAGCTGGACCAAAAATATGGAAACAATCTACTCACAGAAAAATATCCCAGACTACATAAAAATTAAATACTGAAAACTTAGTTTCACAGAATACGTTCTTCAACATTACCTAACTCACCTATCTTACATTGCTGCTACAATAATAATCTCCCGATGAGTACATAGTTTTCCTACAGATATCTAGTTTCATTCAGTAAATGTAATAGAATAGACACTATTTGAAATTTTATCATCTCTGTTCAGTATCTGATTCTATGATTTGTTATTTGCTATTCAAAACACTGAAATAAAAAGAATTAAGTTATGATCATAAGCATGACTCATTAAGGAAGTTTTCCACTCACCCCACAGTTCTTTGCAACTTATACTAAAATAAAATTAAGAGCAGGTTAATTCTTACTTCTGTGGAGATGCATCCTATGCTTACTAGCACCCGGACATCAAGACACTCTTCCCCCAGTAAAACCTCTCTCTTTCTGGAAAGAGTGGTCTTGGAGATTTCCATTTCTCTGACACTTAATGTTTCATTTCTATAACAGTATTAGGTCACCATCAGCAGTAAGAGAGCTGTCTGCACCTTCAGGCCAGTTTCTTTTTTCATATATCTCCAAAAGTTACCTACTTCCTGAATTTGTATAGGTTACTCCAATATCTACAGAAATCAAGGTATTTCAAGGAAAGAAGAAGCTTTTTTTTGTCTAAAACAGATAATACCGTGCCTCAGTACCACTTCATTTTTAGAAATGAGTGAACAAGTGTTGCTTTAACTGCCCATCCTTTTCCCTCACTCTGAAAATAAAGAAAAATTCGATGCATTCAATGCACTCATTACAGTACATCGAAACTTGAATGGTTTTAGAACACTGCACAAGCAATATGAAATTTACTGTAAATTTACTGTAAATGACATTTACTGTAAATGAAATTTACTGTAAATGACAAAGCAGCCAAAAAATATAACATGCAAAGTCCATCGACCCAAAGATCTTACTCCCATCAAATGTAGAACTGTGTATAGAGAAGTGTTTACATACAGCATGAAAAGTCGGCTTCCTCTGACTGATTTAGTAGCAAATAGTTGCTGCTCCAAGATTCCGAAGGCCAGAGGCAGTTCCTATGCTCCTCTAACATATTTCTGTGCCACTGTGCTCCAATCTTGCTCAGGATTCCATGAAAATTTTAGAATCAACCAGGGAGAGTAAGGAATGCATGCTGTGAAATAAACTTTAGGCAAACTTTGAACCTGACAAGATACTTCATTTGGAGTCTCTACATACACCGGAAGACTCAATGAACAACTTTTCATGTTGCCCATGTCAGTCATCACAAGTCTTTACCATATTCCCTTCCCTTTATTTACACTTCTACTAATTGAAAAGTTAAGAGTTTACTATCAAGTATGAAAAGAAAAAGGCAATTTTTTCAACAGTCTTAGTGTCTCTCTCTGGAAATTTTCCAATTCTCTACTTCTTTTACTGCTTTATCATTTCTTGTAAAATTAAATTATTGAATCATCTTAAGTCAGCATCTATTGCCCAGCCTACAAGTTCCAATTAGTTTACCAGTGAAAAACAAACAGTGTTTAGAGTTCTATACTTTGCATTGGGAAAAGAAACTGGAAAGCAAAGAAAACAGCTAATAACTTTTTCAAATGAAGCTATGACAAAATTTAGGAATAGGAAATGTAATTATTCAGGTTGAAATGTTTTCCTGAGACATACTTTTAAGACTGGAAGTTCACAGGTCTTTACTTTCATATCTTTAACTGTAATAGTTCTATAATAGCTCAGAAAAAGAATCATATACCCATATACTGAGGAAAAAAATTAGTATGAAAACAAAATGTACACAAACTTTCAGAATTTTGTCCTGATACACAACATCTAATTATGAACTTTCAATAGCATTCCTTTCCTGTCATTCCATTTCATTAAGCACTCCATTCCATAATTCCTTTAATAGTTCTTAACAAGCTATAAAACATGGGCAGCCAGGCCAAGAAACATACCTAGTTATTCCCTTGTTTATAATTTGCACTCTTAATTCAGAAACAAAAATAAAGGTGTAGTATTACTGAAGAGAAAACAAATTACTGAGTGAGAATCGTTCTACAGACTAGTGGTTTTTATCCCTTAGTCCTCAACCTTACAACCATATCTCTGCTCCTTCTCCCAAACATTTCTGCCACCTTGTGGTGGTTTGACAGGAAATGTGTTTTTTGGGATGCTGTGTTTTTGGCCAATGGATATTCAGACTTTAATACTGGCATTTAACCTGGCCATTAGGACATGGACACGCCTCTGAGAACACGGGGTTAAAAGCAGAGCTCTCCCCTGGGAGCCTCCTCTTGGGTTTCTGGTGGGAAAGAGTTCGGGTCTCTCCCCCGGCCCAGCTGCTGGCTGGGCAGGGGGAGAGGAAAAGCCATGTGGCCGGGAGAGGTAGGCCTGAGCCCGGGGGTGGAAGGGTGGAAGAGAGAGAGAGAGAGAGAGAGAGAGACACCGGGAGCCATCGGGCAGCCCCCCCTGAGAGACACAGAGAGAGAGAGAGAGAGAGAGAGAGAGACAGAGAGAGAGACAGAGAGAGAGACAGAGAGAGAGACAGAGAGAGAGACAGAGAGAGAGACAGAGAGAGAGACACAGAGAGAGACACAGAGAGAGACACAGAGAGAGACACAGAGAGCGACACAGAGAGCGACACAGAGAGCGACACAGAGAGCGACACAGAGAGAGACACAGAGAGAGACACAGAGAGAGACACAGAGAGAGACACAGAGAGAGACACAGAGAGAGACACAGAGAGAGACACAGAGAGAGACACAGAGAGAGACACAGAGAGAGACAGAGCCGCTGCCTGAGACTGTAACCTTGAAGCTTGATAAACATGGGCCTGTGCCGGCAGCACGGCTGGGACGGAGAAGAAGGGGGGGGGGTGCAGCCGGCCGCTTGTAGGAGCTTTTAACCCCTTTTTGGAGAATGAGAACTTTACAGATCATTGACCTTTCCTAGAAGAGAGATAGAGTGGAAGATGAGGAAGGAAATGTGCAAGTGTGAGAGAGGTCTGGGCAAGCGAGAGATAGTGGAAGAATAGAGAAGAATCCTAGTGGGAAGAGATGATGGAGTGGCTTTTGCTGGACTCTTTTTGTATAGCCATGGACAGAACCATGTTCCTTGTGATACAGAGACTGCATCTAGGGGGAGGCAATGGCCACAGAACCAAGAGGGTTCAGTGTTGATGCCCCTCGGCCCCAGGGGGTGAAAAAATATGGGGGGGACAGGTGTCCCAAAGGAGAGATTGTGGGGACAGGTGTCCCAAAGGAGAGACTGTGCCTTTTTTGGATCGGGACAGAGCATCCTTAAAAAAGACAACCCTAGAAGCAGCTCTGGTCCGTGTTCAGTGGTGAGAGCACTGGACATGAAAAGGAAGAGGTCACGATGGCAGATGTACTCCGGGCGGTGCCACGAGTGACACAGAAACACACGAGGCTTCGACTGTGTTTCCAGGGGAAGCCCATGGTACAAGAAGGACTCCTCTCCTCTTGATGAACTGAGGATTGATTGTCTGAAGGGTGGTTTTGGAACAAGAGTTGGTGATTTGGGGAATAGATGTATTGTATTGGAAATTTGGTGGGGGGAGGAGGAAATGTATTTGTAAGGTTTTCATTTTCCCTGTGTGTTCCTTTTATCTATAGTTGTAGTGTAGTTAATAAAGTTTTGTTTTCTTTTCTTCCTAAGAGAGAGCCTGCTTTGCTTATTCCTGGTCACATCTCACAGCAGAAACCAGGGAGAAGGTACCCTCATGGGGGCACTGGCATTGTGTCAGTGTCAAACCATGACACACCTCTAAATGGCAAAAGCCAAAATGCTTCAGCTAAAGTGGATCTATATGCCTGCTCAATAGTCAGCAAGCTGTAAACAAATAAGACTTAGTGTTTCTACACTTTGTCTGCTTACCCCTTCACAGAGGCAATAACCAGGACTCTATCCCTCTACCCAACCATCAACTTTGATGAAACTTTTGGAGACTCATCTGTCTTCAATATTTCTTTCTCTGTATCAAATTTGGGTAAAAAGATTCAAAAAGTTGCTGATGAAAAGAAGCTAGAACAAGAAAGAGCAAGGGCACAGAGGAGACAAAAATATTAGCAATGAAAAGCTAACGAATAAAAAAATATTAAGCCTCATTTTCATAAGTTTCACCAAGCTATAAGTGGCAGAAAAAAAAAAAACCACACCAAAGAATCACTTCAATTCTTAAGAATTCCTCAGGGCAATAATCTTGTGTGACTTTTATGTGTCTACAGTATTAAGTAATAAAACACTAGGTGAGTCAAGAACAATTTTTCTCACTTTCCTCAACCCTCAAGGGTTGTCCTTCAAACACCATACATATGAAAATATTGGAAATCCTACCTTGAGCTAGTCTTTCAAGCCGTTTCCCATGCTCTGGAGGAATAGCATACCTAAAATTGACATAAAGAAAAGGATGAAATGCTTAAAGACATAATTACTACATAATGACTAAAAGTTATCATTCATGTACGATAAATATCTAAGTATACAGGAGTCAAAAAGATTGAAGGCTGAAAAATTGTACAGAAAAAAATATACTAACATCTAAGGAAAAAATACAGACATTGAGTTTTGGGGGTACAGAGGTTTGAGGAAAACTTAGCTTAGTTCTAGTTTAAATATTGTATTATGTAGTTCCAAAATGTTACATTCACTATTTAAAGTCACATACATTGACAATATTTAAATATTATTACATCACCACAATTTTAAAAGAAACACACACTTTTATTTTTCTTAATAAGATGAAAAAATGTAAAATAAGTCTAATTTCACAGAATCACAGAATTTCTAGATTGGAAGAGACCTTTAAGATCATAGAGTCCAACCCATGTTCTAACACCTCAACTAGATCATGGCACCAAGTGCCTCATCCAGTCTTTTTTTAAACACATCGAGGGATGGTGACTCCACCACCTCCCTGGGTAGATGATTCCAGTATTTGACCACTCTTTCTGTGAAAAACTTCCTCCTTAATTCTAGCCTGTATCTCCCTTGGCGCAGCTTGAGACTGTGTCCTCTTGTTCTGTCTGTTGTTGCCCTGAGAAAGAGACCAACCCCCAGCTCACCACAGTCACCCTTCAGGAAGCTGAAGAGAGTGATAAGGTCACCCCTGAGTCTCCTTTTCTCCAGGCTGAACAACCCCAGCTCCCTCAGTTGTTCCTCACAGGGTTTGTGTTCCCAGCCCCTCACCAGCCTCGTTGCCTCCTCTGGACACACTCAAGCATCTCAACGTCCCTCCTAAACTGAGGGGCCCAGAACTGGACACAGCACTCGAGGTGTGGCCTCACCAGTGCCGAGTACAGGGGAGAATGACCTCCCTGCTCCTGCTGGCCACACTGTTCCTGACACAGGCCAGGATGCCTTTGGCCTTCTTGGCCACCTGGGCACACTGCTGGCTCATGTTCAGCCGGCTGTCAACCAGCACGCCCAGGTCCCTTTCTGCCTGGGCACTGTCCAGCCACACCGTCCCCAGCCTATAATGCTGCAGGGGTTATTGTGGCCAAAGTGCAGGACTCGGCACTTGGACTTATTGAACTTCATCCCATTAGATTCTGCCCATCCATCCAACCGTTCCAAGTCCCTCCGCAAAGCCCTCCATCCCTCTGACAGATCGACACACGCTCCCAGCTTAGTGTCATCTGCAAATTTGCTAATGAAAGACTCTAAACCCTCATCCATGTCATCAATACAATTTCTCCAAGTTTAATTTCTCTGAATCTCAGCATACTTCACAAGAAACAAGGGTTCAACAGAAAAATATGAGCATTAAAAATCTCATATTCCTACAGCAAAAGCTGTGGAATAAAACTTGCCCGTGTAGAATCATTACAATTAGAGTTTTAAAACATTATAGAAATAGACTTTCTTCAATTTACGGAATTGTACATATCTTAGAAACCCACTGTTCTTACAATAATCTAATTTTTTTTTTTAAACTCCACATGTGTCTGCAACAATTCAGCAAAAAATACCAAGGAACATATTATTTTTAATGTTTACTGCAGCCAAAAAATAGAAAACTACTGAAAAGTTGTTTTATTTCTGCTTCTCTTTGTTATTAACATATTTACTGCACTTCATGGACTTACTGAATATTTTAATTAGGATTTATTATTGACTTTACCTGCTTTAATTTGTGATATAATAGGATTTTGTTTCAGTTATATGTTGCAATAACACTGGATTGAGTCTTCTCTATTAAAAAAATATGATTCAGAAAAGAAGGAAATGTATATTCAGCTGTACATTATTAAACTAAGTAAAAATGTAGCCTTTTACTACACTGTGAACACATTTCATTCATCAGCTTTGAAAAATCACTCAGAAAAACAAGCATTAAACATCCAACTACCTCAAGTTGTTATTTGCATACACACTAAAATTCTACAGTTTTGCTCTATTACAACTGAAATACCTGCATAGAAGGAAGACCAGTACATAAGTCAGTGCTCTGTAAGATAAACACATGCCCACTGACAACCCATTCCAAATGGTATTCAGCAAACAGACTTTCAGTTTACTATGCTCAATGTTTGCAGTTTTAATCAGAATTTTGCTGTCTCACAAAAATGCACTTTGTTTCTCTCCTTTTTACTTCCAAAGTGTTTGTGACTGTTTTTCACTCCATATTACACACGGCCCAGTGTATCCATACCAATCTAAACTATATGTTTGCCATCCTTCACACTCCATCAGAGAAAAATCCTGTGTATTCACATAATATACTGTACTGTATGTCTTTAAATACACAACTCCAGAAAGCAAAACATGAACAGATAGTGTTTAAGTCTAACAAAAAACCTCAAAACTAGATACTGTACTTTGCTTTGACTCTACTTGAACTGATGTTCCTCCTAAAATGTTGCTCCTTCAAAAGAACACATTATACAATTCAATAATAATATGGATCCACATGCTTCCATTTGTACATATAAACATGTAAATATTACAAAAATACAGAAGTCAATTAAGCTCTCCGTAAGTCTTCTGGAAAGACAGTGCTTAACTGGACCTACAGCTATTTATTTAGCTAATCCAAAATTACAAAGAAATACAATACATTAAATGCAACTGTATGATGAAAATGTATTTTCATCATAGTCTTCACTTGAGTTGTACGGTAACATCTGCTACTCAATCCTTTACTTCTTTACTTTCTGCAGAAATTGCTTGTTCCTCACAGCTAAGACACGGACAAAGGAATGGAGACAGACAACTCCTGGTACTATGACACATTAGGAGTCCCAAAGTCACTCTCGAGAACCGTTCAGGCTTGATTTCTAACACCATTTATTAGAAAACTGAGCTTAGCACATGTGCACCTGCCTTTCATGATGAAAGACATGAATCTTGCTGGATTCTTGGTCTACTCTGCATTAAACAAAAAGCTCCTAAATCCAAATGACCTAGTCAGAGAAATAAAAATTATTCATCCTTAATCTCAACAGCTAGCTTATATGAGAACTTGAACAGTTAAAAGCTCATAGAAAAGTATCTTAATCATCTTTCTTTTAGCCACATTACTAAACAGCCATTAACATTTGCTCGACTTCTCATATAATAAGGTTAAGTCCAGCGACCTCCAAAGCAAATGCAATGGTAAATCACTAAGAGGCAAAAAGAGTGTTTCTTGGATAACAAGCAAATAAACAGACAAAAAGTTAAGAAAAGACAAAAGGGGAAATGATGATGCTGAGCATTGGAATGTTAGGGGATACAAGATAGATTATGAACTTTGGACCTGGTTAACATAAGAGGTTTGATAACAAGATGCCTTGGCAAAAGAAAACTGGAACTTCGAAAATTAGACCTGGATTGCAAGAAGATTAAATCAAACGGGTTTACCGGAAAAAGAAAATCCCATTAAACTCTGCAAGCAAGAGATGTTGTTAAATGCATAATTTTGTGTATGATTTCAACCTAACCATTGTAGTACACATTACTAGTCTCCCTGAAATAGTATATAAGCATTTGTATCCCACAATAAAATCAGATTCTGATCACCAAGTCAGCCTCCCTGTCTCTTTCTATTGCCGACAGCTAAGTAGATTTTCATTTTATTAGTTCACAAAGGCATACCTAGTAAAGCATAAAGAGTCACCATTCATTGATACTCATACTACAAGGACAGAAAAAATATAGTACATATTTACCAAGTATTGTTTATAAACATCTTCTGAAATATGTCTTAGTTCAGCAGATCAAGAGTACTAGCAACAAGATTAACTACAAATAAGTAATAAATATTAAATTTATGTCATTAACTTGTAAATAATTTTATATATATGTTTTCAAGATTAATGCTTCTTCTCAGTCGCATCAAAACCAACAAATTGTTGCTTTACTGTGCAAAAACTGCTTAGCCAACCAAGATGATTATCAGACAAGCAGCCTTTTCTATCCACCCAATCAATCATTCTCACGTCAGTGACCAGAAACAGAATGTGAAACAATTTGAGTTCCATTCTTCCAAAGTCAGGTGTATGCAGATAATGGTTAATAGCATAAATTTCAAGCAAATTTAGTGTGATGCTTAATACTTAACCAAACTATGCTTAATATTTAACCAAGCTACTTCTCTATGTTATAGATTGACAAGGTAAAAACAGCTGATGATTTTTCCTGCAGATTGGTATTTTTAAAATTCAAAAGCTGCAAACCCATAAAATGTTGTTATAAGTAAATATCATCAGTTTTTTTCAAAATGAACTATATTCATTGGTTTTATAATTGGCAACAGACAACTTGCGAACATTCACAGTACATCAAAATAATGCTATCTAACTCCAGGCACTGAGCTCAGAATCCCTTTTATAAGCTACTGATTTACTTTATTATCTATTTAGGTGGTTCATCTTTATTATACATAAACCTGATACATAACTTTTTAAATTATGAACAGATTTAAATTTCATAAACTTAATTTAGGAAGTTAATACTTTTTTTTTGTTTTGAGATGGGAAATGCAAAAGTCTGTTGCCACCTAAAAATGCTCCTATTTAATCTAAATATTTTAAGAAACAAAATCCTCTTCCACAAGGGAAAAACAAAACAAATAAACAAATAAAACTTCTCCTTTTCTTCTAATCCCTGACCAAAGTTCTTCCACTTTGTGAAGAACAATGAAACTAGCAAATGATTGCTCTGTTTCAAGCACGATAGTTCATCGGGATCTGCTGACAAACTGCTATATTATTTGATTACAGATAACTTTTCACAACCAGAATCTCTATTTGATTACAGTAATCTCTGTGACTCACAGTATTTCTAATTTTTATAACAGTTTTCAGCAAGAAGTCTGACTAATCCTAATGGAAGCTTTATACTTCAGTCCCATTTCTGCCATACAGGCTTGACTTCCCTGTAGTTTTCTGTGTTTATTTTGTTTTCTAGACATAGAACATAACTAGGAAACATGTCCGTACCATCAGTGGGATGCACAACTCCTGCAAAGGTACAAAGACTTTCCCACTTATGCTGAACTTTGCATCACCTGGCCAGATTTTGACTACTTTTTGTCAGCTGCTGATCACACTGAAAGTTCTATTAATCCTTCCTCAGAAGGCCCTGTAAGGACCTAGCTGAGCCTTTCTAAATCCATTTACCTTATCACCATATTTCTTCTTAAATCATACAATGTTAGCATCAGTCTGAGTATGCTTTTCCTTCTTCCCCTTTTTTGTCTATAATTTTGTCTAAAACTAGTATCAGAATGCCATCCATTTTTATCCCATCATACTCATAACCCCATTACTATTTCCCCTGCTATTGCGATTCAAAATCTGAAAGCCTTCACACAAAATGTTTCAAAGACATCCACAACCCCTGCTGTGTAACTCTGTATCCTTCCTGATTTTTCCATCTCATTAAGCAGGATGAAAAGGTATTGATACACATTCTATACTGGCAAATCCATAAAAAATATTCTAGTCACAGCAATCAAGAGGTAACAGTAAGGTTGCTAAAAGTATAAATTTTATGCAACCTAGAGATCAGATTCCTTCCCATCCTATATCCACTGAAATCACGAATAGAGCTCCTGAACCTAAATCCCTGATTTAGTTTGACTGTCACAATAGATTTATTTCCTCTTACAACCTAAATAAACTGTCAGGTTCAGTCTCACTCTTCTAATCCATCTAAATTTGGCTGTCTAAGCATTCTCTCTTTAACAATCTGGTCTCTTTTTCTTGATATAGTCACAAAGATGGAACTATCTCATCTTTCTGTAGCATTTATTCCTATTTACTTTATGACTGACCAACCCTGCAAGGCATTTTGTGATTTATGAAAGACATTACCAAACAGGAGAGTTTTTTTAACATAATGTATTGTCTCTTTTCATTTTCAGTCTTCAGAAAAGCTAGGAAGCAAAAACCAGATGGAATGTCACAGAAAACATACAAATTGATACGTAAATTATTGTTTGTATCACACTGCAAGTTTTAACTGTGCCCCTTTCAAGGGAAAGTAAAAACCTAGTTCTTCGTGCAGAAGAGAATTCAGGCCTTCACCATCAGACATAAAAGGTGAACGAACTGAGTACAATACTTTAAAATATTAGTTTCTAAAGTAAAACAATTTATTCTCTATACATATTTTCTTTAAAATAAAATAGGAAAAAACTGTCCTATTATTATTATATTTTAAATACCCACAGTGCCATGAAAATAATTACCTTCTGCCTGATTAAGAAAATCTTCCTTATAATCATTATTATTCTTCTTCAAGAAGATTTATATAATCTCAACACTTAAAAAAAATTCAACAGACTGTTTTTCACAAGTCAGGAAATCAGAACAAAGAGTAAGCCTTGCTTTCAGATACTTAATAAACCCAGAATTATTTTCAAAAAATGGGAATGTATTACTCAGATTTTTTATTTATAAACTTATAATGTAAATTGAAGCATTATCCATATTTTACCCAAGGATATAGTACATATATTAATAGTATAATATTTCTTCTAGTAACAAAAATCTGATCTCTGCTAAGCATTAATTTTCAAGAGCACTTTAATAACTTAACATGACAAAATTCTTAGAAGTATTACACAAAACAAAAATAAATTAAGACCTATACTCCTGAAACAATAATTACAATAGAAAAAAAATTTAACAACAAATGCCAGAGTGAAGGAATTTTTAGTATTAGTAAGAGGTTTATAAATCCCATTACAAAAAACACCAATATCAAGAGATAACTGAATTAATAAGTCACACTACCAATCACATCAATGGTTTGTCTTGCTAATAATAGAACTTTTTCTAATAATAACTTTTTCTAAGAAACTGAGATATAAAATGAGGTAGCATTTTCAAGGTACCTTTCCCCTCAGAATGCAAAGAGAAAACTGCAGTAAAAATTCTTGCCTAATAGCAAGTAAATTTAAATCTCTTTCCAGTAAATATTTCCCCTCCATACTCAAATCTCTTCTGACCTTATATTATTCTATTTCAGGGCTTTTAGGTTCCTTCTTCTCTTTTAAGATATTTCTTCTCTAGCAAGTTAAGAAAAATCTATAAAATTAATGTATGTATTATGTTACACATATTATGTGCTACATAAATATATACATAAACATCTAAACAGCTGTAATCCTTATTTTGTAAGTTATCAGACACAACTTCCTCCCATGTTTCATATGAGGCAGTCAATGAAGGAATTGGTATACATAACATAGAACTACAGCCTTCTCTCTGTAACACTTGAAGTAAAAGTGTGAATGATAAGATGCAATGCAAGTTAGCCTATGCCTAAACACTGCAGAAAGCTTCAAATTCTATAAAGACTGCTACAGCAGATAGACTCAGCTGCTAGCCACAAGTTCTAATTGTGACTCTCAGATGGAAATGGCGGTCCTTTCACAATTCAGAGAAAATACATTGCATGTTAGCTCTCTGAAAGACCAGTGCATCTGTCTTGAAGAACCACATGTACAACCAGTAAAATCAAAAAATATGTATTACTACTATGTATGTCAAGTTATATTGCTCCACTAAGGATCGTCAAATCAGTTGAATTAAAGAGCAGAAAATATCTTCCATAAGTATCATAAGATTCAGCTCCTACCCCACTTTCTTGAAAAAAATACTATACTAATATCACATTAACACAACACATTTTACTGATAAATGAACTTTGCATGAATTATTACAGCATTCCTCCAGTAACAGAGACATATGTAACATGTGTAAATAAATCTTTAGCTGTTTTTTGTTCAACTTTTTTATAATGCTGCATTTCTTAAAAATATGGGCCAATGTCGTACAGAAAATGAATTTGTATCCACCACTATTTCTTCAAAATATGAAGAGGATGGTGTTTAATGATTTTGTTCATTAGAAGCATAAAAAGTATCAGTAAACTAGAAAAGCATTTATCCTGTTATCGACTCAAGCTGCCTTCAAAAATAATTAAAGAAGCTTTCCTAACTTCTTCCCATTGTATCTAAGGAATTCAGAGTTTAAGTTCTCTACTGATTGGAATTTCACAATATGCAGTGAGTTTTTCTTCAAACAGCACTTTTTAAATTCCTAAGAAGCAGAAAACAACTTTATGGAATCATCATATTATTTACAATTGTCTTATCATCTTGGAACATTCTGGAATTGCCTATCTTTACATCCATTTTTTAAAGATATTGATGATATGGTTAACAAGACTTTCTGTATGTTTAATTCAAAGAAGCAACCTCACATACCTAAGTATAAAATTTATCCATTTCAGACATTGACCAGTTTTACTACACAATAGGTGGTATTCCCTGTCTCTGCCTTAACTCAAGAGATCCATTACATAAGCAAAGCAGGTAAACATAAGGCAATGATCTAAGAGTGAGCATCTGACCAATTTACCACACTCACAGAATAAATACATTATAGGTATTTGAATTTTGTATGGGTGTAAAAAAAAAAACAGTGATGTTTTATGGAATTACAAGCTATATATTTTCTGTCCATGTTCAGATGACTAGAAACTCCAAGAATTGAACTATGCATAACTTATCTTTTGCATATCTTTCTAATCATTCTACACTCTCTTCACAGGTATTCTAAAAAACAAAAAAAGATTTTACGAACAAAAGGAATTTATTTGTCTTATATACTTGGGATGCATGTATATCACAGTGTATTAAACCAAACTGCCTGTTAAAGTTGTTCAACTAAATATCTAAGATTACAGAGATAGGACAGTAGAAGTTTCACATACAGGAAGTACCTTTAGCTCTGAATCTTATCTCCTACTGGTCCAGCTAAGTTAACTGTACAGAATATGACCCTGATTCAAAACAGCAATTAAATACATGTTAAATACAAAATATGGTAGGTAGCCCCAAAAGGCAACAGAAGCAAAAACTGATTTCAAAGAGCTCTTTCAGAAGTTCCTCAAATACACTTGGGGTTCCCAAAATATTAAACTTCTCGTATCGTATCTTTCAAATATTTTTCTGTTGAACTCAAGTAAGTCTTATGTACTCATCTGTTTTTCCCTTTAAAATAAAAGAATGTATCAGTGTGATTTCACAGCATTATGAGTTTAAAAAACCCCTCACTGAATTACTATCTTAGCTTTTTAGTAAAGCTTGCCACTGTGAATCAATCATAACCCATCTGTTTGGTTTAGTCAGCTGAAATAAACAGAAGTCATCTTAAAAAAAAAAAAAAAAAAGACAAAAACTTGCCATGACTTTGGCTCCCCGAAATGGAGATAATTAATACTGTAGAGATCCATGTCTTCAGTGTGCCATGCAAATGTTGTTTTCCACATGCCAAAATAAAGATATGGTGTATTTACACCCTCAATAGAAATTCCACACTCTTCTCCTACAACATCCAATATTGTATTAAGATGGGCAATATTCCATTCCTCAATACCCTGAAAAAGATACATAATAAAAATATTACTAAACTTATAAAGCAATGCAATTTTATATAACAGTCCCAGTCAAAAGATATACACTTGATGTAGCCTTTCAAAAGATTGTAAGCATTTTAGAAGACAGCTGAAATTACTTGAAAAATTCTCTTGACCTTAATCAGTATTAGATCAGGTTATGAGTCTGAGATGTTCAGAGCAGGGAGAGAATATAAAAAGTTCCTATCTGGTTCACAATTTTAAATCAAATCTAACATGGATTGAAACACCATACTACATACAAAAAGGTATATAAAAAATAGAAGTAATAGCTGCAGACAAAACCTTCAATGAGTTGATAGCTGGAAGTCATTAAGTTTTACATGACCTATCTATGCTTTTTTGTTACTTACAAAGTAATACCAGATAGTATGAAAAAATCATTTAAAAAATAATTTTACATGCATAAATTTACCATTTCTCTGGAAAGTATAAAAACCAAAATGATCACTTTACTTCAGATGTATTTCTAATCATAATGACGTACTGCATAAGAAATATACAACAGAAGAAATCTATTGATTTCAGGGGATTTAAGCTGTTTCCCTATGTTATTCCCCACAAAATTCATATATTAAAAGTCATTAATAAAGCAATACATGTAGCTTTTGTTGCACTTCAGATTCAACTGCAAACTGCAATTCCAATTTCAGGTAATACAGCATGTAAGAGACAGTATAAGCAAGATCAAGCTACAAAATTGAAGAGAAAAAATTAGACTTCATTATAACAGCAATTATTAGCACCTCCAGGGAAGACATTAGCTGGTGCTCAAGCACTCAGAAAACCAAGAAATATAATCAAAACTATTAAAAACTCAATTCAGACAAGTTTTATTGGGAAGACAGCCTCTAAGGACACTCTTAAGCATGAGCTGCTCTGCTCAGTCACTGAATCTACAGTTCTGGTAATCTTACTGGGGTACGAACCGATGGCAGACTGCAGTCCTGATGCAGCTGATTAAGATGATGATATTTAATAACTGGACAGCTGGAATAGTAACAATACAGGTTAAAGCAAGAAGTCAGGAAAATTTAATATTCTCAGTTTTGATCTGTTTTCTGCGATTTTTATGTCAAGCATGTTATTTATGAAGCAGCTAGAATTGATAGACAAGAAGGTGAACTCTGTATGAATTTTTGACTTCTCACTGAACAAGCACTTCTAACCGCCTGCTTCGGCTATTTCATTTATTGAGAGATACTAGGTTACTTGGAATTTTAAAAATGAGGACAATGTTTATAGAATTATTTAATTTCAAACAGTATTTTTTCTTCTTTTAAAATGGAAGCCTTGGGCTTGATGCATTTGTGAAACAAAAAGGCACTTGAAATTTAAAAAGTAAAAAAAATAAAATTTATATCCTAATAAAAGAAAAAACACCAATCTGAATTCAAAAGAGTAGACACTTGTAAAATCTGCACCTTTCAAATATAAAAACTGGCAGCAGCAAGTTAAAATAGCTGTAAAATAAAAAAATTGAAGTAATAATTTTTAATAAGTCCTCAAATTAATTTTAAAATTTATTTTTTTAAATCAGAGGAAATTTCACTCTGTTTACAATTTTGCAGTTCATTTGGGGGAACAAATTAATACAGCAAAGAGCAATAATTTAACCACAGATACATATAGTGGATTAGAAGAAAACAAGAAATACTTGGAAAAATCAACTGTTAACCTAGGTAGCTACTCTGACAGTGGCCAAACAGAGTAAGTACTGTAGCAATTTGCACTTGAAAGTTTCTTCAGACAGAAGATGTGTTATCTTTCTATTTAACAGTATTGCATGGGCTTTTTTACCCATAATTCGTTCCATCACAACATTTCACCCATGTAAGTTTCTAGTAACCCTAACATCTTGAAATCTTACTCTTTTACTAAGAATTAAGTAATAGCTAAGAGAATTTCTTTTTTTTAACAATACATCTCATCCTTGCACACTATGTCAAATCATATCACAACTAGTCACAAGCAACCTGCTAGTGATCTGCCCTCAAACAAAAGCAATTCCTATCATGGAGATCAATCCTAGAACAAATAACTTGCTTCAAATACCGAACAAACAGTAACAACTTCTACACTCAAGACAGATGAGCTACTTCTTTTTCCTAAAGACTATTTTGGACAAGTACTCTTAGCCCAAAAGGAAATGTTCACTAAACTGGCCAAAACACTAAAATCACACTGATTAATTTCAATTCCTCCTACATTCCTTAGACTTAAAACAATAAATCAGTTTCATATTTATGCCCAGACTGTTATAAGTAATTATTACAAATTTTTATTAAAGATGTTACTTTACCTCAGAAATCTTTTTTTAATATTCAAAAACATGAAGTAAAATGCTTATATGATTTTAACACAAAATATTGATTCTTATTTTTACAGTAGTTGTATAACCAGTATGCACACTAAAAAGATCCCAGCTGTAAAGTGTATTTTAATAGGTCAATACATAGCCATACTTCTCAAATTTTAAGTATATTTTGCAGGTTATGCTATATTTAATAACAATTGTTAGAACAGCAGTACATATATTATTTGACCATGACATATATCTGGTAGTTTCTTGAAAATACATTTAGACAATGTAATCTATTCAATGTCATGAAAATACAAAATATTTATTCTCCTCAAAATATCACAGTACTACCAGAATATTATAATAATTTCAAAGGAATATATCAAGATACTATTTCTAATTTATCCACATTTCTGATGGTAAATTCTTTAAAGAATACCTGTCATCAGTGACAACTGTACCACACAATCAAATACCTAGAAAAATTTCACTTTTTAGCAGTTTTCCTTCTATAAGATATCAAACAGGCTTGAAACACCTTACCAATTACAATCATTGCTACACACATTACACTTACCTTGTACTTCCTTAGAGAAATACTATAAGGTACATAGTATTTATATAGAAGACTACTATTCCAATGTTCATTCATTTTGAAAGTGTTTCAAACGTACTGTAAATTACTATAAAGAGTTTTTATTACTCTTTACTTTGTAAACAGCCTTTGCATCTGCTTTTAATGCAATGTGGAGACAAAGTAGGACACTTGACAAGCATTTCTTATCTGAACGCCTGCACACTTTGGAAGGAGTTGACCCATTGTTTCCCCAAAAACACAAAAAATAATGTTTATCTCAGTGCATTGGTAGAAAGTGAAATTCACAGTTCAAAGGTCTAACCTCTTTGCAAATAAGAATAAAAAAAGCTTCAAGTGCAACAATGTTTTATTAATTTTTAAGTACTTATAAAACTTATGTTAGTCTTTTCCCTTTACTTAAACCAGTCAACACTATCATGAACATGATTTCTGTATGCATACATTATTACACACAATCCTTTTTCAGTGTTTTCCTTTGATTATCTCACAGCTTCATCTCAATATTAATCTGGTGAACAAGATCTCAGTTGCACAACTAAGATTGAAGAGCCCTTATGGCTGATTGTAACAACCCCCAAACTAAAGAGGTGTAAAAAACCTAATTAAGAGACAGAGTGAAAAGGAACAAAACAAACATTAGAGAAAAATTTGTGCTTGGTAACCCACTCCTCTCTCCACATAACCATTCACTCACACAATAAAGCTACTGCCAGGCTTTTACTGTGCCTTGGAAGTCATTAAAAAAGAGGAAGAAAAATGCTACAAACAAAATCTCTACACCATAAACACACAGATTGGGAAATACAAACAATCTCCCTCATTAGATTGTTTTTACTTCTCATCATTTCTAAGGATATAGTCATTGCTTTTTAAGCCCCCTTTTGAAGGGTGGGCAAGTAGTTTCTAGGGAAATCACACTAGAACCTAAATTACTGCTCACATTGATCTCAATGATGAGTAGATCACAGAAAAGAACATAATAAATAGAAGGAATATAATAATTTAAGTTGGAAAAGACATTTAATATCATCCAAAAGCACCATTAACTTGGCTCTGCCAAGGCTAAACCATGTTCCCAAGCGCCATACCTACACGTCTTTTAAATATGCTCAGGGATGGTGACAAAGGTACTTCCCTGGGCAAGCCTGCCCCAGTGACTGGTACTACTTTCTCTCCATGGAAAAGCTTTCCCTAAAATCCAAAGTACATCTCCCCATTGACACAACTTGAGGCAGTTTAATCATGTTGCTTGCTGCCTAGGAGAAAAGGCCAACCCCCATCTGGCTACAACCTTCTTTCAAGCAGTTGTAGAGAGTGATAAGGTCCCTCCCTCCCCCAGCCTCCTTTCCTCTACGCTAAACAACCCCAGCTCCCTGAGCTTCTCCTTATAGGACTTTAACTCCAGACCTTTCACCAGCTCCATGGCCCTTCTCTGGACATGCTCCAGCACCTCAACATCCTTCCCAAATTTTGAGGCCCAGAACTGGACATAGCATTCAAGGTGTGGCCTCACCAGTGCTGAGTACAGGGGGACAATCCCTGCCCTGCTCCTGCTCCTGCTGGCCACACCATTGCTGGCACAGGCCAGGATGCCATTGGCCTTCTTGGCCACCTGGGCACTGCTGGCTCATGTTCAGCTGCTGTCACCAGCACCCCCAGGGCCTTTTCCTGTGGCAGCTTTGCAGCCACTCTGCCCCAGCCTGTGGCACTGCCTGGGCTTGCTGTGACCCAAGGGCAGGACCCAGCACTGGGCCTTGTTGAGCCTCATGCAGATGTCCTTAGCCCACAGATCCATCCTATCCCCCTGCAGAGCCTTCCTGCCCTCCAAGAGAGCGACATCCCACCCAATTTGGCATCCTCTGGAAATTGACTGAGGGTGCACTCATACATATGATACCCCCACCTTATACATGGGACAAGGTAGGAATTAGGAATTGTCCTGTTAGGAGAAATAAAACTAAGAGGAGAAAAATGAAATTAAAGTGTGTCTTTCAGACAGCAGCTGAGGAGAGTGGTGAGAGAGACACAAAACAGTATTTATACATGCTTCTTCCAAACATGGTTTTTCTCTGCAGAACAGCAGATGCCATTGTCAGCACTGAAGTCATACATGTTTTATGACTCATTATAAACTTCAAATCGGCCACTTTTCTTTGGAACTACTTTTGAAACCAAGATTTCGACCCCTCCACTGTAGCTAGATAAGTCCACATAGGGATCATGTCTTTTCTAGAGTTACCTACACAGACACTCTCCTACAAAGTACTGCTATTAAATGTAACAGCAATTAGAATGTAAATAACAGAATAGTATTTGCTGCAAACCTTCAACCTTCTGAAATTATAGAATTTATTTTCTATAAAGCTCTATAGAGTGCAAAGAACACTTGTTTTCACAGATTATTTCCTTATTCGTAAAGACTTAATCTGAGTACAAAGCCGTCAAATAATAATTCAGATATTTTAAACAGATTCTGGAATAATCCAATACTACAAGGATAAAACGGAACCATTGATGGCAGCTGTTAAAACTCCAAAGCATGTACGTACAGCTTTGTTTCTTTATTTCTTTGTTTTCACTTGGATTTGGGTTTTTGGAGGATTTTTTGGGCTTTTTTGGTGGGGTCTTTTTCTGTTTCATGTAACACAGCCTTTAGAAAATTTCACCCCATCTTCCAAATCCCTCAGAACTTATCCTGTGGTCTAAAAAAGCAAATACTACAAAAGCTATCATTTCTCTGGCACAATGCCAACAAGGTGCTGGTTTTCACAAACTACAGTAATACTTCTTAAATTATCTAAATAGTAAAATCAAGGTTCCATCATGCTTCAGATACGTCTCAATAAAAAACTGATTGTCACTAAGTGGAAAAGAAAATGTAATCAGTAAACTGTTAAACTGATTTACAGAGCACAGCAGTATTTCTCACTAGCTTTGATGGCCCACATACACGTATGTGTCACATTTTCCTTAGGTTCCTAGTAGATTTTACCTGGAATTCTGCCAGATATTTACCTTAAGTGTAACATCTGTAACACACTATTTTCTACAATATGTATTTCGTAAAAAGTAAGCATTTGTTTCTTGCAAATAAGCTGCCATGACAAACTAATCCCACCATACGCCTTCTCCTGAATGCTGCCCAAAAGGTCAATGAGTTGTGTTCATCTCCTTTTCCCAAATAATCACAAGCCTGAAGGAAATTTAATGAAAACATGAGAACAATCTCCAATTTCAAACAAAATAGAAAAGATCCTTCTTAAGACTATCTTCAAGCACTACGACATGAAAAATATTAGTTGTGCAAGTACACCATCTGCTGGCCAAAAACTAACTGCAGCAAAATTATTCTGAGAGAAAACATATTGATCAGCAGCACCATAACTTTGTCACCAACACCTTGGTACCAGAGTATATTCCTTCTTGTCCTCTATACACGAAGTGGGTTGTACACCAACACCTGGCTGTCACATTAAGTGCTCAATCTGTCACATTCCTTAATGTCAACTCCTTTCACTAATATTTCTCCTTTGTTATTTATTTTTAAATGTTACCCATTTTATTATAGGCATCAAGGTTTCTTTATTCTACCTTTTATTGCTTTCTTCCCCAGCCACTGCAACCTTTAGTGCTTTGTTTCCTTCTCCTATGCACTTAACATCTGAGTTAGGATCCCTGAATGCTGCTTTTCTCACTTTCCTCTTTGCTTTTATTTAACCTCCCTTCCTCGTCTTTCCAAGAGTGTAATTCTGTAAGAAGGAGATCTCTGACCTTCTCTTTGACCAATCAGCACTTTCACATTGGGTATTATTGCATTCATTCTCTTTTCTTTGGAAACGTTGCTCATGCAAGAGTAAACTAAGATACTCAAGACAAAAAAAAAACCACAATCCGAAAAAAGCATACCTTTGTAAAAAGTTATACCATAAGGCATTATCTGCCAACAAAAAAGACACAAAGATCAGAGAAGAAAAAGGGAAAGCTTCTATTTCTTGAAACACTTTTTCTGTGTCTTGTGTTGATCTTCACAAAGCAACAGCCACCTGGAATGTCTCTCCACAGAAACATTCCGAATTAGTATCTTCAATTATTTTCTAAATGATTTCTTGAAGCAGCTATGTGGACACACAAGGGAATTTGAACTTGCTTTCTCTAAACAACATACCATTGGACATTCTTAGCTGTCTTTCAAAGATCACATAACTCAGTGCAAGAACTGAACTGCATTCAGCCATATTGGCTGACTGTATTTATCTCTGGACAGTCTTCAATTTGTCTTCTGTGAAGAACTGTGAAACACCAGGAGAGCCCCAGACCATCTGCCACAGCAAAATCATACTTTTTTTTCCTAATGATTGGAAAAGGCAGTTACATAGAACATGAAATAACCCAAGAACTTCACATATGGTACTTTCTTTTCATATACGTTTGTCCTATATTTTTTAAATCCTCAAATATTTTCTGAAATGCTAATATATCTTCTCTTAGTCTCATTTCTTAAATAATGCTTTTGAAATCTAGTTCCTGTTTTACTTACATAGCCTAATTGATATCAATGGATATCTGTTATTCTTTGGATAATGAGATCTGTTTTAAAAGTCCTTTCATCATCCATGGAGATCTTGGCAAGTTACCAGCAAAATTAATTTCTAATTGAGAGGTAAACAATATGAGTAAGTACATTTCCAGGAAACTGCAGACATTCCAAGCATGAAGTACAGCTACCAATACTCCTCAGTAAAGAGATATAAAAGTATCCATCTTTTAATTTTAAAATAAAACTTAGTTAAAATATCTCTAAGTGTCCATAGATACACACAGGAAACATACATACTAGAACGTTAATAAACAAATAAGTAGGAAGATATCTCAAAGTTCTGGAGAGTTTGAAGTGAAGAATAGGAAGAGTCATGATCAGGAAGAGCAGCAATATTCTACTGTCTAAGGACAGAACTGTCTGACTCTTGCAGATGTAGAGTTAATTTCAACCTTGGTTGGAGATTTTAAGGAGTAACGCAAAGATTTCAAAAGACAGATTCTCAGTCACAAAGCAAGAGTATATCCTCTAAGTAGAGTACCCTTTGAAAGAGGGCTGGAAGGGATAAACTTCATAAAAAACTATGCATACTTCATCATAAATGCTCCCATTGATATCTGCTCCATAAATTGGTGCCACAAAAGTCAAGTTCTTCCAGTATTTACGCTCCAGATCTTCATAGTCTACATATCTTGGAGTGCGGTATCTGCAGAGAAAGAGTTAGGCAAAGGTTCATCACCATCTTTCAATAACTGCCTCTACAATGGACTACGCTTCTATGGCGTGGACAATAGACTATGCTAGGAACCTTCTAGATGAAGTCACTTTATTTCAAATTCTCTGAAACGGAAGAATTACCTGATGTCCTGAATTCTTAGTTTCATGGTTAACCATATCATGGAAACCTCCTACCTGATAGCTACAGTAACTAAACTCATCCACCAACCCACACAATATTTGCTTCAGTCTCCAGCAGCAAATCAGCCCATTTACCAACCATCCTTAGCCTGAGCACCTCCCTTTTATTTCTCTTCTGTAAAAAAAGACACATATGGAAAACACAACAAGTATTTCTTTTTTTCCTACCTCACTACCAGCTCTGCAAAGACTCAGATATAGGTCCTGTACAATCTTGTCTCAGAAGAATGTAAACTAACTCAGCCATGCAGCCATCACAGGCAAAACCAATACTTTCTTGTCTTCTTCCCGCCCCAGAAAACCCTTTCAAGAAAAGCTGTGTTTCAAACAGCTGATCCCAAAAAAATTCTACAATACAGAGAAAATAAATATTTAGGAGTACTTTTCTTTTTCATTCATTTATAACAGCACAAGATACGTAACACACGCTTACATGCTTAAATATCCTTATGTAAATACTTTTGAAAGGTTACTCATGTAGCCTTTCAAAATCTTGTGGGAACAAGAAAAACACACTACCATGGAAACATCTATCAACAGCTGTGCCTCAGGATCCTTTGTCAGACCTCTGTACTTCCATATGTAAGTCTTCAGAAAAGAAAACATACTCCCCTATTATTGCAACTCTAAAAACTACAGTTTCATTGTAGAATTGCCAGTATGCTACATCTGAACAACTGGAAAGAAAATCCAAACATACAACACTGAGACCAAGTACATTTACATCATGTAATAACTCTGAACAGAGACAAAAAAAAAAGAAAAAAACAAAGCTAAACACAACTTAACCAAAGCATTCTCAGCAACAGAATTGTTTTCTTATTTCTAATGATAGCTCCAGAAATCAGATTGTATTTCTGTTAGGCCCTGAGTAATATGCACACATGAACTCCTTGATTACAGAATGTGGATATGCTCCTATTTCCCAGGGGTCAAGTAGAGAAGCATTTTGGTTCAATGGAGAGCTGCAAATGTCTAAACAAATAAAAGATGAAATGCATTAGACTGAGTACACTTGATCCTTTTAAAGGCAACTGTGATTTAATTTAGATGCTCATGGCCCTTCTCTCTTACCCAAAGGAAACAGGCTACACCCTAATACTCAAGAAAAAAGTCTTTAACAGAGAAGTCTTCTCCTTTAAGGAAAAAAATTATTTTTATGGGACTACAGAGGCTCTCAGATACTTGATAGTTTAAGAAATATCGACTGCAGTAAGAGTGTCATAGAATGTTATGTGACACATTTGCTCAAGAGCAGTGACAAGTATTTGGAAAGACCTACAGCTAGTAATAGACAGGAAGTCCTCCCAACTGTTCTACATTTGCATGCAAAATTAAGTTGCCATCTGATTTCAGTAAAAACCATAAAAATTGAAATCAGAGACGTTTCCAAAATATATTCCATGGTGAATATAATAAACTTAACAGTATGATACATATGAAAAACTTCCCAGTATTTCTACATTAATCAATTATTTTAAGAAATTAGTGTACTTCAAGTTATTAGGGGTTAAAAAAATGTAAACTTTAACATCAATGAAAAAGTATTATTGAAAATCACATCAAATACCATATAGATCATATGATTTACTCTCATCTCTAATATTTACTAAACAAATAATTTCAAGAACTACAAAATAGGTTCCCATGGAACATTCAGTAAGGAGCCTCCTTAAAAGCTTTAGATGTCCTAGTTTTTCTTGATCTTGATAACAGCTTCTATTCTTATACCTGATTTCTTAGTTAACCTATAATAGAAACTTGCCTTCAAACTAAGGCAGTATTACCTTTCTCATTCAAGTATCTTTTCTTTCTAAGATCCTTTGACTCATCTTCCAGAAACCACTTCCACTCAGTTTTGAGGAGATAGTCAAGTAAAATATATTCTTGTTATGTGGCCAAAATGACAGGCAAGAATTCCTTCTATCAATTCCCTCTTCTTGGAATGCTCAACAATTTGAAACATTGCAGTACAGTGCCCAGCCCTTCACAAACTTTTTTTCCCCCTTCCATAATATTCATCTTGCCATAACCATAACACTGACATTCACTAGGTACCATTGAGTTGTCTTCAATTAATGCAAAAGCTTCTGGATTGGTTATAAAAGATATTGGAGTTTTAAGACTTACATGGTGATAGGCCATTCTAGTATCTAGGAATTAAACATTAATAGGTGTAATTAAATTAAAACTCAGATACACATCTGTATCATCTTCACTATTTTCTGTATCTTCTGGAAGATAAAGGAAAAAAGGTAGACAGAAAGCATTACGTCTCAGGTTTTTCAGATGCTTTCTTGCTGTCATGGCATCAGATGCTTTCAATAACAAACACAAGCAATACTTACACTGTGGTACCCTTCCATATTTTGAGAGACAGGGAAAAAAGTAAAAGAAATCACCAGCAGCCTTGCACAATTCAAAGAAACCACAACATGTGAAGATAAATGATAACATGTGAAGATAAATTAAGACTAATAAATTAGTCTTAATAAGCAAAAGTACATACTTGTCACTGTTGGCTAGATCCCTGAACTCCTTCACTGTCATGGGCTTTTTCTGAATATTGTATTGTGTGAAAAGTCCAGACTGGCCAGTGACCATCTGTTGAATTGGAGCAGGAATCACCAAATCTTCAATATCATCATAATGCTTTCTCGGCTTCCATTCTTTTGGTGGGATAACCTTTACATACAGGAAACAAAACAGAACAGCACAGTTGCAATAACAATTCAAAACATCCTGGAAAAAAATTGAAGGAACAGTTGAATATGCCCACATGATCAAAGGAACACTTGCGTACCAGCTGTTTCACATTAACTGATACTGTAAGTGCTCCTAAACACTGTAAAAACCCATTCAGAACATGCCCAGTATCACCTCAAAGCACAAGCAGCAACTCACAAATCTACAGCAATTCTTAGGCAAGTGTGCAAAAATACACATTTATAATAACAGAGTTGATAAATTTTTTCCAATCAGAAAGCCTTATAACTGACAAATAGTTTGCAATCCATAACATCATATACATTTAGTGTTAAAAAAATGTATGGATGTTGCATTTGGAGATACAGTTTAGAGGTGAACATGCAGGTGCTAAGTCAAAAGTTGGGCTGAAGGATCTTAGATGTCTTTTCCACACCTAAAGATTCAAAGATATAAAATTTTTATCCTCAATTAAAATAAAAGTTCCTAAAAAACCTGTCAGCCTGCTGTCTAAACATTATTTGGTATAAACAGTCTTTATAACTCTATTTTTTAATGAAGAATGGAAAAATACAGCTGTTTTAGATTTCCAAATCTGTTCAATTTACTCCCCATAAACCACAGGGTACAGCTCTATTACAGTAAGCATGTGCACTAATTTAAATACATTAGCTTTTATAATTACATTATTTAATCTTCATAATTGAAGATTAAAGCTATGTGCAGATTAACCAGTTGTAAAGTTAATGCATTTATTTCAAATACCACAGAACTATCCACATTCTATGAAAACTCCTCAGCAGATTCTGAAGTGTTAGCAGAAGAAATCATTAAGAACTTCAAAGAAGCCTGTAGTTGTACCAGTATTCTTAAATTGGCTGAGTAATTTTGAACATTCCTTGCATATATTATTTCAGCAGAAAACAAATAACTCTAGATGTATCACTTCTAAAATAGAGCAACAAAAAAATTTTATATAGAAATTTTTTGACTTGGTTTCGTTTTTGAACTTCTACTTGCCCAAAGGCTTAATGACATGTTTTTTATCCACTCATTACTTTCATTCTTCTGCTAAGTTCAAAGCAAATTTCCATGAACCATGGCTTGGAAACTTTTAAAGTATCTTACAACAACGTAGGACAGCTCTTATAAACATGCAACAAGTGATTGATAGTATTTGAATAATTAATTCAAAATTTAGAGGTAGGTGTGAGAGACTGAAATTTTAAGGTTAAAGGCTTAAACATTGTCCTCAAGGACTTCTTCCCCATTATGGTAAAACTGTATAAAGAAACTGTGCCCACCTAAGCACACCCTTCCCTGAATATGCCTGGAACTTTGGACAGTGAGTTTAAGCACCTGCAGAAAGATAAGATAATATACTTCATCTGACATGATTGTTCAATTATCTCTGGTCTAGAGAGAAGCAAGCAAGGCTGAGGGAGAAGAAGGCATCCACAAGAAAGCCAAACCCAGCAGCTGTCCTGAAAATCAGCTCTGGTTAGATTTGGGGTGGGGGAGACCGTAGCCCACAGGCCCATCTGCTGAGGCCAGGTTTGCTCACACTCCCCCGTGGGGAAGAGGAGAAGTTTTGGGGGTAATAACCTCTAGACATGAGTGGCATGAGAATGGGGAGTGAACACCCATTCTCCCATACACTCAGCTAGCTCAGTTGCAAATCCCTCCCACCACTGGATTACCATATCCACAGGGCATTCATGTGAGAGGCAGCTGAGGAGGTGTCATAAGCCACCAAAAACCCTGAAGCACCCCCAGACTCCTCCCTGAGGGAAAGGGATGCAACAGATCCAGATTCTGTTCCAAGAGACAGTATCAAACTCACCCCCAACACTGAGGTCAGCTACCTAGGCATTCACACCTGGTCCAAATGTATATTAATCTACTGAATTCTGTGGTTTTTGGGCAACTGTCACCACCAAGAAGACCAGAATAAGGCGGTGAAGATGGAAACCACAGTGGTGATATTTCTACTTAACCTGTCTCTCTGTTACTCTCTTTCTCTCCCCTTTTTTTCCTCTCCCCCTTTTATCTCCTCTCCTTTTCTATTTCTTTCTATCTCTCTCTCTCATATTTACTGTTAAACAAAATCCATACTCTGACTTCAGCATACGCTCTTGTTTGCACCTTAATTCAGGCAGAGGTATCTCTGTAATACTTTTAATAAAGGGATCACAATGAGGCAGTCCTTAAGCTAAACCCAGCTAGACTGTTTTCTTACAAACATTTTAGGATTCCATCCATAAGAGTCCCTTCGAAATTTCACTATTTCATCTCTCCACGAAAGTAATAAAATTCTAAAACACATAGATCCTAAGATCATTTGCTAGCTTTGGAAAACAATCACAAATAGGCATATTTTAATGTTAATGTATTCAAAAAATCCTAAGAAATCCAGTCAAGACCATCAGGGCAAAAAGCACACAGCGAAAGACAAACATCAAACCAAAGTAAATTTATCTAATAGTAACCTACTTCCATAGGTAATGTTTTTATTTTACACATAAACAGTTTTTATCTAGTTTTTACACAAATGCAACTCCCTCTTTTCTCTTTTCCTTCTCAGCTTCCACAGGACTTCTGCTGTACAATAACTATTTAGCAAGTTTCAGTGTTGTTTGCTTTTAGAGAAAAAAAATAATCCAATCATCTTGTGATTCCTACTTATTTCTTTCACAGAACACTTAAATTATACTCACATTAACAAAATATGAAATGTTAGTTTGGAAGCAGAGAAGTCATGCATTCAGAAAATATGCATAGAAATCAAATATGTGCATAGAGATTTCCATTTTCATGATTATTAAGCATGAAGTCAGAGGTTTGGCTCAAATACATGAATACTGAAAAGCAAAATTTGCATTATCTTATTTAGTTGAAGGTCAATGCGCTTTAAGCAATAAAAATATTTTTATGAATACGGGTTCAAAATATCCCCTTCCAGCTAACTGGAGTATGTTTATTACTGTTATAATTGGAGTGCTGGTTAGAGAAGTGAATTCTGTGGGGACTGATACACAAAAAGAAGTTTAAAAGAAGATAAAAATAAACTTTCTGCCCCAAAAAATTTGCATTTTCTAAGGAAGACAAAGACGAAGACTGAAGATGTTAATATATCATGTTCAAAGCAACACACAGCTAGCCAGTATAAGAGCTGGAAATAATGACTAAGTCTCTGTAGTTTTACCACTGACCTGTCCCACTGAAGACTCTTCATATTTCCTTTAGTAAAAATAGTGTCTTCCAAGTCAAGCAAGTTAGATTTATTCAATGGGAGCAACCTAGATCAAATTCATCAACTGCATTGTTGAATGCTCAAATATGAAAAAGGAAAAACCTAAGGCAAGACTTTTCCATTTACATATTTATTTATCAAAGATCCTAAGCATATTAATATAGTCTAGTATCGTTTAGTGCAATAAACATACAGTTTTAGATAAGGATGTCTTATTATACCAGTCAGTCTCCTGCATGAAGACTGCACATCAGTACTGACAGCAGAGTGCTATCAACACATACATTTCTGTTAAATACTCTTTCATATACTGGTAATCTCCCATAGATCTGATTCTGAATGGCACTGGCTACTACTTCTATGTAACTATGACTCCCCAGCTCATTTGAAAGTTGTTTTTTTTGCACTTGCCAGTATCTATTTTCAGCACAGTGTTCTGAAATTCTCTACTTGCCAGTGTGACTACAAATTAATTTAACTCTTTTGCTCTTTATCAATGCAGTTTGAGTTTTCTAAACACCTCATTCTCTGCTAAAGACAACTAATCTATCCGTGTCCCTTGTCCTTTGTCCTACTGTTTTCAGCCTTTGTCTTCCTTTTTAAGTATAGAATCCTCTGTAACAGTAAGACTAAAATAGATTTTCTGTTCCCTAAGCTCATTTCAGACTTTCAAAAGCCTAATGGCAATTTTTTTGCCAATTTGCTCAAGGGATGCCACAGTACATTATCTGCTTTGGCAATGGTTTGATATTGTTTGTCTGGTACCTTAATTACTTGTCTCAGACATAGTATTAGGAACTTCAATGGCGGTTGCAGTTTTTTTAACATTTTATTTCCTATACTCCTTCCTTCAATATGTGCAAGTCTTATAGTCATTTCATCCCCATTTACACACACATGCTCTTCTACACAGGTAACAGGTCTTCTCCCTTTACACATTCACATTTAACCTAAAGTGTTGGGTATGCCTACCCTGATTGTGTTCTCTGTTTAGAACTTAAATTACTGTTTCTGCAAATACATATAGTTCTTCTGGTAGTCATTATTCTTCTTGCATTCATACCTGAGACAGTACATCCTGGACTTAAAAAAAAATGAGGTTCCCTAATTAAGTTAATTTTCTATTACTATCAAAACTGATTTTTTTCCTGTTATTTTAAAGCTAATATCAAAAACTTAGAAAATGTTCCTTAAACTTTTGCAGCATTAATTATTCACTTGATAAGATTTGTTTTAAAAAATACTTAGTTGGTTAACTTTTATTTATAAATTTTTGAGATATTGTCAAAATATAGTGAAAAATAGAATATAAAATTCTCAAGACAACCCAGTAATGTGTTGAAAGTACCTGACAGACTGAAAACAGCAAGAGATGCTTTAATGCTGTTCAACCAAGCAAGAAGATACCACTACAGTGAAGGTCACTACTCAAGATTAAAGGACTGCAATGCGTCATCCCCATACAGACAAACAAGTTCCAGAACACAGCTGAACATAGGAAAAATTCAGCACAGGCCTTCCACTGTTGCCTATTTATCACATTTCTACTTCTTTTGGCAGAGAAAATTTTGAGAATATAACCTATGTACTCTATCAGATGAAATAAAAAAAACAACGTACAAGGTTTTCAAAGAGTGAGGAGTTCAGTTTTGCTTTGTTTCACAGGAAGCAGGAATGGGCTAGGGGGGAAACAAAGGATTTCAAGTTTTGTTCCTCCTCACTCAGATTCTAAATGCCTTGACCATGCAACATTAGCTTCAAAACCCAGCGATGGAGATAGCTGCTCCCACAGAGTACTTAAAATAACTAAGCTGGTAATTCTAGATTTGCCCTGGTTTCTGCTCGTTTGAAAAGTGGCAAAATGAACACAGCATAAACAATTATATGATGTATCACTAAATTATGTCAGACTGAATCTCTGACAATCCCTCTCTGATAGGGGAGGAACTCCTGCTCCAAGATCTTGGATGTGCCATTGTTCAAAGAGCAATACAGCTGCAGTTAGTGTGCCAGAAGTTCTTACTAACAAGAACAAGAAAACTATTTCCATTCAAACACTGCCTTAACATCTTTATGTTTGCCATAATGAAGTGGGATTATTTGCTCCAGGAAAGCTTTACACGACTCTAAAACATCAAGTTCAACACCTGGTATATCAGGACTACTTTCATTTATACTATCAACTCCCTGCTTTGTTCTGATTTGACCAAATATAGTTTGAATCTACTTAGAAAGAGATCCTTTTTTGCTACTGTAAACTTGTAAACAACTTACAGTTACAGAAAAAACACTACACAACACCTTCATTAGTCTGCATGAAGTATCTGAAAGGCTCTTTCTTAAAATAGTAACAAATCATTAACTACTCCTTGAAAATAATTTAGAAAAAAAATAAAAAGGTCAAGTTTGTAATCAGCAAAATACAAGTAATGGGAGATCAGGTATTAGAGGCATTTTTCTTCTATGTTATACATGTTTACCTTTGCAACTCCAGCCCTATGAGCACCTTGTGATTCCATGTGTGCCAAGTATTTGTTGAATTCCCGGAATTCATCCATCGAAGGCCTAAAAGTCATGATTTTGCAGCTTGGGTTGGGAGGACTATCTGAGGTAACAGTAGCCATTCTGGTTCAATTTCAATCTACCTGTTAAAAAAAAATCATACACTGTAGAGAATAATCTGTAAAACCAATTCTGACATTCAACATACATGGTTTCAAACAGAAAAAAAATTATCTACAGTTATCTGCCCAGGCTAATATAAAAGGCACAAAAGAAATGCTTATGTTTTATCCTTACTCCTTTGAGAATACTCAGCCTTTATCCAGCACAAAAACTTGCAAATGACAAGCACACAGTCCAGTCCATACCTCTGCTTTTACGCATGTTTCCAAGTTAATCTAGGATCTTCCTGTGCAGACCCACCTGCACATTCTCTGTCTAGAGAGTTACATTACACAGGCATAACCCAGAATAACAAAGCTACGTGTTTAATAGAATATCACTATTTCCATTCAATAAATGGAGAAAAACAATGTACTGGATCTAGCAGTGGCCAAATGCCAGAGGACCCATTAGAATAATTTACTCATTTTTTGCTGCAAGATAAGGAGTAGAGCAAAGCAGGCTCAAAACTTTAAAGGGTATAAAGAAAACTTTATTAACAGAACTAAAAGAAAAAATAGTAAGAAATTAGAAAAAACCTTCAGAACACTTCTCCTTCCCCCAACTCTTCTTTCTTTTCCTGCTTCCAACATAAAGAGACAAATCTGGTATTTTCAGTCAGTTTACCACTTTTAAAATAATCTTTCTTCAGTTCACTGGGGGAGAGAAGTCTCTCCTGTCATGCCATGGAGACTTCTCCACAAGAAACAGTTCTCTCATGCTTTCAATTTTCATGAATTGCAGCCACCCAGAAATCTGAAATCATGAAGTTCTTCCCATGGTTTGGTAGTCCTCCCACAGCTATCTCCATGGGTCACCTCAGTTTACTTGGGGTGCAATTTTAAGCATAAGCTGTTCTAGTATAGAAACAAAAGTTCTTTTATCTCTGGGAACAGAGGTTTTCTTCTCTCATCCCTGGGGCCAGGTTTCTCATCTCTCTCATATCTCTGTTCAAGTTTCTCATTAGATCACAGCTACTTCAACATCTGCTTGCTTCAACACTGGTGCTTCTGCTCACGGCTGTAGCTAGAACACTACATCCTCCCACATGCATTCCATGAGTTACAGGGAAAAAAAGTCGGGTTTATCAAGTAGATCTTCACCATAGCCTTACAAGAGAATTTCAGCCCAAGACTAAGGCATCTCCTCATTCTCCTCCCATGTGGGATTTGACTCCTTCTTCACTGACCTTGGTGTCTCCATGTTATTTTCTTTACGTGTCTTCACCCTTTCCTTTTTCTCTCATTTGAGAGAGGATTGATGTCTGCAAGTTTCATCTGTGCACTAAAACAGTTAATATCTCGCCCTGGCCTATAGATGGTTATGTGACCTCTGCTGGGCAGCAGCCATTCTGGCGGCATGACTGTTTCCTGGCCCCTGCCACACTCAGCTCCAGCTGTGGGGCTGCTTTTTTGCACAGGGCTGCAGAGCCACCTCTGTTCTCAGCTGCACGATTTTCCGCAGTGCCAGAAGGATGGCTAGGCAGCTCATGGCTGGAGCAGAGTCTGACTGGGCTCCACCGAAGGTGGAGCAGAGCAGGCCTGGCCCACCAGCCATGGCTGGAACTCAGCAGAAGTAGCAGAATCTCAGCTGAGCCATGCTGCGGGCCAATCTGGCCGTGAGCAGGTCCCAGCCCAGCCAGCGCTGCAGCAAAGCAGGGCCTGGCCCGGCCAGGCCATGTGGGGCCCACAGCAGAGCAGGGCCTGGCCTGGCCAGCGTCTAGTTACCTGTTCGAAGGCTGGAAGCAAGAGAGTTTTTCCCAGGGCTTGTTCGTCTTTAAGTGTGATTTCACAAAGGCATATTCAGCTCTCTTAAGTGGTTTAACAGGGTGTCAATATTCAAAATTAGCCAGCTGATTGATTCTGCCAGGTCCAAAGGAAGCTCCTAAGGTCCTTACAGGGAATCACTTCCGTAGCTCATGATTTTTTTTTCCTTAACTAAGAACTAAGCTACATTAAACCATGACAACCAATTATTCACTTCCCACTCACACTGCAAATACATAGGAAGAGCACTTGGATTTTCTAGCTCTCACTATCAGCAGTTTAACAACAGGAATATATTCCTGCTCATTCTCTGAAAACTTCAACAGAGAAAAAAAGCAAGTAAGCTATACATATAAAATCAGCATTTCCTCTGATTTCCATTTCTACATTGAGACTGACTAAAAGCAAAAGTTATTTCCACTTCATTCACCAGGATACAGTACTCATGAAAGGACTGAACTTCAGGCAAGTGACAGATAAACATTACCTTCAGATCAGAAGGTGCTGCAATTCCAAAGTATAAATCATCATGTGCCATCTGCCGTTCACAAAATTCTTCACTAACCTTACAGAAAACTGCTTGTAACAAATTTCTTCCAACATGCTCTGATCAGATCTGTGGTTACCTCAACCCTTCATGCCAAACACTGGGTGCCAAACTGGCAATTAAATACCACACAGCTGATCACATTTCCCCCATCCATAATGAGATTGGAAGGAGAATCAGTGAAAAAGTAAAAATTCATGAGTTAAGAACAGCTTAATAATTAAAACTAAGTAAAAATTTTTTTTGTTTATTATTATCATAGAGAGAGAGAGAAAAAAAGCCCAGGTGATACACAATACAAACTGGTGGTCATCAGCCACACAATACAAACTGGTGGTCATCAGCCACACAATACAAACTGGTGGTCATCAGCCACCCTTCTGGGTAACTCCTCCATGTTATATCCTGGGCATGCCATTCTGCAGTTTTGAACAGCTCTTCGGCCAGTCTGGGTCATCTCCCTCACAGGTTTTTGTGCATCTCCTTACTGGAAGAGTGCAAAACACTGAAAAGTCCCTGATTAAGATTAAGCACTATCTGACAACAACCAAAATGTCAGTGTCTTATCAGCATTATTCTCATACTGAATCCCAAACATAGCCCTGTACCAGCTAAACACACAAGTTAGTATTAATTCTGCCAACTCATACGAGCACACAGTGTCAGATGTCACCTGCATCACCTTTCCCTACATCACAGATGAAGCCCATTTCCAAAAGCATAACTTGATTGACCAATTAACTTGCAGTTACTATGTAAACACATGAAATAAAATTATATATATAGAAAGTCAGTGTCAAAAGGAAACCTCTTACCAGCCATTTAATCCTCATTTTCTCTGTGGGTGAAGAGCATAAGAAATCACAGTGCCTGTATTCATTCCTATAGGCTTCAAGCTCTCTCTTCTTTGGAATTTTTTTAATGTGAAAGGGTAAAAGTTTGAAATATTTCATATATTCCTTATGCAAAAGGGTAAGGAGACAAGAAAAATCAATATCTTAGTGGTTCAGCAGGATTATTTTTGCCAATGTCTGATTTCAAGCACCAGGCACAACAATTTATGCAATAATAACAAAGTTATCATTACATAAATTACCATGATAAAAATTTCTCTTAACCAAAACATCTCACCAAAATACACCAGTTTTAATAGATAAGCTGCTCTGAAAACAGCCACATACCAAATCAACTGAATATACTGACCCTGGTGCTTTGACACAATGAAGAAATTCAGTTAATTTAAGGATTGTTAATTGAGTTAATAAACTATGATTAACTCACGCTGTCACAACCACACCTCAGCATTCTTGCCTGGCTACCAGACTCTTAAAATCCTGTTTGTGAAGATACTCACAAGATTATTCCCTTTTCTCTCCGTAACTAAGTAGACACTCAAGCATGTAACATATTGCACTGTGAGGAACTTCAATCTGTATCACAAGCAGAATTAATAAATTTCAACTAATTATGAACACATGTGTAGAGTATTAGAAATGCTGAAATTTTGCCCAGCTTCATTGCAGTGTAAAAAATACAAATCCTGCCCTTCACAGATCTTGTTTCTACCAGCTTCCATCTATCTTAGGGTCCAGAACCCTAAACAATGAGCATACAGACCAGACAGCTGTGTTACTTTCAATAGAAATAAACTATTCAATTCATGCTCTTGTGTAACCCTTCTTCCTCAGTTAAAAACACCTTCTCATTAACTTACTGGGTAAAGCTGCTCCTTGATAAGCACAATGTTTGCAAGAACTCCTTAAGAAGATTCAACCACATAACATCTTTCAATCAGGTGGCACAAAGATCATAAAGGCTATGAAGAATTTGCTATGCTAGAAGTCCATTAGATGTTTCTATTAATTTTATGGTTTCTTAGTAACTCATCATCTTCTTTATAACTATCAGTTATAACTTCTTTATAATCTATCAGTTGTAACTTCTTAAATCTGTTTTAAAATTTCATTATTGCATTTCTTCGTTACAAACACCAATCTGAAACAGTAGGCAAGAGGTAAGTACTGAGTTAAAATGTCTAAATTTAACACAAAAAATAACACTATGCTGCAAACTAATCAGAAAATGTTGGCCTTCCAATTCAATTCCATTAACTTCTAACACAATATATAATTCTTTCAAGGACTTTGAAAGAATTGTTCGGAGTCCTACATTCTTTCTCCAAACAATGCCTACTTTTGGTATTTTTCTCACACGCAAAAAATTCAGTTATACCCTAGCCAAATCATTAAGACAAGAGAGCATAATATATACTCCAGTGTCATAGTTAAGAGGCTTCAGAGGCAGACAAAATCACAACTACTAGGAGACCATTCTAACACAAAATCTGCACTGCAATCATATTATTGCTGACTTAATTATTGCACTTAGGTGTATATGTAACTACTTATTTTGTGATACGCTGTACAATCTAAGAAATAAAACTTCCAGAGCTTTTATTGACTACTACACAATGAAAATGTGCAAATTATTAGTAAATACAAAGTTATAAAAAGAAGGCAAACATGCCCAGGATGAAATAGAGAGACAAGTAATATGTATACAGGAAAATTTTACAGGTATTCTAAGTCCCTCATATCAGCAATGTAATCAGACATTTTCTGTCCCCTTGTATGACAGTACTGCACACTGAAAAAGATGCCCATAATTACCTAGAAAAACAAAGGGTACTGTGAAAAAATGTGAACAAACCTCACTCAAATTATCATGCATTAGTACTTTACGTAACATTGAAAGAAGCTTTTTAGCTAATCATGGGAAAGCTTTAGCCAAACAAACCCAAGCTATGAACCTGATCCAATAAACTCCACAGCCTGTCCATAAACCTTCAATTTCTTAGTGACCAAGTAGTCTGCCTATGTCTTAAAAGTGTCTGATTAAACAACTCAGAATATAAATAAAATATAAGCATGTAGTTTGTCCAAAGTTGCCAGCTAAACAGCTAAGTTGTCTAGCCAGGAACTAGGTTCAAGAACCTGATCCTTCTTTTGAAAAGTTTATAGCCATTGCAAGGCCCTGTTAAAACCCTCAAATCATCAGCTAGGAGAATATTAATGCTACATTAGTCTTAATACTGCAGAAGTGAAAACATGAGGTCAGCAAAGTTCAATCATCCACATCTATGCCAGTATGTAGCCCAAGAAATCTGATGAACTAAAAACGCCAGAGTCCAACACTAGAAAAGCTCACACAGAGCAAGATGAAATCTCAATAATGCTACAATGATTTACATAATCCAAGATGCAAACATATTTCACTAGTTATGATGACAGGAAAAGTGCTTTTTAAACAAATCATGCAAAATCTAAAGTGCACAGCTTGTACAGACATAACAGATACTAAAGAACAGAAGTGTACATTACATGCTTGATAACACATTTTAGTCCACATGTTTTTTGGTAATAGCAAAATCTACGTAATTGTTTCCTCTGTATCCTAAGAAAAGGGAAGGACCTCTATACCCCATCACAGCCTTTACAAATTAGTACTAGGCAGCTACAATTTCCAACCTCCACTGCCAAAACATTGAACTGCTTCTTTGTAATGTCCACATACTAGAAAAACAGCATGTGTTAATTTGCAGTTAGTTAAAAGGCACAAAAACCTGTAGCCTTCACTACATTAAACCAACTTTTACTATTACTATATTCTCTCTCCGCCTTAATATTATACTCTGAAGGCTATACACTTCTTTTTGCTTCTAGCCAAAAATAAACTAACCAGTACTGTGAAGTCCGCTCACCATCAGCGGGGAATCCAAACTTTCTGGCTCCAGACTACAAAAGACTTTACAAAATAATTCTTCCAAAGATGCTTTCTGGAACGCATCTCTTGACTGCCTACTTAGGGCAGTCCCCTCTACTGAAAGCACTGTTGAAATAAACAAGAAAGCACAGACTAATACATCTACTCTGCTATTCACAAAATTATTAGCTAACATGGAAAAGCAATAAATAACTATAGGCCACTGCATCATAAAATAAATGTGTTCATATTTTGAAAGATAAGATTATTTTAATCTCTGTGTTCTAATAGATAACATTGCAATGTACACAAGCTTTACTCTACTACCAAAATTAAACAAATTACGTGAAACAAACTCCAGCAGAAGAAAAAAAGTATGAAGGAAGATGGGAAAAAAAATCAAATCTCTTAAGGTCACCACTTCTCACAGATAAATTAAAACACATATTTTTTAACTTTTCTTCCAAATTTTCACCCACACTAAATATGGGAAAACAAACATTTGACAAGAATTCATTCTGATAACTTTTTTTCAGTAGATAACAACAAGAAAAACTTGTCCAAAGAAAGGCATGTACAGGAAGGCCCAGCTTTTTTTTTTGAGGCTGTTTTGCAAAATAACCATGTTTGAACCACCAGCTCTCCATAAACAGGAAAGGAAACAAGTAGTAGAAAATTGTGCCTTAATCTATATTAGTTTCAGCAGCAATTTTACTTAAAAGTAAAAACTCTGTGAGTAGATTCATCAGTTTTAAGAAGTTGTTAGCATTCTGTAAGCAGGTACCATCCAACCCCTTGTACTGTTCAGCAAAGCAAATTCAAAAATCCGAAATATTGCACTGGTACACTTTCAGGCAACTGGAAACACAAAAGCACAGTTTGCATGTTCAACAGCTACTGGGCATGCAAATAGTTAATTCTCAGTATAATTTGAGTTTGCATAGTCATGTTTGAATGGTTCCTTTAATAACAGTAAATGTGCAAGCAATTATGTCTGCCTACTTTATGTTTCCGGCTTCAAAAGAGATCCTATCCATCAGGAATTCCAAATCTGCTACTTAGGTTATTTGACTGTATTAACAGTGAAAATAAATATATGGAACATAATGCTTTGTATTTGTGGTATGAGGCCAAATCTCATGGTTAGGTATGTATTCCTCAGATATTCACCATCATCAGAAAGACTCAAGTTTATAAATGTTACAAGTACTGAAGATTTTAATAGATTCTACAAACTTAAGAAACCAAGAATCTGGGTAGACAACCATATTCTGAAGATCCTGAAACCACCCCTATTTTACCACAAAGCTCTGAATAGTTTGCAAGCTTCATTACAAGCTTAAATTTCTATGTCTGGTACTACCCTACAGCAACAATGTTTCAAAATTATAAATTGGTTTAACTTGAGCCCATAAATTTTGAACTGAAAAATTACTTGAATTCATTCCTAGATATTCTTCTCTCACACCAGGCACACAGCATGAAAAATATCTTGAAATAAGTGATCTGGGACAAAGGGCAAGGGAAAAAAAACACAGAAAGTGTATTTTTCTCATTTTTATCTGCTACTCATGACTCAAGAGTTACTACTTTTTATTATTAAAACACAGGTATGAAATCCATAGTCCTAAATAAAAGCAGCATGTAACAGCCTCCAGTAATGGCAAAAGCAAGTTATCAAGAACTAACTAGTCTCCACATCTTCACAATTCTTAATAGCAGGTATCTAGATATACCTAATTGTTGGGTTAGCTTATAATACACATTTTCAGAATACTATCTCATTCTTCAGCAATGTATATACCAAGGAATCCTTAAACATAGAGGATATTACTACATTTTGCAGAGTGTGATGATTTTTCCCCATGATTTTGAACTTTTGTCAGCCTTTAATATTGAAAACATTTCATCATGAAGCATTCTACAATCAACAACATGCTAAGTGATATATCTTCCTCTGTGTATGTTGAATATTTCACATTTTAGTTTCATCTCATAGCTCATGTGAATTCTGAGAACAACTATCTAACTGCTCTTATCTACCTTCAGACCATACAGGTCTTACACTGTCTTCACCATGGTCTCACACTGTCTGTCTTCCTCCTAAGCTGAAAACTTCTAGTCTCACCCAAGAAAATTCATTCCATATTTCTGATCATCTGGATCTCTACCATCCCAGTAAATTACTTTTAGTCAAGGGAAAAGAATATCCAAGCTGAAAGCACTATTTAAGATGCAAGTAAACCAGCAACTCACACAATGGTGTAACATTTTCAAACTTGGGTGTAGTCCTCAAAGAGTCCAGACAGTGGTTTGGCCTAACTCTCAGTTTTCAAAAAGCTAATTTACAAGTACCTGAAATTTCAGAAAAATATTCATTGCTAATGCAGCCTATAATATTGCTAGGGATAGAAATCACAGGTGGTAGATGTGAACTCCTTCCTAATTAAGCACTTTTTTAAGCACAGTTTTAGTAGGTCTGTCATTTCTGCCTATATGGCATTTAATTAACTCCTCTAACAAGTCTCTTCCCGAAAGATACCCTTACAGCTCCTATAGTCCTTATAGGTTGTGTGCAGAACCAGGAGATGAACTCAGGTGTCCTTGTGTGTCCCTTCCAACTCCAGACATTCTACGACCTCACAAGTCCTTAAAATCAAAACATATATTTTTTTTCAGGGATATGCCACAGCAACTGTGATAATAATTTTCCCAAAGAACCACTATATAGCAAATCCTTTATTAGAAGCTGAATAAGGACAGCATGAAAGGGGAAGAAAAAGAATAAACAAAAAACACCAAACACATAAATGAGGCTCTATAACCTGAGAAACAGAAAGATGTACTTGTCTCTCTAAACCTGCTTACTTATGGAACACCTGAAACTGAATTTCTGCACTACTAAAAAAGTTCACCTTCAGTGTGAGCACTTCCATCCTCATAAAGGGTTTCCTAATTCAAAGACTAGTTCCAATTCCCCTGCCCTCACATTTTGGCCTAATTTACCACAGACCAAATACCTAGTGGCCAAGCCACATCCAGCAACGTCATGGCTTTCTGTTGTTATGACTGAAAGCACACGTATGGTCAGCTTGCATGACCAAAAGCTCCTCACTCCAGACTGATCCCAGGCCCCTGAAATGACATACTATTTAACAGAGTGGCAGACCACCCAATGAACTCACAGAATGCTATCTACATGGTTCTTACCCACAATATTTTATCTGACAAAAGGAGCAAGTTCAACTGTAAAGGGCCTTGAGGGGAAGCCATATGAGGAGCAGCTAAGGCCTCTGCTCAATCTGGAGATGAGGAGACTGAGGGGAGACCTCATTGCAGTTACAACTTCCTCATGAGGGGAAGAGGAGGGGCAGGCACTGATCTCTGCTCTGTGGTGACAGTGAGAGAACCCAAGGGAATGGCCTGAATTTGTGTCAGGAGAGGTTTAGGTCGGATATCAGGAAAAGGTTCTTCCTGAGGGTGGGTGGGCACTGGAATGAGTTCTCCAGGAAAGTGGTCACAGCTCTAAGCCTGACAGAGTCCAACAAGCATTTGGACAATGCTCTCAGGCACATGGTATGATTTTTGGAGTGGTTGTGTGCAAAACCAGGAGATGAACTCAGGGGTCCTTGTGTGTTCCTTCCAATATTCTATGACTCTGCACAGAGCTGCATCACAATAAATATAAAGGAGATTTCCACAACACTGTGAGTTTAGAAGTTTCACCAACTCACATAAGTATAAGCTGTACTACACCTCTGAAGGCAACAAATCAGTTAAGAAAATGTTTTTCCTCTATTATTAATTAATTGTTTTTTAAAGTTTTAAATCTTTTACTTATCTCACCTTTGAAATATTTACCATAATTTATTCAAATCACATACTCCAAATACTTCCATCAAGTCAAACCCAGACATGAAGAGTTTGATTTCTAAAATTTTTTTCTATGTCTTTATTTGTAGCTTAGATTACAGACTTCTACACTTTTCCCCAATTTATTTTTAAATGGAAATTACTGTTTTTCAAAACAGTTTATGACTAGAGACAATTTATCCAGCTACAAAGCCATAGGCTCATTTACCATTTTGGCAACTTATATGCTTTTTTCATCAAAGAAATAAACTGTGAAAGTGAAACAAAACCTGACTGAGCACAGTCATGTCTGTCATACAACACCTACCCTGAATATAAGTATTTATCTAGGTCTTCTTAGAGACAAGTTACCTGCTAATCACTAGTCTTAATTTTATTAGACAAAATCCAGCAGGATATCGCAGGTGTAATGAGGTAAATCCCAACAATCCAATCAAGTCACTCTACATTTTACTGGAATGTCACAAAGGACCTGGAGCATATTTTGTTTGTAAAAGTTCCCTAAAATATCTGCATCAGTCAATGAATCATCCCAGCTTGTCTGAGAATCAGAAACTGACTAGACACTGGATTTTTTTCAGTATTCAGTTTTCATTAAGAGATGTGTTTTGAACCTTAACTCTGGCAACTTTAATACCTTAAATTTAAAATTCTGACATGTTTTCTAATCTTTGTTCATATAGATTATAATGATTATATAGATGGTCCTCAGTTTTCAGGGTATACTGTCCTAAATATAGTGTCCCAAATATTCTGTCCCACAAATGTTGGACACAAACAAAATTACGGATAAAAGTGAGTTTTTTGCATAGCTCAGTTGTACAACTACTAACAGAGACAAAGCCAACAACTCAACTGCTATGTGCAATTCCAGAATTGTAAACAGGTGAAATTAGGTTGGAGGAAAGGGTAAGACTACAGCAGAATTAATTACGACATAAAACGCCACTTATGAAACCTGAAGTAAACTGTAAGTCTTCACATAACAAAACTACAATAAATCTTCATTTATAACAGATATTGGGACTTTGGACCAGCAAATTTTTATTAACATCTTCATTATATGATTTGATTACACAACAATTACTACCCTCCAAGTATAAAATATTGCATATCTTCAAAATATCCTATGTCTTCTGTGATTCTAAACAAAAATCAAGAGAAAAACTCACTACATCACTTGCTGATTTTGAGATATGAATTATCAAACTATCAAGTGACTACGGAGGTTTTTACTAGAGAAGTATTAAAATCTTAACATTTCAAAAAATCACTTTTTGAACCATCCCTGTGATCATTCAGACATCTTGCAAATACTTTATATTAACAGGTAATACATCTTCCCTTTGAAGCTCCATGTATACTGAATTCATGTTTCAAAAGTTGTTAGGGTGAAGCTTTTTTCATTTATATTGGAGATGGTAGGATAGAAATACCACCTTTAACAGCACCACAACCCTATTCACATTCTGTTCAGCATAAGGTTGATATGAAATGAAATACATCTCACTAAAAGAAAACTAATAAAAAAATTGAATATCAAAGTGAATTACCTGCAGAACTAAGAATTAGACCAACTAAGAGCTGTTTAAACCCAGAAAGTCCTTAATCTATAACCTATTTGACCCAATATTTTATAATACAGTTAAGCATAAAATTGCATTTTTTAAAAATTACTATGTTTGCTAATATTACCTGAGGAATATTCTAATAATGAGCAGTTGACAACAGAATTTTATTATTTGAATGCAATACTGATTGTGCACTCAGATTTAGTGCAGAACTATTTATTTGATTTGTTTAGAAATTAGCTCAAGAGATACAAAATACTCCATGCAATACTCAGCAATAATTAAAGAGTAAAACTTACAGGATTTTATTTTTTTCCCCTATTTTATGGTATTTACCATTAAGAAAAAAAGAAAATATCAGAGACAAAATCAGATAAGGTTTTTTTAAAACAGCACTGACCAAAGACTTTTCTCTCATACACTTTATTGCAACTCTGATCCAACAGCTATTTAACTACGTCTACATATCTGGGTGATACATATGGTTTCCTGGGTCAGTCCCTAGAAAGGAAAATGCTAACCCAACACCACTCCAAACCTAAGCTGGAGAAGAAAAACAGCATGAGGGTCAGTAGTTCAACTTACTCTCATTTCAACTACTGAAACAGGAATCATGTTTGTGTTTTCCATCTTCTCGTGTTTGGAAAATACTTCTGTGAAGCAGTGCCACCAGCTACTTATGACAGTACCAGCAAAAATAAAGGTAAAGCCGAAGTCAAATTTTATCCCATAGACACAAAAAACCCCCCACTGCACTAGGTGTCACTAAGTTTCTTTCTTGTGGAAAAAGTGATTCCGCTTAAAAGGTGCTGGTTTAGTAGCCACTAAATAGTAACTTCAGTTCCTATAGTTGGTAATTCTCAGCAAAGAATCATAAAGCTGCACTTCAAAAAGTAAAATATAAATGCCGTTTATTCTCTGAGCTAGTATAATTGTTTTAACAAACACACGGACACACGAGTATTTTTTCCTAACATAGTTAACCTATCAGAAATAATACTTTGCACACACTTCTCACTGACTTTCTCAGCTAAAATCAGAGGAGAGTAACCTCACCAAGAGAAGACTACTACCATGACAGAGACCTGATCCCAAAACCAGCTTCGAAAGCGTTTTACAACCACGGACAGATGTGGAACAGGCGCTTAATTCGGTTCTTCAGTCAGCACAGAATCCTGAAGTCTTAGCTACATGCAGGAACGAACGAGCTGCACCAAAAAGAGACTATCTGGAAAGCCCGCAACAATTTCATCAAATCCCTGACAGACACGGAGAGAGAAAAAGGTCTATTTCACTCCGTCCACGCACTTCGACCACGCGGAGAATCCGCCCGACCTCCCGGAGAGCTCCCACGGCAGCCCCGACCCAGAACTGCCAGCGGGAAGCAGGAACGCCACATCCACTTTTCCCACTGCCGCCGGTTTCGCTTCCCCACCTCGGTCGCAGCCACCCTCTCGTCCGCGGCGCGGAGTCCCCGCACCCATCCCCTGCCGGCGCGGGGGCTGCCGCGGGACCCATCGCGCCTGCGGGAGCTGCCCGGCGGCACTTCGGCCGCTCCGCCCCGCGCCCCGGAACCGGGCCCGCCCGGCGATGCCCCGCCGCCGGGACCCGCCGCGCACCCCCGCTCCGACCTGGCCCGACCCACTTCGGCCGCCGCGCCGCCTCCCCCGCTCGCCCCCAGCCCCATACCTCCGCGCCGCACACCCGCGGCCGCCGCCAGGGCCAGGTCGGCGCTCCCTCCGCACCTGTCCGGGAGAGGCTCCAGCGGGCAGGCGCGGCAGGAGGAAGGGATGAGGGGCGGGGCGGAGTGGGACGGGAGGGGACGGGACGGGAGGGGAGGGGACGGGACGGGACGGGACGGGACGGGACTGGACTGGACTGGACTGGACTGGGCAGGGCAAAGCAGAGCAGAGCAGAGCAGAGCAGAGCAGAGCAGAGCACGGCAGGGACAGGGACAGGCCTGTTCCCTGCCGCCGCCGGGTCCCCCGTCCCCTCGAGGCTGCCCTGCCCGCACGGCAGACACCTCGCTCCCGGATTTCGGATGACAGCTGCTGCATGCGCACGCGCGCTCGCGGGGGGCAGCGCACGTGACCCAGGGAGAGGCACCCGGCGCGTCACGTGCCGGGAGCGGGAGGCGGTGCTTCCGGGCGGGGCAGCGGCGCTGTGGGAAGGCGGAGCAGGCAGCGCGGGTCAGGGCGGCCTGGCAGCCTTCTCGGGCGGATCCACCGCTCCTGCGGGCCCGAAGGGGCCTGCCCGCTTCTCCGGGCCCGGCCCGTGAGCAGCCGCTGCGCCCACCCGGACGCACCCGGGGAAAATGCCAGCGCAAAGCTTAGAGCATAGTCGGTCTGTTAGAGAATCACAGGATCAGCTAGGTTGGAAAAAACTTTTTGACGCCGTCGAGTCCAACCTATGACCGAATACCACCAAGTCAGCCAGAGCATGGCACTGAGTGCCAGATGTTTTCTTAATCACCTCCGGGGGCGGTGACTCCATCACCTACCTCTGCAACCGATTCCACTAATAACCCTTTTTGTGAAGAAGTCCCTCTACTTAGGCTCGTAACCTCAGAATTGGCAGGACCTTTCAGGTCCGTAGGAATGGTGGATCTCTCAGAGCAAGCTGCAAGGTCGATATGGTTATCCTAATCAATCTGTATGCCATAGTGTCCCCTATCAATCAGTACTGCTGTACAAATGTGATTTTGTTTGCAAAAGTTTAATGTTGCTTTTGGTGGCAAAAGCCCATAGTGCTCAATGCAGTGTCTTTCCTTTCCGAAGTGCCATGGTACATTATGATTTTGACTGTTCAGATGCTGCTAAAATAAATCAGACTGTGGTTTAATCACTGCTGCAATATGCTTTGACTTTTCTTACTCATCAGTAATCTATGCTTTTTGCTTCTTTGTTCTAGAAAGTAGTGAAAAACAACCAGAATATGACTGAAGGACAAGACCACTTCAGTCCTTCCTCAAATATACCTATTATGTTAAAAGAAGTTATATTCATCTTTGAGAGTCGATGACATTTTTTAGTACTAAAGAAGCCTGAAAAAGCCCCAGGACCTTCTGGGCTTTTTTTGGTTTTGTTTTTTGGGGGCTTTTTTTGGGTTGTTTTTTTTTTTCTTTCTTTTTGGGTTTTTTGGTTTTTTTTGGTTGTTGTTTTTGGGGGGTTTTTTGGAGGGGAGCATACCTACTGCAATAATTTTGCTGTTATGTTATTTCTTCATTTGAACACAGTATTATGCACTAACAAAATTTGTGCAGCTCTATCTATGAATATCTCTGTAGGGCACTACTGTGTCTAGCAGTGTCTAAAATGAATCTTCCTCTTCTACCTAGGGAAACAAATTTCATATCACTTAACATGAGTAGAAGAAACAGAGGGAGTCGTTTGCCTTCTTCCTTAAACCTTTGGTGGGGTTAATAAAATACTTGTTTAATGCTTACAAGAAAAAAGTGCAGCTGAGTGCAGTTTCTCATTGTTACCTGCTTGCTAGTTCACTATGAAGCAGAAAAGATTGATGACTTTACATTGTTTTCAAATGTGATCTCTAAGACTCATGCAGAGTATTTGTTGAAGAGAAAGTACACCAATAACTCTTGGAGGTATTGAATCAACACTCTCCTCATCTGTTCTTTCAGGTTACAACTCTCTGTGAGGCCAGGAAGTGCCCTGGTATGTGTTAAAGTGTTGCCAAAGCATTCACCTCCCACAGCCACTGGCTCAATCAGCCCCAACTTATGGACTAAGGGTGCACATGGGTAGGTACTGTGAGAGCATTAATCTTTATAGTGCTGCGGCTATGCAAAGCTATGCCTTGACATCATTTTTCAAAGCCAGTAGCTAAGAACTTCTGTTTTGATAGATGGAAGTAAGGACAGGGGCCTTTTTCAGAATAGTTATGTAGCAATGTGTGATAAATAAATCAGCATTTTGGCTTTATTAGACTGCTCTGGCACAGTATTTCCAGTACATGCTTATCTGGCATGGGTGCATCTCAAAGCACCTGTGAATTTGCTGGCATGTTCTACCTGGGAGGAGGAAGAATCTTTTAATTACTGAGGTATAAGTAGGCTTTTCTGCACTTTCTTCCTGCCTTTCATATTTTAGGCTATGTCTTAAGGTTAGTGTCAGCTAGTAACAAAAACCCTGGTACCATGACAACGACCTCTAAGAGAAAAGGATAACCTGTAAGTTCACTTACTTGTGTTTTAAGTTGCTGATGCAATATCTAGGCAGCAAAAACCTCTGAACAAAAAAAAAAAAAAAAGGCTTTTTGCTGTGTGATAGTGTATTTTCTCTATTTCACAGTGGTCAGGAACCACTCCTGATTTGAGGAGTTGACATCTGTTTGAGTTACAAATTTGTCTTCCATGACACCTCTGGATCCCTGTTTCAGTGTGGTACCACTCATGGTGAAAAATTTTTCCGCAATATGCCCTGAATTTCCTGTGTTGAAATGAATGTGCTTGTCTTATCTGATCACTGTGTTTTTCCAAGGAAGCTCTATCTGTTATAGATGGGTAATATGATGATTGGCTCTCACAGTTAAGAGGTTAATATTTTGTATATGTTAAGAGAAGTTCCAATAAGGTCGTTGTTTGTAGTTTGGACGTCCACTGTTCTCCCCAGAGTCGCCTTCCCCCTCTGCATCGTTGTCACTGGACAGCCTCGGCTATCGGGGAAGGCTTGTTACAGGGAGGCGGGGCGTGACAACACCTGGCCTCCAATCAAGTAGCAAGGATGAAGTCTTCACCAATGGGCGGCAACGAAGAAGTTGACTGACAGCTTTGGGGCCAGGGTTGCCTGATGCGCCGGCAGGGGTATAAAAGGCGGAGCAGCCATTTTGTAGATGAGCATGTGGTTGGTGGTCATGTGCTCACAGAGCTCTGCTCTTTTTCCTTATTCAGTCCTTTGTTGTATTTGCAAAGGTTTAATAAGCCTTGAAAATTTTAGAAGTGAGGGGTTGTTTCTCACACATCTTTTCTATGCTACCCACTAGCTAATGGTGGACACCAATAAGGTTGCCCTGAGGCCTCATCCTCTTAAGGCTGAACAAACCTAGCTCCCTCAGTTGCTTCTCATATTCTCGACTCCCTGACAACTTTGTGGCCTTTTGCTGGAAGTCTGGAAGTATGTCAATGTCCTTCATTATACTGAGAGTTGAAAACTGGTCACAGCATGCTATTTCACCCAAATTGGAGCAGAAGATTTCATTTTGGTTTTAAATGTGGGTCATTTCCATATCACATAGCAGCAGTACTAAAATATTGTTTCAGAATTTTAAGTAATGTATTTGCTTCACATTGCAGTCACATAGCTATCTAAAATTATTTTAGAAGTACGGAATGCTGGCTTCTAAAATCCCACTGCAATACTTCTTGAAACACATGAGGTGGCAGCAAATATCACAAACAAAGCACTGCTGGCCCAAAGCAGAGAAGCTGATGCCAGTGGGACAGGTTTTGCCCTGCTTCTGATACAGTTGTCTAGACTGTGTGGATTGCTGCAACTTCTGTTATGCTGCATTGAGTTACAAATTGCGGTGTGAGTACTGGCTGTTTAAATGTAACAGTATGATAAATAGTCACAAATGCCAGAGGTTTATGTCCAAAAAGGAGACAGAGGAGTCCTCCAGCTTTATTCAAGTGAAGTGAGAAAGTCCTCTGGGGCACACACCCACGGGGTTTTCTCTCTCAGGATTTCAGAGAGCACAGCCTCTTTTTATCCTAAACTCCCTGCCACATCTTGTTCTCTTCCTTTCCCCATTGGCTGAGGTACTAGGAAGGTACAAGTTTCCTGAACCGCCTACCACATATTTCCCTCCAAAATCACCTGCCACATATTCCCCCCTTGAACCTATTATTTCACCCCTAAGTTCAGAAGTTCAGGCTTGTGCAGACCCTTGTTTGGGCTCTGCAACAACCGGTTGCCCAAACTTAGTACAGACATTAAGCCCCATTTCAACCCATACCTTCACTCATCACGTTATTTGTAAAGAAATTAACACACATCTTTCTTCTCAATAGTCACTGAAAATTTCTGTGGCCTGTATGTTTCATTAAGAGTATGCAGTTTCGTAATGTTATATAACAGAAGAAACAACCTTTTTTTTTTTAAACTGTATGTCTTCTGTCAGTTTTGCATCTTTTTCATCATGTTTTTAAAATATTGACAGCAATATATAAGCTTCTAACTCACAGTGTTCTGAAAATTCATTCATTCTGATTTCATTCATGGAACTCTGTAGCAGTTAAACATTTCTGTGACAGGAAGATAAAGTTAGGCACATTTTAACTGGGAATGATGAACAGTAAAAACACTAGCAGGACAAATAGGGAGTAAGTTTATCCACAGTCGGTAGCTACCCTTCTTCCAATAATGTCATTCTATCCAAATTAAAAGTGTTTTGAGTTCTCTGTCTCAGAACCTTTTTGCTTTATGTAGAAATTCCCAGAATATCTATGCACCTCTTACAAAGGCCAGACTAGATAATTTCCAAGTTGAGGATTCACATTAAATATTTATTTCTGTTATATGTACTTGTGACATTTTGTTCAGGTCACCTTGTCTCCCCTCTGTGTCAACTAATTTGTCTTCTTTTCAGTACACTGTTTTCTGACATACATTCAATGATTTTAATCAAAATTTTCAGAGTATCTGTCCATTTTGTCTGCAGTAACTATGTGACTTTAATGGGCTTCAGTAGTTTTACATGTATAAAGGACTATTCCATGATAATGACAAGGTGAAGATGAATATTAAGAGGAGGACAAAAAAATAGAACTTTTTCTTGCCTCCACTGTAAATAAATAATAGAATTCACGTACATAAGTTCAACTGAAAAGAAAGCAAATACATCTTGTCATTAAATACCTCACACAGGTACTTTATACTTCCTGTGAATTTGGTTTGTTGATGCCATTCGCTGAAATGTGGAAAAGTCTTTCAATTTATAAAAGTTCATATGTTAGGGGAACCAAAATATTTGTATTGGGAAAGTGGTAGAGATGGCTGGAGCACTGAACTCAGGATGTTCATGGTCTCTTGCTGTATGTAGAAACTGTGCTTTATTTTGGAACAATAGGTGGCAGTCTTTATCTTCTGCTTGTCTCATCTCCAAGTAGTTAAGATGTCTTTCTTCTACAAAAAATAGCTAATATGCTTAGGCAGCAATAGCAGAAAGTAAGGCTTGGCTATGTCAGTAATCAAACTAAACAAGCTAAAAATAAAGCTTCTCTAAAATGAAGTCCACACAGAGTCTGATAAATATGAGCCTGAAAACAAGTGGTATTTAATCATTACTGTCCTTTTTCTGCATTTGTGTGATTTGAGGGCTGAACTGAGAGAAAATTATTACATCTCTTTGTAAAGCCCTCATCCAGAAATATATTCTGTCCTTTCTTACTAAGCAGGTGAATATGAGAGGTTTTTTTCCCTGTTGTCTTGAAGAGTGTGTGTCTCTGCCCAAGAAGAGTCATGAAGGAGAAGAGAGGAAGCAGTAGACAGCAACCAAGTAAGTACTGGCTCAAAGATACTATGGAAAGAGCTGAAAGCCCAGTTTAGTCTGCAAGACTTCCGGAAGTAATTTGAAACCATGAAAATAAATTGGTTTGTATGAACTACTTTGGCAACTTTTTCCACTCTAAAAAAGATGGATGTGGACTCTGCCACAAATTGACTAACAAGAAAGTCTGCTGCACCCATGTTCATAGGTGGAAATTAGGAAAGTTTCTTTACCAAAAAAAAAAAAATTTAAAAATAATTGCTTCCATCACCTGCAGTGTTTATTCTTTGTCTTTTTGTCTTTAAAACCCCTTTATGTGATAATATGGAAGGTATTTGGAATAGCTCTACCTTCAGGTCACTGAACAAGTATAAAGTAAGAAAGTAACCAAGTGTATACAACCCAAAGTATTGCATCAGAGTACTATTTTCTAGAACTTGCACTGTTTAAACTTCTTCAGAAACTGGAAATTGAATGCAAATTTTACTAGCTGGAAGTTTCCACACTTAAAATTTTCATTTATGTTCTACATGGTAGTATCTAACAGCAAGATATAAAAGGTTAGCATTTGTAGAGGAAAAAAGTACAAAGTTAATATAAAAGTTAAGAAAAAAATTTAGCTGACTACAGGTTACATAGGCAGAATCTTTTAGTAAATAAGTTGTGATTTGTCAGTAGTCATAATGAACATGAAATGTATTAATCTTCTTTGACTAACCTGATCTCATTTTATGACCAAGTGGCCCACCTGGTGGATGCAGGAAAGCCTGTGGATTTTGTCTGTTTGGACTTCAGCAAGGCCTTTGACACTGTCTCCCACAGCACACTCCTGGACAAGCTGGCAGCCCATGGCTTGGACAGGAGCACTCTGTGCTGGGTTCAGAACTGGCTGGATGGCCGGGGCCAGAGGGTGGAGGTGAACGGTGCCACATCCAGCTGGGGCCAGTCAGCAGTGGTGTCCCTCAGGGGTCTGTGCTGGGGCCTGTATTGGTCAATATCTCTATTGATGACATGGATGAGGGTACTGTGTCCTTCATTAGTAAGTTTGCGGACAACGCTAAGCTGGGGTCATGTGTTGATCTGTTGGAGGGTAGAAGGGCTCTGCAGGGAGACCTGGAATGGTTGGGTGGGTGGGCAGAGTCCAATGGGATGGAGTTTAATAAATCCAAGTGCTGAGTCCTGCATTTTGGCCACAATAACCCCCTGCAGCGTTACAGGCTGGGGACGGTGTGGCTGGAAAGGGACCTGGGGGTACTGGTGACAACTGACTGGACATGAGCAGGCAGTGTGCCCTGGTGGCCAAGAAGGCCAAAGGCATCCTGGCCTGTGTCAGGAACAGTGTGGCCAGCAGGAGCAGGGAGGTCATTCTCCCCTGTACTCAGCTCTGGTGAGGCCACACCTCGAGTGCTGTGTCCAGTTCTGGGCCCCTCAGTTTGGGAAGGACCTTGAGATGCTAGAGCGCATCCAGAGGAGGCAACGAGGCTGGAGAGGGGCTTGGAACACAAACCCTATATGGAATGACTAAGGGAGCTGGAGGTGTTTAGCCTGGAGAAAAGGAGACTCAGAGGGGCCCTTATCACTCTCTAGAACTCCTTGAAGGGTGGCTGTAGTCAGGTGGGGTTGGTCTCTTTCTCCAGGGAACAACTGACAGAACCAGAGGACAGAGTCTCAAGCACCACCAAGGGAAATATAGGTTGGATATTAGGAAAAAGTTTTTCACAAAAAGAGTGATAAAGTTCTGGAATGGCCTTCCAGGGGCGTGGTGGAGTCACCAGTACTGGATGTGTTTAAAGAAAGACTGGATATGACACTTGATGCCATAGTTTAGTTGAGGTGTTAGAACATGGGTTGGACTCAATGATCTTTAAGGTCTCTTCCAACCTAGTGATTCTGTGATTCTGTGAATTCTTACATTTGAAGTTTTAACAATTAACAATTGAGAGTTAATGTAACTAAATATTGAAATAAATTTTGACTTTTCATTTGATAGTCCACAATGTGTTTCCTTTATTTTCAGCATGGTAGTTTACACACTTATTTAAAAGGATTAAAAAAAAATTGGTTAAATTCAAAGCAATGCTGTTATGGTTCTAAGAAGAACACGAATTCAGAACCATTAAAGATTTTGGAATGTATCAACCAAGAAACTCTTGAAGATTAGTACATTTTTGGTCTCACTCATTATTTGATTTGACGTAGGCATTATTGTCCTTAGATATGGCTATCCATCCCATTAATATTACTTTAAAAAAAAACTACAACATCAGAGCACCAGAGGAAGTCCAAAAATATTCTTAACATCACCTGACACTTTTTTCCCCTTTTTTTTCCTTTTTTTTTTTTTTCTTCTAGCTTTAAAACAGTGAAGAATAGCATCTGCAGTACTGGAATCAGAAAAGGATTAAAACAACAAAATTTCTGATGTGTGGAGTCGTATATTTATCTTGAATGATGATGATCTTGACTCTATTTAAAATGCCCAACGTGACTTTGGTAAATTGAAAAAACCAAAATCAGTGATCCTAACTGCAGGATAATAAATATGATGTAAATTTTTTAAGAGAAATTCATCCAGTAGAAAAGTATATTGATGCAGTGCCAGAATACCCACTAGCTCCCAACAAAGTGCCAGGAGTGGCTGTTCCCAGATTCAATGCAATCTGCGCAACAGTAGAGCACGGCTTGCTCTCTGCAGCACAGTGGTGGGCAAAAGCGCTGAAGGCAGAGACAAGCATGAGGGAATCTTATTGACTCCAAGGTGGTTTATTACCAAGGAGAGTCCAGGGATGAAAAACTACGAGCCCTGGTGTGCAGGGACTTTTATACAGGGGCAGATCTAGGGGAAGGTGCATTATTACTGACCCAAATAGTTCCGGTTCCTGGGGCTCAGTTGATGCATGTGGTAGTTTTCTGGTCCAGTAGTCCACGGAGTTAGACTTCTCATTTTTAGAGCTATGATCCCAGATCTGCAGAGTTCAGATGGTATCCTCTGGTATTGGCCACACATCCGTAAGTAACCCTACAACAGAGGTAGAAAAAGGGTTACTCGGGCTGGCTACTGAGAGACACATGGTCTCTCCTGTTTGTTGAGGTTAGCAAGGGTGACCTTGGTTGCAAGACTATCCAGGTGTTACTTGGAGGAAGGAAATGGAGAAGGTTACAAACTGTGAGCAAGGAGTATGTCATTCTCAGTCTTTTTAGGAGTCCTTGGTGAGTCCTGGTCTTGTCCTGGAATTGCTCTCTGGTTCTTCACTAGGTCCCCTGTTGGAGCTTCTGATGGTTCCGTAAGCTCCTGAAATGGCTGTAACTGAGGTTTGATATTCTTGGCTGGTATCCACTTCAGTCCCACACCTGTGGACACACAGGCAAATCCCCTTCCCCAAGTGACAAGGGGAAAGGCCCCTGAAACTTATAATTTACTTATTAAGTAAATTATATAGCTTATTGTTGGAGGCTTTTAAGTAACACTGCTTCAGCTCTCCTGACCACTCCTGCAACACAGGAGTTGTTGCATCTCATTGAGGGTCTTAGATTGGTCTTTTAGTTGCAAAGTCTGAGTTGTAATTATCTGCTATGTGATTTTGTATCCAAGGTATTTCCAAGGAGGAAGCTGTTGAATCTTTCCCTTGGTTACAGTGAATCCAGCATTCTGCTCTGCTGATATGACATCTTGGGAAGTTTCCTGGAGGGCTGGATGGTTTTCAACTGCTATCAGGATATCATCCATATAGTGAAAAATAATGGGAGTGTGGATGTTTCTCCCAACTGCGAGACAAAATTTTAGCCATGTACGACTGACATATTCTGGGAGAAATTTTCATTCCTTGTGGCAGCACAACCAGTGATATCTTTTTAAGGGTGCTTTCTGATTGATAGAAGGAACTGAGAAAGCAAGTTGTGGTGCATCATCTGGGTGCAAATGAATATTTTAAAAACAGTCCTTTAAATCAGTAATAATTAAGTTCCAGTTCTTGGGAATCGCAGTTGGCAAGGGTAAACCAGGCTGTAGAGGTTCCATTTGCTCAGTAATAGTATTAACCTCCTCAGGTCTTGGAGGAGGTGCTATTTCTCACTATGCAGTTTTTTAATCACAAATATGGGGATATTCCAGGGGCTGGTAGTTGGAACAAGATGACCTTTGTCTAACTGTTGTTTAACTAGTTGTTCAAGCACAACCACTTTCTCAGATGACAAGGGCCACTGATCAACCCAGATGGGCCACTTTGATGTCCAAGTTAATTTTAGGGTGTCAGGCTCATCAGCAGCCCATGTTAAAAATTTGTTTCCAGCCTTACTCCCCACTGTAAGGCGAAGTCCTTTCCCCACAAAACTGTATTATCCTGAACCAGAAATGGCTTGGTAGTGGTAAACACATCCATCAGGGCCCTTAAAACTGATAGAATGTAGGCTACAAAAGCTGGCCCAGTAATACCTGACAAAGTGTCTAATGATGGAGTTGTGGTTCACTCTGGTGGTCAATGGCGTTTGGAGATTAGTGTTATGTTGGCTCTGGTGTCAATGAGTCTCTTGAGGACAATGGTTTTCCCCATGTGTTTTGCAACACAGCTGATCTCTGGGTGTCCATGACTGATCCTCCTAGTCCAAGTGGTGAAGGAGGTACTACAGTGTGCTTCAGGTAAGAGAAAAGTTTGTGCAATTATTATTCCATGAGGAATGGAACATGGGGGATCAGGACACCTGGCAAGGACTGTGATTTCTTGGCTTGCGGTGACTGTTAGAACAGAAGGTGTCACATAAAATCCTTCTGAGCGGGTCCTACTGATGATTCCTGTGATTAAGAACTTACATGGCTGTTGTTCTGGGCCTAACTGTCCTGTCGAAATAGTATGATGCACAATATCCGCTGTAAGTACTGGCTGTGCAGTCAGCAGCTCCGGTCTGGTGCCTGGAGGCACTGCAGCTGGGAGGTTGGTGATTATGCACCGTAGCTGTTGATTTGTGGGCAGCTGGTGGTCTCAGGCGTGCTTGACAGGGATGTTTGTGTCATCACACGCTGCTGTCCTGTGCTCTGCTGGCAGTTTCGTGCCTGGTGACAACAGCATCCATGTACTTGGCGAGAGTTTTTGTGCCTTGACAATGCTCCTTACACCCACAATGCTTTTGTGACGACTTTGTTTTTGGTTTATTACAGCTCTTTCATGAAACATCCTTACTTGACACAATTTTGGCAAGGCCTTAGTTTTTGTCATTGCTGGTTTTTAATGGTCTCCTTAAAGGCTGTGAGAGCCTCTACTAATACTTGCATTTGGAGCATAGCAGTTTATTCTTGCTGTTTCCTGTTGTCCTCCTGAGCAGATGTTTGTGCGTTAGCAAGGACTTGTGCCTGGAGCACAGCAGAGTGCTCCGGAGTTGCTGTGCGGCTGCATGCCCCAATCATTTGAGCAATGGTGGGCTCGGGGTCAGAGGGCAATGCATGCAGTGCCTTCCTACATTCAGAGTTAGCATTTGAGACCACCAACCATTTTCTTATCTCATTGCTGCTTCCAGTAAATTGTCCTTATCTCAGCCTTTTGCGTCTCCAGTTCTTCTCTCCAGCACACCCTAAGGAAGGGCGAAGGGAAAGCAGGGGAGTGAGCGAGTGGCACATGGTTTCAGTAGTAGCCCTAAATTGGAGAATACCATTCCTAAACCAAGCACTACTCTGAATAAAAGACATTGAACAAAATGAAAAGCAAATAGGAACAGTAGAGCAGAAGCAAAAAAAAAACAAAAAACAAACAAACAACAACCCAAACAAACAAAAAACCCAAAAAAAACCACCACCAAAATAAAAAAAAAAACAAAAACAAAACACAAAAACCCAAAAGAAGCAGGAAAATAATAGGTGTGTAAGGACAAAAAAATGACATAACTGAGAAAAGGATGATTATAATTAGTCAAAGCAAGACTCCCTGAAATACGCTGATATGTTTATTTTCTCAGATTAAGTATGGAGGCAAGTTTTTGCAAGAATTGGATTTCTAGAGTCCTGTTTTCTGACTCACAGTCTAGGTGCTGATAGCAGTCCTGTTGGAAGATGGAACATCAATCTGCTATTCCTTCACAAAAACACTAATTGTAGGGAGAGGTTGCCATTGCAGCAAGTAGCTTTATTCCCCTTTGGGCAGAGTAGATGCCAAAAAGAAAAAGCATTCAATTTTTTTTTCAGTATCCCTGTTGTCCTGAGTAGAAATGCTTCCATCTTGCCTGGTTAATTTTTTTAGCTCTTCTATTTGTAACTCATAGTAATTTTTAATATTTTTCTGGCCCTTTTTTCCCCCTTTTTTGTCATCTGAAGCTTGATGAAGTATAGTCAAGTCATTTATATCTGATACATGTACAAAAAAATATGTTCACTGATAGAAAAAAATCCACACTTAGGAAAAAATTCAAAAGGTTTGATCTTGCACAGTCACACAAGCGTACACCCTCTTAGCACCCTCTCCTGAGCTGTGAGAAGCTGGAATAATTTTTTTTCATTGGGCTCTAGCAACAACCCTTGGACTGCTTAACTGAGTTTTCAAGCTAAAAAGATGTGGGACAATATAACCATGACCATCACAGAAGAATATAAAGCTACAAAAACATCAGAAACAAGTTGCACTTTGCACGTAAGACCATTGTGGGAAAGGAGAGACTCAACTTCTTACTTTTTATCTATGAGAAAAAATGTTGGTAGCTATTTAGAAAGAGAAAAACATTATATTCCATATAAAATAAAAAGCAGCCATAGTGCAAGCTCTAGTTAAAATGGGAGTGAAATGACTGTTAGAATATTAATTACTGGAAAAGCATCTGAACTATGCAAGAAATTATGGTAATAATTTCATTTTCAGAAATTTTTGTGAAGTAAAGAGATAAAATAAAGGCATTTTTCTAATAAATAGACATATATTTGTACTCTCTACCAAAGACCTATTCTGTATTTATTTAACTAAAAATATAAGTCATTTGACAGTCGTGGATAATCAAAAAACACAAAATATTGGCCACATTTCAGAACAGAATTGACCAATTTTGGAAGATGGTCAGCATTAAAATAGTGCTTTTCATTGTTGTTTTTTCAAAGAACAGCTATAAAACAAATGTTTGTCACACTGTTCATTGTTATTTTTAAAACTGGCATGTTATTTATTATAGTTTTGTGTATTATTTGTATCTTTCTCTAAGTCTGAGTGCAAAGTGACACTCAGATGTAACATTTTGTACTTTCACAAGCCCAAGCACACATTGATAATATTTACTTAGAGGGAAGCTGGCAGATCCCCTCCCACCAAAAGCCTCCCTTACTCCATCCAATTGTCTTTTCTATGGTCCTTTATCTCCCCAAGCTCTTGAAAACTCTGAACACTCTGATTTTTTGGAAAGTGAGGATTTTGAGGAGCATGAGGATTTACTCAACCCATAGCAAGTGAACAGGACATAGTTCACATCCCAACATACCCTACTTCTAAATCCTCTGTCAGAACAAGTTCACCAGGTTCTGCAGGGCAGAGGAGCATGTAGTGAAATATGACTGGGTGATTGGATGGGTGGGAGTAGGAACAGACAGACACTGAGGGACAGGGATGGGGGGCACAAAGAAGATTAGATTTTACATTAACTTTTTACTTGCTAAGAGTTTGTGATAAATTCCCTAGTAAGTATAATCATATGACTGACACTGTAGGGTCTTCCTTAAGAAAAGGATTATGAAGAATCTTATTAATGAGAACAGGAAAAAATTACCATTTTTATATTACTTGATACCAGGTAATTTACTTCATATTTTATTGGGCAGCCAATAAAAAACATTAGGCAGATGGCTCACGGTACCCAGAGGGAAAGCTGTCAATCTTTTATATCTGCATGGTTTTCTGAACAGGACTAAAACTTCAGATAAGCAAAATTATTTTACAAGGAAATAGAACCCTTAAAGCTGTGATTCTCAGATTGCTTTATTTAAACAGGCTGTTGGAAATTCTCCATTTTTGGACAGACTATTTCACTGAACATTTAATTGTTTTGTTGCCAAATACTAGTATTCATATACATTTCCATATATATTAAAATTGCAGAGTTTTATACTTCTTTAAATTATCTTACTACCATGCAGGTTTTTTTGCATCTCTTCATCCATTTTTCATTTCTTCTGTTATTTCCTGCTAAATAATTGCTGAAATGCTCGGGCTAATTTATAAATAAATGTTCTTAGAGAAACATGACACATACTCCTTGATACTGGTCATAAATTTAAAATGTAAGGTAATACATTTCCAGGTTTTATTGTCTACTTCTCAGTAATGCGTGACCTGAGTTTAATTATTTGTTTACTTCACATATGACTGAATAGGTAAATGAGATATGTCCAGGAGAGCAAAATGATTCTATTATTTTGATTTCAATGCCACTACTGCTTTTTATTACTTTAGGTGTTTTTGAGTGCTAAGTCCCATTTTAGAGTGCAAGTGCATATTGCTTAGCTTGATTAAGAATTGCTTAGACAAGGAGGTTACAGACTGTATTAGCTAGTACTCCTCACCCAGTGTTTTCCCTACCAATGTGTCTAGACTGTTTCTTTGGAAAGACATATTTCTGGCTTTTAATTTTTTTCTACAGAATACAAAACTTCTGTTGGAACAGTAAGGAGAATTACGTCATTTTGTTTCTGGAGGCTCCTTATAATTACATGGTATTATGTTTTAAAAAGCAGCTGTCATTCAGACAAGGAAGTGTGATTGTGCTCTTACCTTCTGCAAAATTTTCAGAGGTTGTATTTCTAGTTCATGGAAACCTTAATCAAGTAAAAAACAGATGTGATTTGATCCTATTATTTATTTCAACTTTTTTAAAAGATTACCAAAGATAGAATTGCATAATGCCATTTTGCAATTGGTTAACGTAAGCACAGAGATGATGCATTTTAAATATTTGCACTTAGGGAGGCTAATATATTAGCACTGTTAGATGATAGTGATCTTTAATGTTCTCATACAGCAGTAGTAAATTAACAGGCTAGCCTTAATTAACCAGGTGTACATAGGAAAGTGAAGATAGATAGATCAATCCATGGGTAATGGGTATAGAGTGCTATAAAATCAGATGTAGTATGAAACAATATAATTTTCAGAAAATAGTGCTATGGAATTTCTGACTTCTTGCTTCTGTTCATCTGTTACTTAGCATTTTGCCATGTCATCCTTTGATGAGAGTGGCTGTAATGAGAAAATTATATGAGATGGTGTGTTCTTTCTTTATCATAATTATGTTGAAAAACAGCAAATGAATTTTTAGCATCTGAGATTTCTCAGCTTCCCTCATCATTGTATATGACCATGCTAATTTAATTACCTGTTGGCTATCTTTACATCCAAATCAACTGAAGTACTGAAAATCCTAAATCTTAATTTTAGGATTTCCTCTGCAGGTTTTATCTAGTCTCTAGACATATGCATTAGAATATATTTTTAGAATATTTAAGATTGCTGTTTCCTCCCTAGGATGCCTACTTTATTTAGTAAATAGGTAGATATTTGACTATTTTTTCAGCATTAAATTCCCTGTTACTCCTAACTCACTCTCAGTTTTTTCTCTTATTCTTTGCCACTGGCCAGTCCTGTTGCAGTTTCTATTCTGATGGAATAACCAGCTGCTTATTCCATCACCCTTCTTCCACATAAACCATATTGACAATGACCAGCATTTCCTATCAATCTGTCAAGTAGATATTCCAAGCTGCATTTTTCATTTTCTTGTTGCAGTCTGTCTTCTCAATTGCTCCCCAGAGTCTGAGCATTTTTCTTTCTCCATATGAATCAGGATATTGCCTTACCACACTGCACTAAAAACCAAAATTCTGGATTAGTTGAAGCTCATTATCATGAGTTTAAATCCTGAAGAGAGTCAAAGTATGTTAATGCAGTACTGCACTGAATCAACATTAATGCATGTTCTGTGGCCAGAACTGCAGAATCGTGGCTGTACAAATCATGTGCAATCTCTGGGAGACCATAAATGAATGGCAAGTCATGGTCAGGTAAAGCAGGCTTACTGCACTTGGCATGTTTACAGGAAGTATGGCTGCATCCTAAGTCTAGTGAGTGTGTGTGAACCAGTCTTTTTAAGGAGCTTATATTATAGCTATGTTTGATAATTTTTACTTTCTTTTTTTTTCTTTTTTTTTAGCAGAAACAGCAAAAAGATATCTAATACCACAACAAGGACATTGCAACATCTTACTCTTTTTCTAAGTTATATGTTAACTAAGATATTATGTAACATTAAAGTATTTATTCACTTTTGATTTCAGAGACAAATTCTTCAGTAATGGTTCAGTCTTGATTTATATTTACAAATTCATGTAGATATCTTCACTAGGAGTTTGAAAAATATCACATACTCTAACCAACTGCAAATGGTCAAGAGGATAGCTGAGCCAATCTTTGCAGCTTCTAGTTTGTTATCAGAAGAACCAGTCCCATTTCTTTCATTCCCCTATCCTCACCATGCAGTGCCACTTCCTAGCTTGTACTGCCTGTGATATTCATCTCCTGTAATCATTTGGTAGGTTAGAAAAACTTATTCATCAAAAAAAAATCACCCCTCTTTTTAGGATGGACACAATATAATGAAATCTTATGTTGATTCATTCAGGAACTTCATCAGCATTTATATGGACAAATTTATGTATATGTAGGCATAGTCAGACTATGATCAAACACAGTGCCATAACTGATTGTAGGCCACCTAGAGCCAGATAGAAAGTATCTTTTGATGGAATCACTTGCTGCATCTGCAGAACTGGTTTATGATAAAATAATCCCTTAAAATCATCAATCATTACAGTTCTGAAAGCAACAGCTTTCTTTAAGCAGATGAGGACTCAGAAATTCCCCAGAAAGGGAAGTTCCCCTAAGGAACTTCAGGATTTCTTCTTGATACAAAGATACAAAGATGAAAGAGATTTGCCATATTGGAACTTCTCTGATTTATAAAGAGAAATTCATAGAATTTTAACTCAAACAGTGTGAGAGTCTGTCCAAATTTTCCCTCATCTACCTCACGATTGTCATTGGGGGACCACTGAAGAGAAGACGCCCCCTGTCTAGAATCTCTGGCTCTGAAGGAGAAAGTCACACGCCAAAGGCCCTGAGACCTGAAAGCACAGTGTTAAGCTATTTGTTTTTGCAGGTCTTGTTTGCTGTATATGCTAAGAAGGGGGCACTGTGCCCCATTTGCAACAATAGCCTTGGAAGCTCTCCCAACTCTCAGCCTGGCTGGACTTCTCCTGAGTTTCGGGTGGTCTCCCACAGAAGACCCTCACTGTTTTACAACCACCGTGACAGACAGACTGAGATGTAAGAAGCCTCTCCATCAAGGACTGAGACATGAAACCCCCATGTGAAAAGGCCCCTCTCCTCCTTCCAAGGACTGGGACTGAAACCCCCAGCCCGGGGGAGGTGTGTGGGGGAGGCAGTCTGACCAAAGCGAGATGTTTGCCTGCAGGTTGTGACCACTGGAGCAAGAAAACAATGGCTCTCATTTACTGCTGAGAACATGGACTACCTGTTACATCTATTCCCTATTGTATCTGTTTCCCCCCCTCTCACAATTTTCAATAATAAAAACGTCTGAGTTAGCTAAAGATTTTGAGATCTCCCCAGCGTAACAGGTGAATCCTCGACTGGACTGGACCAAAGGATTTTGTCTCTACGTTGGTAGCTATATCCCCCTCTCTTTTCTCTCCCTTTCTCTATCTTTTTCTCTCCCTTAATCCCTCCATTGCATTTTGCTGTGGTCATTCAATAAAGGTGCATTTGTTTTGATTATTACTGCAAACCCCCTTGTACCATGTCAGTTCTTTTGCACCCTGAGATCACCTCCTACGAACCATCACAACATCCGTTCACTAGGATGGATCATGACAAACAGTGACAAGGAAAATGGCTTTGTAATGGATTTCCTTTTACTAAGGGATCTTGTTCAAACCTTCAAAGACAAACAGCTGTGACCCAATCTTACAACAGGAGGAGGATTTTTATTCGGTGTTTTTCAAGATGAGTGATGGTTTCACTAATATCTCTTGGACTGATAATCTAGACAGACATCTAGGATTTGAGATTTTTTTTGAAAGAAAAGGTTTTGCTGAACGTGTCATCTCAGCAGTTTGTATAAGTGTGCTAGCTGAAGAACAAACAAAGGTAAAGATAATTCCCTTTCTACTCTAAAAATAACAAAAGAATTCTATTCATATACAAAATCTAGTTTTCTGAAAAAACAAGTCTCAACTTTTAGACTTCCTGAATTTGCAAAATCTGCATATTCTGTTGTGTAATACCTTTAACTCCTAGATAAGAATAAGAGGTCAGATGTTTATTTCTGAAAGAATATCTCGGTTCCTTGTCATCATGGTACACCTATTAGGGTCAGAAGTATACAGGTCTCTCTGTGCCAGGGAGAACTTTTTTATTGCCTAATAAAACTAGATTAGGCAAGAGAAATTCTTGTCATGCAATGTCTATTACAAAGGTATTCATAATAGATAACACTTCCTGATATAATTACATAAGCATTGCTCTTATCATATAGTCATATTCAGTATTGAAAAGCCAATGGACACAAATAACATGATAAAAGGGTTAACATACCCAGTATTAAGTAACTGAATTTGCATTCAAGGTCTATCAAGCTTACCTTTGAACCAACTTAAAAAAGAGCAAATGGCAAAAGAGAGAGACTAGAAAATCACCTACGCAGCAGCAAATAATTCTGCCTTTGTAAGAAATCCAGTGCAGCTCCTCCTGCCCATCGTGGGAAGGTTTATAGAGGACATTAGTGGGCTTTTGTAAGGATTGACAGTGGTAACAGGGAAAAAAACCCCACGTATTTTATTGTAATTTGAGTTTTTAGGAAGGAGAAGTGTTTGCCATAGACTGAGCAGCAGCTGCCCTGCTTGGCTATGTGTCAAGAAAGTGTCTGGCAGTTCAGTTAGGCACAGCATGAGTGAGCTAAGTGGCAGATGGAGATCAAAACAGTGATGGTTGGAGTTAATGCTCTTTATCTCTTCTGTGGAAATCCCCAACTCCAAATATAAAAGGACTTAAAGTATGAAAAAGATTTAAAAGAGGTTTAAAAGGTTGAAGGATTAAGAGATTTTTTTGCCAGAGGACTGGATTATTAAGGAGGGTTTAGAATAATTTAAAAGCCTGGCTTTTTAAATTATTCTAGGGCAAAGCCTACAGAGGGTCCCTACCTTACCATGTGATTGTTACAGGAGAAAGTCCAGACACCAAGTCCACCTCTGGAATCTACTGACCCTGACCAGGCTCACCCAGGGCATGCACACACTGCTTGTGAACCAAGGTCTCCATTTCACCACAGCCCTGGACCCTCAGCTGTCCTGCCATATGCTGGTCTCCAGCCTTGTCTGGCCCGCCTAGCTGGGCAGACCTCAAACCCACTTGGTAGCTAGTTTTCCGCCTGAATGTAGCTCTCAGATGTCCATCGCCATTGTCTTTATTCCTGTCTGCTGCATGGATTTCAGATTGAAGATGAAACTTGGTCTGTTGTCCTACCTGTAGTCTCATCTCCTTTTGCTCTTGCCTGGACCTGGTTAATCTCTTGCCTGGGACTACCAATAGATCCTACTACCAACACCTGGCTCACTCTGATATGACTATACCTGTGGGACCATGCCCTGGAGTTGCTCTTCACTCCTGGAACACCTAGTTGGAGGGAAAAGCAGGACTGTGGTGCTCTCTGACAGGGGAAATGCAAAAAACAAACTAATACCTAGTACCTTAAAAACCTTCTGACACTTGCTTTCTTCAGCATTTGTTGACACATTAAATGGAATTGGAATGGCTTTACTCCAAGGTTAATATTCATGGATATTTACTTGTATATTCAGTGAATATCCCCAGTCTGTTGGAGTTCCTGGTGACTAGAAAATAGGAAGTATAATCATTTTGGAAAATATGAAAATAAGGAAGACGCAGTGAACTACAGACCGGTCAGTGTCATCTCATGGTCTCAGCAAGTCCATGGAGCAGATCCTTGTAGAAACCATGCTAGGCCATGTGGAGGACAGGGAGGTGATTTGTGACAGCCAGCATGGCTTCACTAAGGGCAAATTGTGCCTGTTTGGAGGCCTTCTATGAAGGATTAAAGCATTAGTGGATGAGGGCTGAACAACTGACATCATATACCTGGACTTGTGCAAAGCATTGGACAGTGTCCTGCCCACCACCCTTGTCTCAGGACTGGAGACACATGGACTTGGTGGATGAATCACTCAGTGGGTGAAGGAATTGGCTGGATGGCTGTGCTCAAAGAGTTGTGGTCAACTGCTCAATGTCCATGTAGAGACCAGCGATGACACCACCAATCTGTGTGGTTCAGTCAACATGCTGGAGGGCAGGGATGCCTTCCACAGCAACCTAGACAGGCTTGAGAGGTGTGCCTGTGTAAACCTCTGGAAGTTCAATAAGGTCAAGTGTGAGGTCCTGCACTTGGATGAGGGGAATTCTTGAACACAAATACTGTCTGGGCAGAAACAGATTGGGAGTAGCCCTGAAGAGAATGACTTGAAGGTGTTGGTGGACAAGAAGTTGCGTTGTTCTTTATGTACTATGTATGGATGTATTTGAAAAGTACTATTGACAGCCATAGTACTTTTCAAATATTATTTTAAACAAAGAATCATGTTACAGATATATTTCCAGAAGAGAAAAAAAATCTGTTTTAAAGATGTCTCAAATTAAAAGGCAGCAATACAGCACAAACCCAAACCCATTTACAGTTACACTACAAATCCATAAGCAGGAGCAACCATGGAGATAGTAATTTAAACTGCTAAAGACTTTCTTTCTTTTGAGGAATTTCTACAGAACAAATCTTGCATCAGAACAGAAGTCAGCATATGTTGGACTGACTGTCTTTACTCACATTTTTTTCTTTTGCTTTACTTGTTGAAATGTCCTTAATATCATGAGTACTTTTCACTACTTTAAGGAATTGTAGAGAAAGGAAGAAACGATTCTAATATGACTGCATTTGAAGAGTAAACTGTTATGTTTATTCCATTAAGAGTTCACATGGATCAGCTGAACGCATTTGGGAAAAAAAGTACATTAAGGACTACTAAATGCAGAAGGATTCAGTTACCAGGATGGTAACCAAAATACTGCAGATTGATATAAGTACATCTTTTTGCCTAGTCTTGTGTTTCTCCTTAGGTAGCTGTCACTGGCCAGAATCAGAAATTGGTTATGACTACAGATAACACTGTAATGTGACCCAGTCTCTGTGTTCTGTGGTACAGTGGTGCAGAGGCACATCAGCTGGCATAGATTTTCCTCTATGGGTTATAGGAGGGAACTGGAGTGAATCTTAAAAGAATACAACACAATTTTCTTATTTTGATAATTCATTATCTTAAAAGAGCACAGAAGGATAGTTCCATCACCACCCATGAAACTTGCAGTATTAGAACTGCAATAGATTTTTTATCTAAATCGCAACTGGTGTCAAGACATTCAGAGAAAGCTTAAAAATATCAATCTTAGAGAAAGTACTTATAACACATCACTTTGATTTAAAGGGTATAGGGCACTCCTTTTAAAGTCTAACAAAACTGATGTCCCAAAAAGCTACATAGCAGCTCACATGGTCAGCTCAACAGGCAAAGACATTTGCACCTCTGAGCTTTGTGCAAATAGCTGTGATAATAGCAAGATGTGGTTTCCCAATCCTTTCTTCTCTTCCAAGAAACCTCCTTTCTTCTGCTGATATACATGAAGAAAACAGCTAGTTTTGTTGGCTATGTATTTTGAAGTGATACATTTATTCAAAGCTACGAGACTAGCTAGCTTTTCTTGATTTGATATAAAAGCACTAGTCACCTTTGATATCCAAGCTTCACTTTCTATTGCATCTTCTGTTCAAGATTCCTATTTTGCTAGCTAAGGCAATAAATAATAGTTTTTTAAAAGGTGCTAAAGGGCTGTCTAACTGATCAAGCACATAAACCAGGCTTGTATCTCTATCACAGTGATTACACATAGCCCATGCTAAGCTGAAGTCTGTGCTGAGGTTCTGAATAAAAAAAGCATTATCCATAGAGTGGCTTAACAAAGCACTTCAGACGTGGTGCTTTCCAAGGTGAAGTGGGCATACCTTGACATTACTTGTGGCACATCTCTCCAGTCTTCCTGCTCCAATGCATAGTTTTCAAGTTGAACTAAATCTGGATTAGCTCTGGAAAATGAAGAAATATGGATAGAAAAGATATTGTTTGGGATGCTTCTCTATTTCCTTAGACTTTACTTCTAAAGCACTACAGATAGCTATAAAACTCTGACCTCACACTGAATAAACAATTCTGGCAAAGTTATAATTTTGAGTGAGCTGACTGTAATGTCTTGTGTGAAATATCGTCCTGATACTACCTGACAGAGAAAAGGGATAAATTTTTCAGAACATTTATTATTTGAACATAGTCTGAAAGAATATTTCAACACAATGTCCAATTTTTTTCAAAAAAAAAAAAAAGCTTTAGACTCAATTTAAAAAGGAATTATGTAGGTACAAAGTCATAATGGGAATTAATTTGTTACTATCATGGTTTTAATGCATTTTCCTAATATTTCTATTTCACTTATATGATTTCAAGATAAAACCATAGCAAAGTTTTAATGTCCTTCCTGCTACTATCATATTTGTAGAGAAGCAGTATATATAAATAGAGGAGAAAAGCAACATATATTTGTATTTTAATAGCTATCAGTAAAGTCAAGACTGGACTTGTATCATGAACCCCTGCAGCAAACAGCTTTGCTGTTCAAAGCAAGCTCCATCTCACTTAATTTGGGGATCTCTGATTCTGAAACCAGGGACTCAAATCATTACTCCAGCATAAATACATACCAGCATAAATTTGTGAGGGCCTTTTCCTTTATAATACAGTATTTATGATGGCTCAGATTATATCAGAGAAGTAATTTCATGTTTACTACAGGAGTGGAGAGCTTGCATGAATCAGTGATCTTTGGTGCAAAGTAAACTCACTTTTACGTTCCAAAGTAGCGATCAGTTATCTTTCTAAATTCAGGAAGCAATAGATCTGTGATACAATTAAGATGAAATTAATGAACATCTTGGAATTTTTTCTTTTATTGTTATTTTATTTAAATGTCGATTCAAATATATATCCTCAATCTGGCCACTCTGGGGTTACTTCTGGAAAATGAAGAAATGTGGGCATCTGTTTATAATCAAACATACAAGTTTGTAACTATGATCACATCATCCTCAGAGAGACACAGAACTGAAAAATGAGGGAAAGTAGCTTCCAGTTACCTCTCTGCTCCCCAAGACTAACATCACCAGAAGTTAAAGCAGTAATAAACACAGACACACACGCCCCGGTAACAGCTGTGGACAGTGTGTTGCTCATCGTACAGCTCGCCGCTCGAAAGCAACTCCACGCTCCGTTAAGGAAACACAAAAACCTTTTTCTCCTATTCGTTTTGTGAACGAAAACTCTCTCTACTGGGAAAATGTCCTCCGGGCTGTGCCCGTAGGCCGGGGCAGAGCCGGGTCAGCGCGGCGGGGGATGCTCGGCGCGGCCGGCCGGCGGGGTCAGGGCCGGGGGCGGGCGGGCAGGTGGCGGCGGGCGGGCCGAGCGCGGCGCCGCCCCCGGGCCCCATTGGCGCGGGCGGTGGGGGCCGCGCCGCGCCGCCCCCGCTCACAAGTGCGAGCTCCCGGCGGTGGCGGTGCTGTGCGGTGCGGTGGGCATGCAGAGCTGCGGGCGCTGGTGGGGGCGGCTGGCGGCCCGCGGGGCGCCGCACCTGTGGGCGGCGGCGGCGGCGGCGGCGGGGCAGCGGCGCTGGGGCGGCGGGGAGGCGGCGCGGTGCATCGAGCAGCTCCTGCCGCGGCACGATGACTTCTCCCGGCGGCACATCGGGCCCCGGGAGCAGGAGAAGCGGGAGATGCTGCGAACCGTCGGGGTGCAGGTAGGCGCCGTGCGGGGCGGGAGCTGCGCGGCCGGACCCTCCCGGTGCGGGCTGTGCCGCCCCGCGGGAGCTAACCACGGCGTGCGGGCGCTTCTTGCAGAGCGTCGAGGAGCTGATGGACAAAACCATCCCGGCCAGCATCCGCCTCCGGAGGCCGCTGAGGATGGACGACCACGTCTGTAAGTGACCGCATGGCCCGGGGTGCTCCCGGACTCCTCTCCCGCGGCCCCTTCCGGCCGCCAGCGCCCGCGGGAGCCGGGGGCACTCGGGGTGTGCGCCCCGGCTCCCCATGTCCTCCTGACCCTTGTAGCGGTCTGGTCTTACCGCCCGAGTAGAAGTGCAGGGTAAGGCTTGAAAACAGCACAATCACCGACACTTCATTCATCTCCGAACAACTCTGTAGATTAATGTGGCTGCTGCGTTTATAGCTGTCCTCTCGGTAGGAAAATATGTGTAGCAGACAGGGGCTGCTCGAAAACTCGCTTTGGAGGTCAAGTGCGCCATTGACTTTACTTTGTCCCAAGAGCCTAATGTGTAGGGAAAAGTATTACTAAAAATCGTCCCCTTAATGTGGACTGAGCCACTGTCTTTTTGTGGTTCTCGTGTAACTGCAGGATTTCTTTGTTATTCCTCCTCCCCGACACCCCCCCCCCCCCCCCATAATAACCTGCATATCTTAATAACATGAAAAGTCTTTGTCTCCGCAGTATGGATACACAGTAGACTAATGGCCAGAATTTAAAATCTGTCTAATTGAATGTTATGGGTAAACTGGAGGAATATTAAACATCTGAGTCAGCTATTGTGCCACTACAGTAATTCAGCAAATTGCTATAGAAAACTTGATGTGATTTCATGAAGCTTCGGATATTAACATTTTTAAGAGTTAGCAAGCACAGTACAAAATTTTTATCTGCATAACTGCACTTTTGCACAAAATCTGTGACAATGATGCTGGAAGTCCTGTAAGTGAAAGAAACACTTTAAAATCCCCAATGCTAAACAATTACACTAAAACTAACAAAGCTCAATGGCCATTCAGATATGGGATCCAGTTACATCAGTATTAACTTCATTTTTGTGTCACAATCCTTTGCCTGATTTGTAGAAAACTTGCTGGCATTTTCTCATTGCTCATCAGTGTGCTGTAATTTGAGTGTAAACTTCAGGCCTGCCGCTCCGGTGAGGTTCCTGGCCAGTTCAATCTGGTTACTCTGAGATGACATCACGCATAAGAGGCAGCACCACAATGAGCAGCCAGGAAAACTAGACCCTGAAAAGACAGAGTCTAGCCAGGAGGGATTCAACAGGGAATGATAGTTTCTACCTCTAAAAAGTTTTATTAGTACAATGGTGTTTTAGTCTTTTGGAACTTTCTGTCTTATTAAAAGGGTGAGAGGCTAGGTAGAGAAGCAGAATTTCAGCCTTCTTGTGTCTGTATAACTGCTGAAAGTAGTGCTTGGCATTTTCCTCATGGCTAATGTGTTTTAATCAAGGTATTCCCTGAATAAGAAGTGATTTTCACTGACCTCAAAGACAAAAACTTTTTACGTAACTATATTTTTAGGTTAGTAGAGGGAGTGAAATGCAGTTTGTCACTAATAATTATGCCTTAGAAGCCCTTCGAATTTTTTTAATAATTAATTTTTATTGTTAATTAATATGATACTCTTACAAAATTTTTACAGGGTAGTGGGCACTAAAAAACTAAACTGGTGGCATCAGCCTAAGTCACAATCTTGATGCAGTGCTCAAATACTGATTCTTAGTAATTTTGAGTGTATGTCTCCTACACAGTGGTGCATTAGTTGATGTCCTGTTGTAGGCAAGTTCTCACTGTGTCACAGGACCTCATTAGTTAACAGTGTATTTAGTTCACTGGCATTTTGCTCCACTTGCTATGCTGTTCTTGTTCCCTTAGAGTAAACTTTGAAAGAATGTGACTGTGATGCAGAGTCTCACATTGCACAGCATGCTACAGTGAGTTTTCAAAAGAGATGCTTGCATGAGGTACAGAAAACCTTTTTTCTGTACATGACTGTGTTTTTCTTCTGCAGCCAGTGTGCTGGCTGCCTTTTATAGCTTAATGTGAAGTTGTTTGTCACTAGTTTTTTGCTGAACTGGTAGCAGAAAATTTCACAGCTTTTAAAAGAAAAGTTTAAAGCCTCAGCTTAAAGTTGTGCAACATCACATTGAACACATGCACATCTTGTACCCATCACGTTGTAATCTGAGTGAAGTTTGCCTTAATATACTGTTAGAACACTTTCCAATCACCAGGATGGTATTTATTATGTAAGCATGGGGCATTATTTCTCTATCATATACCTTTTACTAAAGGGAATTAGCAAAATTGGGCAGTGTCATGAAAACTGTATTATATTTTAACTTAAACATTTGTTTTTATTTGCATGAATGCTCTCACACATGGAAAGAGAGAACAAAACAAGGCAATGCAAAACACGTTATTCAATGAGCTTCAGCATTTATAAAATTTATATTACAAATACAGCAATTTCCACTTGTCTTTATAATTCAAAAATGTAATCATAGTGACTCCACAAATTGGAGTGCAGCTGAACAAATGAGCTTTGCTAGAGCTACTCCTTTATAGTAACAAACACAGCTGAGCTTACATTGAAGTCTCATTGAAGTCAATCCTTACAGATAGAATTAGACACGTAGTTCAAGAAAACCACACACTCACAATAAGAAGCATGGCTGTGTATCATGTGTCTCTGCAATTACATTTGGGTGTTTTGGAAAGCTTTCATAGCTGTAGACCTCATCTCAGGTGTGTACATTTGATGTGTACATTTGATATATAATCTTCAAGTTTTGATTCAGTGTGCGTCTCTAGAAAAGATCACATCACAGATCCTTCTATTGATAATCTCACAAGTTGTCCAAAATAAGGAAAATGAATCAAATGTGTGTATGCAACAAGAGTAAAGAAAAGAAAAGAGAGGCTCCTGTGGATGGAGCTTGTGTTAAAGAGCTTGTTTATATGGCATTGCATATTCCACTGATGATAAATAAAACCTCCGATTACAGTAGAAGCACACTCTTTTTGTGTTGTCTCTCCTAGACATTTTAGCACAGACCTACTCTTCAGTGGAAGAATGAAGCTTCATTACTTCTCTGAAGGACATAACATACATATAGAGAGAAAGTCTTTAACCTTATTTACCTGGACATTTCCTGGGGGCAGGTCGGCTGGAAAGCTCTGCAGAGGGATCTGGACAGGCTGGACCATGGGCCCAGGCCAGTGGTGTGAGGCTCAACAAGGCCCAGTGCTGGGTCCTGCCCTTGGGTCACAGCAAGCCCAGGCAGTGCCACAGGCTGGGGCAGAGTGGCTGCAAAGCTGCCACAGGAAAAGGCCCTGGGGGTGCTGGTGACAGCAGCTGAACATGAGCCAGCAGTGCCCAGGTGGCCAAGAAGGCCAATGGCATCCTGGCCTGTGCCAGCAATGGTGTGGCCAGCAGGAGCAGGGCAGGGATTGACCCCCTGTTCTTGGCACTTAAGTTGTGAGGCCAGAATTTGAATCGTGTGTTGTTTTGGTCCCCTCACTACAAGAAAGACACTGAGGTGCTGGAAAGTGTTCAGAGAAAGTCTACAAAGCTGGTGAAGCAGTGGAGCACAAGTTCTGTGAGGAGCAGCTGATAGAGTTGGGGTGGTTCAGGCTGGTGAAAAGGAGGCTCAGGGGCACATTATCACTCTTTACTGCTGCCTGAAAGGAGGGTATAGCTGGGTGGGTTTTGGCCTCTTCTCTCAGGAGCAAGTGACAGGACAAGAGGAAATGGCCTCAAGCAGAGGAGGTTCAGCTTGGAAATTAGTAAGAATTTCTTCACTGAAAGAGTGGTCAGGCATTGGAATGGACTGTGCAGGGAGGAATCATTCTTGGAGGTGTTCAAGGAACAACTGGATGTGGCACTTAGTGCCATGGTTTACATGATAGCATGGTAATCAGTCAGAGGTTGGAGTTGATGATCTTGGAGATGTTTTTTGACCTAAATGATTCCATGATCTGTTTTTCTTAAATCTGAATGACTAGCCATTCTGATAAATGCCGAGCTTTGATGGTACAAGTGCATCTACACTCAAAATGCTTTTTCAATAATTTTTAGTGTTATCTGTATTGGCAGATTTTTGACTTGTACTGCCATTGTCAGTGATGGAGGAGAGAAGGACTGTAGCTTGTGCTAAGAGGTTTCTGAAATAAAATCCTTTCTTTGGTATGAAAGATGAAAGCACTAGCTATGTCCATTTTGGGACCAAAAAAAAAACCCAAAAAACATTTTAAAAGTGTCTCTTGCCACGAGTCTGCTGACTCTGTTGTAAAACCATCTGAACATGCCACTGAATTCCAGTAGGAGTGAAATAGCAAGATGTCTGATTTCAGCTAACAGTAAATTTCAGTCCTGTACCTCAACTAATTCTTGAAGAAGGGCTTTTTTATAGTCAGATTTTTCTGCAGATACAATTAAGGAAAAACTTAATTTTGGCATGTAACTTCTGTTCAGTCAATATTTACTACAAGGCTAGACATCTGTTTGATTCTTAATTGGGATCAGCTGGTATTACAGAGCTTTATTCCCAGGGTTACAGTAAGGAAACTTGAACAATCAGCTTTTCTTTAGGTATTAAAGGTACTTTAGCACATAGGTCGTGATTAACCTATTTGAAGTAAAGGAACATACTATCTTGTATGACTAATCTATATTTTATCCCTACAAACCTACTGTCTATGTCAGTCATAGTTATCCCTGCAATGCTGCCATGGTACATCCATCTTTATATGTAATGGATAGGTCTTGTGCATATGTTTGTTATTTCTGCTTTTTAGTTCAGGAGTTGAATTTTTTAAAAGGTTGAATTAAACAAATACTTCTGTGAACTCCACCAGTTTTTTTTCTCAAACATTCTCAGGTACATTCTCAAATTTTAGAATTTATCAGCATGAGTTCCTAAAATCTCAAGAATGCAATCGGGTCTCCAGTCTAAACATTATTAGAAGCAACACTGTTCAGAAGCAGTTACAATGTAATAATGACTATTTGTGTCTCCAAATTAGCAGCTCCTTTTGCAGTGAATCTTCTTTAATAGGATTTTGTATTTTAAATGCCAGTTAAAAATTAATTCTGGATGAATTTATAATCATCCCCTAACGTCAGACAGGTTTTTAGAGCTAGTTTAGTAATTTCAGGTTCCCTGCTGCTGGTGTCCAAGCAGTATGATTCAGATGCCTGTGGCAGGGGTAATTGTTACCCTCCAGAGTGTTGCCACACATAGTGCAGAATCTGCATTACCACCCAGGGCACTTTGCTCCTCACACACTTTCAGGCTGCTGCTCTTTGTTTCACAGGCAGCAGCCCTTGTGGGCCGAACAGGGAAAGGCATCCTGTTTTGCACAGCCTGCCCCTGCTTTTGGCTCCTGGCAGCATCAGGTGCTGCCCAGGCTGGCTGGGTGAGCACAGGTAGCCTGAGTGAAAGGAGGGAGGGAGGGCAGGGCACCATGGCTTTCTGCCCTTATCTTGAAGCTGGGCACACAGCACCTGGAGCATGCACTTTCCTTGTCTGTCCTACGGCTTTATTACTGTGTGCCTGATTGTGCTTTGGAACTGTTTTTCTTCAATATAATCTGGTTTTGGGTTGTTTTTTTTTTAAAGAGATTGAATTAAATAATTAATTAAGGGAAATAAATTAATCCCCCTTTTATCAGTGGTTCTAGGGATCTTGCTTCCTTGATCTCAGAGACTAGATTTTTTTAAAGATCTGACATAAAGTGAATAAAAATATATCAGACAAATAGTAACCTTCTTTTAGTATTGCCTGGTTAAAATTGTATAACTTGAACTGCTCCTTTTGTATTTTCTTCATTTCACTCTCATGCTCAAGTGCCATACTTTGCAGGTATCTCACAAGTTCAAGGCAAGTCTACTGTGCTAATTACAAAAACACTAGCAAAAATAACAGTACATCACTTGGTGATCCGATAATTCAGTCCCTCTTACTATTTTTGTGATATATTCTGCCTTTCCTATCTGTAGATGTAGCAATCTGGAACTGCCCTTGCAGAATCTCTCAGACCCTCAGTAAGTTTTCTCCACTTATAGGAAAGGAATACAGCAAAAGCAGTGGACATTATTCTGAGTCCTGCCTTTGATCATAATTTCTAATGAGTTGATGAGGGGAATAAAGATCAACTGCAGTGACTTTGCTGGCAATTTTTTTTGCTGAACAAGGTTCTTAAAGAATTTTTATTGTACATCCAATAAAATGAGTCTATAGTAAAGCCATTTCAATCACTTTTTCTTAGAACACTGGAAACAAACAGCTGAGTGTGACAGTGGCCAGGGTCCAACCATTACTTAAATATAGTAAAATTTTCTTTCTGTTTTATTTCCCCATTTTGCATATTAGTTCTTAATCTCATTGCTGGGAGAATTAAGAAGAAATTAGTAACACAACCAAAAAATATTTCAAGCTATGTTTTTTGAACTATGTAATTAAAATTTTTAAGAATCCTGTATGTTTTCTTTTTAAAGAAATTAATAGATATTTAGAATAATACAACATTTCCACTGCATATGCTCCAAGTTATATACTTTATACAGTGGAAAAAGTCTGCTATTTTCAGAATTGGTGACAGTCTTGGGGACCAAACTGGAAATGTAACAACTTCATTATTAATTTAAAAATCAATTTTAACCATACGTAAGATCACTCCTATGTTTCACATTCATCTGCCTTTGTATTAGTATTAGTTATTTACAAATTGATCAATGAAGAGTTAGGCCCGTTTCACAAATAACATTATGAGAATACACTGTTGAAACCTAGGCTCAACAGAATGGGAAATAAGGCTACTGATGGAGACAGACCCAGCTCAGTCTCTACCCAAAGCTTTGCTGTGGGGTCAGAGCTGATTGCTCAGGGCTTTACCCAGTCAGAACATAAAACCTCAAAAGGTGGAGTCCCTGTCCCACTGCTGGACTGTCCTCCTGGGCCCAGCTGTCCTTATCTCCAGCCTGAGGCTCTGGCCCTCCTGCTATGCATACAGAGCTTTTAAGAGCCTGGCTGCATCTCCTCCATCCCCTCCTGTTGGTGCTGGGGGTAATGGTAAGCGTGGTTTGTTTCATTGCCTTGCTCTCTGGTCTTTGGACTCCAGCTTCTGTATTAACTTCTCTCACCATTACCTGCATCACTCTAACTCAGAACCCTATCAGTGTAAAGTAAATGCTGAATTAATGAAATCTTCATGGATTTATGTTTGGTCATAGGTGAGCCAGCCTAATAGATAAATCAGGGGCTATTGACTTCCCTTATTCAGGACTTCAGGTATACTTATGAGCTGTCTTCCTAAAGATATACTGTGATGAAGTGCTTCAAGGCAGTGGAAGGCACAGGATAAGGAGTCTTTATCCCTGATCTCTTCAAAGAGGCGTGTTAAATGTGGGAGATATATTTTGAGCTGTACTGCTGTCATTGCCCTTATAGTGACCAAAGGAGCAGGGAAGTAAGGTGAAGCAGGAGTGGAAGGAGTATGGCCTCCCATATTTTGCCACCCTGCTTAAAATCAACTGTGTAGCCGTCTTTGCAGGTAGCTCATTAAAATGTGATAATTAAAAATATATTCAGTCTTGAAACCTCTCAGTGTAGGTATTCTAGATGGAGTGTGGTTCTACTCTTAATCACAATCTCTACCTAAGATGCTTGCAGCCTCTCTAGGCTTTTGGTTTTGTGCCTTCAATCAGTTTGGAAGCAGGTTTATTTCAGAGATCTCCAGCACAAGATAAATGCTACTAACAAGTAGTTGTTGTTAGCTACAATTGCAGAGAAATAACTCAAGAAGAAAAGCCCATTTCCAAACAAAGGAAATGTTTTCTATCACATTGTGCAGTATTTGTGGTATGTGTTTACTGCAGAAACCGCACTCAGTGCATTTTTGTGTGTGATATTGAGCTAGCAAGCAAGTTAAATGATAGCCAACTTCTGCCTTCAACTGCAGTTTGGAATTAAACAAGGAAATTCATTACCATTTCCAAGAAATCTCTGATGTTTGAATTATGCAAGAGCACAAGCCTCTGTCTGAAATTGCAACCAAGCTGTCTTTCATCAAACTTTTTGCAAGTGGTAGAGGAAGGCCTCTACAATGTTAAAGCTTACTTAAACAGTTGCCTCTCTCTTATGAAAAACTCTGTGGGAAGAGTTTTGGGGAGTGAAGTTTTTCACTATACTTTAGAAACTTTGCCCTGGACATTGCTGACTTCAAACCTAATAAGCATATAACAAGTCTCCAGAAAAAAAAATTCCAGTTTACTGAAACTAAGAAATCAGTCTTCATACATTAGATCTAATGGTAACACTGAGTAAAAGGCAGAGAAGAAATGAACTTTGAAATGAGAACTGAACGTCAGTTAAAAAACTCTGTGAAAGGTGTAATGTGACTGTGGAAGGAATTAATTGAAAACCTGGGGATTTTTGAAAAAAAAAATCTTTCTGCATGAAATGCAATAGTAGCAACTTGAGTGAAAGGAAAAAACGGAGTTTTGAAATCAGAGCTGAAGTTCTAAAATCCTTGTTTGTGGTTGCTCTAGAAATTAATTCAAAACCTAGATAATGATTTGCCATCGCATTCTAGAAAATTAACTATTCTGACTTGATATCTCTTGCTGGAGTAACTTACAGAGAGAAAATAGATTTTGAGACATACAGGGCCTGAGATATTCTAATTCTGTGATTTGTAGCATTATATTACAAAGTGACATCTTCAAGTTGTGGTGCAGAGGGAGCAGGACTTGGTGCAACTGTCCCATTACAGCAAACTCTGAGGTCAGATTTGGGGGAAGAATTAAAAAACATCTGCTTCCCTCACCCAGGAGGGTTGGTTTCCAGTTCCACCCAGGTCTGATAGGTTGGGCTGACCTGTCTGTGTGATCTTAAGATTGTCTACTGACCATCTTTTTGCATCCTCAGCTACTAATATATTTTTAAAATACGACTGTTTGGCAGATGTTTGTAGCATTATTCACTGACTGCTAGGAACAGGGTGACTCAGTGTGATTTTTGCACTGCTTTCAGGACACTGAGAAGCAAGACCAAAGAGTAAACTATGGTTGGGGGAGAGAGGGAATGCAAATGCTTTCATTCTATATATTTCAAAATCATTCTTTTGTAATGTCTTCAAACTAGATTGACAGACTCATTTGAAAGTTAATCTCATTTGGAATGAGATTAACTATAAATATTCTTATAAATTTTTTCTAAATAAACTGGTGAAATATGCTAAAATTGAATTAAAAGAACTGTTCTGTTTTATCAACAATTTAGGGAAAATGTTAGGAAATAAAGTTCTGTGATACTAAGAAATTATTCTTGGGTGCTTGGTGTAAGCTCACTTTGTGCAAATATGACTCCAATAGAAACACTAAATGACAGCTGTGGATGGCAATAGCTTCAAGCAGTGTAGATTCTGAAAGATTCAGCTAACAGAAAATGTTTCCTGAGGTACTTTTTAATGCATGTGCAAGATAGGGGTCTTCTGGGTTGAGTGTACATTGTATCAGTATACAGAAAGAGCTCCTTCCGCCTACAGCTGTTTCTCCCACTATTCTTTCCACTTGCTTTGGAACTCTGTTATTATTCAGGTTGTTGCATTTTCAAAATTCTGGCAGAATTTAAACTTCCCTAGAATATTTTACCTGTTTACTGTTTTATCTTTGCTGTTCTTGACTTGCACTTCATTCTGCTACTGTTTGTACTTGCACCACCAATGTGTTTTTTTACACTGGGGTAGAAGACATTTCGGTTAAAAACTGTTACTGTTACATGTAGCTGTAGCATTCTGACGTATTGTCTTTCCAATTAGGTGAAAATGAAATCCTTGAAACACTACACAATATTGCAAAGAAGAACAAGATATGGCGGTCCTATATAGGCATGGGCTATTACAACTGCTCAGTGCCTCAGCCCATCGCGCGCAACTTGTTGGAGAATGCAGGATGGTAATGTAACACATGTTATTGTTAAATGCATATGTATAAGTACACATTTGTCCCACAAACCTATTTTTTTTACTAAAGCTTTCATATATGTGGTAATGATGTGTATCCTACTGTGTAGGAACTGTGTTGTTCATGCTAAAGCTTAAAATTTACTTTAGAAGATGCTCTTTTTTGTAAAATGTGCCACTCGTTTTGTGGCTTCTATTTACAGCTCCTATATATTATGAACTAATACAAATTACATGTTTGCTTTAAGGAATTATAGAGACTTACCTCTTAAACGAAAGTAATTCTTTCCTAACTTTTTCCTAACTTCAAACCAGCTCCCTCCTCCACTGGTGTATGCAATTTGGGTGGAGGTAGTTAAATACTATGCAATACTATGATCATGGTTTTGTGATGAGGAAGTGAGAAACTTCAAAGGAAGTAGAAAATTCTACAGTCTCTTCTCCTTGGATATCTTTCTTGGTTGGTTTTTTTTTTTGAATGTTTGCCCATAAAGTGAGTTCTCATCTTGTCTGATCAAATAATTCTTTGGTGAACAGCAATGACATTGAACTATCATAATAAGATAATTCATTTATGAAAAGGCTGAGAATATTGTACTTGGTTCGGATCATCCAGTTGACAATTCAGTTTCTAAAGAATTTTAAGTCAGGAATGATGCAACAGGAAAAGCTAAATTTCATGTGGCCTCTCCAGCAGCCTGAATGTCATCCTGCATTATCTCATTTAGTTTACAAGTTCCCCTATCACCAGTCACTAAAATGCTTCTTTTATACTGTATTAAAATGAGTACCTTACTTAAATTACTTTATTCCTGAGTAATTTTTATTTTAGTAAAATCAGTATTTAAAGATTTTATATATATTTTAAAAGGCCCAAACAACAAAAAACCCCACAATGAACCAAAGGATCATATTACTGAGTGCAAAAAGTCATTGTTACTTAGATGTTATGTGTTTTTTTATACTTTGGGTTGCCCTATATGGGTCTACATATCTGTAGGCCTCTAAGTCTTATTTATTTTTAGATTTGTTGGCTCTATTTGTATCACTGGTGGAAAAGTTGCAGCATTTGAAGTCACGGAATCTATGAAATACATGTATGCAAGGTTTTATTTGGCCTTATTCTTGTTCACTTTTTGCCACACATGCAATCTAAATATTTCAATACAGTACCCGGAAACCAAATTATTGGTTGGTAGAAGCAAAGACAAGAATAGCTAGAAAGTAAGTGGAACAAAATGAACTGCAGACGTTTCAATCCTAAAAAGTTATATAGTGTTTATGAAACAAATTTGTCCAGAAATCTGATCTTGCACTGTCCAGTAAAGCCAAACTAAATGGCTATAAGTTAAACTATTAGATGGCTAAAGTGAAGGCTAAAATATTTGTTGGAGAGAAAGCATATATGTGTGCATGCATGTGTGCTGAAACAACTATGCAGGCTTCATGGAAGCTGTTTAAGAAATCAAACTTCTTATTTCTGCTGAGTGTGTAAGAATTTCCATGCCGACACACTTCACATTGCAGCTCCAAGGGAAATACTACAAGCTCAGGCTTATTGCTTCTGATCTATTCTGTCTCCCTTACATAACTTGTGTTTGCTTTGCTTGGCATTTGTTAGAGCAACTAGAAGTCTCCCTAAGTTCAACTTGATTCCTTTGCCCCCAGACATTAAATATGTAAAAATACAAACATGTAAAGCATGGTACATTCTTGAGAGTCTTTCACATCTCTAATGTAAATTATTAAACTTGTTAGTTAGTAACACTCATTATGTAATGAAAGCATTGCATTCTGAAAATAGCTACATACTGTGCAATAATTACTTTTAGAGAGTTTGCTTTTAAATTACATTAAAAAGTCACTTACCATGTAGTATAGATTCAGGCAGAACACAGAATGCACACTAAAGCCAGATATTTTATTTGAAGAACTTGTAGAGAAGTAGAATCAATTAAAATATGTAGATGCTTAAAAAATGCCAAAAAACCCTTTTAAAAGGAGTGCTTAACTTAGTGTGCTTATGTTATAAAAGGTGTCTTTATTTGTGGAACTCTTAAGCTTCATAGTAGTTTGTGGCAGTACTGGAATTCAAGATTTCTTGGTTGATTTTTTTCCCATCTTTCTGAAATTGATTTGTTTTAGTTCAACTGTGTTGACCATTCAAAACCATAATATCAAAGTCATAAGGCTTCATTAATTTTGTTTTATAATATAATGTACTTTCCCAGCTATGTGGAGCAGGAGTTCTCTAATGCATTTCAGTTAATCACAATGTTTTAATTCTTGTTGTTAGTCTAATTCTAGTTCCTTCTGCAAATTAAAATACAAGAAATGGCCCTTAGGTGAAATAAAATGAGAAAACGCAGTTGTAAAACTTTAGGTACAGAGAAATTTCTACTAATCAATAAAAGTCATTGCTCATGCAAAGGCATTTGGAATGATTATTTTTATTGGTGAGAACTGAGTGGGCAGGGGGACCATACAGAAAAGAAATCTTAATACTACTAAAGTGAAAGTTTATCTGGCAAACTGAACACTGGGTTTAGCTGCTGTGGAGAAAAAAGCCCTACTATTGGGATTAGCAAGGCTACATGCAGTCTGGGACTTGGTCTCACTTGTGAACTCTGCAGTCATATGATGATAATTAGTTTAGTGCTAGAACTGGCCAAAACTGAGAAAAAAACCCTCCAGGTTTTGGGAAAATCATCAAGATTTATGTACTCTATACATAGCTATTGCTTTCTGTTGCTATACTGAATAGTGTATGTGAATAATTCAAGCAGATGTTTCATTAAATTAGATGATTAATGTATTAGCATAATATTTTACACTTTGAGTTCACTTACTGAATATGCCCTTCTTCTAGCTATTTTATTCTCTTCAGGACTTTCTCCTGCTTTCTCTCTCACCTTACCATTTCGTTGCTACTCTCATCCTGCTCAATATCAAGTTCTCCAGCTTGTTTTTAAAAGATCTTTGGTTTTTACCTTCTATTGACTCTACACAACTTGAGCTTCCAGATACTGGGGTCTTTCTGGAAAGTTTATACCTTCACTTCATTTTTCAAAAGTCTAGGACTTGCTACTGCCCTTTTAGGGAAACAAACTGCTGTTTTCTTCCATCACAAGAAAACAGAGGTCACAAGTGTTTGCACTTACCACTTGTTTCTGGCTGCTACTCTAAATTCAACCTGGCATAAAGTCTGTCCTGAACTACTGTGTAATCCAGTGCCCAAATTTCCAGCAGAGAGGAGAGTCTGACCTCTGTTTTTGCCTTTTATTCCTGGACCCATGCTGCTTTGTTTTCTGGACTGTTAGAATAGACCGTGTCCCTTAGATTGTTGCATTTTTGAAGGAGTTGCTTATATTGCACTACTGGTTTTTTCCCCAAATGACAACAGATAAAACTTACATCAGTCTGACTTCCCTCCACTAACACATATGGAAACTGTCATTGCACAAGGATTGCGTACTTCTGAGCTTGATTCTGAGAAATATCAAATGCTTTTTTTCTTAAAAGGGTGGAGAAGACTTGATAAATAAAGGTCTTCAGAAACAGCATTGAAAAATTGTGGCAATATCTAGATATGCTTGAACAACACATTCTGCTTTGTATATTGTGACTTGATTTAATTCTTCCACACTCAGTGTCTACTTACTCTGTCCTTCTCCATAATGTCCTCACACCTCTGCTTTAAAAGAAATTTCTCTTTTCAAAATGGAGAAACAGAATTCTTTTCCTGTAAAAAGTTAAATCGACACCAAAAGGTAAAAATTACAATGTATATTGCCATAACTTTGTTACACATGTATTTTCTTAGACCCAAACAGAGAACTTTTTTCCAACAGGGTTACCCAGTATACTCCTTACCAGCCAGAGGTGTCCCAGGGCAGGCTGGAGAGCCTCCTAAATTACCAGACGATGGTGTGTGATATCACAGGAATGGATGTGGCTAATGCATCTTTGCTGGATGAAGGGACAGCTGCTGCAGAGGCCATGCAATTATGTCACAGGTACTGTGTTTAAAAGTGTGGTTAAATCACAACAGGAAGTAGTTTTGGAATTTGAAGGCATTTATCCCTGTGTAGGCAATGGATTGACGTTGAGTGTGGCCTTCTTACTGTGAGCAGTTCACTAAACAGCTGGAGTCCATGTTGCCATGCCCCCAGAGAACTTCCTAGCCTTGATGTAAATGTTTAATTCAGACATTTAAGGCCTTCAGAAAACTAAGGACGTAGGAGAAATTCTAGAGGAAGGAAGACTCAGCCTTGTTGGAGGAAGGTTGGGCTAGAGAACACTTAAGCAAACTGGACTTACACAGGTCCTGACGTGCTGCACCCGTGGCTGCTCAGGGAGCCTCCTGACACCGATACAAGGCCACCCTTGATTGTGTCTGAACAACCACAGTGACTGGGACAGGTGCCTCAGCAGTGGAGCAAAGCAAATGACACTCCTGTCCCCAGGAAGGGAGGAATGAATATGCAGGGAGCTACCAGCCAGTCAGCCTCACCTTGATCCCTCAGTGGGATGATGGGATAACTCCTAGGCCTGGAAACCATTTCCAGACATGTAAAGGACAAGAAGGGGATAAGGAGTCATGAATTAACACAGGGGCAAGTCATGTTTGCCCAACCTGATGACTTTCTACAGTTGAGTGACTGGCTTGGGAGGGGAGAGCAGTGGCTCTTCCTTTAATCTCCACTGAGAAACCAAAAATTATGGGCTGGATGAGGTGGGAGAGAGATAGATGGAAAACTGTCAGAATGTCGGCCCAGGGGATGCTTTGTCATTGACATGAACTTTAGGTGGAGGACAGTTATAAGCCAGGGGCAACACTGGGTCCCGTCAATGATCTGTGTGATGGAGCAGACTGTATCCTCAGCAAATTTGCTGATGGTGCAGAACTTCAAGGATCAGATGATGGACAAGTCAGTTATGGTGCCTTCCAGGGGGAATTGGACAGGCTGGAGTAAATGGGTTGACAGGAAGCTTGTGAGGTCAACAAGGGGAAGTGCAAAGTCCTGCAGATGGGGGAGAAGCAACCCCTGGCATATGGGGTACATGATGGGGTCTGGCAGGCAGGAAAGCAGCTTTTCTGAAAAGGCCTTTGGGGGGTTTGGGTGACATCAGATTGAACACAATCCGGCAGTGTGTGGCCAATAGGCAAACAATCTCCTGGGCTGCACTGGGAGGAGGAGTTCTACCAGGATGCCAGGGGGGGATCCCTCCCTCTCACCCTGATGAGCCCACATCCCACAGTGCTGTGCCCAGTGCCCCTGTACAACAGAGACATGGACATACTGGAAAGAGTCTAGTCACCCCACCTGGGATACCAGCCCAGCTCCTGGCAGACACACACCTGCTCCCACTGCTACCTCCACAGACACAAGAGCTCCTACTGGCTGATGTGCTGCTCCAGTTGCTGGCACTCACTCCATTCCACTCCCTCCACTCATTTCAATTGCTGCACTATGGAAATGTGGATCCTTTGTGGTCTGACTCCAGTGGCACTCACCCACACACACATGCACACACAGGGAATATGGAGTCCCCTTACCCATGAAAGGAATCAGAAAGGCATTTAACAAGAAGAGATGACAGACTTCACTAGTTAGGTGCAAGAACTTCAGCAACGAACTATTTATATGTGACTGTCCCAGTCTATCCCCTTACTCCCCTATTTTGCTACAATTATTGCTCGCAGAATCACTTAACTGTATTATTTCCCCCCTAAACATGTCATAATAAGACATGTTTGTGATCCCCAGATGCTTTTCTTGTGCATCCCATAATGTCTACTTGCCAAGTGGGGGCAGGCACGCAGATGGTGTGCCTGTGATAATTAATGAATTGGAGTTCCCACCTGCCCGGTGGGCTCTTTGCGCCTCTGCACTTGTGGAGATGGGGCTCTGTTGGGCTGATTTTCCCTGAGAAACACCTGGGAGCAGCAGGGACATTTATTTATACATTTTGTTATCTGGGCTCCCCCACCTGCCATTGCCTTTCTGGGGGATGCACAGGACCTTTTATCACATGATCTAATGGACTGTGGCCTGAGTCTTTTGCAGCCATGAAAGTTGAAGATGTGCATTATCTTTTTCCATCAGTGATTAAATTAAGCTTTAAAAAAGTGTGAAGTACATAATTCTAAGTTGCTAAAAGTGAAACTGTTATTGGTATATACAATCTACTTTCATGGATGCCTGTTGTAGGGCCACGTGAAAGCGATTTGCAAATCAAATAAGTATGAGAAATTATTGAAGGTCACTCAGAACTGGGTATCAGGAAGGTGATTACACAGCAGAGACTGTGTAATCATAGTTTCATATGTGTAAAAATAGTTTTCTAACTACTCACTAGTTCAAAGCCTCAGTGTGACAAAAAATTCCGCTTACCAGAATCACAGAATGGTTTGGGTTGGAAGGGGCCTTAAAGATCGCCTAGTCCTATCCCCACTGCTGTGAGCAGGGACCCATCTTCATCTCCCTACTTGAATGGCTCTTTTTTTTTATCCAGGGCAACATTGAAAAGTCTGTATTAAAGACCACAGTTGTATTCCTTTAAAAGAGTGTGTGGAGCCATTCCCATGCCTTTTGAAATTAGTTCCCTGTTCTGTTTCCATTTTTGCCATGTATGATTCTCACTTGAGTGTCTGAAATGAACTTTCTTAATGTAAATGTGCCAGAAACATTCTTCAATCTTACACTTAATCTGGTTATAATAACCAATATTTTCAACTGCCTTTTTACATAGAAAAACTCACTTCTGGAAAATAAGCTAATTTATTTCCATGGAAAACAATATATTATTGATGTGTAAACCTTCTTTTTCTTTTTTTAACAGACACAACAAAAGGAGAAAGTTCTATGTAGATGCCCGATGCCACCCTCAAACTATAGCAGTGGTCCAAACTAGAGCAAAGTAATGTTTTCCTCCATTTTCCACCATATCTTTTCCCTTACACTGAACCATTTTCCCTCTGTGCCTTTTTGCTGTATAACTAACATTTCTGGCCTGTGCTTTCTTTGCAAACTAAAAGCAGAAGTCTCTTGCCACTTGGCATTACTTCTAGTTCAAATTCAACTGCAAAGAAATTAAAGCTGTTTAAAAAGAGACTAAACATATCATAAAAAGAAAATATTTAATTTTTCCTTTAAATTGTTGCACAACTGCATACATTTGACTGTTGAATTCAGCCTAGTCATTTTTTTCTTTTACTAGGAAGCAAGTATCTTAAGCATTCTCTGTTTGCTTTGCTCTGTATTTCTGATGATGATATCAAATGTAATTCTTCTTCAGTACTATATACCATGATGTGAAACTTTCTCAGTGCTTACTGCTGCAAAGACGTTCAACTCTCTTTGTATGTTAAAGAAAAGAGTCATATATGCCTCCATGAAAACATCTTATTAAGTATCACTCCAAGGTTGGAGGTGGTTTGAATATTTTACCTTCTGCATGTTTTTGTTTCCAGTTATACAGGTGTTATTACGGAGCTCAAATTACCCCATGAGATGGATTTCAGTGGAAAGGATGTCAGTGGAGTGTTATTTCAGTATCCAGACACTGAAGGGAAGATTGAAGACTTCTCTGAACTTGTTGAAAGAGCTCATCAGAATGGGGTAAATTTTATTGGTCACACAGATATCAATCTGTCAGCCATATTGATAGAAACTAAGTGTTAATGAGATACCATCTCAGCTACATGCAATTCATAACCATTGCAACCATTGCACTTCAGCTCCATGCAAGTGATGTGGAACTCTTTGAAACTAAATTTAAAAACCTAGCTCCCATGTAGACACCATTCCTTTAGAACAGAGGCTGACTGCTTTGTGTATTTCTGTTCTCAGACTCTCGCCTGCTGTGCTACTGACCTTCTGGCCCTCTGTATTCTGAAGCCTCCTGGAGAGTTTGGGGTAGATGTTGTCCTGGGTAACTCCCAGAGGTTTGGCGTCCCACTGTGCTATGGGGGACCCCATGCAGCATTCTTTGCTGTGAAGGAAAATCTAGTGAGAATGATGCCGGGCAGAATGGTGGGTGTCACAAGGTAAGGGCTCCCTCGGCCAGTAAGTGAAGATTGAAATCATAGAGTCTTAGAATCCTTAAGGTTAGAAAAACCTTCAAGACCATCAAGTCCAACTATCAACCTACCACAATGTTCACCACTAAACCATGTTCTCTAGTGCCATATCCACACATTTTTTGAACACTTCCAGGGATGGTGATGCTGTCACTTCCTGGGCAGCCTGTTCCAATGCTTTAGAACCCTTTGAAAATCTTTTACCTGATATCCTGTCTAAAGTCTCCCCTCAGAGATCCTAGTAACAAATAAGAAACCATAAAAAACACCCTATGACCATCTTGTGCAGCCTTTGTGAACAACAGGTGACCATGGTGTTGTACTGAGCACCCTATTTTTTTTTAAAAATGGTGAGACTAAAAGTTCCTTTCAGTTTTGAGGAAGCAAGCTTCAAGAATTCCATTTGTGTGGAACTGTCTATAATTCTTGTGGCATTGTGGGATGAAGAGATAACCAAAAGCAGAGTGGATTCATTGTGATGGCAGGAGGCTTTGCAAGCTAACTTACTCCACATATTCTGTACTGACTTTTTCTCTGTCATCCAATCTTATAAAACATAAATGGAAAGAAGTAGAAAATTCAGTGAACCTCCAAAATAATCTAGAAGGAAGTTAATCTAGTTCAAATTATAGTTATGCAGAGAAACAGTGTACAAAATCTGCTTCTAATAGTTGCTTATAGTGATGTACTGTGTATTTTGACAAGATGTCAAACTAGTAATAATTGAAATGCAAAGTAATTGTCACTCGGAACACTGCACATCTTTGTGCACAGAGGCTATCCAGAAGTACTCCAGTAACCAAAATAACTAAAACACTCACAGTTATCAATAAAATTAGGAATATTTAGTTTATATTATTTTTCAGTTCAAATAGCTGCAATAATCTGTGTCATTTTAAGGCAAATACCAAATTTCCTGTAGTTAAACAGAAATCTAGAGATGCTTTAGTCTTGCTTTGTTTGATATTGCAGCTGTCCTGATGTATGCTTTGTTCTCTCTAGCACCCTTCTGTCTCTGAGGATAGATAATTAGTTTCAGGTTAGCATGCATAAAGTTCTGTGTCATAAATAACTGTAATTTTAAAGTAACAGAAGCAACATTTTCACTTGTGGCTTAGAGATGCAAGTGGGAAGGAAGTGTACCGGCTTGCTTTACAAACACGAGAGCAGCATATCAGGAGGGATAAAGCTACCAGCAACATCTGCACAGCACAGGTAACTTACACTTTATTTTCAGGGCTAGAAAGGAACAAGTTGAACATGAGTTACCTATACTTTAGAGAGATTTTAGTAGAAAAATGAAGGACATAGAAATATTCTGGTCTTTGTTCATTTGTTTTGAATGATGGGGTCTGCTTGAAAAGAGAGTTTTACTATCTGTTTCCTTACTGTAGTCCTGAATTCTTGCAGTGTCATGAATCTGTCTGTCTTGTAGCATAAACACCACTGAGTAGTGGCGTGTTTGTTATAAGCAAGACAGTTTTTGTTCATAAAGTAGAAGAGAATTCCAATGGTCTGAATTGGAATTTCTTCTGCCAACTCAAGGCAGAAGAAATAAACTTATAATTTGTTAAACTAATTACTCAAATTGTCACAACTTATATTTTTTGTCTATGCAATTTGATGCAAGAATGTTACATCATCAAAGCAATATCTTTATAGGAAAATACCATGATTAAGTGAGTAAGTATCAGAGTTCCAACAGTATCCAAAATAGTTATTTTCAGCATACTTCCACAGACCTCCAGCCAGCCAGGGTCATAACTTTTTTTGCTCCTAGCATTGCCTTCCTCCTGCTCTTATGTTGTGACAGATTTTGAGAAGAGATTATTATTGACACAAGTTTATATACTTAGTATTAAGGAGATACTCTATATTTTTTTTATACTGATCCTTGACTTTAAAGTCTTTAAGGATCTTTGTTGCAGTAGTTGAATTTAAGTACATGTTAATTGCTAAAACAATTACATTTCAAACAGCATTGAATTCATAATCAGTCCTTACAGTTTCATAAAAGTATGTTGCCTTTCCCTCCTTTTATTTTGTAGGCAGGACATGAGTAGCTATAACATCAGCTGAGGATATGTGGTTGTCTCTGGGTGCTAAAGAAACTTTCCACTGAACTTACATGAAGTAGTCTTTGCTCACAATAACAATATCCTGAACTGTATTTGGATCCTAGGCTCTTCTGGCTAACATGTCAGCCATGTTTGGTATATACCATGGGTCTGATGGACTAAGGCATATTGCAAGACGAGTACACAATGCTGCTCTAATCTTGGCTGAAGGTGCGTACTTAATGTTTACAGAAACTGTTCTAAAACCCTTACCCCTTAAAAAACACATCTTAAATAAACTTACAGGGCAGAGCAGGGGTGTCCATCTGATGCGTGCTCTCTCAACTTAAGAGGCATAATTTTAATACAAAATTCTCAGCTGATGGTTTTTGTGTAGTTCTGGCAATGACATCCACGAATAAGATGTCTGTGTGATAAGAACTTGCAGGCATTGCTTCTGTTTTCTTGGGAAACTAACAGAAGTCTGCAGAGTGCGTCCCTGGATGGTACTGTTGAACTGCTGTTTGCCAGCATTTTCTTCTTTTGATGAACCATCCTAGCTTACACACAGAAATCTGCACAGAGTATAAATAATATAGCAAAGGAAGGTAATAAATTATATTAAAGCAATAGAAACATTTCAGTTAAATTGGGTGGAGTATCATATCTGCTACAAACATTGAAATCCCAAAGCTTAATAGCTGAAGAAAAGCACACAATCTGTAGCAGAACATAATGATTGCACCTGGACTATGTGGTCTGGTAGGGTTTTTTTTCACTGATAATACTACCATGGCTGTCAGAAGGAGCTATACAAAACTAGAATATTTGGAACCAAGGGATTACTGTAAGAAACATCCATACTTTATTTGCCAGATAGCCAGAAGACCTCTTGCTACTGGAAAAAACCCTAAGACTCTAAACATTGTTATGGCAAGCTCTGTGGCAATTCGCATCCATTAATATCTTTCCAATCTTATTATTTTGTCTTTATCACATTCATATACCAACTCTGCTGCTGTATATATGTCAGATTTGATGTATCAGAATTACCTTCCCTACACTCAATCTGCATTATTACTTAGGTTTGAATCTGATTTAGTTGCATTTCATACACAGTAACATTTCAATAAAAAGATGGTGATTTTGCTGCTTTTTACACAGGGGCCATATTTTGCTTTATTATGTAAAAGCATTTATTTATGAGATACATAGTATTGCTCTGTAACTAGCACCTTAGCAAGCAATACACTGTGCATATATAATAGAATTAACTTACTGTTTTTTATAGGTCTCAGGAGAGCTGGTCATAAGCTACATCATGATCTGTTCTTTGACACCTTGACGATCACGTGTGGATGCTCAGTCAAAGAGGTTTTGGACAGGGCAGCTCTTAGAAAGATAAATTTTCGGATTTATAGTGATGGCAAAGTAAGCAAACTAACTTTCTAAACCTTTGATAAATTCAGAAATTTTGTAGTACGACATTTTCTTCATTAAGTTTCTAATCATTACATTACAATCTGTGCTAAACAGAACAAAATTATTTAAGATCTTGTAATTTGCTCAAATATATCCATCAATTATAAGGATAATATAAAGAATGAACTTGTGATGCACTGAACTTCCAGAAATAATGATTGTGTTTTCATTTTATGCCAATTAAAAGGATTATCTAATCTTTTCATGTTAAATATGCCACTAAGGGGTAGAGTGGAGACACTCTAAAATTTAATGATGAAATACAAGGTGACACCCAGAATTCAGGTCCTGTGGCAGTGTTTGCAGGCAGACTGAAATCTATACCACATCTTGGTTGGCACTAAAGGGCTCTTCACAAAGTGTAGTATGTTCTGTAAATTGGAATGGGGGAAGGGGTGTTACATGAAAATGGGCAATTTTCTTATTAAATAGAAAACACTTAGAAACAGTAGAAAGGAGGTCATGAGTATCAAAGTTTCTGAACCATCTGGCTTGGATGGTTTAGGAGGGTAAAGGAAGGAACTGGAACATGTTATATAAATAAAATAAATTTATATATCATAAATACCTATAAATATGTATGTTTACATATTGTTGGGTAGATTGCTTTTTTTTTTCCTCTTGTGTTTCTGGAAATGTTTTCTTGACCAAAACAAATGTACTATGTCTCTAGAATAAACAGCTTTAAGTAATTACTGGTGCTTTTATCCATAGCTTGGAGTATCACTTGATGAAACTGTAAATGAGAAAGATCTAGATGACATATTATGGATTTTTGGTTGCGAGTCTTCTGCTGTAAGTACATAATAGGTCATGTGGGTTAAATTATCTAAATGTTTCCAGAGTTTATTGAAAACCAAAACTGGTCTTGTATAGTGGGTTTCTCTATGATCACCATTTGTTAAATATTAAGAATTTCAGATCCTCTCTCAAATAAAAAGGTAGTGTTAAATAAAGGATTTATATGCCGTTTTCTGGTTGCGACACTCAGTTCTTTTGGTCAGCTTGGACACCTTGTATTTAGGGTATTACTTCTTCTGTGATGGTTAAGACATGGGTCAGTTATTTCTTTCCCCACTGGAATTTTTGTTGCATGTCATTAGCATTTAGCAGCAATACCTACAAGATAAGGACTACTGAGACATTAAAGGTACCCAGTTTTAATATATCGCTGTTGTCATGCTAGGTAAATACAGATATATATGATATTAAAGGTGGAGGTTTTACCTTAAAAGCTGACTAAATCCTGAGGCAAACTGGTTCATAAGCTAGTTCTAATGGAAGTTGACTACAAAAAAAAAAAAAATCCACTAAAATATTTGACTCTGTTTCTTTTTGTTCTTTTTGTTGAAGGAGCTAATTGCTGAAGGTATGGGTGAGGAAACCAAAGGCATCTTTAGCACCCCATTTAAGAGAACTTCCAAATTCTTGACACACCAGGTTTTCAACAGGTTTGTGAGTGTCTGATTGCTACCTTTAGGGAATCTGAATGTATGTTTGCTATTTTTAGGGAATCTGAAATATCTCCTTTCGAAACCAGCAGTGGAGTCAGTTGAGGACAGTTTTGTACCTAGATTCATACAGTAACTCATTACTCTAAAATAAGATATTTTGTAGCATTTTTAGCTATCCTCTCATTTTAAATGAGCAGAGCGATGCTCATGACCACTGAGGGAATGTATCTTTCCATTAATCTGCTGCATTGTACAACCTGCCATTTGAGGACATGGTATCCTTGTATTCCATATTTACTGATAGTGTTACTGAGATAATAATAAGCATTTTTAATCTGTGTTGCTATTAGCAAGCTTAAAGCGCCAGTTTGAAAATAACTACTTGGTATATACTAATAATTATCCTCAGTCTTACTTCTTTTTTGTGTTCTTTTCCTATGTAGCAGCTGGTACAGCTGATCTGTTTGCCTTAACATTGTGTTTTGTGTTCTCCAGCTATCACTCTGAGACAAATATTGTGCGGTACATGAAAAGATTAGAAAACAAAGATATTTCCCTTGTTCACAGCATGATTCCCTTGGTAGGTATTTACCAAAAAGAAAAGACAAAAAATTATGTACTTACCTATATGTTTATGTATTTCAATAAATACTGATGTGTGTTTGTATTTTTAGGGGTCCTGCACAATGAAGCTCAATAGTTCAGCTGAACTCACAGTAAGTTGCAATAATACTGTCTCACTTGATATCCACATGAGTAAACTATCTAGCCAGTGTCATTCCAGTGAAGTAAAGCCTGTTCTTGGTCTAATACTTCACAAATCCTCAGAAATATGGAAAGAGTCAGATGGGACAGACAATTCATGCTTCTTTTTCAGTTTGCAATTTCTTAGGATAATTCCCTTTTCCCCAGCTGAAGAGTCCCCAGATATCTTCATTTTTTTAGCTGATACCACATGGAGCAGAGCTTTAGCCAGGCTATTTGATTACCAAATGACTTTTTGACTTGGAATGTGCTTCCTTTGCTCTCTCCCTGTTGTCTTCTCACTTTCAGTAGTTTCCTTTGTCCCCTTTCTCTCACTGCTTTCTCTCTTTCCCTTCACTGTTTTATGTCTTGTATATTTCCTCTAAGCAAAACTAATACTATTCTTGGCAACTCCTCTTTGTTTACCTTGTAGATACCACAGCTCTATGTAAGGGTAAGTGAAGCTAAGTAGTAGGAGGAATTAAGAATTTTTAAGCATATTCTTAATGTTAGAAAATCTGAGAATTATATAATCATTTATGTTAGAAAACACCCTTTAGATTAAGTCCAGCTGTTGACCTGGCACTTCCAAGTCCATCACTAAACCTTGTTCCTGATCACCATATCTACATATCTCAAAAACACTTTCAGGGGTGTTGACTTCAGCAGTTCTTTAGGGAGGTTGTTCAAATGCTTGTTAACCCCTTGTGTGAGTACATTTTTCTTTATATCCAGTCTTGTCTTACCAGTTACTACCTGGAAGAGACCAATCCCCACCTGGCTACAGCCTCTTTTCAGGCAGTTGTAGGGCTGTTGATGTTGTGTCCAGGGTCCTAGGCACATGTGCACTGAGGGTCCTACCCTTCTGTAGATGAGTTTTCCCAACCCTGGAGATAAGTTTCTTGCTCTCTATGCAAATTAATTATCATGCATAGTCAATGCACAGTTCTTCTAGGCCTCTCTGGAAATGGGTCAGAGGGCTTTGGAGGTCTTTGGTGATCTTGATTCCCCCCACTGGATCAACCTTTGGTGAACAGTCCATGCTCTCTTTTCAACCTCATTGCTGCACTTGGGGTGTACTGTGTTGTGCTGAGTATATCCAGAAGCCAGAACAAAGACTGTTGTCCCAGGAAACTGTTCTACCTCCAGCTCCACGTGGCCCCCTTCTCCACCTGCATCCTGTTCTTTCTTGCCCATTTACACAGTCTGCTCTTATCAACAATCCTTGTCTGGCTTCATAGCTATCTGTCCATCAGTGTTTGAGACATACACATTAGCCCCTTATCTTCTAGGCTTTTGCACCATCCCATGGCTTAAACATCAACATGGACATGGTGATCTGTGGGGAAGAGAAAAAAGAGCAAAAGAGAAAGGGGCAAATGTGTTCTATAAGCTACTTCTAAGCTTTGGGGGTAATCACTTTATAATACCCCAAATCCTTATGTGTAACCTGATTACAAAAATAAAAAGCTGAAAGGTTAACATTAAATCAGTTAACATTAGACCTCACATGACTAACCTTAGCCTCATCCAATCCAGCCTGTCCAGATCCCTCTGTAAAGCCTTCCAAGCCTCCAGCAGATCAACATACTTGGTGTTTGATATTTAATTGACCACAAGGCAACATCATTCCTTTACAGAGTTTAACAGAAAGAGTTGTCTGTAGAGTATTTTGTTACAGCATTCTTTATATATTTGTTTGGTTTGTTTTTATAGCCTATTACATGGAGAGAATTTGCCAACATCCACCCTTTTGTTCCTCTGGATCAAGCTCAAGGGTATCATCAGCTTTTCAAGGATTTAGAGAAGGACCTATGTGAGATTACAGGCTATGACAGAATCTCCTTCCAGCCAAACAGGTAGGAACTTTTTTCCTGAGTGTTTGCACCTTGAGACATGATACCAAAACCTTATCTCCAAAGAAGATGTGCAAGCCAAACGTGGAAGAATTTTCCAAAATCAAATTTTTCTTGAATGTTGGATTATTAAATTCCTAAGTAGTAATTTTTTAAAAACTATGGTATCTTATTTTGTCTTATCTCTTCTGAAAGTTTAATGATTTGGTATTTTTATTTCTTTTAATATTTCCCCCCATGAACTGAAAATAAAGATTTGGAATAGGAATAAGATGTGTGACCTGCCAGGTGTTTAATTGTCGAAACTGGTAGGTAGTGCACTAGGTTTGACTGAAGAATGCCTGAAATCTCTGTGCTCACTAAAAGCAGCATTTAATGAGTACTGCTGCAGCCTGTTTGTGTTCTCTATTAGTTTTCATACAAAATAAACATCAAGAACTTACTCTACACTAAGCCTATCACTGAAAGACCTTTTATGTTTCATGATATAAACTTTGCTATGCATTTCAAGATTAGTTTGCCTCAATGTAATCAAGCACAGAGTCCCCTGCTAGGTGCAGAAATGTGGACCCTCTCAGCCACCAGAAGCATTTAACATTGTAGTATAAACTTATAAAATGGCATCACCTGTAATCTACTCTTTTCATTTACATCTAGCTGTTAATTTCAGCACGGCCATTTGTAATTTATCTTAGGAATGTGCCCTGTTTAATTTGCTGACACTTGCCTGAAGTCATGGGTAAGGGTTAGGGCTGGACAGTTTTGAAGTTCTGTCAGAGAGGTGGCCCTTCCTGCTTTGTGTGCTGTGTAACAGTGTTTGTGTTCTTCTTGCAGCGGAGCCCAAGGAGAGTACGCAGGCTTGGCTGCAATCAAAGCTTATTTAAATGCCAAAGGAGAACGTCATAGAACTGTAAGTGTCAATGCTCATGTGCGGAACAGGGTTCAGTGGGAAGTGGAGAGTTGATTCAGCTGCTGGGACTCACCTAGAGAGAAACTAGATCATGTATTGTCACTTCTGATAGGCTTTCAGTACTCTGTGCTTCCCACCAGGATCCTTGGTAACAAACATCTTAAAAAGTTTTTACAGACCTGAGAATGACCCAGGGAAGGGTGATTGTACTGAGTCTGACTAGGTTTGACTTAACCTTCTTCACATGAATTGTGGAGGAAGCACTGTTCATAACACAGGGATCTCTTGGCAAATGGTGAACAGTGCTTTCACAGTGTCAAGGCTTTGTCTCTATGCCACTGCCCTGTCCTGACCCTGTCCTTTCCCAGCAAGGAGGCTGGGTGTCAGCAAGGTGCTGGGAGAGACACAGCCAGGACAGCTGACCCTGGCTGACCAAAGGGTTGCTGGTGCCATATAATGGCATGCTCAACAACAGAAGCTCAGGGGAAAGAGGGCAAAGCAGAAAAGGTCATGCTTATGGCATTTTAATTCCCAAGCAACATGCTTTGTGGTCAGCCATGGGAAGTTGGGAAGGCTGGAAGGAAGGAAGGAAATTGAGATATATTTACAATTTCATCTGACACCCTCTCACTCTTGAAAGATGATAAACAGTTGCCATATTGTGTGTTAATTCTGGGATTATTTATTATATTATTATCCATCCTCATTTCCTAGCTGGATTCTAGTTATTTGTCCATCCTTCTCAAAAAAGCCATTTTTTAACTTTGGTTATCTTAAAAGCTTTTGTGTTCCTTTTACCTTTTTTTTTGCTTACTCCCTTTATAGCTTTTGATGCAATTGCTTTCTTTCCCACCAAAATGGTGAGATTGTTTAGTAGCAGTAAGTTCAAAGCTAAAGGATCACAGTTGTGGGTTAAGATGCATTTTCTTGTGTCATACTTTAGATCTGTCTGCCTCCAGTATACATGTACTGCTTGGAATGCTGCCCCACAGTACTGTGGGTCCTTTTCTGAACTCTGGAATCAGTTCTTTTAATGATCTGGGGGGTTTTGTATTAAAGGATATTTGGCATTTCACTGTGTGTCTCCATTAGAACCACAATTATGAGTAATTTTAAATGTTAGAGAACCAGCACAGATATTTATAATATTCTATTAGGATGACCTTTCCATACAGTGAACACTATTCTTCTTTTCTTTAACATGCTTTCATTAAATATTTATCCATATGTACTTTCCCACTTAAGCCACTGGAAGTTAGTTTAGGAACATTATTTGGGACTACATAAAAAATCTCTTTGGAAGTCTGAGATTACTTAGGTCTTCTTTTTTTACACACCCATACAGTTGGCTTTAAAGAGAAGGGAAAAAGTCCTTAGTGCAATAGTATACATATTCTTTGAACCTGATTTTATCCTTGGCTTTGGGACTCATTTATCTTCTCAAAATGGAAGCATCACTGTCCTGGCCTCCTGAGAACTATAGCCTCTGTGTGAGGAAACCATCTAAAACTGAATATCAGTGTTGTCTTCCTCTCTCTGTTTCTTTGTTGCATCCACATCACATCAAACTTACTAGGAGGTAACCACTCTTTACAGTTACAAACTTTGTTTTATGAGTAGTTTTACTCAGTGGGAAGTGGAATTAGGTTAAAATTTTATTCCTTGGAGAGTTGTCTTCTGATTGTCTATGTGTCATCTGTCATTCCTCTTTTTCTGTGCAAGACCCTTAGGCTTCTCTGAGTGTCTGTGGGTACTTCTGTGGTCTGAAAATACCCGGAGGTGAACTGCACCGGAGAGCCTGGGGGCTGCTTGCACTTTTACTCACACTTTATAGATTTCAAATGTTACAGGAAAACCATGGTACTCTTGGGAAAGAGTAAAAAGGAGTAAGAAAATAAGAAAGCAGAATGCTGGCCTTTCAGCTGCAGTGCTTTTTTCTCCTAGGCTGGAGAAAGCAATTACACGAGCAGCTCAAGGGTCTCTTAGTTGGCCGCGTTTGGATTTGGTGCCCTCTGGTGGGAAAAAAGGATGGACACGGAACTGACAGCTCGCATCCCTGCTGTTCTGTGTGATCAATAATGTCTGTACCCAGCAGGCCTTGGTGGCCATCTGGAGGCACTTTGCATTTCAGCTATGCGGATAAATGGCTACAGATGTGGCACAGTTCTTCCTGGCACTGGCACTGGGATCCCTGTGTTTCTGGGGTTTTGAAGTATTCACATTTGTCTCAGCATCACTGTGGACAATAGAGTTCCATGAGCCACCATGCAGTTTCTGTAGAAGAAAATTATTTTTGGCTTTTTGGGGGTTTTTTTGTTTGTTTGTTTTTTTCGAGTTTTTTTTTTGGTGGGTTTTTTTTGGGTTTCTTTTTTTTTTTTTTCTTTTTTTGTTCACTTGCTAGTTTTTTGTTGTTTAGTTTTTGTTAGGTTTCTTTTGTGTGCGTGTTTTTTGGTTGATTGGTTGGTTCATTTGGTTTTGATTTTCTTTTGTTGGTTTTTTTTTTTGTTTGTTTGTTTGTTTTTGGGGGTTTTGTTTGGGGTTTTTTGAGAAATATTTATTGTCTTTAGAGGTGGAGTTCCTAAAAAATGTCTGGAAATATCCTGACACGTAGACAATTTTCCTATGACTGACAATTTCAATTTTTTATTTAATTAGAAGTGCTTCTCTTTTTTTTTTCTTTTGAAGTTAACTGTACAAAGCATGCAAGTAGCTCTGAGTTTCTCATCTATAGTTAAGAAGTTGTAGTAGAAATTTGGAATTAGGCACTTTTTCCTTTCAAGTAATTGTACATATGGAGACAGTAATATAGAGATAACTGTAATTTTTTTTTTTTTTTTACAGAGATAACTGTAAAAAAAAATTAGTGTTTTAAAAAAAGGTGGGGTGAGGCAAAAAAAAAATTAAATATAAGTATCTGAAATAATATTCTGGAACTGCATCCCTAAATATGATTGTGCAGCAAATGAAACTTTGGTAATGAGTATTTAAATGCTGATACCTGAATGGCTTTTCCTAAAAAATTTAGTTGCATTGTTCTGCAAAAGAGGCAATTTGCTGGTACCATCACGGTTTCTTTTCAAAACTTTGATAATGAATTGTAGCTGCATGTAGATCATAAAACATTAAGATTTTTTAAACTAGTTATACTTTAGGCTCTTTTTTTCTTTCCCTTCCAAGGTTTGCCTTATTCCTAAATCTGCTCATGGTACTAATCCAGCAAGTGCACAAATGGCAGGGATGAAGATTCAGCCCATTGAAGTGGATAAAAATGGGAGCATTGATATTTCTCATTTAAAAGCAATGGTGAGTATTTAAATATCTTTGATTTTCAAGGAACACTTCTTCTCTGAAGGTAATAGTGTTGGCAGCTGAATCACATTTTTCTACAAGAAAAAATAAAGCAATAATACTGAATATGTGCTTTGAAAGGACTAGGTAATTTTTTTTTCCTCACTCAGACACTAACTATGTGACAATTGTAAGATTCCTTTTAATTTGAGGATCTTTAGCACAGGATTTGCTCAAAGAGTCTTTGTACACAGTAGACTCCTTTATAGCAGACCCTTTTGGTCCACAGCTAGTACTGGAAATGAACAAGCCATGTTCATGAATGTGAAGCATTTGAAACCGCATTTCAGCCTTCTTTCAGCAAAGTTCAAGTCCATCTCTGCTGGAGAAATTGTTGCTAGGCAACTACTTTTTTTCTCTTTTTAAGTATATTGACTGCAGGTGAATCTTGCAATGCAAGGGATTAGCAGGACACATTTCCACATTTGGACAAACTTTTAAGGCAGTCATAGAACTCTGTTGCTGAAAGTAGGGGGAATGGTCATTATTTCACATTAACTTGAAGGCCAGATTTTCGTTGGGTTGTCTGAAGGTCCCAGAAGAGAGTGTTTTACACATATATATGCTTATGTACATATATGTATATACACATCTATATGTGTATGTATGTATGTATTTGTGTGTGTATATGTATGTATGTATGTATGTATATGTGTATATATATGTGTGTGTGTGTGTGTGTGTGTATATGCACCTTTTAATACCTGCTTTTTTCCCTGATTTAAAATTCTGATTTATTCAGAAATCACTCTTTTTCAATAGGCGGGGCTGAAGAAGGGAGCCCAGTATCCTTTGCTGACTATAAGTAACTTTGACTATCTGCTGATAGGCCTGCTTCCCATCTGTAAAACACTCTGACTTTACTTGTATTTTTTTTATAAAATCTTGAGAAGCTTTAGGAGCCTCAGTGACCGTTTTTTCTCTCCCCTCCCTGCCACCAGGTGGACAAGCACAAGGAGAACTTGGCAGCCATCATGATCACGTACCCTTCCACCAATGGTGTGTTTGAGGAGGAGATTGGAGATGTGTGTGACCTCATTCACAAACATGGAGGCCAAGTTTACTTAGATGGAGCAAATATGAATGCTCAGGTACAAAAACTGGGCAGATTTTTTACTACTGGGAATCCTTGGAATAAAAATAGCAAAGCAATACTCAATTCAGACTGTAACCCAGCTTCCATGCAAGATGCCACAGTGTTTGGGGGAGGATGTGAGATTTCCAAGAACAGTAATTAAAATTAGATGGTGAAAGTAATTCTCTTTTACTTGATTTTTCCCCTGAAATATGTTGTAAGATTTATAAGTTGTTCACTGAAATTTGCTTAGTCTGCCTACCCTTTATCAAAGACATTCTTTAGACAGATATAATTAAGAATTCCTAAAGCAAAATATTATTTGCATCAAGTTCTTGTTTATGATGCATTGTGATAAAGAAAAACGTAAAAACATACACCATCTTTTTCAACCTGTTCTCCTTGCATTCAGAAATAGGTCCTAAATGGCATATGGAGAATGTTTTGAAACAGACTATTCCCTTTACAGGTTGGTTTGTGTCGTCCTGGAGATTATGGCTCTGATGTCTCTCACTTAAATCTTCACAAAACCTTTTGCATTCCCCATGGAGGAGGAGGACCTGGAATGGGACCAATTGGAGTGTGGGTATCTCTATATTAGCCTTTTCTTAAAAAAAAATAAAATATATATATATATGTGTGTGTATATATATATATATATATGTGTGTATATATATATATATATACACACCTTAGTGAATCTTGGTTGGGTGTTCACTTCAGTACAGAGCCATGGCTGGGAGAGCTGTGATGCTGGTTGCAAGCATCTGTCCTTCTCCAGCACAGTCATGTGCTCAGTGGTGGTGTGTTCACCTGTATCCCCAAACCCTGGCTTCCTGGGTTGGCCTTCTAGTGTGCATGATAAACCTCGCTCAGCAATCTGTTTCCTGAGTAAGAAATGGAGTTTGAGGGCTGATAACACTGCATGTAGTCCAGAACACAGAACTGCTACACAAGCTGTGTGAATCTATCCTATGGAGCATTCTTATTTCCTTAAAGGAAGATAATCTTACTTGTTTAAAAAGTAATTTTTATTTTGATAACTCCATTAATATCTTGTGATAGGTTGAAAAACTGAGTGCCATCCTCCACTGGCACCAGTTGTGTTAATAAACTTTCTTTTGAAGAAGGCACAGATCAGACTTCCTAGAGGACTGTGACTGGAAGCAAAGTGAAGAGAAACTTCAGTTTACTGCTGAAAATGTCCAGATATGGTAACATAGGAACACGTATTTAATCTCTAAAATCAATGTTTTTGTTTTAGGAAGAAACATTTGGCTCCCTACTTGCCTACCCACCCTGTGGTCAAAATACAGACGGATAAGGATGCATGTCCTTTGGGTACTGTCAGTGCTGCACCTTGGGGTTCCAGTGCTATATTGCCAATTTCCTGGGTGTATATCAAGGTGTGTAGACTTTTATAAGGAGTATCAGCTGAGGTTCTTTCTCTTTCAAGTCCAGTGACCACTGGAACAACATGAACAGGTTTAAAGAGCAGCTCATTTTTTTTGATGTTTGTACAGACTGAAATGCAGCAAAATGAAGCGATGACAATCCAGTCACAGGTTATTTACATCCATCAAGCCCACTTGATTTATAGTAGGACAATGTTGCCACAAGAAAGGACATCAGGACAACGGCTGTATCTAACTCTTCTACCTTTTGTTTGTAATAGGTCTTGAGATAAGAGGACAATAGGCAGAAAACTACAGTCAGGCTTCCACTTTTGTGACGCTGAAGTTTTCATGTTTAAATTACTCTTCTGCCAAGAGTATTTTTAATTGTATGGTTCAGTATTGTTATACTTGACATCTACAGAACATGGAATTTTGCAATATCCTGAATTACAGAGGATTTGAAAACTGAACTTAGTTTTGGTTTTACATGTGAATCAACTTGATCATGATCTATGTAATTTGTTAATCCCTTGTAATTTAGTGATAAGCAAGCAAATATTTGGCTACGTGTATGGCAATATTTAGCCAACAGAGATGACTGTAGATTCAAATTCTAATTGATAGAAGGGTGTGCTGGGACTTTTGAGCCACATTTAATGCTTACAGTGACAAGAGTTGGGGAAGAGTGAACCTAGGGGCGGTGTCATTCAGAGTACTTTGTTACCAGTATGATACTCTAACCATGGAAACTTCATCTGCTGGGGGAACCAGCTCTCCTGGAATTCCAAATGAGCAAATATGAACTGGTACCATTTCCATTTACAGCTGTGGGTAAAAATCACTTGTGACTCTAAGCTGGTTCCCATTACAGAATATTTAATCCATTAGAAATTTTTAAGGAGAGCTCTTTCCTCACAGTGCAAAATGCCATCTATTTACATTGTCCCACCTAAACTTCCTGGACAGTCTTGCTGTTGGATGGAGACAGGCAGCCTGTGCCTTTTGACATTATTTGTGTTCTCACTTTTTTCTGTTCAGTTCAGAGCTTCTCAGTTTGAGCAAAGGTTTGGGTCATTCACTTGTGAACTTGAAGCTACATCTCTTAAACAGTAGACACTCTCATAAACTACATTCACCAAAGGTGGCCTCAGTCAATATCCAGTGCTTCTCTGTGAGTGTTGTGTGGAAAAGTGTAACAGCAGAGTGACTGCCAGAACTGGCCAGGTGCATTGAAGTGCTGCTCTCTGTCATGCAGGAGCATACTTTGCTTGTTTTGGACCTGTTTTAGATCTGTTTCTTCATGTTATTTTTGTTTCAGACAATGGGAGCAAAGGGTCTGAAGCATGCTTCTGAGATTGCTATACTAAATGCAAATTACATGGCAAAAAGGCTAGAGAAGCACTACAAAATCCTTTTCAGAGGAGCAAAAGGCAAGTATTGGACAATTTTTTTTCTTCTACCACGTTTTTTTCTGCCTCATGTAGAAGTTGGCTTGCAACACAGTTGTTTGCTTTTTGGTTTTTTTTAATGCTATGTGACTGCTGATTTCAAACTTCTCTTGTTCACAAGAAGAGAAATAACCAGCCACACTTCAATGGATGCAATGAAACTGAGATACTTTCATGTAGAAGAAAAGTAATATCTGTTTGTAATTAGAAAAAGATGATGCCAAAAGATAGAGTAAACTATTAGATAATTCTCCTTGAAATTTAGTGGCAGATTGATGAACAGCAGAAAAAGAAAAAGCAACCAAGTTGAGACTTCCAAATCTCCATAACCAATGATGCAACAATTTAAGAAATGAAAGTAATTATTTGACCTGTACCTCCTCTTGCACACATCCTCTGAAAAAAAATCCCACCAAGTTTCCCTCATTTCTGCTCCTTGTTCACTTTTGTGAGATGAGATAGAATTCCTTTGGCAATGCATGATATTTCATCTACATTTTGGTTCCCTGTTTTGGCTCTCCAGGCTTGCAACAGGACAGAAGTAATGAAGAGATGAAAAAATTATTGTAGGAGTAGTGTAACAATCAGAGAACTTATTTTGCTTGTCTAAGCTGAACAGCACCGAAGAACATTTGAGTACAATATATATGTTCTCTAAAATATGTATCTTAAATTTAATGACATACACCTTGGTAAAACCTGCAAGTTGTACTTTAATAGAAGTGAATAAAATTTGCAAATTTTCAAGGATTTAACAATGTAATGGAAGGTTCTCCAGAATCATGAATATAAATATAGACAACTTCTGTCTTTAGCCTCTCTATAACAGAAGATTTGAGCTTTGCTCTGGCTTAAGATAAAACTGATTATCGTGATTAATTTAAAATAGCCTAAAACCCAAATGGTGTTGGGCCATTGACAAATCTAATAATTTTTTCAGAGAACTTGTAAATTGTAGGAGCTACTTTGACCACTCATTCCTAGTTCTGATCTTGTAAATGAGGCATCTTCTTAATGTGATGTGGGACTCAAAGAGTCAGTCTTCAAAAACTGAGTCGTATATCTCTTACCTGATAATTTCTCAGATTTGAGGTTTTGCCCAAGTAGATATTTTTGAGTTTGTCTTTTTGCCATGATCTCCACAAAACCAATCAGAATAGACAACTTGGTAAATTGCATTGTTCTTCTATTAAGTAAGACTAGTGTTCTCACTAGTCTTACTTAATAGGAGATGTCATTTTTTATTTACAGGTTATGTAGCCCATGAATTCATTTTGGATACAAGACCTTTCAAAAAAACGGCAAACATTGAAGCTGTAGATCTTGCTAAAAGGCTTCAGGATTATGGTAAGTCAAATGTCTATTCTTTAAAATAGCAGTGCAAGTGGAAATTTTCCAAATCTCTTCTAAAGGGAGACACAAACATTGGAGTTCTGTGCTTATGGATGGTGAATCTGTCACAATTATTTCAGCCTTCCTCATTTTCTTTATGGGACTTGGAAAGATATTTGCATATACTAAATTGTAGTAGGTACTTCTGACTCTGCTGCTACTTCACAGTTGGTAAACTGTCCCATCAAATACTGATTACATGATTCTCAACTGTTTGGAGCAAGTGGATCGGAGCCAAAAGCTTAATAAGACTCCAACAAAGCAAAACAAAACAAAATAGGAAGAAAAAAAACCTTTTAAAGTATGATAATAGGATTTGAACAGTTCCATCTTGATACAGTTTATGCAGTTTTGTACACATGCTCTTGAGGATCTGATTGTGGATGCTTTTTGGCTGCCAGACAAGAGGATCCATTGAACTACTTGATCCTATAGAACTGTGCTTCTAATGAATATGCATGAAAGCTGTTAAAACTCTAACCAGTAATACCTCTTCAGTGAAATAACCCAAAGCCTAATTGTGATACTAAAAAACCCACCCTTCCTGCTCTTTGTAAGTAAGCCTTAAATATTGTGCACCCTTTAAACTGACTTTTCAGCAGGTATAGAGGTGAGTTAGATAAGTATATTAAAGTTCCTTTTTAATAAAGTAAATCTGTGTGTAGCTGTATGGTAAAACAGTGGTGTTACCCTTCAGTGCTGAAAATTAAGATACTTGAAAAGTTTATCTTGCCTCTGAAGTACAGAGCCAACACTACCAGTGAATTCAATCTCTATAGATTTTTGTAGAGAAAGGACTGAATTTGTGAATCTGCTGATAGCTAATGCACGTATTATCTCATACCCTGTTACCTGTGACTGATTTCTGCTATTGTCATCAGGTTTTCATGCTCCAACCATGTCCTGGCCAGTGGCAGGGACACTTATGATTGAACCTACAGAGTCTGAAGACAAAGCAGAGCTGGACAGATTTTGTGATGCCATGATCAGTATTCGACAGGAAATTGCTGAAATAGAGGAGGGCAGGATGGACCCCCAAATTAACCCACTAAAGGTAAGATGGCATGTAGAGCAAGGTACTAGCATCAGTCTAACCCTTGAGTCTACAGATGCCCATTCCTGGTCTTTCAGTACTCTCAAAAGTAATGGGGCACAACAGTGAGCACAAGACTTTCTTGAGAAACCTTTAACATTTTCAAAATTTGAATTTTGACTTTTTCAAGTGAGAAGTCTTGCTGACAGAGCAGAAGAAAGTTATTTCCACAAGCACCTAATTTATATTTCAAGGCCATCTCAAAGTAACAAAGGAGAGATGCTTATTTCACTGTCTGAAGATGGGAAGTGGAATGACTTTAACATTAATAATAAAATAAAGACTGAATTATTTTAGCAATGCAGCACAGAACCAGTATCAGCTCAAGTTCTGTTCAACTCTTTTAATGCTATACTGACTTTTAAGTTTAGTGAAAAGCCAAAAGCATATTCAAGCCTTGGGTAGCATCTTTAGGCAGACTGGAAAAAAATCCAAATACTGACTTGCCTCCTGGTTTAAATCTGCCTTTTTCCTCCCCAGATAAACAGTGTTCTCTAGACAGTAATTATTTATATGTGGTAATGGAAACTTGAAGAAGGCTTCACACTGATTTGTTCAACAGAAATCAGTAATTTCTTGTTCTCAACATGTCTTGTTTCTTGTAGATGTCACCACATACTCTGAACTGTGTCACTTCTTCCAAGTGGGATCGTCCCTACTCCAGAGAAGTGGCAGCATTCCCACTGGTGAGTACATAATGGGAACTTTCTGGTGTGGTAATATATAAATATGCTTTGTGCTCTGTAGTTTCTTAGTCAGTTGGAGATGAAGTAATGTGGTACGAATGAAAACTTCAGAGCCATTATATTGTTGCTCAGTTTTTAAGCGTGTGAGCTCTCTCTACCACAGTTTCATTAGTGTAGCTTTTAAAGACAAGGAAAGAAGTGCTCAAAAAAAAAAAAGTCTCTACACATTGGTGCAGACCTGAATTTCTAAATCCTAGCACTTCAACACTGAATATTCATTCCTATTGGAAACAACCTGTTTAGTTCTGACAAACTGCACCAAGGGCTCCCAAAACAGAGTCCCACATGCTGACATTCAAAGCTTTGCTCAAAAGAACTTGCATAAGGTGTGACTAGGTTCCCCAAAGTCAGCATGGGGAAAGTGACACCAATCTGGACCTGCTACAAATAAAGGTCAGATTGGAGCTGGACTCTGATATCAAACTTCTTAATTGCTTTTGCAGTCATAGCAGCTAAATGTACGTGTGACCAACCTTTCTGCTTGGAAACTTAATTGCAAGTATTTTAGTGATATGTACTGTTTCAAAGAGTAAGAATTCAACTACACCACCATTCCACTTTCCTTAAAGTATGATACTATAACTAGATTGAACAGCACAATTCAATTTTCTTTTCCTCTGCTTTTCCTTCATTCCTATGTGTAAGCCAGTTGTTCAAAGCATAATAAAGTTTTCTTTCATCTTGTGAAAACTGCTTCTTTGCAAGCATGTGTTAGAGGACACGACCAGACTTTTTTAAAATCTAAGCATTCTTTTAACTGTGACTTCTATTACACATGCTTGTTAACTTTCAGGCTCTGAAAACAGACTTGAAGGATGACTTCACCCAAAAAATCCACTTTCACAGCCCTTGTAATTCTTCAGGCTCCTAACGTCTGTCATAATTTTGTAGCTTTATCTGGTGGAAAAATTAAGATGGTTGGATTCTTTTATCTCTCTTAGCCATTTGTGAAGCCTGAAAGCAAGTTTTGGCCCACAATTGCTCGCATTGATGACATATATGGAGATCAACATCTGGTTTGTACCTGCCCACCGATGGAAGCCTATGAATCTCCATTTTCTGAACAGAAGAGAGCATCTTCCTAAGATTGCTTCGAGCTACCTACATTTTTGACTCCATCAGAATGGCCCTTTCCTGATTTCCTGGGGATATTTATATTGTGTATATTTTGAATAGTCACCATGTTTGTTCATTGAACACTGCTCAGTTAAAATGTAAATACAATCAGTATGTTAGGTGTAAACAAAATGTGATTGTTCCACAGCAGTTGGTGTTGGAAGTTGCCTTGATTTATCATTTTGTCTGTTTCATGCTAAAGTTTTAACAATTAACACCCAGCTTGCAAGGTGGCATGGGAGATACAGTTAAAAAAGTAGAAAAGATGCAGATACATAAGGCGATACTAATAAATATCAACTGCAGGATTAATTGTTTACATTTTGTAAAAAAATGATGAAGTAGATTTTTTAATTTACTTCACATATTACCACTAACTAGCATTGCTAGTATTAATATTTCATACTGATTTTTTTACCTATCAGTGTTAGTAGTCTAATAAAATTGGTCAGAATTTTAATTGTTGTCATGTTTTGGATTTAAACTTTTCAGCTGTATTTTTTCAAGAGACAGTATGAAATTATGAAACTTAAGCTCTGATTTCTGACAATTGCCACAGCAGCAATAACCTTACACAAAGGAAAATACTGTCAGAGATTAATATGTAAATAAATCTCTGTTTTTTTTTTAAATGAGCCAAAATCATTAATTTTACCAAGCAGTAACAAACTTAATCTTGTTCAGCATCACATCACTTTTTTTCTTAGTAGTTCCATCTAATTCTCTCTTATTCTGGAGAAGGTATAAAAGACCATGAAGGCATAAAAGACTGTGAACTGCTTAGTATTACTTGAATCTTGGGTAAAAAAGTGTTCTCTTTCTCAGTTTCTCACTCTCTGGCACTTTTTTATACAAAGCCCTCAGTTTGCCCTACCTTATCTACAGCTTGTGTAAAAACTGATTCACAGTTCAAGCTCCAAGAGATTAAGGAGACCAGAGCCCTCCTGCAACACATAGTGCTACATTAAATCACTCAGTAACCAAAGCTTACACCTTAAACAGGAGCCTTTTCCAGCATGTTCCAGATCAAATTTACATAAAACTAATCCTCTCACAAGTTACACAGTCAGATCTCTGTGCTATGAGCACATTTGAAAGGAACCTGCCCAGATCAATGCAGAGCTGTCTGATGTACATGAACACCCCTGAAAGGACCAACTCATTCAGCCACTCAAAGCACAATTTTGGTGAATTAGGACACAGGCACTCAGCAACACTGGGACCACAGAAAAGGACCATACAGTTCTGCACCTTACAACCACCCACTACTCAACCACTTCTTGAAGATCTACATGCACATTCAGCCTGGGAACTCTGAAGTGACACAAATGAGACTGCTGTTTACAGTAATATTTTACGTACTGTAAATTTTGTGTCTTTTACAGTGAAAGTTTTGGGACTGCAACTTTTTCATTACCTACCTTATGACTTCATGGGGGGCTTTACACAAAGAGACTACAGATGATAGGAGACAGGAATGGCTTTCACGGAAGGAAAGTCAAGCCAGATACCAGTGTTTATGTGAATAGCTGCACCTACATGCTAAATCACCTTAATACATAGTGAAGAAAATCAGATTTTATTTACTCTAGAATTCACGAACTATTAGAAAGGTTATCTTTCAGTAGCTATTGATATAGTACTAAGGATGCAAAATATCATGAAAAGCCACTGCAAATTTATAATGTGAGGAAAGGACAGTCTTTCTCTGTTGCCAGTCTAATTCCCCAGTCTTGACAAGCTGCTTTAATGTTTGCTAAAACCAGTTTCACGTTTGATTATGTCACTGAAAAAATACATTAAAAATTGGTTCACAAATTTTTGTATAAAGCAGGTAACTTCCCATTGTTGATCTCAAACTGACAAAGTTTAGCTTGTGAATTAATTGGTAAAATCTATCCAGTGGAAAACAAAGCATTAAAATATTTTACAGTACTCAAGTTGGCTGTTACGAAGGTGAAATCATCATTCTCTCCAGAAATACTGAGCTACCTGTAGCACTGTGGGCCACAGGCTGTCACTGCAACCTCAGTGCCTGCAGAGGGAATCTGACTCATGCACCTGACCAACCACTGTGCAGGAATGTCACAGCTCCCACTCTGGGACATGGACAGAGCACTGTTACAGACTGTGAGCGAGTTCATGGGTATCTATGTTACCACTGGATCTTGGTTTGGAGTTCAGCCTTTTTTAAAATTAAGTGTTGTTTTCACTGAGAAATGAGTTAAGGAATATAAAGCCTTACACCTGTAAAATAAGGCCACCTAAGGAAAGCATTTAGTAATCTGAAAAATAAATTCTGTAAAAATCTCATGACTTAATTAAGTGGATAATAGTAAGAACAAAATTAGCAAATTTTCTGAATCATAAAATATTTAATAAGGTATATTTTGGGGGGGGGGATATATTGTATATAAAATTTCAGATCACAATATGAAGCGATTTGAACCTTCTCCAAGCTAGCACTGCCTTTAATGCTGTGTAGATGTATTGTCACTGATACAAGACCTACTAAAAGCATACAGTTTAACTAATACAGAAGTGGCTTTTTTTATATGAACTATTTTTTACACAATTAGAGTGTCTTGAATACCCTCTTTAAGTGCAAAAAACACAGATCACTTTACACTAATGCAGCAACAATGCATTCATATTGTTCTCATTAGTCATTAGTAGTCAACTTGCATAAGATACAAGAAAAGCACAATGAAGCTCACAAAAATAGACTAAAAATCAGCCCGTTCTTGCAAAAAAATACAGCATAATAGAAGAAAAAGACAAAAAAGGGATTATGCACACCACAGAATTTACTGTTTAATCCAAATGGCTTAAGTGCTGAATCTATTTCTTTTTCCTGGTTTTTTGTGGGTTTTTCTTTTGGTTTGGTTTTTCTTGGGTTTCATTATTGGGTTCTTTTTCTTTGTAAATCAAACCACATGGACCAGGCACAACTAATATTCAGGAGGCAGTGTGTAGCTAAAAACATCACTAACTATTTTTTATCCCCAACATTGTTTCATTGTTTGACACAATTTACTTTCCTCTGTCCTGAGGTAGTCACAAAAAAACAAATCATAAATTAAGCATCAGCTAGGCCAGTAAGAGCTGAGGCTTTTCTCTTTTTTTTTTTTTTTTCCTTCTTTAAAAACTGTTAGTTAACTGGCCAAAACTACCCTTGATGTTAAAAGACAGCTGAGAATTAGAGTTCTCACAACACCAAGAAATGGCTATGAAGGAAGAGGGTTAGGTGCTTCAAAAAGTGACAGTATATTGAGTCCCATCAAGGTGGCTGGTCCACTGCTGAATTCCCCATGTTTATTCCCCTTTACTGTCTAGAAAGTCACTGGGAGAAGTGCAGAAGGGACTGAGCACATCATCGTCCTTTACTGTAACCTGGAAAGAACTGGTCCAGTAGTGCCTGCAGGATCTTGTTGGGAGCCATGGTGTAGCCCTTCCCCAAGTCATAGCGGCAGGCAGGGCAGGTGAACACTTCGGCTCTGAAGGAGCGCTGTAAACAACTCTAGGACATAAAAAGACAGAGAAGTAAATTGTGACAACTTCCTCATAGACTGACAGCTTAACCAGCAAAACGTAAGGAATCACTATAAGATCTGCTTACAATCTGCTGTACTACCAGAAAAAAAAAGTCTTTGCCAAGCCCTCTGGTGCCTGACTCCGCCCCTGACTAAAATGTCCTAGCCAAGGAACTCTTCTCCATACTTGGGAAGAACTAAATCACTAGTGAGGTTTCCCCTTCTTTTTCACTAATGCCTTCCTGTAAGTCATAGCCAATCCTTAGCTTCCTTACAGCTTCACAGATTGCTATACTTTTCCAGACCTTCATATCCAGAGGAAAATGACTATACCACATATACTGTTTATGTAGCAATCTCCATCTAACTCATCAAAATAGACCCAGTTTAACCTTACAGATATACGTAGAATAATACAATCTGTAACACATTAGCATCTGTGCTATCATCCTTACTACATTACTGCAGATTGATTAAAAATTTTTAGGGCAGGGCAGATCTCTGTTTAAACAGCAACAGTAGCTTACTATCAAACTTCCTGACAACTTTAACTGGATATTATACTGTATTCTCAAATATGTACTGATCTCTTCAAATACTGTGCTTTCTGAGTTTGTTGCCATTCAGTTTTCTCTTTTTTTCATGGTTTTTCAATTTCTACAATTCTAAATTTTACCTCCACAACATTTCTTATGTTTTTCAAAGAGATTAATAATCAAAGAGATAATTGTTTCAAAGAGATAATTGTTCCATGTGTGCAGGCCACACATAACAACACCCTGATTTTTACTGGAGTGGTATTTTCTTAAAAAGCAATGTTGCATTACCAAGTACTGTACTAGGATGATAATAGTTTGAGTCCTTTTACGGCCTCGGGCAGAAATACTATGTATGGCAGGCACCATTCAAATATGCACAATTCAGTGTATGATTCTGTACATACCAGTGCTACAAAATTAACTCTAGTCCAGATTTGATTCCATGCTTCTTAGACTTATCTCCAACTGATCAAGATTTTGAGACACATAAGTAATGCACTGACATTCATGGTCTCCTACCAAACATGAGCAATGCCAAGATTAACAGGATAACATAACTTTCTCTGAATTAGCCCAAATAAGTTTCCAGGGTATTTATCCTCCACCCTTTCACAACTTATAATAAAGCATTATAAAATTATAAAATCTGGTTTTATTTCTTGTAAAATTATGAAAAATTAAATCATTGTTATTGTGCCAAAATCTAACCAGTGGACCTAACCAAACCCTAGCGCACCTCCAGTGACCAAAAAGGCATGACCACAATGGTAAACCTCACTCATTATGTCTATCAGAAACTATTTGGAATGTACTTCCACTCCTTATTACACAAAATTAAGGTTTGATACACAGCAAACACTGAATGGAAACTTGTTGTCTGTTTTTGCTCAGAATGTTATACAATTATTATTGTCTTTCTAAAATGCATATGCCTTTGGTGACCGGTGTCTCAGAGTCAAGAAAACAGCCCAGAGCAAGGCAGTTCATTCTTACTTTACAGACGTTGTGGAGGCACTCTGTTGTCACTGGCTGGTAAACCAACTCCTGGCAGCAGACACACATAAAGGATTGTTCCAGTTTCTTCAGAAAATTCTAATGTAGGGCACAGGAATAAAAGAGACAAACTCTATTACAGTTTTCACAAATGCCACTTACTACATAAAGATTATGTACTTCCAGAAGTTTTTAAAACACAGCTCTCTAGAAGTTATCAGGAAGCAGGTCTTTATTGGCTTTATTTCCCTGCTCTTCTACAAATTGCAGAACCATATAATCAGAGAATGGTTTGGGTTGGAAAGGACCTTAAACTACACCTGTTTCAACCCCCATGCCATGGGCAGGGAATATTCCACTAGACCAGGTTGCTCATGGCCCCATCCAGCTTGGCCTTGAGCACTTTGAGGGATGGGGCATATGTTTCTGGGGAACCTGTCATAAAATTATTTTCTGTCTAAACAAAACCTAGTGACTAAAACCATCTTTCTTCATGTCTGATTTCTGACATTAGCACAACATAAAAATACATTTATTATATCAGAGAAAAAACATGCTTGCTTCAAGAATGAAAGTAAATAAAAATGCACTTTTAACTTCAGGATGGTTCTTAAGCAAGAAAGGTTTCTATTGCTGAGGCATTAGCCCATCTCTCAAGAGCAAATTGCACAAACTAGATATTTTCTTGAAACAGAAGTCTTACAAATAAAACTGATGCTAGACAGTCTATATTTAGCAAAAGTTCAACAAACAAAGGAAGTTTTAAGAGGGACTCAAGATTTCTCCTAACAATATAAAGAAAATGCAAAGAATAAAAATTACGCATGCAACATACTGGTCCTTCCTTAAGAGAAGCAAGTACTTCATCCCACAGCTTCTGGTTCATGCAGTCTTCTCTGATCAGCCACTGCTGCTCTTGGGTCAGCTGGAAAGCTTCTCCTTTCCCTCCATCTCCCATCCTCATGGCTTTGGGTGTATTTGTAGGCTCCTCTGTACCTGCTTAAGATGGTGACCATCAGACCCAGTAACAGCAGTGTTAGTCTGAACTAATAGAAGGGAAAGACAAAACTATTTCTAGAAGGAAAAATGGATTAATATGGATTACATGCAAGAAATGCAGCAAGCAAATTCCTACTCCAACTCATACTATACATCATTGTTTTGGATTGCAGCAAAGAGTTGCACAGAAGAATTTTCATTTTTTTTTTGCAGAGCTTGAGAGCAAAAAACACAGTAGGAGCAGTAAAAAGGATTAGGAGCCCTACACTACCACTTGATTAAAGACCATGTGCTTATGAATTTCCATAAGTATTCCAAACTGCATGGTGGGTTTAGTGTAGGCCAAATGCCAGTGCACCCACTAGAATATACTTATTTATTTTTTGCTGTGAGACGGGATTAGGAGGAAGGCAAATTAGGCTCAAAACTTGAAAAGGGTATGAAGAAAAGTTTATTAACAGTAACTAAAAGAAAGAATCATAAGAATTAGAATAAAACCTTTAGAACACTTCTTCTCTCCCTACAACTTTTTTCTTACTCACAACGTACAGAAATAATTCAGTCAGTTATTCTAGAAGACTCTTTTTTGTCTACTTTGGGAGAGGAGCTCTTCTTGTTAATTTATGGAGACTTCTTTATAAGAAAACTCTTCTCTTCTGGTTTTTAATTTTTACAAATAGCAGTTGCCTGGAAAATCTGTAATCATGAAGCCCCTCCCATTTTTACAGCTTTTCCCAAAACTGTGTTTATGGGCAATGTTAATTTATGGGGTATTATTTTAAAGATGAGCTGTTTAAGAGCAAAGGTTTTCTTTATCTGTGTTTGAAATTATCTTAATTCCTGGGAACAGAGGTCTTCTTCTTCTCTCCCTGGGAGCACAGGGTCATTATTGCTCTTCTCTTTCTTTTTGTTTAAACTTCTCATGGGACTACAGCTATTTAAACATCTGCTTACTTTAGCATGGAGGCTTTTGTTAGGTATCTACAATTTGAACAATTCATCTCCTCATATTTTTGGATGGGTTATAGGGAAAAAAGAGTCTAATGCATCAATTATATCTTCTTCATAGCCTTATAAGACGATTTTAGCCTAGAATTAAGGCACCTATTTAAATCCCTCCCATCGGGGACTTGACTTCTTTTTACTGACTTTCATGTTTCATGTTGTTCTCTCTTCAATCTTTCCTTTTCTTTCACTCGAGAGAGAGAGAGAATTGATGTTTGTAGGTTTTATTTGCGTACACAAACCGGCGCCCAGGGCCTGCAGATTGTTATGTGATTTCTGCTGGGCGGTGCTAGAGTTGTTTGTGGTAGAGGCTTTCTTCAGCGGCCGTACTTGCTGGGGGAGCCGCTAGGATTTTAGCAGCTAGCTGGGGGCCGATGGCTTCCCCTCCTCCCGCCTGGTGGTTGTGGACGAACTTAATTGGTAGTAGAATCTGGGCCGGACCGGCGTGGCCCAGAGCCGCTTTCGGGGCCCGGGCTGGCGGGGGCAGGGCTCAGTAGCGGCAAGAGGCCGACAGCCGCAGCAGCGGCCCGGCCCCGCGGCCTCCCCTCCCCGTGCCTGGCGGCTGACCGGGCCCGGGGGCGCCCCGGGAAGGGCTCCCCTGCCCCCCGGCTGGGGCCGCCCTGCCCGGCCCGGCCTGGCCCGGCCCGGCCCGGCCCGGCCTGGCCGAGACAGGGCCGGACTGGCTGTGTTACTTGTTTGCCGGAAGGGAAAGAGACCCTCCGGGCTTTTTCGTCTTGTTCTAACATGTGTCTTCACAGCGGCGTGTACAGTTTTCTTAGTGGTTCAACAGATTGTTAATTTTCACAGCTAATTACTGATTGGTCTTTTTTTGTCAGAGACGGAGAAAACTGCTAGCAGCTTCTCTCAGAAAGTCCCTTCCGTGAGTGCCTCCAATATAAAACCACTACAAACTGCTTCACACTTCCACGAAGATTTCATGGCTTAGTTCATAGCAATTGTAACGTGACAGACTTTGCTGACAAATGCTAAAGAAGTAAAAAAAATACCATCATCAATTGTCCTTTTCTGGTTTCCATTACTTTGGCTGCTTGGCTCCTGTTTCACAGTTTGCTTTTTAACCTTATCTTTCTTCTCCTTACTAGCCATGGCTTCCAAATAACCTTCTGGATACTAAAATTAAAAAGCACATATTTAAAACAAAAATCACAGACATACAGAATAACCAAATACCCAAAAGAATAACTTCTAACAGAGTTTAGATCCCTATGACTACATAGTAAAATAATTACACAATAATTTTAAAATCCTATATGATAGAGAAAACATTTAAATTAGTACCTATCATTAAGAAAGCACAGTCAAGTCAAAGAACGTAATCCTCAGCTGTATTAAACAGAATATCTGTACCTGTGTGTTTACAAACTATATAAACTGGGGAGATGATGGTATGCTGTAAAATGCAATGTATCATTGCATTGCCAAGAATATATATTAATTCTTTCCTTTTTTTCATCTTTCATGGATTCTGCAATGCCAAAATTTTCATGGCTCAGCCTATATCTGTGCTTAAAATGCACTATTTATACAAACTACTCAGTAACATGACAAAAATACTTAAAAATGCACCCTTTTTTTTGGTTTCTCAGACAGACTAGTCATCTGTAGAAAAATTTGTTCCTGCCTAAGCATCACAAAACTGGACACAAATTCTGATTTTCCAATCCATATAGACAAACCAATTTACTGCTAGGGGAGAAAGCTTCATTTGCAGTTCCATCTGCTGTGTCACTATTACAGGATTCTGTCAGTTTCCTTATAATCAATCTGTACTGGTTTTTAGTATCAAAAGCTGCCACAGTGAAGTAAAAGAAAAAAAGGAGCTTTAATTTAACTGATTTCTTTCTCAGGATTTTGTTTACTAGAACTAAGAATAAAAACAACTGTTGAGTCCTGATGCAAACCTGTACACTTAGACCAAGCTTTTTTGACCGCTCCATTCCTTCTGAAGTCCAAGGTGCAGGCTCAACATCATCTCTCCTCAGAAGATAGCGCCAAACTAAAAATCCACATTTTCCAATTTCTGGCCAGTATTTCACCACCTAAAGAACAGTACAAAATTACTGATATTATTTTTATCACAAGTCAAACACATGCACATTGTCATACTTTAATTGTTCAAGAAGAAATGACAAGACTGATTTATATATTATTATTATTATTATTATTATTATTATTATTATTATTATTATTATTATTATTATTATTATTATTATTATTATTATTATTATTATATACAAAAGTTCTTTCCTCAGCTGTGAAATTTTTGTATTTCTTATAAATACAGTAGTCTTAAAAGGCACACTCCTTTGTTTCAGAAACTAAGAAGTCTTTAAATAAACAAAAGGCTAGGATACAGCTGGAAGGACTGAAGAAATAATGAAATTATCCGATTTCAGGGATGAATTTAACTCAATAAGTACACACAAAGCAATTTACATATTCAATCTTAGGCATCCTATTACAGATTATGTTCTATTATCACCGTTTTGAGTAATTTCATTTTGTTTCACTTTGCAGAGCAAACTAAAGCTAAAAAGCTCTAGTGAAGAAAAAAGGAACTGTTTCTTTCAAGTAATAATGAAAATTTTTCAGACTAACACATATGAGGCTTTTAAAAACAGATTACAAGAAATTTTATGTTGTAGAGATCAGAGTACCTTGTAAATGCCATCATATCTGTTGCCTTCCTCTGGGGCATATTTGCTGATCCGCCGTCCTTTTGAACTGCGTACCACCCTAACTGGCTTACCAGCTCTCCAATTCTTTGACTCTGCTCCATTTTTGTCATCCAGTGGGGCATCACAGTTAAGGGCCAGTGCCCTAGAAAGACATTTAAATTCTTCATAAGCTAGATTGCTTCACCCAGCAGAGTTTTGAGAGTTAACATAATTAAGTCATATGTGTTTCCCTTGTCTAATTTTGCTTTATCAAGCAGCACAGACCTTTCAGTATGTTGTTTAGCAGAATTGATGAAAAAAAAATGAGATCCACACTGAAATGAATGGCAAGAAAAAAAGATGGGAACACTAAATATGTTGTCTAGGTTCCAGTGAAAACTCATGTGAAATTGCTAGAAAACAAACCAATCCTTTCAGACTTAGTATTCTTAATTTTTAAAATTAATCCCTTCCTAAATAGAATTGATGAAATTAAAATTATAATAAAAGGCAAGCTTTCTTTTTCTGCTATTCCTGATCAACAGATTTTAAGGCTCTTTAACTGTGTACACAAAAGTAATGAATATGATGAAAAACATATGGAGCAAAAAGTACATAATAACCGTTCAAAAAAGCTCTAAATACCATACCTCTCTCACATGATACATAAAATACCTCAGAGAAGAACTAAGAATCATAGTAGCCAATTAGACCTTTAATTAGCTTTAATTAAAAGCTTTAATTTACCCATAGAGACCCTTTTCTAGAAACCTGGAGCAAGAGAGTATGACCAAGCTGCTATAAGAAACAGTATTTCTACTACCACAGCCTGACTTGAAGGGATTGAAAACCCTTCAAAACATGTGTGTCAGCCACAACACAAATGATGGATCTCAAAACAGAAGAAATAATATGGGTTATAAACAGACATGGTGCAAGTATGGAACCCACATTGTAGAGAACAGTAAGAGACAGGGACACTATGCCAACATTAAAAATTTTTTCCATATAAAAACAAAACTTGTAAAACTATCTGGACAAGCAAAACCCATACAGATTCAACTACATAGAATCATCATAATCTTCTGTATCAACGTGCTTAAAAACTTGTATCAAGCTTAGAAAATGAGAGCAGCACATTGTTACTCCATATGCACTAGTGCCTTCATAGCTAAGTAGTTTTGCCTGTGGAATTTTCATTTCCTAAGAGGAGAGAGATACTGACATTAAAGGGTCCAGCTTTAATTCTGTGTCCCAAAACAACTTTGTTCTATTCACTAAATATGCTTGTAAAGCTATTGCTTAAACCTACTTCCATCTTTCTTCCCTCCTTGATCTTGTTCATTTTCACATCACGTGTCCCCTCCTCCCCCCTTTCTCAAGGGAGCCAAGTCAGGCTTTTCCTCTTTCTTCTCTAGACAGCTTGAAAAAAATCCCTCTCCAGCCTGTCTGAGAGCAGCAGAACATATCTAAATGCGGCCCTGGCAAACAAAAGTTCTCAGTGACTCTCAGCATCTCACAGGCGTTCAGAGGTCTGTTGTGTAACAGATTATGCTCTTAGAAACAGAAAAGGATGGAGTACTCTTTGTTCAGGCCAGCTTTTGGAGGATGGAAAAACACTTCAGGCAGATGTCTAATTCTTCCTCTGGATATATGTTCTCTTTCAAGTACCTGTTTTGATAAAGCTGCACCCTAATTCCTTGCTTTTTATAAAAAAATATGATGAAAGAAAGGGCTAGCAAAATAGAAAATATTTCTTTTATCATGGGAAAAGGAACATGCTTTCTTTCTCCTTAAATTTATATCTGATTTACCCACAAGAGAAGAAACTTTAAAAAAAAACATCCAGAATTAGGAAACTTCTGCTCAGGAGTTTTGACTAACTTCTTGTTTAATTAAAACAGAGTCCTCTCAGTGTGACTATAGAACAATTTCAACCAGAGGCATGACTGCAAACTGCAAGCAATGTATTTCACTGAGGTGAGTGATTCCTTTAAAGCAACAAATCATAATGCTTGATAAAACACCTCTTAAAAGGCATTGCTGTTTATGACCCAGCATGTACAGAAGAGAAAAAATACAGCAAAATGTTAGTTTTAAATTAAAGCCCTACAACCCAACTCTTTGTATTGGAATACCTTTAAATTTTATTTTCAAAACTTACCTATTCATGTGTGTTAATGTCTGATCAAATGAATGTTCTCCGATTCTTTTATTGCCAGAAAGATCTCTACCTCCACTCCCAGTGTAAGTGAACTCATCTCCTCGATCCTGTGCAAGAAGATTATCCTTTGGTTTAACAGTCTAAAGTAAAGTAACTCAATTAAAAGAAAAAAAAAAAAAGCAACTTCATTTGTTCTATTTACTCAGAGAAAAATTGTAGTCAAGGGCATGAAAGACATGTTTTCAATTTCATTTACAGCAGCTGCACCAGCACAAAAGTCCTGGTCTAGATGTAACCACTTCACCAAAAAATTCTGATTAAAAAAATGCCTGTATTAAAAAATGCTACTTTGGCATTTTTTATAAAGCTATTTTGAGAAAAAAAAAATCTGAGGAACATATTCTACTTGATCTTGAGCTTTCATTGTGTTTACAAGAGTATCATGTTTGTAAAATACAGAATAATTAGCTTGGATGGATCATGGCAGTAACTTCAGCTTGTGCAAGGAGCTCAGGGCTAGTATGTACATAGAGTGCTGCCTTATGTACAAAGCAGGTTCTTTAATGAAATAGTAATCCCAGCTCTTCTGACTCAGTAAGAGTTTAAAATAATTTAGATTCATATTTTGTAAGCTAAAATAATTCTGGACTATAGTTCTGATATAGAATTTTCATGAAATTGAAGGAAGGTTGATAAAATCTTTTACCATGAGCTATGAAAACTGCCAGAATCTAAATACTCTCAAGAAAAGGCTGTATTTCTATTTTCTGTACAAAGTTTGTCGCAGAATTTCATATTACTCCTGAGAAATGAATGTATTTCCAGAAATACATAAATATACAGACTACATATATAATTAATATGTTATTTCTTTGGAGATGTATATTTGGTATAAAGCATATAGCAATTTAATACAAAAAACAATGTTTAAATGTATTTTAATATCAAAATTCTGAACATCTATGCAGTAATAAAATTCAGTCAATTTCTTACCACTATTAAAAGTCTGACATTATTTAGGATCCAGTGCAAGACTGTTACACATATTTCATGACTGACAACAGCAGAAAAAGAGAAGGTTAGAAAGAGAAACACTGGTTGAACAAGGCCATAGATAAATTATAGAAATTAGGTTCATTTTATTTTGTGTAGGGAAAACCTAGCAGAAATTCAGCTGCAGTTATCTGTACATAATAAAATACAAGTGCTATGAAGTTAAAAGTATACTCAAAACCTAGCAAAGTCATGTATAAATTCTGGTATATGCTTTCTTAAAACAGGCTACTTAGTCTACTGAATAAATCTTTAAAACCAACAGAAACAGAATGTAGTTCTATTAAAGACAGTATATGAGACAACTTTAAAAGACCAACCAGACAAGAACCATTTCCTAAGAAAGGATGTAAAATAAATTGTATAAAATAAAATATCACAGGATTGGAATTAATCACAGAGTATGTTTCATTTTTCTGTGATTGTCAAGGCAAACACAACGCATGAATCACACAAGGATGATCCTGATAATAATATAAAAAAGGATGGATTTGGTTCATGTATCACAATCATTCAAGCAAATTGTATTTTGACAATGAATAAGAAGCCTGTGACAAGTTCAGAAAAATGGGAAAACATATCTTGGAATGTCATGAATCCAGCATGGCCTGGGTTTTGTAACAACGAAAGAAACATGGACATTTTCAATCTTCATGATGTGGCAGGGTGGGAGGACTGTTAAGGCAGTTTTTGATATACAAGCAGAACTAAACAAACCAGAAGGTGATTTCTTTTCCCTCTACTTAAAACATAATTTTGAGATAAATACTGATATAACATATATATAAGCATGCAGAAAAAATATATGAAAGACAGAAACAGTTCATATGAAAGCAAGATGGGGAAAATTATTTATAAAACAGGACAGGTTCCTGACAAACTTTTGTTTATCAACTACTAGGTTGTTGATAAATCTTCATGAGAAGAAAGTATGGAATAGACTTATTTTTTGGTGTAACAGAAAAACATAAATCAAGGAAAAATTGCTAGAGATTTTAGCCAAAAAAACTTCAAGAGACAATGCAGAAATGCAGCAGTATTCCTACTTGCACATACTTCTATGGAAAATGGGTTAAATGTAAATGGCCTAAACCCAACAAACTTCCAGCACCTTCAAAGAAAGGCTAAGCGGTTCTCTAGCGGTAGTCTAACCACAGGCAAACTGAAAACACTGTGCTTGAAGAGATACTATGGATAGAAGGTCTATGCATACATGCTCACCTCCTGAGCATATCCCACACTTCATGGGTTACATTTTCTTCTCCATAGGAAGGAAAATGCAGGAACAATTATGTAGCATAAATGTTACAGGTCAAGGTACAAGGATCTTTCAACATCCTCCAATGTAAGGAAGAGTCACTGCTGCCTTATGTATTATTGTCTAGCTAAACTATACTCCTTTTTTTCCTTTTTTTATCAGATATATTAGGAAAAAAAACAAACAAAAAAGGATTTCAGGCAATAAAGACAGTTTCTAGAATTGAAGGAAAATGTCAGAGATCTTGCCATTGATCTGGGCTGGATGAAGAAAAATTGGAGGACATTTGAACCACTGATATAGCAGCAACTCTCAAACAAGAGAGGAAGAAAGCTCAGAAGAACTCATAAGTGCTTGCAGAGAATGAAAATCAAAAATGGCAAAAGTAAGTGATGCACAGACCCAGTGTCTAAAGTGTGGATTAAATGTGGATATGAATGTGCCTATGACAAGCAGGAGTGAAATAGGGACACTGGTACTCCAGAGACATACTTCGACACCTACAGTACCTACTTTCATTTGGCTTATGGTGTTTTACTTTTAAAGTGAAGTATTACAGGAATATTCACAGCTTTTTATTTGGGACTATTAGAGAGTAATGACTCATCAAAACAATCTCTCAACAGCTTTGAGTTCTATCTATAGATAATACAGCATCTCCCAATCACCTACAACAACTTTTAACTAAGAGCCAGTAAGAGATTGGTAAAGCTATTTTTGTCTGAAGAGGATCAAAAAGCAGAACTGAAGACAATGGGTCAACAGTTAAAGAAAATGTATGGCAAAAGGAGTTATTTATGTCTATATGTTCTCATTGAACAAAAAAATAGCTGTCAAAAAGCCCATCAAAACAGTCTTATCTTTTCCCTTCCCTTCTTCCTACATTCTTCCCATTTTCTTACATTAAAATACATAATTCTGCCACCTCTCTTCTGTTTTCCACAGCTTAATTCCACTTCCTTGCACCAAAACTGTCTTTCAACAGCTATTAAGTACTTTGTTACTGTGTCTTCTCTTAATACCTCCTGTATGTCCCTTTTTCTTATGTTGTGTCCATAAAGTTATTTCTTAACCGTCCTGTTTGTAAAGTTTGATGACATTATAGAGCAACTGAACTTCAGCCACAGTAGCACTGACCCAGCATCTCATACTGAGGCACGTGAGTGGAAGACAAGCCTGAAGCTCTAGTACTACAAGCCAGTCAGCCTCAGACAGCCAGTACAAGCAATCAGTCTGTTCTATTAAATCATACTCCACTGTTCAACATTGTTATATAATCAGTTGTAAGTCTAACAGATAAATAATGTAGAATGAAGAAAGTAAGATTTTGAATTCCATTGAATCATTTGACCTTATTACTTCTGTGGATTACTTTTATGCACCATCTGACAGGGACATTAGCTACTTAAAGTTACTAGAATATTAACTATCTCAAGAGAGCTTTCAATTATTTTCTCTCTCCATTAACATCTCTGTTAAATCTGAGCTTTTATGCTCAGATTTCAAAGTTTAGTTCTAACAGATAATGCAAAAATTGTATTTATCAGTAATAGGCTATTACAAACACAATCAGATTTTCTAGATGAGTTCCAACCTTCAGTTTGAACAACAAAAAATGTTTATTGGCTTTCTTGGCACAAGAAATTCCCAAATATCATCAATTCATCCATTCCTTATCAGTTTGACCTCAGTAAAGTATAATGAATAAAAGGTGAGTTTGATTATATGATAAAGTAAAATAAAAGTGCACTAAGCCTCTTTAAATGAGGTTTTTAAATCCAAGTCAATTATTAACTATCAAGCAATTACATTTGAGAGCATTTTCTTTCCCTAGTAGTAGGGATATCTGAAACTGAATCATGTCATCATTCATCTTCATTAAACTCTATATCCATAAAGTGCTGACAGAATTGGCCTATGTGCCCATTTTGTGATTTATTTTTGGTAATTTCATGGTTTAACACTGCAGTAAAAGGTGCCAATTGAAAAGGAAGGGCTAAAGTACAAATTTCATTTGTAAATCAATAAGAATCCCCTGCATTAAGTGCAGAGCCTGAATACATCATAATTGCTCTTGCTGAGTCTTTCCCACAATTGCCCCTGATAGCAAGAACCTGGCAGTTTCACAGCACATTCCACCACAAAGAAAACATTTCACCATTTTCGTGTTCACTAAATGTCTGAACAGAAAGAAAGACAGCTTCAAAGCAGGAAACAGCAGAAGGTGGCTAACTGATGATGGAAGTAGGGCAACATTTTAAAATATCAAAGTCTGAGTTAACTACTGTATGTAAATTCCTTTCTGAGGTTTTTCTTACTCCTTTCCATGCAGTGTCCAAAAATGGTGGATTACCAGGCTTTTATACTGAACATTAATATGTAAACAATTCAGGCTTCCAAGTGTGGATTCGTTATCTTTTGTTCCACTAAAACTCCGTTCTGACTCAGAACCAGGTTCGCCAAAGACAGTCTTTTCAGGTCAAAGACACTTTCCTGTAGAGGGAGTTTACTTAGGAGATATAACAGCTTTTAGAGACAGAATTTTTAAATTACAGTTATGTTTGGCTATCAGCTGGAGATCCAAAATCCATTTGTTTTTTGAGAGAAAAAAATCCTGCAATCTGTATGACTAATTTAATTAGCCTACTATAATTCTAGTTAAAGCAACACATTTAAAATCTAAAAGACATGCATTTCATATTAGACATTCATTTCATTAAGTGGATTATGAATGGTACATTCCAGGCAGTGAATGGGTTTGGTATAAAATATCAACAAACCTAAACAATGAGTATATTGCCTGGGGTCCCTTTTGAGTCATTACAGTCATTATCTTCTGTAATGCTGCTCACGTCAGGTATTATTCTCCAAGAGATCCTGAATCTCAGTTCAGAGATCTCCCATATGATCCTATGCAAAACAACACTTAGAGAACAATTTTTGTTTGGATTAAACTAGAGCACACCACACAATTAATTTACCATCTTTACAACACTACCTCAACCCAGCAGAAATATGAATCTTGAGACTTTTGACAATAAAAAGCAGTTTCAACTTGATACATAAAAACAATGACACAAAATAAGAGGGCAAGTTTTCAAAACAAAAGTTAACCTTCTTCAGTTGCTTGATCTGATGAACAGACAAATCAGAATACATTGATCATGAACACTGTGATTGCACAATCAGTGCAAATTTCCAGTATCTAGTGTGTAAATGTTAATCTGTTCTTAGAGTATAAATTACTGAACGACTTCTCAATTTCTTCAGGTAGTGCTCCAATTATGATTACTATCAAAGGAATACTATCAAAGAGATTAGCAACATTAACATATTCAAAATAATAGCTAACTATAAGTAAGCCATGTAACTTGTCACTAGAATTCAAAGTTACCCATTTTCAGGAGAGAGATTAATGTGCAAATATTTTATGTGCATGTAGTTAGGAATGAAGATAAAATGTCATGTACAAAACAATTTCACCCAATGCTCATTTTATAAGCTATGACTATACCTGTTCTCAATCTTGAGGGTAGATCTGACAGAACTAAAAAAACTTGTTATTAATGAGCACTCCAATACATCCAGAACATCCGAACTTCAATAAACTGGAAAAAATTCTGGGTCTCTAGGATTATAAGTTTCTACAGGCATGGCATATAAATGTCGTGATCTGAAAGCTAGACAATTAACTCAGTTTCCTGCAATATATATTGTAATTACTTTACCCCAGAGTGGCTTTGCTGATTTAAAGCAATAGGAAGTGCATTAAGATGGCACACATTATCAGTGTGCCTAAATACTACATAAAGTTTATGAACAGTGTAATACACCTCCAAAATGAATTTATTTCTCAATTTTATAAAAGTTTACACACAAGCATCTTTGTTGCACGACTGAAATTCAATTAAGAGTCACCTCTCTTTTTTGGTACTCATACAATAAAATGAATAGATGTGAGCAGAGGTTTTTGTGTGTATATTTTATTTCAAATAAATAAATCTCAAATTTCACATCTCAAATTAATTAGATACTGTACTTAGGACACTTTTAATTCCAGGACTTAATTCTTCTGTGCATGTTCTTACAGGAGTTTAATCTCAGCCTTTTTCAAAAAAAACAGGGAAAATGAAAGTAATTGGAAGACAAATCTGCCACACGAAAGAAGAAAAACTAACCTCAATAATGTAACTGAAAAAAACCCCCTTGTATTATTAGTTTAGAAAAGAGAAAAAAAGTGGTTTTAGAGTATTGTCTGCAACCTTTCTCTTCTACTATGCCTTTTCAAAAGTATTTATGTCTTTCAGACTATGACATTGCTTAGGTGTCTACAAAACCACATAGTCACAACACCATTTAGATGAATTGAAAAGGCATGCAAAGGATCCAATTAAATTTACCAAATATTTTGAATTCAATAATTACCACCTCAGAAATAAAGGGACATCAGTATCACCAAAAAGAATATAAAGAGGAGTCTGCAGCATCCCAGCATAGCAGATACAACTCCTGTGAAACAGCGTTCTGAGGGTCTGAGAGCCTGGGCTGGTATAGACACTAAGGACACCATATCCAAACTCCAAGTACCTCCTTATGCCACTTGTTCAAATAGAGACACACATTCCTTCAGAAAGCAATACTCTGCAGCAGCAGCAGCAGCAGCAGCACCTCATAGATGCTGTTGGCATAGAATATACTATGTTCTGATGCTATTTCATTCATATGCTTTTTTTTTTCTTCAGTGCCCTTTTCTTTGTGGTTGACAGCTATGGGCATTTAAAAAAAAAACAGGTTGCTTACTGCATTATCCTTCACCTCATCCAAGATTCAAAATTCCACCTGATGGATTGGAACTGCAGGAAGGGAGGTACCTTGTGTAAATATTATTTAATTGAAAAAACTGTAATCTCTTCATAAATAAATGTTGGACAGCACCACAAGATGAAAATTGAAAGCATTTACTCTTCTATTTAGCAGCATAACTGCTTTTGTTGCTCTACTTAAATGTTAACACCAAAGTAGAATTTTTTCCCAGCACCTTTATGGATCAAGATTCTGAGAAAGAATCTGAAGAAGCTAAGAAGTTCTGAAAGTGCTTATTAGCAGGAGCCAAGAAACTTCAGAACTTCATAGTATCAATTAACACATATCTTTTAGTCTTGCTTCATTAAATTAAATTTATCACATAATTAGAAATACTGTTTAGAATGTAATTAAATTGTGACAAAAGCAGAACATATATTATTTGCACACAATTGCACTATCAGATTTTATATCACACTCAATTCAGACTCCAAAAGTATACTGAAATGTAGCTACCTACCCTAAATAATGTCAAATCCATTAACTGACATTTTGCTTTAATGTAGATCTGAGCATAAGCATTCTTTAAGATTTGGTAAGAATTTTCTCTCCAAAACACTAAGAACTACTTAATTTATCAGGGGTAGATATTTTTTTCCACAGTCATATCTGCCTAAACATTAGTTTTAGATTAAACACCAAATACAACTCTATATGTACAGACATTTGATGCATTAGAACAGCAAGACCATTGCTTGCATGAATGACATACCACTTCATCTTCAAATCCCCCAGCTAGTACGAGTGAATAAGCTCCGTCATTACTGCGTCCATGGATTCCACCAACGTGGGGCCTGTGAACACCTGCTTCACTCACCTGGAAACAGAAAAAAAGCCAGTTTATAGCAATTTTTTTAAAAGACCCAGCCACCTACAACCACTTTCAACAATCAATTTTCTGCTCAAAATATTGTACAGACGTTTTTGTGTCAACAGTTAATGCAAGACTGCTATTAAATGTGAGAATTCCACTGTTTCTTCAGGAAGAAAAGCTAAAAGTAAGAGCACCCAGAAAACCAGCAGACAATGTAGGACAATGGTGACACTGGAAGAGGTAATGGACTCTTTCTTCTTTGGGGAAAATCTCCAAGATTTTTTCCATAAGCACTACATAAGACTGTACTCAGTGGTACACTCCACTTGCACAGTCATTTAGAACAGTTCAAAGGAGAAGGAGATTTACCAGTTTGGAAGCATTTTACAATTTTTAACCTAGGAAGATCCCAGTGCAAAGATCATTTTGTCAGGGACTTGTAAGGTAACACAATGAAAATGTAACCAGTGGAGAGGAATATTATCAGTCTGCCCAAGAAAACGGAAGAAGCCATTGCAACACCAATGGATCATAGACTAGTTCTCCAACCAGGATAACTCTATGGTAATAAAGGTTCAAGTTATCTGAAGCTTGACCACCTGAAAGCTGCAGCTGTAGCCTAATCTGGCAACATCATTAGAGTCTGCTGGAGCATCTCTCCCACAAAAATTTATTCAATAATGGTTTCAAACTACTGATTAATAGAAAAGCCCCACAAACAACCTTTACAAATAAAATGAGATTATATATTAAATTATGCATTTTCTTAGTATGTTCTGATAAAAATAGTGTTGGTAGAATGAAGGCTTCCAGCATAAAACCAATCACACTACTTTCTACCTTCATATCTTCTTCCAGACCTTGATTTTTCATCTTTTTCTTGTTCTGCTTCTTGCACTCCTGATCTCCTTTTCCCAACCTACAGTTCTAAGCAACTTTCATGGGAGTCTATATTTTTCTGTTATAGTCTTGAAATTTCGTAACACAATACATCAAAGATCCAGTTAGTCAAAAGTGCACTTTTAAACATCAGATAAGAGCTGTTCACAGTATGAAGACCATGCAAAGACACAATAATACTTCCTTGCACAATACTTCCTGGTTACTTTTCATAATAATGTACTTTATTTTCCTGACTCTTCATTTCATGATAATTTCGTATTTGATTTATTTTTCTGATCAGTATTAAAATGACATATTTTTCAAATTTAGCTATTAGAATATCTCTTTGCTAAATAACAAGAAGTATAAGTAGCTGAAAGCCAATTACAAATTACACACTTAGAACTCTTCTCTGGCCCATGTTTGCTATCCACAACTTAGCACTCTCACTTAACTTTATCAGCTCTTTGCCAATTTTTCCAGACCATTTATGAGTATGCTGGATAAAAAGTCCCCATTACTGTGTTCCTCTTTCCTGTTGTATCAAGCATTCTTTAATTCATTCCTCCCTCCCTTCTTTTCATTTTCAGGTTTCATCAATTAAATTTAGGTTTCTGGTAGGTGTTTCCAGACCATTTATGAGTATGCTGGATAAAAAGTCCCCATTACTGTGTTCCTCTTTCCTGTTGTATCAAGCATTCTTTAATTCATTCCTCCCTCCCTTCTTTTCATTTTCAGGTTTCATCAATTAAATTTAGGTTTCTGGTAGGTGATTAACCCCAAGGATGAACACTGATAAATAATTCATGCCAAAAATGCTCTTCAGATGCTCTCTCCAGAAGTAATGTTTAGTCAATTTCCTTCTAGGGAAAAAGAGAGTTTGTGTAATAAAAAAACTATGCAAATCAGAAATAAAGAAGTCTTTAAATTTTCATACAGTCACTAAATTCTCACAGATTTGCTGAGACAATCTCATTTTGTCATTAAAAAAAATAGTTCATATAAGAAACAAAAGTGTAATTTAACTTTTTACATAGAAAGAATTTCAATTTTTTTTTAATGACAAGGTGTTTAATTTGGACTCAAAATAAACTAATTATGCATAAATGGTAATTGTCTTTTGATGTTTAGTATATATATATATATATATATATGCACACATATATACACATATATATACTATATATAAATGAAATATTTTTGATGGATTTTCTGATGAAAGCAGCACTCTAATTCTGTTGGTTTTTCCTACCAGTACTAGAAATACTTGAAAAGCATTAGCTTTTGTCTTACCAACAGAATTCATAACAAAAAGGTAAACTAGTAATTCCAATTACTATTGAAGCAGTGAAAATAAAAATTGATTTTGCTACTTTGAGTTTACCCAAGTGATTTTAGAAAGCTCTCTTACTTATTAGACTTTACATAATCTGGCACCCAACAAAAAGAAAGCAAGTGATGAAAAGTTCATGACACAAATCAGAAGAGGTACTTGATTTTTGGCTTGCCCCTCCTCAAGCAGTTTAAAACCCCTTGGTTTTATTCTTCCAAATATGACAGAAAACATTCAGTTCCAATCATTTACACATGCAAGAGACAAAGAACTAACTGATTTAGAAAACAAAGAAGTATGTAGTTTCATGACTAGAAACAACAATGAAAAAATGAAAGATAACCCAAAAATCATTTCAGTTGGATCAGACTGGAGCAAAAGGGAGGAAGTTTGTAGCTTGCTGGACACTACAAAACCAGAAAAAAAAAATCAGTACTGGCACAAAATGCAGCTGTACCATCCTCCACCATCCTCCCTGCTTTGTTTTTTCCTGCCTCGTTGAGTATCAGCACTGTGCTAACATAACCAAAATGTGAAATTGACTGGGATAATTAGCCCCCAGTCTACTCCAGATAGGATTATTTTTCTGCCAGTTTTTTATAAACCTAGTTCACCACAGAGCCTAAGGAATATTTGAAACAGAAAATGAGACAGTTGAAAAAAACACCAAAAGCTGAATATATAGTGAATTTCAGTAGCACTACAGACTTGCACAGGCTTAAGCTGTTCATCAGCCTAAAAGAAGATTTGGACATCCATTACGCATGACCAAAACCAATTTGACCTACAGTCAATTCACAGTGATAACACATAATGTTCTCAAAATCTGCAGTCTACACCCCATTCATGGGATAATCAGTTAATGTGAAGAAAACTCTTCAGAAATTACTTAACTCTATTCATTAAATATCTGACTTAAGATTTTAACATGTGAAATATGTTTATCATAATTCCGACAGACTTTTTACTAAGTTGTATGTAAAAAGTTGTATTAAAAAGTTGTATGATAAAATCAGTATAGTTCAACTTTCAATATTCACTTCCGGTATTGGAATCATAATGTATTTACGTTATTAGTCCTGGTGAAAATGGCAATTGTCAATTGGAATTTATTTTAGTGCCCAACCCATTCATTATTATTCCTACTTCCTTCAACTACAGCTAATACTGAAACAACATACCTGAACTCTGAATTTCCAGGTTGTCCCAACAGGAACACCAGGTATAGGTCCATAATGATTTGAAGGAACAATAGTGCATTCTTTAGTGCGACCAACACAGGCCATTCCCTAAAAATACATCAGACAAAAGTAATCAGACAAATGAATTGCAATATTGAAGAATATTTTTAAATTCAATGCAGAGATCATGAAATCTGTCTATTATAACAAACACGTATTTCAAAATATGTTAACAATTGTTAAAAGGAATGTTAAATAAGTAATATGTGGTTATGGGTTTGGGAGGGGAGTTAGGGGTTTTCTTTTTTTTTTTTTTTTTTTTTTTTTTTGTTGTTGTTGTTGTTGTTTTTACCTCTAGTCACCTTAATAATCCTTCCACTGCTTCAACTGCCAGTAGACAGCAGGCAGGATTTAACATTGTCTTGTTGTTTGTGCAACCCAGTACTGAATTTTGTGTAGTGCATATGTAAGCAAAATTATAGATGTAGCACATACATGAACAATCAGAGTAACAGCTATTTCTAAAACACACTCTACCTTTCCCCAGTCTCTCTGGCTTTCAGTACTGGCAGATGGCATCTTTGCTTTCTTTTTACTCTGTTTGAGCTTTTCTCCAGCCTTTACAACTTCATTAGAATCATTTTTGCAGGAAGGACAATACCTAAAAAAAGGTTTTAGTAAATTCTCAATTAACTTCAGAATAATGGCAATACATTTCTGGTAGCCAAAATAGTGTCTCTTTGGTTATTTTGACTGAATGTTTCAAGCTAGCAAGCATATACCAGGTTTAAGCAGCTGAAGCCTACAGCTTAAAAAATTAACTCAACATGAACAAATACTGTCAACTTTTTAAAAAAAGGGCTTTTCAGTATCTTCAATGTAGAGTGCTAGTTGCAAAACATAGAACTATTTTTTCTCACATGATATATGAGAGGTGCCCATGGCTCCTGTAAATGTCTCTTCATTTAGTCCTCCTTCATTTACATCATGTAAAGGAGAAGATAGCTGAGGTTAAAATATGCTGCTAACCAGTACTCATGGTCTGTTTCTGTCTCCTGCCCAGTCTACTCTTATTTTTGCTGGTTGTGCAAGAAATTTCACTGCAGATTGCTGAATGTCAAACATATATATAATGTATATAGAAACACACAAACACACACTCCCTTCTCTACAACACTGAAGCCATTTGGAATATAATGTTGGGGCTCACTCACACTAACACAAATCCATTCTGGTAGGAAAGCAGAGATATTAGTATACACTAACCACAGCAGAGAGAGAAAAGCAGAACAGTGGTCATTCTGCTGTTTCCAGCAACATTCTTATCCCAGTCCAGGAGTAACAATACAGACATGTCCTTGTTTCTGGCTCCCATAGGCTGGATTTGGTCCATACACAATTAGAAGAGGAAGCCTGATCTACATTAACATTGATAAATTCATTCAGGAAACAAAAACTACTACTACTACTACTACTGCTGGTTTGGATTTATTAAGTTTTTTATGTGGATATGAATAGAAGAATTAATGATTAAGGTCCACAGCAATAGATTTCACTATCTCAATAAAGGTGTTTGACCATGAAAGCAATGAAGTCATGTAGATTAAAAAATAATAATATAAGATGCTGAAGTTATGATACCATTACTTTGACAGGTATTACAACTGCTTAAAGAAAAAGCATGTAAGACCAATTAAAAGAACAAATATGACATAATGCAAATTCACAAAGTGAATTAACCAGGTGAAGTCACGTGGTGAATTCCATGTTTCTTGATAGTATAACAATATTACCTTAATAACTTTTAAACTGAATCTCATAGGGACTATTAAATACTGTTTCACATATAGACTTCACCTCCACAAGATAAACTTATGCTTTCCCAAATTGAATAGAGTTTGCCAGATTTTACGCTCTAAAAACACAAAATGGAAGTATTCCCAATTCTAAAGCAAACTGCTCCTAATTTAAGAATCAGACAATCATGATTCTTTGCTAGTATGCAGGAAGAAGGGAGGGCATAAACTTCTTTGGTAGGAGATGCTGCTCTGCCCGGTGCAAATGTACTTCTACATAATGACAAACATTAAGACAGTACAGGGCTGGTGACACTAAGCATCTCTAAACTAGTTCACATAAGCCAGGTCCACAATTGTACCTCTACCACCCTGTGCCTTCATTCACAGATGCAGCTATCTACTTAGATATATAAATCTTAAGGCTCCTATTCTTAGTTGCACAGTAAACAAAAACAAGCTAAAAAGCTTGACAGCCATTTTCCAATGAATTTTAATTATACGAATTGAACTACTGGAAATTCATAATTTGGAGAATGGACCATGACTAGCTCTGGAGAGGAGAAGGTGTTTGTGATCAAAAGGCTCACCATGATCCAGCCATGGGCACTCACAGCCCAGAAAGCCAACCCTCATCCTGGGCTGCATCCAAATCAGGGTGGGCAGCAGGTCAAGGGAGATGATTCCACCCCTCTACTCTGTCTTGTGAGATCCCACCTGCAGTGCTGCATCCGGCTCTGGGGCACCCAACACAAGAAAGATATGGACCTGTTGCCAAGAGCCCAGAGAAGGGCCACCAAATTGATCAGAGTGCTGGAGCACCTCTGCTATGAAGACAGGCTGAGAGAGCTGGAGCAGTTCAGACTGGAGGAAAGGTTCAGTCACCTTTTACCTAGTTTAGATTTTAGTAAGAAATTCTTTCCTGTGAGGATAGTTGCCCCAGAAAACAGGCAGACCATCAGGCATTATAAATAAACATTATGGAAGCCAATAAGGTGTAAGAGATTGAGTTACTAATTTACAGAGAATGTTAAAACTTCCAAAAGATTTACATAGATTTTTACAAAAAATATAATCACAAGGTTCAAAGAGATTCCATGTAATGGAATAGACATCTTAGACATTTAATGAAGTGTATGGAAAACTTTATTATTAGAATAAAGTTCTATTTATTACTCGTTTATAAAGGATTAACATCTCAAATAAATCATAGGCAGGTGATAAATATGAACAGTGTAAATTGTAGACAGCTAATAAAGACATAAGACTAATTACATAAGAAATGAAGAGTAGCAATGTGGTGGTCCTTCCATAGCATGAAAAATGAATGTAGTAGAGCACAGGGGCAGCAGCAGGGACAGAGGATGAAGGGACAGAGAAGCGTGAGCATAAAAGAATTGCTCAAGCAGTGAAGCTTTTAAAAAATGAAAAGGCAGAGGAACAACAACTGTCAATAAATACAATCAGATCAGGTAATATCCCAGAAGATCATAATGACCATAATGAATAAAATGAACATACCAGTCTTGAAATCTTGTAATGGCCTTAAAGCTTACTACTAATCCATTGTGAAAGATTTAAAAGAATTATCTTAAAGAAAACATAAGTCTTATATTAAGTAGATGGATGGAAACACCTCAGGATTTAAAAACATCTTCAGTATTTTCTTTCATGAGGTGCAAGTATCAAAAAGGTACCATGTATGGAATGTCAATATAGGTAAGTAAATCATCCTTGTATATTTACCAGTCTTCATCTTCTGGTATCTTGCTTAAAGGAGGGTTCAGGCAGTATATATGATAAGCCATATTACATTCATCACACAGGAGTTGCATGTGAGCATCCTGTTTGCCACCACACAAGAAACACGAACAAAACCGGCACTCCTTATCTGGATCAGCCCTACAGTGCTTGCATTCAGGGCCACTTTTTCCTGTCAAAAACAAAGAAATGTCAAATGCCATGTATCTCTGCAAAGTGAATTACTCTATCTAAAGGAATAATTATTTCTGAACATGAACACTGGTCTCTTGAAAATGCTTTTCTTTCTTACAATGAGGTATTTATATAGGCTTAATAAGATTTCTTCTGCTGTATAAACAAGACATAAAAAACATGACTAATCTCCTGCTCCCAAGATGTACCTGCACATTCTCCCTAAAGATGAAGCTTAACTGTCTTTTGAAGCTGTACAGCTTATCAGTTCCTTGTAAATTAGCTTGGATAACATAAGAATAAAAATAAATATTTCTTTCAGGAGTTTATTCTTGAATAGAAATATGAGGTGGATCATCGATGTATCCAGAGGAGTTCTGGATGCTTTAATGTTTTTCCTAAGTATACTGAGAAGGAAATTAATGACTAAAGAATTTGCAGAAATCCAAGTCCCTTTCTACTGAAGAAGAACATGCCCTCCCAAGTGAATAGACTTTACAGAGAAATTGATCCATGCAGTTGTAGGTTATCAGTGTAAATCTCTGTGGAGAGAAACTCCAGACTGAAAGTTTATTAAGAAAGGGGGACTGGAATGCAAAGCATTGTGCTGTATCTGCAGTCTTTCTGGAGGACCTTGAACAGTACTTTTTTCTTCAAGGGCGGAACCAAGTAGACTTAAGAGTGGGAAGAGGATGGAGTTTTGATTAAAAAAGAAGAGTCAGGGGCTGCTGATGAATTAAAAACTGACAGGGGAACACCTGTGAAATGCCTCAAAAGAACTAGAGGTTTTTAATATAAAATGCTTACACAGTTGATAGACCAGCTGAAATGCCTGTACATTAGCATATGTAGCATGGGTGCATCAGAAGAATTGGAAGTGACTGTGCAAATGGAAAGCTATGATCTAATCACAAATGCTGAAATTTGGTGAGACAAATCACATGACTGGAGCATTCCAATTAACAACTACAAACTGTTCAGAAGGGACAGGCAAGGAAAGGGAGGCAGACAATTTTCCCTCTTCTTGGACTTGATTGCACAAACTCATCTTTGAAAAACAGTGATGAACAGGTCAAGAGCTTGTGGTTGAAAATCAGAAGCCAAGCCAATAAATAAAATCTCATGGTTTGTGTTTATTACCCATCACTCAATTGAGGGAAACCCTGTTGATAAAACTTTCCTACTTCACCTGCATGAAGCATCATTCTGGCAGGTTCTGATCCAGCTGCAGGGACTTGTCAGGACAGTCCCTGACATCTGCTGGAAAAGCAGCTTGGCAAGATGGAAGCAGTTCAGGAGACTCCTGGACAGCATCAAGGATAATTTCTTACCCCAGGTGACAGGGAAGTGCTACTGCACCTGCTACTTTCTGACACAGATTAACTAACTGGAGAGGTCAGGATCAGTGGCAGCCCGGGCTCAAGTGGTCATGCCCTGGTGGAATTCATGATCTCGGGGATTTTGGGCCAAAAAAAGGTTAAAGTCACTGCTCTGAATTTTAGAAGCCTGAACTTTTAGTTATTTTAGGAATTAGTGGATGGGACCCTCTGGAAAACTGCACTTAGGGAAAAGGGAGCAGAACAGAACTGTCAGATCTTTAAGGACATTTTTCTTAGAGCCCGAGATCTCTCCATTTCCACCACTGAGCATTCAGGCAGGGAAGGCAGGAGACCAGCATAGCTCAGTAAAGACTTCCTGGACAAAGTGAAATACAAGAAGGAAAAGCACTGGACATGGAATCAAGGACAGGCATCCTGGGAAGAAAAGAGAAGTGCTGTCTGGTTGTGGAGGGACAATTAAGAAATTAGGAAAGCTACGGTATAGCTGGAACTGAATTTGGCAAGGGATACAAAGAATAGTAAAAATGGCTTCTATAGGCACATTGGTGAGAAATGGAAGATTAAAGAAAATATACACACACAACCCCCTCCTCTGCTCTGTACCCCAAAGTGGGACAGAACTAATCACAATTGACATGGAGAAGGTTGAGGTATGCAGCAATTTTGTTTGCCTCAGTTTTCATTAGTAATCACTCTTCCCACATCTGTCAAGTTCCCACAAGACAGGAGCTGGGGAATTGAAGTCACTCCTGGTGTAAGAGCAGATCAGGTTCAAGATCATCTGAGAACCTGAACATAGACAAGACCATGGGACCCAAGGAGATGCATCCCAGGGTCCTGAGAGAATTGTTTAATGTAGTTGTTAAGCCACTCTTCATCATTTATAAAAAAATCACAGCAGTCACATCATATCTGAAAATTCACGGCAGTCAGGGTAAGATCTTAGTGACTGGAGAAAAAGCTATTTCAACCTTTTTAAAAAACAGTAAAAAGCAGGAAAGCTTTTTAAAAAAGCTTTTTTAAAGAACCTTTTTTTTAAAAGCTTCACCCAGGAATTACTAACTAGTCAGCCTCATCTCAGTGCCCAGTAAGATCACAGAGCAGAGACTTCTGGAAGACATGTCAAGATGTGGAAGACAGAGGACTGGTTAAAGACTGCCAAAATGGCTTCACCAAAGGCAAATAGTACCTGATTGGCACAGTGGCCCTCCACCATGGAAAGAATGCCTCAATTGTCAAAGGAGAACTATAGATGTCATTTACCTGTCTGTAAGGCCTTTGATTTGGACCCTCACAATATTCTTAATAAAAAATCATAGATTTATAGAATATCATGAGGGGGCAGGGATCCACAAGAATCACTCACATCCAATTCTTGGCTCTGCAGAGGACATCCCAAAAATCCCTCTGTAAATGAGAACACTGTCCAGAAGCTCCTTGAATCCCTGCCAGGCTTAGTGATGTGACCATTTCCCTGAGAAGCCTGTTCAAGTGTCCATGTACCCTCTGGGTGAAGAACCTTTTCCTGACATCCAAACCTAATCCTCCCCTGACACAGCTTTTAGGCTATTCCCTCAGCTCCTGTCACTGGTCACACAGAGAAGACATTGGTGTCTGCCCCTCGTCTTCCCCTCATGAGGAAGTTGTAAACTGTGATGACTGTCCTCAGTCTCTTCTCCAGGCTAAACAACCAGGCAACCTCAGCTGTTGTCCTTACAAGGCTTCAATTCAAGGCCCTTCCCTTCTTTGTGGCCCTCCTTTGTGACACTCTCTAGCTTTATAGCTGTCTTACATTCTTCCTGCTAAACTGAAGAGAGATGGGTTTGATTAATGAAATATTAAATGGATAAGGACTTAATTAGACAGCCACATTCAAAGAGTGAATGGTCCATATCCAATGGTTCAACATAAAACTGAAAACCATTAAGGAGTGGTGTTCTTCAAAGGTCATATTGGCAACACTATTGTTTTCTATCCACATTAATGACATACCCACTGGAATTGAGTACACCCTCAACAACGTTGTAGATGACACCAAACTGAGCGGTTCAGTTCATCACAGAATCAAAGAATCATTAAAGTTTGAAAATACCTTTAAGATCATCAAGTCTAACTACCAACGTAGCATCACCATCATGTTTAGCAGTAAACCATGTCCTCAAGTGCCATATCCAATCACCTTTAGAACACTACCAGGGATGGTGATGTCACCATGATGATGATTAGAGAACTTGGTCTAATGTTTAACAACCCCTTCCATCAAAAAAATTTTCCTAATATCTAATCAATACTCTCAGGCACATGGTATGACTCGCTTCAGAACCTCAATGTCCTTCTTGGAGTGAGAGGTGAAGTGAACAAAGGATTCAAGTGTGGCCTCACAGTGCTGAGTACAGGGGGACAATCCCTGCCCTGCTCCTGCTGGCCACACCATTGCTGGCACAGGCCAGGATGCCATTGGCCTTCTTGGCCCCCTGGGCACTGCTGGCTCATGTTCAGCTGCTGTCACCAGCACCCCCAGGGCCTTTTCCTGTGGCAGCTTTGCAGCCACTCTGCCCCAGCCTGTGGCACTGCCTGGGCTTGCTGTGACCCAAGGGCAGGACCCAGCACTGGGCCTTGTTGAACCTCACACCACTGGCCTTGGCCCATGGTCCAGCCTGTCCAGATCCCTCTGCAGAGCCTTCCTGCCCTCCAGCAGATCAGCACTCCCACCCAGCTTGGTGCCATCTGCAAACTGAGGGTGCACTCAATCTCCTCATCTAGATCATCCATAAAGAACACAAAACAGAACTGGCCCCAGTACTGAGCCCTGGGGAGCACCACTGGTCACTGGCCACCAGCTGGATGTATCTCCATGCCCCACTAATCTCTGGGCCCAGCCATACAGCCAGGTTTTACCCTGTGAACAGGGTGTCTGTCTGAGCCATGAGGAGAGTTTTTCCAGTAGAATGCTGGGGGAAACAGTATCAAAAGCTTTACTAAAGTCCAGGTAGACTGGACTACAGCCACAGCCTTTTGCTCAACCACTGGGTGGGTCACTGTCTAGGAGGAGATCAGGTTGGTCAAGCTGAACTTGCCTTTCACAAACCCCTGCTGGCTGGGCCTGACCCCCTGGCTGTCCTGCACAGTGTGAGGAGACTCTGGATGATCTGCTCCATGACGTTCCCCAGCATTGAGGTCAGGCTGAGAGGCTGTAGGGCCCTGAATACTCCTTCCAACCACTGTTAGGACAGGTCCAGAGGAGGGCCATGAAAATGATCAGAGGGCTGGAGCATGTCTCCTGTGAAGAAAGGCTCAGAGAGATGGATTTGTTCAGCCTGAGCAAGAGAAGGCATTAGGGATACCTTTGTGTGGCCTTTCAAAACTTAAACGAAGTTTATCAGAAAGATAGGGAAAGATTATTTACAAAGATCAGTAATGAAAGGGAGCAACAATAATGAAAACTAGGAGCAATTTTAAATTGAAAGAAATGTGATTTAGACTGGATACAAGGAAGACATTTATTTTATTGTAAGGGTGATGAGACACTGGCACAGGTTACCCTGAGAAGGTATGGATGCCCCACCCCTGGAGCCTTTCAAAGTCAGGTTGAATGGGGCTGAATGAGCAATCTGATTTAATGAAAAATACCCCTGCCCATGGCAGGGGTGTTGGACTAAAATATCTTTAAAGGTCCCTTCCAACTAAAAACATTCCATGATAAGAAGTGCTAAAACAATGCTGTTTGAATAATTGTTTTTAAGATAAAAAACTTAATAATTGAAAAATATAAAAGAATCACTGAGGAGGGAAGATTACCAGCTGCAGATAGAAGGTTTAGTGAGATTTACTGACTCAAAAACCTGAGAAATAAACATGTAAAGCCACCAGCAGTGACTATTTTCAAAGTCTTAAAGGCAAAAGTACACTTAAATATACACGTCTAAGAAAACCTCCAAAATCTATTAGAATATTGCTTCTAGTAAAGTATAGCCTAGAAGACATCATGCTTCCCAAATGGAGGTAATCTATTAATTTCAGACTTCTCTCCAAAGGTTCATTAGAAGAGAAAGACAAATTTTATGTGTGCTGATGAACAAATCTGATGGTTTTCCAGCATAGCTAGAATAAACTCACAGTCTGTGCAAGGTGGAAACACCAATTCAAGTCAGGCTAAGAAATCCCAGATGACTGTTAACTCCTTTGAAAAATTTTAAAAGTGATGACTGAGCATTCCCTATGGAAACACTATAGTCTATTTCATCTAGCTAATAATGGACAACATGAAATGGCATATTTTTCTGCAGCTCTGAGCACCACACATTGTTTAGGCCTATGTAATGAACTGGTTTCAGTTACAAAATCAGTTTCTTAGGTAAAAGGTTAGTAATTTTTTTTTTAATAGTAAAAGAGCAAAAAATACCTACATATTTTAGTTCAGTTAAACAATAGGTGAATTTCTCTACTTTCTTCAATATACAGACAAACTACAAACTGTCATTTTCATGATATGACTAATTTTTCACATTTCTGTTTTAACCATGCTATAAGTCATATGCACTAACTATAGCTGCACTATTGGTCACATGAAGACAGGTCTGTTCACCTCAACCAAGAATGCAGAGTTTAGTTGCATAAATAATTTCATATTAGCTTTTTTTGTAGAAGGAGTTAGCACAACTTTGGATTCTGATGGAAGTAATATATGTTGATATCTAGGTGTTATTTGCATGTTGCATTTAAATATTTGTAATATATTTGTAAATATGTTGCTTCTTAGATTTTTTATTTTTAATATAATTTTCTAAAAGGCTTAGCCTTCCTCCTTTCCTCAGTCATAGAATTTTACTTCCTTTAATTAATTAGAATATGACTACTTTATTTTTAATTGTAATTGCTAAATGTATATTAACATCACTTTACACATACAAAATCTAATTATTATGTGACCATGCTCAAGAAATAAGAGCTTCTACACTGTTTATCTGATAAAGATTATTTCCATAGTAGGCATTCTATCTTTTGATATGGGCGTGGAGAGTAGCTCAACATGCACAAAAATATAATCAGTGCATTTGCTGATTGTGCTTACAACAATCTCATAGAATATTTAAGGCCAAATAATTATTTTAATTTAATCTGAAATTAAAATAAAATAAAATAATAATATTACATTTAAATAATAATAATAAAAGTAATAAAATTCTGCATCTCTCCATAGTACATAAGCTAAGGGAGCTGTGTGTTTATAGATAGGTGTATATATATTTAACATTTTTTAATACACAGCACAAATGGGGTTGTAAGTACAGTCCAGAAGGAAAGGCTACACTGGTGGTGATAGCATACAGCTCAACTGATGTGCACTGTGCATACCTGAACAGAGGCAAAACAGCTGATCTGGCTAGAAAACCAGAATGACATGAACAGGGTTGTATGGTGAGTGTTGTCTTCAGGAAAAAGAGCAGTTCAAGAAATAAGGCTGAATTCCCACATCAATTTATTTTTCATGATTACACTTTAAAATATTATATTTATAAATGATATTTATTTATGAAGATTATAAACAATATGCTGAAATTAATAAGATTAGGACCAGGAACAAAATGAAATAAAACATACACAGAGGTGCAAATCTCTACACAGATGTCAATATTTGGGTAGTTTATGCAAAGAGGTTACAAATAAAGAAACAACTATCAACATTGGAGGGAAGGAGCTGTAATAGATAATGAAGGTATTGTCTCTGAAACAATTAGAGTGGCAATCAGTGAATGAAGTATAGACTGGTGAGGCCACCCCTCAAATCCTGTGTTCAGCTTTGGTTCCCTCATTCCAAGAAGGACACTGAGGTGCTGAAGTGTGCCCAGAGTAGGCCAGTGAAGCTCATGAAGGCCCTGGAGCACACATCCTGTGAGGAGCAGCTCACGAGCTGGGGTTGTTTACCCTGGAGAAAAGAAGGCTCAGGTGGCCTGAGACCTTACTGCTCTCTGCAACTACCTGAGTTTGTAGCCAGGTGAGGGTCAGTCAAAAGGAAATGGCCTGAAGCTGGGCTAGGGAAGATTTAGATTGGTTATTAGGAAAACTGCTTCACAGAAAGAATGGTCAAGCACTGGAAGATGTTGCCCAGAGAAGTGATGGAATTACCACCCCTGGAAGTGTTCAAAAAACACGCAGATGAGGCACTTAGGGACATGGTTTAGTGGTGGACTTAATGGCCTTAAGGGTCTTTTGCCATCTAAGTGATTCTATGATAAGTAAATACTCATTGGAGATCAAATAGCACCATTGTAGAGAATTTTGTATAGTCAGCAATACAGTAATCACTCATTTCCTTGACGCATAATTTTAAAAGTTAATTCATTACACAGTAGCTGCAGGGAAGAACTAAATGAACTGCAATAATTTTTATGCCATTTAAAATGTTGCATACTTGCAAAATAAACAGTATGTAAACACAAACCAGTATTTGTTGATTTTCAATTTTCTCACACTGCAATCTTTTTAAATCAAAAACATGCGTTAAGATATTTCAAAAATCTTTTAATGTGACCAAGAAAAAATAAAACAGAGTGGATAATTTTCTTTTTTTAGTAATCTAAGGGAAGTAATTCTAAAATAATGAAAATGAATAATGAGTTGAGAAATTGACATTTTTACTCTTAGGAATACCACAGAGAATAGTATTTGCTCCTCTGAAAAACAGTGGGTTTTTTTTTTAGACAACAAATAAACATTAATCAGACTCATTGTTGTGCACTGAGAGCCACCTACAAAGGTTCTGAAAAACTGCATTGAGTCAGGAATGTAATATGTAATTATATATAATACCTAGTTGTAGACCTCCAGTTCAATATTCAGTGTTGCTGTCACAAACACTTAGCACTCATAACTTTAATATATTTTCAAACTTAGGATAAAATGATACACTACTTTTTAGATAAACTGCCACTAGCTCCTTATTGTGGTTGTAAGGAGGTCTGGCATAGTAACTTTTCTAGAAGGTCATGCAGGGTCAACTAATCCAAACATGAATTATCCCCTTTTTTTAATGCTACAAACAGCTTTAGTGCAAAGTTCCTTATGTGTTTTTTTTTTTTTTTGTCTTGACAGAATGACAGAGTTAAAGTGTATCACTACCAACTAATTCTATTTTTGGCATTTCATAATTTATTAAAAGCTTAAATTACATGTCAATTGCAACAGCAGTTTTGGTGGCCTGAACATCTCTCTAGGAACTTAAATGAGACTGCAAATCCATTCGTCACTGTTCATTTAGAGCATTACCAACTGCTTCCTTTTTCACCATTTATGACTGATAGCATTAAGCTGTTACTAGTTTCTGAATATATAAAGTAATACAGCCATCTTACAATAACTATACTTTTCAGAACAGAAATCTAAAAACTTTTCAATGCAATTACTTTCTTGAACACAAACCAATTATTACTACTACCTCTGCATGCTGATATTTTCTGAAGAAACATCACTCAATTTGTACTTATATTCAAGTAATTTAAAAAGTGCATACTTTTGAAATCTCCATCCCCAAATGTCAATGGATAGGCTCCTGGCTTTTCAATCTTGTACATTTCCTCTATAAAAAGGATTTTGCAATCATTTATTGTGTCTTCTGGACCTCTGAAAAACAAAAAGAATAAAAAATACATTCAACTTAGTTCCTCAGACCGAGATTCTGTACTTTTTGAATCCTAAACAATAAGATAAAGAAGCCTTTTTTTATCCCTGATAGGATACTTTATTTCAATTCACCTACAAAAATCAGTCTATCACGGTAACTTCTAAGAAAAAAATAAAACACATATTTAGGGCTTGCTTAAAGAAAAGACTACCCCATTATCCTCAGATTGTCTGGCCCTTCAGTATGTCTTTATAGACAGTAATCCTACATGGCTTAATTTCCTTCTAAAACCTCAAAATGTTTTTATTGGCTGAACACAGCAGACCAGCAAAACCATATCTTCTGGAATACAGCATCTCAAACATTATTATAAAACTATAGTACTACAAACAAACCAGAAATGTGACCTGAAAGACAGGAAAATAGTTGGAACCTATAGAGCAAGAAAAGCAGCAGAAAATTTCAAATCCCCTTCTATGACTTTTAACTGTTTCTCAACTCTGGAAAGCCACATACAATACTGTATTGAATTATAAATAGTACTGCTATGTCAGGTTTCAGCGCAAATTCTTAGTGATTAGTACTAACAAATAATCCAAGACTCCACAACAATAATGCCACAAGACTTCTAGAAAATATTAAATGTAAGGGTTTTCATCTACTCTTATTAAAATATATTTGTATCTACACAGATTGTAATTCAAATGGAAACATATCTAGGAAGAAATGGCCATAATAACACAAACAGTTGTAAAGCACTCCCTTTTCCTTCCTCCTTAGGATGATACAGTGCTCTCTTCAACTGCCTGTTCTCTAACCACATTCAATTTACTACCTGATCTAGAAGTAAGCAGGAATTTTCAGTATAATAAAATACTGATGCGTATCTGTGAGAACCTATCACACAGGTGACTTGAAAACAGGTTTGAAGAAAGCCAGCCAGGTAGGAGATCCCTATAAAAAGATCTAGTCTGCAAAATGTAATTAGACGACAGACACCCAGGGAAACAAGATATAAGATTCATATTCAGTAATGATAACTGCAACAGAAAATCTCCAGAAACATCAGGTTTCAGTCTGGAATCTGTGGTTCTCTGCCCTACCTCTTGGCCTGTTCTCACCACTTCCTTTGTGCTGACTACCAGTTCTTGAACTCTGACAGATGATGACCTAACTAAGACAGAAAAAAACTAAGCCAGGGAAAAGCCATGGGTGACAAATCACTTTTTCAAGCCCCTAACACTGCAGTATTCAGGTCTCCATGGAACTGGGGTTGAGAGGACTCCATCAGTGTCTTGATTGACTCTAATTTCCTTTTAAGTGTACTAACAGCTATTTACTTAGGCACCTGTATTTATTTTGACCTTTTTCTTTCCCAGCAGTTTTTGGAGAAAAAACATTCCCCATTGTTAGTCACATGCATAAACAGTAAATGCTAGCAATTTTCAAATATTTAGGCTAGTTGAACAGAATATGCAAATGCTTCATCAATGCAAATACATCCATCAGAAAAATAACTGTTTGATTTCCTGATCAGGAAAAGAATGTATTTAGAGTTAACTACATTTGCACCCTAAGGGGATCATACTTTAAAGCAGTTTTGGCCATTGTGAGTAACACCTCAGGTTAGCATGCAAAGACGCTTTGAATTATCCACAAAACTGAGCAATTCACAATCACAATGGCACAATACATTCAAATATAGAAATTACAAGATGTAAATATAATCTTTGGCAGGAAAACTGAATCAACAAACTCTTACAAGCACCAGTATCTCCCAGGTTATTTTGTGGACTTTGGAGAGTCTGTTATTAACTGTCCTATATGTCTTGTTTTTCCTAGATTATTTAAAGTTAAAACCAAAACAAAACACACCTATTGACATTCTTTAATGCCATAAATCTATATTAGAATCTTTCTTACTTTTAGCACTGCTTAACTGCCTATGCAATGTTATTCCCCTAGGACTTATTTCTTACAGAACTCAAAGTTGTGAATCTAATTTAAAACAAAAATACAAAACTATTACTTTTTTCACATAGTTAAATTTTATACTTAATGACTGATATTCTCAAATTCTAGTAAATTTCAGACAAATTTAAGCATATTTTACATTGACTTTTGCCTCTCCTCTCCCCTCCCCTCCCCTTCACAGTGTGTTATGGTTTAGAGTTATTTAACTTACCTTTCCCCCCAACCCCTGCATTTTCCCCAGAAAACTAAAAAGCTGCTGTTAAAAAATAGCTTTTTATTCTCTGTATTCTCTGCATACAGTCTATGGTCAAGAAGGAAGGTGGTAAACCACCATACAGCTTTACCCAGAAATCTAGACACTTGCTATTTATATCTTTGGGAAACAAGTCAAACTTGAGTTCAGTAGAATATTAATTAGGAGTAAATTCCAATGGTGCCAATTTGAACTATAAAATTACTTATAACTACAATGATTATGACATTGTTTCCTTAAAAGATAGCATGAGAAGATTTATAAGTTAGTTCAATGATGTAAGTGTTCCAAACAGTAACAGCAAAGCTCTTGCACAGTATGCAGAAGCACAGACTTTTATCATTAACTTTATTACAAAGTATCATCTCAAAAAATGTTATTTCCACCTCAAAGTGTTGAAGTGCAACAAACTTTTTTAGTTTAGCTAGCTAAATGAAAAACTCCTCTAATTAACACTGTAAAACAAAGAACTCTTGAAATAATAATAAAAAATTAGTACAGCTGCATGGCATGTTTTTCTCTCATAGCACTGCAATCCTGCTTACTAGCAATATTATTCCCTATATCTAGGCAGTACTTATTAAAGTGATGGAATTCATAGTTTCTCTATCACACACACTAGATTATGCTAGACATTCCTTCTCTTTTTGCCCTGTATTTTTCCTTTGAGATAAGAACACTCAGAAAGCAACTTCCAGGCTAAGTTTTTCCTAAAGTCTATTCAGCATTTTAACCAGGGAAAACATTTTATTTTCTGCTATGAGTTGCATAAGAAGTAAGCTAATACTATCAAATAACATTACAAAGCTGGTATGTTCCAACTAATGTCATGGCTGCATATCTGGAACTACAGAGGAAGATCAACTAACATTGTGAAAATGATGGCTAATACTAAATGGTTAGGCCTTACCAAAGCTAAAAAAATCTGCTCAGCTATTTGCTCATAAAAGAGTAATTCCTCTGCCACAGTACATATTCAGTGCTTTAATAATGATCATGTGATTTTTAAATTATGGTTATCTGACAAAATTGTGGCTATTTTATGCTTTCAAGTGTATAAACTTTCTTCATTTCTTCACCCTACCATACCAAAAATGAGATTATGCAATATAAACGGGATGTTTGTATTTCAAGCAAGAACTCTAAATCTTCTGAAATAATTAAATCCCAAAACAAAGCCAGATCCTTCAACACAGCAGAATTCCTAATGCAAGCTTTCCTTTGAGATAGGTTAGCTAAAGCCAGAGAGAAACCTTCAGCTGAACCTTCTTTTATTTGCATTTTCCCCCTGCATATTTCCTTTTTTTTTAACCTTCAGGTAGCAAAACACTTTAGACATTCGAAATCACAGTTGACTAGACATGTGACAAGTGGTCATTATCCTGGATATTTCAAAGGTCAGCTTCACAGAAAAGAAAAGCTGGTGGACAGTTACCATGCTCAGAGAACTTTATAACTTCTTACAATCTGAGAGATTCAGTGACAATTGTCAGATGTCTGTCTGGAAATTTCTTGGTTTATCACTTTAGCACACTGAAATCAAAAGTATAGTATTTTAACACACTCTAAAGTCAAAATACAATGCTGAATAAAAATGGGGGAAAAAACTACCAGAAAAATACACACAGACTTCATATTCATACTAAGAATAATAATGAAAAGTGTCTAATATTGATTTATATTTAAGCCTGCTAAGAGCAAAACCTTGCTCACACTGTCATGCTTACCACAAACAACTAATTCACAGTCAGTCTCTATGGCTAATGTCAAAAGGTACTGTCCAGGTCAGTAGAGAAACAGCCACAATCATAATAAAACCTAACAGAATATAATGTTGGCTATGCTCTCCAAATACACAAATTCTCTTAACAAACAATATACAAATCAAAACAAAACCAGATTTACTATCACATTCTGTATCTATTTTTTCATATGCAACACTTTGTTTACATGCCTTACATCAATCAGCCTTTATTCTGCTTTTGTAAAGCTTTCAGACAGCAACTCTTTCTGTTCTGCATCAACAAATCATAGTTAAACAACTTCTTAAAAAGCACACAATCTTTCAATATTACAATTCAAAATGCTTATTAGAACTTTTAATATCATCTCCTTAGAAGCAGCTGACTGGAGATTTTATTTTAAACAGACTTGTTTCAAAGGTGACTTTAAAATCTTCCCACATTTAGACAGCAGATTACATTGATAATCTCACCAAATTCTGCTAGGTTGTACTGAATTACATAGAGGTTCTATGTAAAATTTGGGTTTTTATTGCATGCAAGCAAAAAAGCAGAGAGCATTTACAAGATTTTTTTCAGAATATTCCACACACATTTGTTTAATCATCAAAATAAAAATACACAGTTACAAAATAGGACAGTATTAGCTCTGCTTTTAATTCAACTTTTCATTTATTACACAAGTATTATAAAGACATGTGGCAACTTCCACACTAAGCAAAGAATTTATTACTCTCTTTCTATAACACTAGTATTTAAACAATTGCAAAAAAATTAAATTAACATTTTCTAGGCTATGTTGAGGACCATATTCTAATATGAATTTTGAAAACAAAACACACATACTCCCAAACCTACAAATTCATACTGTGCACACACATACAAGTCAGGCAGGATATTACTGTTTCTAATGTAAGCCATAGGTGACGTGCTTGATGCATTTACAAAACAATGTATTATAGCTCATGATTCCAGATTCTGAGAGCAGAGACTTGGACACAGAGACTCACTCTCCTCCTTAGCGGGGGAGCTGTAGGCAGGTGGACATTAGAGTACCTGGGGAAAGAACTGGCCTGAGAGAACAGCCAGCAACCATGTCAGAGGCTCATGACTCTGTGCACATCCCTGCCCCACCACTCAGACCACACCAAGGAGTGGAGCCTGCAGGAGGTCCTGATCCTGCCCCAAACCCAGCCCCGTCCATGGTGGTGCAGGAACACCCCTGATGGGGAGAGGAATCCACTGCCACCACCCCAGCTGCTCCCTTCCTGTAGCCAGGACTATGTCTGTAACTGGCACTATCACAAATGCTCAGAAGGCATCTACAGCTTCCAAATCCAAGTTTAAACACACAGATGTTAACACCCAAATGTCCATGAAAAACCAAGTTAAAAAGCAGATCAATGACCCATAAAGGCAACACACTAAAGGCTTCATATGTGAAAAACAAAGATACAAGAGTTGTGCTTGGCATCACAGGACACAGTCTAAGCTCAATTGACTTTGTGTGTTTGCAGACTGAACTGCAGTGCCCAGAAACAATATTAAGGGTCTGTTCAAGACATCATTCCAAGGGTCTGGGCTAGTCAACAAGTTTCTTCATGCTAGGAAGAAGCAAAGATACAAACAGGTGATTCCTACTATAAGAGGTTAAATACTCCTATCCAGATTTTGAATTATATTGCAATTCAGTGAGTAGATGCAGCGCACACACTCATCATGAGCTAAGATAAAGTTACAAGAGACCAATCTGTGAACCCTGCCAGACTGAATGAGAACCTCAACTCAAAAACAAAGACATGAGAAGAAGCACTTCCCTTCATAAAAAACTCACAGAGATACTGCCAGGATGAGAAGACCTTCCAAAAAACAAAGATTAGAAGAGTCCTGAAAGCACAGAAACACATTAGCATTCTGGAAAAAACAAACAAAATACAAAGCAAAACCCAAAACAAACTAACGAACAAACCACAAACACAAAAAACACAAACTCCCCAAATATCCCCAAAACCTAAGTGAATAAATCAACAACGACAACAAACCCCCAAAATTTAAGGTGCTTTAAAATCAAGCAACCAATCAACCAACCAAAATCAAACAAACCCAACCAATCACACAAAAAGGAAAAAAAAAAGCAAGCCATGAAAACTTCTGAAGGTATCCACCTTCAGAAATCATAAGAGAATACAATAGCACAGAATCAAAGAATCACAAAGATGTTTCCAAAAATGGTCATGTCAAACCAAAAGCAGAACTGCTTGCAAAGAAGGAGAAACCCACATTTCTAGCCTAGAAAGTTTGTAATGAATTTATTATCATGGCTTGAATGCATATGATAGCATTACTGTAATGAAAAAGCTTGGAATCCGGGGATTCTCCTCCTCAGAACATGATAAATTTGATTCAATAAGAATTCCTGAAAGTCAGAAAATCCTAGAGAGAAAAAGACGTCCCAACTAATTTAGCATTTAGAGGGCAGCTGCTTATCTTGGAATGTCTTCATTCCTTATATTGCCCAACTGTCTTCAGGAAAATCACAGCAAATGCTTCCACCATGATTTCCAATTTCATTAGTGCATGATATTAAATCCTCCATTCAAGTGTCCAACAGCCATTACATAATGGTAATACAGCCTTTCTGGTCTTCTGTGTTTGTCTGGAATCTCTGATAATCCTGTAATTATTAATTTTTATGTTGATAAATCCAAATGCCCATATACTTGTGGGTTTGACTGTTGAAGAGATTCCCCAACAAACAAGTGAGAAAAGCACACTTTTGTGCCTCCCTGAAACACCTATACATTAATGCATGGGCAATGAACAAAGGGGATTACAGAGGTCTGTGTAATTAATGCAGCTCCATGACCACACTGAGATCATGGAGACTTGATGGGATAGCTCACATGACTGGAATGCTGTGGCTAATCAGTAAGGGCTCTACAGGAAGAAGAGGCTAGGAAGAGTAAGAGCAGCTGTCCCTTATATGAGGGCAGATGAGAAACTAGTCCAGAGCTTACAGATCAAGGTTAGCAGACAGAGCATTAGTGATGCTGTAATGGGTACCTGATATAGAGAGTAAATCTACAAAGTCTCCTTCAGACAATTGGAAAAAGTTTCTAGGCCCTGTTCTCACAGGGATATTTTCTCAACTGGAAAATGTTTACAGGCCCTGTTCTCACAGGGAAATTGAAGCACCATGGCATCTGCTGGAAGGTCAACAAAGCAGAACACAAACAATAGAGGGAATTTCTGGAATGCAGTGGTAACAACTTCCTGATCATGGAAAAGCAAATTGCTAGACTGATACATACAAACTGTGAAGAACTTGTCATGGGACATTAAATTGGTCTGCAATGATGATGAGATGATGGAGTTCAGAATCCTTGGAGGAAGGGTAAAGCACAAGACAACCATGGATTTCAGGACAGTAAAATGTAATCTCTGAAGAGATCTACTTGGAAAAATTCTACAAGATACCCTATAGAGATGGACCCAGTAAAGCTAATTGATATTTAAGCATCATCCCAAACTCAAACATGGTCTATCATCATGTGCAGGACATCAAAGGCAACAGGAAGCTGACAGAAATTAATAAAGAGCTTAGATATAAAAAGGAAATGTGTGAGAGATGGAAGCTGGGATGGCTTATCTGGGGCAGGAAGAGGTATCCTATTGTGTAGGTGAAGGGCTGGGAAAGCCAAGGTTACTGTTACTGATTTGAATCAGGGGAATAAAATTCTATGACAGGAAAGGAAAACTAGAGAAAATGCAGGGCCACTGCTCAATATAGCAGGGCCCCTAATAATAATAAACACAGAAAACTCAAGGTACTCTGCACTTTCTTTGCCTCAAGTATTTACTGCTAAGACCAGTGTTTAAGAACCTGAGGTCCCCAAGAGTAGAAGGAATGGCTGAAGCAAGGAAGACTTAGCCTCAGTGGAAAAATAGGTTATGGAGCATTTAGACAGGACATATAGAAGTCCATTGGCTCTAACAGGTCATACTTAAAAGCTCTGAGGGAGCTGCCTGATGTTTGGATGTGTGTACTCTTAGTCCTGTTACTAAAAAGTTATGACACCTTCCTGTTAAATAGGAGAGAGCAAATATCACACCTATCTTCAAGAAGGAAGATTGATGACAGATTGATCAGCTTCAACTCAGTTCCTGGGAAAGTGAATATTAGTTGCCTCTGACACCATTTAGATTTGGACAGAAGGGAGTTTCATCATGTTAAACAAAGAAAAATTCAAGTACTGCACAGAGGGAATACCAGTACCTGCTGAGTGTCTCCACCTGCCTGGAGAGCAGCTTGGTAGAGACAGGCCCGGAGGAACATTAAAAAACCAGAAAAAAACAAAAAAAACCAAGCTGACCATAAACCAGTTATTTGCCCTTGCAAGCAAAGAAGGTCCACAGCTTCTTGGACTACATTAAGAGCAGCACTGCCAGCAGGTAGAGGGGTAGAGGGAAAGCAATTGCCAATCATGACTCAGCATTAGTTAGGCCAGGTATAGGCTCCCCAGAGAACACAGACATGGGTTTACAGGAGTGGTTCCAGAAAAGGGATACAAAAATGATTAATAGGCTTGATACAGAAGTGTTTAGTCCAGAGAACAGAAGGGTTATGTGAGGATGTTTCTTACCTATGTGTATAAACAGGGAGCCAGACTGCTCTCAGTAGTCCTCTCTCAAGATAAGAGGTAAAAGACACAAATACACAAAAAATGCATTTTATGCGGCAGGAGTGAATTTTCTTTTTACAGTCGATTGTTCAGAAAGCTTGTTGAGTAACCACCCATAACATTATTAAAAGCCCCACTACGCTTAGTCCTAGACAAAGTGCTCTGGCTGATCCTGCTTGAACAATATCAAGAGTTCCTTTCCATCTTTGAAGTTTCTCTTAAATTTATACATATGTTTCAACACCACTCCTTTATTCTTTTTATTTTCATAATGCTTTGCCCAGTATTGCTTATCAGTTCTTCCCACCCAGTTTCCACCACTATACCCACCCAACTGCTTGCCTTTTTGCACTTAAATTTGTTTTCTTCTGTTCTTCCTCTTCTGTTTGGACTTACTTTCCTCAGTAGGAAGAAATAAACTTCAGAATACTTCTAAATACCCCTAAAAAGCCAGTCAAAAGACTCTGTAGTTCCAAGTCTGCATGTTTATTAAAGAAAGGACACTTACAAATACTGAAGATATAGTTTATGTTCTGGAAAACCAAACAAAACCCTCAAGATCCAAGTCAGCCCATTCTTCACCTTCAAAATATACTTTTACAGTTATGGCTAGGACACCCAAAACATTTGAAATTTTAACACTTTTTACTTATGCTTTTTTCTGTTTTTTAAAGCAATTAATGTTTCAACACATAATTAATTGAAATGTTAAGCTTTTAAATGTAATCCAAAGAATCAATTTTCTGCCTCTCTGCTGAAATTCACTGCATTTTATATATCTCTCTTTTGTCCATTGAGATGAGAGGGTGTTTGTTTTGAGCTGAATGGAATAGTAGGTGGAATATTCTTGATGCATTTTAATTAGTGCTTAGTAAAGGACAGTAAATGCCTTTCCCCAGTCTTCTACTTACTCTTCTTTTTATACAGCCCAAATACTCCTAATCTTCATTACACACTGCTGGTTCATATTCACCTTGCTTTCTACCAAGACCCACACATCCCTCTCATCAGACCTCCTTCCCGGTGAGTACTGCTTCAAGTTCAACCTGCTTCAACCTGGGTTGTGCCTTCCCAGGTGGAAGAAATCTCTGTATTCATCCATCTTGACTTTCTTGAGTCTCCTGCCACCCATTCCTCCTCTGCTTGTTCATGTCTCTCTGCTTGGAAGTACTACCCCTGAATTTCCATCAATTTACTGTGTCTGCAAACTTGGCAAGAGTCCACTGTTTTGCCAAAAGATACTGAACAGTACAGGTCCTTAGGACACATCCTTGCAGTTCCTTGCCTGTCATCACTTCCCAAGTAGCATGTAACTTACTAACCACTATCCTCTGAGGCCAATCATTCAATGTTTTCTTTTTCTAAACCCACCTGGCTGTCCATCCTCCAGTTTACTACAGGAATCACCAGACTGAGACAGGATAATGGGACACTTGACATTGAATTAAATCACAACTTTTGCTCTGTCCTTGGTGGTGGGGGTTAGGTTTCTCTCTGTTCCATTTAACTTAGGGATTTTTTTCCCTGCTAGTTGCTAGGAAACACTAACAACTGGGTACTTAAGAAAAACAAAAGATGTGGCCAAGCTCAGGGGAGGAGGGCATCTTGTCGAACTTCTCTTATCTGGAAGAACTGGGATGACAAAAGATAGGGCTGGGGCAACTGCTTTCCCTCTCTTTCTCTCCCTCTAGGCTTTGGATGAGGACAGTCAGAGCTGCCCTTCTTCTTCTGCTGTGGGGTGAGCCTCTGCTCAGGACAGCAGCCACTGAACTGAGACTTTATTATCACCTACCTCACTAAGAGAGGGACCTATCACCGTCTGCTCGGGTGCCCGGGATCTTGACTCGCCCCTCTCTGCCCTGCAGGGACCCGGGCTGCCCCTGTCCTGCTCCCGCCACTTCTTCAGCACCGCTCCGAGCTTTCGCTGCACTGTAGCTCCGCACTCCCTGTCCTCCAAGATATCCTGCCGATCAAGCTTGCTGTTTCTGTAAGTCCTGCTGGAGCACAGGGATCGGCTGCCCCAGGGTTTGTGCACCACAGCCTCCCCACCATCCCTGCCCGTCCGGGCCGAGCCGCCATTACCGCGCGCTGCCCGAGCCGTGCCACAGCGCCCCCTGCAGCCGCGGGGAGTCACCGCACCCGCCCTGCCCGCCGGGAGCCAGCAGCGCCCCTGCTGGCTGCGAGCAGAACTGCACCAGCGGGGAAGGCGCCTGCGGCCCAGAGAGGGCTGGGACCGGGTTTGGGCTCTGCTCGGTGTCAGCGCCACAGCTGCTGCTGCTGTTTGCTCTGTCATGCATACTAGGAAAGAACTGCTAGTCCTGCTCTCATATCTTTGCCTAAGAACCCCTTAATTTCAAACTTATAATAATTTGGAGTGAAGGGGTTTACATTTTCCATTCCAAGAGAGGCTCCTGCCCTCCCTTAGCAGACAGACACCTGTTTTTCAAACCAAGGCACTTGGCTACAGAGAAAATAATTTTATCAGAGTAGGCAGATGACTTTGTAAGGCACAATTTACTCTTATAAAAAAATTTCACCTTGGCTATTCCTAATCATCACAATTTCACCAGCACTTCATGAAAACAGTCCCCTTTCTCCCAAAGACTGAAATAAGGCTGACTAGCCCTCTTTTAAAACAGATGCAGGATTTGCCTTTCTGCAGTTGTCAGGGACAAAAGTCAAAGTGGTATTATTAAAAGTAAAATGTTTGTTGACATAAGCTGTGCATTTAACCAGGTTTTGATGCACAGAATTTACTCGCTCCTTTCCCTTGGGATGATTTGCCCTCCAAAGTCTTACCCTTTTCACCAGCAGGACTAAAAGGATCTTAAATAATTTGGCTTACTCTTTTGGCTCTCTCTGAAAGGCAGATATGGTTTGCCAATACAATCCTGGAATTTCAAAAAACAGTATATTCACAGTCCAAAAGACTTAACACAAATTACAAGCATCTAGTCTACTTTCCCTCCATTTTAGGAAACCAACCTGAAACAATCAGTTTCCCCATATTGCTACTTAAGATCAGCCAATATGCAGGGAAATGACACAAAGGACAAATCAGTTACTTTTTATGTTCTCTTTTCAAGAAAAGGAAGTATGCAGATCAAATATATGTTCCATATCAGAAAATAATTAGGGACAAGCAAATCTTAAACCAGTAATCCTTCAAATCCTTTCTAGTCTTGGGAACCTCCTGAAGATTTGTCCTCTTTGATGTAGAACAATGAAGCATGCAGATAAGGAGTGTGAAGGAATAGCTATGATCTGTGTAGAACATGTCCATCACAACTAGTGAGTGTTCGTAAAATAGAAACTTCTGTCCAAAGGGAAAGGAGAAAGAAATAAGAAAAGGATATCTGTAAGTCAGCCAAATACTTCTCAAAATGTACTCTTTCATAGAATCATAGAACGGTTGGGTTGAAAGGGACCCTAAAGATCATCTAGTTCCAATCCCTGGCCAGGGACACTTTCCACTAGGCCAGACTGCTTAGAGTTCCACCCAACCCGGCCTTGAACACTAACAGGGATGGGGTATCCACATCTTCCCTGGGCAACCTGTTCCTATGCCTCACCACCCTCATACTACAAAATTTCTTCCCAGTATCTACTCTAAAACAAATATTTCAATTTGAAGCCATTGCCCTTTGTTCTCTCTCTACATGCTGTTGTAAAAAGTCTCTCTGGTTTTTTTGAAGACTCTCTTCAGATACTGGAAGGTTGTAATTAGGTCACACTGAGGCCTTATCTTCTCCAGGTGGAGCAAGTCTCCTTTTCCCAGCCCTTCCTAATAGAAGAGGTGTTCCATTCCCCTCAACTATCTTGGCCTCTTCTGGACTTGCTTCAATTGGTCCATGTCCTTTCCATCCCCTGCCAGGAACCTGGATGCAGCCCTGCAGGTGGGGTCTCAGCAGAGCAGAGCAGAGGGGCAGAATCCCCTCCCTGGCCTTGCTGCCCACACTGCTCTGGATGCAGCCCAGGACATTTGGCTTTCTGGGCTGTGAGTGCCCATGGCTGCGTCACATCCAGCCTCTCATTCACCAGCACCCCAAGTCCTTTTCAAGGCTGAGGTCCATGAGTCTCTCCTTAGCTGGTATCAACACCACGAGTTTAATGCCATAGTTGCTGAATCAAGGTACTGTATCTCGTAAATATCTTGCAAAGAGGACAAGTCCTACACTGAATGGTTACAGGATTCACTCTGCTCATGATCTCTTAATGAGTAATTCTCTGTCAGATAATGTTTTTGTTTGACATTTGACAGAAACAATACAGCCTGAATAACAACATTTCTCTAGAATCCAGGATGTCCCAATATCTCCTGGGATATTTGTCCTGTACCTGGATCCTTAACCAAAGGCACTTCACACTACTCAGAAGTCTCTAATAATATTCTGTACTTAGGCCTATTGAATCTTTTAATTCTTGACTTTTCCTCAAAACTGAAACCACAACTGAAGAAGGGCTAAAAATCTAATCTTGAATTTAGAAGTGAAGAGCTTAATGTACAGTAAACTTCACTTCTAAGTTCAAATAGAGAATTACACTCACATACCACTTCAGCTAACATGATTTCTTTTGTCCAATGAGGTAATTAAGTAGTATGCAAAATATTCTGGGTGTCAAGAGTCATTCCTGTTACGAGTTGTGAGATTATTCCCTAAGGCTGTGTAGCACAAAAAGAGCAGTCTCTAGCCATAGACACTAGTAAAAGCAGTACAAAGAAATGCTTAAAAAGTTCTAGGCATCACCTCTACAGATTCATCATCAAAAATCCCAGCAGGATTCTTGGCCACTCAGAATCTATCTTGATTTGAAACAGTCTTGTTGATTTAAGAGGTGTTCTGTTCTTCAAAGGAGGTGACCAGCTCCACTGAGGTCACAAGAAGAGGAAAGTGAGACATATAAATTCACCTTTTTACTAGTTTTGTTGCCTAGAAGAAATATGCCACTTTTACATCTGTGCAAAAAACCTGTAGGTAAGGTCTTCAGCAATTAAAATTCTTATTACTAGGATACCTGCTGATATAGCATGAAAGTTATTTGAGAAAATGGGTCCAAGTAAATACTGTTATTATTTCACACAGCATCAAAACAATGTCCTCCCACATCAACCAGCAATAGTCAAAGACACTACAAATAAAATAAATAAACAAAGATGCTACTTTGGGTAGAAAATTATGCAAGCATTAGTAAGATATAAACCACATTAATGAAAATTCCAGACCTAAAGAAGAAGCACTGTGAGAACTGTACTATTGGGCATCTACCAACTCACGACAACAACTCTAACATGATGATTATCACAATATATACTGAGAGTGATAGGAAGTATGGTACTGTTATTTTCCAAAGTGTCAAAACAAGGTACAACTACCAATAACTTTCTTTTTAACTAGATAGAAATTCTCAGAGGCACAGGAATTCTTGAAATTATAAACAAAAAACCCCATGCACAGTTTGTTTCACTCACTATTACAGAATACCTCACTATTCGGTAAAGCATTTAATTTCTGTGCCTTTGCAAAGCTGTAAAAACAAATATATGTATGATTTTTTTAAAAATCAGAAGTTAAATATAAATGGAAAATCTTGTCCAAAAAGAAGTAAAGGGAGAAGTTAAAAGTAAAATCTGTACAGGTAGCATAAAGATAATTTTAAAATATCATATTGCATTCTGAGAATAAAACATGCTAGATAAGAATAAAAAGAGTAGTAGGATGATAAATATGAATGCACACCATGAAAAAAAAAGAGGAAGACAAACAGCAGATCTGGCATGTTACAAGAAAAATACAACAAAAATATTTAAAAATTAAGAGAAAGTAATCTGAAAAAAAATTCCTTTTTGGGAGCAGGAATGCTCATACAAAACCCTGCAGAACTAAAGATGACATATATGAACATGAAAATTTAAGACCATTGTATTACATTCCTTTACAGCTGCATAGGTGAAGACATGAAACTTATTCACCTAAAGAAGACTGAACATTCACTCACCTAAAGAAGAAAATTATGTTCACTCTGTATAATTTATATCTACATTCTTACACACCTCCAAAGGCTTAAGCAAAAAAAAGAGTTTTGGTATTGACAGAGTCCTTGCTTGTCCTCAGACTTTCAAGTGTTTAGTGAGGAAAACTAAGATCTAATTTTGTCTCTATTTTCAATTCTAGGAAGGAGCGACTGCAGAGCATCATTTGATCTACTTTGGTTTGATTTGGTATGGTGAATTTAAACGTATCTGCTGGCTCCAAGGCTAAATTCTGAACAGTTAACCTCAAAGACAACGTCATATTATTCTGGACTACAAACAAGTGTTGTCGTTAGGAAATAAAACACTCTCCCCAAAGGGAAAAACAGAGGATATTTAAAACCAGAGATGGAACACCTTGCCAGTTAAAATAAATTCAGAGAGACAGATACTCCAAAATAAGAAACTCACATTCAGAGATCCTGAACTGCAATCATGCACACAGAGTCATGAGAAACCTTAAGTCCTATTCCATGCCCAAAGCACTGCTATTTCCCTAATATTTGTATCTGAGACACAGAAAATCCTGTTCTATATGTTTTAGACATCCTAAAATTACAAATTTCAGCTGCAATATGAATACTATAGAAATGAGAATTAATAATAGGTGGTCAGTTATTCTGCATAATGATGTTTGCCTCCCCTATTCAGTCTCATCCTCTATTTGGTAAAATTCGCTATTTCATATATATTTTCCAAAAGATGAGCTAATGATGACAGACTGCACAGGAATTTTCCTTTTGGTTATGACTAAGATATGAGTAACAGTAATACAAAACAAATACACATGTCAAAATGTGCACCGAAAAAAAGTATTCAGCATATGTTCTACTAGCTTCAAAGCATGACCACAAACAGAATATTCTTGTTATTTCCAGTGATTATACCAATAGCTTCAGGAAATCATTGTCAAAAATGGCAAGATCAATAAATTAAACCTTCAAATATGTCCACTGTGCTGTTTTCCTCCCAACTCCTTTCAGAAGGTATAAGTGTTATTATCAGGGGGAACCCTATTGTACCAGGCACAGTACTGACAGTATTTGAATTTAGCATCTTCTAGTCTGAAGCATAACTATCAGTTTATTTAGATATAGAAAAGACTACCCTATAGAGCTCCAAGCAGAATTTTTTACTAGCCACCAGGAGCTTCCTTTTGCCAATATAAAACTGTCTTAGGTTGGAAATATGGGGTATTCTATTCCTATTTGTTAGAGGTGGAGCAGTTATCTTCCGTTAATTGGGCAGCTTTCTTTATCTCTTCCACAACCAATCCTCCCTCAGGGAGAAATCTTCTGTTAATGAGCCATTGAGTGTCACTGCATGACTGATAAAACTGCATCATCCCATTGGGAGATGCTCTGTCCAGGGGGAAGAGCCAAGCATTCCTACCTGGTTATGATCTGAGACTTGGAACACCACAGGCAGCTTTTCCCACTGGATTCCCAGAGGTGTATAGCTGTCTTCCCCACTGGATTCCCAGATGAAGACCAGGCCCATTGACACCACCACTGGACCTTCAGAGGAAAACTGCACCCTTCTACAGGATCACTGCTTCTACAGAACCACACCTGTCTCTGCAGGACTGCAGCCACCATTTTATCAGACTGCTACCGACATCCTGACCAACAGGGTACCAGGTTGTATTCTGACTCTGTCAGTAGTTTTGCTTTTTTTTTTTTGTACTATTACATTTGCATTTTTAGTTTTCCTAGTAAAGAACTGTTATTCCTAGTCCCATATCTTTGCCTGAGAGCCTTTTCATTTCAAAATTATAGTAATTCGGAGGGAGGGGGTTTACATTTTCCATCTCAGGGGAGGTTCCTGCCTTCCTTAGCAGACACCTGTCTTGTCAAATCAAGACAAAAACATATTTTGATCATCCTATTTTTAACGGATGGGGAAAACTCTGAAAGAATCCATGCAGGCAGTTTTAAATAATGTTATCAACTGACATTTGAACTTGATGTAAACTGTACTCTGGGCAGTTCTATTTTTAGAAGGCCATGAAACCCATCCCTGACTCACCAAATGCCACTAGCACTAAATGCACTACAATGAAAATCTGCGTCTCTCCATTGATCCCGTCCTCCATTTCTTAATCTCTTCTCTCTTTCAAGTTAATAATTCAAAATATCTTCTCATTTTTTTCTAGGTTTGTATTTCAAGTCTGGGTTTTTTTTGCTTTGCCTACAAAACACGTCCATGTGCCTGCTCTACTTAATAAAAGATGACTATAATGCACTGAGAATGTCTAGGAAACTACTATAATTCTAAATTTAAAACTCACCCCCAAAACAGACTTTCATTTACTTGCATGCTTTACTGAGCCAATGTCTTTGCTATTTCCCAGTACTAGATAAGATTGCACTTTTACACAAAATACGGAATTAGACCAGATTCACAGCAACTTCTGTGTGTCTCTCCCAAGTAACCATGACTCACACTAAGTCTTCCTACAGATACAGCATCCTCTTTTCTTGTAAAGAAAACTACAAGGTATACTAGTAGTCCAATTCATTTTCAGGAATACATTCCCAGAACAATGGTAACACTCATGAGTAAATGTGGGATGTGCCAACATTAAATCATCCACTGGTCATCTGTTCCTTCCCTAAGAAGGGAACAACACAACTTACTGACATCAATATCTTAAGGATATCTGCACTAAACACTACTCCTAAAGAACTGTACAGAAGTTTTAAAATGAAATAGTAAAACAAAACAAAGATATTCAGGTGATCTCAGTCACAATGAAAACTTAACAGCAGCTCCACACTCTACTTATCAGAGGTTATAATACTAAATAAATATTTTATTCTTTAAAAATTTATTTAGCCAGTTTACAGACTTATTCAAACTGTCAGAGATGACTCATATTCAGTGAGACCTAGGGGTTCCCAATTATCTAAAAAATTACTGGAACATGCTCTGATCAATCTGAATCACACATAATACATAAAAACCTTTATGGTTGCCTCTGGCAATCTCCTGAAAATTAAAAATTCTGACTTACAGTTAAGTCTGCACATTGTAAAAACCATGCATTGTAATTTTGTAATTCACACAGCTGTGGAATCAAAGAACCACATTAAAATTAATCTAGTGGTGACTAGCAGATAAAAAAAAAACCAAACAAATACATTTCATATTATATGTAGAGATTTTCTGAGTTGGTCAAGCAAATCTTACCCCAGCAGAATTTTAGCATGAACCTCTTTGTTAGTCCTTGAGATTTCTCTCAAAGAGGTAATTTCTGCATCAAACCAAAATCCTCTTTCTTCTGGTGTCTCAACATTGTAGTTAACCATCACCACATCACCCACTTTTAGCTCACTCCACTTCAGAATGGTTCTTGCTCGGGGCCGAAGATTAACTGTGTCCATTTCTATTATGCCATTTTCTGGGTACCTTGAAAAGCAAAACCAACAACACCAATGATTATGACTATGGGAACAGTAAAAAGAAAGTCACAGACAACTTTATTCAGAAATAAAAGTTTTTAAATGTTCTTTGGGCACACAAAAACCATAAAATCTGACTTATTATCCTTTTAAAAATATGGCTTTCCTCTAAATACAGACTAAGAATTTGTTTCATCTCAGATGGGAAAAATAGCTTCCATGAGTTTAAAAAAAAAAAAAATCAGTAAATCTATATGCACTTCTCAATAATTTAGTGTTATTTGACAGGACTCTAACTAAAATCCCAATGAAGGAAGGAAATTTGAGATGCTTTTTAAATTTGAGATACTTTTCATTTCAACTACAGTTAGTAGTTTTCATTACATGTTTTCATGAAAACTACAGTTTTCTTATATTCCTCTGAATAAGGCAACTATTACTTGATACTAGAGCCTGTATTTGCACGTGTGCTGGAAAAATAGCAGAATATAGACAGGATCAAAATACTAATTGCCAAAAAAAAAAAGCTAGCCTTCAACAAGAAGTTAAAAGACGCTAAAGTGAAGTTCCTTTTTCATACTGTGTGTAGGCAGATAATCTCCCACCATTAGCTAGTACTACATGAGTTCATAGAAAAATTTAACAGGGAAAATGAAATTAGTCTATTGCAAATAAACAGGTGCTATTAAAATTATCCCTTCTTAACAAACAACGCTGAGGATGATGTATCTAAAATTATATTTTCATCATGAAATTACTGGCACTTTAACAAGAGCGCTCACAGTTAAATTAATATACCTTTATCAAACCACATTGTTAAATATTAATGGCAACATCCAACTCTTACTAATAAAAGTCTGGCTCTACCACTTTACAACATACTTCCCCTTATAGTAAACAAGAATATTTCAAGGTCTTGGGAAAATTGCACATTGCAACTTACTAGTAGTAAGTTGTACTAGTAGTAAGTGGTACTAAAACAACCGTCATTAAGAGCATGAGAACGACAGACTATAGCCTGAAATCAGGATGTCTACTCCTGAACAGTTGACTGAAAGCCCATCAATGAAACTGGACACATTTTAAACTGGTTCATTTTGCTTGTTTTATGCCTTCTCTTGAATCTAACAGACCAGTTTGCTACTACTGATGTGGGGGGCTGGGGGAACAGGGGAGATTTACTGATAGTTTTGTTTAATGAAGCATGAACGGCAACAGTTTAAGAGTGGGTGTACCTTCCAATAAACTAATGGCTAAGTAAAAGAACATATCTCTAACTACTTAAAAAGTTAAATACAAAGCCTGTTTTTGCACAAACATTTTTATGACCCTAATTATAAAATTCCTCACAACAGAAGTTACATCATACAAAGACTGTGATCAAGTCATTATCAAAACAATAGTTTCAAACAATGTAACTCTCCACATTTCCTGAGGTTTTTTTGCCCATATTGTTTCCAAATTCAGCGCATACTGAAAAGCTAACATTTGAGGTTTTGCCTTTATGCCATGCAGCTTTCACCTAAAGAATTACCATATTGTTCTACCATATTAATTATTATTTTAACTGTTATAGCCACAAAAACCATGATTGATTCACCTACACATAATAAGAAAAAGTAAAAAAACAGCTATAGAGATCATGCCTACTTTATTGAATGCCTAAATAACATCACATTATTGTACAACAGGCTACTGAAATCTTAAGACAGCTATGTTTGACCTACTAATCAGTTTCAAAAGTTTTACAGTAAAACCTTCCTAAAGGTTGTAGAAGACAGCAAGTAGAACATAGCAAATACTCAGTTTACTGGAACTCTGAAACCAAAATATTGCCTAAACATCAGGAAACTATAGAAGATAGATCAAAACCAGACACCATTTATGTAGTGAAATAATCAAGTAAGAAATACATATGGAATCATAAATATAACAAATAAACATTTTAGAAGTTCCTATGTCACTATTAAAAAAAAATTGACTTACAAGAGTTAACATTCATAAAAACTTAACCTGATCTGAAAAATCTATTCTCTTCTGAAAGTAAAATGTCTTTAGCTTCTGTTTTTCCTGGGCGAGCTTTGGACAAGGGTTTTTCCCTAAATTAAGATTCATATCTTAATATGAATGAATATCTTAATGTCTTTCTCACCTCTATAGAACTCAGAACAGATCCTTCCTATTGTACTGATGAGGAATTTCAACACATCATCATTAACAATGTCTCCACCTTTGTTCTTAGAAGTAGTTCATGAAAAAACCCAAGTAAAAATATTGCCTATCAGTTATCAAAAGACACTTCCCCCCCCCAGTCCCCTTTTATAAACAGAAACTGTTTTCTAAAGGAAGAAAAGGAAGGCTGACTCTCCACTGAGTGCATTTTCCCTCTAATCATCTGGTCAAAAACGCAAACTAACAAACTTTAGAAAAAAACAAATGAGATGTCTTTTGCCACATTTTACCTTTCTTTTGCAAAGGGTTACAGATATTGAATGTTTTAACTGCTGTGCACATAGAGAAATATTTTCATGGTTGCTGATGAATGCTACTAGCTATTTAACCCTTCATATTGGTCCATAACTGATATCTCAGGCAAAACAGCAGAAGCTTGCCACAAGTTTTTGAGTTATGCTAAAAACTGCAGAGTTAAACTCTGTATGTTAAGGTCAGTACCACTATTCATTTTTATACTATTAAGTCCTATTGAGTACTTTCACAGTAAACTTGTGCCCTCAAATGTGTCTAATGCCACAATTTATTTAAATAAGAAAAAAATGACGGTCACATTAGAAAATTCTACTACCTCACATTCATTTTCCTAAAGTTTAACATGCCATTTGTAAAAATCACATTAATTTAAAATCTAATTCTTAAATATGGAAGAATAATATTTAGCATAGATCACAAGATATGGATGTAGATAAATCAAAATATAAAGAGAATAAATATGGTATTGTAACCTCAAGAATTACCTGAAAATTAATTCTTGCCCATTCCGGGAAGCTTTAATAAAGGACTACTGTGAGACATGAACATATGCTGAAAGTGTTTTCTCATTTATTGAGTTACATTTAAAATCCTAAGATCACACTCAAGAGAAAACAAAAATTTTCACAGCAATGTTTTAATTAGCCTAGCATAAATTTGTACAGTTGAAATGAAGATTATATGGCAAAATTAAACCTTGAAATTTAAAACAGCTGTGGACAGTTTCTTGGTTTTCCATGTTTTTAGGAAATTTGGCAACTAATACTGAAAAAAAGAGCTGTAACAGCAAGCATAATCATAAGAATTTAATGAATATTTCCCATAGGAGTCTCTATCTATCTCTAATTTAATTCTTCCCTGTAGCATTTCCAACACTAGCATAGCAAGGACTTCTTGAGAATTCCTATCTTTGTAGACAGTCTCCATAGCAAAGAATTATTCATCAAGCAAAAATTCCAGTATTTCTTAGTTATGGCCAGATGGTTGGCAGTGGTTCCTAAAATGCTCCAACGCCAGGACACATAGTATTTCCATGTCAGAATAAACCCAAGCCTACTCAGTTTACTGAGACCTTGCAACATATCCTCTCACACTTTTCCCAGCTGTTACTAGAACAAATAGAACTGGAAAAATAAAAACAAAAGTAAAGACTTCCCCAACCACTGTCCACACTAGTACAGCAAGGAATGATAGTGCAGATGCACAATTTTAAAAATTATTTTCCAATACTAATAAAATTGAAGTATCATTTATTTTCTCAATCATAAAATTCAGAAATGAGTCATCCCAACTCTGGAATGAAGGAATAGAAGGGCAAAAACAAAAAAAAGAAACAGAAAGGAATGAACTCTTGGAAGAGGTAAATCTGACTAAGAAGGCAGAACTGGTTAAAAATTAGGTTGCTACCACCCCACTCCCTTCTAACCTGAGAAAATAATCAGCCCAGTTTTGCTGTACTGTTTGAGAAAGCCAACACAGTGTTACAAAAAGCACTACACTGTAAGGCACAATTATGAATGGAAAAAAAAATCATTGGGGTAGTCAAGCTGTGCACTTCCAAAAAACCAGTAGGTCTGATAATTTGTTATTACAAGAAAAACAAGTAATATATTTCAAAAGACAGACTTGAAGGGATACTGAATATCAATAAAGATAAAAAAATCAGTCACATGGAACATAAACAAGATTTTGAGAACTCGACCTAACAACTAATAACAGAATTAAGCAGCTTAAACACTGAGAAACTGTATCAATAGCCTGAAGAGAATGATCTTAGTTTCCCAATTACTTTAATTCTGAGTTTCCAAAAATGTAACTTCTAGTCTTACACGACTACGCTGTCGTGTAAGTATTCAGACAACATGGATACTCTGAAAGGAGACAACCTGGAAATAAGTATATCAAAACAGAAGTTCAGAAGTGTAAGAAATACACAGAACATTCAATTTTTAATACAATAATTTTGTATTACAAGTTTAAGTAATGTGAATATCGTGAAAAACAGGTTTACTTCCCTGGATAGCAGACAAGTCATGCATTTTTTCAAAAAACTTTCCTCAGAAATGCAAGGAGAACACCTACAGCTAATTCAAGATAAATTAATATGTGGTAACATTCAATCTTACTCTCACTGTTTACACAATTTTTTTAAGCCAAGAATCAGTTTTAAACAAAAAAAAACTTTAACTGTTATTATTTTAGTTGTTCTCTCAAACACTTGCCAGGACAACAAAGCTTCCCTCCCTTAGCTCAAATCCTTTCTAAAGAGACATAAGAAGCACCTAGATTGTCTCCTCAAGCTTTTTCCTATTCAGTTTGCACAAGGAACCTACCACATCAGAAATCAGAGTCTTACAGTTAATGGCTGTTGCCAAAACCCTGACTACAATACAAATACTCAGACATTATAAAACACAAAATAAGCAGTCAGAAACCCAATGCAAATGGGACAAATAACCTTACAAGGAACTAACTTCTGAAAATGAAGAGCAGCAGTGTGTAGCTACTCCCATAAAATACTTTCAAGTATGAATGATTCTGGTGGCATGCTTTCTAGTGAGGATATATAGAAAAAAAGACATCTGACATATCAGCTCTTTGATTACTTTAAGATTGTCTAATAAACTGTATGAGGTAAAAATTTTGAATGAGTAAACAAACTAATCACTGATACTAGGAAGTGGAAAACAAAATTACATTGCTAGGAGAGGTGCTCCAAAGTAGTCACTCAGACTACTTACAAATATAATTATATATATTTTGTGACTGACATAAGGTCAGAAAGAACATGTGGTACCCATAGGAACAGATTGTCTTAACATTCTACTTAGCAGACAATATAGCTTTCATTCCTCTTTCTCTTCTGAAATTCTAAACTCTCCAACATAAACAAAAGGATGTAAGTGCTATAAAGAAAACTACAGTTTATAGCTCCCATAAGTTTGTCATGTTTCTAGCCATTAACTTCATGTCCTTCAAAAGGAATCCCTTTCCTCACTTCAGTGTCTCAGACTAGAGTCAGGAATCTCATAATACGTATCCTCCTGATTTGCATTCTTTTCTGTGTTAAATGTTTATAAAGAAAAGTCAGATAACTCAACTAAACATTTACAAGGGTTAATTGAGAAACACATAGCATGCAAAGGAATGTATTTTGACACTTCTTCACAGAAGACAAAACAGAGCAGTTTGCATCATGCACTATCACTAATGCTGCAGAAAGCAGCTACCTCTCAAAGAAGCAGGGAATCTTTCCTATATGAGGCCCCACTGGATATAGGATTAATTTATTTGACTGATGAATGAAAAACGCAGTAACATTCACCTAGTAAACCTAGTTTTTAGATATATTAGGAAACAAGAGCACTTCATTGTACAGTCACATAACTACAAAATTCAATGCAACTTCACTATCAGATATACACAGCTGGAAAGCAAAGTATAAGAAAGAAGTAGAAGTTACCTCATCTGAGAACGGCCCATAATGTCTTTTGGTGTCCAAAAATCAATTTATCAGTAGTGTGATCTAAGTGAATTCTCAGATTAAATCCCAGCCTACTCCCTGTATGTGAAAATTTCATATTAAAAACATTCAGAAAATAGACCTGGCTAAGGAAGTCTTGTCTTCAAACCATTCCTTGAGAAAATAAAAGCAAGCTTAATACTATTATTCTCTCGACAATCTCTTCAGCTGTGAATTACACTTTCAAGTACAAAGTGGGTTTTTTTGACCAGGCAGTACTTAGAACTTTTCTCCTCATTGCCCTCAGTATAGTCTGTGCTCTCCAGCTATAAGACTGTGTCTTGCATATTGCTTTAACAGCCACACAGGATGACTACACTTTCTTGATCTCTGTGGCACCACAGTGAAATCCTAATTTTCTTAATATGTGAGTGTGTGTACATCTTTAAAATCTGAGGGCATTACTCCACAGCTTACATTAAGCATGAAGTAAAGAGAAGCAATTAGTTCCCTAGAAGAAATAACTACAGCATACTTTATATGGCATATGATGCAGATATTACCTCATGGTTTAAAATAAAATTCTCTGATTGTAATAAAACGTGAGGGGAATATCATCAGCCAAAACAATGGCCTTGTAAGAAGTTACCTACACTTGAGCCACACTTAATCTGTACTTGCATGTAAGTTGGCATACTGAAATTTCTCATGCTGCAGAAACATCCAGCCTCCCTGTGGCTTCTGCTGAGGGCCTTCTTAAATGGAAAGACTTTATTACAAATGACTGGAACAAGAAAAGAAAGGACAAGACATTACTTGATTGCAATCCAAATACTTAGGGTAAATCCTAAGTCTTCCTGCTGCTTTGGGGATGATCAAGAAGCCAATACTTGCAGAATGAGAACTTTCTCCCTGAAACTAAGTACACGATAACCAGTGCTACACCAGTAACAAATATGAAATACAATAAGGTAAGAGGAAAGGGCAAATGCTGATATAACACAGCATTGTAGGCATGTCCTTATGGTGCCACTCTGCTACTGAAATGTCCTGTTTCTGATTTGGAAGTGATTCTTAAGCAAGCTTAAGAATGTGGTGGAGATCACCTACAGTTATCTCAGCTAATTTTAGGACCTCAGCATGTGCTGGCTTCCTCACAAGTCCTTTCAAATCCTGATTCAGCTTTTTTATGTTCAAGACAGGTTAATTTCTTCTGTATTTAAAGTCAGTTGCTGGGAGCAGAAGAAAGAAATGTATGATGATTTTGTATGAACCCTGATAGCACATCCTCACTTCAAAGTGTTTAATGGCTCCTTGTGATACCCACAAATGCAAACGTGAAATGGAAATACAGGGAATAAAGTCTAAGGGGAGGAAGAAACACTGACAAAAACAGGAACACACCTTCAAACTGCTGACATTAGGGAAAAACCTGCATTCAGAAATGGAAAGCAGAAGATGGACTGTCACGCAGAAGTTACATAGCCAGAAAGGGATGTCAAGAAATTTGATACTGCCTGAAGGTCAGCATTGGTAATAAAACTGGTATTTTGGTGTCTTGCTCACTGGTGAAATTAGGGCTCTCAAACAAGTATAAATCTTTGAAGTGGAGTCAAAATTCTTGGTAAGTGCAATCTGAAACTGAGTTCTTTTCCTCCCAATGGCCCAAGGTTTTCTCTCTGCAGAAATAAGTGGGCCTTATAACTATTGCAGCAATTTAGTTAAATACTAGACACATAGCTGGGGTGGGGCATGGTGGTGGAAGTGGTGGGAGAAAACTACTACAGAAACAACTCACTCACCAGAGCTGTTATCTACAAAATCACCGACGAATGCGTAGTACCTCCTATCTGCAGCAGTCACAGCTGGTAGGAAAGCTCTGTTTAGTCAGAAGGTGGTTACCCCTTTGAGATTACTATAATTAATTCTTGCCCAGAAAGGGAAATTTCCCTTAACTATACTCTTTGCAAAAAGAGCTCTCTCATATTTTTTCCTTTCACATTCACTCTAACTACACTACTTAAACAAGAAACAGAAAGAGGAACAAGCAAACACTGAACCCCTCCGAGGAGGAACACTTTTATGAAATCTAAAACTGCATATTAAAGCATTTAGGTTTTGTACAGGACTTGTGATATGTAAGTCTAGCAGCACCTGGTGCTAAAGCCAGCTTTCTCACTTAAGAAAAGGACAAGTCCTTCTTCACCCCTTAAGAAAAACTGCTATAGGAGAATGTAGTGATCTAAGGGGTAGAGTAGACCAATTCAATGCATTACAGGTGACCTGACCTATCCCTGTAATCCTATCAACTGTAATCTTCATGGTGATTTTTTTTTTCAAATTGGAAAAGCATCAGTTATGATTTGTGTGTGTGCATTTGTGCCCATCTCTGACATACAGTTTCTCCAATGTATTAAAGTAATTTTGATGGCTTTACTGGCACCAGGTTTATGTCTTTCATTTTTAAGTAATTTTTGCTCTATATTTTTACTCTATCTATAATGGAGAGTGTGTCATGTCTGTGTCATGTAAGAATACCTGTTGTAGGAAAGATGGAGCTAAAACTATGTCACCCATGAGAGCCACTATCTATCAGAGATAAAAAAGAAAAAAGCTTCTCCAAAACAGCACCACAAGGACAGACTAGAAAATGCCAAGTACATCTGGCAGCAAAATGCTTAATCCAAACCTGAAAAACAAAACACCCACACACAAGTAACTGTGCAGGGCATAGTACTCACAGTAAGATAGGACGCTTGAAGAACAGGAGTGAAGAGATAAATTAATATGTTTCTGTAGCAGAAAACAACTGTGTGTCAAAGTACACCATGATCTTCCTACTTATCCACATCAAGCAAAGAGGTGGCAGAATAAAAGTGTTGTCTACAGACATCAGAGGTAAACACTAATGTATGAAAACAAAGTGGTAGAAGTACAAATGTAGTTACAATAGGAATGTGCATGTTGGATAATGCTAAAAGAAAAAAAGTGAGCCCCCAAAAGAATTGTATCAGGAACATCCATCAAGAACTTTCACTCATAAATTTACAAGTTGCACTTTCCAATAACATTTCTTTCCAAAAGCTCTAACTTCCAATATCTTAAGACTGATCAGTTTAACTGTGACCATCTTGCTACATTATGCTTCTGTGCCTTACTCAATTTTATTGGCTAAATGTATGGAGCTGCTATACATAAGCACCTTGTAGGAGTAAAAAGACTGTCTTCACTTGCTGAAAGGGAAGTACACATAAATAGAGGTCAATCTTTTAATTTAGTAAGACTATACCAAAGAAAAATTAGAACTGTTGTGAAACTTTTCTACTTCTGTAATTCCAACTCATAAAAAATAATACATCTTAAAAAAAAAAAAAAAAAAAAAAACCACCATAATTTCACAGCAATAGTTACAAACACTTTCTCAGAAATGGATGCCAATTACTAACTTACAGATATCCACAGTAATGTAAAATCAGACAATATTAAAGACAAGTCTGAAATCACACCACCGAGGACAGTAATTGCACAGAAAAATATTTTTGTTTTGATCATAATAGTTGACTATGTAACTTTCAAATTTTTAATTCTCTAACTTTTTAAGTAAAATGCTTAGAGTTGCAGATATGGAATCCAAACTTAGCATAGAGTCAAAAAAGTGCATTAAGTTGTATCTATTACTAGTACAAGAAACAATAAGTCCTCTCTGTAATTCAGATGCAGTTATGTAATAAAATATGTAGAGTAGAAATAGCTACTGTAAAAAAGTGTTGTGGAAATCTACATTTAGTTAATATTTAATATACTCTGCATCCTTCTACCTCAACCTTATATTTCACTGACTACAGTATTTTTACTAATCTCAGTATCAAAAATTTAAAATACTCAACTAATTAAAAATTTTATTTGTTTCAAAGCTTAACTTACTGCTTTAACACATTATTACCAAAAAACTTGCAGAACAATTTCCCAAGCAAATGAAGCTGTGCAAAGCCTGCTCATAAATACAAAATCCTTTCAAACTCAAGGTTTCCCACCCACACATTGCAGGCTCTAGAATTTGTTATGACTAGAGAAGGGACAAAAAGCCCTAAACTAACTTGATAAAACTCTACCCTTAATGCCCTCTTCCTCCAGTTCAGGATCAGTTTCAAGCCCTCAGTCACGAAGTTCTCAATAACAAATCTCTACTATAAGAGCAGATCCAAAATTTTGTGCACAATTACTCTATTTGGAATAAAATAAATCCAAATTAAGTAACACAAATTTGCTTCAATGGGAGCTCTCCTTCAGCTCTATTTAGAGGAATTCCATATATACCAGAAATATTTTTTAAAAAAAATTTTAAAAAACCTTACTTGAAAAAAACAACTGTAAAAATTTAGTTAAATAGTTCTTTTTCTTATGTAGAAAGGATGCATATTCTTATATAGAAAGATATTCTTATAAGGAGAAGATACTAATACTTCACAAATATTTAGGCATGAAAGACATCATTGCTGCCAATGGATTTGCTATATCCAACTGAAAAGTGTTATATTTTTTTTTACTTTTTCGTTTCTTGGTTGCAATATTGAACTTGCTTTCTTTGATTCCAAGCTTCTTCAAGAAATTCTTGGTTTATACAAACCAAATAACAACATGTGATGTCCTCAAAATAGTATCAGTAGCACTTACTCATCATACTTGATATGATAAATAGCTTCTTCATCAGTGTCCATACAGTCTGAATAAGATGTGGAAGGTGTACTGTCCAAATTATTTGCATTTTCTCTAGAATGATCTTGATTTAAGTTTCCATTAGTCCTTTTGTAAGTGCTACCACTCTTCCCTTGAGCTTTACCATTCTTATGTCCCTTTGTTGCTCGGGTAACATTTTCTATATGAGCTTCAAACCAGGCTCCAATGTTGATATCACGGGCATCCACCAATTCATTTATCTAAAAGGAAAATTCAATAATGAGTTTATGCTCATTTTATAAAACACCAATTATTAAGAAAAAATAAATCAGACAACTTACTGTGCTACTGCTCAACTTTGTTATCAGTAAAACAATAAACTATAATAACTACTTGCAAGTTCAAGTAATATGCAGTCATAAATACTTTTATTTGCACTTCTAGTATTTTATTATTCTTCCTTCATTAAAATCTAGTATAAATATAAATTATATGTCATTTTAAAAAGCAATGCTAACTTTTTTTTCCCTTCAAATCCAAAAATTTGCCTGTTCTCTTCCATTGTCCTTTTCTCTTGATTCACCCACTGTTCTTTATGGCTATGATAAGCACACACAGTATTAAAATACTAGCTCAAAACCAAAGAGTTACAGACCTTCCTGAGCCTCCAACCTGGAATTATTATTTAGCTTTCTACCTTTCTGTCCGGCAAGATTTTTTTAATCATTAAAGACTCAAGGATAGATAGGAAGAAATCTAACTAGATTGCCACCAGAATCAGCCAGAATGTTATGACTGTAAGAAATGGAACTCATCTCCAGAATTTCTCCCTTCTGTACCCACAGTATTACTACTGGTATTAAGCAACCGAACCATTTTACTATTCTAAATCTTGTTGCATTTTCTCAAGTCTTCAGATAGTAAACAGATGTTCCCTTAATAATACTGAGAATGCTGAAATAAAATATTTAAAACACACTTCAACAGTACATCAACTACAAAAAATTATAACAACAGAATTACTGCAGATTAAAAATCTTTAATTATCAATATGAGACACATGCAGATATGCATATACATAAATACACATATGGTTTAAGCGACAGTCTTTGTCAGGTACCAACATTGTGCCATTCAGATACTTACTCTCACAGACTCCAAAGGCTAATTTCTAAGATATGAATAATCTTATTGTATTTTCACAGGAGCAAAATTCAATAGGTTTTAGTATTTAGAGTAAAGCAATCCTTTAGTATCTGAAAGCACAACTGACAGCAGTTTGAACTAACAAGTTTATCCCATTAAAGGAATTCCTGGTTTACTCTTGCCATTCCTCTTCTTCAGATAACTTCCCAAACCTTATGTTTGTTCTTCCGCATATGTAAAATACCAACATGTATTTTTATTTTTACTTTCTTAGAATTTACAGTATTCAAAGTACAACTTATTACCAGGATGACAATTTAAGCCACATGACAAACAAATCAGAGAAGGAGAGCCATATTTTAAATCTAACAATCTATTCTAAATATGAACAGTGAATTCTGACACTTCTAAAAGGAACCTTCATGTAGGCATCCCTATGTAATCTTACATGTTTGAACTAGCTGCAGCTCAGTGGTGCTTTACTTCCTCTTCTCCAAACAGCTGAATGAGATACACACTATTAAGGATTCCCCATCTACTGCTACTTCATGCAACCAGTTATGCAAGTGCCAAAGAAGCCACGGTAGCCAAGTTAAAATCCATCATATCCAGATACAGAACAACAAAAAATAGTAGTCAAACAATACATCAATGTAAACTCCCTTAATCATTCCTTTAAAATACATGCATATGTAATTACATGTGAATAATTACACAACATACTTCCCATGCTTGCAAAGAGTAAGAGCAAATAATTATTACCACAGACTCCTGAGGAGCATAATACAACAATTTTGTGCAAGTGGAGTTTGGTTTAAGAACTGTTTTATTAGTAGCTATTTGTGAACAGTATTAAACAAACACTGAATTTAATTACAGATTCCATTTGTGTGGTTTTTTTCCAAGCAAGTGTTCTTGGCTAAAATGTTTTTACTGCAGTCAGTGTTCTTTTGAAAGAAAAACTGACCACGTTAGAATCAGAAAATGAAACACACATACACTTCTGAAAGAGCTTTGTTTTTTCTAACATCATTCCTGCATGCCCAAGTCACTGTAACTGCTCTCTTGCAATTTATCGTGTTATTCCTCTTTTTGGCCATTGCTTAGCCAAGGTAGTGTTGTTCAGTAATATCAGGTCCATCTTGGGATGGTCTCCCAGTTCTTAGATCAGATACCACTAACAATTCTTAGTAACAAGGAACAAGAGTTGCACATAAATCCATCCACTACTAGTCCTTCAGAGCCCACAGAACTGTATCAGATGTCAGTACAACCAGACTATAAAACAAGCTACAATATTCTGATTTATATAATATACAATGACCGCACAGAGAAACTCTGTTTAAATCAGTATTTTAACCATCTACCAATAATTTATTATTAACTTTTAGTTCCAATACCAGCTCTACCATTATTTTTTTATAGTTTTTTGAATTGCAGGTTCCATACCAACTAACTTTCCTTCTGGTAACTGAAATCAGAAAGAGAGAGCAGAGCACAGAGGTTTGGAATATCCACAGCATAGAGTAAGTAATAGGTATCTTGTTGAGTCTAGCTCTGGATGGAGATCCAGCGAGACACAGGACTTTGCGCAGACAGAGTAAGTTAAAACATTTCTTCAAGTAACTAAACTATTCCTTATTGTTTGACAATGAAATGCAAAAATCACTAAATATATCCACCTATTTAGCCACCTAATGTACCTCAGTTTATTAGGCTCTAGGCCTTTTCTACTGACTTGTATTAAGTAAGTTTGCAACCTTTGAACTACAATACTGGGTAAAAATACATTCTTCAAAGTTTTCAAATACTGTAATTAGAAATTTGTGTCCATTTATACTGTTACCTATAAATAGCAAACAGTGAAATTACTATACCCTTAATTTTCTCTAGATATATTGAAAACACATTGTTGACTGAAAAAGTAATACTTCACAAGTAATGAAGGAGAAAGTCTTAGCTCTCTGGAATGAGACATAACAAAAATTTCAGCTGACTTGACAAAATAGGTCTCCTTGAGTATGCTTGCTGATACCACCATTCTCTGTGATATTTTCTGATTTAATTCTGAACAAAGCAACTAAGAGACTACTTGATATTTAACACATTGAAATGTAATATTCTTGAAAAATAAACATTTTAGTACTCTTTTCCTCAGATCAGTCTTTCTGATATTTTGACACTCCTTGATTAATTGTAAAGCTTAAGAACTGAAGAACTGGAGCTCTTCCCATTGTAATAAATGGATATAAAAGAAAAAGAAGCACATAAGCGTGAGTCTCCATATTTAAGCTACTGATTTTGTGACTTCCTGATTTCTCAGAGAACAAACAGAAGTCTAACTGAAATTACCTTGTATACGTGTGGCAGCCTCTGTTGCATTAAGGCTACAGAAATTTGGCAGAGAATGAACCCCCTGGTGGTCCAGCTGGACTTCAGAGATCAGAGGGCTGGGTGCCACTGGGCTTGATTCCTAATCAATTCAGCACTATGTTTGGTTGTGTTCAGATTGTGTTCACAATCCAGATTCATCAATAGTGCAGCTCATTGAAGCACCAGGTGGCGGGTTCAGGATCGCCAGTGAGCAGCGCACTAACCACAGAGTGTTAATATGTGTCATGACAGAAGGTAACAGTAACAGAGATCTGTTAGCACTATAAACACCTATATGTTAATATTCATGTAAACTAAAAAATGTTTATATATATATATATATGTGTGTGTGTGTGTGTGTGTGTATATTCAGTTATAATAATAAATATTCCCAAACATAAATAAGTATTCATATGTGTATGAATAAATACTCCTGGGTCTGCTCCAATGCAACTGAGAGGTACAAAGCCCACCTAAATGTGCCCCTTCAGAGAAGGAGGAGAGACATTGTCAGCCTATACCAAGCAAGCAGAGGTGTCTTCCCCCTCTGTCTTTTGTCTCAAAAATACCCCTTCTATATTATAATTTTTGGTCCTACCCAAAGGAACAACTTCATATTACAGGTGGGGTTGTGGTGACTGTGGTCTTACACAGACATGTTCTTTTTTCATCTGCATTCCTAGGTGTGAAAATTACTATGCAAACTGGACTTAATGAATCTTAATAAATTTGGGTGAGAATTTACAATTGATACAAAAGGTAAAATAAACACTTTAGTCCATCTGCTGAGGTGGCAGTAAAGGCTCTCTGACCTCTCTGCCTGATAGTCTTTGTGCACATCCTTATCTCCATAAAGAAAACAGACTTTCAGCAAGGCTTGTCATACATGGTGTAGGAGGAGTGAGGCAAACGCCTGGTGCAGCTGTTCCTCTGTACCTCGCTGGAACAACACAGGGCCATGAGCCCTCTGCTTCACTCCAGACATTGCTCCATTTTTAGACTCTGCTTGAGCCAGGTGCAAGAACAGCCAGAGAGTGGCCCAGCTCATGGTTTTCTTAGCCAGATTTGTTAATTCTTCAAAGACTTAAGGCAACACTGTAGCAAGCTGCATTTATGGCAACTTCAACTTTCTTTTCCTTCTCTGTAATTGTGGACATTTTCTAGCAAAATAATTACTGTTATGGCTATGTCTTATCTAAGAGAAACACCCAAAGAGGAGGTGAAATACTATCATTCCTTACAGATACATATACATGGATGTATTAATATACACACATTCTACTAAATTTCCAATAAGCTAGCAATCTGTAAACTGCGCCTTTTCTGTTTAAATCAAACTTTTGGTACTCTGATGTAATCCTTCTAACAATACTGAAAAATTCAACAAGGCACAAAACTAAATGAATACTAGGTATGCAATTCCTAAAAAATCTACATTAAAAAAGGTATCACTACATAACATATAGCTTAAAGAAATTGTGTTTTTCTACAATTTATCTAGTTCTAATGCAGCATTGAATCATTAGTACTAAAACAATTATTTGGAAAGCATGAAGAAAAAAGAAGGGTAAAAGCTACACTTTAACACATTTTCTTTATTAGCTTCTTTTGTTCACAAGAAAGTATTTGTTTCAGAGCTATTCTAAGTTTTTCAATAATCTGTTTTGAAGAACACAGTGTGTCAGAGTTTGAGAACTCTCCTGAAAAGTGAGATTGGTCCAAGGGACATGCTCATGACTCTCCAAGAGTGAGTTTAAATTATGTGAATTTCATTTAAGCCAAATTGGGGAATTAAATAATAAAAGAACGCAATGAGGATACAGTCTTTGAAACAATAAAACAATACTTTTCTAAAAATAAAATTAAATCCTCAGGAGTGAAGTTTGTACGTACCTTGTACAATCCAATGCCAGGATCAATGAGAAATGAGCGAGACGATGTAGATGGCTGACTTGGTGATCTGCTGTTTGTTTTTTTGACTTTGTTCTTGCAGTTGGAAGCAGCACAGGGATTGACTTCTCCATCCTGATCTGTCACAGATGCAGCGGTAGGAGCTTCAGAATCAGAACGTATCAAAAGCTGAACTATGTCATTTAATCCAACATTGTAGTCAAATAAAGTGTGTCCATCTTCAAGCTGTCAAAAGAAACGTGTACTTGTAAAACTCTACCTTAAGGTACCTAAGTAGTTTTTAAATTTTCTTTTTATAGACAATAATTATGCAGACTAGAATTATGCAGACCTTACTGATAATTAAAAACCTATGTCTTGAGTATATGAAAACGCGAGCTCCTCAAGCTAACTGCAACCATATTTTCATTGATTAAAAATCACTGGAAGACTTAAAACTAAGAACAGACATCTCTACAAAATCATGTCGCCTACCTACAATTAAGCTAAGAAACACAAGAAATGACGAGTTAGGAAATACAAGAAGCAGTACTGCTACTTTGCTCAGTTAAATACTATTAATGACCTAGGGCATCTTTGAAGCAGAGATTTGATTCACCTGAAAGTACAATGTATTGCTTTGAGACAGCAAAATTAGTATTAGCTACACTTTACTTCACACTGCAGTGGGAGAAAAACATGCATGACTGAAAAACATGCACTAAAAAACGGACATCTTTCCAAACTGTTCTAACAAAAAAGTTATCCACCCCCTTTCTCAAGAACAGGTGTTATTTTCAACACCAATTGATATTTCATAAATTTTTTCAAACTGAACAGGTTTCATCAGCTTGTGGGCAGTATCCATACAACAAGAAAAAGGGGGGAAAAGAAGGAACAGGAAAGAAAAAAAAAGGAGCACCTCTCCAGTTCCTCACTAATAGTTTTCTCTAACATTCAAAGGATTTCAGGATAGACAAAACCGGCATCCATATTTCTTTCTCCATCCCCTCTGCTTTTTCAAAACAACTCTGAAAGGCAGGGGACTGTTATGAACAGAAGCTGACAGTCAATCAATGAACCAGTTCTTCTTCCATGAACTTAAAATCTTGCAAAAAAATTAACTTTCCTTACTGCTGATAATTACTGGACCTACAGCTGGGACCTGTAAACAGGAGTATTCATAGTTTGAGTTGAAGCTGACACAGCTGTCTGGTCAACAGGTACAGGAAAAATCTCACTCAGCTGCCCATTTTCAAACCAGTTCAACACACAGCACACAAAACCATACTGAAGATTTTCATGCTGTAACTATTAAAGGAATACAAGTCTTCAAGCAGAAATCTCCAGTAGCTGTGATTGTTCAGGTGGACTACCAACACTGCCTCATATGCCTGGGCCTTCTTCATACTGACAAGTAAGGTGCTTAAGTAACCTTTTCCATCCCACCATGTCATGACTGCCTACACTTTTGACAACTCTTTCACAAAGGGCATAGAAGTGTTCTTGCAGTCCTACTACACTCCAGGATTTTTGGGTGTTCATACCACAAGTATTTTCACTGTTAATAAGTTTAAAGCATTATTCTTATATTCAAAGTACAAAGAAACCCAAAACAAAGACTAATAATGACATTGCAAAACTGCACTGGAGGGGATATCCACCTTGCTACAGCTTCTGATCACTACTCCAGGCCATATTTAAGATTAAACCCCTCCCAAGTGATTTTTCTTGGTTGCAAAATGGTTAAAAAGTTCAGCAGTACATCTGCAAAAGAGACCAATTCTGAAATAATGAATAAATTGGATGTTATTGGAGACACATAACTGCTCCATTTTCTGTTCCAACTGGATTGCACAAACTGTGGCAGAGATTACAGTGTAGTTCCTAGAATCCTATATATAAGGAAGGAATAAGGAAATCTTCTGAAAGCTAATGCACTGGAGAAAAAAAGGTAACTTTGCTCCTGGTAGACCAAAAGTATGTAAGCAGCATGCAGATGAGAGCTTTGCTCCTCTGCCTTTGCTCCTGCTCTCTCAGGACAGGTCCTGTGCAGATTGACAGAAAAATATTTTGGGGTACAGCAGCTTAAAATTTAAAGTTAATTCAGTAAAGATGTAAATCTGAACAACCTGAATTATCTACAATAGGTAGGTAAATGTCTTGTGTCTAGTCCTTGCAATCTATTCTTCAGTCATGAATGCAGATTAAGTTATATAACTAATCCACAAGTAAGTCCTCTCTATTAGCAGAAAAGGTAAAAGAAACCCCAACTTCAAATAAATGAGGGGGGAAAAAGGAATGTCTCCAGGAATGGTTATATTTAACATACACAGAAACAAAGACTTACCAAGGCTAGGCCTTGAGTAACAAGCTGCCTTCTCTAACAGCAGGCGCACAAACCAGCATACCCAAACTACCTATTCCTGCATAACAGTAAGACAAGTCTCCTCTTTGCAGGCATTCAAAATCCACCTGGAAATGTTCCTACTGACCTGTTCGAAGTTGCCCTGCTTTGGTGGGTGTGGGTTGCACTAAATGACCTCCAGAGGCCCCTTCCAACCCTAAATAATCTGTTATTTGGTCTACTCAGCTTTGATGAACATGAACTAAATGATTGGCCAAACAAACTGATGACTGCAAAGTCATCTAATTTACAGAATAAATGTATAAAAAATTAGACTATTAAATGGTTGAGAAAGTGGTTGGATGGTGGCATCCGGAGGGTAGTGGTCAATGGCTCAAAGTCCAAATATTATTAATTAATCTTCGTTAATGACACAGACAATGGAATTGAGTGCACTCTCAGCAAGTCTGATGACACCAGGCTGAGTGGTGCTGTTAACAGACTTGAAGGCTGGGATATCCAGAGGGACCTGGACAAGCTGGAGAAGTATGTCTGTGGGAATCTCATGAGGTTTAATAAGATCAAGTGTAAGGTACTGCATCTGGGTCAGAGCAATCCCCTGATACCAGCACAGGCTGGGGATGAACAGATCCCAGCAGCCCTGCCCAGAAGGGCTTGGGGGTGCTGGTGGGTGAGAGGCTGGACCTGACCCAGCCATGGGCACTTCCAGCCCAGAGAGCCACACGTGTCCTGGGCTGCATCCAGAGCAGGGTGGGCAGCAGGGCCAGGGAGGGGATTCTGCCCCTCTGCTCTGCTCTGCTGAGACCCCACCTGCAGGGCTGCATTCCCAGCACAGGAAGGACATGGAACTGTTGGAGTGAGTCCAGAGGAGGCCAAAAGCATGATTGGAGTGACAGAGATGGAGCAACTCTCCTACAAGGAAATTGAGATTTTTTTCAGCCTGGAGAAGAGAAGGCTTAAGGGTCACCTAATTGCAAACTTCCAGTTCCCAAAGGGAGCCTACAAGATGGAGAGGAATCTTTAATAATGGCATGTAGTAACAAAACAAGAGGCAATCGCTTCAAACCTGAAAGAGAACTGGTTCAAATTAGATATTAGGAAGAAATTCTTTACAGAGGGTAGTAAGACACTGAAACAGGTTGCCTGGAGAATCTGTGGATGCCTCATTCCTCAAAGTTCAGGGAGAGATTGGATGGGGCCCTAAGCACCTGTGAAAGGTGTCCCTGCCCACAGCAGTGCATTTGGAACAAGATGATCTTTACAGTCCGTTCGAACCCAAACCATTCTATTATTCTATGATCTGCCAAAGTGATTGTGGCTTGTTTTTTCCCCTCTGTTTTTATCACTTATACTCTCTGCAGGAATATTTTATGACACCAGATTATTCTGTGACTAGTGAGGTCACACTCAAGTCTCAAAGCACAGTAACAGACATAAGCACACTTCACATGTCTCCTACTGTGATAGGGAAACAGCTCCTCTATGAGCAAGAAGTACGTTCCTGAGTATGAGCAACTGTATAACTTTAGACCAAGTTGATACAATGCAACAGTGTCTGCTTCTAGAAACAAAGCAGAGTACCACAGAAACTCAACCAGCAGAACTAATCACGTGGTTTTTGACTTGCAAGAACCGATATGTGAATCTGCAGGTATACCTACGCTTAGCCATCACTTCATCACCGACAACTGAAATCTTGGAGTAACAAATTTCGAAAAAAAAACTTGGAGTAACAAATTTCAAAAACAGTGTTTAGAGAAATTTCACACAGGAGAGCAGATGGTTTTTCTGATGGTTTTTTGATGGTTTTTCTTGAATTACAGTAGACAATTTTATCCCATTCTGCTGCATAAAGACACTAAGAAGATTCCCTAAAAATATGTTTGCCCGGACAGCACATTAAAAGAAAAGAAACAAACATTACATGTTTAATAAGCATTTAAAGTCACTCGTCAATCACAAGTTCATATATGCAAATGAGAAACAAAAGTAATCACACAAGTATCAGATAATCAATCTCCTTCAACTCAGCTATGATTTCTTAATGGGTGATTAGAACATGTCCAAGAGCAAAAATAACTGAACAGGCAATTTCATTTATGAAATTTTACCAGCTCTTCTGATTCTACTGCCTTAAGAAAAAGATGGATTTTTTTTCCTTAGTAGTAGATTTCACTTTCAGTTTCAATTCCTCTTAAAGACTGGCATGCTTCAAAAGCCTTTATGGCTTCATTAACATATTCTGAATAAAACAACACTAAAGAGCAACTAGCTTTACTGTATCTAGCACTCTATCACTATTCTAAATACATATAAGTTGATAAAAAGATTACATCTTCCAAATGTATTTTCATCATAATGTAAGATGTAACAGTGTCTGTTATAGACACTATCAATTTCAAAAGAGTCCTAGAGAAGGTTTTTATAAATACTTAAAGGTAACACAGCACTGTGCTTACACTACTACACAAGAGCAGCCACAGAAATGCAATAGTGGAATTGATACCTACCTACTATCACTGTTAGAAGAACTGTCCTGAAATATCAAGCCACAAATTACTTTAAAAGCATGTAGAAGCTGCACTTACATGAGCATGAATAATCATGCAGAATGTGGTATGATACTGCATTACTTGGGTAAAAAAAATTGCCTGACAAGTAATTTACCAATTACTATCACACTAACTACAAGTCCCAGCAGAAGGACAGCTCATTATGGCTTCTACAGCAGGTGAAGAGACCTCCCAAGAAAGCACATAGTAATGGTTATATCTTAATGAGTGATCCAGGAGCAGGATGACCTTAATCCAGCCACTGCACTTGACAATAAAGATCTTTAATCACCTATGAAAGTGTGCCTTTAAGCATCTTCTGAGGTTTTCTTTTCCAAGAAATGTGCCTGTATCTAGCAATAAAGATGAAATAAACCACAATAATGCAGATGAGCTCTTTAATTAACAATGTAGGATGAAAAATTAAGTGACATCAATCTTAATTCTACATAGGCATTACATGCACCAGGCAAATTTAACAGGAAATGTGTAAGAGTAAAGATCTTCAAGTTCAGTAAAAAACTTGGTTAGGAGTTTGTTAGAAGTTATCCAGAGGGTATTAGTCTGAAGAAATCAAGAATCTGTAACTTCCAGCTGGGTGCTCACTGGAAGCAAGCAAAGTGAACTTCCAGAACTTCATGTATTTTCCATCTTAAGATTGGTGTACAAACCTAACTTTTCCTGCCTGAAATAGGCTGTTGGAATTAAATTCCACAGAAACATTCAAACATACCTCTAACAAGCGCCTAGTAACAGAAAACTCAAAATCAACTTGTCAGCATGTAACAGTGAATTTTGGGCAATGGGATCAGCTCAGGAGAAAAACAATGCAATAACCTTTACTGTCCAACACTGGACCCTTGATTATGGACTTCAGCCATTCTCAGAGTGTGCTCAGTTTGCTTACATTTTCAAAGCTGAAAGAGAACCTGATCAGTATTTTTAATTTCACATTAAAAAACTGTACCTCCACCTGGATTCTAATCAAAAGAATGCTTAAGGACTCTGGTATCTTTAAATACATCTATTAACCACATTCAGAGTAGTAGGCACATAGTCAGTTTTTTACAGTAACTGTGTAGTGACACTGTTTCACATGTAAGTGCAGTTGTCTCAGCTACAACAGAGACAAAAGCGAAATAAAGGGAGAATCTAGTAGCCAACCATCTAAGAAAGTTAATGTCTTTACAGATTTAATATAGGCTGACTTCAAGTGTACAAAACTCCAAGACATCCACTTCCTCCTCAAGCAACTGTAGTTTTAACAATATTTGTTACAGGTTCCATACAGTCTGCTCTGTCAAAAAATATTTTGTCTGATCATTCTACTAAAACATCCCACATTCTTCTGTCACATGGGGCAATTTTTTTTATGCCATCAGTGAAGTGTTTTAGACATGTATCAGTAACTGTTGAATGCCCAAGGTATTTCCAGCCCTGAACAATGCAACTCCTCAAACAATCCATTATATCAAGAGGATAAGAAGGCAAACATCTCTAAGCAGAGACTGCATATCTATGAGGTTTACAGGCTCCTTCTCACATGTCTACAGCAGACCAGTTCTGAAGTGTGGGCTTGGGCTTCACTATACTTCCTCCACATTTAACTGAGGTTTTTACATATATACTCTGCAAGACATAAACACACTCTGTTCATACTGGTTTTTCTCTGGTACTCCTGCAAGTTTTCTCCCAACTCTCCCCTCCTATTTTTAGCGGAGATCCTAATACAAACCAAATAGCTACACCTACTCATCTTACACAAAATCTAACTACAATACAGATTTACTTTTCTAAATAGGAAATAAGTTCTATCTATACAAAAGAAACCATGGGTCACCCTCAGAAATACAAAAAGAAATCCCAGGTTAGACTTACTAGTGCTTTTTGTCCTGATTTGGATTTCATGGCTTGCTGTTAAAAAATATATGCAAATGGCAGATCATTCCATAATTTCAAGAAGGAGAATGAATTCATCAATTAAAAAGATTTTTAAAAAAGATAAAATCATTGCTGTGTCTTTGCTCTCTCTTTTAGAGAAACACACAAGTAGGTGAATTATCTGGACAACCAAGCTCTCTGACAGGCTTTAGATCCATATTCCTCTAAAACAGAATACAGACAGACCACAACATTTCGTAACACAGTAACCAAAGAAGTTATTAGTGTCTGGAGAATATGGTCTAAATTAGACTCAGTTCTGTCAATTTTTTGCCCCAAGACTCACATTTCAAAGCAGCCTACAAGAACATTTGAATATGTGATGCCACCGAAAACTCCAAGTAGGCGACACAAGCTAGCCTTTATATCAGAGAATATGCTCCCTTTTGACTGCTTATGTGTGTCATACAACAGCTAAGGACCTGCCCTGGACAGAAGGAAAAAGACAGTCATAAAACTGGATAGTATCAAATGACTTTCTATCAATTAAGTGTATTTTAAGTAGGTATCATAGTCTCAGAGAGATTCCCACAGAAAGCATACAGTGAAAATAATTCCTAGGTAACAAGAATATGGAAGCTTTCCTAATTTAACAAAGGCTTTTCTACAACTGCAGTTACAACCAAAGAGTTTGATTGTACCACAGTGTAAATATGCTGTGTTTGTTCAACTCTCCCCACAAAGAGGAAGTCTGTCATGCTATAAAAAGCCACACAACATAGAAACAAATTACAGAATCTTGTTGCTGATACTGTCAGCAATTACACATCAATCTCGGTATAAACATAATGATAAATGTACATTAGTCATCTTCATACTCAATCAACAAGACTAACTTTCTCTGAGAAGACATTGACACTTTTCCTGAAGCTCTGTACCTAAAATTAAGAACAAAAGCGTACATTCTCCAATAAACGAGAGGGTTTTACACCTTTTCTACAAAACTATTTGCAGAGTGTGTAAGTGGTATCAAGGTATTTTACCTTTTGGTCTGAAATAAATACAATCCAAAACAGATTCCAGTGTACAAGACTAGTACTGACACAAAAACAGCTGAAAGTCAAGAGCTGCAAGATTTCCTGACTTTATCAGAAAATCACAGTAAATGCAGCTATGTTCAGTCTCAACTAATGGCTTCAGAGGGTTCAAGTCTGCACCTCTTCTAAATTAAATTTTTTCTAAAGCAGATTATGTTTTGAAGATTATTTATTCCTTTGTTGCTGAGATACAGAGAAAAAAAGTTAATTTAGATATGCTAGTTTCTTCTTGGATGAAACTCTAAGTCCCATTAAAGGAATATTTGCTCATTAACTTCTAGCTGGAAGTCAGAGCAGCAAGGTTTCTCTTCTTCTGCCATTCTAAGGAGCCCTCTAATTATTACGTAAATAGAAGTTCATGTTGCCTTCTGGATGCTCTTGGATGTTATTTGATACTGTCCTTGAAAAATAAAAAAAAAAAAAAAGAAAAAAAAAGAAAAAAAAAAAGAAGCAAGCATGTCAAAATATATAGCTGCATAGAGACCCTCAGCAGCATGGAAAGAATCATCCATCCCTGCGCTGATTAGATGAGAAGGGTCAAGTACCTCCTGTATGATGGTATGGGCCTCTATAGCAAAGGCAACTGAAGTTCAGCAACAGTGGTGCCAGCGAGAGCAAAGGGCTATCTGCAGCTTGTGAGGACACCTGTAATGAAGAACTGGTTATTATCTCAAGCTTCCATAGTCAACAACAAAATTCTAAAAACCACACCAAAAAAACCCCAATAACAAAGTACATTTTTACATAATTTTACAGTTAAATCATTAAGAACAGAGATTTAATTAATAGCTTTTAAAGAATAGAATCCTCTCATAACTATCTGTGTTATTGATATTAACATTTGATTACATATTATTGTGGAAAATCATCATAATCTAGTGTCAGTGTAGACCTTGCATTCTTCATCTAAGGGTTTGTAGAGTTCTTTATAATATAAAAAACATATTCCTTTTCTAAGAGCTTCCAGACTAATTTTAAAAAGTACATGTACTAAACTATCCTAACTAAATTACATTAATGTGTGACTCAAGTGTGCAGTGTGACTTTTGGGGATGTCCTGCACAGGATGAAGAGTTGTGTGTCCCTTCCAACTCAGTGTATTCTGTGATTCTGGGAGTAAATATATAGATGTCATAAAATACCGCCCTAAAGTTGGCTGCAATTTCTTAGAGGTTACATAATGCTCTTTCAGGTTCCTAATACTTAAATAAGACATACAAAACAGCATAAAGTATACTGTTATCACCTATGTTTCTTTGCTTTGCCTTCAGTTTGTTTAGGTGCTTTAAATAAAAAAGACAATCAGATCCAAGAATGGTAAATTGCATTAGTAGCTTTACAGTAACAATTTAACAAACAGATAATTTTAGTAAACTTCTGCAATCATATAATAAAAACTCACTCACAGGCCCAACAAACCTACTATCAGGTAAGTTTTGAATATACACCATTAATTCACTATGTTGGGAATTTTGGCATGCAGTCTGATCATATCTGACCTGAAGACTCCAGATGACTGTCCTCACACTACAGAGCTACTTGTTACCAGCTTCATCAAAGAATGGCAATTACTTCCCTTCTAAGGTTTCTTCAAACTGATTCTCTAAAACAAAAAAACTTAACTGCTCCAGCTGAAGATTTCTCACCCCATATTTCTGCCTGAAGCAGATGGGGTTTGGACAGCTTCAGCTGAAAATATTTACAATTTTCCAAGCAAAATGAAGCTGGGAAGAGTCTGTGCTAAGAAACTCAATTATTCTATGAATAGGCTTAGCACTCCCATTCTTGAGGGAAAGACTTCAAGTATTGCTTTTCAAGCTTTTGGGAAATTCACCCAAGTTGAAAGTATTAAGAAAAACTTAAACATACAGTATACAAACCTGAAGTTTGGAAGCCCCACTCACATGAGATTCTACCCACTATTCATGTACCAGCCCAGGTTATAGAGCTCTCGCATAATAAAGGCATGCCCTATTGCCAGATTTTTAACTGTGTGTTTTACTGAAGCTACTTTACCACAAGCATGTTCTCATGCAAAGCCAAAGCTCCTCCATTCCTCTTATCCCTCTATTGTTTCAGTTAAATTTTACAGAAAAAAAACTCAAATACTTGGACAAACTAGTCTGACAAACTAGACTTTAAATATTCAACTTGCATGACTAAGTAACACAATGCATACTACCATAGTTCGAGCACAAAAGCAGAGCTGAATTTCTTCTAGTGAGGTAGGCCTGATTTGCAGCAATTTTCACCTCACATAAATAAACAGCTTCAATATTCTCACCTCCTCCTGCTGACTTCAGTCCCCCATGAAACAGCTTAGGAGTGGTTTCCTTACCAACAAGATTAATGACTTCAAAACTTGTTTCATTCACTGACTCCTACAAATATCAGCAAAGAAGCCTTTGGGCTCCAATGTCTTTTTTCCCCTATTTTGATAAGCACTATGGAAAAGATACTGAGATAATGGGGTTTTTTAAAAGTAGTCATCTACAAATTTTCACCAGATTCAAATTCCAACAGGGTGGGATGGGATGATGAGAGAAACCAACAAAAGACATTAGTTCTTATCTTCCACAAATAGTAGATATTGCTGAAATACAAGAGTGTGCATGTTTAGTTATATGCAAAACATAAGTAGATATTAATACTCTTACAGTATTATAGAAAACCTCAAGCTCTCTGGTGCATTTTCAAATTTAAACTTCCATGTACTTTTACTGCTCTATTTTTCCAGTATTGTAACTGAAAGAAACTAGAAATCCCACAATGACTGCTTGGCTCTACAGAAAATCTGCTCTCATAGGTCAAAATGGAAAGATATCTCCTTTGCTTTCATAAGTAAACTAAGAATTTCTATTCTCAAGAACAGCTTCACATGCTTTCCAATTAGGAGAAAGAATATACTGCTGGAAATCAGATTGTTGTCTTGCTTTTCTGAATTTCTCTAAGAACAAGTTTACTCAAAGTTAACACATAACACAGAAAAATATTAGATGCAAATAGTCTGTAGTGGGGCAAGGTTAAAATATGTTTTATTCCAGCATAAGGAAATATTTGTGGCCCTATAGGAAAATCCTTCCAGATAATGATCCACCAGCTTCAAGAGGGAAAGTGAGAGACATCACTGCAGGTTTCTATGTTCAGTAGACTTCTCTGGCTAAGTGCAGAGTTAGGAATAAAAAAAAATTTCAGGCAAAGTTCCACCTCAATCTAGAATATGCCTTTACTTCTGCGGCTAGTAGAGTCATTCAGCTTGGCAGAAACGTGGAGCCCCAGAGAGCACAGGATGTCCTGTACACATTATAGAGTAATACTATCTTGGTCATGTGAATGGTAGGTTCTTCTGACCTACCATTAACAACACTTAACAACACAAACAGCAATCTTCTGACAGTAAAAGATGCCAACCTATTCAACAAAGTAGTGCTATTCCTGGCATTTACAAGAAAAAAACCCAAACCACAACACAACAGAAATACAAAGTACTACATTAATGACAACACTAGGTTTCCTCCAGTAGTTCTAGGGTATTTTAACCCTTAAAAATAGACACGAGAAGTACTGACCACTTAAGTTCTTACATTTGCCTTTGAAAATCAGACAACAGCAAACTACAGAATAGCGTATTAACTGGATACAGAGACTCCTGCAAAATTATGGCTCCAGCTCAAAATCTCAGTTGAAATTGTTCTCTACTGCAAGCTAAGAACATGATGCTGTTGAAATTCAGCCCACAAACAATGACTCACTTAGGTTTCTACATCCTTATAACCTCATATACCTCCCATTTTTAGGAGGGCATTACTTAGACAGGCTTCCCACCACTTGTAAGATCCAGGGATTTCTAGAAGTTCCCAGGTAGACTACAGTAAGCAACATTCAGTAGCAGGATCGTGGTTCTACTAGCAGACTGTACAGATTTAACCATACTGAGCTCTAAACAGATAAAATAAGAAAAGGATTTCACCTAGATAATATTTTTAACAACACAAACAGCAATCTTCAGGGGGTGTTTAAGTTTTCACCTCAGTATACTCCTTTCTGTTTATCTCATATTTAACTAAAGTGACCTTTTAGTATTTTTAATAATAAAATGAATATTGTTTTATTTTATCACAGCCCTAAAAGAATTAAGTTATTTAGCTTCATGTTCTCAACATCCAGTTTTACTTGTGCAAGAGCAACCCTTCTGATCTTTTTTCTTATGAGCACCATGGAAACAGAAAAACAAACCATAATAAAGAAGGAAACTTCTGAATTAATCATGGTAATTACAAGAAAATTAACATTTATGGGGAGTGAAACTATAAAAACCCAGTTCCCTAACTCTTCACTAACACGATCCCAACTGTGCCCTAACTGGATATACTAAGTACCAAACTCACACATGCTGCTCATGTAGGCAACTTCAGCTATAATATTTCACTATCCCGTTTTCTCAAGCAAGACATTTGTTAAGTAAAACGTTCACGCTAATTGGACTGGCCACTGGCAGATTACACAGGAAAGCACAACTCATTACAGGCTCATCTTCCCTGCTTCTCAGATAAAGAATTTAGGGTAAAAACCTCGGGTTTGCCCCACATAGACATCTGTACCCAAAGAAGTGTGCTAGCACATAACAAAGCTAAGTTATACAACTCCAAGACTCATGTTCCTTGATTCGGTCCCTTCAGAAAAACACGTATTTGTACACAATGTTCCTTAGAGACCAGCCCTCACAAGTCCTGACTGTCACCAATCTGTAGAACACAAAAATCTAGTCATTTGCTATTTGTTCAAAATCCTAGCCACTAATGCTTGCCTCCTGGTTAACAGTTAAATTTATCTTTTTTAAGTTTTCTCTACGTGTTTGTAAAGATGCACACTTTATGTCTTTTGAGGCAGAAATCTCACTGCTGTGCATTACTCAAAACTCATCTGCTGTAAGAAGATGCATCTTCGGAGTCACTTTCCCTGAACTGTACCACACACTCGGTGCCTTCCGCGTCAGGTAATAGCTATGCTTCACTTTCACTACTTGAGCACTGCGCACACCTCGTAGTTTACGCAACGCGGCTTCAAAGGTTACACCCATCAGCGAAGTTACAGCCTGAGGCCACCTATTCGGAGCAAAATCTTTCCATCGCCCCAGGGGAGGGGAGGCTCCACCTCATGGAAGACTTCCAATCACCCCTGCCATAGCGGCTTCCCGTGGTGGGGACGAAGCGCCTCGCAGGACTACCAAAAATCGTCCTTATCCCGCCCAGGACATGCCGGGACTCACAAGTCGAGGACATCGTGGCATCACAACTTCTGCCCGAGCAAATTAACCCCGCGCCGCCTCCTCTGCCGGCCCCGCCACGCGCGGACCCGGGGTGGCGTTTTCCCGGGAAACCGCTCGCGGTCGGCCCGCTTCCCGCCCTGCCCGGCCTGGATGCGGCGGGGCGGAGGAGAGCGGGGTAGCTCCCTCCATCCCCCCGCATCCCTCCGGCTACTGTCACTTGGACAGGATGAAGGCGGGAGCCGAGGGAGGAGCCTCTCGCCGCTCAGGTGGGAAAACAAACACACAAAGGGGTCTCACCAAGACCCCGTGAGGGGTTTTACTGCGGTTTTTACTTCATAGGGAAAACGGGGGTCCTGGAGCATTCTATCAGGGTGGGCTTCCCGCTGCCCTCCCTTCCTCCCAGACCCAGGAGTAAACAAAAGCGAGAGCTCACAGAACAGCACATGGGTGGAGACGGGGACCCCTGAGCCGCACAAAGAGCCGGGCCCGGGATTAGGGGAGACCTCTGAGGGTCCGCCTGCATAGGGGAGCTCCCGCCTCACCTGCTTGCCCCGGTAGAAGAGCCGCTGGCGGTCGGGGCTCACGCGGAAGGTCTCCTCGATCTTCTCCCGCAGGCACTCGATCTTGGTGAGGCGGCTCAGGTCGTCGATGGTCTGGGTCTCCGTGCCGTCGATGGTGCGGACCTGGATCCACATGGTGCGCGCTCTGCCGCCCGCTCGCTCGGCCGGCCGCGGGCGAAGGATGGGAGACACAGGCAAGGGGTGGGAACGGGGTCCGCTCCGCGGGGGAGCGCCCACGGCGTGGGAGGTGCCGGAGAGCGGTCTGGACGCTACCCCGCTCTTTGTTCGGCCCGACGGGGCAGGAATTTCAAACCCCGCGCAGCGGGCGCGACCCTCCTGCCCGCAATACGGGCCGCCCGTCCCGCTCGGCGGGGTGCGGGAGAAGGAAAGGGAGCCGAGCAGATCCCACGGCGCTCCCCGATCCTGCCAAGGCAGCGCAGACCGCGGCGGGTCCCGGCAGGCCGGCGGCGGGCAGGGCTACGGGGATGCGCCGGAAGCCATAGCCCGGCCCGGGCACTGTTTACCGGGGAGCGCCGCCGCGCTCACATGGAGGTCACGGCGCCAACGCCGATCTCGCGAGAGCGCCCGGCCGCGGCCGTGCAGACAACACGGCGGGGTGGGGGCGGGGGCAGCGAGGCGGGCACGCGGCACCACCACGCCCCCTCCCGCCGCGCGCCCCGGCCCCGCCCGCTCCGCCCCGCGCGCTGTGCCCGGCCGGCGCGGGGCCCGCGGGGGGAGCGGAGGCGGCCGTTGGCGTCTCCATGGCGGCACGCGCGGCGCCCGAGGGCTGTGAGGGCCCTGCGCCCGGAGCTGGCGGCAGGGCAGCCCCCGGCGTACGTGGGCAACCGGGAACAGCGCTTCCCAGGATATAAAGCTACATGTAACCCTGCCCCAAAGATACAGATTAATACTAGCGGTCGATACAAATACGGGGCGAGACTAGAAAAGGAAAGAAGAACCTTCGTTTACGCCGCGAATCTGGTGTACGTTTGGATCTCTGTATTTTCCTGTATCGGGTAATTCTGCTAATTAACCACTAGGTAAATCTAGAATTACACAGCTGTTGTGGGCTAGCCCTGTTGGGCAGCTGGGCGCCACACATTCCTTTGGTCACTCTGTCACAGGGAAGTGGAAAACAAAGAAAGAAGGTTGAAAGTGAGAAAATGGGCATCTAAATAGCAACAATTTAATTAAAACGGTTAAAATTTAGTTATAAACAAAAGTTGTGCACACAAGGCAAAATGAGGAAGTATTTGAGTACGTAAAATTGACAGGCACCTGTGCATTTATCCATTTCTACAAAACCAGAGCCTTGTCATGTTTAAAGGTTGCTTAGGAAGACAAGCACCTTAACTCCTAATAATACCCTGCTCTTTCTCCTTCTTATCCCAGCTCTCATTGCTGAGTGTGACACGAGGTGTGTGGTGTCACCAGCCTTCCCCACTGGGTCCCTATTGTATTTTCAGGCAACTCCGACAAGGGGAGAGAGAAATGATGCATCTGACTCCACTGATATCAGAAGGCTAATTAACTACTTTATTATACTGTATTATTCTATACATCTAAACTGAATCTGCCAAGCACTCAACCCTGCACACACTGCATTCCAACTGCACAGAATCTCGTGACTGTCAGCCAACAGTCCTGACACACACACACACTCTTGGCCCTGATAGGCCAAGGAAACAAAACACCATCACTTTGGGTAAACAATCTCCATATTGCATTCTACGTTTGCACAAGCACAGGCACAGCAAATGATAAGAATTGTGTTTTCTTTCTCTGAGGTTCATAGATTGTGAATCCCAGAAATATTCTTGGGAAGAATTGTGCCTTGCTTTTCTCTGTGAAGAGAAGTGTGGGGCTACAGGTCTCTTCCTGGTGAACTCCTCCAGCCTACTGGCTGGCAGTGTTGTCCCAAATACAAATTCTTCTGTCTGTTGTGTAAGAAGCTGACCTATACAAGATACTTGTTTCTTTCATGTTTGTGCAGAGGTGAACACACAAAACCAGCTACAGTCAGGCTGAAAATCTCTATTTTCATAACACAGAAGTACAAGCATACCTAATTTCTAATTAGATGCCTATTTAATAGCCATTGAACCCAAATAAAGGAAATTTAGGTTAGATATATAGAAGAAATTCTTTACTGTGGGGGTGATGAGACAGAAATACAGGTTGGCCAGAGAAGTTGTGGATACTCCATCCCTGGAAGTGTTCAAAGCCAGTTTGGATGGGGCATTGAGGAACTGGGCTAGTGGAGGTGCCCTTGCCCATCACAAGGAGACTGAAACTAGATGTTTTTTAAAGTCCCTTCCAAACCAAACCATTTTATGATTCTATGATCTTTTGCCCATTTTGATGTAAAGGCAGGATATATTTTAAATTTATTGCTCATGTTCAGTGTGTGAGGGACTTCAGCTGAAGGTGGGTAGCCTAAACTTTAGAGGTGTGGTTTTCATGCAATAATGAGCTAAGTTAAGCTAAAGGACACAGGTGTAGCTGATTTTGCTAACTTGAGTAAAATTTATTATATACTGCCAGACAGTTTCCTACTTATCTGTTGTTCTCAGTTATTCACTCTGCAAAATCTTTTCCTTAAGTCATTCACCATTCATGATTCTCCCCTTTGAGACCTAAATTTCTCAATCTGAATATGAGACCATTTGAGCTTCATTTGTTTTATCAAAAAAATCTCCTCTTGTTTTCTCTCAAATTCCAAGGGATTTCCTCACACCAACAAGTCCCACTGTATATTTCCTCTTTTTGTTAGCACCCCTCTTACTGTTCTTTGTATTAATGAAATTTGAGAATCATTTAGCATTGATATTAGCCATCATCATTATTTGGTATGTTCTAGAAAGTACACTTTTACATGCTTCCATAATATATGCATACACTTAAGACACAATAAACAATAAGTACCACTAGTAAAAGGATAAATCATCAACACAGTTGTTTCAGCTATCCTTTATTTGGTAACCATGCTTTTTACCATATTACATGTGAGTCATTTAAAGAGTGTAGTAACTCATTGCCACCCCTGCTCCTGTGATCAAAAAGGGCACTGCATTCAGGTCTGCAGGCTAAAAAGAACAACTTCCAGGTCACAGTTCAGATCTATCTCTCTCCTTGGTCCAGACAGTTCCTTTTTAAATTCTTCACCAAAATCAGCCTTTGATGGCATAAATGCATAGGTTGCCTGTGACATTTGCCAAGATGTACAAATAAGCTCTGTGGTCACATATCAAAAACCATCAGAAGGGTAGAGAGCCGCATGTGCCTTTGCAGAGCTGACCTCTTCTTTTATATTACAGAGCACCAGGAAGCTGGCGAGATGTTTATAGCTGTTCATGCAATTTACAGACCTTACACATCTCTCTGCTGGGAAAGATCCCTTCACTTTCATCCCTGCTGCTGGGAAAGTTCCTTTAATTCTCAACTTAACTGGACACTTTGGCAAACCTTCTGAAACTCAATAAAGCCAAATGCAGGGGTCCTGAACCCAGGAAGAAATAACCCTATGCATCATTGCTGGGGGCTGACCTTCTGGAAAGTATCTTTCAGGAGGAGCTGGGGATCCTGCTGAACGATTTTTAACAAAAATTTGCAAAATTAAAAATCGTTAACACCACTATAGCATTAAGAAAGAGGCATTCTTTATTCAGCCAGATGCACAAAGGATTGTTTCCTCTGAAACACTGGGCAAGCTAAGTACAGAAAAAGCTCCAATAATATTCATTGATTTTCCTAGAATTAACATACATATGATAATAATTTCCCTAAAATCATTGATATATGTTCTCTCCCTTTTGCACTTGTGTTCTTCTGTCCTGGGGGTCTCTTTGGTGGTCCCTGATGGTCACTGACCCCTAAGTCATACCTGGCCACCTGGTGAACTGGTAAAAAGTTGGCACAACTGGGCTGGTTGCATTCCAGTTCTTCTTCCTACAGGATAAGTATTGTGCAGTTCCATAGGCCAGTGGTTTTTGAAGAATAAGCATTGTATTAACCCACTAGGTACAAACGATTTTTCTTCTGGCAACTTTCCCACCCTTTGAGGCTTGTGAAGCTTGTCTTCTCCTTGAGCCTTCCTAAGCCCCACCTTGCTTTTTTACCAACACCATGTAACTTCCTTGTGTTAAATGAGAAATCATGTTTTTTCAGCAGCTCACAGCAAGCATCGTAATCACAATTATTAATATGGTCACAATTATACTTTGCAAAAGGGAGGCCCAGCAACCAGTCAGAGAAAATCCAAGTCCTTTAAATAGGTTATTTAACCAGTTACTTTCTAATCCTGCCCTTAATTCTCTTTGAGATGCAGCAATATATTTAGCTGATCATCCAATTAAACAGTCACATCTGGAATGTGCACACAACTGTTGTTTAAATTCAAGCAAGCACGTACTTCATGTAAGAGCAATAGATCTAAAGCCAATCTGTTTTGTAGGGTTGTTTTAGCTGTGGCTTGCAACTTTTCATTTATTTCTGCAAAGCCCAAGTGAGTTGCATTTGCTAGAGTTTCCATTTGTAGAGTCAAATTGTGTGTGGCTGGTCTATTCCTAAAGGTAGATAACTGAGGAGTAAGATAGACTCTGAAGGCCATCTCACTATAGTCTGCATATTGGGATGTTTCCAAGTTTTGTCATGTTTAACTTCTCCCCTTAGCTGGGTTCCCAGTGGTGACTCCTTCCACAAGGGACAGAACATTAGTACTCCTAATGTCCACTGTTCTCTTGATTCTCCTGATGGTTAATGTGTGGTCCAAATTCCATTACTTCCTACCTGTGCTGTAGGTCCTAATGATTTTACAATGTCCTGCTGACAGTCTATATCTCTCCAAGAATCATTGTTTTTTGGGCCAGACCAGGTGTCATTAAGAAAGGCAGAATAATTTCTACAAACACATCCCAACCTTAGAACCTGGGCCACAGATATGAGCTTCTTTACCTGAGGATCCTACTGATGCACACAGATATTTGAGGCAATTCGACTTTTCCTTTCTATTTCTCTATTTCCCAAAGTTTTTCCTGACGTTTTATCTTATACTTAAATTGTGGAGGTACAATTATCTGCCCACATGAGGTTACCAATCAGCTGCTGGGATTTTTCATAACTTTTAAGGATTGAGCTAACTGCCTGTCCTGACTTTTATAATTTGGTTTTTGTTCTAGCTTTTTCAGCTTTTTGCTAGGTATTTTTCAGCTACTTCTTTGGCTGTTTTATCAGCTAATTGATTCCCTGCATTAACTGGGGAGTTTCCAAACTGGTTGATTGTGGGAACACAGCCATCTGGGATAAATAGTGGTTTTGCCTCAGTAGCATATACAGGAGGCATCAACCTGAGGCCATGGGAAGCAGGGTATTGAAAGGGAAATATCTAGTCAGGTCATGGCAAGAAGAGTGTGGTCATGGGTCAATATGTTAATGGAACTATTCTATATTAAGTCATGTTTCTGGTTCTTGTTGTCAGTTGGTTTGGAACCTGTCACATGTAAGGTCACATTCTGAGTTTACATTCGTGATTGGAAGCTTACCCTCAGAATATCCCTATATCTTGTTATGTTCACCACTCTCCACATCTTTTGATCTTGCTCCTCAGACTGTGTGGTTTCTGCGTTTGTTATTTTGCTACTAAAGATCTTTATTTTTGGGCAAGTTCATCACACCCCTTCCTCTGTTTTGTGCCATGCTCCCCCAACTGAGCCAGACTAGGGTTTGCAGTAAGATTGACTGCGACAGTTGATGGGCTTCACAAGTTCATTACAGCCACTTCTTTTGGCTTTTACACACTCTGTAGTAGTTAACTATTTTCTTTTTAATACTTCCTAGGAGACTCTGGTAACAATCCACTATCCTTTCATATGATTTAATGGGCATGTATTATCCCAAAACCATTTTTAAGTCAGTCCATATGTTGACCCTTTGCCAGCACTAAGTGTAAAGCCATTAATTCTGCTTTTTGTGCTGATGAGTTCTTAAGTAAAGTCTGGATTTCTATCACCTGGGTCAAGGTTACCATTGCATACCCAGCTGCACATCTTCCATTTCGTACCATGCTGCTCCCACCAGCTCCAGTTCTGGGTCCTGGATAGAATCACTATTGAGGTGAAGTCTTAAGTTCAACATTTCCCTGCTCCAGTAAGGCAACTTGGTATTTTAGCATCCTGCTAAGAAGGGTCATAGATCTTGTACAGTTCTTGGCTCCAGAGTCTGACAAATGGCTTCCTTTTGGCTGCTTCCCAAGGCTTTTTGGCTGCTTTTTCCTTGCAACATAACAAAACCAAGTTATATTACTGCCTCACTTTTTTTCCTGTTTGTGCCGTTTTCTTTGATATCCTGTATCCAGATTGTGTAAGAAATTTAACAGACTTCTAGTAGGACTGAGGCACTTCCTTCATTGATTGCTGGTAGAATATAATCTATATGTTGTAGTAAAACTCTGTGCAGATTTTTCTTTTCCAACTTTCCGCTTTCTTTTGCCGGCTAATTGCCGGACACACGGGGCTGTTTTGAAGCCCTGGGATAGCAGAGTCCATGTTAGCTGAACCTTCCACCCAAATTTTGAATTCTCCCATTCAAAATTGAACTCTCCAGTTTTGATCATCCAGGCCTCTCAGTTACCTGTACCACTGGGGTTACAGCACTCTCTACTTCCTCTGGTGTTTCTTCTACCTCATTGGATTGCTGTAACATAAAAATCTTTGTCTCAATGGCTTTTCATTCAGGTATTTGAATTTATATTTCCTCATCCAGGAAAGTTATATGATTATTCAATTTTCCCAAAAAATCTCTCCTCAACAAGGGAATTGAGCATTCAGGCTTATACAAAAACTGATGTGTCTCCCACTGTTTTCTTAATTTAAATGGTAACTGTTGTAGAAAAAAAAGGCCTTTTCTCTTTCCTCTCTCCCACACCCACAACACTTACTGGTTCCAAGCGAAGTTTTCTTCTGCATGTATTCAGTACCAAATAAGGTGCTCCAATATAATTTTTTAAAATTACCTGTTTTAAAATTACCTTTTTATTCTCCAAGAATAATGTAACCAGGGCCTCAGCTGAGGATGATTCCCTGGTCCCCTTCGGCGGGGACCATCCCTGAGGATGGTCCCCTTCGGGGAAATTCTTCATTTATGGTTATGAGCTCGATGATTTGAAGAGCTAGGTTTAGGTTTCCTGTCTGATTTCCCCTGGCCTGGGACCCCCCCCTTTTCCAATGCCCCCTTTCTTTACAAACTGCTGAAGTATACTTCAGCCACCAATTATTACAATACTCAGCCAAGTGAGCAGCAGTTTTGAGCCAATATCTTGTGAAAAAACGTCTTGTATAACCCACTAGGTGCAAATGATTTTTCATCTGTCAACACATCAACCCGTCCATGAGTCAAGAGTTTCTGAGTTTCTGTCCATGAGCAAGCAGTGTTGAAGAAAGAAAGACAAGAAAGACAATGCTACCCTGGGGTGCATTAGGAAGAACATTGCCAGCAGGTTGAGGGAGCCAGGCTTTTCTCAGTGATGCCAAGGAAGAGAACAAGAGATAATGTGCAGGAACTGATGCACAGAAAGTTCCATCTGAATACAAGGAAGATCTTCCGTACTGTGTGATTGACCATTCACTATAGAAGATTGCCAAGAAAGGTTTTGTAGTCTCCCTCACTGGCAATATTCAAGAACCCTCTGTACACACTCCTGTGCCATGTGCTCTAGGATAGTCTGCTTCAACAGGGAGGTTGGACCAGATGTCCCAGTGTGCTCCCTTCCAACCTCACCCATTCTCTGATTCTGTAAAAGGCTCAGATCTTCATGTGCTTCCAGTTTGATCAGGCATTGTTTTATTGTCACCAGGTCTGCTCCTGGTTTGAGTTCTACTTTTAAGTGGAGTCATCGTGTTTGCTTTAGCTGGTTTCTTTGAATCTCATAAAGGAGGGATTACCACATTAAATATTGCCTCCTGGGTGTCATTCTCAGGCTCTTCTGAGGTCTGAGTCATTAGTAAACAGGTTCAAGCCTTCCATGACTTTACTTGTGAATTATATAGCTATAGAGAGTTTTCAAAAAAAAAAAAAGTCATTTGAGCATTTAACTTGCATTAGTAAATCTCATCCTAACAAGGGAAGAGGATATTCTAGCATATGTAGAAACTAATTAGTCAGTTTAGTATCTCCAATTGTACAATTTATGAGTTATAGGAATGGCTGCAAAGCTCTTCTTCCACTGTCCCAGTAATTGCTATTTTAACTTTGCTTAGCAGAGTCTTACAGATAGTTATTACTAAACATGAGAGCCCTCTACAAATCAAATATCTCTTGTTTAATTCCCTGGTTTTACTTCCGGACATGCCTTGATATTTTCCCCTGGTCATATTTAGTCATTGTCAAAAAATCCTCCAATATCACAATAACTACATCTTCTGATTAACCCATCCTGCCTGTAAATAATGCAAGGATTTAGGGCAAAGGCAAGGCAAAGAAGCCTCTTTCAGACCCCTGCCTAATTGCTCCCGTTTCACCTTTTCTAATACCATTCTGTTTTCTTCCACAATAAAAAGGTATTCAGTATAGCTTACATATCCCCTCTATTGGAGTTAAAAGTCAGCACCATAATTTCCAAAAACTTCCTTTAAGATTCTCTTGGTAGGAACCAATGATCATTTGCAGTTCAACAAATCTGAAGTATTAAAAGGGACATGTATGAAAGACTAGCAGACCCTCTGCTTCCTTTGCTGGATTGCAAGGTGACTGTTTCACTGGCTGGGAGGGAGTCTGGCCTGAGTCTGGTCCACAGTAGGACTAAAATCTGCACTACCTTTCATATACTTTTTATTTTGATATATGTTCTCTTTATCCATCCCTGCCCCAATGTTATATGTGGTGGAAAGGAGGAAACTAATGCTCACAGATATTCCAGTTCCTCCCCTCCACAGCATACTTGCTGGTTTTCCTCCTCAATACATGGCACCAACATATCTCATCCCCTTTTACACTTTCCAGAATATAACCCAGATGGCTACAAAAAAAAGGAGGAAAAAAAGGAAAAATTATTTAGAAAGCAATAATGTCCTCTTTGGTCAATGGTGGTACTGATGAGAAAAGTAGGTAATGCCAAAGGGCGAACTGAGTGAGTAGCACAGTGTGTAGGGTGGGATGGAGGTGACAGTAGCTCAAAAATTATTGGAATTATTACAGCAAGGAAATGAGTCAAGAATAAGAAGGTAAAACATGGGTGAAGTGAGAAAAGTGCTAAGATCTAATTGGGAGCAAACTTAATAAATTAGTGACAAAAAAACACAGAGTTGAATAGAAAAGAAAAAATTGACATGGTATTTTATAAGACAAAGCTAGTTTTCTTAGAAAAATCTATAGAACAAGAGTGAACAAAATGAAACAAATAAATTGAGAATGACACAATGATAAGCATTATTTGATTTTAAAATGGAGTTCTTTTTACAATGGAGTATTCAAGAGAAAACCATTATGCTTTTTTTTGGTTTGTTTTTTGAGATAAAATATCAAAAAATTAAAAATATGGGTTGAAAAGTGGGAACTATTAGAAAGGGACCTTTGCATATGTAGGAGTTTTCATAGTTTTCCATGGGCAGGTTGCTTTAGCATGAAAATAAAGATAATTGGTCACTTAGGATTATGTTTGTACTGGTATTTGAAATGCTGCCTGAATTCTTAAGAATACTGTAGATCCTTTTGCAAACTTTATCTTTGCCTGTAGGAGACCTCTGTAATGACCTTAATGTGGATAGGGTAATGGTGGTAGCAGAAGAAGCGAGCAATTAACTTGACAAAGAGACAAATGTGCAGGACGTGTGAGGAGGGGTGGAAGAATGGAAGCATCGTGCCAAGCAAAGAAAGTAGAAAGAAGCCCCTGGAAGAGGGAAGTATGAGCCACAGTTTTAAGAAGGAGCTATGCAAGGGGAGCAGAAGAAGGAAAAGATAGGAGTTTTTAAGGACTTTTTTTCTGGACAGTCTTGTAATGACTTGCAGACAATACCCCCAATCTCTGTGAGTATTTCACTTTTATCAGATGTGTCTTCTGGGAAAGAGGAAGAGAAGAAGGAAATTGAAACTATCCTTCTGCTGAGCTGAACAGAAATGTGTCTCTTAACTCCCATGAAGTCAATGTGACTATTTCAGCATGGAAAGAAGAGAGAAAACCAGGATGGCTGACTTCATTAAACTAATTTAAACTTGATGAAAAGAACAGAAGCAAATGAAGTACAATTGTTACAAATAATGCAGAGTGCATAAGCATGGTATCCTATATGTAGAGTTGACTGTGCTTTCCATCAGGGAAGTTATGAAATAGAGAAAAATTGTGACAGAGTTCATAACATAAATATTTCTTTTTGATTATAATGGAAACAGAACTGCTAACAACTCTGCCTCATTAAAAACAATAACTGTAGCAATGATTCTTCTGCCAGAAGGGTTGAGGCAAAAGTTGTTATCATTGATGTGGGCTCTGTGACAGCTGGAATGAGAAGCTTACAATAAGCAGCCTAAGAGTTAAAGGCAACAGAGAAGTGAGTGTTTTGCCTTGATTAGAAGTAATAAAAGTTCTTTTTATTTACATTGAGAAGAGTCCCGGTGCTAGGGACCATTGTACCTGCCCATGGAGTGGTGTACTTAAAGCTCAGGGAAGTCTTTCTACAATCTGCTTTTATATATTTGCATAACATTTTTTCTGAAATGGTGAAAAAGGTAAAAAGAAGTAAGGAGACTACATCATTCTAATTAGTCTTTTCCAGAACTGATTCAGAATTTCACATGCTTTTTTACATATTTCTGCTCCTTCTAGCAAACTTGCTTTAAGAATTTAACTCCTTATATACTTTTGTCTGTTAAAAGCTTGTTAATTCCTGATAGTGAAGTTGTTGACCTTAATTATTTCAGATGTCACTAATCTTTGTAGTGAAAACTAACATTTCATGAGATAGTAATTTCTGCTCTATGTATGATTTAGAACCTTTTTCTTGGTTTGGATTGTTCTTGTCAGTTTAGGTATCAATATGATATATTGCAGCATATTGGAATATTTCATTTTTAATGGAAATGTAGTGATTTTTTAAAGAATTATGGTTTTTAATTGTGTTTCAATTTTGTCATCATTGAAATGGCTGAGACATTATATTTTCTTTCAAGCTTTTGTTTATTAATTCTGTGATGTTTTTGCCACATCTAATCATATTGCATTCTCTACATTCATCTTTCTAAAAAGATGCTAAAGAGCAAAACAATTGTTGAGTATAGTGTTCATAGTTACGTAGTTTATTGTTTTAATATAAATAAATATTTTATGTGTATCATAAAACCAGTCTTCTCTAGCAAGGCAGATGAATGTTGAAGTATTTCATAATTACTTGAGAAATTTAAATGGCAAGGAGTGCTATTAATGCTTAGTTGGTCAATTGGCATTTTGAGGTATTAGGGGATGAACACGCAACTCATCATGTAAGCATAGAAGTTAGAAAATTGAGAGTAAAACTTATTATTTCTCACACTGTTATGTAAAAGGAAGGGGGCATATCTACTCGCTGTGTTGTTGTCCATTCTTTCTCTGACTCACAAATGGTAGTCTCTGTAAATCTGAGCCTCTGTTATTCTGGAAATTATATGAAAGGATTATATATATGAGGCCATTCAGAGCTTTCCACCATACCATTGGCTTTTATGCATGTTGGTGTTTCTGTGTAAAACACAGAATGGTGTAAACACAGTCTTAACATAGAGCTGTATTCAGTCCTCAAAATTTGTCTTAATCAGGAGTACAAACCAAATTCCTTTTAAAAATTTCCAGGTAGTTTGGAGCCTTACTATGTGAGATACCACCTTTTCTTTACTAAGTTGTCTTGGGGTGATTTTATGATGAGACTTTATGCCCTAATCATCTGCATTATGCCAAGAAATGGCTGCTGCAGCTTTAAGATGGGTCCTGGGCTGTGGTGGGGAGCCTTTGGCTTCTGCTCGGTTTGGTTCCAGCCTTTGCTCTCCGGAGCGCACCGGGTGTGGACTCGGATGCTACATTGTTGCTTTTGTTGGATAAATTTTTGCTTGCTTGAAGCAAAAAGTTGGGGTTTCTCTCCCTTCCCCCTAGCCTGGACGCTGTACCGGGAATCCTCTCCGCTGTTTTTGGGTTTTTTGCTTGACATGTTTCGGCTTTTGCTTTGTTGACTTTTTTTTCAGTCCGTCCAGGGAACTGGTGGGGGGCTGCACCCAACCCAAGACCTCGTAGAAGCTGAACCAACACGAGAAATGACACTAAAATCTACCAATTTCACCTGCTGTGAGGAGAAGACCAATGCCAGAAATCCAACAGGTTCCCAGCTGCTGAGTAAACATTTTTTCTCTCCCTTCCCCTGAGACAAAGAGCCAGCCGCCACTTTTGCCTCCTGGTCACTCAGTGAGGTGAGGGTGGGATATAAGGTTCAATTTTTTTTAACCTTTTTTTTCCCCCACTTTCAGACTAATATTCATTATTCTCGTTGGCAAAAGGGGATTGGAGCCCTTCTCTTTAAAGAAAAAATATTTTTTCTCTCTAAGCCAAGACACAAGTCATCATTGTAGGACTGAAACTGTCCCATGATCTCACCACATGAGCCAGCACTGTGCCCAGGTGGCCAAGAAGGCCAGTGGCATCCTGGCTTGTGGCCAGCAGAACCAGGGCAGTCATATTCCCTCTGCACTCAGCACTGGTGAGCCCACACCCCAAGTCCTCTGTCCAGTTTTTGTCCCCTCCTTACTGCAAAGGCATTGAGGTGCTGAAGTGTTTCCAGAGAAGGGCAACAAAGCTGGTGAGGTATCTGGAGGGCAATTCCTATGAGGAGTGACTGAAGGAGCCAGAGTTGCTTAGCATGAAGAATAGAAGGCTGAGGGGGAATGTTATCACTTTCTACAACTTCCTGAAACGAAGGTGGGGATCACTTTCTTCTCCCAGGTAATAAGTGACTGGATAAAGGAAAACAGCCTCAGGTTGCACCAGGGGAGATTTAGATTGGCTATTAGGAAATGTGTGGATGTGACAATTAGGGACATTGTTTAGTGGTGAACATGGCAGGGCTAGGTTAACAGCTGGACTCAATAATTTTACAGGTCCTTTCCAACCTAAACGATTCTGTAGACTTACCTCATCAACAAGGTCATTTCAAGATCCAGTTCTTCTTCAAACTCAATAAGATGCATTGCATCATGTTTAACCAAACACAGCAATTTCTTGTGGATCCAGGTATGACTGTAGGTTAACAGTGTCTCATCAGCAAAAGCAACAGCATTTACTCTAATTCTTAGAACAGCTCCCGGTAAAACAGCACTAAGAGTAGCTCATAATTCCTAAAGATTATGCCCAGATTAATAAAACTATAATCCTATTACACCAAAATCTGCAAGCGTAAAGACTAGAAATAGCACATGTCAGGACACTAGTTTCAAGTCTAAACGTCGATGCAATGACGTCTCCATAGTTTATAAGTATTAGTATGTGTTACAGCAGTCTAGCTCTTTCACTGGCTCAACAATGTCAGCTAATTCTCCCTGAAATGCTAGCTCAGCAGACCCACCTTCCAGACTGATCTAGTTTTTCACTCATAGCATATCTAGCCTTTACTGTATAACATCATCCTTTGCTACCCTTCCAAACTGAAATGCTAACCTCATTTTACTGTCTAATTAAAGACAATTGCTTCTTTTGTGTCTGTTAACCTAGGAGTAAAGGTTCTGGGTTTGCAATTGTGTTAGTATATAAGCTGACCTCTGAAAATTAGTAAAAAACCCCTCTATCTGCTTGACCCCATTAAAAACCAAGAATAAAGTTGGTACTTCTCAAAGAAGATCTTCAATATTTGCTTAAAAATATGAAAGGAACAAATAGGAGAAACATTTCCAGTAATTATTTCTTAATTACAAAAATATTTACTTATGAAGGCTGAAGCAATGAGTCATCAGTTAAGGAATACATGCATGCCAAACTTTACTGGGTTTTATTTGCATAATATATGAAGTTTGATCTGCTGAAAATGTATTCATCTGTAAGGGTGTATCTTTTCTTATATAGTGATCAGATTATTAATTAAAGGCCAGCTAGAAAAGTATTTCAAAGCTGAAACTGTGTGTACCAAAGGCAGATTTTTTTTCTTCTCAACATCATAAGCTCCAGAAAATACAAGTAAAGGAGGAAGAATATAATTCATAATCAAATGGTCACTACTGTATTTTGCTTAAATGCAGAAAAATAAGTATGAGAAAATAAATTATAATAGAAATCAAGATGATGCATACTAAAAATGACTAGGTGTCACAAATATGTAAGTAATATAAGGTCAGTGGGGAAGAAAACCTTCTCCCACCATAAGAGAATATCAGGTGCTTGTGACCACCTGATGAACCTGAATGTACATAAGTATATGAGACCAGATAAGATGCATCCCACAGACCTGAAGAAACTGGCTGATGCAGTAGCCAAACCACTCGAACAGGCATGGCAGTTAGGTGAAGTCCCAGGTGACTGGGAAAGAGGAGACATTGTATCCATTTTTTAAAAGCGTAGGAAAGAGCACATTGGGAAGTACCAGCCTGTCAGCCCCAGCTCTATGCCTGGGAAGATCATGGAACTGATCTTCCTACAAGCTGTGCTAAGGCACATGGAGGACAGGGAGGTGATTTGAAAAAATCAGCACTGCTTCAAGAAGTACAAGTCTTGACAGAATAATGTATTGGTCTCTTACAATGGAGTGTCTCCATCAGTGGAAAAGGAAGAGCTATCGATGAAATGTGTCTGAGTTTCTTAAGGTCTTTTACATGGTGCCCCTAGAACAGCCTTCCCTCTAAAGTGGAAATACATGGTTAGATAGATGGATGGTTGATTCTATAGGGAATTGACTGGGGGATCTCATCCAGAGAATAGTGGTCAATGTCCAAAGGTACATCAGTAAGAAGTGGTGTTCCTCAGGGGTCCTTCCTGGGATCACTACTGTTTCCTACCTTTATTTCTGTCATAGACAAAGGGATTGAGTGCAGTCTCAGCAAGTTTATTGACAACACCAAGCTGAGTGGTACAGTTGACAAACCTGAGAGAGGATGCCATACAGACAGACTTTGACAGACTTAAGAAACGGGCCCACAAAAACATCATGATACTCAACAAATTTAAACGCAAAGTCATATATCTGGGTCTATCCACTCAATGTGTGTAAAGAGAGATTGCCAGAGAGGAATGAGGCAAAAAATTAGTTGAGCATTTAAATTTGTTGAGCCTTCTCCTCATGTGTTTTTATCGCTTTGCTGATTAGGGGGTGGGGGTTACACTTTACTTTTCCTTCTCTTCCGCTTCTGGTTGACATGCCTTCAGAAGTACTTATTATACTTTATATATCTTGCCAAGCTCAGGGCTGGGTCTTTCTTAGCTGTAATTACAAATGCTGCTTATCTAAACATTTACATTTTTTGAAGTTGTAGAGGAGATAACAATTTTACCCCTAGAAAGCTATATTATAATTTCATCAAGTACTTTTTGGTGGCAACAGGATTTTTCTTTTTAGAAATACTTCTGTTCCTGAATATCAGAGAAGAGGTTCATTAATTGTGTGCAACACAAAACAGCAACGAGCAAGACATTTCTAAATAGTTCATATTTGCTCCTCATTACACAGAAAATGCAGAACACTCTTGTCCCAGGTTATCCTAGGGGCCTGTGAGAAAGAGGGCTTTCCTCTGCCAACAGTTGTACTGAAATCACTGAACAGCACAAAATTTTCTGGTTAAACATCTAGACTTTTACAATGATGGGTAGGCTAAGTGGGAGTAATCTCATAGAAATTCAACACCTAACACTTCTGGTGTCAAGTGTAGACCTATGAGTGAAACATTTAGGCTAATTGCACATCATGTGCTAAAATGAGATACCCAAGAAGTACATCCAAAACTGACAACATGATGAGTAGGGGATGATTTAAATTCAGTAGGGACAATAGATTCCCTACTAAATCTGTCTTGATTTAGAAGGGCAGAAACACTAAGGGAAGTCTTAGATTCTGTTTTGCAACTAATACGGTCAGCTACAAATAGCTAGTTCTAGATAACCATTTAGTCAGTTTGCAATAAATGGGTTGGAATTTTCTTTAACTAACATATGTGTTTGACATATTCTATACATACAGGTAGGTATCACCTCCTAAAGGTAATGTAAGTCAGTTCTTCCAGCTACTTAATTGACTTGGTATAAGTGATTGTGATTTTGGTTTGCTGCGGTGGCATTCTGAGCATCTATGTGTCCAGTGTGGTATAAAACTATCAGCCTTTATACACCATGACAGTGAAACTTAATTTCTGGGGAAAAAATAGGAGTCTGTATCTCCTCACACTTACATATCTGTTATGTTCAACATACACAGAATGACATATTCTACATATCAGATAGAAATGATAATGTAAGAAAAAAGCTAAGACTGAAAAATAAAGGCTGAATGATATATGACCTTACAATATTGAGTAAAAACATTCTTGGATATCAGTAGAATTTCATATGAGTAAGGGATTAAGAGGATTTCTTTCTCAAGAGAATGAGTCTGTGTCTGGTGACAGAATTGGTCCATTATTTCTATTGTTTTCATCATGCCTTTATTTTAAAATGGTTTTTAGTTACCTGCATTTAAGGGGATTAGCAGAGAATAAAAAAAAGGAGAATTAAGAAATTTCATACTGCTCTATGGGATATAGACTAGAAATTGAAAACATTTGTAGAATTTTATCAGACATATTCAGGAACCTTTTAATTCACATTGTTGGTTTTCTCACATAAAAGGCTTTGCAATAAAATCTCTCTAGGAATATTGCTAACTAAATGGTAGTAGTTTACTAACTAAATGGCAAAACAAAAATAAATAGGGCTTTAGCTTTTCAATACAAGATGCAGACCTGAGTTATGAGTTATCCTTAATAACTTAAGGCCCTGCCATGTGTTAACTTGTGGAGATCATACAGTTGCAAATGTTACCATCTGCTTTAAAACTATTACATCAGAAAAGTCAATGTAATCAGCTCTCTGATATATCACATCTTGCATATATCTAGATCTAATTAAAGAAAGCACCATTTGTTGTAGGATCAACTTGCTGATAAAAGTAATGTAAATCCTCAACTGTAAACTCAAACTGCTGCAGGAACCAGAGTGTACTCTGACGACACCTCTCCTTTTTGCTATCCTTGACTCTCCTAAGCTGAGCATTATCAACACTTCTCTGTTCCTTAGGTTTTTTTGTCCTGTTGCCTTTACAAGGTTTCTGAGGAGGATGGATTACTCAGTGTTAGGATGACTATGCCTAGCTCTTTCTGTGGTGCATTATTAGAGGATGAAATAATCCAATCCAATTTTGGTTTTGTTTTCTTTTTTTTTTTTTTTTTTTTTCCTAGTGTATTATCTGGGTTTGGGGTTTTCTTTGGCTTGGGTTGATTTGGGGTTTTTTTTAGCCATTTTTTATAATATTTCAGACATCTTTTACACTCACATATTAGAAGCCACTCTTTTCTACAGAACTTGCTCTTCGATGTTTTGGGGGACACCTTCCAGCTGCAAACCCACAGACTGTAAGTGGAGATGCTTTTTCATTTACTGTGAGCAGCTTCCTGAGGCAGTGGAAGTCATCAAATGCCATTGCAATATGGGAATACACAGTGCTCAAAGTACACACCCTGACAGTGGTAAGGGAGCCATCCAGTGGGCTCTAGTGAGACACACAGTCATAAGAAGTTAAAATTGACTAATCACCGGGGAGTTTCTGTCTTACTTTTTGTCTTTGTTGTGGATAACTAATTTTCCTTGAAATGTAAAAATCTCTGAAGATCAGGTATGGAGCTGCACTTTCTAAATACTCATTCTAAATACTCTAATTAAGCTTTGAACACCAAGCTCAGGGGTATTTTTCAGTTTATATAATAGAAAGTGATGAATAAAATAATGAATAAGGTTGGAAGTCATTTAATTAATCCTTTGCTATCTATTTGAAAGACAGTTTAATCCTAATGGTTTTGATGATATTTTAACTGAATTTAAATTTCCAAATTCTTATTAAAGATTTCTTTAGATTCTTTTGAAAGATTCTTACAGCTCATTTATGGATGATTTTTCTATGATACACTCACTTTACCAGAGGAAACTAAAAAATAATGGAAATTATGACTTCTAATGCTTACAGCAACTGAAGGTCTGCAATCCAGAAAAATTTACATTATAGCTCAAGGAATAAGTAGAAATCACCACTCCTTTCTAATCTTGGAGAAAATACTAATTGCAAGGAAGATTAATTTTTATCTTTATTGCAAATAATCTAGCACATAGTACCTTTTTTTCCTAAAAATTTAACTCATCCAAAATTGATCAGGGATCAATCTTCAGTAAAAATGCTTGACATTGTTCCTTGACAAAGAATGTCTTAAATAGTTGCAAGATGAGATATAATCACAAAAAAAGAAGCAGCGAGCAACTATCAATTGAAAAAGTAAGAAGAATGCACAATACCAGAGATGGATTTCAAATTTTTGTTGCTCCCTGTATGGTATAATAGTATAATAGTATGGTATCATTTCTGAGGCTTGCTTCTCTTCTGATCACCACTCAAGTCTGTAATTTAGCACAGAATCTTTTGTTGAAGTTCATCTGACATAACTGTAAATATAGTTTATTAAGTAGGCCTGTATTAAACTTTTTATCTCAGGCAACTCCAAGAACATCAAGAGTTTTTATTCACATTTTCATAAATGATAAGCAAATCAAATTTTCAATTATCTTAATAAGTAGTCTAGGTATGTATGCAAAACCTGCTGAGTTTAGCTAAGTTAGAATATCAAATAATCAATGTAGTTCCACAATGAGCAAAAAATAGATTGCAATCATATTCAAAAAATGTCATATTCCTGTGTTACAAATACAATATGAAATATAGATTATACTACGTGTTACTTCACTGTCTATTTGCTACAAAATTTGAGGTCTTTCAGGATGTTTTAATCGCTCTTTTAATTTTGTTTATTTCTTTTACTACTGTGTCTGAAGGCCCATAAGTTTCTTACAAGCCTGAAACAAATGCACATACAAATTTGGGTACTTCATAGGCAGGAGCTCCAGTAGCTCAGGATATAATTTCTTAATGCTGTAGTATACAAAGGCTGCCTCTGATTAACATAGCATTGCAAAGCCTTACTTAATTTTTGTCAACAATTTAGTCTTGCGAATTTTGCCATACAGGTCTATGCAAATTTGCCTGTCGGAACAATAAAAGCCCTGCTAAAATTTGTCTTTCTGTAAAACTGTTGCAATCGGGTTTTTTTTACTGTCGCAGTTGATTGTAGGACTATTTTGTAAGAACTCCCCTATTTAATGAAAATGTGTTTTCTGGTTGTTTCATTCAAAATACAGTTATTTTATATTTCAGAGAGAAAGAAAGAGTGGATTAGAGAATTCTCTGTATAGTTATTCTAGTACTAATAATTCATTTTCATTGAGAATAAAGCAGTTGAAAATAATGAATGTCAGGAGAAAAACCTCCTTTTTCAGCTTTTTACTGACTTGTAATTTGGCGATGGTTGGCTGGTAAGTGAGTGGATGCTGTTCTTAAATGCAGTTTGTCTCCAATTCTTTACAAGACCAGCACAATTCATGCTACTGTTTGGAAAAAAGGTTTTCAGACCTGTTATAGTATGCTCTGCATGATGCATTTCCTGATAATTCAAAACAAGTGTAGAATGGTTTCTCCTTTTTCATGGTGATTTTATTCCTTAGCCTCATTATTTTCTAGTTTTCTGTTTCTTTTTTTTTTTTTTTTCTGGGGTGGGGGGTGGTGGTGTGTAGGGGCAGGAGGCGGGCTAGGGAGAGTAGCTTTGGCTACAGGAATACAGTTCCTTGCCAGTGCTGGGCTATTTTGTACGTTGAGGGAGGAAAGATCAACAAATAGACCTTCTGTATTGATTCCCAAAAGAACTGAGAGGAAGTAAGTAGTCCAAAACGTATTCTTCCTGCATCTCTTTGCAAAGGTCTGGGGGAGGTGATGAAGTCTGCTTTTGAAATGTAATAACAGTTTAAAAAATGGTAATTAAGAACATAAAGTACTGAAACTGATAAACAAACTATGACTGTTCTGACATAGACAATATTTCATTAATATATTTTTACTACTAGAAATACACCGGAATGTTTTATGATTGACAGCTACTGTATGAGCAGCTACACTATATAAACTAGACTAGATGAGAATGTAGATGAGAAAACTATATGAACTCTAGATGAGAATGTCAAGCAGTTCCTTCTTCCAGCATCTACAGAAAAAAGGGTCTTACCATCTCAGGTTTCAGTGTCCTTATCATCTTCCCATTCTCCTGCTAAAAAAAAAGCCAAATAGCTGATCTTTTCTTAGACTTCTGGTTATGAGACAGCACCGAGCTATACTTGAGTCATGTTTGCTGAACTAATCAGTTACTGGCCAATACAAAACATTTTCAAAGGGAACCCTGAGAAAGAGACACTTTATTTTTGAGATTAAATTTTCAGCCGATGAAATCACATTCCAGTTAACTACCGACTTTCAAAGTAAATTGTTTTCAAAGCATAAGGTAAAATTCTTTCAGGTTTTACAATTGCATCTGACCTGCCTCGACAAGTCTTTAGTGCCATATTTTCATGTTTTGGTCATTCTCTTATATTAAAAACCATTCAAACAGAAGTGAATTCAACTACAGTCTTCATTGTGTAGCTAAAGTGGCAAGGGATCAAGAAGCAGAACTGTTACTAGGAGATCTGAGAAACAGTAATTCACAGTAGCCCTAAAGCCTTTCTGAGTCTGCCTCTGCCAACACTAGCAGGTTTCAAATGAAAAACCTCAGAGCCACTGTTTTCCAAATGCCAACTTCTTAGCTGTGTTACCCCACACTGGTTGATCTGGCCAAGAAAATTATTGTCCTTATTTTTCAATTTTGTCAGGCATTACTAGTGTGCATCACCTTGGTAAAAGTGTGATTCGTGATTTGCCCTATTTAAGACCGAAGTAAGAGCAGAATTTAAAATATTTGTGTTCTAATGCGTGTGGAAGCACAACATTCAAACCTAAGGAAACTGATAGTGGCAGTACTACTACCTTAAGCAGTAGTTGTATTTACCCATTTTAAATGTAGTTGAAATTTACAGTTCAGCAGTAGAATGTGGAGGATGGTGAGGCAGATCTCCCATTAAGGACAACAGAGTTCATTACCACCACATTTTTAATAGAAGTCACCTTGTTAATATCATTATTTTCTTTGTGCAAGACAAAAACAGTCTAAATGCCAGCAATAAGGTCATTCTTCCTAACCACAGAAAAGGATGGTGTTGTATCCCCCAAGGAGGAGGGGACTAGCCAAAAAGCATTTTAACTTCACTATTATATCTCAGGTTATAACTGATATTGCAATCTCTCTGTCTTAATCCCCCCCAAAATACCTTCATCAGAATGCCATCTGCTCTCAATGATAGTTAAGTAACTCATATAGTAGAGTTATGTAAAAAAATATTGACCATTTATAAATTAACAATTCAGTGTAGAACCAATAACCTTCTTTGTTTTCCAAAAGCATATCCCACTCTGATTAGGTGTATGATTTGGTATAACAGTGCAATTATACTAGTATATGTGATGCAAGTGCAAGTATACTGGTATATACAGTATACTAGTATATATATATATATACATACTAGTATAATTGCTGATCTCCTATCAGCATTAGATAAACAGCAGCTCTGCTGTTTGTTGGTGATGATGCCACAAAACTGCCCACAGATTAGCTAGTTTGGGTAGGAGTGGGAGAATCACTTGTCAGCAAATTACCTTATCCTTATAGTTAATAAATACATAATTATTAGAGCTGTTAAAAGAGTAAACACATTCACTTGTGTTTATTGAATGATTAAGGTTCTGTAATCAGAACTTGGACCTCACTGAAATGTTATTCCAACAGAGTTTGTTTAGATGTTTGTTTAAGGTCAGACATTACAGGAAAGTACAACAAAGGATAGAGAGACTAAGATTTCAGGCAAGAAAGAATGGGGCTTATAGTGCATTTCCTTGTCTGGCATGGTCTCTCCTGTGGAGCATTGTACTTTTTCCGGATTTTAGTACATTTTAAATTTTAAGGGGAAGCATAAAGAGTGAAAGTTCTTCTGGGTTAAATTACTAGAAACGGAGTGTCTATTATGTCTCTAATATCATAACCAGAATCTATTGCTCAGCTGATTCCTTCCATTTTCGTGGTTGTTATGTATTTGCACAGGTAGTTCATAAACTTCAGCAATCCAGCATGGTAAATTCCTAGTCCTATGAAATTCAATTTGATAGTCAACTTCAAGCCTTACTACTAGGTTTAGGGTATTGCCAAACGGAAGCTGGAAAATTCCGACAAAGATATAGATTAATCTTTTTAAATAAAAAGAGTTCATCATCATAAATTAAAAAATTGAACAGGATGAAAAGACAAAACAAAACACAATTATAGCATCTGTTTGTCCATAAAAACACCATGCCCTTCCATAAAGACTACAGGACTGGAGCCCAAGAGAGGCAAACCTCAGTGCAAAGCTAAATATACTGTCACTGAGGTTTGCAGAAAGTTTATAGTAAGAATACTGTGTAACTGTGTTTCTAAATTGTCAATTCAAAGTCATCAAAGCCTTAAATATGTTTTGAGTAATCAAGATGAAAGCTGTGTAAAGTTGAGCTCATTTTCCTGATCTTTGCCACATATCAGAAATTACTGTAACAGACTTAAGACAATTATATGTAGCTTAAATACTGAAATTAAAGCAAAACCACAGTTAAATATGGGTAATAAGACAAAACACATTAATCTAGTTGTTTTATAGCAAACCAATTTTTTTTTAATGTTTCTTTAAGGAAAATTGCGTCATGGCCTTGAGCGCATCAGCAGGTTCTAATTGCCATGAGAAGCCTGTAACCCTCTTTCACTTTATGCCTCTTGTATGAACTCTTCCCCTCACTGAGTGGCTGTTTTTATTTAAGGCTAAATCAGTTTCCCTTGCCAAAAATGCAACCCTTGTTACTAACCTTGACAAGTTACTAACATGTCCGTTTGTAACTCGTTACTCCAAATGTCTGTAATGAGTCCCTCAAAAATGTATCTCAACTTTTAAATAAAAATAAATGTAAATCCTCTGCATTTCTTATGTCTATTTCACAGTCATACTAACTTAAATTGAACAAATTTTCTTAAGTATAACAAATAGCTTAATGAAGACTCATGACAGAGGTTTGTGGTAAATAATTTTTCTCTGTTTCTCTGAAGAAAAGAAAAAGATGCATTTAGAAAGGGAAGATCAGGTTTACTTCAGTAGAGTTTGCCTAAGTACAGTACAATTAGAAGACTGACAACTACTAATTTGATAGCAAATTTCAGTTGCCTTCTAGCATGCATGAACCTGCTGTTAAACTCACCAATTCTTTGGGGTCTGAATTTCTATCAATAACAATTTCTGCATTACAGTAAAGGCAGACAAAGTTTCTAATTTTAAACTTCTTTTTTTTTACAATTAGGATCATATATGAAACTTTGTAACACAATGCTGGCAAACACTTTATCTATGTCCACAGTTAAAACCTTCTAAACGTATTCACTTTTATATAGTACACATATACCTAAATATTGCCAATCACCTCATCTATTAAAACTAAGTTCCAAAAATTATTTGGGGTTGAAGTTCTTTCTAGCTTATTGCCAGTGACTTGTTATGTTTCATTAGAACAAAAAACATATAAATTACTTTATTTCAAAAAGTCAACAGTCAACTAAAAAAAGTCAACTAAAATGAAAAGTCAACTAAAATGTCAAAATCAATCCTGATTGACGCATTCACAAGACACTTTGCTTTGCTTTGCTTTGCTTTGCTTTGCTTTGCTTTGGAATTCATCCTCTAAAGTATTTATTCTCTGATAGATATGGAAAACCTGTTAAAACCTTACTGTTTAGCTGTGAGAATGCACACAGATGTCAGACATACCATGGAGCTTCAATTATGCATTAGAAAAAGCAGAGAAATGTGTGTAGGAATCTGGGAGTCATAAGTTAGAATTATGGATTTGCCTGGTATTTGCTAAGTAATTTTTCTGTCTGTAGTTTATTTAAAATATACACAATGAGCTTTGTATCTACATTTATGAAACTGATTCAGAACAGACTGTGAGTGTTATTGCAAGCTATACCAATGCAGGCAATGTCACTGTTTACAATACCCCACCTTCAGCTATCCTGCTTTTTTACAATTCTAGCATGAGGAGTAGGTATGGATTTTCACCAAATCAGTATGTTTGGAGCACGATACATACTCAATTTTATATCTTGGAAAGGTGTACATGTATGAATACAATGAGAGTTAAGGAGCTGAATTTATGGTTTTAGTACAGACAGTGATGCTGTCATCACTGATTTGCACAGATTCTGACTGTTGTCAGAATGAATTTTTCAGTTACCTCTAAAAAAGTAGATAATACTGAAAACACTGGACACAGAATGAAGAAGACATTGTAGAACTCTTACAGTAAATTAGTCTACCAACAAAGAGATCACTCAAGGCTGATACTTGAGGATTTATTTCAATGTCCTTCTGAAAGGAAAATTCCATAAGAAAAAAAGTTCTATTCTCATCCAAAGTGTTTATATCCCATTTCCATGTCCTTGGGGGTTCTCCCAAAAGCATTTTTCCCTGGTATAAATTCCTCTTACAGAATAGGTCCGCCAGCAGTTATCATAGAGTAACTGAGGTGGGAAGAGACCTCCAGAAATCACTTAGTCAGCTCTGTTGTCCAAGGCAGGCTGAACACAAATTTTACTCAAAAAATTTTACACAATTTTTTGCTTGTTACGAACACCATCACTTTTTGGCTAATTCACAGCTGACTTGGCGATCCATTGGACCATCAGTAAATCTTAGAGTTCTTTTCACCTAGTGCAAGAACTGAGGTTTGTGAGGCTACACTTTGTAAACTTCAGTTTCATCAACCGTGTTGTGTTTGCATGGCCTGGTTTTGGTAGCAGGGGGATGTGTGTGTGTGGTGTGTATATGTGCGGATTGCAGGGCTTGCTTCTGTGAGAAGCTGCTGGCAGCTTCTTCCATGCCCAGCCAAGCCAATCCCTGGTGGCTTGAAAGACTGACTTGCACCTAGCCAAGGCTGGGCAAAGTAGAAATGGTGGTAATACCTCTGTGATAAGAGATTTAAGAAGAAATGGAGACAAAAAACTGTTGCACAGTTTTAATATCAGCCAGAGAAGAGTAGAGTGGAACTTGTGAGAACAACTCTACAGACACTGACATCAGTGAAGAAGAAGAGGGAGGAGGTGCTCCAAGTACTGGAGCTGAGATTCCTCTGCAGGCCATGGTGCAGACCCTTGTGAGAGAGCCCTGCCCCTGCAGCCCATGGAGATCCATGGGGATCCATCTGCAGCCCATGGAGGAGCCCATGCTGCAGTGGATGGATACCTGGGAGGAGGCTGCAATCCTATGGGAAACCTATGGAAAGAGGGGCCCTGCTCCCAGGCTGGAGCAGCCTGCCCTTGGAGGACTGCACCCTGTGGAAGAGTGACCCACACTGCAGCACTCCAGGGATGACTGTTGCCTATGGGATGGACTCACTCTGGAGAAGTTCATGGAGATCTGTCTCCATGGGAGGGGAGCCCAAAGTGCAGCAGGGGAAGGACTCCTCTCCCTGAGCAGTGGGAGAAGCCACAGGTCATGGACTGACCATAACCCCCATTCCCATTCTCCTTGCAGGGTAGGATGTAGAGCTGGGAAGGAGCAAAGGGGGGAAGGCTTTTTTAAGGTGTTTATTTTACTTCTCATTATCCTGCCCTAATTTTATTAGTAACAAAAATGTACTTCTCTTTGCTTCCCCATATTTTGTACCTTTTAGCTATCCTTTTTCCCTTTTCTTGTGTGTATTTCTTCTCTATACTTCTTTTAGGTCTCATCTGTTCTGTTTCTCTTAGTTGGTGAGCAGCAGCAGTGGCACACAAGGTCAGTCCAGGTATGAGGGACAAATTGGGCTCTATAAGGGGATTGCCAAGCTCACAAACACCCAACAGCATCCCAGAGCCCAATGAGGACTGGAAAGCCCCCAAAGACAGTCAGGCATGGTGGTGGGTGAGGTAAAGTGAGATGGCCTGCTATTGAATCAGCAACTGTGGTGAAATCACTCTCCTAGGACTGACACGTGTCCCATCCCAAAATTGCTTCAGGTACTATACTGAGATATCCACCCCCAAGGTAAGACCACCTGCACTGATTAAGACATATGATTAAAGTCACTCTTCATGTAAAATTGAAGAAGTAGTACAAAAGTGAGTCAAGAATGAGAAGTTAGGGAAGATTCCATTGCAAATTCAGTCAATAGGCCAAACCTGTGGTCTCCCCCTTAGGGATGCCAATTGGGTAAGAGCTGTACTCTAATGCATGCTGAATCATCATCTCAAGTTAGCTTTTATTAGGGATTAAAGTTTGTTAGTATACTGTTTTGAATTACTATATTGCTTTAATTATGTTTTTGCAGTCAGATGCTATCATCAGGAACCCTTGAACCTGTCATAATTATATAAATAAATAGAGTTATTCTGTAAATGAGAAACATGAGTCCTTCAAGGGCACTGGCAGTCACTTGCAGTGGGTAAAGGTAAGAAGACCCAGGACAGGGTGTCTCTCTTTGGTCTGTGACCCTAAACAAGTCAGTTGAACCACCCTCCAATCTGGTGAATGGCTCAGTGAAGGGTCCCCATAATGAGACACTGACAGACTGGTCAGGCACAAGGGTCTCAGCTTTCCTGGGGCATGGACAGACTAATCAAACATTAGGGGTTTGAGAAAATCTCCCTTTTCATGTGACAAGTGCCACACTGAAACTTGGTGGGACAAATCTTATGGCTGCAGTCTAACTACTGATGGCTACAGGCTCTCCAGAAGAGACAGGTGAGGAAAGAGAGAGGCAGAGGGGTGGCCCTCTACATCAGGAGGTAGACTGAGTGTGAAGAGCTGTCTCTGAAGAGCAGCCATGAGCAGGGCAAATGCCTGTGGCTAAGGATCAGGGACCAAAGCAACAAAGGGAACCTTGTGGATGGTTTAAGTGCAGACCCCTGATCAAAGGGACTCTATTGATGAAGCCTTCTTGCTCCAGCCACAGGAGCCATCATCATGCTCACAGGCTCTTGTCCTGCAGGGGCACTTCAACCATCCCAAACTCTGCTGGGAAAGCAGCATAGCAAGCTGCAGGCAAGCCAGGAGACTCTTGGAAAGCATGAGGGATACTTTCTGGAGCAAAGGAATAGACAGCAGCCCTACCAGAGGGGATACAATCCTGGATCTGAAGGGCACCAGTGGAAGTGAGCTGATGTTGAACATCAGGGTTGGAAGAAGTCTGGGCTGCAGTGACCACACATTGCTGGAGTCTGCAGTCCTGAGGGGTATGGGCCAGGTGAGGAACAAAGTTAGGCCCCTGAACTTTAGGAAGGCAGACTTCCAGCTCTTCAAGGAGATAGCCAGTGAGATCCACTGGGAGACTTCCCTCAGGGACGAGGGAGTGGAACAGAGCTGGCAGATCTTTAAGGAAGTCTTCCACCAAGTGCAAGAGCTGGCAATCCCCAGGAGCAAGAAACTGGGCAAGGAAGACAAGGGAACAGCAGGGCTGAGTAGGGAACTGCTGGTCAGACTGAAGGGAAAGAAGCAAATGGACAAGCAGTTGAAGTTAGGATGGGTGGCCCAGGAAGAGCTTGAAGAGACCTGGAATTGATCTTGGCAAAGGACACAAAGAATAACAGGGAGGGCTTCTACAGGCACGTTAACCACAAAAGGAAGGCCAAAGAAGGTGACCCCCTCTGATAAATAAGGGTGGAAACTGGTAACAATGAATAAGGAGGAGGCTGAGGTACTCAACATCATTTTGCTTCAGTCTCCAAGGGCAACATTTCTTCCCAAACCTCTTGAGAGGATGGACAGTAGGACAGGAACTGAGGGAACAAAGTCCTTCCCACTGCAAGTAAAGATCAGATTCATGTTCACTAAAGGAACATGAGTGTACAGAGGTCTGTTGGGCCCAATGAGATGCAAACCAGAATCCTGAGGGAATGGCTGATGTATTTACCAAGCTGTTCTCCATGATATTTGAAAGTGTCTTGGAAGTCAGGTGAAATCCTGGGTAATAGGAAAGAGGAAAATATTGTACCCATCTTCAAAAATGGTAAAAAGGAGGACTCTGGGAAGTACCAGCTCACCTCTGTGTCTGGGATGATCATGGAACAGACCCTCCCGGAAGCTATGTTAAGGCACACATAGGACAGGGAGGTGATTTGGGACAGCCAGCACAGCTGCACCAAGGACAGATCCTGCCAGACCAAGCCAGTGACCTTCTGTGGTGGGTGACAGCATCGGTGGCCAAGGGAAGGGCAAAAGATGTCATATATCTGGACTTCTGTAAAGCCTTAGGCTCCCACAATATCCTCTTTCAAGGATGGAAGGAGATGAATTTGTTGAGTGGATTGTTAGGTGGATGAGAAATTGGTTGGATGGCGGCATCCAAAGGGTTGTGGCCAATGTGATGAGTAGTGTGTCTCAGAGGTCCATACGGGGACCAGTGCTATTTAACATTTTCATTATGACATAGACAAATGGATTGGATGCACCCTCAGCAAATTAGCAGGTGACACCAAGCTGAGTGATACAGTTGGCACACCTGAAACATGGGATGTCATCCAAAAGGCTCTGGAAAAGCTTGAGAAGTGGATCCTTAGGAATCTCACAAGGTTTAGCAAAGAATACTGTTTTGGCTGGTGTAGAGTAAACCTCCACAGTGGCTGCTATGGGGCTGTGTTTTGATTTGTGCTGAATACAGAGTTGATAATATAGAGATAATTTTGTTACTGCTGAGCAGGGCTTGCACAGAGCCAAGGCCTTTTCTGCTTTTGGTACAGCCACACTGGGGAGGAGAGTGGGGGGTGCTCAGGAGGTCAGGAGGAGATGCAGCCAGAATAGGTGACACAAACTGACCAAAGGGATAATCCAGACCCTGTGACAATCCATCCTCAGTGTATAAAGTGAGAGGAAGAAGGAGAAATCGGGTGGGGGGTGCTTTTGGAACAATGGTGTTTTTCTTCCCAAGTCACTGTTATGTGTGATGGAGCTCTCCTAGAGCTGGCTGAACACCTGCTGAACACCTGCCTGTCCATGGGAAGCACTGAATTAATCCCATGTTTTACTTGTGTTTGGCTTCTGCTCTCCCTTTTAAACTGTTCTTATCTCATCCCCTGAGCTCTTCAGCTTTTACCCTTCTGATTCTCTCCCCAGCCCTGCTGATGAGAGTGAGTGAGACACTGTTGGGGTTTGGCTGCTGTTAGGGATCAAATTATGATACAAAACCTAGTGGAAGGTGCTGCATCTGGATTGGGACAACCCCTGGTACAAGCGCAGGCTGGGATGAGCAGATCAGAGCTGCCCTGCTGAAAATGATTTGGGTGTGTTGGGTGATGAGAGGCTGGACGTGACCCAGCCATGGGCACTCCCAGCCCAGAGAGCCACACGTGTCCTGGGCTGCATCCAGAGCAGGGTGGGCAGCAGGGCCAGGGAGGGGATTCTGCCCCTCTGCTCTGCTCTGCTGAGACCCCACCTGCAGGGCTGCATCAGCTCTGGGCTCCCAGCACTGGAAGGACATGGAACTGTTGGAGTGAGTCCAGAGGAGGCCACCAAGATGATCAGAAGGCTGGAGAACCTCTCCTATGAGGAAGCTGAGACAATTGAAGAAGAAAGGCCAAGAAAGGATGCACCTTCAGGGAGACCTAATTGCAACCTTCTAGTACCTGAAGGGAGCCTACAAGAAACATGGAGAGATTTTTTTTTTTTTTTGTAAGAACATATAGTGACAGGACAAAGGGCAATAGTTTCAAATTGAAAACCAGTAGGTTTCAATTAGATATCAGGAAAAAATTATTTTGTGTTTTTTCTCTCAAATGTCAATCCTTTTTCTAGACTTCATTGCCCCATTATTTGTGTACTTCTTATATTTAGTCTCTGTAAAACACATCCCTTTGTCAATAAAGTGGCAGGAAAGTTGGATTAACCAACAATTTTGTTTCTTCTATCAATTCCTGCTAATTGCTTCTATTACCCGCCTTGACACCAGGCTTGATGCAAACAACTTCACCAGAACACTGAAAATCTTCTGGCTTTCTCTTTTTAAATATTTTTATGAGAAAGCAGTGAAAATGTCAAGTTTGATGTTATAGAGCCCAAAAAGGTCATCTTAATGTTTAAGAAAAGGTCATGCCTATATTTAGCCCCAACTTCAATATATATAAAAGAAAAATATATTAATTGCCAGAAATGAATTTTTCTGATAGTAATTTTTGCAGCTTGTGAAATTTAGGTAACACAGCTTTGTCTATCTGATCTCTATGTTACAATACCTAATGTATATTCTGATTTCTTTAACAAAATCATAGTTTATTCATTATTTTCACTGTTGCAGTGGAGAATAGAGTAGATCCTTACACAATAGGCTTGAGTTCACTCTAGTGAAATGCTCTTACTGAGATCATTCAAATATTGGGAAGATAATTATTGCAAGAACTATGTCAGAAACAATCAGGTGAAATGACACTAACTTTTAAATATTACTGTTAATCATATTGCAATTACTTTTTATCTTCCAAATGACCTCTTACTCTCCTTATACAATTTTCTGCTTTGAAATGGCCTGCGTGTTTTGAGTTTTCTGGAGATCAAGAAGCAATCTTTCACTTCTGATGACATTTCTTCTGACTCTGAATGTGTTTTCTTTGGCCTCAAGCCTGTATGTAATCCTGAAAACATTGTGCCTTGAGGTTAAATCAACAGGATTTATTTTTTCTTTTATATTGTTCATCTGTGTGTTCATGTACGTTCTATTGCATCCTTTCACTCTTTGGATTAAGTGCTCTGTGAGTTCCAAGACACAGAAGCTTCCTTTGAATTATAGGATCACAAGATACTTTATGTTGGAAAGAGCTGCTGGAGGTCATTTTGTCAAACCACCTGTTCAAAGAAGCTTTGGTGAGGTTGCACAGAGCCATCTTCTACTGAATCTAGAAAAATTTAGAAGATGAATACTTTGTATTCTGCTCCAATTCCTCCAATCATCTGTGTTTTTCTTTTTCTTTACAGGCAGTGAAAATTCATAACTTGTTACTTCTGCCTATTGTTCTTCTGATGTGCGCCTCTAAGGAAAGTTTGGTTCCATCTTCTCTGCAATCCCCCTGCAGGTAGGTGAAGAGCTTCCTTCTAATCTCCAGTGTAAACAAAAACTGCTGTCCGAGCTCTTCCTCCTCAGGTGCTCCGTCCTCCTTACTTTCTCTTGCCTCTGCTCAGCCTTGCTCCAGTAGGTGGTGGAAAGCCCAAAATTGAACACAGTACTACTGTGTTATGGATGGATTGATGTGCTGCACTTGTAACAGAGATGTAGCAATGTGTTTTTTGGTCTTAACCAGTGATTTACCAAAGTCTCATAGTAAATGTGAGAGTTGTTAAATCAGAAGTGGTGGCAAGGAGCTCTTAAGTGTTTACTGCATAAAGGACAGGGTCAGGCAGAACTATCAGAGACCTTGCTGTTGACTCAGAGGTTCAGAAAGGACCCTGTTGCTTTCTAAACTTCTTTCATGAGGGGAGCTCACATGCTGCTGCATCCAGACTTAGTCCCAGACTTAGTCCATGTCTGAATGATGACATGGGCACAATCAATCCCTTATATCTTAGGCAGGATTTCAAAGTTTAGGATCCTATTGATCCCTTACCAAGGATCTGTTACAACAAGGAATCTCTCAGCCTTGAGGAGTAACCTTGAGAGGTGTCCCTGCTCAAGGGGAGGTCCTGGCTGCAGCCTGCTGTCCCATGGAGAGATCAATGGGCCCTGGGCTGTCCTTTGTTTGTGGGCGAGGATGGCTGACTTGCACCAGCTCTACTTGGGCTTGGCATGTGCTCAACTATCCCTTGCCTTGTTGAACAAGAATTATGGACCTTGGCTGTTGAGCAAGAGTTATGGCCCTGAACTATTGTATCTGTCAGTCAGATGCACCACAAGCATCACTGGTGGCCATTGCTCGAGTAGAAATGGGGGAAGTGGGGACACACCATCACATGCAGACATAGTCTTGAAAATGCCAAATAGAGGGAAAAGTTCTTTCCTTGACCTCTTATTCTGCACCTTTCAGTCATTCCAGACTAGGCTAGATCCAGGACATCTAGGCTCTATGTAATCTGGAAATTAATATTGAGGTTTGAAAAAAGAAATATATTTTTTGTTTTCAGCTAAATGAGAACTTTTTATAGTTGATGATGTGATGAAATGTGGATAACAGTTTACAAGAGACCACAAGATGGTGCTAGAGATGGACGACTTCAAGGAGCTGTACAGTAGCAGCCACTGTGTCTTGTTTCTGGGCACCAGTCAGGCCAGAGGCAATGAAGGGAGGGCCTGGTAGAGGATCTTCTTTTCTGCAGTCTCTTTGTATAAACAAGGAATATGGAGAGTCACACTTACAGCACACAAACAGATTTCTTTGGTTAGAGAAATTATGGACAAGCAGAATCACAACCAAAGTGATGCTAAAATAATATCTGTTTATATGCATCTTCAAAATTCATACCATGTACATGTAAAAGTAGCAACACTCAAGGGAGAGTATTTTTCTGTTTGAATCAGCTGGGAATTAGAAGACACACATGTATTGTATTTACTGGGATGGCACCCTGACCACATCATCCTGTCTAAGTAAAAAGAACCCTTGACATCGGACTGTGAGTGCACGGTGAGCATTTAACACCAGGGAAGAGGCATAAATGAGTCCTTCTACCGAGATGTTGTGTTACTGAAGATCCTTAGCTGAAACTGCATAATTTGGATTGCTTACAAGTTTTAGCAGTTTTGTAATTGCACCTATGTGAGATTGTAAAAATTTGTTTAGACTGTAGAGACATTCAGTGTCTACTGAATGTTGAACAAGGATTATGGCCCTTGGCTGCTGAGCAGGAGTTATGGCCCTGAATCACAAACATCACTGGTGGCCATTGTTCGAGCAGAAATGGGGGAAGTGGGGACACACCATCACGTGCAGACATAGCCTTGAAAAAATGCTAAATAGAGGCAAGAAAAATGACAACTTCTAATTCCAATTTCTAGCTCTTTTGGTTCCCTATAATGAAGGAAGCGTATGTAACACAGAGAAATATCACTTGCTTTACAGTTATTGTAGTTCTTCTCACAGGTTTTATTGTAGGAAGTCACAAATATGGTCAAAATACTACAAGTAATATATGAAGAATACTTGCATTACATTGGTCTAAGCAAACAAAATGCAGTACTTTATTTAAGGCACAGCTTTGGAAGGGCAGAAATACAAGAGTGACATATATATTATTTTAATAATTATCACATCTGTTAAATGAAAGTTAAAGAATATAATTGTTGTTTTAAACAGCAAAATACTAATTATATTTCATATTTGAATGTTAGACACATTGGATTTTATTGTAAAGTGTTTGAAACTATATTTTTCTGAAAGGCTAAAAATGAAAGCCATTCTGAAATTTCCACCTCACATATTAAAAACTTTTCTGCCACTTGCAAGACACTTAGATTAGTGGGAACTGGAAAATGTCAATTTGAAGGGATTTTATGATCAAAAATAAGACTTCAGCAAAGATCAGGATAGAGAATTTTTAAACTTGCTTTACTCTGTACATTAAAAATTATGAAGTTGTCTGATTTTACTGTGTTTTATGAGAAAAGAAGTCAAATGATATTACTATCTTAGATATCAAATCCAAAATTTTACAAAATTATGACTGCTGTATTCCATAAGGGTTTATTTTCCCTTGAATTGTTAAAAATATGGCACATGGTAAATGTACAAAATTCTGCATATAACCAGAATTTAAAATTTAACTATAAAACAGATTAAAATTTAACTGAGGTAAATGTTACTTTTGTGGTGATATCAGCAATGCTGATTTCATTAATATGCTTTGTACAAGCTTTATGGTGACTTGTTGTCTTTTCATCAACTTCCCATCTAGCACAATCTATAATTTAGTGAGGTGACTACACTACACTACCAATAATAAATGTATGACTATGAAGTGTTAGTGTATCAGATAGTGAAATTAATGTACTTACTACGACTGAATCTATTTCTTGTGCAACATCTTAAGCAGTTTAAGTTAACTTGATTCTAGTGTAATAAATGCTGATTTATTATATTAATATCTAGAGTTTTGGGTTTTTCTTCATGCTAACTCTTGGCAGTTTATTGAACTCTTGGCAGGTCTAGAGCTTGTAAGTATTATTTAGAAAATATTTAAAAGCTCTCTTCAATGAGCATTATAACTAACATAAAGATTTTCGCTATTTGAAGAATACAACAAGCAAGCTGTGAAATCTTTTAAGGTCTCACAGACCTTTGGAGTTTAGTTTACAACAGAAAATTGCATTATTGCAATGTGCATTGGTGTGATTGACTGACTGGTGTTAGGATTCTTATTTCAGCTGTGCATTGTTTATTATACTTACACAGGATTACTCCTGCAAGTGTGTTATATTGTAGGCTGCTTTGCTGCAATTAAGCAGCAGTCTCTTGGTGTAGGTGCACTATTTAGACACATACAGTCTCAAATTACTTGCATCACAGAAAATTGCCACTAAATCAGAGTGGAAGGTAATGTACAGCAATGAAGAGCCAGATCTTTAACCCTTAGTGATCCTGATAATTTTCAGGTTGTTTTCTCATGTATTTCAAATAGGTTATGGTTTGCGGGGCATGGTCTATGGACATTTAAGTGTCAACATCTTCCACTTGACATTGACAGACCCTGTAGCCCAAAGTTAAGTACTCTTATGGGTCCTCCAGTGTAGCCCACATAAACACTTTATTTTGTTCAGTAATTTTGAACATTACTGTTTTTCTGATGCTGTTCTGCACTCTGCTTTGCAATTTAACATGCAATTGTATTTCCCTCTATGACTCAGAAGTGGAAGCCAATATGTCAGAGCAATTTTCTGCTGTGTTTGCAGGCATCTGTTATGGCCCATCAGTTCAATGTGCCTCCATCCCTCTGCCTGCACATTGTGCATCTGATGCTCTGTGTACATTTTCTTAGAGAGCTGCCGTGCTGGAGAGATGCTGAAATTGCATAGTGTGCTACATGGGCTGGCTTGGAGCTACAGGTGCAGAGACATCTTCTAGCTTCCAGCATCTTCCCTTATTCTCAGATAGAGTCAAGACACCTTTTCTTACTCTTTCTCCAAGTCAGTCAGTCAGGATATGCACATATGCATTTAACAACTTCTGAAAGTTTTCTTGTCACACTCAGGTGAGCTTATAAGACACAGTTTATAAAAAGTAAAATGTTTATCGCATGGAAAACTAATGGCATATTTTATGATCATATTAATATATGTTCCTTATTGTTGCCATCTTTGAAATATCCCCTGTATATTTTCCCACACCAGAATATTTTGTTTCCTTAAAAACACAGTTGGAAGGTAGGACACAGAGATTGATCAGTTAGTATGCTTTTCAAACTTAGCCTTCCTCTTTTGCTATTGAATATCCAGAAATAAAGGATTTTGGTGGCTTAGAAATTATGAAAATGTAAAAATTTAGCCCAAACAGAAATTAGCTGGTGTCAAACTTCCTCATCTTCTTAGGAGATGTATGGGCACTTAGGCCACTGAAAGGTAGACAAGTTACTTTTCCTGTAAATACGACACCCTGAAGTAAAAATTTTTGTCCTCATTGGGCTCTTTGTTTTCCAGCTTGCGAATATCAAGTGAGTCATCATTCACACACAGATAGTAACTTCTGTCTTCATAGCATTGGAACTGCACTGAATCTCCTTGGTAATGCATGATGAAAAAGTTATTATCTTCACTCAGCTATGAAAATACACAAAGTAAAAAACACATTGTATTTCTAATGCGATTCCATAATGTCAAATGTGACAAAAATTCATATATGCTGTTGGTTTGTTATATTTTATGCTTGTTATACTTTTCTCCAGTGACTCATATTTACCAATTTTTAAATAAACCTTAGGCAACAATTAATAATTTTGGGATAGATTCTGTGATAACTATGAATAAAAGTAATACCCATGTCCCTCAAAAGACTGAGTAATACCAGACTAATAGATGCATTCCTTTGCTTCACAAAAACACCAGCACAGTTTCCTCAGTGTATTTATGATAACTTAAGTTTTTCATTTGGTTATTTTCTCACCTTAGGCCTACCCTATCAATTGCCACTAGCAGTAAAATGTCCATCCACAGTTTTGCTTGCCTCTTTTGAAATAAAATTAGAATGTTACAGTAGAAACTACTCTTAAACAACTTAAGCTCTATTACCTGTGGCTTTTCTGTATATCTCCAGGTTCCAATGCACTTTTTAAAAAGATCCATCTCTGGAGCAGTAGCTATTGTCTAAGGAGCTACTCTGTGTGTGTGGGTGGGTGAGTGGGTGGGTGGGTGTATATATTTGTGCTGACTGGGCATCTCAGAGTGGGGATGGAAAAAGAATTACAAAAAACCATCGTGCTAGAGAGAGGAAGAGTATGTACTGAAATCTGCAGAAACTGCTAAGCTTGGGGCTCCAAAGGGCTGCTGAACCTGCCCATGGTCTCCAGCACTCCTCCAGCGCCTACCACAGGTCGTGTAATCCACATCACATCCAAGCAGCTGCTGTAGCTGGACAGAGGTTACTGGGCAGTGTGTGTGAGCACAGCTGCTGGAACCAGCAGCCCTGGTGTGACTGTGCACAGCTCCTGGAACCTGCAGGGCTGGGGGTATGAGCCCCTGCTCCTGCCTCTGTGCACTGAGAGAAGGAGTAACTGTCAATACTGTGTGAGTAGTTACCTGATGCTAATAGTGGGACATTAATTAATAGAAGGTTGAGATTTTTGTTTCCCCCAAGGCAGCTTCCTGCCAGAGGGCAGAGAATTTAGAGTATCTTTTGGGAAAGACTGAACATATAAAAATCAAATTATTTTAACTTTCCTTTTGAATGACCTTGTTCAACACTCTTGCTCTGCCTATGTTCTATAAGTCTGCCCATGTTCTTCCCAGTTCTATAACTCTGACTAGTCTGGTGTATTATCATTCCTTAAGGGGAGCTCTAAAAGGAAACAGAATCCTTGAGGAAAAGCAGGAGTGCATGTAAAGGTACTAGCTTGCTGGAGATTACAGTGTTGGCAATAACCACCTTTTGGCAGAAGGAGAAATGCGTCCTTTTAGCCCGTATGACAACAGGAGATGGAAAGAAATTGTCCTGCAGTTATTGCAGAATACCTCAAGGAAACTTGGGGAATACACCTGTTATCAGCAAAGCTATAATGGGAAGCAGCTAGAATATTCTGTCCTGATCAATTAAATGTAACAACAGTGTCTGCAGCTTCAAAAAAAAAATTAAAGTTTTAAAAAATACTGCTAAGGAAGTTGAAAAAGATTTGTCTTTCGGGAAACAAATACCTACTAGGGACTCAGAATGGTAAAAAGTAAACATAAAAGGAATAAGAATGTTTGGTGAAAGAAAACCAGTAGAAGCAAGGAGAGAGATTCATATGTATAATGCAGAAATTCACGCTAGAGCAAGGGAGATTCCAAAGGGGTTTTGTAAAGCAAAATCTACATGCTCGCAAAGGCAAATTGAGATTCAGAAATTTAAAAATACCTACTGTACCTGCATGAAATGATGGAAAATTAGATGGAAAACTGTAAGAGGAAAATGATTTGGAGAATGACACTATTTGGCTGGGAGAAGGAAGAACTCAAAATAGAAGTATAATGAAACACCATTAGGGCTTGGATGTGCAGTAGGTCTTTGGAAAGAGCAAAATGTTTTGCAAGAATTCATGGAAGAGGTGATTTTCTATTATAACCTGTAAAGGAAGATGATGAGAAAACCTGGAGAATGTGGTGGACTACTGCCAGATAATGTTCCTCCTGAGGACAGTTTCTACAGTAGGACTCAAGACAATTTGCAAGTTCCAAGAAAAAAGCTACTGATTTTTAGTTACAATCTGATATTTTGCTTTCCATTGCATTAAATGAAGAACCAATTTACAGCCTAGGTTTCACATTTAATGACAAAAAATTCACCTTTATTCATGTCCCACAGGAGGTTCACAATGCACTTGAAATAGAACACATATGCTCATGTCAGAAAAATGCCACAAATATTGTCTTACAGGCTAAAGAAAAACGGGTCAGAGAGTAGTATACAAGTTTTAAAATGAATAGACTCAAAATTATATAAAGTCAGATCAATTATGGCACAATGAGCATTACTCCAAGCTAGGTTCAAATCCTGCACTGTAACCTAGGAAGAAACTAGAAGATAAAAAGGAACGGATTTGAAGGCCAGCTGAAACAGAACATCTTGTGGTGTTATAATGTGTTACACAAAGGAGTGTAGGGCACACTGCAATCTACATTTTGCCTCAGATCAAAGAGAATCAAAGGAATCAAAGAGCATGTGATCAAAGAGACATGAGTCGTGCAATGATGATAAGCAAACTAGTAAAACTGAGCTGCCACCTCAATTGTATCACAGAAGTTATGGACTTTGAAAGGCATTACAAATTAGTTATGTGGTTTGTGGCTAAAACAGGATTGATGACACACCACTGAAAATTTTGGCTGTTGTGCAGTGCATGCACAACACCATGAGCTTCTCTTTCTTTCCACTCAGACTCAGTGCGTAAGCTGGGATGGACAAGAGGCTGAGATGGAACACAGCTGGGAGGACAGCTGTGTTAGAGTGGCCAGAGGGATACTCTATGTCATGTGATGTCATAGCCAGTCATAAAAGATGTAAAGGATAGGAAATGTGGGGTTGGGAGGATGGGTGTCTGCTTCTGAGAAGACTACTACTCAGACACTGTCTGAGCATTGGTCAGGGGAGGAGATGAGTAAGTGCTTTTGCATCATTTGTGGCTTTTTCTGACCTTCGTATGTTTTACTTTTGAGTTTTTTTCTTAATTCAAAAATTTCCTTACTTTTGCTCTTGCTGTTCTCTAATAAACTGATAGTGTGGTGTTGGCTCTTGCAAATGTTAAATGTACGTTATAAGGTTAGAAGAAGTTCTGTTAAGATCTGGTGTCTTTTCATATAAGTTTTGTAATATTGAAAGTTAATATCTGACCACTGGAAAGTTGAAGCAAGAAGGACTGCACAGACTCCAAAAGGTGGGACAAAGGAAGAGCTGGGTCGGAAGAGTGACATATGGATGAGTGTGGGGAGGGCTGGCTCACCAGGGGGTTGGCTTGTCAATAGCATATGTAAGGATTACTGCAGGTGTGGGCAGTGTGTGTCTGGCTGCAGCTAAGCACCCAGCACTGCCCCTTTTTCCTTATTCAGTCCCTTGTTGTGGTTCAATAAACCTTTCTAAATGTTAAGAAGTGAGGTGTCATTTCTCACATACTCTGTCCCCTGGCAGGAGAGTAGGTCTGGTGCAGGGGCTTGGATGCTGGCTGGAGCAACACACCTCAGTCTATTTTTTTACCACAGCTGGTCCTTCCTGAAAAATAGTAGGGCTGTGCTTCCAGCCCTGGGTCAGTCAGCTTCAGGTGTATTGGACATCCCTCCACTGAAAGTAAACTTTGGCCTGTACACTGCTGCCAAAGTGATCAATAAAAATGCTTTGGCAATATCAGCTGTGGCATTCACTCTGCCACCTTTGATTCCATTCATACTGAAGGTGCAGGATCTCTGATACAGCAGCCCTGAATGAAAGGAATGTTCAGCCCAGAACAGTCCACTTTCAACACCCATCAGACTTCTACACTGGCCATATGTGACCACTGAAGAGTGAGTGAGGCTTGCAGATCACTCCTTGGCTTTTCAATAGATGAATCAACTTTTGGAGCAAAAAACCCCAAAAATCTCAGGCTGCATGCTGGGTGCCAAAAAGGACCATCAGCTTGCTGCCAAGCACAGTAAACATGGCATTGTCAGTACTTACAAGGTAAAAACTTCAGGATCAAGGTATCTTAGTGGGCCTCACCAGATTTTACATGTTTGGAGTTTATTTTGGCCTACTGGAGTAAAGAATAAGTGTCTTAATAAAGTCTTTCATGAATGCACAGCCTCTGGTATAATCTCCTTCCTTCTTGTCTTCATCAAACTACTCAGTAAAACAGAGAGGACTGTGGAATAAAAACTTTTACAGCTCTTAATAGAACTTTCACAGCTGCAGTACTTCAGGTCCCAGTCCACCCAGGCTGGGATATTCCAGTCAAAATTTTGGCAAATGCTGTCCAGATACAATGATCTAATAGCCTTGCATTGTCCAGCAAGGAACAATAACTTGAAGAAAAACAGCCTGATCCAGCAATTGAAATTGCTGAATTCTATCCTTTAGTATTCTTTTACGCATATGTGTTAATTAATGAAGATTTGAAACAGAGGGAAAATTGAGTGCTACTAGTACTTCAGAAAAGATGAGAGGGTGATGAATACATCATCAAAAGTCTGAGTGTAGCAATGGGTCAAGAATACATTAAATATTATGGTTGAACCAGAACAGAAATTACATTAAAATGAGATACTACAGATGTAGTAGTGTATATGTACTGAAGATGTGTGCTTCTTTGATAACCATTGTATGCTCACTAATTTCTGCACTTCCAGAAGAGTAAAAAAAGAGAAATAGTAAAAAATTCACACATAATTAATGCAAATGATAAAATGGGAGCTGTCTTACCTACTGGGAGAATTATGAGCGATGGGTGGGGGAACAGTGAAAACCTTTTAAGTGTAGAATCTAAAGCGAAATACTGTTCTGTAGCCCTGAGATCATTCTGTTGTGTAGTTAACTGCATTTTTTTCTATGATATTATTAATTATGATAAGCATGGTCTATTATAGAGTTAGAATAATCACAGTTATAAGCAAATGCTCCTGAGTGAACTGTTGGGGTTGGCTTGTGCACTACTGCTCTGGCTGGGATGCTGCCACTGTGTGAACTGTGTGAGGCCATAGTTGTGCCTACAGTGCAGTTTTCCACTCCTGCCACAACAGCATTGCAATAAATATTGGTATTGCCTTTCTGACTTAATCCCCAATTAGAATCAGATGTTATTGTAAACTATTACTTGCTGTAATTTTAAATAATTATTTTATTGTTATTACAATCTAATTAACATATTAAAATTTAATGTAATAAAAGATGTTTCAATTAATATTGATTGTGAACCATGTCTCAATGTTTCAATTGCCTTGGTTACAGAGATGAATGTTTACAACACATACAACTTGTTTACAGCTATACAACTCTTCCTGGTATAACGATAGGGTCCACAGATTCTCACATTTCTGCTAATTCTACTGGCAGTCTTCAAACAGAAAAAAAGAAAATGCCTGTCTTTAAGATTAGCTATGCAAAGCTAGTAGATTAAATATCACATTGCAGCTCTGAGTAGCTTTGTCATTATCCATGAGAAGTATTTCTCCATCTCATTGCACTACTCCCACACTTTCTCATCCTAAGGACAATGCAGGCATTATTCATCACACCAGGAATTATTTACTGATCGGTACATTCATTTTAGAAGGTTTATGAAGAATCTCATGATTCAGAGTTGCCTATGACTTTGCCTCTTTACCCAACTGGATGTGGTTCAAGTGCAGACTTCTGATTTCTCCTCATACAAATGAGTGACTGTTTTTCTTCTATTTCAGGGTATCAGTAAGAAACCATGATGAGCAGATCATCATGGTTTGTCTTACTACGTAATGAATGGGTTCCCAGAAAGAATTTTTGATTTTAACACTTTTTAAAAACCCAAAGTGATATATAGATCTCTACAGTAATTGTTACAGCTCTTTCCAGATGTCTCCCAAAACTTGCTGGCCTAAGGACACTAAACCTCTGTGAACAGCTCCAGTTTAAAAACTGTATGAAATAAAAAAGTGTATTAAATATAATTAGCAAAAGTCAATATGACTGTGATCATTTATAACATACAAGGCGGGGACTAAAAGTTGCATTAAAAATTTCCTAAGCTTTGCTGCTTTCTCCTGTGGGGAGCCAAAGAATATTACTGGCAGAAGAGAACCTTCAGTTCAAGCAGAACTTGAACTGAAGGACCCACTTAGATTTTCCAGGCTCAGAATGTAGCAGATTTGTTCATTAATTATCAGTAGTGTAGCTCATACCTGTTGAAAACCATCTCAGATAGATGTCAATTTACCGGAATTGGAAATTCAATGCTTTCTGATTTAGGAGAAAGGTCAGCATTTTAGAAATTTTAGGCTGGGAATTTCAGGTTTTCAGGGTTTCACAGTCCCTCTTATGAAGTTCTGAAACTACTTGGGTCCAGAGAGTTCTAATTTTGCCTAGTGAAATTGGAAAGATTGGCTTTTCAGTTGAATAATAAAGCCACAGGGCTACAATCCTAATTAAAAATATTATTAGTTATATTTCCTTAGTTTTGCATTTTCTCTAGGTTATAACATCTACTATCCTAAAGTTTAGGTATCCCAAAGAGCAACTGATTTCCTTCATGTGCCTACTATGTTTTATCATTTCTATACAGAGAAGAGTCAACAAAACCAAGCTTTTGTCAAAAAACATGTGAAGAAACCACTCAGTTATCTGTATTTCTGTCCACAACACATTACTCCCAATTTATAATCATCTGATGACACGAAATCCATCAGATGAATTTCTGATTCATCTGAAAAAACCCTGAAAATGACAGGGTTTTATTACTTCCCAGAAGTTTATGACTGATGTATTCATTAGTTCTTTAAACATCATAACTTTTGTAATCTGATCCTTCTAGATCCCTTCTGCTAATGTACTCACCCAGATTTTCTGTATCTTGCCGAAGAATTTGTACCAGATAAAATCTACTTTGTGTCTCCCTTCATTTTGTATAAGCATAATAATACAGGAAACATATCCACCTTTCATGTTTCAATAGAAAGTCAGATATTTTGCCTGGAGATTGAAGGATGTAGTCATAATTGTATTTTCCCTTTTCTGAGAAAAAAAAAATCAACTCAAAGAAAAGTAAGCAATTTGTCACTTAATGAGTAACAGGATGAGTTTAGATGCCCTTTTTACACACCTGTATTTGCATACACAGTCTCACACATAGGTTTTTATTTGTTTGATCATGATTGTATACCTGTTTAAAGTCAGGATCTTCATGGTTGCAAGTTTTCATATCACATCTCTTCACTGAAGGACAATCTGGCTCTGAACAGGATGCTTTTAAGACCTGTGTTTACAACAAACAGATTTATTAATTTTGTAATTTAATTTGGTAATTTTTTCATCATATTTTGCTTTTCAAACCCATCAAATGTGGCGTTAGTTCTAAAAAAACCTATCTTTTTTTTTAAAGTTCATTAATTATTAAATTCAAATAATCCCAGATTAATAAATTGATAAATTATTAAAAAATTTCATTAATATATTCCTCTTTCACAATTTGCACTGCAAAATGAATTGGGTTGAAAGCAAATACTCAAGACAGTCCTTCAAACTATGTAATGCCCAGGTCCTATCTAGAAATGCAGTCCTTATTGAACCATATTGTACCAGGATACCAAAACTTTTTCCAGATAAGAAGCCTTGTCCTGTTCCATACCAGAATTCCTGTTAAGACTAAGGAAATTATTTATATTGTGCTGGAAAAAGAAAGGTTTGTGATCTTTCCAAGGTTTTACACATTTGGTACATGCTAAATATATCTTCATCTTCAGATAAGAACTGCTTTCTATTGTGTCAAGAAAAAGAAAAGAATGATAAACAATTCTTATTTCACTTGGTGCACCTGTTGTTGTGCACAGGTGGAATGTGTTATGGAGATTTGTTTACCAAAGGGTGATTTCTTAATTGGCCACTGGTGATGGCCCTTGGATTCGATTGACCAATCTGGTCCAAGCTATGTCGGACTGTTTGGAGGGCAATGAGTTTCTTAGAAGTATGGTATGACACGGCACGGCACGGTACGGTACGGTATGGTATGGTATAATAAAGCAATTGATCAGCCTTCTGAAATCATGGCGTCAATGTTAATTATCACGCCACTGGGGACCCATGCTACGATAAATCCATTAAGGCTCAACACTCAGTTCTTCTCTTGATTTGGTGGAACACCCTTCAAAAAATTGATTTATGAGAAGGCAACCTCTGAACCAGAAAAATCCTTTAAAAATAGTCGTTGTTTCAGGGACAGAAAGGAAAATCCCTTTCTGTGAGTAATAGGGTAAAATATGATTTATGTGTCTTACAATATATATTTCCCTAGAAAAATTCAGGAAATAGATTTTATGAAGAGTCATTTGTGAGTTAAAAACAAATGAAAAAATCCAAGACTTTTTGAGAAAGCATTTGGTGATTTCCACCATCATGCATGGCTGACATTAGACAGAGGGTTATTCTTTATCTCAACATCTCTGTATAAACAGAGCTTCCTGGACCTTTGCTCTGCTGTAGACGGTAAATTGCAACATAGCATTCTTCCTCAGACAGATTTAGCACTGATTATAGTCCCTCTCTGGGGAAGACTAGCCTTGCCTTCCCTTCCTATCAGAAGCAAACCTTCACAAGATTGGAGAAAATGGGAATGTTTAGACACCAGATGGCAAATGTTTGAAACTGGATGTTCAGCTGTGTTTCTCTTCATCACATTCCTTGTTCTGTGATGTGTATTCATTGGAAGAAAATAATTTCCATCTTAAACTCATCTCTTTCCAAGGCAAGATTTCTGCTTTTTACTCTCCTCTTATTTTCCTGCATGTTTTCCGGCTAAGAAGCTCCCTCTTCCTCCACAGAGACTGGACCCCAACATCCCCGACTGTCTTCTAGTGGCAGTAATCAACTACCCAACCCAAAAATTTTTGCAATAATCTTCTCTGAGTATTTCACAAAAAAGAATAAGGGGACATACTCAGAAGTTATGAAATGTGGAAAGTGGTAAGAAAAATGAATTTGAAAAGTCCTGTGGGGGAAATTGTCTTACAGTAAGAGAGAGCACCCACATGTTATAAAGAAAATAAACAACTTACCTTCAGGGAGAGATGTTTCTTACCCTTGCACAACAAGACAAATTCATTAAGCTTTGATCTCTGTGTGAGGCTCACCAAATTTTTAGAATCTGTTTTACACAGAAGATAATATTGTAATAATATGAGTATCACTTTATAAAATAAAGAAGAGCTGAATATGCTCTACAAAGAGAAAACATACGTAAGACATGGGAATAAAAATAAATACAATCACTCTTGATACCATTCTCTTGTCTAAAGTATTTAACGCCTGTGACTTTGTGAGACTTTAAATTTCCCATATATATAGTTAATTTCTCTACTTTTATGGTCAATGTATGAAATATCAGTTGTACATTACTACATGTCATATGAACTACAAAGGCAAATGTAGTGGTAGATAACTCATATGTGTAGTAAACACGTTTACTGTATACACCTGGCTATGTATATGTCAATATGCAAAATGTAGCATTTTTTCCCCTCTACTTTTTGCATGTTTCTAGATAATAATCCTTTTACTATTATAATTGTGGGTACATTGGATAAATTCCATTTTTGAGCTAATACTGTTTTTTACCTTCAGGAAGTAAGACGACAATGCTAAAGTGACAATGTTCATTGTTACCTTCTGGTACTTCAAGATGTCAGCAAAAAGTAAATAAATTAAGGTACCCTTTACCAACTCATACAGCACACAAGAACATTACCTAGCAAAACCCAATATATATGTATTACATACATTGTAATTACATATTACAATGATTGTTCAATGATGCTATACTTATCTGACTGACTCGCAAACTTACTTCAAAAAACACCACTTATGCTTTTAGAAGTATGACAAGTGTTCCATTTAAGGCAGAAAATATAAAAGAAAGTGGCAGTTGATCTATATGTTTAACTGCAGCTGAATACAAATTTAAAAATGTTAGATTATTATGCATTACCACTTACAGTTAAGGAGTTTGGAGGTTTTTTATGTGTTACCAAAGGCATGTTTTAGCTTTTTAAGGATATGCAGAATTAGCCAAATGTATTCATCTCACTTGACTAATTTTAGCTTCTCTTGGACCTGATTTAATTGCCTTAACTTTCCTTAACTGTAATACTTTTGTATTATTCTTCTGAAGGAATTTTTCTGAGACTGCTTTAGCATGAAAATAGCATTAAAAATCCTTGTTAAAAATTGAGAAAAACTCAAACTGACTATGCCTTATTTGGTTTAAATGAGTATTTAGATAAATATAGTAGGCTACTATAGCAGGTCTACAATTCTGTTATTTTGTATTACTTTTTGTGATATCACCTTAGATTGCCTCAGGGGCAATTGTCCAGTTTTAGTTGTAGCATTTAAGAGACACATCAACAGGCAAGAGAGGTTTCTTATCAAAGTCAAGAGTGTTCTCTCTTGAAGGCAAGAGTGAAAACAAAGGAGGTATGCAGGAGTCCATCCAGCTCACCAGGGACATCCATCAACATGACTTATATCCTAACTATCCTTATCTTTCTCCATCTAGAGTTTATTGTGACTTGCTTATACATTGTTTAGTCTGAGTAAGTCCAAAGGAGCCCAACTTTATCACCTCTAAAAGATGTCACAAGTGGTCTATCAAGCAGCCAGAGAATGGCAAGGAAAGCAAGGAACCTTTTTGTGATTGTATATCAATGATACTTCCACTCTGATGGATTTTGAATTAATTACCTTGTCTCTCTGGTCACTAAAACCTTACCAGAGTCTAAGGGGCAATTTAAAAATCCATGCAAAGAAAATGCCTTGAAATTAAATAAATAAAAAAAGTCTTGCTTAGGGATATCCCTAAAATGTAAAGCTTTGGGATTTGGGAGGTTATCAGTATTTTTATACTGTTCCTTAGAAATCTTCATTTGTCCCTTCTTCAAGGTACATCTGGTACTGGACCAGATTTGTTTTTATTGTTACAGGAGCCCTTGATGATTGGAATTAGAGTGCATTTTTCTTCCACTGTAATACCTGAACTAATATACCTTTGATTTTCTCAATAATTTCGTAAGTGTACAATATGAAAGTTCCCAAAGCCTCCTCCTTCTTCATATTAATTTCTCTTTGGTTTTCCTCTCCTGCTAAAACAGGTCTTCACTTTGACTCATATGCCAGCAATGGAACACCCACATTTTTCTACAAAAACAATTTTGTATACAATATATTCCCTTACATACATTTGTTTTCAGTCCAAGTCACTACTCCTAATTTACAAATTTTGTAGCTTTGAAGATTTCTTCTTATGGAACACAGGAAGGCTCTTTTATTTTTAGACCTGTCCAGTAACCTGAGCTAAGTGAAAAATCTGATACAATATGTAATTTCTAATGGCAAGTCTATGTGTAAAACACTACTACCTTCTTTTCCTATGCTCTAATATATCTTCAAAACCACACCCTAACAAAGAGATGATACCTTTTTTTCCCCCAAGATGTTTTTCCTTACCTGCTGCTTCATTCCTTGTGAACACGCTTAACCACGCAATATCTAAAATAGAAGGTATTTAACAAATACGTGGAATCAGAGATCTAAGCATTCCTCAGATTTAAAAATAATAGAAACAGTTTCAAGAATTGTTTTGAAACACAATCTGAGAAAAAATGTGTAATTGCAACAGACATCAGATTTCTTTTCTTGAGAGTCTCCGAATTCACTCAAACTTGTAAGGCCGTACAGTTCGACTTGTGAACAGGTACACTGAAGCCTGAACACTGAGCTTAAAAAGTGTATTGACTGCTTAATTTTATTTTGCAACAGAGAATGCACCTAAGAAACAAGGGATTGGTAACCAGCTGTAAAGCCTTCTGTGCTATTAAAGAGGAGCCTGAAGTCCTCTGGCATGAAAGTGAGTATCTTAATATTAAATGTATGGGACTGGAAGGCAACAAGTAACAATAGCAGATTGTTTCTGGCTTTTCTAACATCAGCCTGAATCACACAGCCAGTCAGCTGAGGAAAACATCATCCACTTCTGGTAAAAATGTCATAAACATCCTTGATACAACTTTTTCCTAATATTATGTTGTTGCAATTGTGTCATGAATATATGTCTTTGGTGCTTATGTGTGCAATTATATTACACAACATTTCCTTTTTTGTTGTTGTTGGGGTTTTTGGGCCTTTTTTGTTTGGTTTGATTTTGGTTTCATTTTTGTGTTCTAGGAATATCAGTATCTTCTACATCAGGCTTGTCAGACCATGTATCTGTTCACAAACTGCTTCCATTGTATACCTATACTGGTTTTGGTTCAGTTCATAAATTAACAATAATAATTGTCTGAGTGACTCCAAAATTTGATGGAGTTATCAAGGAAAAGATACTGAAAAATATATAAAACACACTTAAGTACCCTATCAGTGTAGCTGTCATTATTCTCAATTTAATAGAATGAAAGTTTTAGTAATTCAATTAAAGATTAATTAATCAATTAATCCAACTAAAAGATTTCAACTTTTTCCTCTATTTTGGTTAAAAATATGTTTTATTGAGTTTTTTTTCCTACTTTCACATCTCTGGAAATGATACCATTCTAGAATAATTGCATCATTCTAGAATAATTGCATTTGATATTATTTAATTTTTCTCTACCGAAATCATATCCTCTAACAAGTCTTTGGATGATGATAGTTATGTTAACATCTCTGGTGTCAAATACTTAAGCCCTTTTTGAGACAAAAGAGTTCAATTAAAAACAAAAGATTTCAATTAAAAACAAAATAACCCCACAAATTCCAAAATGTGCCCTATTCTCCATTTTGCATTTGTTTTTGAGCATTACCTTTCCTTTGTCTCTCTTTTGAGCTAAATGTCTAGACTTCTCACTTAATCAAATGAGTGTAAACAAAATCATCTTATCATTTAAATATATAATAAACCTACTGCAAATCAGGATAAAAGTATTCTTGTATCATTATCAATATTCATACAGATCCAATATATTGTTATGTCTACAGAGAACAGGATCACAGAATCATTTAGGTTGGAAAAGACCCTTATGATCATTGAATACAACCATAATCTGACACTGCCAAGTACACTATGTTCCTAATCACCACATCCAAACACCTAAATCCCTACAGAGTGGAGACACAAACACTTTCCTGAGCAGCCTGTTCCAAAGCTTGGCAGCACTTGCAACAGAGACATTTTTCCTAATATTTAATCTAAATTTCCCCTGGACAACCCGAGGCTGTTTCCCTTCATCCAGCCTCTTGTTGCCTGGGAGAAGGTAACAAGACCCCCACCTGGATACACCTTCCGGTTTGGCAGCTGTAGAGATAAGGTCCCTCCTGAGCCTGTTTTCCTCCAGGCTAAACACCCCCAGCTCCCTCCACTGCTCCTCACAGGACTTGTGCTCCAAACCCTTCCCGAGCTCCACTGCTCTTCTCTGGACATGCTCCAGCACCTCAATGTCTTTGTTGGAGAGAGGGGCCCAGGGACACATGACACATAATAGTACATTTGAAAATTTCCTGAGTACTACACATGCAATTGGTGAGTTTCGGTATGTAAGGAGTATTACCTTCATGGGATTGTGAATCCTTGGTAGATATTTCATGATGACCATCTTCATCTATATCAAAATGCACTGTTTTTGAATCTTCAGTTAGTATATAGCATTTCAATGTTTGTCGCAGGCTAAACCCTAATAAAAAATGAGTTATAATTCATTTTACTATCAACAAAGAAATTACATCATTCCATTAGAAAAACATCAAGGGCATTTTTAAACAATCTTTACTTGATAATCTATGTATATTTGAACTATGAGCAGTATAGCCAACATACTAGTAATTATCTAGTGGGCTTAAGCAGCTGTTTTGAGGACTTGGTAGTGGTGTGAAGAAGGACAATAAATATTTCTTTGCTTAGAAGGTTATGTCAGTGACCTGACCAGGAAACTTGCCTGTTTCCCAGTTTTGCCTTTTGAATATTGGATGTGGGTATAAATAGGACTTTTATGTAAGAGTGCTAGCTAAAAAGCAGCATTTAGTTTGGGGATCAGATATCTTGTCCTGAAAAAAAAACCAAAACACAAACCAACAAACCAGGTCTTTCTAACTAAAAGCTTCCAGGAGGGAAATTGCTCCCTTTCATTCCTAAATGCGACTGTGTTGTTCTGGATGTCAGAAGGATGTATGTCTGGACACCTGGATATGAGACATCTCCAGAATAACACTATAAGTCACAATTTTGATTATGTTCAGCTGAACATTGTTTTACTGGAAGAGATTTGATACTTTCAAATGCAGTTAAGACATTTCTGAAATGACAAAGACCTCCAGGGTATGCTGTGAGATAAAAAATCCTGCCTTTGCCAGAATAATTAGCCAAACAAAACAACACGATACACAGAATGCATCAGCAGTAGCATAATGTTTTAGGAATGCTTGACTTCACAAAAAACTTTTTTACTTATTTTATAATAAGATACCTCCTCTGAAACATCTGTATCTAGGCAAATATTTTGAAAAAATTGCATTTTTTTCAAGAAGCTTTCTTTCCACCCTGTTTAGGCTGAGCAGAAACTCCTCTGCTCAGTAAGAGGGGGAGAAGGATGATGTACATCCTGACAGCTTGAATCACACACTCCAGAAGTGGCAGGTTCTGTGTTGGACCTTTGATTATATGTATAGCTGATTTGTGGTTGGACAAAGATTTTCTCTTCAAAGGCAGCTGGCAATCAGGCTTCCAAAAAAAAAAGATGTGGTGTTCTAAAAAGCAACAGAGCAACTACAATAATCAATACAGCAAACTTTTTAAAAATTTTATCTTGAAGTAGCTATAGTGTAAGAATTCTACTTATAACTAGAATTACAGTGCCCAAAGAACTAGTACTAGCCCAAACTAGAATGGTTGGCAGGTCTGCTAATCATTCATCCTTCTCCAGGGAGGTACATTTGTACATTATGAATTACTGGTATGAACATGGTGGGGTGAAAAATGTAATGTCAGTATTTTAAGGAGTATTTCTGTTCTGGTTATTTTAAAGGTAGCTTTGGGGTGTCTATTTTTCACCAAATATTTTTCTTTTTGACAGAATTATAGAAAAGCTGTTTCGCATGCTTAATTTTGTTGGGTTTTGCCTTGGATTGGAATATTCTTTTCAAGATTCCAAACATATTTGTCACTAAGGGAAGAGTTACCTGGCTTTTCAGGAGCTGTTGTCGTACTTCCAAGACATTTCTTCTTCACAGACAGCCTTCTACGGAGAGGCATTTGATACGGCTTTCTACGGCCTGAGCGGAGCAGCATTGTCGAGGCGTTGAAGAAATACTGATGACGATGATCTCACTTGACTTCCTTTTTGAGTCCTAAAGCAGGAGTTAGAATTTGTCACAAGACTTTGTGTTTCCATTGAGAAACAAGTTTTCAAATATAATTTTGATAAATGACAGTTAATAGAAGTAGATGGACTCTAAAAATGTTTGACTGCTTGCATGATCCAAGCCTTTGTCTTGCAAAAAAACTGCATTTCCAGCGATGGTAAATCAGTTAACTACCTAAACTTTCACTAAGGTGCATGCCAACATGGATAACACAGTCGTGTTGAACGAATATGTTTTGAAAGACTTCCCCTTGGATAATATATAAGCAGTGTTTGTGGCTTCAGTTTTTGTTTGTCAATCATAGGAAGCTACCTACGTTTTGCTAACTGAATTGAAAAATCACATCCATTCTGTGGATACAGCATAAGATAATTGTCAAAGTATTAATAAGTGATTGAAAATTATGCTAACTACAAAACAGCATGATCTGACTTTCAGAGGTATACATAGGTATATTGCAGTCTTAAACTAAGGTTCGGGAAATCTTGCCTCAGAAATGAGGACTTGAATTTGGAAACTTGAGGAATATGTTATAATTATTAAGGAATATCAGATTAGATACCTGAAGGAGAGCTTGATATCTAAGAATGTGAACTGCTTTGATGGTGAAACCACCCAGGCAGCTACTAAGGTAATCCCAAAGTTGTAATTCAAATCACTGCATTTCAGGATAGCTAAGGACCTTACTTTGGTTTAAAGAAAGGAAAGCTGAAATTCTGAAGTCTACGTGCTCTCCTGAAGTCACTTGTTTATGGCAAGTGTTTATGGCAAGTGCAGACCAAAGAAAACAACAAGCTTCAATTCTGTCAGGTATCCTGGAGAATGAAACAACTGAAAATGGGTATGATTTTAGCCCCATGCAGCCTTGCACAGAATAATTAAATATCTGTCAGACAAGAAAGATTATGGCTCTGACACAAGTGTAATGGTTTGTAAATTCACCCAAGGAAGAGTAGGGCAGTTCTGTTTCCTGGTTTGGCTCACTTTCCTGATGCAAAGCTTCGTATTAAATTTTTTACATGAAATGAAAAACTTCTGCCCCGGCAGTTCTCTTGTTACCAGACTAAAAGGGATAACTACGGCTCTTATTCAGTCTCTTCAACTCTAGTTATAACAACATTCAATTAGATCACTGAAAAGTGAAACATTTGTTATATGGGATTGCTCTTCCTTGTGAATAGGGCTCAGATAATTTATGATAACTGGCAGTCAGAGGTAGAACGAAAAGGCTGGGTCTCCCACATCCTGCTGAAACTGCTTTATCACTGAGCATTCTTAACAAAAGAAAACATTCTTTGTGGTTTTTTTCGCTAGGAAACTGGTCTCTGGAAACTTCCACCTGAATCGGGCTCTATGGTGTGTGTGGACAGTAGTGCCACCTTGTGGATCTTGAGAGACGTAAATCTCTAGGAGTTCATTAACAGAGCCTCAAGACTTTGCTGGGTCTGCGAGGCTCAAAACCACACAATCACTTACTCAAGTTTCCTACTAAACACAAGTGTAATTCTAGTTTGGCTGCTCTTGATCATAAGTTCTGAAGATCCCAATTCCTGGTTTTGATCTATCTTCAGTCTTGTACCTGCATAACTTACACTCACAACGGTAAGACAAAAGGAGAATGACCACAATTCAGGACTGAAGAATTCCAGAAGAGGGCAGGCCAGTTCAAAGACATTTTCAGAAACGTGTTTAGAAGTGGATAAATTCTGAAGTAACTTTCTATGATGAACTATGGACAGGTAACCTTGATGTTATGAAGGACTGTACTAAATTTTAATTAGTTTGTCTTGTTTAAACAAGTAGAAAATAGAAAAGTCTGTGGTAGAACTTCACCTCTGTTGGCTCTCCAGAAGCCAATTAGTTGTTCTCCAGAACAATTAAAACTCCCTAAAATAAATAAAACAAGCGTTCACACCTTGAATTGCCATATATTCCTTAAGACTGAGTGACGTATAAATGCTCCAATTTCAAGAAACTTTTCCTGTCATTACATGTTCTTATATACATGTCACCTATGCCCACATTTTTCACTCTTTGTCATAGTCTTTTATGCTGTGTATATCTTCCTATGTTGATTTCTTTATCCTAATGTCTTTCATACCTATTTCTTCAGTAATTTCTCTCTTCTGTACGGTATACATTGAAGTGGACTAAGAAAACTTGGATATTGTTCTTGGCTGCAGATGCGTCAACCACTGTTTTCATAACTTGGATCTGATTAGTTTCATTTTGCATCCAAACTAAGTATAAAGGAATTAAAGGTCTCTAAACTGCTGAAACTAGCAGCAGTCTAATTACTCTTGATAAACTAATGAGTATGTTTGTGGCCAAAGACAACAAGATCATACTAAAAGCAGAAGAAATTTGTTTTTTACCACTACATGGATTATATTAATTCACTGATATGAAGACAGCAAAGAAAACCTGTTATATAGCCTCTCTTGCTCCCGTTGTGATCTTGTTTGCTCTCTGTCTTTCATTTAACCCCAAGATACATGTGATCATAAAATTAAATTAAATCAAATTCAGTGCATAAAAACATTTAAACTTTGGAATTCATCCACATGGTGGTATGTTCCAAATATTATCTCATACCATGCTGACAAATTCCTAACATGATAAGTCCAAGATCCTTACAGGGTCAGAACTGTTTTAGTTGAGTATATTGGGTCACAGCTGTCAGGCCTGCTAGCAGAGGTAGTAACTCCTCCACGTTTATTCCAATTTAAAAGTGGATTAAAAAGAATTTTTGGCATCCTCTAGCTAATAAAAAGTGAGGTTTACAAAATCTATTATCTAAACTAGACACAGGAATACACAAAAATGAACATAAACTAGATGAAGAAAGAGATTTCTTAAGAAAACTTTAGGATCAACTGAAATAATCACTCTTTCATAAAATTTCAACAGTCTGATAACATAATCTTAAATTATTTAATCCTGCTGTAATCTGCCATTCTTGCTTACCTTACTTCGTCTCTGCTGGGATACTTCTACTGAACAGAATGCTAGAAGCAGCTCTGTTACAGCCAATTTATTGTCTGAACAGAGGGCAGGAAGCCAAACCTCTGAATAAAACAAAAGTCTGACGTGGATCTAATCTTCTAGATCTCTCACACTCTCATTTATATCAACATTCCAATTGTTCTAACTATTCCTGGAATTAAAAAAGGGTTGGAAATTGTAGGAGCAAACTTTTAAATGCCTATTTCTGTGTGATGCCACAGAAGCTTTTCTGCCTAGAACTGCATGCAAATTTTTAGCCACTAGTTTTGTGTATTCTATTCCTATATTTTATGTCACTAATATTGTTCTTGTTATCTGTCATTCTTCCAGGGCTGAGTCATGTGCAGATACTAGGGTTATAGTAATACAGACACATTAAAAGTAGGAGTGTAGCCTCTGTTTCAGGGAGCTCAAAACAAACATTTTCCCAGCTATCAAATGGGCTTTGCCTGTATGGCATCAATTCCCATACTTGGACTGCTAAAAGTGGATGTGATTCCTGCCTTTGCCCATGAGGCCCCCGTAATACGTAGGTTTTCGTTAACGTTCAGTTGGCCTTATCTACCTGTTTGCATTTCAAACCCTTCACTCCTATTGGTGAGTCCTTCCTATTCATATTATCTAACCCTTTTTTAATTAGCAAGCCTTGCATTTTTACAGGAATAAGTAACATTTTTATTTACTCACAGAAATGAGAAAAAATCCCCTAAAACCAATTACATTTATTTTTTTGGCCAAAGCATTCTTAAAATCAAGAAGCTACTGCTTTTATCTAGAGTTTGTTTACTATATAAAGAAGGTTACATAATTTATCTGTGTTTGGTTTAGGATAAGTCTTTTTCATTTTCCAAGCCCTCACCAAACACTGGTAATGTATTGGGTCAACAGAAAAACTTTATTGAAACACATACTTAGTGACAAAGCAATGTGATACTTTGAAATCAGGTCTTTGTCTATTACCCAAACAGTCTGCAAAATGTGGGGAAGTTTCTAAATGGCATGGTGTAAGATTGTTCTTTCAGTACACAATAGTCCTAATTTTGTAGGGATAGAGTTAATTTTCATGCTGGTATATGGCATAATGTTGTGATTTAGATTTAGGATGAGAATAATGTTGATAGCAGACTGATGGGTGAAGTGTTAAGCATTAAGACAAGGACTCTTTCTGTTTCTCACATCACACTACCAGTGAGGAGGCTGCGAGACACGAGTAGCTGGGAGGAGACAGAGGTGATATAGCTGACCGTGACTGACTGGAAGGATATTCCATACTATATGGTGTAAAGCTCAGTAATATCAGCTGCAGATAAAGCTGGCTGGGGGCTTGGGAACAGCTGTGTATCTGCTAGCAGGTGGCTACCAGTCACATTGTGAATTACTTGTTTTGTATACTCTAATTTTAATGACAGTTATTTTTGTTTCCCCTTCTGTTTCTGGCCTATTAAGCTGTCTTTATCTCAATGGGCGAATTTAATGGTTTTTCCCCCAGTTCTCTTACTTATCCTGGGGTGGCGACAGGGAAGTGAGCAAGTGTTTTGTATGGTGTTAGCTGCCTGCTGAGTTAAACCACAAGAGTCCATTTTGGCACCCAACCCATGGGTGTGAAGAGTTAAGATAACCACTGTTCTGACATGTTAAAACAAAATCGTTATAAGCAATTAGTTACATTGGTTTAATAGTTACTGGCCACAATGTTGATTTATTTGATCTCAATGTTGTTGTGTGTTCTCAGAGTTGCATTGGGTAACACCTTACTTGCTGTGTTCCGTGCTGTGTCATTTCTCAGCTCTGGGTTAGGGTTATGATGTTGTTGACCCTTGTAACATGGGTTTTTGATATAAGATGCCTCTTGGCAGGACTGAGGCAGTGTGTACACCCAGCATCGCTGCTGCACCTGCACGGCAGGAGCTGCCTGTTGGGAATGACACATAACTACACCTCCAGGGGTCCATCCGTGGGAATGACACTCTCTGCCATCCTTCCCTTCTCCTCCAGGTGAGTTACATTACCTCTTGGAAAGTATCCCCAGGGTGTCCAAACCAGCACCTTTGCATTGCTATGACACATGAATATGTCTCAGATCTTGTGTAAGGTTACACAACTAGGTAAGAACATCACCCACAGGTCTGCCCTAAGGCTGGATAGTTATGAGTGGCAAGGAGTGTGGGATAGGATGAGCAAGTGCCTAGGGCAGTGGGCATCTCACAGTGTTTTAAGACTTCACCTCTAAAAAAGTGAGGAATGCAGAAAAATTTATTAAAATATTTGGGCAAGATGAGCTGTCACCTGATAATTCCAGAGAGACACAAATCACTGCAATGTGCTGGGGCCTGGTCCAGGCTGACTGAGATCTGTTCAGCAGAGCTCAGTGCCTGCTGCAGGAGGGAAGGTCTCTGGAACTAGAAGCAAAGTGACAGAGTCCAAGGCTGAAACAGAAAACCAAACTGTGCCAGTCTTATCTGAGATTGTATGCAAGGAGAAATACTGGAAGAAGAAGTGTGTGGAAGTGGCTGACAGCTGGTCTGTGAGCTAGGAAGAGTGAGCTAGAAGAAGCTGGTAAGAGTTGTGTTTACCCCTGAAAGGAATTCTGCCAAGGTTGTTGACATGGAAACTAAGAAGAAGAAGATAAACAAAAGAAACCTGCAGTTGAATGTTAGTTGGAAACAGTGGTGTAGACTGCTCTGTAACAATGTGTTGATTTATCGTAACCAATGAAGAAGTATAAACTTTGTTGGGAATGTATAAGGGACAGCATGCTGTTATAATAAAGAGAGAAGCCTTTTGAAATTGTATAGTGTTCTTCTGTGTGTTGTGACTGTCCCAACAGCGACAGAAGTGGACACATTTAATAAGGAATAAAGTAGCTGCCTCTAAGAGGGGTCAGGAAGCAGACTGCTCCAAGCAGGGTCATCACAAGGTAGCTGGGAAGATGGGTAGCTCAGTGGGCCTATGACACGTTGACACGTTGGGCCTTCGAAGAAGAGATGCAATGTACAAATGGGTTTTTGAATGGGGATGGACTTATCATGGACATTATCCAATACCATGCACCATCTCTCCAGCTCTGAAAGTCTACTACAAGAGACGAAGCCCGAAGCTATGGACTAATTTTACTCCATTTTAGAGGGATGACCCATAGACTAAGGGAAAGGTATCTCTGTGTATGTATCAAAAGACAGGGAAGGATGCATTGGGAAGAGTGGAACCTGGACATGACATAAATGATACAGAATAAAGGGTGGATATTGCTCTGGTTTTATTTGGGACAGAGTTAATTTTTGCCCTAGTTGGTATAGGATTGAGTGACAGATTGACGATAAGAATAATGTTGATGACACACTGATGTTTTAGATTTTACTAAGCAGTGTTGACACTAACTGAAGGAATTTGCAGGTCTTCCCACTGCCACAGCTGTGAGGGATCTGGGGCACAATAAGCTGGAGGGGAAACAGGGAAGGGTGGTGGTGGAAAGTGGGCCCACAGCTGTTAGGTTACCTTCCAGATTAAACCACAATAAGGAGAAATGCAATGAAAAATTTATTATGTGGCAAAAATATTTTTATTTGTTTTAATACAGTTGTTCAGATGCTATACTGAGTCAAGCTGACCTTCCATCTTGACCTTTACAGTTTCTTTTAAACTTTATTGTTTTATTGGTCCCATCAGCAATAACAGCACCAACAGTAGAAAAACCTAATGATGATTTTGTGCAGATCCTGATGAAAATTATCAAGTTACCATGTTAGAAGTGAAACAGGGGAGGACACTCATCTGGGCAACTCTGCACACTTCTCTTCTAGGTTGGCCACTGAGAAGCATTTTCCATTCTCTGTCTGTTTCCAACATTGCCTGCCCCGCTCCTACTTCCTGGCACCTATGTCTCCCTTTCTCTTGCTCAATCTCACACTTTCTTTCTCTCTTTCTTTCTTTGCTTGCTTGCTTGCCTTTATTCTCCAAGCTCCACCATTAGAGTTAATGATTTTCATTGATCATGGACCCCCCTTAATAACTTTATGCCTACAGTTGCAACATTAGGTTCAGTCCATTACAGGACAGGCTTTCAAAATTCTCTTCTAATTCAAATTAATATGTCATATTAAATTATCTTGAAAGGTAACAACCTCTAGAAAACAGTGAGAGAGAGAAAAACATCAATGAAGTTATTGAAAAAATATTTTATGTGTAACTATTGGCATGGGAGTAGCGAGAAAAACAGCTGCCTACAACTGGTTTGTGTTTTTTGTCTTTAGAAATTCATCTGCAAAAAGTAAATATTTGCAGAAAAGAGAAGAAAGAAAAGTTTCCTGGTACCACATGCCACTGCATGAATAATTTTGAGCATACGGTAAATACTAGCTATTTTATCAGCCATTTAATTTGCCAACAATTTGCAGGAGATCTAATTCAAAACCTCTCGAGCTGGAAAAACACCTGGAACATAGCCAATAGACTGTACTACACAAAATGATCAGATATGTATAATTTGTACTCCAGGGCATAGACAGATTTACACTGGGGAAAAGATCAATTGCAAGTAGTAATAGTGTGAAGAAAGCCTTTTCTAAACATTTTCAGTGGAGGCGATTGAAAACATTAAAATAGATTGTGTGAGATAGGATGGAGATGTCAGCTCAAAAAAACTTGCTCTAGTTCAGAGTACAGGGTTTCTATTCTAAAGTCCAGAATATATATTAACATTTGAATAAGAAGTTCTTGTTTTTCTTCACACTGAGGTCTTTCTCCCCTAAAGGTATAAAAAACCAACCCAAATATAGTTAGCAGTAATATATTTTCTAACTGACCAAAACTGACATGGTAATTTATTAATGCATTTTCTTGGAAATTGTTGGGTTTTTAGAATATTTTAAGAACATTGTAGAATAAGCATTTGACTTCCAACTTAATCTTGCTTCACATCCTGTTAACATGGCATGCTAAAGACATTTATATGACTAAACAGAGCCCACTGTAACCTATCTATTGCTCCCAGTACTTCCAAACTGTCATTAAATAATTCTGTTTTATGTGCAGTGGAGACATCTACTATTGAAAAGAGTGGGGACTTATTTAAACCTTCATGTGTTTCTGTTTACAGCAGAAGGCTTATGACATAGTAAGGTCTATGCTGACCACTGCTGAAAAATCTACACTTTTTTGGAAGTTTGTTCTTAAAAAGATACACACAAAAGGGAAAAGTGATGTGTATAAATGAAAACTATTTCTGCTCAGTGCTAAATTACTATTTTTTAACATTTCTCTAAGTCTAGAGTTCTTATACCAAATGTTACTGTAAATGTTTTTTACTCATTAAGGGTTAACTATTTTTGGTATTTCTTGCAATAAGAGAAGGATGATGCCTCTTGAACTCAAGATGGCAAAAGAATCTGAAGGAGACTGAGGAGAGAACCTCATTGCAGATACAACTTCCTCACAAGGGGAAGATGAGGGACAGGCACTGATCTCTTCACTGTGACAGGACCAGTAACAAGATCCAAGGGAATGGCCTGAAGTTGTGTCAGGAGAGGTTTAGGTTGGATATCAGGAAAAGGTTCTTCACCCAGAGGGTGGTTGGGCATTGGACAAGGCTCCTCAGGAATGTGGTCACAGCATCAGCCTGACAGAACTCAAGAAGCTTTTGGACAATGCTCTCAGGCACATGATGTGACTCTTGGTATGACAGAGCCAGGAGATGGACTGAATGATCCCTGTGGGTCCCTTCCAACTCAGGATGGTCTATAATTCTAACACCCTGAGGTGCTGTAAGCCAGCAAATAGAAGAAAATATAGGGGCTGTCAGAATATCTTCTTGGACTACAGTGGTTTGTCTTTATTGCATGCAAATATTTTGTGGAGCCTCCGTCCTTGAAGGTACTGAAAACCCAACTGAATGAGACCCTGAGAAAACAGTTCTGTTTTCCCCCACTTTGAGCATGGAGGCATGGAGGCAACAGACACACAGAGATCTGTTTCAACCTCCACTATACTGTGATTCTGTGAAATAAAAATTAAGAAAATATTATGGGGTTTATATTGATTAATTAATTACTCTGACTTTTATAAATCTCTTATTTTGAAACAATTATATTTTCTCTTTGAATGTATAATAAAACCAGATATGTAGAAGAGATGTGGCTGAATGAGACAAAAGACTGTTATATTTTAATCAAATTCTGCTGATAGATTCCTGTAACTTTTGCAACAACACTTCAGAACAAGAGTCGGTGTTTGTACAGACAATCCTTTTAATTTATGCTTTTTGAATATTGCCCAGTCTTTCCAATATTCCTCATTGATGGACAATAGCATATAAGAGTTGTCTTGAGGTGTGCTGTATGTGCAAGGTGTGTCTATATGTAAGGTGACTACGCGTTGCCACAGATTCTTTCACACCATCCACCAGGAACAGTGACATACAACACATACTCTAGAATTGTTGATGTCATGAACATATTTGGAGGAGTTCTCTTTTCCCCTGTCAGAAGTGGACGTTCATATCTGTGTGACTACAGTTTAGCCCTTGTCCTGATTTATCTTCTCTGATACTGTATAAGACAGTCTTTACAGTTAATTTTTATAGAAGAACTGAATGGGCAGTGAATGGAACAGATGTTTAAGTCATCCAAACATTGGCTCTCTGTGCATTTTAATCTCTGCACTAATCATTCTCAAAACCTCTCTTAGATATGAAAATTATATCTGTGTATTTTATCTCCACTCTCCAGCATTGGGAAGAGGAAATAATTGCCATTCCTATAATACCACAAAAATTTTTAAAAAGCCTCAGGTACACAATTAGACACAATAAAGTATAATTGCAAAACCTTTCACATAAATAAATATTAGGTCTGTATGAAGCATTTTTTTTGCCTTTCCTGTGTTGCACAATTACAGACAGCAGAGTGAAAATAAACAGTGTTGGAGATTACTAAATTCCTGCTACTAGTTTTCTAAGGGACTAGGCATATTTCTGAGGCATATGTAGTTGTGTTGTCTGTCTGTCCTCTCCAGCCACTTTTTAATCTGCTGGATAATTTTGACTAAGTTTGGCAAGAGTGTGGAAGGAGGAACCTAGATGAAAAAAATACACATTTTTTAAAGTTCTGTGAACATCAGCAGCTGAGCAGCAGGCGACTGACAAACATTGCTAAATGAAATACTGCAGCCTGATCTCATCAGTTATTCTTCCAGCTTGGCTAAGGACCTAGTTATCAGCCTGTACGTACTGGATGTCCAGACGTCAGGTGTAAATGGCAAAAACAAGGGATCTGAACTCTGGAGTTTATTACTGAACCAAGAGATTAGATGTTTTACCCTACTTGATTATCTGTGAGAATCATTCCCTCGTCACATTTCCAGCTCTCAACCTGTGCCCTTTAAAGGACGGTCTCTGCTGGTCATCTGGCATGATTGGGCAGGAAATCATGTTGATTCCTGCTGTGCCACTTCCTGCAGCAGCCATCTGTGTTAGGCATTAGTGGTCAAAGTCCCTGGGCATCCTACAGCATTCATCTCCATACAGTTCTCATGCCATCTAGAATCAAGAAAGAAACCATTTGAATGTGCTCAATTGCTTTCTTCTTTCTCTAATTCTAAAAAGACATCGTGACAGAAATTTGGATCATATCATTTTATGTTAATTTAAAAAATATTTAGTCATGGTCTTTGTTGGAGAATGGATTTTTTATGCTTGTAACACATCATAAAATTTTAATTCTTCTTGAAGTTGCTGAGAATTACTTATTTTAAGGAGAACTGTACTTTTTCAGTACTACATGGTGCAGAAGCTTGAATGCAAAACAGCTTTCAGCTCTGAGGACTCAAAAAAGGAGGAAAGTCTCTAAAGTGCAGAATTCAAAGACAGTTTCATTTTTTTCTGCCTGTTTGTATTCTAATTGTCAATGATGGTATCTCTGGTGCTAGAAAGTAGCACCGTATCCCTAAAAGGGAGAAAGATGCAATTAAAGGTGGTGGAACATGAGAGAGGATGAAAAAGATAGCAGAATAACTCAACTGAAACATTTCAGAGATTGATTATTTTCTTCACACTTCATATCCCCTGTTTCTTTGCCAAGAATTTTGTGCATCTCATAAGAGGAAACTTCAGGTGGCAGACCTGCAAACGGAAAGCACATTGTTAGCGTTTTCTAGAGTTTGGTGTTCATTTTATTTACCATTACTTTATGTCAGCAGAAGGAACATGTAGCTACTTGAGCATGCAGTTTGAATGGCTCTGGTAGCAATGTTAATCCACTCACTTCACAGAAGAGTTCAAGGACCCTTAATGTGGGCTATATTCTATGTCACCATGGAGGTCATCAGGAGCAGAAACCTGCACTTTGGACCCCTGGCTTTAATGTATGAAATAGAAGAAGCAGAATGAAGGAAAATGGGAGCCACTCAGTCACTATTTATGACACTGCTAGAAGAAGAAGTAAATTATACACTGAGTGAATGTGTATTATATAAAAAAAAGATTTTTTTTCCTGACTTGTGAAGTATAACCTAAAGTTGAAGGTGGAAGGTACTTTTTAATCCCCCTTTACTACGCCTGAAGCAGGGAATGTGATTTCAAGGTACAAGAATTCAGGCCTTCACAGTCAATTTTAGTTATCTTCCTAAGCATTCTAGCATTCTGTCCTGCTGCTACAGAAACCATCCTTCTTTTTTTCATTCTACATCCTCTAACAGGCAGCTCTGACCTGTTAGAAAACAACTCTTCAGTGCCCTAACATGAACATTATAATTCTGCCAGTCTAAACAATTCTTTGAGGTAATATCTTTTACAAAAATGCTATAGATCTCTTATCTATAAGATAGAAAACTACTAGAGGGCCTTTGGATTTAAGAACTTTAGACTAAAATATTCTTTTTGTATATATTTTACACATTTTTTGAGAGTTGTATATAAAACTCTGAAAATGCACATATAAAATCTTGGTAAGTGTTAAAAATGGCCACAAGTAACTCAGGGATTTAAACCAGCTGAGGTTTGCTTAGCTATTCATCATCTTAGTCTATACAGTATTTGTAACTTCTTTGTAGTTTGATAACACTGATTTCAGATTGAAAGCAAATGTAAAGACAAAGTATCTGGTTAGGGCATATGATAAAAACTTATACTCAAATCAAAGTTTAGGAAGAGACTAATTATTTACATCATCATTGCGTCTCTGTAGAAGTCATGGATGCTTTCATGGTCAGGCTGTGATACTCTCTTTACTTTACATCCCTTGAATGTGACCTCCATGACATGCCGATGCTCTGTCACTCAAAATTTACATCAGACGTGGTCATCTCTGACAGTTGTCTCTTTTCCTTTGCTAGATCATCCTATCCTTTGCGAACTGTATATGGAAGATTACTCTTTCCCAAGCATATGTCACATTTCTTTCTCATGGTGTATGCTTATCCACTTGACATTTGCACTGTTCTGTACACACCTAAGACACTGTGGGTAATATTATAATGACAAAATTTCTTGCTGTCTTTGTGGTAATATCAAGGCAGAGGTGCTCACTTGGTGTAATATTCTTTGAAATGATCATGCATATCCAAACTTACATGATTAAAATGTATGCAAATCTCTATCACACCATTTTGCAAAAATTGTATATCCAATTCAGATGTATGGACAGAAACTGTAAGAATATTTATCAGCTCTATTTATTCTTTGAAAACTTTTGAGTTATTTTAAAATTGTTGGGGGGGGGTTGGGAGGGGTTTTGGGTTTTTTTTTTGTTTGTTTATTTGTTTTTTGTCTTTTTGGTTTTTTGTTTTTTGGTTTTGGTTTCTTTTTTTTTTTTTTTTTTTAATGATATGTGAGTCATAGCTCCTATTAACACTGAGTATATAAAACGAAACTCCATTATTACAAGTTTTCCAAAATGTTTGCTTCTGCTTCAGCAGTTCTACCCTGGTACATTGGTCACCTCAGATTTAAGGCAGGAATCACACATGGCATTTATTCAACAGTGCACTCGTGTGGCAAGGCTTCGGAAGTACATAGATAATGTATCACAGAACTTCTTGAATAAAATGTATTTTTCTTATTACATAAGAAAATACAAAAAAGTTCTTATAGATTGATACAATGATGTTTCCCACTCTAATCCTTTTTTAAAAATTATTTTTTAGCCTACTTTGATTGCATACCTAGGAAAAATATCCTCTTTCAAATACTTTGGTGATACAAGTCAGAGCTCCCAATAAAGGATATTATCTTGTTTTGTCATATGCGGGCCATTCTTCACTGAAATTTAATTTCAGAGTGTTGACTCAATATCTTAATTTCTTTCATCACCATAAATTTCAATTTTTGACAGGAGATCTGAATATAGCTGAGATGTTATCACACCAAAATCTCTGAACACATTTTGTGGCCACTCAGCCTATGAATTTTATGCAGAATTATGACTACAAGTTCTTATATTCTTAAAGCAAGGCCACATATATAGCAAGAAGCAAAAATGTCTATTAAGTTCCTGGGTATTGTTGCAGAGAGTATAAATGAGCCAGGACATGAGTGCTGCGAGCCAGATATCCAACAAGCACAAAACTTCTAAAAGAGCTGCAGCCTCATCTAGTTTTATTTAATTTACACTAGAAATTCCCACTGTTACTTGAATGGTTGCTTTCCTCAGTTATGTTTTTCGTACAGTTGATTTAACCTCCGCACATGTTGCTGGAATCCTTCCACCACTTGCCCCTCAGATGATGACTCTCCACTTTCAGCTTGGAGTGGGACTTAGACAAGATGAACACTATTCCTGAGATCAGTTATTAAAGAAAACACAACACAGCATTCCCTCTGTTTTGCAGCAGGACATATTGGTCCTTATGGTCCCAGTACAAGAAAGGGATTCAGACTCTGCGAAGTATCATTTCAAACGCAATTTCTTAGAGTTAACATTATAAGGAAAGTGAGAACGGTTATCTTACAGCATTTCAAATTCCACAAACCATAAGCAGCGCAGCACCAAATGGATCTGTAATGAGGGTGCATCATGAAGACTCTGTGGAAAGGCCATCCCATGACGGTCATTCAAGGTATAAGAGGATTTCCTTTAAAAATCCCAACTTTATTAATCCTTTCTACTGTCAGAGAGAATGTTTGCATAAGGATTTCTGGCTGCAGTTTTAGATAGAGGCAAGTTATAGAGATGCCACTACAGTGTGGGAGCTGCCCATGGCTCTCTAACAGAGTACTGCTTGATTTTATCCTGTAGGCATGCAATACACACAGCAGAACACAGACCTGAAGGCCATCCTGTATGTTGCTACACTTGGGTTAGCTATTGCATGGATCACTAGAGTCTTAACGCACAATGATCCTTCCAAGCAGGCCCACCTTCCTGCAGTGTGGAGGCATTTATTCCTATTAAGGGAACACCATTATGAGCAACGTCTGTCTCTGGAGTGATCTCTGAAGAACAAGAATGCCATTACAGAAGTAGAGGCAGAAGTAGAGAAGTAGAGTCCTGCTCCCTTACATTCATTCTCTTCCCCTCTACTCCCCTCAGCAGGGTGCCCTCAGCTTTTCATACAGTTCGGAATGTGAAGAGGACAAAACCAAAGACACGCACAGAGGTGTGTCTCCAAGAGCTTTGCAGTGCTGTGCAGACCATTACAACTGTGGGGCTCCCTGGGGTCCCTTAGGATCTCTTACAGGGGTGCGCAGGACTGGAGGAAACGTGAGGGCACACGTGAGAGCACTACAAGTGCACCCCAGGCTAGGACAGCGTCGTTAGTAGCAGCCTCCCCTCACAACGCACCAGCTCCTAATGCAAGTCGGGCAGAACCGAGTGTAGAACTGAGTGCTTTTGTGAGCTGCTGCTTCGCTTCGGCGGCTGAACACTTGTGGCACACCTCTGACGGGAGACGACAGACCCGTTAGGTGACAGTTTTCTCTCAGCCGCCGCAGCACGGCAGCAGCACTCGGCGGGGCCGGGGCGCGCCACCGGCGCCGCCGGCGCCGCGGGGAGGTGCCAGGAGCAGCCCCGCCCCGCCCCGCCCCGCCCCTGAGGAGTTCGCTGCGAGGCTCCGCCCCCGCCCACCCGAGGGTGTTCGCTGCGAGGCTCCGCGGCCGCCGCGAGGCCCCGCCCAGCCCCGCGCGCACCAGCGGCCGCCCCGAGTCGCGCCGCCGGCTCCGAGGTGGGCGCCCTCTGATGACGTCACATCCCACCCGGCTCCCGCCACCACCGCAGGCGCACCGCCACCGGCCGGGCGCGCGCATGCGCGCTGGGGTGAGACGCTCCGCGTCCTTTCCCCGTCGGGGGGGGGTACCCGCGCCCCCACCCTATCCTCTGCTCGCGCTGCCGCGCGCGCCGCCCGTTACCCGACGGACGCCGCGCGGGGCCGGCACGCGCCGCCTGCCCGTCGGGAACGCGCGCGCGGCGCGGAGGGAGGTCCCGGCCAGCCCGGCGGGAACGGCGCACGCGGGGTGCGGGATGCGCCGGTGCTGCCGGCGGCGGGGGGGGGAGAAGGGGGCGGGCCCCGAGGGCGAGGGCGCTGTCCCCGGGCGGGCGGGGCCGCGCGCTAGCCCAGTCGGTGCCTCTCCCCCGGCGGCCGCGTCCCGCCCCCCGGGCCGGCGGGGCACTGAGCGGTGTCTGTGTGCGCAGGTGAGCCCGGTGCGGATGCGGCGGCCGAGCGAGGCGCAGCGCCGCGGTCCCCGGCAGGTGCCGGAAAACGAGCCTGGGGCGGGAGACATGGAATCCGACGGAGACCTCCCGGCGGAACGGCCCTCGGCCCCTCAGAGTGGGATGGAGGAGCCTGAGAACGAGGCAGATGATGAGGGAGGGAACACTGCCTTGCAGCAGAGCCTGAATCCCGAGCTGCAGCAGGGGTACCGCATCCTGCGCGAGTTCCTGCTGGAGAAGTACCGGCCTCTGACGGCGCCGTTCCTGAAGCCCCTCGCGGATCAGGCATTTTTCGGGGAAGAAGGCTCTGGCTCCCTCTTGGGCCGTAAGAGCAGCCAGTCCTTGCAGCAGATGCCCGCTGGAATATGGCTATTGAAAATGGAAGAGAAATTTTCCAGTGGGCAGTACACAGGGATAGCAGATTTCGTGTGTGACTTCCGGCTCATGCTGGAGACTTGCTATCGGCTGCACGGTGTGGATCACTGGCTCTCCAAACAGGCCCAGAAGCTGGAGATGATGCTGGAACAGAAGTTGGCGCTGCTATCCCGGTAGGTGTAGGAAACTATAGGGGCCGCGCAGCGTGTTCTTTACACAAAGTAGAACAGGAGGGTGTGTTTCTTTAAATTCCGTTAAAGGAAAACAAGCGTCGAACAAAACCGCCCAACAGAAAGAACCCTGAAACTTTGAGTACTTTGATGAAGATTAACGTTTCCTGCTGGGAACTATTCAAATCTTAATTCAAAATGCTTTGGAATTCCAAACCTCAAAATGCCAAATAGAGCACAGCATTTCCTGACTAAGATTTTCCTTCTGAAAGAAGCCTTTTGTGAGCATGGAGGAACACTTGTCCAGATGTCAAATGCTTCTTTCTTTATTTTATTTTGTCGCAAAACTGCGTAAACTCTGTATGAATATTTAGCAATATTTAGCAATAATTTGAAATTGTTATTTTTACAATCTGTGAAATTTTTACCGCCCTTAATATACATAGGAATAAAATACTAAGCCGAAGTTACCTGCTTTGAAATGGTAATTATAATCATAAAATGAGAGACAATGCTTGCCATAGTATAGTCTTAAATGGCAAAATGGAAATCGCGGTAAGTTGAAATGTAAGTCCCGGGCAGGGACTTCTTTCTTATCAGCCAAAGCAGCTGAAACACAGAAAGCTCTCGAGATACATGGTAGAAAGCGCAATTTTAATCACAACTGAAGTACATGCTTTCTCTTGAACTGGTCATAGTTTAGTCATTATCAGAAAACCATGGTGGCCTCTTACAGTGAAAAGCCCACTGGTCTTCTGAATAACATAGTATTCTGGATGTAAAAAAAACAAGAGGTGTTTTTGGTGAAGGATGAAGGTAAAGAAGGAACAGTGTTGGGAAATACGTAAAGCTCTGTGTGTCCATCAGCATTATGTTTGCTAGTGACATTGTGAACTGCGAGCTGGTAAGAACGTTGTTCGTGTAGGAAGGACACTTCAGGAAAGTGGTGCAGAAGTCACCTGAAAGCAGAGTGAATGTATTCAGTGCTGCTGTAGCAACAGTATATTTGAAACTGTTTCTGTGTAACGGCAGTTTTGGGACAGTCTGATGGTAGAAAGGAAGGAGCTGAACGTAGTGGGGCGTGAATGTTCCTAGTTTGCTAAAGTAAAACCTGATTTTAAAAAAGAATAAATTCCTGGCTTAATAGAGTTACAGCTGGCAGATAAATAACCAAATACAACTTGGAAGATTTTGTGTTGTCAAATAGCAATATAGGTATTTACTAAAAAATAAATTCAATTGCTTTTGTCTTTCTTCCATTTAATGGACAGTCTTTTTCAGATAAATATTAGGAAATATTGAACTCTCTAAAGATAATCTTGCCTCAGTATATAGTGAGCTTGTCTTGTATTAACTCTTCAGAGATTTGTAAAGATTTTTTCATTATGTCTATGTGCACTAGCTTAATAAAAGTTTCTAGGACCTGTAAGTATGAAGGATTACAGAACCTAGAAGTCTCAAAGTTCTTTTACAATTTTTAATTAGAAAAATTTGTTTGAAGTGTTTAACATAATTTTATTTGTAAAATGAAATTGAAGAGCTACTTCTTGCAACAGTCGTTCTTATGTTATTACAGAGTAGTGTTTAGGTCAATGATCCCCTTCAAGTGATTCAATGGAATCAATTAATAGTGGTTGTATAATTCCTGAATACTACAAGCCACAGAAAATTACCTTAGAATGGAGGTTCCTGTTGAATGGAGGTTGGATTTTTCTCCTCTGTCCCTCAAATGTTTTCACAGGTTGTGAAAAACTCATACAAGTTTTAATGGAGTCTTTTGAAAAACGTAAGAAAAAATGTAACTTTGCAGACAAATTTGTAGTGTTTTGTCTTTCAATTTTTGGAGTTTAAAATAGGAAGAAACTGATGTTTAACATATGCTTCCCCAACCTAAACCAACTAATAGATCCCCAAACCCTTCCCCTAATAGACCCACCACCCTGCCCCCTATTTTTAGGTATCTGCTAAAAAGGATACTTTCTTATCATAGGTCTTGTGGAAGTCTTTTCTTTCCAAGTACTTGTGGACTAAGATAGAGAATTCCATCTCTAAATAATATTTGGTAACTTGTGGTAAATATGCAGTTTTAACTGGTGTGAAAACATAGGTCATATTAATGTGTTTGGTTTAAAATTTCATAAAGGAATTTTCAAAATGGAAAAAATAACTGCTTTTATCTGAGTAAGCATGCTTGATCCATGGTTGGTAGGCTAGGTATTGAGGTGCCACTGGTACAGAAGTTCATAGTTGTGAATTGGCTTGCTTTTTTCTCCTAGGCATTTAAGAGAGAAAACATCATTAGCTGTAACATCTAGAGGATGCTATGGGCAGGAGGATGAAAAAACAACAGCATGCATTTCTACAAGACGTCGTTCCACGCCTCGCAATTTAGTAGGTTTGTCAACAGGCATGTTTGAGTCTGTGATGGTTCAGGTTCTAAGACAAGAGGAGCAACTGAGAGCAAAAGAGGAAAAGAGGTAATAAGAAAGATTATTTACTTTTAGTTTTAAATAATTGTCTTCCTAGTTTTCTAAAGAGGCTAGCTCCTTATGGCTTTTTCAGGTAAATAAATGTGGCGCTCTTGTGGTCTCAAGTTCATGGCTTCAATACAGTGCATCCACAAAGCAAAAAATTAGTACCACTTCCTTGAAAAATTGCTGAGGTCATTTAAGTTTTGAATTAAATTACAGCTGCTCTTATTTTAGTGTAGCAAAACTTCTAATATTAACTGAAAGCATCCACAGTAATTTCCTGCTAGTGCATTATGGTTTATGATATGTATCCTTGGACAGTTTTTCATGCAATAATTAGATAAAAAACTACCAGAATGCTTAACTACGAACTAATTCCATGATTTTGTCGCTGCTTCTCTCACTGATAGCCAGAAGCAAATCATGTCTGTCAGTTCCTCTGCTGTTACCTCACTGATGTAGCATTTCAGCTTGTCAGTTAGGTAATAATTTTAGATTGTTCATGTAAATAACTCTGAGATTTTGTGGTCTTCTTAAATTTAAGAGCTAAATAATTCCAGCCAGTCTTTAATGTTAATATGTTTTACTTTGGGGAAAATGAAGCTTTGAAGTTTATTTTAACAGTAATTTGTGTGACTGGGTCTAAACATGGCTCACAATGGTAAGACAGTATTTGCTTCAGGAAGCAAAATATTTCTAGCTTTTTTTCAAAGTTTACAGCTTTGTAGACTTTTCCCCATATGTGACCAGCTCACTTTTAATTTTGCAGGTCGTCTTCATTTTCAGCAGATTTGAAGCTATGTGGCTGACTTAGCTGTTAGACAGTACTTTTCTCTGTAGAACTTTCTTCTAATCCACCAATCTTCTGATCACACTTTGCCAAAAAAAATCAAAGATCACTAGGGTAAAATTGTTTCTTTGGTAAAATTCTCTTAATTTTTGCTCAACTCTGTGTTCTAGAACTTGATAACAATGTTTTGAAAAAGGGTATTTTGATTGGATTTTAATTTATTGCTAGAGTCTGTAGAACAGTTTACCAAACAAGATAAAAATTATGCTTTCATACACCTGTTTTAAGTACATTGCTGCAAAACCGTACTAATTAACTGTTAAGTCCATGTATCTGGATATACTCAAAAGTCCCAGATCCTGGACAAAAGATGGTTGATTCTACAGAATGTTCCACGATAACAGAAAAAACCCACAACTGGCTGGCCTCTTTACACCCTAAAATTTTGAACTGTACCACTTATTAAGTAAAAAAAAATCTGTCAGTAGATAGCTGGTTTAATATTTCTTTGAATCTATTGACCTCTCCAAGTAATTTTGCTTCAAATTTCTTATCTCAGTTTTGTTTCTTAATCGCGCCATGTTTTTAAAGTAATTTGGACCTCTCTGTACCAATTGTTTCTCAGCTCACCAAAAATGTTCTGGAAGTACCTTTTCTGAGCGCTTTCATGAAAAGGGCTTGGCAATTGGAAGGCCTATAGAGTTAGTTGCATATTTCCAGTGAGGATCACATTTTACAGTATGTACAAATTTTCAAAGTGGTGCACATATAAATGCACATACTTTCAACACTATTTTTATTTGAAAATGTATTGCAAGTTTCTAAACTTTTGGCTTATCACTAAAGTATATATTAATGTTATTAAGACGAGACAATGGTTATTCTGCTACTTTTTTTGTTTTCTTTAGAAATCTAATACACTGAAGTTGGCACAGAAGAGGTACTTTCTGAACAGTATGGAAGACTGCAACTTTGGGTGTTTTAGTTGGAGAGCACAGTGCTGGTGAATGAGTTGTATTTGGATAGGCAGCATCTGCTCTTCACCCAACTTTAAAATGAGTTATCAGGAACATAAAAAAAGGGCTCAGTTTCTGGCTACCTAGTGGGCGACTCAAAGTACTTGTAGCTGTGATTTATGCTTGTAGCCATAATTCATCTTAGTTTAGAATGTCTAAGAGTTGCATACTTTCAGTCCCAGAAAAGTAAGACTGCAAATGCAAGGGCCTTTCTATAAAACTTAGCCTCATATCTAAAGAAATTGCCTGTTGAAGTCCAAGTTTATACATAATTCTTTGCTTTAGATATTTAGATACTTTCATAAGACACAGACATTTTATGGTAAGACTTAAATAAAAATAAAATTAAATTTAAAATACTCAAACATATGAATAAATATCTTCATGTATATTGTATAGAAATAAAAATAAAATTAAAATTAAATTATGTAGGCAGTTCTGTGTCTTTCATCTCTGAAAACATGATCCTCAGATAGGTTTCAGACATGTTCATTAAAACATTTAAATAACTGAATTCTGGCTACAAGTTAGTAATTTAATTAAGGAACTTGTGGAATAAAGTTTGCTTATATAGTCAATTTTGCTTTGTATGAGGGTGTTAGCATGGAATTAACTGGATCCAATGAAAAATATGGAGTATCTTGGCTTATTTTAAAATAAGGTGTAATATTGTTAATCTGTATGTAACTTCCTATTTTATTTTTGAAAGTAAGTTTGTAAAAACAAGTTATTGTTAACTAAAACAGTTCTCTGTGTCTTGTCATTAAGAGTTCCAGTGTCTGACCTTTTACCTGTGAATCAACACCTAAGTAGGTTAGATGTGGTAATTGGGAAAACAAAATAAAATCTAGTCATTGTCTCCTCTCCCCACCAAGAAATCTGTTGCAAGTAAGAAGGAATTTGCTGGTAATATGTGTTGGCTGCCTTAAATAACAGAGGAAATTATCAGAAGAGTAGAGAGTTATGTTGGGACTTTGTTTAAAACTAGTGGTAATAGAAAAAAATGACAGTAATTTCCCATTTTGGTTGATGCATTCTGCACTGCAAAGTAAGACAAACTAAGTAAAACTTAATATTACTGTGCTCTTTTTAACTTCGAGATAAGTATGTTTGACATACTGTAGTTCTGGTTTTTTTCCTCTCTCATTTTCTTTTGTTCACCTACTATCTGAATTTTCATGAAATTTCTTTTAATAGGCAGAGAGATCAAGAAAGAAAAGAAGCAGAAGAAGCTAGTCAGAAAGAAATAGAAGAATGGGAAGAATCACTTTTAGCTCAAGCAGCACCTACAAGGATGGAGACAATGTGGGAGATTCCAGCTATTGGTCATTTTCTTTGCTTGGCCCAACAGATTTTAAATTTACCTGAAATAGTATTCTATGAATTGGAACGTTGTCTTCTGATGCCTCAGTGTAATGTTTTTTTATCTAAAATAATGACTTCTTTGTTAAGTCCTCCTCATCGCAGACCTACATTACATCGCAGGCCTACATTTTCCTACAGGACTTGGGAGGCAGCACTCAGAAAGAAAGTGCAACACTGGTATACTGTTGTGGGGCAGACTGACAATCCTAATGCTGCTGCAGAAAAACTTGGATTGTGTCCCCAGTTTTTCAAAGTTCTCGGAGAAGTTAATCCCTTGGAGGAAAAACCATTTCATGAGCTACCATTCTATCAAAAAGTATGGCTGCTAAAAGGTCTTTGTGACTTCGTATATGAAACACAAAAGGATGTTCAGGATGCAGTGCTAGGTCAGCCTATCCATGAATGCAGAGAAGTAATTCTTGGTTATGACTGCTTGGAAAATGCATATGTTCACTTTCCACAGTTCTGTGGTGCAGATGTTCGAATTTACAAACAAAAACCTTTTCAGGCTCCTGAATTCCCATCTCTTCCCATCAAAGTTAAAAAAGTGCCACGTATTAAATTGGAAAGAGTAAAACATGAATATGTAAGCAAAAGCAATGGGGAGGTCAGTTCTGCTGGGAGAGAGTTGCTGTGTCATTCCAAGACAGAAGGAGAGAAAAGTATGGACATTGTTATCTGTCCAGAAAAAAAACCACGTTTAGGTGGCTTCAGAGTCACTACAGAGGAAATGAGGGTTGACTGTGAAATAAAAGCCTCAAGAGTTTGTGACATCAAAAAATCTGGTTGTTATAAAGAGAACTTCAGGAATTTGATTAGTTCAGGAGAGATTGTGGATATGGGTGGTCATCCTAGCTCAGAAGAAATAACAGATGTGGAGAATGGACAAGGTTGCGCTGAAATGTCCAGAATAAGACCTGAGCTGAGTCCATTCCAGGGGAACACACTGAAAGCTTGCCAAATGCATGTCAACGGCACTTATAATGAAAACCAAGGCAGAAATTACCATGAATCTGCTGAAGAAACGGTGCTAGAGACCTTACTGCAAAATAAGAAGAAACTAAATAAGATGCTAGCAAAAAAGAAGAAAAAGAAAAAAAAGAAGTTGAAAGATATTCTAAATGAAAATCTACAGAGAAGACTTGATGACTTGCAAAGAAAGCGTGAGATTCATCTTCATCCATTCAAATCTTATAAGTCTGAGATCCAGAACAAATTGTTTTTAATTAAAAAGAAAGCAAAACATAAGAAGCACAAGTCTGGTAAGTTGGCATTTTTACTTATAGTAAAAATTAGGAGGATACAGATGTTTTTTAAAGTTGTTTTCTAGTTGATAAGTCTTTATTTTGTGAAAAAGGAGAGTCTTATTGCATTAGACAATTCGGATATTAACTTTAGAGTCAAAGTTACCTACCTGATAACACAAGCATATAAAACATTGTTTGATCAAACTGTGATTCATTTGCAGAATGTATCTTTAGAGAACAAAATTCATTGCAAGAGTTAATTTGTTGAAAAAATATTCAGGACAATAAATGTAGCCGACTGGTTAGCGTCAGAGAGTGTCACTTGAAGGCATTTTATGGTATCTTACATTATAGCAATTGTGGAAATGTTTCTCCATTTTCTGGTGTATATTATCTTATCCAAATTATGAAGAATCACAGAGTATTTACATGAGATGATGAATCTAAAGTCATTCATAGTGAAACTGTGCACCAGACAGTACTGCTTTGACTGTGGGCCTGGGTCCAACAATCAGAATGCATCAGCATCAGAATTTATGCTGATAACATTTTTATTACAGAATTGGGCAGCATCTGGTTAAGTGTTTCAGGTAAGTGATACACAATCCAGATTTCAGTTAACTCACTGGAAAAGAGTTTCAAAGGTATTTGCAAACTGTAAAGGTACAAAAACCTTAAGTTCAAATTGTTCAGGTAGCTGTAGTATTTTTGATATCACGTAAAGCAACGTAAAAGCTTAATCCTTTTGAGTCCTGAGCTAAGCTATCTGTGCTAGATTTTAGCAGATTCTTTCCAACATTATATTTTTTGAAGTGACAGGGTGCTTTTTAGAGCAGTGTAGACTGACAGATAAATATTGGATTTCATCTGAAAAGCAGAAAGTCAAAACCAAGAATCTGAATGACAAAAAAATGTCTTGTAAAGATTAAGAAACTAGCCAAGATCTGATGGCAGTGCATGTAGCTAGAAGTCAAAAGTTAAAGCTAAGAAATTTAAAGCTAAGTAATATTTAGATCCTAAATATTTGCACATAACAGCCAAAGAACTGTCTTACTTTTTAAATCACAAATTCCTCCTTCCAAAATACTCCTCTGCCACATCTAAACAGAAGTTTCAAGAGTTGCAGTTGAAGTTCATATATGTAGTATTCAGGGAAACTAACGTATTTTACATTTGCATTTGTAAATTAGCTCTCCTAATGTGTCACTGTTTTCAGTCTTCTTAAAACCAAGCAAACTGAATAACAACCCAAATGGCAAACAAAGACTTTAGTTTGGAGAAGTGTGTCCTTTATCTCCTGATATGTTGATGCATTTCCCATCTTATTCTGACTACTTCTTCATTTGACCTTGCTGGAGAAAATTTTGCAATAACGTTACAGCATTGCAAGAAAGCGCTTTTCTTCCTATGGTTGTTAAATCTCCATTGGTCCTATGCTGCTAGGCTGAAATGGATAGGATTGGATCCAATTCGTTACAATAACTTGTTTTATAATGTTTCCTAATGTTAAGGGCTAAGTAGTATTTCTTAAAGACTGTCTGAAATTAAATCTTCTGTTTAAAGGTTCCCTTACAATATAGAGCAGAAAAAGTGGTTTAGTAAAGCTTGTTCTGAGTCCCCAAAGACACCTGACTTAAATCTGATCTAGTCATAATAACTCTTCACAATGTTCTTTAAAAGAAAGTAGAAGAGAACATCAGGAATGTAAGAGTGAGTACTTTTCAACAAAATTATTTTTTCCTGCTATTGGTTCTCTTAGGCAGCTAAATGTAACTGAGCCACAGTTTGTGTTTCTATTGAGATGATTTGCATATTCCTGACTTGCTGTGGCAGTGGTACCCATAGTGAATATAGACTGGTCATGCAGTTTTTCCATCTGAAAACTTCACAGAAATATTGTGAGCAGAACTTAGTGGAGAATACAGCTATGTTAAGACCTTTACCATAGTGACAGAGTTTTCTTACAATTTATGAAAAGGTGTGACCACTGTACTGAATCTATGTTTTTGAAACAAGGTGATGGTTATTATTGTGGCAGTGTTCTGTGACAGAATTATTGACAGAGTAGTACTGAATGTTATGGAAAGATAGTCAGACCAGTTCTGTAAACAAGTGCATGCTATGCATTAATTCTTAAATGTTATTTTCTTACTGGAGTTCGATAAGTTTCAGTGCAAGGCACGCTGCAAGAGCATGAGAATCCTACAGTTGCATGTTTGAAACAGGGATTGGATGAAATTCAAAACAACTGTAGGGCTGAGAAAATAGAAGGGACCAGAGGCTGCTTGAAATAACTGTCATGTGCCTGATGCAGAGATTGTAGTAAATGTAAATTGAGTCTCTTTTTATTCCAGTTGATCTAGAAAACACCAATACAGCACACAATTTTAGAAGAACCTTGGATGTAAATTCTGTACCATATACTCATGCTCTGGAAAATTCATGGCTGTCTACCTGCTTGAAGTCCATTTTACTATATATTTTATTTCTTTAGAGTACCATTACGTTTTGTGTATGAAGTCAAGCATTGCTTGGATGAATTCAAGAAAATTAATTCAACAGCCTGGCAGCAATGTTGTAGTGCCTGGTTTACTGTCCTTGAGAGTTTTTATTCAGAAGTCTTCTGGAGACTTTTTACTGTTGTAAAAACTTTGGCATGTTGTCTAACCTGTAGATAAAGGAGCAGCCTGTTGATCATGTTGAAGACATTAAGTGAGGTGTTCCAGCAAGTAACAATGTACTCCATGCTTAAGCTTCAGTGCCATGTCTTCAGAAACATGTACCACTCAGATTTTATAGGGTTTCGGACATTGTTCTGTAAATCAGCAATATTAATGCACTTGTTCAGACCGACTTAGCTCATTTGACTGTATAAAAGTTTATGCTGTGTCAATATGGAAGCTTCAAAACTCGATAATAATGCTTCATTTTCCAGATTGTATCATGTTATATTTTGTAAAGAAGAGCTGTTGGGAGCGAGATAGAAGAATAGAAGATTAAAAGGAAACAGGATACATATAGTAGTTGCCAAATCTCTGAAAGACATAAAGTGTGTCTTACAAATTTGTTAATGGAAAGATAACAGGGCCTGTTGTTTAATTTGAGAACACTGCAGTTACTGCTAGAATTTAGTGAAAAAAACAGAAATTCTTGCAATTGGACAGGGCTAACTTAACTGTATTCTACCATGACAAATACTACTGAGTTAGTGTTTGATATTAAAAACATCTGTTCCCTCATCTGGGATAACAAGACCCTCCTCCATATCCAAGAAAAAAGTTGCAGTCTTATAAAAAAATTATTAAAATAAGTTTTTATTCAAAATTCCACTGTGTTGTCACATTATAATTTGAAGCATGGATTGACATTGCTTTTGTTCTTCAAGGAGAGGCCACAAGAACTCATATACCACAGTTCATAATAAAAAGTTTTACTAGATCTGTAAAAACGTTTCTGTTTTCAAATCACATTGATACCAATGCCGAAGAAGTTATAGATGATATTGTTCTTGCTGAAGTAATTTACAAGCATCAAGAACATTTGTGGGGCTTCATGTTTTATTTGTCTCATTTTTATGCCAAAAATAATACTAGAACAGATCTGAATTATCTCTTTGTTTCCCCTTCTTCACCTTTAGATGGCAAGACCAACTTGAGATGGCTTATGTTTTAGTTGCATCTAATCTCCCTAGTGTGGTTTTTGGATGGTCTTAATTAGTGTTCAGATCCTAGTTATGTTACTTTTTTAATTGCTATTCACTGACAGTGTCTGTAGAATTTGTTTCAGCCTGAAAGAAAAACCTGTGGCAGTCAGATTTCTCCTGGACCTACTGAACTTTAGTTTAATGTCTAAGAATTTTCACAGAGCTGGCTAAGGGGTTCTTGGTTAATAAAATGTTGATTTGCTATGAACTCCTCTTGGGAGTGAGATGCCTCATAGTCTCTTCCACTCTAAACTGAAACCAAACTGAGATATGGAGCCTTTTGGAAAAGGCTGTGTGGAGACATAATTAATGATTGTGGCCCAGTAAATTGTTAGTGAATGTAAAGTTACACTGGAATATCTTTAAATGTGGACAGGAAGTAGGCTGTGTTGAATTGAGTAGGTGAACTAAGCAAATTATGTATATGAGATTCTTAATTTATAAATATTTAACTAAGGTTAGTAAGGTTATGCTAAAGTTCTAAGGTTTTTCTTATTGATTGCTTTTAGTCAATAATTAAGTTTATTTGTATGTTGAGTATGCTCTGAAAGACACAGTGCGCCATGTTTCAAAATGCACTGTGATCTAACTACTGTCAGAAACATTACTTCATCTGCTCAGGAATTAATATAAGTCTTTGAGATAATTTCTTCATCCAGTATTTTGGACAAAAGATCTCTAGCAGACCTCAGTGACTGATTTGAGAAGTTCCCTCTCACCAGTGATTTTGTTATCCCAAGACGGCATTAGTACCTGGGTGTTTATAACCAATTACATAGAAAAGATACTTAGGTTTATTACACAGTTGCAAGTCTGGGTGCTGAGGGGGATAGCCACAGAACATAACACCTCCGGATCACAAAACTGGATTTTTATGTACTTACTAAAAATGTATTTCACCTATGTAATATATATGAATTACAGATAACTGCCAATTGGGAAGCATTTGGTTTCTGTTACCATTGTTTAAAGCTGAGAAATAATTTTTGGAAAACCAGATACAAGCTTTTCTAAAAGGGAGAAATTATCAGTACTACCACTAAAACTTCTTTTTAATATCAATTTTGTATTTTAAAAAGGTGTTACTGAGGTAGAAGATGAATTTGCCGTAAGTAGTTTGCTGTTTATATGAATTCCTTCCCATAATATAAGTATGTGTAAGGGTTTTTTTTACATTTTTAATACATGATATCAAAAAACACCTACACCATAGGACATTTGGTGTCAAAAACATGGAAGAAGACTGTGATGTTGCTCTATACAGATACATGCTTAGCTCACAGCAGTTACCAGCAGTTCTGTAGGTCTTTTGGTACATGTATTCCAACAGCTATGCTTTATGATATGTCAGACTCTATTTATAATTTAATGAGTAAGGCTCATTTTCTTATGCTTCTAGATGGTTTCTTTTAATTCTTGGTCTGTCTATAACTCTGAATCTTTCCTACTTCATGCTTTTCAGATGCTGATGTGAAGAAAGAAATGTTTATTTTATTTGGGTTTCTAATAATTTATAACTCTTTCTAAAAATTTTCCTCCTTTTCATAAGAATATGTTAGGGAAAAAAGAGAATATTTCTGTTTAACTATTACTTCTTAAATTACACTACATCATACATCATATAGAACTGTATGCTGAAAATAGTCAAGTAAATATTTGTTGAAAAATATGTTGAAAGTATTCAAGTTAAATGAAAGTTCTATTTTAAACATTAAAATTTTCCTTTTCGTAAAGAAACAAGAAAATCTAGCTGCCTTTTTTTTTGTCATTTCATTTTCTTTCCAGATAACATTTTTTAAAAGGGCTGTAGCAAGGAGCCACCATATGACCAGACTTCTTTTTGAGTCATTTTGTCAAAAATGCTTCTAAGCGTCTACTTTAGTTCTTGCAATGAACAGCATTGGTTTCAGTAGTAGAATGCAGCTGTGTTCATAGAGCGTATAACAAAAATGTGGACATTTTTGCCCATTGTCAGAATGTTTGGGTTATTGTTCTAGTAAATAAGCTTCTCTGTTTTATCACTTGTTCTCTAATGTGAAATATGTAAGTATTTATTTTTAGTAGTTGAGGGCTCTTTAAATTTTTAAATATATTTAGTATGGGTAGTTTCTAGGTTGCTTTATTCATTTTAATATAGTTTGATTTTATGTGGAGCTTCAGATCTAGATTCTTCAAGCCCTGCGCCTTGTCCCATAAGTGTGTTTATTTCAGTCAGGTAAGAAGTACAGGAAACTCACAGTGTAAGAAACTGGAACAATAGATGCATGGGCATCTATGAATATTTGTATGCATGTGTACATACACATTTGCACACACTTAAAGCATCTGTTAGGAAGAAGATTCAGTGCAATATTTTCATTAATTTAAATATTGAATCTGCCTGTGCTTGTATTCTTACCAAGTGCCTGCAGTCATGCTAGTTGACAACAAATTCCACATTAAATAATTATTTTCTTCTCTTTATGTTTAAGCTTTTAAATTACTGTTTGGGACTCCTGAATGTGAACAAGTGATAATGATAGAATGATGGTTTTGGCCTGAGTGAACAGGTTAAAGGTGATCTTGTTTGAATTTACCATATGAATGTAGAAATAATCATATAAGAAACTTCGCTGTCTTGCTTAGTGACATAACTACTTGATTTGAGAAATATATATGATTTGTGAACTCTTTTACTGTAGGCAGTAAAGCACTTCGTTACCTTCACAGAGATTTTTTTGTTACATCCATTTATATATAGCACAGCTATGTGTGAAGTGCATTATAGGAAGTTGTTTGCCTTCTAAAAATTTTAGGTATTGCCACAGGCAGGAAAAACAAATCAATCTAATTTCCTTGGGTAAATTCAATATGTTCAATCAGGGATTTCTAGGGTTTCTAGTGTTTTCCGGGTATCTTTTTACCATTAGATACAGATATCCTAGATCCTAAAGTGTAATTCTTTAGAGTGTCAAAGAAACAAATCTTGCAGGTAAGATGCTACATTTCTTATGTTTGTGTCTTAAGTTTTGGATTTCACTTCTTTCAGAAGAGTGGTGTCAATGTTACTTTTGTGACTTAGATTTTTAGGTCCTGTATTATTGAAACTGTAGTAGGCTTTTTTCTTCTTTTTTTTCCTTCTACTCCACACAAAAGATTGCAGTACACAGATACTTGTTCAATGCTTACTTCTGCTGAGTCTAGTTCTGATTCATCAAGTTTACATGACTGAAAACCATCTGTTAGTTGCAGTTTAACTTACAAGCCTGTATGTAATTTAGTTTTATTAATAAAGTACAATGAACAGCATTATGAAGCTTTTCTCTTTTAATCTTACAAGGAAAAAAATCGTTATCTAAAAAAGCAATCACAAAGAAGAGGAAAGGTATCAGAAAGTCTACCATACCAGAATTTCAGGTAAATTATTTTATTTTTTGTTTCAAGCACTTGAAATCTGAATATCTATGAAATAAGTCCTTTAGTTTCCGATAGAGACCTTGGAAATACTAACTGAAGCTTCTTCTAGTTTTTAAGGCTTAAACGGATATTTTTGGAAGTACATTTCACCTTCTTGTGGTAGAAAATATTTTACCATTTTTATGAAGTGCAGCTGAAACATTATTTTTAGTATTGTTTATGATCTCAGATATATCTGTTACAGTAAAAAGCCTGTAAAAACTAGGACTTGTTAAAGACATTTTTATGATAAATATAACTGTTTGGGTTAAAATTACTTGGTTTTTCATGAGGTGTGACAATGTGATTCTTGAATTGAAATCTGGCTTGGTTAAGTGAAGGGACTTGCAAAAACTTTATAGGCAACTGTGCTTACCCTGCTTGCAGCTGTTATTCCTTATCAGCATGTGATTTCTAGGCCTCTAGGACCTCTTAGGCGATAGAAAGTAACAAGAGTATTAATTATGCTAATATCATTTTATTGTACTGTAGTAGAAGTGTTACATTACTTCAGTTCTAAGTTGCTCTTTATGTATTCAAGGCTGCTTGGATTGAAGTTTTCCTTTGGCTATCTTTTTTTTTTTCCCTTCAGAAAGCAATCTGTGCAAGTTTGGCCAGTAGGCATTGAATCATGGCTATTTTGTAATACCCTCATCCTGAATCAGTTGGTTCCATCATGATCATGTGTTTCAGATGGAGCTAGTAGAATTTCTTGTGTTAAAATTGGGTAGTAACAGACAATGTTGAGAGATAACTGATATTTAAGTGTACACTGACTTTATCTATATTGTAATGGTGGTGACTAAAATGTTTTCTAATAGCTCCAGAAAACAGGTGGGTGTCTAATTTTTTTTTCCCATGCACTTTGTCTGCAGGCCATGGATATATACAGTTAGTTCAGAAGTAATTTCTTGCATGATTAAACAACTGCATTTAAGTAGTCTATCTAAAATGTAGTCCAACCTTTTAGCTTTAGTAGATAAAACGTATGTATATCTATCTAAATGTATACTTATCTTCTGTAAAACCTTTAATTAAAATGTGGCAAAAGACTTCTGACTCTTTTGATCAAAGCTAGGACTCATATATCTGTTTTAGGTGAGGCTCAAACTGATTAGTATTGAGCGTTTTAATCTTACTAGGGAGCTTTTTAACAACCTGACTAATTCAAGAGGTATGACTGTTAGAAGAATTTGCAAGTATTAAACCTTTTATATTTGGAATAATACTAAGATTTTTGGCAGTCTAGTAATTTATGCTTCAATATATTTTTCCTCACATACACAAATGGCCAAACTTTATGAAATTATGTAAGTAGTTGAAGGCACAAGTATATTTTTTAAATATTTGGTAAAACAGCTTAGAGCTTTCAGGCCCTGTGAGATATGATGGGAGGACATAGCCACAAGAATTTTGCTATTCATGTCTATATATTAGTTCTTTTGGAGTGAAAGTTAATAAATTAAGAAGTATAATATGTTTCATGTGCCTGCAGCCTACAAATGTAAAAAACCCGCATACCCAACCAGAAGGCACTTCAGTTTCTAAGATTAAGTTCTTATACTTGAGTATAGATCTTCTGAAAATCATGACTTGGCTTTAAAGCTGAGTAAAAGAGTACTAATAAGTGTTTGATTATGTGCAGTGATACAAATCAAAATCAATTATTAGTGAAAATTCAGAAGGTAATAGTGCTACTTAATCTAACATTTAGAATACCATTTTTATAATATATAGCTCAAGACTGCTTGAAAAAAATCCCCAAAGCTCTGCAAACAACAAAACAAACTCAAATCAAAAGGAGATGCAAATTAAATTCTTTTTACCAAATAAAATGCACAAAACCAAGTCTTGGTTTTAATATTTCGAGAATTATTGGAGAAGTGGGTTTACAGCTTCATAGATTGTTATTGAGTTGTCTCTTGCTTATTGTTCTGAGTTGCTCATTAACATTTTAAAGAAATTAATGGTAGTTATGGTGCTGTACAGAAGAGATACTAAAGTGTTTTGCAGCTTTTTCCCAGTTACAGAGTACATTTAGGTTTGGTACCCAGTGTTTCATTTAGTCTTTTCTCCTTTCAGCTCATGTACATTCACACATAGCTGTATAGACCTACATGTATGATAATTAAGGAGAAAAGGAGCATGCATGCTCTGTTTCAGTGTGTCTTTAACAATTTCAGTTTTATCATCTATGGTCTATATTAAATGCAGATCCCAAGAGGGGGCTATCTGGACCTTTTCCACATATAGATGTCAGTGATAAAAGGGCAGCTTCATAGGAAATACAATTATAATTAACAGTCATTACACAACTAACTTGAAATAAAGCGTGAGACCCTGTTGAAGTGAGTTAAAATTCCGCAAAAAGTTTGTCTGAAGTTAAGGGGGCAAGGAAGGAGCATCAATGATCTGGGCAATACACTGGGTTCTATGATGCTAAAGAGTTCATTTGTAAGTTGATTACAGGAGAGTCCCAAGTTAGAATGGAGCTTGAGCCCCCTGTCTTCCCTTAGAAAGTTCAGGGCAGATTTTTTTTGTCTTTCTTCCTTGAAGTCCTAGGAGTCAATGAAGGTCTTTGAGAGATTACTGAGATCTGAGGTTGCATCATAACATGAAAGTTGAACGCTGAATTTGAAATTGTACTGAATATCTGAATCTTCCACTTCAATTGGAGTATAATTGGTATACAATTGAAAACCAGGATGCTTATTGCCTATGAAAAATAAGTCTATGTAGTAAGTACTGTGCCACATGTGGTGGTTTTTTTGTCGCAGTTAACATGTACACAACTAATGAGATTACATTAATATAAATATTTACAGGCTAAATCTTTAAGCCACCATGTAGTGTTCTACAGAATAGGAACTAATCTTTCATTCTCTCTGATAATTCAAAATGGAACCACTTTTTCACTTCACTTAACTTTCACTTATTTTCTTCAGGTGATTAGAAGGCATGTTCTTCAAGAGCCATATGTGAAACTACCAGTAAGCTATCAAAATGTGACAAAATTATTAGACTGTAACATTAGTATCTTTTTTTTTTGCCTTTATGTTAACTTATCCATTAAAACATACAAAACATATTAGAAGGAAATGTTGTTTGCAGAAAATTGAATTGCTAAATTCCACCAATTACCAGCCATTAGCAAGGAACACTGAAATATAAATAAGAATCTTATTGGGAGAAATAGCATCTAGAGTCCATATCAAAATGTATAAAGTACACTACACTTTGTTATTTTCATCACTGTTCTTTTCATCCTTCCTTCAAAACACTAGCTTCATTCTCTAAGATAGATGATGTGAGAGAAGTTTCAGAATTAGCTTTTTCCCAGTCAGTGTGCATCTTTATTTCCTCATCTCAAATTGTACTGGAATGAAAAAATTGAAGTTTTTTCTTGAACCTTTTTATAGTGCTTTTCAGTTCAGTATTGGAGTATTTAAAATGCTAAACTCATTTTTACTGTAAATCCTCCAAGTTCAGCTGCTGTTACCTTCCTTATTTTATCAATAGGTAATTGACACACAGTTATGATCCTCATATGTACTTCTCATCTAACGAAAATTGTCACTTAGAGATTTGATTATTCTTGCCTGTCACTCCCAACCCCAAGGCAATTAAACTTTATTTATTGGCATTGTTTTTTGCATTGATGTGGTTTGGATTGGTCTCGTAGGAGAAAATAAAAAGCAAATAGACTTTAGTAACTGAATTGTCAGGTGTATAGTCAAAAAATTGATTATAGTTGTGTAGGGAAAACCTTTATCCATGCCTTCATTGACTTCTGTCAAGGACTTTGTGATGTACTTTTTTGCTTAATAATATAGTGTCATGGATTTCCTCACAGGCCAGACACAGCCAGTATTTGGCTTCAGTTTATAATTTAGGTAACTGGGACTCCTTCAAGTCCTTCAAGTGCAGGACATGCATTTTGAACCTAATTATCCATAGAGTTACCCATAGTCATTCTGTTTTCTGGGTCAAGAGAGATGCCTTTCACAAGTAAATTTTGTATACACAGTCTGTGGCAAGACACTGCCAATTTCCTTATTAATTTGTTATTCTAAACTTGATAAATGTAAAAATGGTAAACTTTGATTTAAGTCACTCAATTTCCTCAATGCTTCAAATGTACACAATGTTATGGAAATAATGGCACGTGTGCACTTGAGGTTTCTGAAATTTACTTTGCTAAAAGTGTTAATTCAGTTTTTTAATAGTGACTAGCAAAAGTGCTGCTTCTAACATGAATTTGCTGAAAATCTAAAACCGCACTTGAATTTTAAGTAAAAATATGTTGTTATAAACTACTGATTTGGGACAAATACTTAGCAGTTATTTGATAAAAACATTTTTGTGAGGGTGAGTTTTGTATTGTTTTTTTAATTTCATTTTCTTAAATTATTGCTACATGTTTTCAGTAGAAAGGAAAATGTGTCCACCTAAGGGTGTTCTGAAGAAACAAGTCTTATTATAACATAATTCAACAGAACCTAACATCTTAATAATTTCTAGTTTTTTTAGTCTTAACTTGCCCTAGATGATGGTAAGACAAAATATACAGATCACCTTTGTTTGACAATTTTTTCAAGGAAATAGCATCCATTTTCTGAAAGGAAAAAATATAATAAGCTGATTTCTAAAGAAAAGAATAAGAATAATATAATACTTTTTCCAAATATACATTAAGTAGGTAGATTTGGTAGATGACTAGGTTGCCTTAGAATCATCAAGGTAGGAAGAGACTTTCAAGATTATCCAGTCTGACTTCCCACCCAGCACTACCACTGTCCACTGAAACCGCTAAACCACATTGCCAGATCCAGATGCCTCTTGAACATATCCAGGGATGGAATACTTTGTGTAAGCATATAAAGTTATGGTCAGGAAAAGTTGTACCAAGTGTAATATGTTATAAACACAGCATACTACAAAGCTAGTATACTTATTTTGCCAGGGAATTTTTTGGTACTTAAAGCTGTTCTAAGTCATCACTGTACTTGAAAGAAATTTGGTAGTTGTCATTCACAGAAGTTTTAAGAAAATACCTACATTTTGAAATGGAAGCTTACAGGTAGAGATATGGTTTATGTCTGAAGAATAAGAGAATTTTCTACTTAGATTTTCCTTTTCTCAACAAGTCCTGATTTTTGTTTGGGTTTTTTTATGTTTAAAAATACTATAAGAAAATACAAATGAAATGGTGGCACTAAGTAATAATGTGCTTTTAAATTTTATTTAATTTCAATGTACATTTTCCAAGTCCCACATCACCAAGTGTTTGTGTTCATTTGTTTTTTAGCTTATTTGCACTAATCTTGATGAACTCAGGGAATTAATCACAAAGATTGAGAATGAACTCAAAGATCTGGAGGACATTAAAAAGAAATCGGTATGTGACATTAAAAGCTTTCTCTTGTATTGATATGAAACAGTGTCAGTTACCTGCTGAGGCCTGTCAACTCAATTTTTTATGCTCTTCAGTAACTGCATGAAAACCTCCTAAGGTTGATACCTGGGGACTGTAATCTTAATCTTTCCTGTGTGTGATGCTCTGTTCTCAATGTTTTTATTATATTTTTATGAATTCAGTACCTGTGTTAGCACTTATCCATGCCAAAACAAAATATAGATAGTGGTAATACCTTAAAATGAGTAGTTCATCTCCATTAAACATGTGACTCTTTTGCCGTGAAGATAAGTTCTTACCAACAAATAATTACAGGATAGAATTCTCATATCTGCCTATGTAGTCTTGATCAGAATTTCTACTGAGCTAGAATTCTTAATTCTTTTTTTTTTTTGCATGTGTTATTAAAATTTACTTTGTTTAATATTTATTGAAGGAGTTTGTAGCAGAAAACATGCCATCTGGCTTTTGATATCAGATTGAGATACAAATTTTACCAATATACTCCGGATCACTGAGTCTGTGCAACTGAAAACCTCAAAGGAATAACAGACAAGAGAATCCAGCATGCCTTTTGTAGAAGGCAGTGATTCTTATTAGAATGGTAGTTGGGTTTAAATACGTGAATAGTTGAAACAGCCTTCAACAGAACTCTTACTACTTTTTTCATTGTAGTTCTGTTTATTGAACCTTTGGTAGGGACTTCTATGGTGGCAATTTCTATGAAAAAGTAGTAGTTAGAAGTGTTGATTTTTCTATGTTAGAAATCAGGCTGCTTCTAATTCAAGTGAAAGTTTATAGTCTCATGAAGAATCAATATATTCTGAAGTTATTTCAGTAGGGGAGAGAGCTGTGGTAGAAGAGAGACAAATAAGTTAGGATTCTAAAAGAGAAGTATCAGTGCAATTAGCATAATTGTTAATGTAGACAAAGGAATAATACCAGCCTAATCTTGAAATTATTTTGTAGTTGCTAAATTGTAAACTGGTTTTATCATAAGAATCCCAAGAGGTTATCAGAAGAGCTACATCAGCAATAGGATAAAAAGCCCAAAGTTAGAGTATATATATGCTAAAATAGCATATAGATTGTATTGATATGCTACAGCATATCAATAATCTTAGTGTAGGTGAGACTTTCAGTCTGCTAGTAAAACTGTAGGAACATGACTTCTTCAAGGGTAGACAAATGCTAAATATGTCATAATTGCACTTTAAACTGAAATTTGATAATGTCATTATCTAAGTAAGTTGCATGACTTCAGCAGGAATACTATGTTTAGTTCTAATTGCACCGTCTTAAAAAACTCAAACAGTTAAGTACAGGGGAATTAAGATACAATTCATTCAGCATTCAGTAGTTGTGAGGTAAGGACAATCTTTTGTTGTGTCTTTATAGACCTATCACATAATGATTCTGTGTCTCTAAACACTTGTGTTGTTAGAAATGTAGAGAGTGGTTATGAGGAAACAGTAAAGTGAGATACTGGTTTTGAAAAAAATATTTATCTGGGAAGTATTATATTTACCTTTTAAACATTCAAATAGAAAAATGTTAAATTAGGTGAATAGTCATAAATTTGAACTTGTTAAAATGAACTTTTGCTTTGTAAGGAAAATCTTTAGGATTTCATTTTTGAAGTCTAACACCATGTGTCATTATGTTTGATGTCTGAAAAACTGGAGAAAATGCAGACTTTCATTCTTCAGCTCTAACCAAATGACACTGGCAGTATCAGAAGCATCCAGAATTGAGTTTGTCCTGGTTTTTTTAAGTGCATATTCTGTTAAATAAAACAATTTTCTAATTTGATAATGGAAATTTGACCTAATGTGAAAATCTATTTTAATGATGGCACTTACATGCTGTTCATTGACTTCTTTCTTGTTTTAAGTGAAAGATGGTGATGTTCTTACTACTTCGTGGTAATTTAATATTGATTTTTGTTTGCAATAATGACCTGGGTGAAGCCATAGGAATCTTTCTTCTTCACAAGTAACCTCCTTGGTAATTTCAGTTGTAGAAGTTGCTAGCACAGGCTGCTGAGAAAAACTTTCAAGGCAAGCTTTACTGTTATGTTAAATAATAACATATTTTAGAAGTACAGCTTATTTAACTTTAAATTAAGACTTTCAGGTGTAACCTTTTCTTAGTTGTAACCTCCCTTTTGTTACCTTGAAGACCATTCTAGAGTACGTAAAAGGAATTCCTTCTCCAGAACTTGGAAGTAATGGAGACTGTAATGAAAGAGCTGAGCTACAGGGCCTTTTTAGTATGAATAAACTTACACTGTTTTCCCTCATTTTTTGTAGGTAGTTGGACTGGTTGTATCTGATACTTTTCACAACATCAACTTGAGACAACAAATGACATGACAGATTTTTGTTTGGCAAGTTAAAATAAAATTAGAATAGGGTTATGTAATAGAAAGTAATGGATAATTTTAAGTTTTGGCATTTCTACAAGTTCCTTTCACAACAATGTTGGAAAGTATTGGAAATGTTGGAAAGTATTTTTATTGTTTGGTTGATTAAAACAGTTTGATTCTTTACTTTTCTATACCTGTATTGTCTTTGGATTAGCTATGAGTAGTATTTTTCCTTTTAAAAAGCTTTGCGCTTTTTCTTGAATCCTGGTGAGTTTGTTATACCCATGATGAGATTTGCTTTGTGCTAGTTTGCTGTGTCTGTTTAGAGTAGAAAATTAAATTTTACCTAAGTTTTTTAATTTTGAAGAGTTCAACTCTGTACTTGAACTCTAGACACAGTTCTGAAGCAATTCTGCAATTTCACATATGCTTTCAACTGATATAAGCCAAAACTACTGCCGAATAAATAGCTCCTACTCCCTGTGTCTCTGGAAGCTTCTGTTTTCTGTGCTATCCCATGTGAGAGGCTAGCAAAATTTTTTTTTCTATTGCATGGTGAGAGTTAGATTATGGTAAACCTACCTACTTATTTGGGCTGGTGAATTGTTTGTAAGCCAGACCAGTTTTCTAATGCAATTTATCATGGAGTTGCACAAATACCTGTGCTTGTATTCTGCTACAGGTTAAGTGGTTGTTGTAAGAACAGAAATGTCCATCTTCAGGCAAAAGAAAATGGGACTGATTTTGCAGTTGTATGTGATGTTATTATCAGGCTGCTCTAAAAAGTCTGTTCCTTCAGCTACTTACTAATTCCTCTCCTTACCGCGTATTACATATCCAGAGGGAGAGGAGAAATCAGATTTGGTATTGTACCTGACTTAAACATTTGGAAATAAGTGAAGGAAATATAAATATAAGGAAGAATATTAAAAGTGCAGAAAGGGGACTTAAAGGACTTAAAGTTTAATGATCTGCGCTTAGTGAAAGGCTGATACCCTAAGGAATGTCTAAGCTAGAATGTCTTCTAGCTCTTATATATTGCTTAGGACATGTGAAACTGCATCCTTTAATTTTAAAAACTGGACTAAAGGTTGAATCAATAGAAAAAGCCCAGAATTTACAGCAATGAAAATTAGATACTAGTAGAAATTAGGTCTTTTTTGTTGCTAATACTTGCATAGATAAGGTGTGGGTAAAATTACATGCAGTCAGTAAAGTAGGAGTAGAAGAACATACTGGCTAAAAATTCTATTGATATTTTGTTGAGTTTTTAGCTCTTGTAAGTTTTTTGAGTATTTAGTCTGTATATATAATATTCATGGTCATTTGTTGAATGTGAGCTCCTAGAAATTTTCTATAACTAGCAAATTGACCAAGATTTGTAAAGTAGCTTAATTCCACACTTGAAGTGGTATTGTTGGAAAAATAATTTTGACAAACACACATGGTAGGGAGGCATTTTGCTAGTATATTTAGGATCACATAAAGACTTCAATCTAATATAGAAAGTTTCTTGTAAGAGAAGAGGCAGTAAAACTATCAGTCTCTGGCATTTTGGATCCCACTTTTCCCTAGGTCTTCTCTGTCTGGTCAAATCAGTGGGACTTGCAGTGTGAATGAAAATCTTCTTACTGCCTTTCAGATAATCTGCCTCTGATGTGATGTGAAGGATTTTTTTGTGTGTGTATGAAACTGTTAATTAAGCTGCTTGGTTGATCAGTTTTATGTACTTAACTGTTGCATATCATAGCAGATTTTTTTTATTATTATTTTTTCAAACCCTACTTGACATTGTGTAGTATGAAAGTGACAGGACTGCTGGCGCTTGCATATAATAGTGAACTTAGGGCTTTTTTGCAGATGCTAGCTGAATTTGCAGTAAAATGAATGGAGTTTTTAACATGAACCTGGAAAGATGTCTTGTTTACTAAGTGCAAGACTTTATTTTGGTAGCACTATTGGATTTGATTCATGCCCTCTAAGTCTGATGGTTAAATGCATAGCTGTGTAGAGGGTGAACAGGGAGGCTGGAGCCCAGGATTTCCACAGATAAGCTGAGAAGGTTAAAACGAATAATGGGCAGTACCTTCCTAAAGTAAAGGAGACTGCATCGTCCCTAGAGAGAGAGAAAAGTCAGACAAAGGTTGCTTAGTCTAAGGACACCAGCCAAGGTAACAACTAATTGTGGTTTGGAGAAAAGGCGTTATTGTTTGCAGAGGTCTGTAACACCCTGATGTCCTTGACTAAGTAGCTAAAAAAGTAAAATCCTCCCTTTTAAAGGTTTTGTGTTCTGCTATTGTTCCTGGAGCTTATAATGAAATGGTCCCAGGGGGTTGAATGCCTTTGTCTATCTTTGGAAATGGATATTTGTTTTAGCAGGTGAGTCAAAAGGCCTGAAAGGAAACTGTGGTTTTCTGCAGCATTAAGTTACCTGCAAAAACACCCTCTCATATATATTTCAGACTACACCTGAAAATTTAAAGTGAAAAACCCACTGGTTTAGGTCAGAAATAGTTAGAACTTCAGACAAATTAACTTGTGGGGCTATTAAAAGGAATATATTGATGCAGCCTGGAACATACTTTCCTTGTCCGTTTTTTATGAGATTCTGAATAAGCTGCTGTTAAATTTGTTCATGAGGTGTAAGTATCTAAACTCAGAGACCGCTTTCTGAGGTTTTTCATTGATTAGCTACATTTTATTTTTAAAAATATGTTAATACATGGAAAAAAAATGCAAAATGGTTCATTTTAAAAGTTTATAAAATATTCTCTCTCTGTTCTGTGAGGAAATAGGAAATATTGTTATGTGTTTGAAAATGTTTGGCAGGGAAACTGTTTAGACAAAAATCTAAAGGGACTTCTGAAGAATTTCCCTTCAGCAGAAACTCATGTAACCATCAAAAATAGTTTAGGGCTCTTACTAATAGTCATTCAGACCTCAACTTTGCAAACAATGAAGTGGAAAAACCTACTGTGTCTTCTCATTTGCAGCCTAGGAAAACATTTTTATTATTGGGTTAAATCTTATTCAGTTTTTATTCAGAGGTTGATTTCCTCTCCCCATCCCTGCCCCCTCTTGTCCTGACCACTTCCTCCCTCCCTGGTGAAATATGTGCCATGCTTGGGACTTTTGCATGTAAAGCGTTTTCAGTTATAGCTGTTTTCATCAGCATTACTGTATTTACATAGATATGCACACAGACAGTAAATATTATAATCTGAGAAATCTGTGTATGCACACCTATTTGCAGGTTTAAACTGCAGGTAAAATGAGCTACAATAAAAGAGAAACCCAATAAATGCTTGGGTTCAAGGGTATTAATAGATAGACTTCAAGTCTTGCAGCTGAAACATTTTCTTTTAATTTAAGCTTAGTTTCTCTGTTAGTATGTATCTTCATCTGTTATGTATCTTACATGCTCTCTTTTTGCATCCTTATCCTGAAAACTTGATTTGTATTTTAATCACTTCAAAATTCTGTTATTGCTTCTCTATGTCTTGCCTGCATCTCTTGGAAACACTAATATGAGCCCAAAATACTGAATTTTGAGACAGATTTACACATTTACATCCATGCAGCTTCTTCTATCTCTGAGAACAGATTGAAGATGTGGATCATTTGTAATATTTAGTTGTATAATATAAATGAATAAGGCCAATTTTAGGCTTTGGTTTTTGAAATCTTCTCCACAATACTTGATCATCTTCTCTGATATTTTTAACTTGGGCTCATCTCACTAACATTCAATATTTTTTTTCATGGTCTTCAGTTTTTCTAAGCTTTTCCAGTTTTCTGTCTTTATTGTCTACTTTTTGCACAGTTATTTTCTCTTGAACTTTCATGCCTTTCCATGTGTGACTGACTAAACCTCCAATAAATATATTTATTGGAGAAGCTTTCTTTAAACCACTTTTGCCACATACCTTTCTACAGTTCCAAATGTGGAAGTGTGGGTTCTGCATGAGACATCAATGTGTACTCATACATTTTTGTTACAGAAATACTACTATGTATTCAGAACATTTCACAATGCTTTAGATATTGGTCAATCAGTATATTCTTTGAAGAAATAATTCAAGACATTCCTGTCAGCGCATAGTACTAGCAAAACAGCTGCTTTTAAGACACTCATCTGAAGAATACAGAAACACTCCTATATCCAGAGTTAAGAAGAGAAAAATACTCAGATATATGAGAGGGACTTAAGTACAACTTAAAAAACATAGATGTTTTGTAAACAGTTTAAGATGCTACATACATCCATTTTCTTTGTAAGTTCCAGAGGTGTAAGTTAGTTGATAACTTTGAAGTTCTAATGGAGGAGTAAAACGTGACAATTCAGTGGTGGATAATTTCACTGCTCTGGGTTCAACAGTAAGCTCATGCTGATAATAAACTTTCTCTTGTGGTTTTGTGGTTTATATATTTTATATATATTTATGTTTTTTCTAAAAAAAGTGGTATATTGATCAACACTGTGATGATTGTGTAGTAATTGTGCCTAAAGAAAATTGGAATGTGGCTAAACATTTGAATGAAAATCATTTCATAGTAATGAACTGAATCAGGAGACAAAGACAGTCTTGGTAGCAAGAAATTTATTGCACTTTGTTTTGATGTTGTTTTTTGTTTGTTTTACTTTATTTGGCTATAGTAGAAAGAAGAGAGTATGAGATCATTTTAGGATATAACTTTGTGTGATCAGAAATATAGGTCATGGAAGTGCATGCTGGAGTCAGGACTTCTCATTAGTTGCTGGTAAATGCTAAAAGATAAAATTGATTAAGAGATGTCATAAGTGAATTTGTTTTATAATTTACTACAAGCCATTCTTCCTGACTCTACTTAATCCCAGTCTTCAAACAATGTCAGAGGTTGGTTAGCTGTTGCTATATATTTATACTGTTTGGAATGATGTTGCTGAAAGTAAAATGCAAGATACTGACTCTCAGGAACTTCTACTGTAGAAGATAACTCTAAGCATTTTCAAAATTAAAACACTTTCAATAACAGGTGAGTTTGCATAGTATGAAAACATGATCTTGTAATGCATTCTTATTCAGTCAAAATTGGAAGTGACTGAAATTGTAGTATTTGGCCCATAAATAAGTTATTAAGAACATTCAACATTTATCCATATATGATTTGAAAAAGTTACTGATGTCTTTTCTTTAGGTATCTGTTGTCCAAAGCAGCTGGTGATCACCAACTCCCTCTCTGTGTGACATCACTAGAAAACGCTAGACTGGTGATGTCACACATACCACAGAACCCCGCAGCAGAATGGAGCAGGCCTATTAAGGGTAAGTTTCCTCCCTCCACCACCACCCCTTTTCAACAATATTGCATGGTTTTATAAGATTACTAATTTTCTTTACTTTATGTCCCTGGGATATAATGTAAAGATTACAGACAATCTTATAAAACTGCTTAATATTGTGGTGTTGTGTGTGTGTGTTTATTTAAAAGCAAAACAAAAACTCATATAAAAAGTTCAGTCCTTACCCCATGTATCAATATCCTGGCTCCAGTCTGCTTTGGGGTTCCATGATAAGTATACCAGAATAATGTATGTTGGTGCATCGATCACAGAGAGTGGAGTCAGCATTTCCTGGCTGCTCTGGATGTCAGAAACCTTATTTTAAAAGGTGAGTTTTCAGTTGAATGTGTTGAATGTCTCTCTGCATTTAAATGGAAACATTCAGCCCATTTGTAAAATGTATTTTTATTGTGTTCTTATTTTTGAAATTTACTTGTAAGCTGACATAGCCTAAAGTCACATTGTATACTTCTCTATATAGTCCTTTTTTTCCTCTGTTATTTTCCTGTGTTAATACCTTATATTGTGTTTCCAGAAAAAAAATAGTGTCTTGTTTGTCACTAATTGGAACAACATGGTATGTAAATTTGGTTTAATATCATTCTCAGTGATCTGGACAAGGGGATCAAGGGCACCCTCAGTCAGTTCACAGATAACACCAAGCTGGGTGGGAGTGCTGATCTGCTGGAGGGCAGGAAGGCTCTGCAGAGGGGTCTGGGCAGGCTGGACCATGGGCCCAGGCCAGTGGTGTGAGGCTCAACAAGGCCCAGTGCTGGGTCCTACCCTTGGGTCACAGCAAGCCCAGGCAGTGCCACAGGCTGGGGCAGAGTGGCTGCAAAGCTGCCACAGGAAAAGGCCCTGGGGGTGCTGGTGACAGCAGCTGAACATGAGCCAGCAGTGCCCAGGTGGCCAAGAAGGCCAATGGCACACTTCAAATCCTGTGTTCAGTTCTGGGTCCCTCACTACAAGAACGACATTTCGGTACTGAAGTGGGACCAGAGAAGGGCAATGGAGCTGGTGAAGTGTCTGAAACATAAATCTTGTAAGAAGCAGCTGAGGGTGTTGAGCCTGAAGAAAAGGAGGCGTAGGAGAGACCACAGCTGCCTGGAAGGAGTATGTAGCCAGGTGGGGGTTGGCATCTTTTCCCAGGGAACAAGTGCTGTATGTTTCTGATGAACATACCTTTGGAGATCCAGCCTGAACCTCCTAAGCCTCAGTTTGTAGCTGATTTCTTACAATGTATCATTGGTATTTTTGAGACTTTACAATGCAGATATTTGTGAAAACAAGTGTATTATCTATAGAAATTAGTGGGCAGCTATGTAATAGGGAGTTAAGTCATAGCTTTATCAATTATTGATTTGCCTTTCCCCCCTCTGAATAAAAGACTAGCACCGGACTGTGTTAGAGAATCAAATTGCACATGAAAAGAAATGTTAAATTTTGTTGTGATGGATCTTAAGATTATATAAATGTTTTTAATGTCTCTTTTTACTGTGTAATATTTAAGGAATAATAACATCTAGCATTTATATGTTTGCACAGAAAATCAACTAAACCACAATAATTTAAAAGAGAAGGATTTTTTTATACCCTTTTTTGGCCTATACTCTTCAGTCCTGACTACTTATGAGGAAAAAAGATTCTTCTCATGGCTAAAATTTGTTCATTCTTCTATTAACAGGTTTTTGGTCAATTCTAAAACCCCACTAAGAAAAATAAGTAATTGTAACAAAGAAAAATAATTAATCTATGCTTTTTAAAATGATATTGCTATAAAATTTTCATTGAAATTACTTGGAAGAATGGTTCCTCTTTGCCTGTTTCTCCACCCTGTTGAGGTCATTCTGAAGGGTTGCACAGCTCTCTGGGGTATTGGCCGCTGCTTCCAGCTTTGTGTCATTGGTGAACTCACTGAGGAGGCATCTGCCACTTCATCCAAGTCACTGGTGAACAAGTTAAACAATACTGGACCAGTACTGAACCCTTGGGGACAGCCCTAGAGACAGGCCTCCTACTAGAGCTGCTAATCCTTTAGAATTAGGGGGCAGGAATTGGCTAGCTTTTTATGTTTGTTTTTGTAAGCAGAGAGAAAAGTTATTTGTTTTTCTGTGAAGTATTAATGAAGTCAGTAAAGTCTTGAAGTCTGTTTTTGACTAAACATTGCACATGTGCTGGCTGCCTAACAGTTGCTGCTTCAAATTTATTCAGTGGTTAGCTGATACTTATTTTTCTCTTAAATACTCTTTTTTTCCTAAAGCCAAGACCTTAGCCTTATTTAAAGATAAATAAGGCTCAGAAATTAATAATTTCTTGGAGTTTTTACTTTGCAGTGATTTTTCATGTATTTTTAATATTGCATTTTCACACTTTTTTTGCTATGTTAACTGCATGTAGAGTATTTCTATTTCACAATAGTAGTAGCATTGTTTAGTTTTGCTATTTGATTTTTTTTTTGAGACAATGCACTAATGCTCTGCAGTACATAAATATGTTATTTTAAACAGTCTGCAAAATGTTTTGTTTACCTTACAAGAAAAAGATGTCTGTGCATGTAATATTCTTTTGTATGTTAACAATTAATTCTGTTGATTGCTGACTTTAAGAGATGATGCCAAATGCTCTGGTAGACTACAGTATGCACAAGGTCTGTTTTTTGGTGTAGTGATTAGTGACAGGTTTTATGCATGAGACTGGCCACAAGTGAAGGAAATTATAATACAGTTTACTGGCTTGTCTGTGTGTTCAGCATTGGTCGTTATGTGATAATGTGGCATAATGATCCTACTTGAAATCTTTGCTTTTGTAATTTTAATTGAAGAATGAAGGTAACTGTTTGTTTTGTAATGTAACATGTAAATGATTATCCATAAAAAAAATAGATACCTGGTCTTCAAACAAGCATTCAAGCTGAGTGATCTTGTACATTGAAAAGATCTGCTGAAGTGTGTAGAGAGAAATTGTCCAAAGTCCTTGGGAAGGTTTTCTTGTAGACTGCTGAAAGGGAGCTGTGACAAGCTTTATCCAGATTTTCTTGTCTTAGCTTTCTTGGTGTACTAGACCACAGGAAGCTGTGAAGGATATGTGCACTATGAAAAGCTAAATATGTATATGAAATAAGTAAGTTCTCAAGTCCTGCTTCTTTTTCTTACAGAACCATAGTCTCTTTAGTGTTTTACATCTTCTTTGACAAGTCGAGAGCTAAAATCTTCATTTACATAAAATGCACAGAGTTGGTTGAACTATACTACATCTCTTTTATAACAGTTACATATATATGCATTGTTCAGTCTTTTGTGCAATGAACTACAGTATAAAGTTTTGGGAAAAAATATGTACAAGGGGTATGTGTGAGTGTTAAGGGGTGTGTTCTGCAGCAGTGTGGCCAGCATGGTTGTAATTTCCCAATGTCTTCTCTCCTTATTCAGACTTTCTAGATTTATGAAAACATGAATATAAGATTACATATATCAGTTTTGAAAATAAAACTTTTAATTTTATGTTTGAATTAAGAGCTTAAGGGATATATGTTGGAAAACTGGGCTTTGGGGCATAGTCTGTTGCTTCATAAAAGACAAATTTGCTAAACTTCTCTTTTAAAAAAAGCTTTTTTTCTAGAACTTTAAATAAAATGTAACAGAAAAACATTGTGATTTTTATCCTTGAAAATTGTGGTAAGGTTTCTTTTGCAAATAATAATGTTATACTTTATACTACTTCTCTTAAATGAGATTAAGGTGCAATTTTCTGTAAAAATTTTAACTTGGAAAAGTGTACAAACGTGGTTGATTTCCCTGAACTGAATAGATTACTACCCATGTTGGTTACTCATTTAAGTGATTTTAAGCACATGGAGTATTTGTAGAATCCTGTTTCAATTTTAATTTTGACCTGTGAAAAGTGAGCATCCTTGCAGTATTACTTTTCCAACTATGACATTATCCTTCTGTAGTATTAAAATAAAAGTTATAATGTCCTAGATAGATATAACTTGGAAGGGTGGATGTAACTCTGGAAGTTCCTAATCTTTTCTTCCAGTTGTCTTCCTCATATGCTATATCCATGTACCAGGATTATTGTAGTACTAGTAAACTCTAACAAGATTTAAGTCTAATGCAATGATAAATAAATGGAATTTATGTTTTCAGGGAAGATGGTTCCACCGGAAGCAAGCAGTAAAGGAATTGCATGGTACATTGTTACGACTGCTTAATGAACTGTTACCATGGGAACCAAAGCTAATTAAAGCATTTCAGAGAAACAGGTAATTACCTGCTTTTTTTTTTTTTCAACAGTGGTGCATGGGATGAAAAACAGAGCCAAATTCACCTTTTAAATACTGATCTATAAGTTGGCTTCTTAAATAAATAAAAGTAAAATAGTTTGAGGAGAGGAGTGAGGCACTGGCAATACTTTAGTAGGAAGAAGTATCTTATATACCAGATTTACTGTCTCCAAAAAAATTTGAGCTTAACCCGGTAGTGGTACTGTTTTTTTCCTCTAAAACACTCTAGAATCCTTAAGCATGCTGATCAATAGTATACTGCAAGACCGCTAGGATTTGTATTTCTGCTTATTTGGTTAAGAGGTGCTGAAAACCTTTCTCTAGAGGAATATATCAGGGCTTCTTAGAATACTTTAACTACCTACTATGTAAAGCTACCTATATTAACTATTAATGAATTCTCCACAGAGCAATTCTTGAAGCATTGTTTTGAGGTCTTTGTAACACAGTAAATTAGAAATGCATCTGGAAAGAAGTATGTCAGAGGAATATGAGTGAAATAGTGACAGGTTTAAATCTAGTAAAGTGCAAGTATTAGTAACAGTGAAACTACTACTCTGATTACTCTGATTATAAATCATGGAGAGATTAGATACTATCTTTCAGCTCTGCCATTTTTTCCTGTTAACCGTACAGCTGTTGCTATAATTGTACCTTAGTTTTGCCATGTAGACAATTAAAAAGCAAGGAATGATTAGAGGTTTGAACTCTGTAACAAAGGATAGGAAGAGAGGCTTCTTAAATGTTGGGTGTGAAGGAAGCAAGTTACACTGTTTTGTGGTGCAGAGCTAATGCTGGAAAGTGTAAAAGGTGTTATGTTTAAAAAAACAAAAACATAATACAAAAGATATTACATTGGTTCCTCAGTAGCTCATTTTGTGAATATCATCCATGAATTAAAATTCTTATTTGAAAATTTGGGATATTGTTGAATATTTTGCTTTCAATAATGGACCCAAATACAAGTTTTGGGTTTTTCCTATTCCTTTCTCTTCTCATTCCTGTTAATTTTCCTTAGCTGTTAATTTCTTCCTGTCTTTCACAATTTAGAATCCTTCTGGACACCTGGCAGATAGTATTACTGTCAGGAAGAATTTAGTTTTCCAGTATGTGAAGTCTATAGTTATACCCTTTTAGTAAATTCTGTTGTGGAATGGTTTGGTGCTCAGTATTCTTGTCTGTCAAATCAAAGAATCATAGAATGGTTTGGATTAGAAGAGACCTTAAAGATCATCCAATTCCAATCCCCCTGGGCAGGGGCACCTTTTGTAAATGAGGCTCCATGAAACCCCAACTAATCTGGCCTTCCAGGGATGGGGCTTCAGCAACTTTTCTGGACAGCCTGTTCTAGTGCCTCACCATGGTTGCACTTCAGAATTTCTTCCCAATTTCTAATCCAAACCTACTCTCTTTCAATTTGAAGCCATTGCCCCTTGTATTCTCACTACCAGCTCTTGAACAAGTCTCTCTCCCTTCCTTTTTTGAAGGCTCCCTTCACATACTAGAAGGCTGCAATTAGGTCTCACCGGAGCTGCCTCTTTTCCAGACTGACCAATCTCTCTCAGTCTTTCTGCACAGGAGGTGTTCCATCCCTCTGATCGTCTTGGTGGCCTCCTCTGGAGTCACTCCAACAGTTCCATGTCCTTCCTGTGCTGGGAGCCCAGAGCTGATGCAGCCCTGCAGGTGGGGTCTCAGCAGGGCAGGGCAGAGGGGCAGAATCCCCTCCCTGGCCCTGCTGCCCACACTGCTCTGGATGCAGCCCAGGACACGTGTGGCTCTCTGGGCTGGGAGTGCCCATGGCTGGGTCATGTCCAGCCTCAGCCACCAGCACCCCAAGCCCTTCTGGGCAGGGCTGCTGGGATCTGTTCATCCCCAGCCTGTGCTGAGACTGGGGGTTTCCCCAACCCAGGTGCAGCACCTTGCACTTTGCCTTGTTAAAATAAATGAGATTTTCCCATGGATCCATTTTTTCAAGCTTGCCTAGGTCCCTCTGGATGGCATTCCATCCTCTAGGTGTGTCAGCTACACTGTTCAGCTTGGTGGCATCTGCAAACTTTCTGAGAGGGCCCTCAATCCCTCTGTCTCTGTAACTAGTGATGATATTAAATAACTTTGGTCTGAGTATGGACCCCTGAGGGACACCACTTGTCACTGATGTCCATCACTGTGCCATTGACCAGTACCCTCTGGATGCCACCATCCAACTAATTTCTTATCCATCTAATGGTCTGCTTGTCAAATCCCAATCTCTCTGATTTAGGAGACAAGGATCTTGCAGGGGACCATGTCAAAGGCTCTTCAGAAATCCAGATAAACGACAACTTTAGCCATTCCCTTGTCCACTGATGTAGTCAGTCCATCCTAGAAGAACACTGAATTTGTCACTCAGGACTTGCCATTGGAGCAGCTGTGCTGGCTGTCTCAAATCACCTCCCTGTGCCTTAGCATAGGTTCTAGGAGTCTGTTCTGTGATCTTCCTCACCAGAGGAAAGGCTGACAGGTCTGAGGGTGCTCCTTTCTACCTTTTTTTAAGATGTGTACAATGTCTTGCCACCTGGGACTTCACCTGACTGCTAAGATTTTTTCAAATATCATGGAGAGTGGCTTGGAGAATACATCAGCCAATTCCCTCTCTTCGGTACATTCACATTCTTCAGGTGATCATGAACCTGATATTTACTTAGAGTGGGAGGGACTTTATTCTCCCAATCCCTATCCTGCTGTCCATCCTCTCAAGAAGTTTGGGAAGAAATGTTGCCCTTGGAGACTGAAGCAAAATGATGTTGAGTACCTCAGCCTTCTCCTTATTCATTGTTACCAGTTTCCACCCTTATTTATCAGAGGGGGTCACCTTCTTTGGCCTTCCTTTTGTGGTTAACGTGCCTGTAGAAGCCCTCCCTGTTATTCTTTGTGTCCTTTGCCAAGATCAATTCCAGGTCTCTTCAAGCTCTTCCTGGGCCACCCATCCTAACTTCAACTGCTTGTCCATTTGCTTCTTTCCCTTCAGTCTGACCAGCAGTTCCCTACTCAGCCCTGCTGTTCCCTTGTCTTCCTTGCCCAGTTTCTTGCTCCTGGGGATTGCCAGCTCTTGCACTTGGTGGAAGACTTCCTTAAAGATCTGCCAGCTCTGTTCCACTCCCTCGTCCCTGAGGGAAGTCTCCCAGTGGATCTCACTGGCTATCTCCTTGAAGAGCTGGAAGTCTGCCTTCCTAAAGTTCAGGTTCCTCACCTGGCCCATACCCCTCAGGACTGCAGACTCCAGCAATGTGTGGTCACTGCAGCCCAGACTCCTTCCAACCCTGATGTTCAACATTAGCTCACTTCCACTGGTGCCCTTCAGATCCAGGATTGTATCCCCTCTGGTAGGGCTGCTGTCTATTCCTTTGCTCCAGAAAGTATCCCTCATGCTTTCCAAGAGTCTCCTGGCTTGCCTGCAGCTTGCTATGCTGCTTTCCCAGCAGAGTTTGGGATGGTTGAAGTGCCCCTGCAGGACAAGAGCCTGTGAGCATGATGATGGCTTCTGTAGCTGGAGCAAGAAGGCTTCATCAATAGAGTCCCTTTGATCAGGGGTCTGCACTTAAACCATCCACAAGGTTCCCTTTGTTGCTTTGGTCCCTGATTCTTAGCCACAGGCATTTGCCCTGCTCATGGCTGCTCTTCAGAGACAGCTCTTCACACTCAGTCTACCTCCTGATGTAGAGGGCCACCCCTCTGCCTCTCTCTTTCCTCACCTGTCTCTTCTGGAGAGCCTGTAGCCATCAATAGTCACACTCCAGTCACATCCCACCAGGTTTCAGTAATGGCAAGAAGATCATAACTTTCTTGGAGTACAGTGGCTTCCAGCTTCTGTTTGTTGCCAGTGTTGCATCAATATGGTCATAGAACACAGAACTGTCATCCAAAGTGTGTTAAATGCTATATATTAGCTGTGATTGATAGGAGTAAATTTTAGTCTGGAACAGTGTAGTTGAGATCTTATGTATGTGTGTGCTGGTAGCTTGAGAAGCGTGCACTTGGAGTGCAAGATAACTTGCCAAATTAACTGAATTCAACTTGTGTCTTTAGTATGTGTGTTTTATGCTGTAACCCTAGTTTATTCAATGAGGAAATCCTCAGTATTTCCATGACATAACTTTTTGGACATACACATAGCATACTAGGGACCAGGTCGATCTCAAGAGCGATGTTTACAAATCATGGGGAGAAAAGAAAGATGTATGGAGGATTCTAGGTCACTGTCTTGGTCTGATTCATTATGCAGCTGCTAAGCAGTTGTGTAGCACCAGTGACAGTGGTGAAGAAAGGTGTCATGTAAAAGGGAAAAAGCAATTGAGGAAAATTTGCTACAGTGGTGTAAACATCAGTTCCCCCATAAGTCTCACTGCAGCTGCTGTGTCTCACTGCAGCTGTCTACAGGGTGTCTCAGCGAGGTACTAACATCTCCTAGTTAAATAACGGTGTTTAACTTCCAAGGTGTGAAGGGCTGGGCAACACTTCTTCCTCCAGATGCCACATCTGGACCGACCCTCCCTCCCTCCCTCCCTCCCTCCCTCCGTCCCCCTATTATTGTCTTTAACTAGGAGGAGCAGACTTTATGATCAAAATCCTTTTCTTTCCCTTCTGAAAGATCCTCTGTCTTTTCAAGATTATGACAGAGTATAATGTTGAATTGTATTTGAATAGCAGCAAGGTTTAAAAGAGAAAGTGACTTGTGCCCACTGATTTCAATTGTTCGCTGGCCTCACAGCAGAGGTTCCTCAAAAGAAAAAAGGAAATTACATCCGCAAACTTTAGTACAGTAGTAGTTCCCAATGTGCTCCTATAGTTGTTCCACACCTAGACTTCAAGCTCAAAATCCTGATGGCAGAGTTGAAGTATTGTCCACACGACATCTTCATACAGGCTTCAGTGTCTGCTCTCAGTGAGAGTGTCAAAGCTGGGAGTAAATTACTAGATCTCACTGACCCTTAGAAGCCCCACCAGGCTCTCCATCTATGCCGCCTGTCTATGATCCCATTTCAGGTCATTCTGCAGTCTTCAGTCTCTGCTGGGGGTGTGCCAGTCTCCAGCTCAATTGCAGCAGTTACTGTGCCTGGCTGCGGATCCCACTCATGTGGACTGACCTGCAGACTGACCTTCTACCTGCATCATCACTGTGGAGCTGCCCAGAAATCACTCAACTGGGTCCTGGCCCTGGCAGCCATCACTGCAGGATCCTGGTCCTGATCTTAAACTTTGAATTGACTTTCCAGTTTGATCTCAGACCTGCCTCAGCATCAGAAACTTGCTTGTTAATCTGGGCTCTTGGTTGAAGCCAGTTACCATCCCTAGACCTGCCCTGCAGCCACATTCAGTGGGAGTGGAATAGCTTGCTGACTGGTGAGGCTCATGCCCTACCAGCTGTGACATCATTCATGGCTCCTCCCTCTACAACTCATAGAAAGCAGTTGGCCATTGCTGCATTCAATGCAAACAACTGTTATACTAATGCAGAACAATGAGTAAATTTAAGATCTTACTGTTACTGTCATAAGGGTTAGGTCGAGAATAGTCTAGATTCTATTCCACACAAGGTGTTAATTGCTATAATCTATTTATCCATTTCCTAAATAATCCTTCTGGGCATTGTGTTGGTTAGCACCAGCTGAATCCTGAAGTTCAATGTATTGGTACACTAAAATAGCCACTACATCCCATGTAAACAGGAGATGTAAAAATGGTTTAGAAGAAGGGACAATGAAAACACGTACAGGTTAGCAGGATCAAGGTAAGTAGATGTGCTTATGAATGGTGTTCAAATGAGTGAAGTACCTGTGTATTTCTGTCATATGCACATTCTTTAGTGGAGTGTGAACCTATGGAAATCATAGCAGCAGCTGTTCTAATGGGCCAGAGATAAGAAAGTGTTCTTAAGGAGAAAGTTACGATACAGTCTCATAACTGAGCCAGAGGCATGATGTGTTTAAGAAAAACTATATTTACTGAATTCTCTTCTTGGGGTTGCCTTCAAAGTAAGAAACTATAACTTTTACAGTTAATACTCAAGTCTGTACAGGTATATTTGTCACAGGAAAGATGAAGGAGGGAAAGGAATATGGATACAGTAAAACAGTAATGGTCATTTGACTCAGTCTTTTTGCTGTTGTTAGAGGACTTAATGAAATAGAATTCAGTTTTGGTAAAGTAAGGGACGTTGCTCTCATTTCACATTTTCTGGTTTTAGAGACTTGCAGACAGGGCTACACTGTAATTATTTGAAGGGTACAGGCAATTAAATCTAGACCAACTTTTTGTTTGGCAACAAATAGAAATAAAATTAATGTTTAAAAGTATGTTTTTTTAGTAAAGTTAGTTTTGTTATTTTTAAGGTCTAGATTGAAGAAGGACTATGATGACTTTAAAAGACATCCAGACCATGATAAATTTACCAGAGAATTGTGGAGTAATGATGAAAGTGAAGTTGATTCTGGCAAAGAATCTTTTGCAGTAGTATGCGGTAAATCATCAGAGTCTGCAGAACATATAGACGTTCCCAAAAAAGATCACGCAGACAATGGTAAGCATTTACTGGAATTCAGTAGCTTGAACTTGATTCAGGAGCTGAATTGAGTTCGTTTGGGAACCTAATTTTTCCATGTGAGTTTGAGTCCTACTTTTTACCTTAACTCTACCACTGATAATATGAAAATGGCTTGTGGTGCATATCTGTCAGATGTAGATTTGAAGAAGGCAAACATGACCAAGATGAAAATTCTACTTTATTGAAATTTTTGCCATTTTTTGTGCTTAACTATCTCTGTGAAAACATAGTTAGATCTGTGTGGAATTTTATGGTGGGTTGACCTTGGCCAGCTGCCAGATGCCTGTCCTATCACTGTCACCCCTACCTTCCTTAAGAGGCTAGGGAGAAAAAACAATGTGGAAAAGCTTAATGGTCAAGATACAGACAAGAGAGATCATTCACTGGTTACTGTCACAGTCAAAATAGACTCACTTCAGGAGAATTAAATTGAATTTGTTATCAATTAAGAATAGAGTAGAATGGTGAGAAACAAATACAAAACCTAAACCCCTCCCTTTCACATATCCACCTTCTTCTAAGACTTATCTTCATTCCCAATTCTTCCACCTCCTCCCTTGTCAAATATCGTAGGAAGGATTGAATCTGGGGATTGAGGTCAGTTCTTAACAGTTAGTCCCTTCTGCTCCTTCCTCATCCCTGTTCCATTGTGAGGTCCCCACTATGGAATTCAGTGCTTCACAAACTGCATCATTGTGGGTCCTCTCCGTAGGCTAGAGTTTTTCAGCATAAGACTATGTGGATCTCCCATTTGCCACAGTTCCTGTCAGGAACCTGCTTCAGAGTGGGCTCTTCATGGGCTGCAACTTCCTTCAAGGCATTCTCCTCACCTGCAGTAGAGTGGGGTTCTCAAGTATCTTCAATATACATACCTGTTCCAGCAGGTTCCTCCATAGGAGCAGGTAAACCTGCTTGATCAGGGGTCTTACTGGGTTGCAGGGGAATCCATTCCATTCCAGTGCCTGGAGCACCTATTACCCCTCCTTCTTTGTTTACCTTGGTGCCTACAGAATTGTGTTTCTACACTTTTTCCTCGGTCCATTCTATCACATGCTTCTACAAAGCATTATCCGTGAGACATCACCAGCTTGGTTGACAGGCTCAGCCATGTCCTGCAGTGGATTTGTTTTGGAGTCAGCTGTGTCTGGCACAAGGCAATTCCTGGCCTCTCTCCTTGGAGAGGACCCCCTGCAGCCCCGTGCAATCAAAACCTCAATGCATGGCCCTTCTGTCCACCTGGCCCTCCTGCATGCATCTTCAGCCCTCTTACCGCTTCATGCATCCCCTGCTCACTGGCTAGTCCAGCTTGATGCTCACTTTGAAACATGGCATTCACATCACCGCACAGGCATCCCCCACTCACAAGTCCAACTGTTAGGCCAGCCTAGACCCCCAGGACCTCCTGCTCACCAGCTAGTCTAGCTTGAAGTTTATCAGTGAATACACACTCACTGGATTTGGGGAGGATACAGACACTCACCCCCCAGCAGCTGTCACTAGGCCCACAGGCTGTAACCTCTTGCAGCTGTCCTTGCAGCTCCCCTTATCTCTACAGATTGCTTCATGGGTTGTATAGCTGTACCAATTCCCTTACCCCTCCTGCCTCTGTCTCCAGGATCTCCCCTGGTTTATAATCATATTAAGTTCAGAAAGTTATCTTCCTGCAAGAGGTCTCTGCAGTTTCCTGATAGCCCATTAATTGGGGTGATTGGTGAAGTTGTTTCTTGACATTGTCTCATTTTTTGTTTGGTTAGATCTATGTCTCTGTATATTTTTTCCTGGCTTTTCCCTTTTCTCCCCTCAAGATAACCTTGCTGGAATATACATTTTTGTGCTTTCACATACTGTTGTCAATTAACCTAACTGACAAGGTTTGGTTTTCCTAACTGTCTCCCATTGCTGGTCAGGTTTCAGTCCATGTATGTTCTTGTTTATTACTTCCTCCTTTTCTTATTACCCCCTTTTTGTATAGCAAAGATCCTTGAACAGATGCCTTAAAAAATTAGACATTTCCTTCCACATAACTTTAGTCTTGTAAACTAGTGTATTGCCTTTAGCAAGACACTGTAAAACTGTTTTATAGGGGTATCAGTTGCAAGCATGTAAAACACAGTTTCTGTTTTAATATCCTTGCAGATGAAATGAAACTATTAGAGATGAATTTACCTGCAGGAAAAAACAGAATTCTGAAAAAAGAATCAGCTTCTAAAGAGATACAGAAGACACTGCCTAAATGCATTAAACGACAGTTCAAGCAAAATAGTTGTCTGGATCAAAGCACTACTGAACTTTCACCAAGGAAGAAAGCTAAACTGAGCATTGATGATGCTGTGGTCCAGAGTTCAGAAAATAGCCTGCAGTTGGATAGTTGCTTGACTGAGCTGAAACAATTTGAAGGGTCAACTCTAGAGCTGCTTTCCTTGACAGATCCTGCAACATCGGTATCAAACTTTCTGAAAGGGACCAAACCCATCCAGGCCTTGCTTGCCAAGAATACTGGGAACAAAGTGACCTTAACAAATCGACTGTTGCCTCCTGCAAGCATGAATGTATCTACTTCTGAAAAATCAGTTTTACCAGCTTTGGAATCATCACTGATCAAACCAGCATTGCCCTGCCAGGCCAGTTCAAAGACTCCTTTACAAATGGTATACAAAATGCCAAATGGCCACTGCGTACCAATAGATGTTCCCAACAACTCAGTGAAAATTCAAATGCAAGCTATGATTGACCCTAAAAATGGAGAAAAAGTCATGCAACAAGTTCTTATTTTACCTAAGAATTTTCTTCTTCAGCAGAAGGAAGAAAAAATTGTGTCCAAGGATATTCAGTCACTACAACAAAAGTCATTTGAGATCCACTGTACATCCTCACCAAAAATGCCAAACGTCAGTGTTTCTTTAACACCTGTTCTGGTAACAAGCCCTGCAAATAGCACTCAGTCACCCACTACAGTTTTTAGCAAGAATACTACCCCCTCATCACAAGTGGCTGGTCCCATGAACACTACACAACCATTGTCTAGTGTAACTTCAGCAGATAACTTATCAATAATTAAGGTAAGCCAAAGTGACAGTGGCAAATTCAAGACTACAGTTTTGGCTGCTACATTGCCTGTGTCTTTGGCTTCACCTACTCTTTCCACAGCTAGCCAATCCTTGACACCAGCAACAGCATTAAGTGCATCTACAAACACTGGTTCTGCCTCTCACAGTGTAGCATCACAGCAGCAAACTGACTCCCTTGAAACTAAGCAAGAGCTAAAGACAGTGTGTGTAAGAGAATCACAATCTATCCTGGTCACAACACGAGGTGGGAACACTGGAATTGTTAAAGTGCAAACAAACCCTGACCAGATTTCACCTAGTAGTTTATGTCCTAGTTCAGTTTTCACTTACACGTCTCAACTTCAGGCCTTTCTTGTGCCAAAAACCACAGCAGTATCATGCTCTAGTCTTCCATTCGTAGCAACAGCCACATCTGGTCTCCCACATAGTGGACAATCATCTCCTTCTGGATTTGCCCCCTCAACAACTTCTTTTGTTAACATTCCAGCTTCTCCTGCTGATTTTACCCAGGCAATGGAGAAAAATACCAAATTCACACTACAGCAGCCAGCTGTTTGGGATTCTTTGTGTCGAGTAAGAGAGGACTCCTGCCATGTGTCTTCTTCTTTATCCTCCATTCCATTAGCTAGCAATTTGGTGTCAGCAGCTCCAAACAGCCTTGTTAGTGTGACTAGCACTGGACAATGTAATATTGTCAAAACTCCAAATTCTTCTGTGCAGCATCAAGGGGATACTAAAGTGAAAACAAAATCTGTTACACAATCTGAGTCAAACTCTACAACAAATGGAGAGTTAATCAGTGGTACTCCAGTCCAGAAATTTACATTAATCACAAATCCACCAATTTTATCTCCCTCTGGGGCATCAGGGGTCAATATTATACCTTGTCCAGCATCCACTGCTGTTAATGCTCAGAAGCTGGTTTTCATTAACACACAAATTGCCAATGGCCCATCAACCACCAATCTCGTTGCAGAGTCATTGAAACAGAAACTTCCTTCTTCCCTGACCAAAACCTTTATTAATGCCACAGAGCGCCCACAGTTGGTTTTGATCCCATCTACAGTAGGAGCACCAATAAGAATAAATTCATCACCAACTATTGCTCAAGTAAAAGATGTGAAAATTGGACTAAATATAGGTCAGACCATTGTAAATACTAAAGGCAGTGCACAGGAGGCTGTACCAGTTAATATATTGCACTCTGGCATTTCTAAAGGAGAAGACAAGAAGAGGACAGCCTCGGCCCTATCCTTGACAAGTAGTACTGTGGTTCCTGTTCCAAGTTTTGCTGTGTCAGCTAATGAATCTGTATGTGTTGCAACAAAAGCTGAAAATGCCTTTACAATGACAACAGCAAATGCACAAGTAGAATCTGTTTCAGTTACATCAAGTGGAACTTCCTCTGGGGCACAGCCTACTGTCTTGATTGGTGGCAATGATCCCTCAAGAATAAGGCCAGTTCTGAGTAATCGACTTTGTACATCACATATTGGAAATACTGTGGGTATATCAACTGTGAAGACAGGACATCTTGCTTCGTCTGTGCTGATTTCAACACAGCCAACAGTATCTCCACAAAACTTAGCATCTGCTCTGCAATTTCCAGTCATTAGCTTGCCTGGACCTGCAGCCACCCCCCACAAGGTGTTACATACAGTTCCTCAATTGGCAGCAGTTCCAGCTCCTCTTCCAGTACCAAAAAGACAGTTACCCACACTGGTTCAGTTTCAGTCATCAGGAATTTCGGCTGCTGTGTCAAGTCATGCAGGTATTCACAAACCTCAGAGTGTGTTGCCCCCTCCATCGCCAAATACAGGTGAAATAATTAGTTTTCCCAGTCTTTCCACCCTACAATGCCAGCAGGTGCCTCCCAGTACAGAGAAACAAAGTCATGATTATGCTTGTGCTTCTGCTGTTCAGATGTCTGAAGCTTCGCCCCCTGTAACAAGCAAAACAGGAGGAATTCCGTTGAATGAACCTTCCGCTCAACAGAAAATAGTCATTAACACTTGCATGCCTTTGGCACCTGGAACTCAGATAATGATTAATGGTACTCGCTTTGTTGTTCCACTACAAGGCCTTGGAGCTGGCAGCCATGTTCTTCTTCTCTCCTGTAATACAAAACAGACTCCTTTAACAATTAACCATGGTCAAGAGCCTCAAGGTGTACCAACTGTTAATCCAATAACCTCAAAAATCATCCTAGCACCAAGTCATTCATTAAGTTGGCAAATACCAAAACATCCTTTGAAAAGCTCTACAAAAATTGTGAACTCTTTTGGAGCTGCAGATGCTTTACCCATCGTACATGCAACACCTCAGATATTTGATACTCCAGCTAGCTCATGCACTCCACTGTCTGCAGTAACTCTGTCTGTATCTTCAGTGACAAAGTCTCCCATTAATGTAGCTGCATCTTCTGTTTCTGCTGTTCATCCTCTGAACTCTCATTTACCAAGCAACACATCAATGTTTCAGCTAGATGGTTCTATCAAAAAACTGTTGGTCAGTCCAGAGGGAGCCATACTGAATGCTCTAAATACTTCAGCACCGAAAGTTCCTTCCCTGTGTTCATCACTGCTTCCTGTTGTTAGTTCCACAAACAGAAATGCTACTGTGGTCTTCCCTGCATCTCAGTCATCTTGCCTTGATAAACCTGACAAAGCTGCACCCTGAATTTACTACAAATGAGCCACTTTGAAATTCTGGGGCATTCTTCAAACTTTGGAAGTTGTTAACTATTGAAAAATTTATTATAATGTTTTAAGCAATTGGTTTACTCAATAATAACAAGGTTACAGTTCTTACCTATTTACCTGAGGGGATGTGGAGAAAGAAAAATTTTAGTTTGTGAGAAGTTTTCAGAAAGTTCTCTAGTAAAAGGCTCAGAGATGACCAATTAATTCATTTAACAGTTTGAAGAAATCTCACAATTTGCACATGTTCTATCTTACACTATGGACTGTTAGCCAGTGTGTTAATGACAGTACATATCTCCTTTTTATTTGTCAAATTTATTTTTGACTTGTTTCTTTAAAAAAAATTATGCATTGTAAAAATGCAATCTACAGTATAGAATTGTACATATTCCTGAACTCCTAAAAACCTGTACTAAATAATATGTACAAAGAACTATGCTGTCTTATTTATGTTTTGTTTACATAATGTATAGTTTTTTAAGTATTTTAGTAACTTTGGACCAGTGTACTGTTTAGCAACAATGCAGAATAATCTGCATGTAATAAATCAAGTTGCTGTACTGCTTTGTGTTGGCAGTAGTTAAAAATATGTGTATCTGTTACACCATGGGAGAATACATACATACATACATACATACATACATACATACATACATAACTTTCCTTTGGTGTATGGTAGAATGAAATTATTTAATCTCTTCTGTTCTTCTCTGATTTTACATTTCATGTGATTTGACAGGATTTGGAAGGAAGGCCTCCTTATTGTTCCTCATGATATAGGGCAGGATAACCCATACTTCATCCATTCTTAATGGTTTGGTTATGTTGCCTAAATAACTGGAGTGAAGTGGTAAGGCTACAAATGGCTTCCTATACACCAGTCTAAGTCACACTGATTGCTCTTAAGGACTGCCATGCTTTGTCTTAAAGCTCAAAGATCTGTTGAACAATTCATTGTTCTCTGTTTTACAGCCTTGTATGTATTTCCACATTATCTGGGAACTGTAAGAAGGTCACTCACTAATCTTCCGTCTAGCCATAACAACTACCCATTTGTTTTTTCCACTGGTCATGCTTTCTAGCTCTGTATGTTTTCTTTAGCTTATAAGTGGTCTATCTGGAAGGACAGTGCTAAAACATCATACAAGATTAAAAGAAGCTTTATTAGTACTTTGAATGGGGATAATTTACATATTGCATAAACCTTCCCTTTTTATACAGTGTATTCAGTATTTATTGGCTTAGTTTCAGCATTTGATCTGATAAAACCTTTGGGTTATTTTTTGCAGATCTGCTGAGTTAACAGCTGCCTGCTCATGGAGATAAGTTTTTTATATCTTTTGTGATTTTGCATATAGAGAAAGGGTGCCCATTTTATCTTATGGAAGATGGTAATTTTAGAATTGTTGTCTTCGTATGTGTTGGATTTTTTGTGGAGTTTGTTGGTTTGGGTTTTTTTAGAAACTAGAACGGAGGATTTCAGAAGAGCTTATGAATAAGAGTTGCCTTTTAAATAGCTATGACAAAGGGGATAAAAGCTTACATATCTGTATTTAGCCATGTTTGTAGACTGAGTTTCATAAAAATGAAGCTTCAACCTTTGCTTTCATCCTGTTGAATTTTCTACTTCCCTTCCCCTTTTGCTGTACACAGTTTTGCAGTTCAGATGTTGACTTGAAGAATAGGACCACATCTTACTGCCTCTGTCAGCTGCTGTTTAAATTGTTCTGAAAAGTAACCTGATAGCTATTTAGCTGAAGTTCTGGGAAACTGGAGGGAAGAAAGGCTTGTGCCTTCCATGGGAACCTTTCCTTTTGCACTAATTAAAAGAATTTCATTGGGGAATTGCATCTTTCTGGATCAGAAATCTCCATCTTATCTTAGAGCTGGGAAAAATGGAAGCTGTCAGTTTTGGGATGAAAGAAGGTTTGTTTAAATTCAGAAAAAGCTACCTGCTACAATTTTCCTACTTCTCATGGAAGGTGTTTTGTAATTGATTTTAAAGACACCTGGTACTAAGGGTGTCTGCATGCCCTTGTAGAGTTTACAGTACTAAGGATCTCTAAGTCTGACTGCATTTTACAGTTGAATGCTGCAGGTGTCTTTTCCAACACAGGGAGATGGCAGAGAATGGCAGTTTTTTCATGGACATTTTACCCATATGTACCAGCAACTCATTTTAGTTCCATTTCACTGCTTGAACCTTGGGATTTGCTTTTTTTTATTTTTCTCTTGCAATGATTGTTTTTTCCTTTTTTCTAATTTATGCTTACTGTAGAGTGAATTGTCTACATTGTTTGGAAAGCTCAAGTCAAAGTTCTAATATTGAAGTTGTTCTTGATGGAGAAAAAATTCTTGCATGACATTTTTCTGTGTGCTAATGTAATGGAAAGATTTATGCTATAATTCTAATAAAGAGAAAAGTTAGAAAGGCTGAATTTAGGAACTCAGGACTCAAGTAGCTTGCTTGAATGATTTCGAAGAAATTTTCTGAATTAATATGGCAATATTTTATGATTTTCATAAATATTTTATAATTTGGCAGACATAAACTTTACAACATGAGAAGTTTGATTAGTTTGATTACAGTTTTCATGGATTTTTATTCTCAGACATATGTTCACATTCCAAATCCTACTGGAGAAAGACTTGAGACTGCTATGTAATAGGCTTGCAAATTCATTATGTAAAACCAAATTTTAGTAATTTTTGTGAATAAAATTCCTATTCTCAATACTCTTTTTGAATAGTATGAATTTCAGTCAGGGATAAGGCTTTTTTTCAAGCGAACCTAAATACCCGTTGACAATTTGCGATGTACCTTTTGCACTCCACCAAATGAATAGTGCTACCAGTAGCACAAAAAGAACTGTAAAAAAGTAGATTATATTCACAGGCACAATGAAAAAGCAAAACTGCCTGCATCTTGACTTGAAATTAAAAAGACATTTAATGAAACATATAAACATAGATGTATAAATCAGCCTTTTAAGAAAATATGTTCAATATTTCAGAGCTTGTAAAATGCCTTGCTTTTGGACACCCTCTGATATTGTATACAATATTCAAACACTATATTACATGCAAAATTCTAGCTTCACTAATGACTTTGAATATTCTGAATGACATCCTTTTATTTACCTGAATGGACATGTTCTGCATAATAGTCTTGCTTTGCTATGAACAGAAAATTACATTAATTTTGCTTCATTGTTCAAACTCTTATGTGTGTGCTGCCATTTTCTCATAGGGATTCTGCCACCTTAGAAGCAATTAATATTTGACAAGTCTTAGAGGTCATAGAAGTACCTATTCAAACCAAGTGTTTCTGCCAAGTCATTCAAACCTGTGCTGATTTCACTGTGTAACATGGCAAAGGGTTTAATGTGAAAAGGGAAGCAAAAATTCTCCTGGTGAGTGAAGAGAAACTAATATGTCTCATGGGAGTAGGTCAGAAAAATACTAAAAGGTAGCATTTGTAGGGCATCCATAGCTGCCACAGTGTGTGTGGTTCATAGTTGGTTTTGCTTATACTTTGTGGTAGTGCAGAACTTTAGTAGCCCAAATTAATTTTAAAGTAAATTAATAATTTTTATTGAAGCATGAATGTTTCTTATGTTAGGAGTGTTTCCTTTGAATAGAATGGCCAGAGGTGCTCACAAAAACTTAATTTATGTAGACTGCTCTCTGTAAGCTGCACCTCGGATGAGTTCACTGCCTCAAAATAGTAAGAAAAATAAGATTAATAATACTGCATCAGAATTAAGATCCATCTATCCTATTATGATGGCCATCAATCCCAGCATCAGCTAGTCTCCTGAAGCACTTGACAGTAGCATTCCAAAAGAGCACAAAACCAGGTCTGAATACTCTTTTAGTATCCACTTATCTGTGAGCCAGAGTATTCCTCACACAGCTGTGATTTTTTTTCCTATTTAATAGCTTTCAGTGTATTTCTCTTGATGAAATACACCAATCCTTTCAAGAATTCATGGAAGTATGTAAAAAGACTATTACTATCCACAGCATCCAGTGGTAAAGAGTTAGTAAATAAATCTCCTTTCTGGTTTTCAAACCTGGCACCTGCTAGTTTAATTTGATGCAAATAATATTTATATTGTAAGATAAAATGAGCCTTTGCTCTTTGCTATTTTCCCATATGGCCTATGTAGACCTTTGCCATGTTGATTGTCTCTTTTCCAGAATAAAGAGAAGTTGTGAATTCAATTATTTCTTTCATGGAAGTAATCAGTTGCTGTCATTGCTGTGTATACCTTTTCAATTTTACCGTATCCTTGAGATGTGCTATCAGAAGAGTGCATGTTCTAAAGGTCCTATGAGCTATTCAGCAGTGTGTTGATGAGTTTTCTTCATAATAATTATTTCAGTCTTTGTGGGTTGGTTTCTGACTATTATTTAGCCTTGTACTAACTTTTTCATAGATATATGAATTGTAAACCAACTTCACATCAGTGTCCATTTAATTCATCCAATAAATCTATACCACTTGCAGAATATTTTAGCTGTAAAGACATGATCTTTAAAACAGGTTATTGAAACCACTGCAAGTCTGGCACTCTCTGTTCCTATTTTTCTTGATTTTATGTCTCTTGAAGATGTAAAAGGGCAAACTGCTGTAATGATTTTCAACATGATGCTTTTAAAATCTCATTGTTTTTGTGCATAGGATATAAGATAAAATCTGTATATGGTCATTTTATACCATACCAGATGGGCATCCATATAAGGATTTTTTAGTTCTTCAAGAAGCCACTTTCTAAATGTGACAAAGAGCAATGTTATTTAAAAAAATTTCCTTGAAACTACAGTGGCATAAAAGCAAACTTAAAAATCTTGATAATTCTTGGTCTATTTTCCTATTTTGTCAAACTATGGAATTGTCTAGTCAGTAATCACACCTGAATGTCTTGAGTAAACTTGGAAATCAGGATAGTTCATTGTTTCATATGTGACTGGTCCAGGAATTCTTCAGAAATTTGGTGTCCTTACAGTCTTTTATTACAATCTCAGCTGAACTAAGCACATTTAATGAAAATGGTATGTAAAGGTAATGCAAAGGAAATATAATTTATTGCTTATAATATTTCTTGAAATTGTTTGTTACTCAGAAGGTCCATTAAAATATGCATAAATATGATTTCCAACCTTTTGCAGATGAAGACAATGAAGTTCTGAGTTCTCATAGCAACATGGAGAAACTGGGAATAGAATCCTTGGTCCCCTGACTCCTTCCAGCATCCCATCCATAACTAAAGGTTAGACACCTAGATTACTGCTTTATCTTCCCCTATTCTCACTTTTTACAATGAAGAAAATATTTGGAAAATGCAATTATTTCAGGAATGTGAGGAACATTGAAAAATAGCATTTATAAAAATTAAATAGCAAAGAGAAGTAAGATAGTAAAGAAACAATTGTGATTTTTTTGATTGTCTTCAGGCTTTAGAACTTTGCTTTTCAATGCCGATGTCATAAAGAGAAGACAATATACTATTTAACTAGTTGTTCATATTGATTCCATCTCAAGTATAAATACACAAGAATGAATAAATAAGGATAAAATAAGACTATTTCGGCTGTCAATTGGTCATTGCCATCTGGTACCAACATACACATTGAGATCTGCCTTCATAACATACTGCTATTTATGGAATCATTGCTCATTCTTTTTTTTAATCACATGCAGCAGTGAAATTGAATAACAGAGGAATTAGTGACTGGTATTACTGTGTAGTCACAAGGTGTCTTCCTTATAATAAAGGAAGGATAGTATCATGATGGATTCCATTTACATAATATTAAAAGCTGGTATTTTTAATAAATTTAAAAATTTAAAATTATAATAAATTTTTACTACTGAGAAGGAGGAATTGTGTGCATGTATTTTTAAAGAACATTTACAATTCGTATTAGCAACACAGCAATACTAAAATTGCAGTAATTTGTTTGAGGCTTGTCTGGACAGTATTCTACAGTTCAACTACGTTATGCCTTCAAAATATTGTTCTTGCCAGTAGAGTGCTTTTTGCAATGTGATCATAGAAGGACAAAAAGTGGGAGAGGCCTATCTGAAGTATTTCCCTCCTCCATGGCCTAAGAAATTAATGGAAAACCAATACATTTTTTAAAAGAGAGCCCATGTCTGAAAGTGAATGTTTTAGTTAGGCAAATGAAATGCAAGTGATGTGGCTGGTGCAGCACACCTGTCCTTGTATTAGCTGCACCTTGGACTGGGTGTTTCACTTGCTGTAGTGGCCAGTAGGCAATGCTTAGTGGAAAAAATTAAGAAATAGATCAAGTATGAGTTAATTTTCCCAGTATGTATACACAGTGCCAACAATAATTCCAGCAAAATTGTGTGAACTCAGCCTGAGCTTGTCTGTGACATGAAAGGGCAGATTTTGCAGCCAAAAAATCAGGTACTGCAAAAATGTGAGCAGTAATTCAGAGAGGCAGAGCAGCAGTAATAGCGATATAAAAGCATAAAACTGCTTATCTATTGTAAGGAGCGATGCATGAATTGTGTTTGATGGCAGAAGGTTTGAATGAGGAGTTGACTGAAGTTGTTAATGGGACCAAAATCCAGGGAGTGAAGATCGTGTGGGCTGCATATCCTGGGAATTATGAATGTAAGAAAGACAAGCTCCTTAAATCTGTGTTGATACCAAAAATGTTCAGGTTGAGTTTCCTGGAGATAGAGAAATAGGAGTAATTTATAACAAGGTAGACACCTGACACCTTTTAATCCTTGCAAGGATTTCTCTACAGGATATTAATGTCAGGGAATAGTCATACTTACCATATGTTTTTTTTTTTTTTGTTTTAATGCAAATTCTGAAGCAGTTCTAAGGTTTTTCTTTTTTATAGTTTCCAGATAACCATCCTAAAATTCTTCTTGCAGAATCAAATCTAGCACTGAACTATGTCTAAAAAGGGCCACTCTTTTGCTCCAGAATGTCAGAAGCAGTAAGTTACTTGAGGCGTACATGGTGCTATGGAGAAATAGAAGTCAATTACTTTTGCCAAGGTGAGTGGGAAAGGACAAATTGATAGAACTTGGAAGATGATACTTTTTTCTTAAGAAACTTATTTTCAACAAAAATGAGTCAGATCTTTCCCCTTATAGCTACAAGATGATGGTAAGGTAAGTGAAAAAAAAAGAACTGTGAAGAAAGAAGGCTGCTTTTCTGTGTATGCAGAGAACATAGCAAACGTGCAGCAGAGAATTCTGTTTCTCCCATCCAGAGATGGAAGGTAGTGGAGTTGAAAAAACTTCACAAAACTAGTATTGAAAGACTGAAGTATTTATATTAGGCCATCACTCTTTTTTTGTACTGATTTTAACTCATGTAATGTATCTCTCAGGAAAGGAGCAAATAAAGCTTGTGGTCCAAACATCCAATTGAGGCTGTACTAAAATGGTTTGGAAATGTGAAAGCACATGTGCTGCTTAAGCATTGTTCAGATTTTCACCCATGTTAATCCACCAAGACTGGAGTTTGCAGCTATCCCATGCAAAGAGCTTTCTGGGGAAACAAGAGGAGGCAGTAACTGTGACATTTAATGTCAATAGTGTTGTCACAATGGATTATAAATGCTGTCCTTTTTTCTCTAGTTAAATATGGCCCAGTAGTCTCTGGTTCTTTTTTGATGAATAAATGTCATAGAATCACAGAAGCAGAGAATGGGTGAGGTTGGAAGGCACCGCAGCAGATAACCTCATCCAATCTCCCTGCTCAAGCAGGATCATGCCAGAGCGCATTGCACAGGATTGCTCCAGATGGTCCTTGAATATTTCCAGTGAGGGAGACTCCACAACCTCTCTGGGCAATCTGTTCCACTGTGAGTTGTGACCCAGTGGCATTTGAGAGATGGTTCATGGTGGGTGAGGGTAAGATGGATGAGCCTTTCTTCTTCATATTGCTGTAAGCACGAGGCAGTTCGGAACACCACTATCCCCAAAAATGTCTTGTGTTGGCACAAGAGTAAAATCTATGTGGACAAAACATCTAGAAGAGCTAGATTTTGGCAGCAATGGAAGCATTCTGTTCATTAGAAATCTAAGACTGCTGCCTTTGAGTCAAATACTTTTTGTGTAAAATAAGTAATGTAAAAATTTGAGGTTCTCTAAGGATGCAAAATATAGAGAGTTAATTCCAAAAAGTGCACAAGTGCTGGATTTTAGCTGGCAGCATATATGGGATGTTTAGATAATACTGATAGATAGCCTTTTAAACTTTGTATTGCTGCTAGTTTGCCTCTATTACTGCATGTCAAGTCCAGTGCAGACCTATGTCCAAAAGATAACACTGGAAATTTCAAGCACTTTTCAGCTCTAATGGGCTGTAAAATATGTTTAATGAAATGGCATGAACACACAACAACCTTTCAGCCTTGTTGCACAGTTTAGTACATAGTCAACAGAAAAGTACAAGTGCATAAATGCTACTTCTCAAAGACAAAGAAATTCATTAACATTTTTCCTTTACATAAGAAGTGAAAAGAAGGTTGCTTTTTAAGGCAAAAAATGTACTCTTATGTCATGTGAGTACATGGACATAACACCAACAAAGTAATGGATATTCTACCAATGTTAGACATAAAAATGAAGCAAAATATATCACTGAAAAATTACAAGCAATATGGCTAATACGAATCCAGTTCTTAGAGCCAAGATAATATACATACATCTCCAGCTGTAGCAGAAGTTAAGTCAAAGGACATTGCTGAGGTGAATGTCACTAGATTCTCCTAGCAAACAGCTCCAAATGCCAGTCATTTACACTAGACTAGTGAGACTCTAAAAAAGCAAGCACTTCCTAAGGAAGGTTCGTGATACTTTTTTTTATGATAACTTTCTGACATGTATAGACTGTACCGTTCGACTCTTTGCTCAAGAGGGTGTTTGCCTGCATGGTGCAGTATGCCAGGAAGATTGAACTCCTGGGACTTGCTGCATTTTACCTTTCTTCAATATCTTTGAAGGCTACATTAAGGCTTGTAACTGCATTAGAAAGTAGATGCTCCAACAGGCTCATACCAGGAATCCAAACACAGACAGTGTAACTACTATTGCCTTTCTAATTTACCAATCTAACCAAAACACACTATATTAGGAAGGGGTCTGTTTTGGAAGTGTTTCTGCATCTACGTCAGGGTTCCGTGCATGGCTATGGAGAAGTTCCTAAGATCCTCTTGTACAGATAAGCTGTAATAACAGTGTGTCTGCTGCTCTGATAGTGCAGATAAGCAGCAAGCAGAGCATCATTCTCCAGCTATGACCAGCCACCTCTTCATCAGCATTCTGGGGAAAAACTCAAATTGCCCATGAATTTCTTCATTAGCTTTTTTTGATGGCAGAAAATGAAGCACAAATATCATGTTTGTTCAAAATTATAGTTGTAATACAAGGCATCTGATAGCAGCCTGATTGCAAAGCAGGTAAAAACCAGAGGAACAGAAGGTCTTTGACTTTTATGTCCTCTCTATTACATACATGACCAAACTAAAGAAATTATGAATCTAAATTTTGGTGACCAGTTGCTGGGGTCATATAACTGTCTAATCTGAAACACTTTCCAGGAAGGTTGAACACCCACCCTATACCATGTTCTCCATGTACAGTAGTTAAAACACTTCTGTCCATTTCTCTTTAAAGGAGCAGATGTCCTGGAATGTTTTAACTAGTCTTTGGTAAAGTGCAGTGTTATTGAGTGCAATACAGAAAGTACCAGTTCTTGCATCATGCAACTTTGGCAATTACAGGTCCCTTGTTTTCAAGGTCTGACCTGTCTTGTATCAGTGTTTCTTTATTTTAATGAGTCAGCAGCCAGACTCTGCCATGTACCATCACTGGGTATAGAGCCAGATTTGAAAAATGGAACTTAGAATGGCATTCAGCACGAGTAATGAAGTTTACAACTATTTGAGTGCTCTGTGAAGCTCTATTTTATGCTCTTATTTTAATGCACTTAAATCTGAGACCACTGTTTGACTGTGTCTATCAAGTAAAAATACTACTTTCACCAGAAGAAAAAAGGAGACGACTTTCTGAAAACTAAGGATACGTTACCAGGAGGGCTTATCTATTCTTTAAGTATCTATAAATTCAGCTCAAAGTTTAATTGTCCCAGTTCTGGCTGCTGAAGAGTTTTAACAATTTAGCCTTACATAGTTCCACATTTCTACTTCATCAGTATTAACTTCTTCATGAGCTTTTGCAACATCTGGTAATATATTTAATTCTGACACTACTAAAAATGTGTGCAATCAAGTAAAGCTTTTTGAACTCTAAGCACTTCTTCATAGTAAGTAATCTCTATTAATTTTTTAATTGATTTTTTTTTCTCAGACATGAGAAAATGACTGCATATGTCAGTTCTATTCCACTGTAGTGCTACAGTCTTTTGAAAGGCAGCTGCCCTAGAGTAGAGAAATGCTGAGTGCTGAGCTGCTAAAGATATCAGCACCGAGTTTTATCTTACCAGTCCTGCAAGAAAATTAGTCGGCCATTGTGTTCTACATCTCTAGTGCTTACTAGCTATAAGATGGCGTTTTTTATGTTTTCCTGTGTATTCTTCTTCCTGTTGCTAAATAATTCCACAATTTTTTTCCTGACAGGCGGATATTGGAAATGACACAGGTAAGCAGCTTTTTAGGTTAAAATTCAAAAATATGTCTCTAAGTTTTTAAATAAATATATAAACTAAGTTTATAAAGACATATGGATGGATTATAACCTTTCACAGCAATTACTGATATTTATTACCTTCCAACAATTTTAATCTATATAAACATTTTTATTACAGAAGAAACATTTCAAAAAACCCATCTTTATTATTTGTCAACATAAATGGAGTTTATGTTAGGCAAGTAACCCGTGCCTTGTGTTGAAAACTTACTTTGTTTTAATGTGTTTGTGTATTTCATGACAAAGAACTAGATTCTTTACTAATAGCAGTTAATAATTGCTTTATGAAATCAGTTTTCTTCTTTAACTACTTTTGATTTTAATGAATGTTGTACCATTCTAGCTGTCTCCTGTGAGATATTACGCCTTGTGTATAAATTTACTGATCTGCATATAATCTTAAGTAATAATCTGGCAAGCAAGCAATAACAAAAAGGTTGAGTAAACAGTAACTATCAAATGTATGTAGCTAGTTTATGCATATCAAAATCCTTAGTTTTGTATTACTGCTAGTGTTCTGACAAGCTTGGGAAATTAACATCTAGGAGTCTGCTGTATTCTGTATTCTTCAAGAAACATGGTTTTTGTGCATTTTCTTATATAGTTTCATCATATTAGAAAGAAATTACATGTAAGTCTTTAAATTTACAAAGTTCTTTTGCTCTCTCACATGACTGCCACAAGGAAATGAAAGAGGATGTCATTATATCCATTGCAGTATGAAATAATATGGACTCCAAGTTGCCTGGATTGATCATGTTTTATAAGGAATTAATTCATTACAGGTACATAAACAAGTAATGTGAGGTTAAAGTGTGTTGTAAAACATAGTCACTTTTTGGAAGTAGATTTTAAAACTGCTGGTGAGGAAAACAGTTTGTAAAAGGACATGTAGTCAAAATTGTTTGGTTCATTTTGTGACAGATTCTTTTACATTACATTCTAAGGAATAGTTGTTTGGGGTTTTTTGGGGGGTTTTTTTTGTGGGTTTTTTTTTTGTTTGTGTGTCTGTTGTTGTTTTGGTTTTTTGGGGCTTTTTGTTATTTTTTTAAAGAAAGGGAAAGATGAAGACAAAGGTGCTGTCACTTTTTACGCTAATTGATACTGAACAGTGTGTCACTACAGATCTATGTAGACCTGTGAAGGATTCAAGATGACTAGACCATAATGTATTAATCTGACTGCAAGAAGTGAAAAGCTTAAAACAAAAGCACATTCAGATTTATTAAGGCATTTCAAGAACCAGTTCTGTAAATTAGGCAGGAATACTTTTCAGCAACTGCTAATGAAGACATGTTTTTTTCTTTTGTATGATTGTAGCTTTAAGCAAGTTAAGCATATACAGGAAATAAAGAGCGAGCATGAGTGAATGGAATCAGTATGTTGATGGTTTCAAATTTCATCTTATCATGGTGAATAAGGTGGTGGTGACTGATCTGCAGCAATTTTGTCATAAGCTGGTGGAGCATCAGGTACCTGTGGTAAGGAAAATGGGTATGAAAGATCAAAAAATATCCCAATTGAATTATAAGGAAAATGACAAGAAAATGACCTTAAACACACAGCAAGCTATTTACCACCATATTAGATACAGTTCTATGACTTAAAGAAGCCAAGGTCCTTCATTGTGTCTATTTTTTAAGGTTACTTTTTGGTAGTATGTTTTCTGGTTTTGCATCAGATTCACTTTATTGCTCTTGTTCATCCAAAGAGAGAATTTTCAATGTTAAAAAGGCAGGAATAATTTTCTGATATATATGGGGTGGTTTTAGATTGATAATTCAGACAAATATTGAAGGTTTTAAGAGTCTTGATGCAGGCATATTGTCGTATTTCTAGTGGTAAAAATTTGAGCAGCTTATTTTAAATGTTTGAGGTTAGCCTCTTCTCAATTCTAAAGCAATTTAAACACACCCATTTATATATACTTATCACTTAATTTACCTTTTTGAAAATTGAAAGCTTAAATACAATCATCTTTCTGTAATTAGAAGAGCTAACACATTGAAGTTTTATAATATACTCTGATAATGCTTATCAGAGTATAGTGTGTACAGACACAATTTTGTTGTTTGTCTGAATGGTAGAAAATCAGTTAGGGAGATGTTTGGGGTTTTTCAGTATTTTTCAGCATTCAGGTGTTGCATCATTCTAATAGATTGCAAAATGATCATACAGCTTAAGAATAAATATAAATTGAAGACAATAGTTTTAAAGTAAGCATTTTAAATAGTAGATGTAATATTTTTCTTTAGTTTTTCACAGTACAAATTTTTCCAAATACTACTTTCTAAGTTGATATTGAAGCACTGAAGACTCAAAGTAGGAGGGAATACACCATGGGAGAAATCATCAAGTGTCTGTTTAACAATATTATCTCACCATGTCTTACTCAGTTTTAAGTGAGGTCTTGACTTGCAACTTACCACAGAATTAAAGTCTCTGTAGTCCTGCAGAGCCATTTTGCAGTCCAGTATTTCTCCCTCACCTACCACGTTTTGTATTGTGCTCACACTAGAGCTTTTGCTCTGTGACAGATCATAAAGAAATATGGGGGAGGTGAAAGGAAGAAGAGATTGTGAAGTTGGAGCAAAACTTGACAGCACATATACAGTATGTATTAGAATCTGGGATTAGACACAATGCAAGTAAGAAAGATACCTCACCTAACACTTTTTGCTGTCTGCTGAGACATATGCTCTCTCTCCTGTGTAATCCAGCTACATTGACAGATAAATAAGTACTGCATTTTTCAGACTGATGCAGGAAATGACATCTCATGTACCCAAATGCCTCCTATTTTTTATGCCAGCTATTTTTTTCCTTAATCCCGAACCTTTTTGTTTTCCATTTTTTCAGCATTTCTTTTGTACACATTCTGTACCAATTCTCCCCTAGCCAGAAATAGCCTAAGAAAAAATTGATTTTCAAAACCAGAAAGTAGAAATCTCTCACAAGATGGAATCAAAAAACAGATTATGCTTTTTGCCAGGACATGCAAAACAGACATTTGGTTTGATTTTTGAAGGGGTTTTTTGAGTCTTGAGTCTTCATTTTTTGCAACATTTCACTAAGAAAGTTCAGCTTTCAGGTATTCTGCCAGTTGATATATGTATTGGATAGATAACTGGATAATTGGATAGAAAGAGACTGAGACAAAGTGACCAGAAACAGCAAGGAAATGGAGTTGCTGACTTAGATGAGACCTTTGCTGGGTTTTTTAGTCACAAACAGTTACTTATATCTTCTTCAAAATATTAGGTTAACTAAAAGATACTGTAAAACACGTATTTGCCCAAAGCTTTGCCTTGGTTTCAGCTGGAGTAGAGTTCATTTTCTTTTAAACAGCTGGTACAGTGCTTTGTTTTGGATTCATTATGAGACTAATGCTGGTAACACAATGATTATTTGGTTTTTGTTCAGTAGCTCTTGCTCTAAGTCAGAGACTTTTCAGTCGCTCATGCTTTGCCATTGAGAGGATGCACAAGAAACAGGGAGGGCTCGTGGCTGGGACACCTGACCTGGACTAGTCAAAGGGACATTCCACACTGGAGAACATCACGCTCAGTGTAAAAATAAGGGATTTGGCTGGGAGGAGTTGATTGCTGCTCAGGAATGAGATGGACATCAGTTAGGGGTGGTGAGAAACTGTTTTGGGCATCATTTGTTCCTTTGGGGTTTTAGTCCTCTCTTTCTCACCTTTTTTATGATGATCATTAGTAGTAGATGAATATATTTTGTTTCAATTACTGAGCTGTTCTAATTTAACCCCTGAAGTTCACCTTTTCTTTCCTATTCTCCTCCACACCAGGGTGGCAGTGGGAAATAAGCAAGTGTCTACACAGTGATTAATTGCTGTCTGGGGTTAAACCATAACAAGCTTTCACTTGAAAGAATTAAAAAAGACCTCCCTTTCATAGAAGACGGAGCAAAACTTAAAAAATAAAGTTTTGGAACTTCTAACAGCAGTTGTTATGAGAGAGATTGTACCTTATTTTTAAAATAGCTTCTAAGAAGACACAGATGAAAATATTTTTAAAGTAGTCTTTAGAAAACAAATCTCAAACCTGTCCACTTTTTTGTAAATCTTAAAATTGCAAGTCAAATTTTGCATGGATGAATCTCACATCATCCATAGGTGAGCGTATTTACCTTCTCTTCTTCCTGGATTTACTCTAATTTACCCCTTATTTAGGGGTAAATCTTATGAACAGTGAATATATTACTTTTATTTAAATGAAAGGACACTGAATGTCTCTTCATTTTGTGTAAATATAAATAGAATGCTTTCTACAAATAATTTTTTTTACTGATCTTACAAAATTTACAGATAAATTTTTTTACTGATATGTTGTGCAAAGTTGGGCAACTGGTTTCATGTCCCTTTGCTTCTGGTTCTTCTTACCCCTTTGTCTGACTTGCATGTTCTTTGGGGCAGGTTGTGTTTCATATGTGGTTTTGTCTGTGACATATGTCAGTGTAAATACTGCTTGAGATAGTGATGTCTTGTTACAGATTTTATGTTCTCTGCATTATTGTTATGCAAATCAAGGTAATTTGTTGTCAAAATAATAGCATGAGAGAAAATGAGCTGCCACACTTACCTGCAGACTTTTGTAGCCACTACGTCTTTTGTAATACCAGCAGCCAAAGGCAAGTAAAATTGCCAGCACCAAAATGAAAAGTCCAATACCCAGAGCTCTGTTGGGAAAGCAAAACAAAATTTGCACCACAACTAAATGCATCCTCCCAGGAGCAAGTATGGTTAGACCAAAAGTTTGTGTCAGCAACTTTTTGTCAGAGGAAGCCATGGAGCAGAATTTACTTCAGAAAATAGGCAAAGTATCAATAACTTCATTTAGTTTCTGTAGATTTACCTGTTAGCTAATTTCTCTACCAAGTTCTTATAAACATTTTAAAAATATATTTATTTGAAAATAATTATCTACCAGTGACTACTAATTCCAAAATCATACCTGTCTGTAAGTCTCTCAAATCACAGCATTGTGATATTGCAAGTGAATGTGAATTAAATTAAATGCCACATCTGCAATGATGCAGCTCATGTTTCTTTGCTAAATTTCTTTGGGCAGCAAGTATTTAAAATGTATCATAATTGCATCATATTGCAACAACTTCTAATGAAGGAAGTTTTTTTGATGCATAAAACACATTGCAACCTTAAAACATGAGTAAGAAACTTTGAATTATTCATAAAGAGTTCTATAAGGATTTAGTTCTTGCATTACATACCAGGCACATTGTTGGCATCACTGGGTCATTTTAGGGAAAATATGTTTTGCAAATTGTGCTGTAAAACACCCTTCCCTCACTGCTTGCTGAGGACTTGGCAGAAGCAGCACATTTCCACTTTACATCAAAAAGCAAGCTGACAAAGTAATTTCAAATTTCCTAGTCACAAAAAGCCTTCTTTTAGTTTTAATATCCTCCCTGTTGAGAAATACTGAATTCATTCCCCAATTTTTTGTTCTTTCCCTGTTCAGGAACAGAAGAATATATGAAATGATTAAAGGGAAAAGAGTATGGGGAAAAATTGCTGTGTGAATCAGGATAAACCCATTCTAACATACACAGAGTTCACAGCAGTCACTTTCTGATGCAGCCAAAGTTGTGAGATGGCTCCACTGGTTTTCCTACTCTCGCCAGCACAGTTGAAACTTGGAGGGACTACTTCTCCAGGCAACATGTGCCCTCCCTACATTTTTAGACTTCTTGCTTGTCACATGTTGTGTTGTTTTAGCTGTCCATTAGCCTGTATGCCCTTGTCCTGGTTTAGGGCAAATTTAGGAGAAAACCCAGGATTTGTTTCTGGAGCTGGTACTTCTGACTGCACATTTGCCATCTAACTCCTTCCCTAACTACTCACAGGATAGTATGGAAAGTGTGTATGCAATTTCTTGCCATTCCAGTTAAAGCTGAAGTTCTGCTGCTAAGAATCTAGGGCTCATATCTAGAATACTTCTGGTACTGGAAGGAGAAGGTCACTTTTGGTACTGGAAGGAGAGAGTCACATATCTAGAAAAACTACTTACAGATGCAGCCACAAGAATTCACAGCAGTTAGAGGTGAGCATGCCTAGTCTCAAGTGCTGAAACATGACTAGCCAGCCTTTTTTTTTTTTTTTTTTTTTTTTTTTAAAAACTGAACTGCTTTGGATGGACTATTAGAGAGCTTTCCCCTTTGTTTATTCTTTCCACCAGGGCTGATGGAAGAGCAGCTATCTTACAGTATGAGTGTTTGCAACAAGTCATAGTTTGGGGCCCAGTAAGCCAGTACTAACACAATTCACATACAGATATTCCAAGCACACTGGAATTACTTGCCTTATGTAGTAAAACATGAGCAGTTGGGTGGTGTCTCTAATAATCCCAGACCAAACATATTTTATTGTAATTCAAAGATAAAAAATATTTGGCAGAAACAATTTGGGAGTCATGTTTGTATGGCACTGAAGTCTTTTGCTCTTTTTTTTAACCATTTCTCCGGGGGGTTTTCGCCATTCTTTAGGGTGAGACAATGTCTCTTTGAGGTTCCTAAGAGAGGTCTGTGAATCTAGAGATTTAGGGTACAGATCACCTTGCAACAGCCTTAGAAGTAAATTCTAAATAAACCTCAATAAACCTGGTAAAGGATGATGACTTGTGATCATATTATTTAACTCTAGATTCTTGAATTCTGCAATTCTGATTTTTCATATCATTGATGGCTCTCTAAGGTTGCCCCTTGACAAACATTAGAGAGACCTATAAGATAGTTAAAAGGCACTCCATCTATATACAACAGTGAATTTTTTGGATACAATTTTCTGGTTTTCTTTCAATACAAATTCTTTCACCAGCTTACATGCTAACATAGGTTTTCATTTACACTTACTCTTCCACTGCAAAATAGACATGTCCTTTCCCTCTAAAGTGGTTGCTGTCCAGGTGGTTATATCTTCTGGGCATTTTGTGAGATTGGTCCTGCTCAAACCTACAGGGTAGAAACACAGTGTGTCAGTGTGATAAATAATTTGTTACCATTGAAGCTTAATATTTTCAGCTTCTTTGTTTTAATGTGAGCATTTTAGAGAGGCAGGATAATCTGATATTTTCAGAATCAAGTAGATTCCTATACACACAACTAAATCCCAATTTAGGATAAAGCTCAAAACCATAACTATAAGTCTACATATTAGTATCATCACTGACATCAAGGTGTTTGCAACTGAGTGTAACAGAGTTTGCAGAATTTGATGTGGTCTGTTTAGGTACCAAGCGATGGCAGATTTCTAAAGCAAAATTGAGAATATAGAAAAAAAGGCAATTTTCCTGGACAAGAAAAACTATTTAGAAGAAAAAATAATACTGATCTTAACAATAGTTGTTTTTCTATTCTGTAATTCCCTGTAAACACTCAGGGGATAGGTTTTCAGTCACTGGATGCTCTCAGAGATCTGTTGAATTTCAGATGGGAATACTGATTCATGTCTGCTGACAATCTAAACTCAGATGTGTAGTAATTAATTTTATTGTAAATAAAATTGTAATTTATATTACAATCTTCATTCCCAATCTTAAGGTGGTAATCACAGCTGTCTGAACAGTTAAAAATCTATTCCATCAAATATAGTGAAGAAGAAATCCTCAAGTAATCATGTTTCTGTAATGTGAAGAGCACAACAACAGATCCTTACTTGATTGTATCCCACTAATCTACCCACCCTATACAAGTAAATTAGAAAACACAATGGCTTTACTGAAGATAATTCTAGCCAAGGAAATAAAGCATATTGAGTTCACTTAGAGACAGTCAAGCCTCTTCTAAAGCATAATTTTTAAACAAAGCTGAAAACTTTGTGTAAAACAAAAAATATAAATCTTACCTTCTTCAGACCTGTATTCTGCCTGTTAACTGAAGGCATATGCAGCTTTCTTTTACTTGGTCTGTTTTTTTCTCCTTTGATCTGTCCTCTTATGACTATCACGAGTTTAAATTCCTTTCAGTTCAGCTTCTGAATGCATTAATTAGCATGAAAGGGGCAAGGAGACAACTTCTCATTTTATTCTGCATCCTTCCCTCTTAAAAAGCAGCAGAAAAATCTGTTGTTATTTCTTGATTAATTACATGTGCTCTGAGAGACAGCCCAACACCTTTTTACCTGCCCAATAAGCACAAGCTCCTAGAGTGGGCAGACTGTTTCTAGATTCAAACATGTTTTCATCTAAGGCTGCTTATATTATTAGAGAGGACTGATATTTTTGCATGTATTTACTATAGCTTTGTTTGTGCAGTCTTTTTGCACCATTTTAACACTGTGCAATATAGTATATGTAGACCAAAACTCATTACCCTGTGACAGAAGTGTCTTTGATTAAGGTAAGTAGAGTTTAATTCTATACTGAGAAGCAAATACTGCAACAAAAAGAGGGTACATCCCATGGGCTGCAGAACTAATGAAGCCGGGCTTTTGCCTTTGTTAACGCTGTAGTAATTCCATTTACAAGATCAGGCAAGAAATGGCAGCCTGTGATTGATTCAAAGGTCTGGGTACTGTGATATACCAGCAGTTAGTTACAGCCAAAAGAGCAAGGAGATAAAAGAGCCATCTTCTGCTTGTCATTTGTCCTAATGAATCATTAATCTGAGCCTCTCTGTCCCTCTAACATTTTTTTTTAAGTTTGAAGGATTAAACCTTTTTAAGGTTTTACTTGTCTTTGAAGCTGTGCACAGGGTTCTAAATATAGTAAAAATGGCTGACAGACTCAAGAGAAAATTCCTCACACAGGGCACCAGTTGTGAGAATACCAGTCATTGGTTTTTGTGGGTCTGCATTGAAGGCACTTGAGACAGTAATTCGTGTTTGGACTCAAGTGTTTATTATTTCTTATCAGTAAAACAGTCTCACTTCTCTGAGTTTGGCAGCTTTTCATTAGAAGGCACCAAATGGCTAACAATGTCTTGTTACAAGGTCTTTTAAGACTAAACTATCCAATTAAGAACTGACACCTGGATTATTTTCCCTTTTGACCCAATAACTGATCCCAAAGAGCCCGCAGCGCATAATTTCTGCCCAATTACAAAATGCCACCCAAACACATGGAGAAGAAGGAAGAAGAAGCATGAAGAAGAAACCCAGGATGACACCCTGTGCCCTCCATCTTGCTTCCATCCACAACATGCTAAAAATCCCAAAACCTAAATTTCTCACCAAGTAATACACGTACACTACTCTCTATAATCTATTTCATACTTTTGAGGATTCTAGTCTATCTTGAAGTCTAGGAAGCTTTCTCCATGAATGAGGGTCAAAGTCAGTGCTCCCCTGGGGGTCAGGGCACCCCAGAGCAGACAGAGAAATATTCCCAAGGTTTCCACAGGAAAGAACAGACAGTGTGATTGACCAACATTCATTTCATTAGGAAGTCAGATAAAAAGTATTAACATCAGTATTTTTTAGCTAGGATGGGGCTGATTCTTGTATTTTTCCTAATTATGGTAAAAATTGTTTCATGGTAGTGCCTAGAGACTGGACCAGAGGCAGTGACCACAGTCTGAAACACAGGCTGTGCTCTCTGAACATCAGGAAACCCTTTTTTCTGTGAGGATGACTGGGCACTGGCACAGGTTGCCCAGAGAGTTTGTCGAGTCTCCCCCACTGGAGATCTGCAAAAGCCATTTGGGCACAGTCATGGGCAACCAGCTCCAAATGGCTCTGCCGCAGCGAGGGTTAGACCACAGGACCTCTAGAGGTGCCTTCCAAACTCTGTCATTCTGTTATTAATGCCAGATCTAGTTGGTTTTGCTAGACCCGGTAAAAGTTTGAAGCAACACGGTTTTTGCAGAGGGGAAAACAAGGGGTACAGGAAGAATGAACAGTGAGGAGCATAAATTTGCTAATTTGGGCAAGTTAACTCAGATGAACTCAATAGGAATTTCAAAGGTGAAAGAGATGCAGGGAAGTTTCTGTAAATATCCATGTATGTAAAACTGTAAGTGGACGCTATTACAGTCTGTCAAGTTCCTAAGAGACATGCCAGCCCTTGTGCACTCTGAAATGTTGTAAAGTTCCTTATCAAATCATGTGTTTTCCTGAAGAAAAGCTTCACTTCTGGAAGAGGATGATAACTAAAGCTTGCTTGATCAGGCTGCTTGATCTTGTGAGAATCAAAACATTAATAAAGAAAATCCACGTGATTTCTTCATGTAGCAAAACCAGTCTCTGACCCTTACTTCCCTCAAGTGACGTGTAGGGTAAAATGTCAACTGCTTGAGTATTATGTGTTCTGAATGAATCTCTTGTTAATAGTATAACAGGAAAGGGAAAAAAAAACCAAACAGTTTTGTCATGGATCTGTGGTGCCCTCTGCAATGTAAATGCAGAATGCTGCTATTGAGGATTTGGATGGATGAAGAAACGAAACACCACATCCTGCTTTTGATCTCAATCTTTTTACAAAATGTTATTTCTCTGATACAGTGCTGCTAACTCCATCAGTGTAAAGTCACTAGGGTTGACACATGGATTCCAAAGGTGTTTTGTTTTCAAAGATAACTTTTCAGGAGTAGAGGATGGAAGAGGAGTACTTTAGAGAAACCCCAGAGTAACCCAGCTTTTTTCTTACAGCCAAACCTGTGGCAAATCCAGGACGCTCTGATGAATCTTGGTGAAAGGTAGGAAATGAATGCTTCTGGTGTAACTAAAAATAACAGGCTTGACCTTTGAAAAAGAATAGCTGTTAGATGGTTTTGTGCTGTTGACATTATGATCCCATCTTTCTAGGACAAGATTCTGGGATTTTTATTAATTTACTTCCTTTAACTGATAATTATTTTTCTCTGATATTTGAGGCTTTCTACAGCACATAGAGCAAAGAAAAACAAGTACAACCTGATTTAGTTTTGAATTTTATGGGAAACTCACAGGTATTTCACTGCTAAATCTACATTACCAGTAACACAGTACAGTAAGAGAAAATAAGGAATTATATCCTTTCAGTTTGTCCTGAGGATCCTTGTCTGTCCATGGTTTGGGGATTTACTTTGAAGGAGGTGTTGTCTGGCTTCCATACTGAAGAACTCCACTATAGGCTGGATTTGAAGCTTTTTGAAAAGAAGCTATTCCTCAACTTGCTTCTACCTTGACTGCAGGCCCCTCCAGGGAGCAACATGTCCTGTGCAACTGCCTTGCACAAGCACCATAAATATGTTCATCCTGAAAGCCTGGTTCATGACAGAAACTTCCTCCTCAAGTAATTTCCAAATGAAGCTGTGGTCCTTACTGTCAGACCCATCTCCCTCTGCTCCACCTCTAAATCTTACAGTAAAAGAAGGAATGGTAGTCTTAATCCCGTAGAAGCTGTGCCAAGAGAATGTGATTACAGTGGTGCCTTTGTTACTCTACCATGTTTTTCTAAAGAAAAATGTCTGAACAGCTTTCTGGCAGTTTTCCTTTGCGCCTATTTTGTCTGTGGTAAACTGGACAAGGGCATTGTTCAGATTTGTGGGGCTTTCTCCGTGAGATGCAGAATGATCAGCCATAGGTGAAAAACTTTTGGATGCAGTTGGATGCTATCAAGGTGAGGTTGAATTGTTTCCCTTGCATCTAATTTCAGAAGGACATACCTGGATTCAAGAGAATGGTAGTGCTTTCCAAAGCCTCATGACCCTGTTTCTACTGAAACTAACTTTGCTAACTTTTGGGGTGAGAAACTCCTTACAGGTGGGCTGCTGATTTAGGCCTCTGAGGCCATCTATTGAAGAAAGTTAGTATAGTCAACACTGACTACATTCTTAGAACTTGGATCAAAAGAGTCCTTTGCAATAGGTTGCTCAGGGAGGTGGTAGAGTCACCATCCCTGAAGATGTTTCAGAGGCATGTGCACTGGACAATGTGGTTTGGATTTAGAGGTGACAGTGTCAGTGCTGGGTGGATGGTTGGACTTGATGATCTTAAAGGTCTCTTCCAACATTGGTGATTCTGTGATTCTAAGTAATCCCTGTATTAAGAGTCCAGTGAAATTTAAATTGGAATATTAATTAATTTAACTTGGAGCTGCAGCTGAAGTAAAAGCAGTTCCAAAATAAATACAAATACTCAGTACTTGAGCTCTGGATATGAGGGGAGCTGACTTCAGGCTGCTCAGGGAATTAGTGAGTTAGATACCCTGGAAAGATACCTGCTTTTGCAGGTGCTGGAGTCTGTCAATGCTGGTCACATTTTAACCACCATCTTCTAAGGGCATAGGAAGAGGCAATTCCCAAATGCCAGAAGTCAAGCAGGGGAGGCAGAAGATGGCTTGGCTGAGCAGGAGTCTTCTTTGGGAGGTAGAGGCAAGAAAAGAAGGTGTAGGCTCAGCAGAAGCAAGGTCAGATGACATGGGAGGATTACAGAGATGCTGCTCACCACTGCAGAGAGAAAATTTGTCATGCTGAAACAGTAAAAAGCTTTTTCAAATATATTAATGGCAAAAGGCAGTGTAGAAATAACATCAGCCTGTTACAGGATGAGGATGATCATCTCAAAAACAGTGACATGGACAAGGCAGAGATGTTCAACACTTCTTTGTCTCTACTTTCAACACCAGTAAGGGACAAAGGGGATCCCACTGCCTGGAGCTGGAGTACCCTGGCTATGAGAATGATCAGCTCCCATGATCCTGAAATTGTACAAAATGTCCAGCCCACAGCTGGGTAAACACATCATGTGATGGGTGATCAACTGACTGATGGGCTGCACAAAGAGTTGCAGTGAATGGGGTGGCATCAGGCTGGTGACCTGTCACTAGTGGGGTTCCACAGGGCTCCACCTTACGGCTTAGGTGCTCTTCAACATCTTAATGATTTGGACGCAGGACTTGAACACTAAGTTTGCTGAAGACATTAAATTGAGAGGAGCTGTTCACTTCTTTGAAGGCAGAGAGGCCTTGCAGGGCTACCTTGACAAATTGCAGGTCACCAAACAAATGAAGTTTAACAAGGGAAGGTGTCAGATTCTGGCCCTGAGATGAGACAACCCTGGGTGTGTGTATAGACTAGGGAATGAGGCTGAAGAGCAGCACTGCAGGAAGGGACATCAGGGTCCTGGTCTGTGGAAAGTTGAACATGAGTCAGCAGTGCCCTGGCAGCCAGGAGTGCCATCATGTCTTGGGGGCATCAGGGACAGCATCTCCAGCCAGGTAAAGGAGGGGATTGTCCTGCTATGCTCTGCTCTGGGACAGCCTCACCTTGAGTGCTGGGGGCAGCTCTGGGTGCCAGAGTAAAAGAGGGTAATGAGGAGGCCTCCTGCCCAAAGGAGGGTGTGATGAGGAGGATGAGGTGTCTGGAGGGGAAGCCATGTGAGCAGTGGCTGAGGTCACTTGGTCTGTTCAGTGTGACTGAGGGGAGATCTCATTGGGGTCTTCAGCATCCTCATGAGGGGAAGAGGAGGGGCAGGCACTGATCTCTTCTCTGTGGTGACAGTGAGAGAACCCGAGGGAATGGCCTGAAGCTGTGTCAGGGGAGGTTTAGGCTGGATATCAGGAAAAGGTTCTTCACCCGGAGAGTAGTTGGGCACTGGAAGAGGCTCCCCAAGGAAGTGGTCAGAGCACCAAGCCTGACAGAGTTCAAGAAGCATTTGGACAATGTTCTCAGGCACATGGTGTGATTCGTGGGATGGTCAGGAGTTGAACTTCAATGATCCTGATTGACCCGTTCCAATTCAGTGTATCCCATGATTCTATGATTTGACTTCTTTTGTGCCATTAGACAGATACATAGCAACAAGATTGACAGTGTGTCCAAGGGACTAATATTATTTAGTGCATTTAGCCAAAAAAATAAAAGTATTTCTCAGAAGATACTGTTCAGCCTGGTGGGAACCAGGGGAAATCTCCAGCCTGAGCCTTGACAAAGCTAGTTCTGAGCTCAGACTGGGCTGCTCAGGACTTCAGCCATTCAGGCCATGAAAGCCCCAAGGATATTATCAGCCCAACTATGCCGGACTATGTCCGTGCTGCCAGGCTCTCCTCATAGCTTCAGCCTGAGCTCTCTCTGTTTCAGCTTTGCTGCTGCCTCACCCTCATACCATGCACTGCTGTGAACAGCCCAGCTGCATCTCCTCTATTCCTCCTCTTGGTGCCAGGGATGCTGTTTGTTACCCCCAAAGCTGCTGCTCCCCTGGCTGAACCGGCCCACAGAGGTTCACAGAGGCTGAACCAGAGGTTCCACAGCCTCTCAGTGATCCTCTCCTGAACCCAGTCATCTTTGTCAACTTCTTTCCTGTGCTTTGCTGCTCCAAAATGCATGCACAACCATGGAGCAGAGGGGAACAATCCCCTCCCTTGACCTACTCCTTGTGCCCCTGTTCTTCCAGCACAGTGTGCCACTAAGTGCCTTCTTCGCTGCCTATATCAAAATAAATTGGTGACAGGGCTTGTAAATAAAATACAGAATTTTAACAGAGTGCCAGAGCTGGAAACTGCATCTATTAAACATTTCCCCATTCTTCCCACCTCCAGCAATACCATCTCCACTTTATAAAATGAAGAGTTATTTTAAGTAGTGGAACGCTGCAGAAGACTGTAGAATAATACTCAGAAAAATCTAAAATTTTCAACTGATAAGTTTAAAAAGGATTTTTGTCAGGTGTGTCAGAGCCTTACTACAAGACTTTGCACACTCAGTTGCTCTCCTTCCAATGTGTGTTCTTCAGTCAAGCCCCCACAGGTAGTTGATTTATTAATGGTTCGTCTGATTCCCTGTAAGTTAAATTAAATTTTAGTTCTTATGAGACAAGAAGTAATTCTTTCAGATGAGAGATTTAAGTAAATTCAACTTCACAGAGGAAGTGTTTCAATGGTGAAAATTTCTGAAGTTTTTAAGTAGGGCAGATATGATATTCATAATAGTTTGAAGGCTTTAAAGTGCTACATATTTTTCCTTTCAGTGTTTCTTTCTAGATGTTATTCAACCTTTTCTCCCTTAAATTCTGTCTTTCCCTAATACAGTAAAATTACAAAAAAACCCAGTTGTTTGGATACAGACTCTTTTTTATTCTTATAAATAAAGACTTTAGTCAAAGTATTTGCCTTAGGAAAATTGGAATGTGGGACTGAAGGGGACATCAGGAAGTCATCTAGCCCATTCTAGTACTCTGAAACACATATATTTATATCCTTGATTATATGTTATCTATTCTCTGATGTCTCTGTATTTTCATATTCTGCATTCATATCCTGCATTGTATCTGAACAGACAACAATGAAGCTTTTCCCATATTACATAACTGCCTTTCTGGGAATGATATAAATTACCAGTTGTTTTAACAAGAAAAGGAATTAATCACGTTTTTTCCATCTCAGACTATTATGGATTTGAATGCTGTTCTCATGCCCTATAAAAATTTTTTCTTCTAAATCAGGCAAACTTTATTTCTTATACTTTTCCCTTAATTTCTTAATTGTCTCATTTATGTTGAACTTAATTCTTTGCAACTCATGTACTTCTTCCAGTTAACTCTGTTTTGCAAGCATTATCTCCTCTGCATTACCATTGTTATCTCCTCTATATTATCATAACACAGAAAGACATTTGCTATTTTAAATACAGGGTTGCATTTGAGATTCTCTACTCAGTTTGAAGTCCACTGTAGCCTTAGTTCTTCCTATACTACTCATTAATCCTTCTCCATTTTGTGTGGGTGTATTTTGCTTTTTACTTCTGATATCTAGGACTGCATTTCTCTCTACTGTATTCTGTTACTCATATAACTTTTACCTTTTACCAGGTTTGTTTATTTATTTATCTTATTCCAGCACTGCTCTGTAGAGTACCTGCAAATCCTTCAGCTCAAAACTGTATTCATTTACTTGTGCTTTCAGATACAACTTGTTTACTGAAAATACTGGGCACCACTTCCCCAAGTAAGCATTTGTGAGCTGATGCCTCTTCCTTTTTTTTAGCAATAGCTGCAGTCTGTGATTGAGGGTAGAGTTTGTATCTGCTGCACACATGCTTCATGGCAATTTAATTTAGGCTATGGTTTGCCTATTTCATTTAGCACAGCCCTCTGGGACTCTACTGAAGGCTTGCGTAGTCAAAATGCAACTTCAATATCAAAATAATATGGTAATGGTTACTGCTCTACTTTGCATGTAAATTAATTACTTTCTTCCTTTGTTTCAAACAGTCGTACCCAAAATTTCTGTTCTTCTAAATGCTAATAATAGTGAGTTTGGCAAAAACAAAACACTTCCATGTGTCCTTGAGAGGCTGTCAGAGGTCTGATGTAGTCACACCACTACATTGTGCTCTCCATACCTTCTGGTTTGATGCTTCAGGATATGGAGGGAGGGGTAAGGTAACGTTGACTTTTCTGGTTTGTTTCTAATCTTGCTTCCTCTTATTTTTCTCTGTTGGAGTCGATCTAAAATAATTAAAAATCCAGCTGATAGGACAAGAATGGCTCCTGCCATGTAGAAGCCTGCTCTGTAATCTCCAGCCATGTCCACAATCAGACCTGGAGAGAAACAAATGACAGGAATATGATTGATGGAGAACAGATGAATGTAAATTAGCTCAGCATTGTGAATATATCCTCTTACAAAGGCAGTGTACTGGCTACATACTTGTCTGGCAGATTTCTACACCGTAAGCACAAGGAATATCACCCCAGTATAGCATTTTTCATTTTTCATTTTTGTGTTTTGAAACACAATTAATGTCTCATTGTTTTTCATTTGTGAATTGCTAGTGAAACAATATATTAGACAGTTTTAAGTACTTTCCAACCAAAAGTGTGGCAGACAGTGCAGGTACTGGCAGAATGACAGACTGTGCAGCTGTGTATGTGAGCAACTCAATGTTCTGTGGGGTAGCTGTCACCAGTTGCTGTAATTTGGACCACAACTACAGCATGAGCGAGTTTAAAGAAGGGAAGGAGATTCATCTGCTGGAGACAAAATTGGAGAATTTGTCTGACGTGTTATGGGTTTCCAGTCCATCATTTTACAAAGAGTCACAGAAGCTAACAAAAAGACCTTGGTTTTCAGGGACATTGAAACCAACCAAAATATATGATGCCATTGTGTATTATACTGAAAAATCTCTACAGTACAGTAGTACAGTAGTAGCACTGCAGCAGTGTGTCAGCTGTCCTGTGGGTATGATGGCACATTCCTTTGTGGGCTGATGAAGGTTGCTTGCTTTTGGGAAGTTTGTCCATGTTTAGGGTACTTCCTCGCCCTTATTCTAAATTAAGATCAGCCCTATATAGGCACAGGAACCATGAACTCAAATCTTTTAGATTTTACACTCAAAGGAGGAGAGGAGAGCTTGAGAGGCACTTAGGGTTCCCTGCTCTTCCATATCTTCTTTGTAGTTCACTAAGTATACAAAAAGGGGTCGCACTGATTCCCGGATAATTAGTACTAGTGACCAGCCACTATAAGCTGTATTTTATTCAGATCTTTCCAACACATTTTCGATACTGTTCTGTTTCAAACCCTCTACAAATCTCCTGGTTCCTGTATTTCAAAAGTGAATTAAAATATTCCAGTATTCAGTTGGACTCATTTGCAACCCATTAGCAATGTCATTACCACAAAAGTCACTTGTAGTGAGTGAACAATGGTCTTTGGATGAGGACTCAGATCTGCATTGTACAAGTCACACTGGTCTTTTTTTTTTTTTTTTGCCATATCACTTTTCAAAGCCTCTACAGCTTGCGGTTCATTTGTCTTGCATTTTTCTAAGATGACTATATCTTTTTGCCAGCCCATAAATCCATGTGCTGTCTCATTGTCTGCTCCCTCTTCCCACTGTTCTTATGTGCTGCCTTCCCTGTTTATTATACTAGCTGGCTCAAATGCTGTCTAAAACCAGCAGGCATTTCTCTGAATATTTCCTTGAGGTTTGCATAGCCTAAGGTTTCAGGCTGTTCAATTTGAACTTCTGTAGAAACCCTCCCAACAATACCAACATTTGTGCAACATCAGTGTTCTCAAATTTCAGTTTCTTCTCTGAAAGTGTGTGTCTGCTGCTTGTCCCAAAGGCGCACTTTCTTAGCTAGATAGTTGGAGGCCATCAAGTGGCATTATGTGGGATTCAGGAAGCAGGACCACCATGTGAACCCTAGCTTTCATCCCTCCTTTCTTGTGTGAAGGCATCTCCAAAATCACACAGAAGAGAGGGAGCAGTGTATTTTGAAGAGGATTTAAACTGACTATTTGTTTTTATGTACTTCTTGGCTCAGATGCCCCTGAGCTAAAAAAGGGGGGAAGTTGAGTGCAGATCCAGATCTTTTCAGTTCAGATTACCATTCCCCTTTCCTCTTTTACACTGTATTTGGCAGTGAGTTGTCTTAACTTACCCGCAAGAGGAGGCCCCACAAAACCTCCAGTGCTTCGAATAAGCATGAAAAGTCCTAGGGCACTGTCAAATTCTGGCATGCCTACAACATCTACTAGCACTGTAATGTGAATGGCGACCGTTGTACCAAAGAAGAATCCATAGAAGCCAGTGAATATTGCCAGGGAAAGGTAATTGTTAGCCAGTGGCAAGAGCATCAGGGAAGTACTGATCAATGTAATCGCCATTGCCAGCAAATGAATGCTTTTGGTAACGTGGAGGTTGGCATACCAGCCACACAGCAATCTGCCTCCAAAGTCCACCATAGCCAAAATGGATAGGAGGGATGCAGTCCATGATTCATCTATTCCCAGGCTGTAGCTAAGTGGAACTAAAAATAATGGAGGAACAAAAAAACTCATAGCAGCTAATATACCAAAAATGGCATAAAGTACAAATTCTGGTCGCCTCACAAGCATCCAGTTGAAGGTTTTGGGCCTGATGGGAGACTGATCTTCTTTGTCTGTCCTGGATGCACCATTGCCAGGTGGTGTTTCAGTTTCATGATGGCTGGCCTCAAGGAAGCAGCTGCTTGCCAGGGGTCGCATCAGTACTCCACAGACACAAATATTGAGTTGGATGCCACCTATGATCAAGAGGGCACCTTTCCATCCGTATTGACCAATCAACCACTGGAAAAATGGCCCAAAGATGAATGCAAAGGCACATTCTCCAGCACTGGCAATAGCATTGGCCAAAGCCCTTTTCTTGGAGAAATAGTGGCTAACAATGCTAATGGCTGGTGTCCACGAAAAAGAAATGCCAAGACCTGAAAAACATCAATAGAAATAGCATAGGTTAGACACTATTGAGGTATTTTGTGAAGGTAGAAATTAAAGCAGTCAGTGCTTCTACATTTGCAAAGTTGAAAAGTGTTAGAAAGAAAACATTTTTGCCCAGAAGAAGCATGAGCTTAGCTGGAGTAGGTGTAAGGGTATACTTGTGGCTATATTATATTCTGTACATTGTATATATTCAAGTGAAAAAGCAGAACGTGAAGTATATACATTATTACATTTGCACTTAAAAAAAAAAAAAAAAAGAATTTGGTTTCACAGCTCTGCCAGTGCATGAGAAATCCCATGGTCATGGGGTTGGAGCTAGGCAGATCCCAGTGTCCATGCTGTGTGTGTTAAGGCTGGTACTAGGTCAGACCAGCTGGTTAAGCTGAGCTGTGTTCAGGGTAGACATGAGTGAGGTGGGACATGAGGGAAGTTGGTGTATTGCCTCTATTTGCTCTTCATTTTCTTGCTCAACTGCTTTGAGCAAATTTAAAACCTGCTCTAACTTAGAGTTATTTTGATGGCTCCCTAGACTCTTTGGCAGCCCAGGACTGCCAAAGGGTTCAAATTCCAGACATTTTCTCAGGCATCCAGTGCAGAATTCAGAATGGTTTATTTTATTCCCTGCTAGCTTTGCTTCCTGTTCCAGGAAAGTCTGCTAGCTGTTGGAGACAACTTTCTGGCCTGGTTTTGCCTGAAGTAAAGGAAAGGATTGGAATAAAATGAAAGCCTGGGACTCTGTTCAAACCATAAGATAAGCTGATACAAAGTATAGAATTTGGGATCTCCCTGTCTTTTTACTTCAGTTCCCTTTATGAAGTTTTTTTAAACCTTCACAAAGCTCTTATCTCTGAATGAAAAACAAAACATTTAATTTTCTGCTTGCATATAATTTGCAAGTGTAAATTATTGGCATCTAAATATTTGTCTTCTTTGTTGATGCAGATTTCCTGTACAAACTCTTATTTCCAGAGTGAAATGGGAGGGAAATCACTTTTAAAGAACATTGCTTGTTCTGGCTGCTCATAAAGTCAAAATAGATAGCAGATTTTAAAACTCCTACCACTAGCACCCTCAAATACGTTGCTGGTGGAAGAAAGCCATGAAGCCATAAATTCATACCCTGTAGGAAGCCAGTTGTTGCATACAACCAGACCATGTTGAGTCCAAAAAATCCCAATGCCATTCCTGAAAAAGCCAGAAGTCCTCCAGTGATCACAACTGTCCGATGGGTATATTGTACACACAGTGAACTGGCAACAGGGGCTAGATAAGCAGAAAAATCGGAGAAAGAAAAATACATTTGAACATTAATCTGATCAACATGGCCAAATAAATAAAACATTTTGACGGTGACTACCCTTATAATGCTTGACACAAACAGCCTTAATTCTGCTGGATGGGATAGGAGGTCAATCAAAATTTCAAAATTTTATCCTTGCTGATAGAGAAATTACTGTTCCTGAGGCACAGATTTGAAAATATATTCAACATATGTGGACTCTTTTAAAGGGAAAGAGCATTTTAGTGCCTTCCTTGTAGTAGGACAGTTCTACTGACTTTCGTGTAAGGATACAGCTACCAACAAGACAGAACCTCACAGACTGTTTTAGCAGAAGATGAAGATTCAGCCACGGAATCTATAGGTTCATCTATAAAAACTGTACTATTGAGAATGTGTTATTGATATGTCTGGCATGAAAACTTTCTGAAGAAAACTAACTTTTGTTTTCTAGAATTTTGCAAAAATCAACCCTTAATGGAATTTTAAAAGTTTATAAAGGACCAAAAATTAGGGTTTATTTTGTGGTAATACTTTTTACAGAAAATTGGCAGTTCATTTCTTAAATCTTTATTTAGTTGTACAGTTTCTCACAACAGAGTGCAGGGGCTCTTCAACACAAGGGCAAAGGTGCAGGTGGTACAGATCTGATGGTGCAGCAGCTGCTTTGGTCTCTAGTCACTGTCTGGAAACACCTGAAATGTCAGAGATATTTTTGCTTAATTACAGATAGTTTTACTGCCTGGCTGGTTTTTTCCATCAGCATCACAAGAGTCGAGGTCAAAGCCATAGGATTTCTTTAAATGGCCGTGGCCACTAGGGGGTTCCCAAGTACCACCTGGCATGAACCAGCTCCCTAAAATCTGTTAAATATCCTGGGAACTGGAGTTCATGCATAAAACCGAATTCAGTTAACAGGGACCACGCTTCTAAATATAAATAAGTAGGAAGACAATTATTAAAAGAGAGCAGCTGGCAAGTAAGGTTTCACAGTACTTTGTAGGGGCAGGTTGTTGTACATTAACCTGTGCTAATCAGAATTAAGAGAATTTTGTAGCTAGGATGAGTGAAATAAACCTGACAGAGTACTAGTTGTTGCAAAATCTTCAGCATATACATTGCCTGACAGCAGAAAGACCTGGCAGGAGTTACATAAACTTCAAATGTCTCATCAGGTTTTACAGCAAAAATCTGATAATTTTATAAACATGTTAAAATGATACTGAAATTCAGTCATTATCTTACTATGTAGTTCATGAGACATGATAAAGTACATGCTGTTGGTGAATCATAAAATATGATGAAAAAAAGAAGAGAAAAGTTGACACAGGGTAACATCCATGAAAGTTCTTGAAGACAAGAAAAAGAACTGCAGCTGGAGCAGAAATATTACTAAATCTCAATTCTTAAATAGTAAATAAGAAGAATAAACAGGCAGAAATTAAACATGGAGTAGCAAGAGAAAGAAAGAAGCTAGCCACAGAACTGGAAATGGGTAAAATAGCTTGACTCCAGAGTTTGAAAGGACAAGGGCAACACACAGAAAATGCACAAGCAATGGAAAGGGATGACAACAAGAGTACAAAGAGAAAGGTGTTGGGAGGTGTACATCAGTAGCCAGAGAAGGCTGGTGAAGGTGATGGGGAGAATCCTTACTGTGGTAAACTGAACAGCCTGTTGCAAGTGCAGACCTTGGGAGTGGAAGCACATGCTCTCCTTCAACACAAGAAACAGACCTGCTGTTGAAAGGATTCAAATAGGAAAAAATAATTCAGTGATCATCCTTCTACTGAGCCAAGTGACACTTAAGGTTTCCCAGAGAGAGACATTAAGAAAGACTAAGCAGGCCGGGAAACATGCTCAAAGAACTGGAGGCTCAGGTGATTTTCATCAGGAAGTTTGTGGTCCCTATAAATGAAGCAAGGCAGAAGAAGATGAGGACAATTATGTATTGACCTGAGACATTTATAAACTACTATATAGAGGGGGTTTGGAATGTTTGACCACCAAGCTTTATTCACTGAAAGAGGATTATTTTCAATGGATTTCAAAGGATGAAAAGCAACTTCTGCTGAAAATTATAGCTGCCTTCCTTGAAATAGGCTGGCCTCCCATGTGGCTAGGCAAATATATTATTTTTCTGGTTTATACTTGATATTATTGTGTTAAATGCTCTATTCCTTCATACATTCCTATACAATGTAAATATATGCTATAACAAAACAAAACCTAACCAAAACAGGACTGTTAAGTTTTTCCGTCCTGTGCTGGGTTTTTCTTCTCATGAACTTCAAATGCCTGAATGACACAATAGTATCACAATATGTCAGTGATACATCTATTTTGTTAACCAAATTGATAGATTACCATTTATTAATTTCTGTGGTCTGTGAAGCAGGTTTTTCAAATTTTTTTTTCAGTTAATTATATCTGTCACTGCCAAGCAGGCATCAAGGATAATAGTTTATGGAACTGATAAAATCTTTTCAACTCATGACTTATTTTATCTTTTTACTTTGACTTTGGGTTACTCTTTTTTCCTACTGAATACATTTTTCAAAGAAAGATCAGTTGCTCTTGATGTTTGGAAATACTGGAGTTCCAAGCAATAATACTGATAGGTGTGGACTGAGTAGGATGCATGTAATTATACAGTGTCTATGCAAAGAAGTGTCTTCGGAAAGAAAATTATGATAGCATTTATTATGTAAGGATATTTACCTATAGCAACCATATATCTCTATGAGAATATGCAGAGCAGATTTCACAAATTCTGTACAGTTCAAGCCTGCACATGTTTGGAATCCTCACATCATGTGAAGGATCATGCAGTTTGCAGGGCACTAAGGACTCTCTAAACAACCAAGCTGAGTCAAATGCAGTATGTTTCTTATTTTTCCCTCCTTCATTTGATGTCATGTGGTATTTGACCTCACTGCCTTTGACTGGGATATTTCACTCTATCTTCCTCTACTCTCTGCTTGCATGGCCATGTCTTTATTGAGTTCTCTCTGTGTGAATAGATTGTTTTTTTCTTTTTAACCCTGTGAGTTTTCTGGTAGATCAGTAACTTGGAATCATAGTAAGAGGGGTGAAGAAGACATAGAGTTGGTAATACATGCAAAGAAAGGGGATCTTGGTGAATATAAAAAGAAGTGGGAAAAAGCAGGACTGAGAATAATTTTGGTAGCAGATGGCTTACCTGATGGATGGGGTCACAATCCTTGTATTCTGAAGTACTTTGAAAAAGTACTTCAGACAGTCACACTGAGATCAGTGAGCTTGCACAAACTGTTTAAAGAGCTTGATTCAACTAGCTCTGTGGCTATTATTCCTAGTGAGTTTAACTCAAAGCCTGTAGCAAAACTTAATCATGAGTTTAGGTAAATGATGTTTTTCAAGCAATCAGATTCCTATGTTTATAGAGTTTTGTTATTAACCCATTCCAAATATGAGGCAGTAAATGCCAATTTTCTGAAATTTTTCTGTATTTTCTGTAGAGACTTCTGAAGGAAGTCTAGACCTTATATGTTGCTGGGATTGGGGTTTTTTTAAGGAAGACTTCCAAACTTTCTCAGGTGATTAATATTAAAATAAAATGCTAGAGGAGTACTACTACCTACCTCCTAAATGAAAGACTGTAATGGTTACTGATGTGATCCAAGAAGTGGTGCTTGCAAGTTCATCAAAGTGCTGCTGGATTTCAACAAAGAACAGACCAAAAGTCTTGAGGACAGCAGCAGTGAGGCCCATCACCATGAAGGCTGACACTACCACAACCCATCCATAGCCACCGTCTGGTGGATTGCTGTCTTTAGCCTGCATCTTTTCTAATTCTTAGTTCTTCTCTGGCGTTTGGGTTGTTTTTTCCTTTTTTTTTCTGGAGTGGTAGTGATGGTGATGAGGTTTTTTAACAGATCTGCAAATTGGTAGAAGGCCCATGGTTAAAGAAATAATTAAAATATTCTAGTAATGGCTTACACAAGTAATTATCAAGTTAAAATACAACATTCATTACAGTGGTTTGACTGAAAATATTTCCTGAGTAACAGAGGTCTGAAGACACAGAAGACTGAATAAAGAAATTTAAAAAAAAATTCAAGTACAGAGTTAAGAAAACAAAAGAAGTATGCAGATGTGAACCAAGGAGAGAAGATAATGGGAAGATATTCAGACATGAAGATTTTCAAAGATAGAAGAATTTTAGGGTCCTCAACATTTTAGCATTTATAAATATTAATCATTCCTGTAATGCCAAGCATTTTTGCCAAAATGGTGCACATCCATCCTTGCAAAGATATATTCATAGGCAAGAATATCTTATTAAGCACAAAACTGAAAAAGCATATTTCCCTTTAAAAGTTTTGTGACAAACATGCAGCAATCATGCAGTGCATGGAGGACCTGGGATCTGGCTGGAGGGAGAGAAACATTCATACATTTTTCTGATTTCTTCATGGACACTAAATGCTGAGCAGGGATATTGTACAAGATACAGAAGACCAAAAAATACCTATCTCAGAAGGAGAATGGGAAACTTGAGATAGCTGAAGATATACTATACTTAAAATTCTCTACCCTCTGTGCACCTGGGAAAAATGAGCTGCATGAGGGAACCCGCACCACTTGAAGTTATCCAGTACAAAGAAGCAGTCACTAGTCCTGTGATTTGATCCCTTGAGGTGCATGATCTCAGGAGGATCTGAATCACTGCAGCAGGGTGGGGAGAAGAAGCCATGAGAGCCTTGTAGGGATCAGAAACAAAATCATTCTACTGCCCCATATCTAGACTGACAAGGCACTGGACTCATTTGCACATCTTAAAAAATCTTAGAACAGCCACAAGAGAGGGAGAGACTGCCTTGTGTTGAGGTCTGTACGAAAGAATCAGGTTTTCATACCCACAGTTTCTGGGGTCATCTTAAGCAAGTTGTCAGATCTTGCTGTGCCTGTTTTCTCAGTTGTCAATTGTAGCTAATACTTTCAAAGGTCATAAATTTTGTAAAGCTGGACGCATTAATACTTGTATTAGTGCTCAGTTTACTATAAGAAAATACAGAAATTATATCAAGCTGTAGCTGTAGCATTCTGACAATGCTGAGCTCAAGTAGCATGGTCATAATTTTGTTTGAGGCTTGGAAGAACACAAAAAGGACACAACACTCAAGCTAAATGAGCCTGCCTAGGGAGAGTGATACTGATATTTCTGCATTCTGCAAAGACATGCCTGGGCAAGGGATTATAATTTGGGCCACAAGACAGATAGAAGAAATCCTGCTGCTTACCAGGCAACACCCAGACTAAAACAGGCATGATAAAATCTGCATGACACCACCCAGCACCCTTCACTTTCATTAGGCAAACTCTGTCCCAGGAGGAGAATAAATTGGGCCTTACTGCACACAGTAAGGCCCAATTTATGCTTAAATGAACAGCATGTTTCCTTACGACAAATACATCTTTTATGTCACAGCTCAGAATTCATCTTTCAGTTCCTTTTAATGATCACAGTGTTACATGTAACTCCCAAATAAAATTATTATTTCAGTTCCATTATTAATTAATAAGGTAGTTATTTTCCAGCAGCGCTATGGATTTCAAAGCAGTGCAGCTACATCCTATAGGGAATTGCTGGAATGCCTGAACAGGGTAGAAGAAAGCATAGATATTACAATAAGGGAACATGTTTCTGACACCACACTTTGCTTTCTTCCTCCTTCACTTGCAAGAGAAAGTTTATTATAAGATTATGTAATTGCAAACACCCTAAGCTGAAAAAAGCCACATAGGATCTCCTTTTGCTCTTAACTATTGAGTAATGGTAAACAGTAAGGTATTAATATCCTCACTTACTCATTTTGTCCCTGGAGTTAACCTTCTAAATAAAAAGGAGTACCTGTAGGGTACTGCTCCTTCTGTTGTGCCTGGTCATACACAAGGTGCCTCAAAAATGTAAAGCTGTGCCTGGAAGCATAAGCATTCTATCTAGCATCCCACTGACTCCTACCTCCAAAATTTCTCATGGCAGCCGGAACAGATGTCCTGTGAGACATGGACTTAAATCAGGAAAGCCTGTGCTTGGTGTCTGCATCAGCAAGAGCAGACAGCTCTGTTAGTAGTGTTATTATGCTCATGGCAAATTTTGCCAGCAAGAACACACAGGCAAGAGTGCAACCTTTATCTTTGCACCTGGATAGCTACAAAGACACTTTCTGAGGCACTGGGGGTGTTCCTCTATTAATGCTCTACAAGTTCTCCAAGCTATTTCTGTTTTGATTCATGCCAATTATTCAAAAAGCTTATCAGACAATAATAAAAATAAATTATAAAATGCTTATCTCATTGCTTGCATTTTAGGGTGCCACATAAACTTGTGAAGATGGATACTTGTTCTACTTGGTTATCTTGTGCTCCATGTTCTAATTTGCTTTTTACAAAAGAGCAAATTAGTTGAATACTTTTGCTGCACATTGCAAAACAACATGGTGGTGGAATCAAGAAAAAACTCTTGTTAGTATGAATCCTAAGCTTGTTGTTTTCATGCAACTCATACTTAACACTCCCATGTATTCACTGTCTCTGAATGGAGGCTGAGTGGGCTCCTTGTGAGCTGGTGATACTTTACAGATATAGGTCCCCCAAGAAGACAAAAAAGGGCAAGTATTAAGTTTTTCCACACTTAGATAAAAAATGTGACTTTGTAATGGGTTTTTGGTTTGGGTTTCCAGTGCAAATATTGTACTATTACCTTGAATTTGGACTTAGGAAAAAAAAAAAAAAGAGAAAAGGAAGAAAAACATACTTAATATACATAGACACAAAAGTACTTTTACCAAAGGCTGATACCATGAAACAGGAGCTATGTAAAACTAAGTACAAAATATAGCTTTAATAAATTAACAACAGATTAATTAAATAGTTGTGTTTTATTGGTTGTATTAGAAGAAAGATGGAAAGAAACAAAGAAATCAATTGTAATTTATGCTGAAACTTCCTCTACACATGTGACTTGGTACACAGGCAAGGATCAGGCTATGTTTGTCACATTCAGATACCTTATAATTTTCATCTAACACTCAGACTGGCTCTGCTGATGCTCACTTGTCACTAGAGCTTCAACTACAGTAGGGTCGTACTAGTTACTTCTCCTCAGACACAAATACAGGAGGAATTCTTCATTAAATTTTCCTTTCTAACTTCACAGCATCATTTTAGGAGTCAGTCTAATGAGTATGATCTATAGCAATTTATAGACAAAGCATACTAGGATGGTAAAGAGGGGCTGAATGCTATGAGCAACCAGTTAGAAGTAACAAAAATCAAGTGTAGCATCAAGAAATTACCTTATTCAGCCAAGGCTTGTATGGGATATGAAACTCTTCCTTCACCTTCCAGTTGTATGTAAGTTCTTGAGTTGTGCTGAAAACTACCAGGTCATCTCTCTCATCTGAACTACCATCTGGCTAGCTGAACAAACCAATTTGTCTCCTTCAGGATGTGTAAGCATTGGATTTTATAAGAATCCCCTCCTCCCCTCCTCAAAAATCATTTGACTCCACCTATACGCAGAAAAACAAAGTTCTGTCCTGACTAGAGATCAGAGAAACAAAATTAGGAATGGGTGGAGGAAACTTACAAGAGGAATGCAGATTTTGTTATTTATCTGCACTATACTTACACTAGCCTTGGACTGCTGTCCATGTTTTCTACTGAACTCAACTATGGGACCAACCAGAAAGTTCAGATGTGTCAGCTGGCTTCAGACTCCCCTGTGTTCTGGGGCATTTACTGCAAATGTTTATCAAATTTGAAATTCATTTGTGGCTTCCCCTCTGCTTGTGCTGTTGGGCAGATGTTGGCTGCAGTGAGCATCACATAGCCTGCAGCAACTACAGAAGTTACAGGAAGCTTGAATGTGCTCTCCTGAGCATGATATATGCATATTTGAACCTTTCACCACACCAGAGCAGTCCTTTACTTGTGTGATTTTAGAGCCCCCAGTTAAATACTGCTGGTCCTTGTAAAACTTTTCTCTCACAGCTGTCACTGTTGGTTTATTGGAACTTATTCCCTTTCCTACCAATTTACCTTGCACTAAGGTTGTAGTGGCCACACTGCTATTGTAATTGTTGGGGGGGGGGGCCCAGGGTGGGCAGTAGCTTGTTCCATTTTGTAGTATTTTTATTTACATGTTCGTATACTTATTTCATTACTTGATTAATAATCTGTGTAGTTTGTGTGTGCTAAGGGAAGTATAAATATGCAGTTGACCTGCATAACTAGAGAAACAGATATATTTCATATTTTGGCATATTTGAATGCGAAGCCAGCAAGTTTGCAACATGACATTCTAATTTTCTTTTGCTGGGAAAATTATTTAGAGTATGTTTTAGGGCTGGAGAAGACAAAAATATGGCAAAGGAAAATTATGGGGTAGTTTTTGAAGTTGAATTAGTGTGCAGTCTTGATAAAAAAGTTGCTGCCACTCCTACTTCACCTTCTCACTACCATGTGAGTTTTCATGCAGTGAACTAGACTGGTGAACTGACCCTGCTGTTCGCTACACTGGTGCAGTTTCCCAATTTGGCAAAATTAATTGTGTGCTTTTACAATGCAGAAGGCAGAAAAAAAAAGTAGCCAGGAATGAAACTTGACAGATGCTTAATCCAGAGGCAAAATTCACATGGTGGTTGTATACAACCAATGTATTCACATGCCCCTTGAGCCCACCACATTCTGACCCATGATGTTGCTGGGCACAGGGGTGTGACTGATTCGCCTGCAGTTCCACTGGCTCCTTATTGCTTCACTAAAAACAGTAGTTATGGTTCCCCTTTGCCAGTCATTGACAGCTCCACCAGCTTCACTGCCATGACTTACTTCTCAGATGTGACATTGTGGCTCAGCCACTTCCTCTGCCCAATCCCTCAGAACCCACGGCTCACCCAGTGAGCCTCCTAGTGTTTCTGCCTGACTTCCTCATTGTCAGGATGCTTGGAATAGGTGGGCCTTGAATATTGTATTACAGTTATGGGAATTCAAGTCTATGGACAAAATAATGAAGTCTGGAATATTTCACTGATCAGTCCATCAGGTTATTTTTAACATTATATTCACTGATATTACTGGGGATTATGTGCAAAGGAATATTGTCATGGCCTGTCATGACTCTCTCTTAAAACCAGAATAGTCTTAGCGGTACTACACTGAATGTTCATTTTCTACAGTCCTTCCTACTAAATACATTTAGTCTTTACTCATACTATGTAGTTTGGGTTATCCAGAACTACTATTATGCATTAAGACCACAGTACATTTTGCTCATTTGATCAGGCTAAAATATTTTCACAATTTTCTGTTACCATACAGAAGAAATTTTATGCTATACCTGTGTACAGTACTTCTCCTTAATCATCTATTGGTTTTCTCCACATGTTAAATTTACAAATAAAATTTAATTATCTTTTATTTCTACTTAAAAAGTAAGAAAAAAATTGTAGACTGCACTTCTATTAAACTGCTTACATTATTTGTTGTTCAACATTTAAGCATCTTAGAAAACTCTTACAAGAACTTTCATGTTTCCATTCATACACTGGAGGAAAAAAGTTTATTTCAGGTGGCAAGAAGAGTCACTTCTCCTCAGATCTATTTTGTCAGCTCAGTTTTCACTAGTTCCAAGTTAGCTTCCAAGTTAAGTGCTTGAGTAAGCACGAAATACATTCACAGGTAGACTGCTCCATGAAATATTTGGTGTAGAGTGAAATGAGAATCTCCCTGGAACATCTGTACTTCAATAACAGTGATTCATGATTATGAAGAGATTATGCTTAAATGCTGTCTGTCAAGTCATAAAGAATATATTGAACCATTCAGGAGTTAGTGTGTCTTGGCTTTTATTGCTAGGCTCATAGAATGAAATTGTCAATGGTTGGAACAGAGGCTCGATATGTATGTATTTCTAAAACGCCTTTTTCTCAGTATTGTTGAAACTGAAAGTAGTGATTGTGTTCTCAGCTGCTGTAAATAATTTCATCTCCACTGATTTCAAAATACTTTTACTTCACTCCTTTCACCACCAGAGAATTTCTTCATTGATTTCTCAATGGGAACAGGGCTGTCTTTGAAGAAGACACAACATACCTACCTATTGCCTCTTAATTGTTATTATTGCAGTATATATAAAATATGGTAAAAAAGTCTCTGAAATGAAGTTCTTATTTAAAAAACTGCACAAATGTTGAAAGCCAGCCTTGCATAAAGTCTCCTCATAGTCAGCTGTGCTCAGATGGAAAGCAGAGAGCTTATTGAAACCATGCCTCCTGCATTCATCAGTCTTTCGTAGTGATCATGCTTGTCCGTCTGCTTGGAACTACCTGCTCTTATCACATACATATTCTTTTTTTTTTTTTTTGACCAAAGCCTTCTGACAGCATTGATAAACAGATAGTAAGCCAAGATAAAACACTCCCAGGTCATATGATCCATCAGCTAAGAGAATATTGATTGAAATGACTGAATCAAAATGACTTTGTTTGATTTGTGGTGTTAAGTGATTACTAATGTAATAGAGGTAGCCTGAACATAAATATTCAGAGAACTGTGTGCAGGAGAGATAGCATATGAAAAGATTGGAAAACTGTTATGTAAGAAATAAACATGGTGACATCACTGCCAAAATAGCTGAAATGGAATGATAAATGAACCTGCGTAATTAATGTGGATGAATACAGAGGTACTTAAAGTCTTGAAGGAAAAAATTAATCTTGATATGATTAGAGAAGAAGAACCAGGGTGGTGATTCAGTTGCATAAAGTTAGGATTACAAAAGAGGTGTGTTTTGTGGAGACAGGATAGCTGGCAGATATCAGAGGGGCTAAAGAGCAGAAAGAGGTAGCAAATAAGCAAGTGAGTGATTAGGGTTTGTTAGAAGTTGTCAGACTGTAAAAAGCAAGCTATTTAACAAATAAAAGAAGAATAATTGGCTTGGTTTTGGACTGGGTTCTGGTTATCTGATTACCAGTTAAACAAATTCTTATTAGTTTAAGATTGACTGAAGTTTTACAGGCTGGGAGCAAATGAAGAAAAAGCTGTCCTGAAATTACAGTCACGTGTGCTGATTGCTCTCTTCCCCAGGGAAACATCAATCCCTGGCCTCCCTTTATAACAAAGGAAATGCTCAGCCTGCATGGAATGGGGGGCAGAGTATCTACAGGGAAGAGGGTGACATAGAGCCTGACTTGGCTGCAAGTGGAGGGTATATTTATCTGAACAAAGGTTGTTTTGTTTTTCAACAAGCAAGAATCAGCTCATTTTCTCTGTGTAATTCTTGGTTGTCATTATAGCTTCCAGTACAAAATTATAGGGTAAGAAGAGGAGGGGACACAGGAAATGAGTACTGCTAAACAGGGAAGAGGGTAATGCACTGCTTACCAAATCAAAATGGTCAAGTACAGTGCTGATGCAAACAAGAGTCTCTCTGTGCCCTATCAATCTAGCAGCATCTGTGGGTGGCTTCTCCCACTTCCTGTTCTGAAAAGAGTGACCAGGGTCTAATCATTCTGCTTTAATTATAGCATGAAGGTGAAAATGCCCAATTCTTGGGTATATCTGGAGTGTCAATAAGGCATTTTCTGTCTTCATAGCTTAAGAAACAGATGGATGTGTTTGGCTAAATTAGCCCTAAATGTCCCACCATTGATGTCTGGGAAAGATTTTTGCAAGGATTCAGCTGAGAGCACAGACATTAAGGGATATAAGCTCATTAGACTTCCTGTCCTATTTTCTTAAACCAACCTGTGACACACTGTGCTATCCATGGCTAGGTGTTGTATTGTGGAAAGATGATAAAGTGAGGAAATAAAGTCCAAAAAGAAGAAGTGCCAGTTTCCTTGACAGCATGAAGTGTGCCTGTATAGAAGAGTTCTGAGAATGGACATCAGCTTGTATTGAACTGAATACAAGGCTACACAAGGCTGCCCTGTATTTCTATAAGGATGGATTATTGAAATTTCAATATTCTTGAAAACATTCTTCCTAGTTTCATTTTTAAAACTAGGATGGCAACAGATAATGAAGAATGTGTGCTGTCTCAGAGCAATACTGAACACTTACAAAATTTGCAAGGCAAACATTTGCAGTACACAGAATAAGAATCAGGCCACAATTAAGGGACGGCAACTGGACTGTTGGTAGTAGTGCCCAAAACATCCACCTTGAAGACAGGGCAGAAAATTGGTTTAGTATGAGCTTCTAGTTATAACATTGTGGTTACAGGAGTGAGGTAACTGCTGGATATATGGTTGAAGAGATGAAAGATCTGTGCCTGAGGGAGGAATAAAGATCTAGCTCTATTGCAGCAGCAAGGCTCAGTGATCCAACACCACCTTCTGTGCAGGGAAGCAAGATTTTTCCAAGCCCGCATCTGACACTAAGGAAAGGCTGACATAATAGGTCCTGGAAACTCAGAATGTAAAATCTGATTCTTCTTCTTCACAGAGTTTTCTGCTGAGTCCAAATTTCATTGAAAGCTGGTCTGTCAGAGAAACTGTGGGACACTGAGTGGATGGCTGGAACATGCTGCAGTGACAGAACCAGATTCCCAAGACAGCCAGACAGAACTGTCACTTCAAAGCTGTGGCAGCATACTTATGTTAAAGCAAATAAAGATCTCTGCCTCCCTGCAGAGTAGCAATGATCTTACCTTTGTATGTGTCACTGGTGTAGGTGCTGCAATGCTACTTCTGTTGGTTTAGCAATGCAGGTAAGTTACTAGAAAACTTGAAATCATCAGAATGGTTAGCAGGAGCATGAAAGGGCTGGAAAATCACCAGTTGATAAAACTTAAGCTTGAAGATGAATGTAAGAGGGGTCTTGATCATGATGTATTAACACCTACACTAGACTAGACAACTTGTAACAAAGGGATTTTCAATTTATTGGTCAATGATGTACGAAGATTCGACGAATAGAAAATGGAAGCTAAGAAATTAATACCACAGTAAGTCACATTTGAATAAGAAAGGTGACAATGGGAACAATTTACCTGCTATTTCATCACTGCTTATTTTTAGTCAAAACTGAATGTTCTTCTGAAGATAGTGTATGTAGCTGATGGTGGCCTTAGCATATAAAACATTTATATCTGTACTTTTCTGTAAAGCAAGAATGCTAACTTGCTATGACTTAACTTAGTTTTGCTACTAAACTAGAAAATAAATCCAACCCATAGTCCTTATCAATAAGGCATTGTCTTTTTACTTTTTCTGATTAAAACAAGGTTTACAAGTATAATTAATGCTCAGTGAACATGGGTTTTTCCTATTTTGTGAGCTGACAAAAAAAAGCCAGCTTGGATTGCAAGATACTAGGTTAAACATCAGCCTTCTTGACATAAAGTCAAACTGAATTTATGCTGAATAATTTGATTGGAAATCAGATCCAATTATCTTAAATTGGTCATTCCAGACTAACAGAGCAATAAAGGGCACTGTGTTTGTTGATAAATTTGACCCTGAAATTACAGTCATGTCAAAACATGTAAGCACTATAATTCCAGTCTAATTCATACCCCGCAGTGCCCTCCCAAATGCTGTGCTCAGAACAGAAGATAGAGGGCTGTTGCTCTTTCAGGCATACAAAGTCTTTCTGATCGAAAGCAGGAAATTACTTCTGAATTTTGAATTGGCAGAATTTTTAAAATTGTTTTGATCTGTAAGAATATGACTGTGACAAAAATTAGTATGTTCAAGACGTTTTCTTAACAAGGGGTGGTTTAATGTTCAAATATTGCCCAAAAAATAAAAGGAGAATTATAAGGAAAACAATGAAATTTTTCTAGAGTTCCAATCCTCATGTAGACCTAGAGCCAAAAGAAAGCTACACATTAACAAATGACATGTAGCTCCTACTTCTCAAACTGTGCATAATGCTTCAGATCAATAATGTAGACATAGTAAAACTGATGCGAAACAAAATATGTTGCTGGAGAGCTACTGGCCCTGCCTAAAGCTGCTTAGGTAAGTCTTTTGGGAGTGGTGGCCCCCCAGTATTTTAACACTGATGATATTATGCTTTAAATCAAAATAAGAGATGAAAGTCTGTATTTGATTCCTTGATTGTCTTCTCTATATAACTTCAAGACCTACACAAGAATTTCAAAGGAGAAATAGAGACCTACATTCAATAGCAAGCCTGTCTTTCTTTAAAACCATATTTTCTTAAGTATATTCATACTTTAAAAGTATTAATAACCTGTATGAATATACTTAAGTATATTCATACAGGTTATTAATATGACATTGTCAAAGGGCAGTTTCCATTCCATGACATATTTGGGGGGGGTCACATTTGATTTGTTTTGTTTATTTTGTTATTTGTGTTGCAAATCTTTCACTGGACTAATTCTGCACTGGTATTTTTAAAAAATATTTGAAAATTTTTAAAAAAAATTATATTGGAATTTTTCATAGTAGTTTCTAATGTAACATCTACTTTTGAGAATGTAACCTGTAGGAATGTTTGTCTGCTTGTGAAGGGAGAGGTAACATAGGTAAGTGAGACAAAAGCAGAAAGGAAGAAAAACTGAACAAAACAGAATAAACCAAGACTCTCAGCCTAGAACTGTGTTACTGGGTCATAGCGTAATTGGGAGTTGCAAATCATAAATCATCACTAATAATGTTGTCTGTACTGAGGATGCAGTGAAGCAAATCAGAAAACTTGCTAAGCCTGAGTATGGAAATTTCCTAAAGAACCTGGGGTGTGCAAAGAGCATAGTCATCACCTTTCAGTGCACCACTTTTTTCAGACTTTTTAATTCCAAAGAGTATTGCAAATCCTATTAGTGTTCATATGCCAATAAGGGCAGGGTAGAAAGGAGCGGTGTTCAGTGTTTATCTGCACCACTGGATTTATTGAAACTGCCATTTCTTTAGATCATTACATATTTTGTTTCCAGATTACATCACAAAGCAGCAAAAAGTAGGTATCTTTTAGGATATCTTCAAAAATGGTGAAGAACACTGGAAAGCAGTATGAAAAACATAGGGAAAATGACCACAAAAAGTGGTCATCTTCTGTGCCATCAATCAAAGGCAGTGTGAGAGCAGGAGGAAGTGTTCTCTCCCAAGGAGAACCATGTGGAGTGCTGCATGAGTGACGGTCCTTGTCACTGCTCGGGCCTCATCCTCGCAGGTGCTCTCCTTAGCATAAGTTCACTAGAAGCCACTATTCACTAGCACCTCCTGGCACTATTGCTCTGCACCCCAGCCTACCTGAGCTCCAGCCTGGGCACTGCTACAACTATGAAATGCCAAAGATATAATGCAGTGGAGGGTGAAACCCTGCAAGAACCATCAGTGCTGTTACGTTTTTTAGGGTGGGGGTTAGGGTTGAGGCACTTTGCCACTCCCCTACATGGCACCACTGTTACTTCTGTGAACTGTGAACTTTCCTTTCTGCTTTAACAAAAACAAAACCAACCAACCACTGAAAACAACTAAAAGAAGCAAGAAACCAGGGAAAGCCTTGAACACCTTTGTGAGCAAGCACATATCACCTGGGGCAGTCTTTGGTCAGGTGCAGGGTCAGGCTGGAGCTGTGGCTGCACAGAGGGCCCAGGGCTTCACCTCTGTCAGGCCACCACTTCCATGGACAGTCACTGCTGAGGGCTTCCCAGCCTCAGTGTGCAGCCAAACCAGGCCCAGCTGCACTGGCTGTGCCCAGTTACAGGCCCCTGAGGACAACAGCGACATGGAGCTCCTGGAGCAGGTCTGACAGAGAGAAACAAAGGTGGCTAAAGAATTGGAGCATCTCTTTTATGAGGAAAGGCTGAGAGAGTTAGGCTTGGTCAGCCTCAAAAAAATATGTCTGTGAGATGGCATTCTCAGTGTAAGTCTCTGAAGGGAGGGTGCCAAGAGGATGGACCTGGCTCTTCTTAGCAGCTCTGAGCAACAGGACAAGAGGGCAGAAGACAAGACGACAATGGGCAGAAAATTATGCACAGGAGGTTCCACCTGAGCACGAGGAAGAAACCTTTATCTTTAAGGTGCAGGTGACTGAGCACTGGAACAGATTGCTCAGAGAGGCTGTGGACTTTCCCTCATTGGGGATATTCAAGAACAGTATGGACAAATCCTGCGCCATGTGTCTGGGATCACCCTGCTTGAGCAGGGAGGCTGGACCACTTGCTGTTGCCCTCTAACCCGACCGTCCCACCGGCGGTGCGAGAGCTGCAGAGCCAGCGCCACCGCCGGGGCCTGTGCCGGGCCACGTGAGCGGCGGGCGGGGCCGGGCCGGGCCGGGCCGCGCTCTGACCCTCGCCCGTGCCCGTACGGCGGCTGCGCGGCGGGAGGGCGGACGGCACGGCCATGGAGCGCGGCGGCGAGACGGCCGGGTGGCGGCTCCGCGCCACCGCCGCACAGCGCGACCGCCGCCGGCCGCCGCCGCGAGAGGACGGCGACCCCGGCGCGGGCGGCAAGAAGCGGGGCGGGCGGCGGCCGCTGCTGCCGCTGCCCGAGGCGCGGGGGGCGCCGCTGGTGCTGCTGTACCTGCTGGGGCTGCGGGCGCTAGCGCAGGTGTCGCACCGGCAGCTGCTGAGCCGCCCGCCCGCCGCCGCCGGACCCCGCGACTTCAGCGCCTCCCGCGCCAGGTACGGCGGGGCCGCCGGGCGGGAGGCGGCCGGGGTGGGTGGCGGTCCCTGGCAGAGGGGTCGTGTCGCGCTGTGCCCTGGCGAGTGCTCGGAGCTGATGGAGCAGCGCCTCCCCCATAGTTTAGTTCCAGTAGTCTCGTGTAGTGCTCAGTGTCTGGGAAAGCTTCAGGTTTTCAGTTGTTATGTCACCGAGACGTCGGGAAGACTAAAACTGTCACTTGAATTTCAGTTTTGGAGTGTTAGCATCAGGTGAATGTCTTGATAAAAGTGTGCTTTTTCAGACATTCAGAAAAAGACATATACGCATATACAGAACCTCGCTAAAGGTAAAATCTTCAGCTTCTCCATTCACCCTTCTGCTTCTTTTTAAATTGATATGTTCAGGTCAGAAAACCAATACCATGGCTTACTATCATGGTAAATAGTTAAAAAGAAGAAGTCCTAATCAGGCCTATATTCCTATTACAAGTTACCATCTAACTGGCTGTAGCCTCTTCTGCCTACCTTGAGTTTTGAAATAGAACCATCTACAAAAATGTTACAGTTGTAGATAAGTTACATACTAAATGTATTGATGCTTAAGTTTTAATTTATGTCTTACAGGGGATATCTTGACAACATTACAGCAATTGGGCCCAGAACAGTTGGAAGTCCAGAAAATGAAGTTCTTGCAGTTAACTACCTCTTAGAACAAATCAGGGGAATAGAAAGAGAAAGCACGGATGCTCACAAGATATCTGTAGACATACAGAGGCCCACAGGCTCCTTCAGCATTGACTTTTTAGGGGGCTTTACTAGTTACTATGCAAACATAACCAATGTGGTAGTAAAGCTGGAACCTCGCAATGGAGCTGAGCATGCAGTGTTATCCAATTGTCACTTTGATTCCGTACCAAATACCCCAGGTGGGTCCGTGTGTTTGTTCCATGTTTCTGTGTGTGACATGAGCTGCAGGGCTTGGCTCATGGATTTCTCCTACCAAGTAGCCACACTAGAATAATGCACGTGCCAACTAGTCAGCTTGGTCTCAGTGAAACTCATTGTTTAGAGTGACAGGTTGATCCTGTTAAACTCAGGATTTCACTCTCATTTTCTGGTAGGCAGTGATTTACAGATGCTTATCTGGATTTCTGGGAAGTTTGGATGTATCTGCCTTTCTTGTACTTCACTGCTTATGCATATTTTTTATGTGCTGTTTCCACCCATCGTCCAGGTCTTTTCATACTTCTGTACTGATTTAATCCTGGTTTTCCTTTCACAGGATGCTTTGTGCCAGAGATTATGCCCACACGCATTAACGAGTCTGTTTTCCCCTCCTACTGGTATCTCAGATTTTCAGTCTGATATGCTTAAGATATGCCAGTTGTTTTTTTTTCTTTCCATATTCAAAGCTTCTATCTCAAAAGACTGTAGTCATCAAAGGCTGGAGTACTATTACCTTGATAGTGTGAATATATTTTACCTGCTAGTTTGATTGTCACTTTTGCGTACTCTCTTATTCTTGTTCCTCTATATTTTTAAAATCTAATCCTTTAAAATTGTTATTGCAGCAAGGGTGTAAACTGCTTTGTAAATTTGTGGGTTTAACAAAGCTAGGAAGGTATGGATCTAAAACACGAAATCTGTTGTAACACTCAGCCACAGGTGTGTGCCTGTTATTACAGTTAAAAAACACCCACAGATGGCACTCACCAATGGTACAGCTTTTACTGGACTTTCTTCATTTACATCCCACACAATATTTTATTTTTTTGGTGGCAAGCCTTCTGTTTTGTAGCACATGTGACTAGTCTTCATTATTAAGGAAACAGTTGAGTGTTAGCTAGAGAAACAAAGCTTTTGCTGGACTCCTGCCTTTTTTCTGAACATAAATTGTGTATTGAACGTCTCTTTCTCAATTGTATTTGTACAACATGAGCTTCTAAATTTAGCTTAATAAATGCATGATTACTATACATGCTCTGTGACTGAGGAACTGCAGAGATGCTAATTACTGCATGTATAGTCTGTGTATGTCTACCAAGACTTAGAGTATTTCACAAGCATAGTACTATGATAATTAAAAATTGTTTTCAAATTGATGTCCTATGTAAATTGTGTGTTGATTTCTGTGGATTATAAAACAGGATTATGTTTATATCAGTTATTTTCTTTACAGTTACTCAGACACTAAAATATTTCACCAACCTTGCTCGGAAGTGCCAAAAACATAGGAGTGGTTTGTATAGGATTTTAGAGAAAACTGCAGAGGAGCCAGAAATCATCCTGTGTGCTTGTTCTTAATCACAAAGCAGCCTAGCCCTTTACAGCAGCAAGGAGTTGCTCTGCCTTTTGTTTTCTTAGTATGCCACTTGCACATTACCTAAGCAAGAGTCTTTTGTTCTCTTCTCCCGTGTTCTCTTAGCTATTTGCTTACAGCCCTTTTTTTCATTACCAGAAAGGTGGGCTTTTAACCAGAATCAGCATGACTCAAAGATCAGCGAGTAATACATTTGAAAATCAGATAATAAAATATAATCTGCTTGTGGTGCTTATAGACACAAAATGTGTGAAGCAAATCTCAGTAAATAATTTATTTTAAAAAATAGAAAGCTTATGTTCCTTGTGAAGAAAAAAACATAAACTCTGAAGTCCTAAAATATGTCTCTTGTTCTGATTCTACTACTCTTTAGTTTATATGGCCTATTTGATTATTTTCTGATAAACTTGACAGCAAAAACATTCTTGAAATTATCATTGCAGACATGATGTGGTTTTCTTAGTTTAACGATATCTGCTGTAAAATCTGTGACAACCTCCTGTCAGTTTTGTTGTGTATGAGGTATTGGGGTATGTTTTCTCTGCAAGTTTGTGTAATAGTCTATGGCAGCATGGCTACTTTTGTCAGATGTATATCTCTTGAAGCCAGTAACTTTTATTTTTCTTAGCCTCACAGCAAGGCAGGTAAATGACTAACCTCACTGTAAACTATATGCATCTGCTGAGTTTTCAATACAGCATTTTAAATAAAATAATTAGATGTGGCTAAGAGCAGATTCCTGATAAACTGGGGTAGCAGTTAAGGTCCCTTTCAACTCAGAATGTTCTGTGGTTTTTGTGAAATTAGTGAAAACCTGTGACAATCAGGGCTTTAAATCAGGTATTTGGGTGGTGATCTATGGAAAGCTTTTGTCAGAACAAGGCCATAATTTCTGAGAAATAGGATAGAGAATTGTGTATTGGAAAGATTTCAAATTTACTTATTCTATGCAATAAACTAAAGCTAAAACCTGGACTAAGATTTATGTTTGTTTATATTAGGAATATGTTGTTTTCGTAGCAGATACTTCTTAAGTTTTGCCTGGTGACAAGCTTTGGAAAAGCTGCTCTTTTTTTTCTTTAATGTGTAAATTGAACATTTTGAGCAGCTAACAAGTGTACCTAAATAGCGTGCTGACTCCTGAACTTGAGGAGTGTTGAACTTGTTGGCATCTCAGTGCATGTCAGCAACATCCATGCAACCCAGGCCCACAGGAATGAGGTTTAAATTTCTGTTTTCTCCCAGATTTTATTTATTAGAGCAGGATAGGGAGGTGCTACAGCTTGCACCAAAGTGAGGGAAGTGGGAAAATGGGAGGCCTTGACTCAAAGATGGCTGCTTAATCAAGATAAAAAACCAGTGGGGCGTGGGAGGTGTGAGATTGTAGTTGGATGAGAAACTCAAAGACAACAGAGATTAGAGTGAAAGGGGTTTCTGCAAAGAAAGAAGGGCAATGAAAAGCATCTGATCATGAAAATCTTTTATATAATGTTTACCTTATGGAGACTTTTAAAGGTGTGAATTCTGGTATTTCCTTAGCTTTATTTTGCAGTCTTAGCTTTATGTTACTTTGAGGTTTTGTCCTCCTAATTGAATGCATTGCAACAGTGTAGAGCACTTCAGGGTGACTTTTGTGGGAATGTATATTTCTTAAAATTTGAGTGCTGTCAATGAAAATTATATCCTTATTTGTTCATGTTGTATTTAGGAAAACAGATAATTATCACATTGCTTTCCTAGTAGCCTGGTTAGTCTGTTTCTCTGGAACAGTAGTGTTGAATCTGATGTCTTGTCATTCACTTGCCCAACTTCTGAATTTATTTTTTCTTTCATCTGTTGCTTTCAACTGGTATAGACAGAGGGTACAAGCAGCACCAAAAAATATACTAAAGCTTAACACAATTGTACTGCAGTTATATTAAAACTGCAATAGCATAAACCATTTTCTCTCTCGTTTTTGTTACAAATCTGTGTGTTTGTTGTAAGCCTTATTATTTTGCTGATTATTTTAAGGTGCCAGCGATGATGCTGTTAGCTGTGCAGTGATGCTTGAAATACTTAACACACTTTCAAAATCATCACAGTCCCTGCAGCATGCTGTCATATTCTTGTTTAATGGTGCAGAAGAAAATATTTTACAGGTGAGAATGTGCCAGAATTAAAAATTATACATCAAAGCAGTATATTAAAGCTCTTAACAAATGAAAGATGTAGCTTGTGTTTAATCTCTTGAAATATTCATTGATTACCTGTCTTTTCTGAGTAGAATGTGTATATTTCAAAGGGAAGCATGCAGTTGGATTAAGGGTATTGTATATATTAGTTTAAATAGAAGACCTGCATTTTCTGCATCTCTTTGTGTTTTCTGCCTTTTGCCTTGAGTTATATGCAGTCTTGAATGATGGAAAATAACATTTAGGCTTGTCTGGTAGATGTTTGACCTATATTTTTTGTTTCCCCATCAAGGCTAGTCATGGCTTCATTACACAACATGAGTGGGCCAAGTCAATCAGAGCTTTTATTAACCTGGAGGCAGCAGGTGTAGGAGGAAAAGAACTTGTTTTTCAAACAGGTATGAGCTTGCATTGTGTCCAATTTCTACACTAGGATAATTTGATAATAAATTATGCAGACTTGAAGGAATATTGAAAATGACTCATAAGCAAAAGACAAGAGAACGTCTGTGCCTTTTTCCTGGTCCTGTGCACCATTTAAATTGTTCTTAGTCTTTAGATAGTTACAGGCTAAAGCTCTACCACAGAAGTTGCTTCATAGGTGGGAAGCCTGTGGAGGGCAGAATAACAGAATTGGGTTTCCCTTTTACTTTAGGATAAAAAGGAGAAAAGTGTTTTGGTAGTACATATATCTTAGCACTCATACTTTCACATGTTCTATTTATTTTTCACAGAAGTTCTTGTAAAATCAGGAAGATGTTGGCATTAGAACTCCATCTCATGCTCAGGAAGCAGCAAAACTTCTGTGTTTTGTAGGCTGCGGTTAGACCTGTGCCCCATCCTAGCTGGACTGCGGACATTCTTGTCCTGATGAAGCCCTTAGGTGTTTACTTGCACTGAATGCTTTAGGGGGACAGACTTTTTTCTAAACAGCAGTACTGATGTGTGATACATGATGGATTAGAAGCTTGGCTAAAGGTTGTGACTTCTTCATTAATGCTAGGTCTTTTTGGGACATGGCTTCTCTGCTCTGCCATTGTTGCTCTCCAGCACGGGAGGCAACAGTGGCTTAGTTTTTTTCCCCTCAGGTGTAGCTAATTCTTTCTCTCAAGTGTGAGTCATTCATCCAACACAATTGTGCTTACTATATGCTCTGCGGGGCAAGAGTGTTAAATCTCCAGTGAGTTACTTTGTGTTATTTGTTACCGTGAGAATGCATATCCTAACTGAAGTTCAAAATATATTTGCTGTGAATTTTCTGCTCATCTTTTGTTAGGACCTGAGAATCCTTGGTTGGTACAAGCGTATGTAGTTGCAGCCAAACATCCCTTTGCCTCTGTGGTGGCACAGGAAATATTTCAGAGTGGCATTATCCCAGCAGATACTGACTTCCGTATCTACAGGGATTTTGGCAATGTTCCAGGTATGTTATCAAAAGGCATGTCAATATACATTACATTTTTATAACAAGGACACTCATCTCTGGTTGACTATTGAACATCCTCAAATTTGATCTGTCACACTGGGAGGGAATTTCCCTGTTCCTTTCCTAAGGAAAGAGTTTTTAGATTGAGTTTGTCATATAGTTTGCTAGGGATGTTTTTAGATGACTGGTGTTTTCCAGAAAGAAGCTTCCTGGTAGAAAAGTTTCTTGAAAATCAGGAAAATACTCCAGGAATTAACAGTACTCTATTAAATATTCTGGTTTGAAATATTTTGGTACATGATGTTAATAACCTGCTTGCAGGAATGAAAATGAAATGTCTGTACCTAATAGATAAAGCAAATTCATCTTCTTTAGAGATAGTGACATAGTCATTAATGCATTTTCATTTTCCTTGGGTTTTGTTTGGTTGGGGATTTTTATTGTTGTTGTTTTTTTGTTTTGTTGTTTTTGTTTGGTTGTCGTGGGTAGGTTTTTTCCCTTACTCGTGGTGGTGTTTTTTGGGGGGGATTTGGCTGTTGGTTTTTAGGGGGTTTTGGTGGGTTTTGTTTGTTTTTTTTCCATAATCAAGGACTGGACAGAAGCTTTTTAGTTTTGTTAATCTGTGTACAGCTTGCTATCCTTTCTGTGGAGAATGAACCGTGGGAAAGAAATGTGAAATGTTCACTCAATGAACACAGTTCAAAAGACTGTAAATTTCTGTAAAGTCCTTGTTGTCCAGGACAGGTTGTCATTGGAGTCACTTTCAAGAAAAGTGATGTTTTTTAATTGATTATTGGTACAAAGCAGTTGTTCTGACATATTCTGTACTGTTCTGAAGTACGCTTCTCGTCTGAAAATAAAGTAGCTGATTTTGTACAATGTGTTCTTTGTTCAGAATCATACCTGGATGGTAAATGATTTCTCACTGACCTCTGGGGTTTCTTTTATAAACCGATAAAAAATAATTAAGTTTAACAACTGGTTTGTTTCTCAGAATTGAGACCTAATTTGCTAAAAATCGTGAGAATTCAGATTGCAGGTAGCAGCTTTTTGCATATGCAGCTGAACAGGTGAATGGGATACACCGAATGTATAACTTATCAAGCAGAGGGTTTAACCTTTGGGTTTTGGTAAATACTTTTGTTTACACATTAGAAGTACAAAGAGCGCACCTGGTATTTTGAGAAGGTGCTCTGTAGTTTCACAGTGCTGCTTTTTATTACTTTTCAGCATGAACGTTTATTGAAGTGTTGCAAGTAAGCATTTGGCAAGCACCTTGTACATCTTGTACATGAGACTGAGATGATCTGGTGTTTTCATGTGTTTCTCCAGTTAGGTACAGATGTCCTGGGAATGGGTGCATGCAAAAGGACAGATACTTTAAAATATTTTAAAGCTGTTCTCTTTTAAAGACACTGGAAGTCCAGTTAGTTTTCCTTCTGTAAAGAAGACTACTTTGTTCATCTCTAAGGATAATGACTGGGTTACAAAGTAGAGCAGCATTTTCTGTAAAGTATATGGGAGGATTTCACGTATTTGTTTTGGGGTTTTAGGATTGTATATATTTTAAAAATGCTGCTTTTCTTTTTGTAGGAATAGATTTGGCTTTTATTGAAAATGGCTACATTTACCATACAAAATATGACACATCAGACAGAATTTTGACAGATTCCATTCAGAGAGCAGGTTGGTATTTTAAGGATTCAATAATTTACCAAAGAGTAGTATTGTAGCTGCTTTTTCATTTTGCTGTAAGACTGCTGTAGCATAAATTAATAATTTTAATGACACATTTAATACATGTTGTTTGTGTTCTCAAGAACACAAAGAAAGAATTAACTGAATACATACATTTTAAATAAAAAAGAAATATAGTTGGTCAGCTTGGGAAGATAAACTTTACCAGCATCCAGTGACATTAGATTCCACAGTTGCTTTCAAATCAAAGTTATTGTCTCTCCATTGATACCTGATTATTCAGCATTCTGTGTTCCTTTTATCTCACTAAGTCCCATTATTGGTTAATGTTTTTCATCAGAAGCTTTTGAGTAGTTTGGTGGAATAGAGACTGATCTACCAACAGAGATTTTTGGATTAGAATGGACCTCAGGCAAACTTATGTGGTAGCACGCAGACTGTGTAAACAGGATTTATTTTCTACAACAGGTTGTGCTCATAGCAGGCTATTTGACAGAATGCAGTAAAGAAAATTATGAAGAACTTTAATTTCCCAGGAAAAGCTAGCATAATCCTAAATGCCTCCAGGATTTTGACTATTTACTCTTCAAGTTCATACAGAAGCCAGCTTAGATGACCACCATGAATTATGGTTTTAAACACTTCCTTGCACCAATTTAGCTGCAGGACAGAAAATAATGCTTTTAAATTCCTGTTGGAAAGGTGATTTTACTGGTCATGATGGTTATATGTAGAACTTGTCCCATTAAATATATGACAGATTAAAAAGAAAAAAAGACAAACTTTACAGCCAGTAAGCACTTTTAATGGTCTAAAAAAGCAAAATCAAAGTTTAGAATGATTGCTCTCATTTGGCTGTGCTGTGTAAAAGCAAAAGATGATTGGTTCCTGGAGGCTACAGAGTAAAATAGTGGTCTTGTCTTTACAGTCATATAGGGAAGGAAAGGCAGGTAATTCATAGTCATGGAAACCTGGAGGGATCGCTTAGTAGTTAGGAAAGGATGAAGATTAGGAAATTATAAATTCTTCTCTGGGTTAGCCTTCAAGTCCAGTGCTAAATATCAGAAGTGAAGAAGAGTTTGTGGGCCGAAAGCTTGACTGTTGCCTTCACTGAGGTCATGTCTAAGTGCATGAGACTTCCCAGGTATACTTATTTTGACAGCTGGATAGAATAACTCATGAAGATAATATTTGTATATTGTCAAATACCTGTTTGAGTATAATCATTTGTGTATTCATGCCTTTGTTGAGGATATTTCTATACAATCTTTCAGAATGGTTATATTAAAAATGCTGTGTGGTAATTTATTAACCTTGATATAATTATACTGTGCCTCTGCTCCTTTAATAGGTGACAATATTCTGGCTGTCCTAAAATACCTAGCTACATCAGAAAAGTTGGCTAAATCTTTTGAGTATCGACATGGAAATGTTGTGTTCTTTGATATACTTGGTTTATTTGTCCTGGCTTATCCTGCTCGTGTTGGCACAATTATGAACTATATTACATCAGCAATTGCTTTTTTTTATTTAAGCAAAAAAGTATTACAGCCAAAACCCAGAGGTAAGTCTAGGTGATTTTGGGTTTTGTTTGTTTGTTTGTTTGTATTTGGGGGGTTTTTTGGGTGTGTTTTTGTTTGGTTTTTTTCCGTCGGTTATTTTTTTGCTTTTTTGGTTTTTTTAATTGCATTATTCATCAATAAATAGTAATTACAAGATGCAAAAACGCAGGTGAAAAAGTGTTCAGGCCATTACAGCATCTGATTAGTTGAACTTCAGAAATAAATTTTAGGTGTGCAGCATGCCATAGGAGTTGCTTTGTGTTTAAATCTTAATATTAATATCTGAATATTAATAATGGTGAAAGAATATGATAGGCCTAGATGTCTAGCATTTATGAATCATGATTTTGTCTATTATCATTTCATGAAGGTTAAAATCTAATCTTTTAAAGATTTGGAAATTGAAAAAAAAAGCCAAGTATCCATATTATGGGGTTTTTTTGTTAATTCAGATATGGTGTCAGAACCATGTTTCTTCTTCACTTGTCTGTAGACAGGACCGAGTAAGGAAAAAATAGGGAAAATGACAGCAAAATTTAATAGAGTGTAAACCAACTTAAATCTAGTTAGACCTTCTTAGTATGTGTAGGAACATGTTTATTTAAAAGAAATAAGGCTTAAGAAATCACCCCCATCTTCTCCTCAACATCCAGAATACATTTTTGGAGTAAGAAAATGTTACAAGAAAAGCAACTCAAATTTTTTGTTGTTCTTGGGGGGAATGAGGAGAGGGACTTGTGGGGTTTTTTGGTGGTTTGTTGGTTTGGTTTGGTTTTGTATTTTTTCAGGGGAGAGTTTTTATTTTGGTTTGGAGTTTTTTGGTTCGTTTTTTGTTGGGTTTCTTCTTGGGCTTTTCTGTATACTTAAAAGTGGAACCATGGCTCCACTGGCCCCCTAGTAAAATTTTTGCTAGAAAATTAAGAAAGCTGTAATCTGCAAAATACACCAGTATTCTGGGAATAAACATTGCAGCAGGGATGTTGCAAACAGACATGCAAAGAATTAGGCTAAGTGATGCAAACTATGCTGTTGAGATACCTTCACAGGGGATCCCTTTATTTTGGTCATTAAAGTAGTTACACTATGGGGTAATTAAAATTTTGATGATAGTCTGCAGTAGAATGCACAAGTATTGAATGAGACTTCTTTTTTCTTCTTCATAGCTGTTCATAACCTGAAGAAGTTACTGACTGCATTCAGCTTAACCCTGACAAGCTGGGTGTGCACACTGGTGGCAGTCCTTATGGTAGCAATGTTTGTCTCCTTCATTGGACGGGCTCTTTCTTGGTACACCCATTTCTATGTTTCTGTGTCTCTCTATGGCACTGCAGCTGCAGCTAAGCTCATTCTTGTGCACATGCTAGCCAAGAAGTTCTTCTACAAGGTAGGCAAGGCTTTGTTGTTATTGTTGAAGGGCAATGAGGTGTTTAATCTGTGGAAGATAAATTTGAGCTGCTAAAAAAAAGCAAAAAGTTTTTCGTATTTAAAGTGTCACTGTGAAAAATTGCTTCATCTAAACATAGAGATTGTTCTGCTAAATCAGAGAGGTAAGAGCTATGTGATTTAAAGCAGCTTTGACCTTTAGGAGATGTTTCATAAAAAAGACAGGAGCCTTTGTGACTTAGGTCACAGCAAGCCCAGGCAGTGCCACAGGCTGGGGCAGAGTGGCTGCAAAGCTGCCACAGGAAAAGGCCCTGGGGGTGCTGGTGACAGCAGCTGAACATGAGCCAGCAGTGCCCAGGTGGCCAAGAAGGCCAATGGCATCCTGGCCTGTGCCAGCAATGGTGTGGCCAGCAGGAGCAGGGCAGGGATTGTCCCCCTGTACTCAGCACTGCTGAGGCCACACCTCAAATCCTGTGCTCAGTTCTGGGCCCCTCACTCCAAGAAAGACATGCAAGTGCTGGAGCATGTCCAGAGAAGGGCAGTGGAGCTGGGGAAGGGTCTGGAGCACAAGTTCTGTGAGGAGCAGTTGAGGGAGCTGGAGTTGTTTAGGCTGGTGAAAAGGAGGCTCAGGGGGGACCTTCTCACTCTCTACAACTGCCTGAAGGGAGGGTATAGCCAGATGGGGTTTGGTCTCATCTCCCAGACAACCAGGACCAGGACAAGAAGAAATGTAAAGTTATGCCAGGGGAGATTCAGATTAGATATTAAGAGACATTTCTTTATGGAAAGGATTATCATGCTCTGAAAGGATTATCATGCTCTGGCTGCCCAGGGAAAGGATTGGGTCACTATCCTTGGAGGTATTTAAAAGATGTGGCACTTAGGGACATGGTTTACCAGTGGTCTTGGCAGTGCAAGGCTTAGATCAAATGATCTCAAAGGTATTTTCCATCTTAAACAATTCTGTGATTATTCTGATTTATGGTTGTTTTGACCACAGCTGGAGATGTAACAGAGCTCTGTCTGTGTTCTTCTCTGCAATAGGTAAAAGTCATTTAGGCCCCTGCAAAGCTCAGTGAGGATTTGGTGTGTTACTTTTCCATTGCTGTCATTTGTCATGAGTACTGTCTGTTTACCTGTTTTGCTTAGGATTCTTTTTTATGGACTAACCAATGTGATTTAATGTGTGTAATAATTTCATAATTATGGATTATAACAGTCTCATATGGTTTTGTGTTAAATACGAATAATCTTGAGGTATCTGATAGATGACACTCCTCCAGGGCAGAAGTTGACTACTCAGGCCTGCTAGGTTGAGGTTTTAGGTGCAGTAATATTTAGTCATTCAGCTTGCTGTTACTTATATTGTCTCGGCCATTTGGGTAGGTTTTGGGCAAGGGAATTTAGGAAGCCTTAGTTGTCATCCAAATACAAATGTTTGAAAAAGTTTTAAGAACTTCATGCCATTTGATTGTATGAAAAATTCTGAGTGGATCCATTGTGTCTTTCTCTGGAAGTAGTTTTTTTGAAAGTTTTTGGGGAAGGGGAGTGTTAAGTGGTACACGTATCTTACTAAATGTATGTATTTTGTGTTTTCCCTTTGTGGAAAAGATGAGCCATTAATAAAATAGATGTAATGTTACCGTTTTTCAGTTGTCTGGATGAGCTGGTTGTTACTTTCATTAGCTGTTAAGACATTTCAGGCTCTGGATCTACTTCATGGCTACTGATTGCCTAATCATCAGATCAGCCATCTGAAAATCAGAAGTGCTGCATGCTGTAGCTTGCACTAGACTGTACAGTTAATGTTGCTTGCATTTGACTTAAAAGTTGCATAAAAAATTTGGAAGCCAGTTTCTTCCTTAACTATCAGAAGCAGATTCATGGCTCAACAACTTGTGAGTTGATAAGCTTTATGTTTTGAAATAGGTTTGGCAACTTTTATGTTTCTTCACTCTCCTCTTTTTTTTCCTTCTCACCCCGAAACTGAAGTAGGTGCTTTCTGATAACCATTGTTCATGCAAGCAGTCCCTTGTGCTACTAGCAGGATTTGCAGTTAGGAATCATGCCATGCGAACACTGCAGAATTGCCCATGTAATTTTAAAAAAAACCAAACCCAAAGCAAATCATATTTTTGATGGTTAAATTTCTTCTCCCCACCCCCCCCCGCCCCCTGAAACATATCTGCTGTTGTCTCACATATTATGTCTTTTATTCAAAACAAGTAACATATTTTAATAAACAGACCTCTGAAGTGACAGCTTGTGGCATGATCTAAAGAGGGACCAATATAATATTTGTGCATTAATAACAGTGCTTGTGTAATAAGTCTTTTAATAGCTGTTCAAAAACAAGTTTACATTCTCAGGAGGTCCAGATAATTTTTCACCCTTAAGTATTACACAGTTTTTTAATATGCTGTGTTACTTTTTTTAAAAAAGGCTCTATTTGCCTGAAACACTAGCCTTGTGTATTCTTTGGTATTGTCATTTGTACATCGCCTTCCTCCTTCTTCCCCAGCCTGTGTAATATCTTTTTCAAGTTATTTCAGCAGATTTAGAAAATTAATAAAAAACTTATACTGTCATGGATAATTCTTTATGGTAAGAGGATGGTGAGATGGTGGTATTCAAAATTGTTTTGCCCAAGGAAAACAAAAAAATCCACATTCTTTGTATACAATTATGTGTTCTCATGAGATGGGACCTATGGAATGTTTTTACTTCTTTTTGTTACAGAATGTGAATGAGCAGTTCCTGGGAGATGTTTTTTTCGATGCCTCATTGATGATTTGGTCCATAGCATTGGCTGTGATGACTCACATGGGCCTTTGTTCAGCATTCATTTGTACATTGTGGGTAGCGTTTCCTTTACTCACTAAGCTGATGATCCACAAGGAATTCAGCCAAAAGGGTATGGATTTTGACGGGTAGATATTATGTTTCTAAACTTGTACCCCTACTCTTATTTAAGCAAAAGAAATCGAAACATTGACTTTGAGTAATCAAATTAACTAAGTCACATTTTTGTCATGAAAAAAGTGTTCTTGAACTAAAGACAGTTTGAAAGTGTGAGAAGCTTTAAAAAAATACACTGAAAAACATCCCAGGTCTCAGGCTGTAAGAACATTATGTGACTATATTAATAAGTGATCAGAATTTTGATGAATAGTAAGGTTCATAAAAATATAATAATATTTAAATGATGCTTGGGACAGTAAACGTTTCAAATTTTTTTTGTAATACAAGATTAATTTTGTGGTGATTTTGAAAATTATACTGGTGTTAGCTGTGCAAAATGAGATCGTCCCATATCCATGTTAGGGATGAGGACCAGAATTGTGTATTGGGACTTGCAGCAGTATATCCTTGTGGATATTTCAATAAAGTTGTGTGTTTATGTCCTAAGGTTTTATTTTTTCGTCTTTTGTTTTTTCCTGTTCTGTACAGGTGCCACAATAAAGTTTATTGCGATGTACATGCTGGGGATGTTTGTTCCCTATCTGTATATGCTGTATCTTAGTTGGACTGTGTTTGAAATGTTTACACCTGTCATGGGACGAAGTGGTTCAGAAATTCCACCAGATATGGTGTTGGCAGGATTTATTGTGATCTTCACTGTAATCCTGTCTTCCTATTTTGTAAGTAAATTTGCAAATGTTGTTTAAAACCCTTGAGCTTCTCTATAGTTTAGAATAAGATGTGCTTTTTAATTAATACTGGAAGTTAGTGATAGTTTGACAGTGTCTTAAACATTACAGGGAATTTCTAGAACACATGTCAAAGATTCCACAGTTTGTGTTAGTCAAAGAAAGATCATTGAAGAGGAGCTTATATTGCTCTATGGTAATGTAGTACAGGCTGATATAAAATACGAAATGTAATGCTAAATTTTGAGTAGAGATTGAGTAGAAATTTGATTTAGGTGTAATATATGACTGAACAATACGTATACAAACTTCAAAAAGGATACTCAGATTTGTGGGTTTTTTCTGCTGCCATAGGACCTGGAAAAATTGGTTTGTTGGTTGGTTTTTGGGTTTTTTTTGTTGGCAGATGTTTTAAAAACAAGAAAATTTTGAAAGTTCCAGGAACTACTCACTTTATTTCTTTTTAAAAAAGAAATCATCTTAAAAATACTAGTTCTAAATACTGAGATTAAAAAGACATAATTGCAAGTATCACCTCACAAAGACACTTCTTTTTAATGTACCTTCAGTTCAATAATTGAATTTTAGAATTATGCAAGTAGTGTTTTATATTTATATGTTGCAGTTTTATAACTGGACTATTTTTTTTATTCTCTAGATTAACTTCATTTACCTTGTCAAAAGTACAAAAACGACGCTAGTAACTTTAACTACTGTGTTTGTAGTCACTCTGATTCTCGTTTGTAGTGGAATCTTCTTTCCTTACAGTTCTGATGCAGCTAATCCAAAGCCTAAGCGAGTCTTTCTCCAGGTAAGAAATGTTTGCATGTTGTATGACCTCTTTTGGTTGCAAGAATGTTTAGTTTTTTCAAGGCTTAATATCCCCTTTCTTTCTTGGTTTAAAAGCTCTAATGATTATTCTTGGTTTTGAAACAATTGATAATGTTTCTCTTGTTCACTCTGTGTTCAGCTCACCTTTGTCAGAAGAGGCAGGGTGTTTTAGGGGGGTTTAAGTAGGTGAATTGTATAACAAATGGTAATTTAAAAAGTGAATATGGTTTGAGGTGGGCTAAAACAGTCATCTTCTGATAGTGTTTTTATGATATGTTTTTTATCTGAGTAATTCTTGCATTTACATTCATAAATACTCAGATACATGTTCAGTGCTGAAAAGCCTACTGAAAATGCAGTAGACCTTAAGGTATTTCAGACCTTAAGGATATTTCAGAATCACCTCTGGCTCTTGCAAACTCCAGAGGCTCCATTATCTTTCTGTGTTTGTTGTTTTTTTTCCTTCTAGCATACGAGCAGAAGATTTCATGATCTAGATGGAAATGTGGTTAAAAGTGACTCTGGTATATGGATCAATGGGTTTGATTATAATGGAATATCTCACATAACTCCCCATGTACCTGAAATCAATGACACCATTAGAACTCCATGTGAGGAGCAGGCTCCCTTCTGTGGCCTTCCTTGGATTCTGCCAGTCCATTTCATGTTCCGGTTTGTGTGAACTCTGCCTCATTTGAGCACTTTACTGCAAAGTACAGGGGTCATTTATGCAATTTCACTTACATAAGGGAGAAAAAACTAAGGATAATCTTGGTCTAAAAGTAAATAATCCTTCGTCTGTGTCTTCTGCCGTGGGTCTGCTGCAGGAGCTGTAGAAGTGAATGTGTGGAAATTAGATGTAGGCACCAGAGGAGAAAAAGGTGAAGGGGGGGGCCTCCTAAAGGGCAGTTCAGAGGAGGAGGATATATGTCTTCTCCCTTGTTCCCTTCCTTCACTGCAGCTGACAGCAGAGGATGTTTACAGTAGCAGGTCTCTACAGAAGGAAACCAGCTGCTGTGGCTATTTCTCACACCACAAGAATCTTGAGAGCAAAAGTTTATCTGTTTGAAGGTGAAAATGTTCTCACTTGTTTGTTTTGTAATTTAAGGCAGATGAAGGTAATTAATTGACACACTAGTGACAATTTTTCTATTAATATGACCTTTAAATATTTGTCTGGCCAAAAGCTGATTTTACCTGTCTTCTGCTAGAATCAACATCTTTTGAATATTTCATGTAGCAGCAGCACAGTCAGCTTTACTATGGAGAAACTTCTTGTCTTCTGACCTCAGGGTGTTGCATTGAGAATAACATGAAACTTTTTTTTCTCCACAGGAAAAACTGGTATCTTCCTGCTTCAGAAATTTTGCCAAGAAGCCCCATTCAGTTTAAACTTCTGTCCAAGAAGCTGATGCCTTGGAATTCTGTGAGGTTAAGCTTTGAAGTATCTGGTGAGTGACTGAAGCTTCTGGTTTATGATTTGTGTTTATTTTTATGCCCATAATAAATCAGGCTTTGACTCCAGTACTGCAGGTTCTAGTGCAGTTCCCAAGATAGCGAGCTTTCTCAGATTAGCATGAATTAATTCAGTTTCATAGCACACTAGAAACTGTGAGTAGTTTTATAAGAAGAGAAATAAGTCTTGCAGTTCTTATTTCTGTGACTGGTAACTTCATCTGTCTTGAGTAAGTCTTGATTTTACAGAAGGTCCTTTCTAAGCTGGATCTTGTAGTATTTTATATGTTAGTATGTATAAGTCTTTTTTATATTTATTATTATAAAATGTCCTGTGTTCCTCTGTTACCTTAACATCACACTTATCCCAGTGCTTAGGAAAAATTGGAGCATCTTCTGTATAGAAGACATTTCTGTCGTGCTTTGGAAGACATGAATAGTAGCTCAAGGATGCCCTGCTGTTCCAAGGGAAAGCAGGTGGTTACTCTGCCTCTGCCTGTTGATCCCTGTGGACACATCTCTGTCCCTGCAGGCCCGAGCCACATGTCCCTGTACGTGCGGCCGCGCGTGGGCTCCGCGCTGTCCCGCTGGTCCCTCGGGGATGGAATGCCGGTCGCCAGCCTGGGGGGAGACTACTTTGTGTTCTACTCCCATGGGCTGCATGCAGCTCCCTGGCACTTCTGGGTGGAACTGACGGTGAGTGCGGCACTGCTGGAAACTGGTGATGCCTTGGTCCACCCTCTTCCCACCACAGCTGCATTCCTGTGTGAAAAGTGTCACTGTAACTTCCTAATGCTTTGGTTTATTTGGTAGATCTTAATTCTAGTATCCTTCTTTTGATAGGTCAGCTTTATACATCAGCTCCCATGTATTTCCCATGATAGTCCACCAGCTTCTAAACAGCCAAGGGAAAAATACTTTTCTTGTCTGCATGGTCTTTGATTATAAGTTTTGATTTCTCTGATCTTCCCCTCACAGTTCCTGAAGTTTTACCTTTACTACTGTTATTTCAGAGTTGTTTTTTATTATTATGAGTAGTTCTCTTTCCCTTTCTTTTCTCTTGTTTGCTTGGTTTTGGGGAATTATAGAATCCTTGGTGGAAAATGTACCTGTCCTGAAGCTGAAGAGAGCTGTAAAAGCTTTGTTTCCTAAATTTTCTTTTGCCTTATTTTCAGCTGGAAGCAAGGCTTCCAGCCTTCCTGTTTGAGTGGGATTAGACTCAACATAACCCTCTCACCCTATAACTTTATGTCCTGCTTCCACCTAAGCTTCTACTCAGCCTTTGCCCTAAGCAGCCCAGGCCTAGCCTTCCACTGAACCCACCTAATCTCAGCCCTACCATGTTTAGAGAGCATAGTACTGTCCATCTATTATCTATCTGCCTCCCCACCCTTCTAACTTGCAAAGGAATAATTTTTTGCAGACCTGTATGTTTTTAATATAGGTTTAGCGGTATGTTGTTGTATGTATGTTTTTACTATAGGTTTAGCACTTATCCTTTGAGTAAATATTACAAGTATCTTTGAAAGGTCAGAAAGCCCATTTTTCCTTCCTGCACCAGGCAGTCTAAACACAAATAATCCTCAAAGGGTACTCAATAAGGTAGATTGGAGTCTCAAGTGTGACAAGCCTCACGAGCCAAATAGAGGCAAAGCTAGGCAGAAGGGGATTTGCTGTAGAAGGATCAGTGTAAACACTGTGTTGGAGTCCATGTCTTGATTTGTCAGCAAAACAGACAAACACTGAAGCAGGAGCATGTGGAAGCTGTGTAACACATCAGAGGCACTGTGATCTAAACATCTGGTTGCCAGTTCCTTTCAAATTGAACTCATCATGTAATCAGACTGATATGTTGAAGATAGGGAGTGTTTTAACATAGAAGACAAAGAGCTGCAGGATGGACAAAGAACTGCAGGACAGATACTGTCTATAGAAAACTACATCTGAATTGATGTATATTGAAGTGTCAGGAACAATCATAAAGATTGTGTTGTCCTTTTCTCATTTTCAGGCCCCAGAGAAGCATTCTGATGGAATAGTCTCCCTTGCCATAGCAGCACATTACTTTTTTGGGGAAGATCAAAAGTCACCTCAACTCTATGCCTTACTGGAGAGGTTTCCAAACTGGACGTTTTCTTCTGGCTGGTCCTGTACCTATGATCTTTTTGTCTTTTAATTTTGACAGCAATGCTGCAGGGCTGATAGGGTTATCTCTGATGCAGCACGCCCTTATGGCAAGCACTTTCTAACAAGATGCCAGAGACTTCAGCAAGAATTTAAAATACTTCAGCAAATGCGTTTCTTTGGCAGTTTGACTGTTTAAAGACTACTGCTATCTTGGGGATATAATGATACTTTTCTGAATGCAGTTCACCTTGGCTCTTCCACTGAAGTGGCAGTTTGGCTAGTGGGTTTCTTAAAATGAAAACTACACTTGACGAGGTAATATTAGCATAATAAATAGTGGCAATTGTAATGGGAGGGCTTAATGGAATTATTTTGATACTGTGTAAAATACAACTGTACTTGACTAATACATGGAGTATCACCTACCAATCCTATCCGTCCTATTCAAGTCTGATCTCCAGCTAGAAGGTGTTTGTTCCTGTGGAAGCACGGCAGAGGTGGCAAAGTCCCAGGCATTACTTTTGTCACTGGATGAAGTCACTGATAGCTGTGGTACTCATGTTGGCTGCATTGAGTCCTTGGCAAATGCACAATGCAGAGAAATCAATATTATGATGGGACATGGTAATTGTTTATCCAAATTGTATGTTTCTGTTAAAAAACTTAGTCCTACCCCTTTTCCTGTCTTTCTGGTGTTACAGCATGAGTGGCTAAGTTCAACCTAACTACCATCTTGTGGTTTTGTTCCTGTTGGGATCTTTCACTATCAGCACATGAGCATGTGACTTGCTCTCTCATACATAAGAGTGCTAAGTCCTTACTCCTTTAAGTGGATGTCTTATAATTAACCTACTCTAAATTTTTAGTTTCCTTCCAATTTATTAGAATTGGCTAATTTTGGTATCTCCTCTGGAGAAACTTTTGGTAGTGTGTCGGTATTGCACTTGCTCATACATTTTACTATTTCTTAAAATAAAGTTTCCTTTCCTTAAGGAAAAGCACCTAAAAGAGTAATCTTGAAAAGATGTCTAATATTCTGGATTGCTCTTATTTTATTTTCATAGGATGGATTTTTATAAATGTCTGTGTCTTAGAGTATCTTCCAATTTTAATTGGCAAGCTTTGAAACCAGAAGCTACTGACCTCTTTTTTATACTTACCATCTTTTTGGGGTTTTTTAGTGCAGTGGTTAATAGTTAAGGGTAATTTTTGAAATTCAAAGAACTTGCTATATCTGAAGGAACTTAATGGTTTTTTCCAAATTATATATAAAACATTTGGCTATATCAATATCACACTACAAATTTAAATAGTTAATCTCATGAGTATTGCCTAATGTCATGCAGAGCAGATTTTGTGCAGGCATCATTTTGAGTAGAAACATGCTAGTACTGATAAGTTTGCAGAGCACATGAAAGAAAATTGTGTGACAGTTAATTTGTGTGAGCTGTGATGGATAACAGATCTTCAGTCAGGTATTTTTCCTTTAGATTGTTCTGTAGTAGTGTGTAATAGTGGAAAGAACCAGTTTCATTGGTTGGTCAAGGGACATTAACAAAGATTGTCAACTAACTCATGGACTAGGGTAAGAGGTTTAATTACTGTAATCATAATGAACTGGCCATCAGTATCTTAAAACCTGGGGGTTTATACATTAATGTGCATTAATCATCACTTGATTGTATCTGATTTGAAAGTACAATCCCTATATTATTTAAAAGTGCTATTAATGATTTGAAAATCAGAGTTATAAACTAAAACTCCTGTGTCTTGAATCTCAACGAATGTGTTGTACTGTACTCTAGCTGATGCACAGCTAGTTAACTAAAGCTGCACTGATATTTACCATCTTTCTCAGTTTTGAGTTTTGTGTTTTCCTTATGATTTAAAGCTTTGGAAGTGCTGTGTGAAGAATTCATATGGGGAGCCAAAAATATAAAAATGCCTGTTGGCAATTTCTGAAACTTTAAGTGAAGCAATAACTTCTGCTGTCTCAGGATTTAATCCTTGTTAAATAAATTTATTATGAGGTATATCTGGTTTGTTGCAAGTTTCTGTCTTTGTAAATAAAAGCAAAACTTGATTGGTGACACTTGATTTTTAGCATGATTAAAGGCTATATATTTGCGTTTCCATTCATTGCAGTAATGTTTTACTTGAACTTGGGGTAGAAATACTGCTAAGAGCAGTATAATACTGCTGGGTCAGACAGCTGGTGTTAGAGCTGTGTGGAAGATAAGCTTGGCCAAAGAATGCAAAAATCATCTGAGCTGAGAAAAGTCAAAATGGGAATTCTGGTTGGTTTCCTGGAGAGGAGGGTGGTTTTTGAAAAAGATGTGATACAGAGGAGTCACTGGTAGCCAAGCTAAGTGTTCTTTGCAAAATTGATTTTTGAGACCAGTTTTATTGTTAATCTAAGACAAAAAAAGAGGATGGAAAAATTCTCTGTTTGTGTCCATCTGCTTCCCTATTCAAGTACAAGCAGATGAGTCTTCTGCTACTGTGGGTTACTATTTCTCCTAAAAAAAGCTATGTGTGATTTACTCTCTGAAATGTATGAAATGCAAGCAGCTAGTAACTTTAAGGATACAAGGGCATAGAGTAGAAACAGTATTTATTCTTAGTAGAGGCAGTAAACAGTTGGTTAAAATTACCTTGTGCTCATTGGAAACAATTTACATCCACAGCATTTTCTCAATTGCTTTCTTATGGTTTTCCCCTCATTTTGATGGCTTTGAGAATCTACTATGTTTTCTATTAAAATATGTATTTCTGAAGCTGAGTACTAAGCATTTTATCAATTTAAGCAAAGGAGACCCCTACCTACATGTTGTTGTTATGCAATCTAGTGCATCCTTACAGTGTGTCACCATACCTTCAAGATTGTCTTTCAAGTAGAAGCATGCATTTGAAGAAAGAAGTGTTGGGATAGGTGCAATGAACAGGAAAATTTCAGCTATCATACACAAACTGTTGAGCTGAGTGGGGCTGTTCTGTGCTAGTAAGACCTGTCTTTGATGTCTGTCAGTCTGTGTTGGATTGCAGTTCTCCTGGAGAAACACCAATCAAATAGATAAGATCTGACAAGTCTATACAGAGGTAGTTGTAGCAGGTGGGATGTAGCTGAAGAACAGTTTGTCTGCATGGCAAAGCTGTTCCATACTTTTCTCCCTTGAGGGCTAAACATAATCTGACTTTTGATAATTGTCTGGAAGGGACCTGCAGGATGACCCATTTTAGAACTTGGTATGTGGTCTTGGTGGAGAATGATAGAAAGACATGCAAGATCAGTAAACCTACGTTCTGTGGTTACTGTTAATTTATGTAACTGGCTTCCGTTTTGAACACAGAACATTCATTCTCAACCTTCATGTAAATCCGTTTCAGTCTCGGGGGAATAAATTGATCCTAGAAATTAGCCAGGCTCTCTTGTTCACTGTGAAAGAGGTTCTGTTGGGCTGGAACTCTTCATGGTTCTGTCAAAACTGTGGGTGCAGCTTAAGAACATGCTAAGCATTAAAGCAGAGTCTTGAGCAGGAAGTATAAGCCAGTTTAGGGAGATCTGTATTTCAAGCAGGGTGTCAAGTATCAATGTTCCTCAGCAAACATGTTTTTAAAAAAATTCAGTTGCAGAAAGATTAAAGAATCAGTCTTAAAAACTAGCAGTGATTCATCTAAAATGGAATAGTTCTTTCAATCTGTTCTGAGAATGGAACAAATAGAAGCTTCAAAGCCAATAAGTGGACAGGTGAATTTAAGTAACCATCTTAGAAGGCTGCCCATGCAGAGTTTATTTGGAGATGGTTTTTTCAAGGGAGAAGGTGGTGGCTTGTTCTGTTTGGGTGGTTTTGTTTTGAGGTTTTTGTTTTGTATTGTTCGGGCAGGATTTTTTTGTTTTATTCTTTTGTACTTGTTGGGTTTTTTTGGGGGTGTGGAGTTTTTTGGATAAAAAAGGAAAGAGTAGTTAGGTGCTTTGTGTCTGCTATGTAGTAGCTTTAGGCTCCAGCTCTGAACTCTTAAAGCCTTCTCTCAGTGCTCTCTGAATAAGTAAACCCAAGGAATTTCCCATTTCAGGGGCCACATGATAAACAGAACACTCAAGTTTGTATCTCTCTTTTCTCTGTTTAAACACTGGGATGACTTACACCACTCACCCTGTGCTGCCATTCCTGTCCCTGCCTACTAGAGTACTTCAGCAGTGTTCAGCTCTAGGACAGGAGACGAAGCTGAAACAGTAGATTGTGTCGGTTGCCTTTATGTTCCCTCTTACTGTGGGAAATCCATCCTCCAGTTGAACCCAGCTTACCACCCTCAGCAAGTTACCCATCATCTTTTATAATATCATTATCGCCACACACAACTTCTCCCCTCAGTTTATTATGAAAAGGACCTCCTTTGTACAGGTTCTGGCTAGATTATGAATTCAGGTATTTCTGCTTACAGTGGGTCTCAAACCTGTAGCTTAGAGACACTTTGGCTTGAAAACCATTTGAACTGGTTTCTTTGACCTAAAACATGCTGAGGAAAAATTAGTTTACTTGGGTTGACAAAAGTGATAGTGAAAAAGTACCTTCAGAAATGCAATTTGATTCAAGCAGTTTTGTAGGTATACCTGGTGTGAAAGGATCTAATAGCAAAGAATACAGAGTATTCCTGTTTTTCTGGAACAGTTTTGCACAGGATGAGAAACAGATCAAGAAAACTTGATGATGTGCAAATTGTTGTGAAGGAGGAAATCTTACATCAGCCAGTTTTATGTGAGCTGGATACACGAAGTGAAAAGAATGTCAACATGTTGGGATTTCATAAAAAGATGTTTATCCTCATCTGGTTAAGTGGCCCATTTTTCCTATCTTTAGTTAAATAGTGCATATTTGTGGATGACTAGACCTTTTGTGGAGGGTTAACCCTGGGTAGCTGATGGGTACCTATCAAACAGCTGACCCTCCCCTCAGCAAACCAGGAGGAGAAGAGGGGATGAGAAAAATTCATGGGTTGAGACAGGGACATTACTCACTGGTACCCACAACAGATGAAAGAAACTGGCCTTGGCAAAATTATTTTATTATCAATTAAAATATGATTACCAAACACTTTCCCCGAACCTCCCCTTCCTTCCCAGATTCATTCTTCTGCCTTCTCTCTCACCATGGTGTAGAAGAACTGGGGATAGTCAGTTAAGAGTCAGGTCATGGTCAGTCTATACAATTTCCTCTCTGCTTCCTTCCTTTACTCACTATTGCCCTGCTCCAGCATGGGGTCCGCTCCATGGGATACCGTCTCTCATAAACTGCTTCAAAGTGGATTCTCATTCTCCTCTTGCTGGGGTGGTCCTTCAGGAAGAGACTGTTCCAGCATGGATCCCTGTGGGCCACAGTTGCTGCCAGAAATCTGCTCCTGTGTGGGCTTTTTGGGCTGCAGCTTCCTTCAGGGCTCATCCATCCACCTGCTTAGTGTGGGTGCTCCAAGGCTGCCACTGTGGGTATCTGCTCCAGCGTGCTCCACAGTGGGCTGCAGGTGTAGAGCCTCTTCCTCATCATTTAAAGGACTGAGCTGCTGAGCAGTACCAGAGCAGTAAGAGGCTGATTAGCAAGACTATATAATTTAATGTGTGTATTTACTTGGATTGAGCCACAGGCTCCAGGGAATCTCTGTTCCAGTGCCTGGACTACCTCCACCTGCTCCTCCATTATGGGCCTGGCTGCCTGTGCAGGACTCTTCCTCACTCATATTCCACAGCATTTTTTACTCCTTGTTAAATACATTACAGAGAGGAGGTACCAGCTTATGTTTGTTGGAACTGGCTCTGTCTGACACAGTCCTCCCTTGCCACCACACCCCTGCCACCTAAATGCACTACATCTCTTTTCACAGCAGCAGGTGGATGTAACTTCAAAGATGCACTAATAAGGCAAAGGCTCGATTCCTTCATCCTGTAAAAAAAAAGCTGCAGGAGTATAAAAAACAATTTCATCAGGTGGTTTCTCTGAGAGCTTTGTCTCTCTAAGATGGCCTACGTGAATGGCTTGCAGTCAGAAATAGTTCTTTTTCACAGGAGTAACTTCAAGTAAAGTTGAATATATTTGTCTTTTAATTACAAGTATAACAGCAGTGAAATCAAAATACAAAATTAGCATGTAAGATTTGCATAGAGATAATTACTACTAAAGAAGTACAAACTTCTAAAATTTCACAACTAAAAAGATTTACCTGCTAAACAACAGTAGCACAGTAGTAAGATATGAATATTAAGAATGTTAATATATCAGTTAATGTATGTTTTACTTGCACAGATCCAAAACCTGAACAGCAGAACGCTGACCAGGATGGGCTTGGCTTACATCATTACCACAGAACCACAGAAAAATATTAACTTGAAGCACAGTTTTTATTTCTTTTAACATAGATTAAGCAGGTTTCTTTATCATAAAAAAAGCTTTAAGTATTATCCCCTTAAAACAATAATGAATTTTGACGTCAGGTCACAAGAGGCTTGTAGGTATGATAGACATTATCTGTAACCAGTAGCTACAATGCAGAATAAGCTTAATGCTGGGACTCAGACTGAGTTTCTTTCCTCTAACTTCAGTCTCAAGTTTCAACTCTTAAAATGAAGTTCAAGTTGCATTCATTAATAGCTCCAGCTTTCCACGTAATACTCGCAATTATTGCACTTGTACTGGTTGTATTGGCTTAGAAAAGCCATTCTAAAGCAACAGTTTAATATCTGTACATTTTAAAGCACTTGATCTTATCTACAAAGGAAATAAAGATGATGAAACCACAATTCATTTAAAACTTAATTGTGAATAGTCTTAATTTCAGAGTTTAAATGGATGTGCATTTAGTAACTACACTAGAAAAGCAACAGATGCTGTAACTACCATAGGATGACTAGTTTGGTCCATGTCAGTAATCAAATGATGTTATAAAAAATAAACTAGTTTATCGTGTATAAAATGAGTAATGTTGCATTTTTGTTCAGATTGCACAGTACAAACAAGCTAATATCTAAATTAATACTGTTACAGGTAGTTATTACATAGGGACAGCAGCTAGAAAAAATAAGTACCTCAAAGCAACAGACTTCTGCAGCCAGGTTTTCATAACGTTGTATGAAAGTTAAATATGTCTTAGTTAGAAGTATGCATACTATAAAATGTTTGAAAAATGTTTAAGTATGAGCTGTTAAACTAGTTTTCCATAGCAAGAGTATATGATGATTATTTACATTTTAAAAATCCATTTATCAGAAAAGAATTTACAATTAAATAAATAACCTTCAGCAGTCCCTTAACCCAACTACAAGATCTGTTAAGTGGCAGTAAAAAAACAGGTAAGCCACCTTGTGTCAGTGTTAGGTCAGTAAAGTATGCCTCATCCAGAAAGAAGTGCAACTCTGCTTTAACTTTGCTAGTCATCTAGAAACATGCAAACACACATAGGTACCTCCAAATATGGTACAGTCTTGAGTATTTGTACAAGATTATTCACAAAAACATACAATATATTTTACAGTCCTTTAATACAAAATATCGGTATCAAACCAATCTGAACTGCATTGATCAGACATTTATTAGGCAGGCAAGCTGCAAAGAAAACAGTTTTTATATTTAATCCCCTGTTCGCCTTTTAAACTCAAGCAAGATATAAGTAGTTTCTTCAGAACGTGTTGGTGACGTAAAGGTACTGATGAACACAGGCTGAATCTGTCTCCATGTGTGTTCACTCTCCAACACTATTTAAAGTATCAAAATGTAAAGCTGCAGTCTGGCCGTTGCATCAAAAAAGAGTCATGCCTCCTTTTGAAATTATTTGATGAAACTGGTGTTTAGTTATCCCCACTAAAAATTTCAAAGACTGAAATATTAAAAAACCAAAACAAACAAAATTAAAAAGAGAGTTCAAATCCAAAACACAGAAGCAGATCTAAGAGCTGGTTTGCTTCCTTTCACACCTGAACAAATGGAAGTTGTTCACCTTCCATTTAAGACACAACACAGTCATAACTGCCTTCTTGGAATGAATCCTCATCCTCTGTCTTAGCCTTGTCCTCTTCATGTCTGCTTGCATTGCTGCTTCCAGCATCACTCTGAGGATTAGTGCCATGGCTAGATGAAGTCCTGCTTTCCTCAGCTCTTGGGTTCGCTTGTTCAGGAACCTTAGAAGGATTCACTGGCTGAAATGCTTCTGGTTGTACTTGCTCTTCTACTATTTCATTTAGTTTCTGGATCTGTGGTTTGATGATACTTAGAAATGGCTTGTACCCAGGGCTAGGAAGAGAATGGGATGAAACACCATAAATGAATTAAAATTAGTACTTCTGTCATGTACCTGAAAAGCAGAAATGTTTATAAATAAAGAGAAAAAGGCAACCCTGATCAAATAATAAAAGTTGGAAAGCTCTGGGTTTGTTTTGGTTTGGTTTGTGTTTTGGGGTTTTTTTTCCCAGTTTGATCACAACTCTCTAAAGTGAGGTTTGAGATAAGGAAAAGATAATAACTTTTGTTACTTTTTAGGTAACAAAATATCTACAGCTCAAATGAAAATGAAGATAGAAAGTAACACTTACCAATCTGTAGAAGCCCACTTGTCAACAGCATCTAGGCCAGTCTTAATATTCTGACAGATTTCTCCATCAATATCAGAGGACTGCATGATACTGAAAACCTGGCTGATAACTGAAGATTCTCTGAGAATAAGGCCTATGACAACACACCAATCCAGACATCCTGCTTCCATGAAGATATGTAGCAAATACCTATATGGAGAGAAAGGCTGTTTATTTTTCTACTCCCAAGACAAAAATTGCAGTGTGATTGTGCAGATTGTTTCTTTGTCCAAATGCTGCAAGCCAGCAATTCTCAGTCTCAAAGGTGTCATTACTTACCGCAGCTGCACCTGTGACTTGTGTGGCCCTTTACTGGCCAGCTCTAGAGAGAGCTGCTCAAGCTCTGACTGAGTTAAACTTAGACTGGAGAAGTTTTCATCCACCATGGTCCAGTCTCCATCCACCATAGAACTTGTTTCAGTCAGGTCCGTTGCTGAACCAATGCTGCATTCATCACCTATCAAAAACACTCAGAAACATAAGGGAAAAAAGAAACTACTTACTTTAGTAAGACTCAGAATTTCTGAACTACTTCCTATAAAAATTGACAAACAGTAATGCTTTACGGTGCATCACAGTTACTTCAGGCATATTGTCCATCCCGCTTCAGCATTCTTCTTGTCACACTGGATGGTAGAACTAATGTTGCAGGAATGCAATAGCTTTTCTATCCAGTAAAAATAATTCAGGAGAATTATTATCAGTAAGGCATCCTAGTATCTGCTGGCAATCATCATAAAAGCACCAATACAGCATCTTGCATACTATAGTCATAGAATTAAGTCCAGGAAGGGTTACAGTCTGTCTAAAATTCTGCTTATTTAACTTTAAATTTTGTTAAAATGAAGTTTCAATATAAAATTATTTTCTTCATACAAAACCATGAAGATTTCACATGTTTTGTAATGTAAATATTTACCAGCACAAAATACAAAAAGAAGTATTTCCAGTAAAAACATGAAGAGCACATGCAGTAACAGAATTTTCAGAGGAACAGTAACAAAGCTAAAAACATTACAGTGGTGAGTCATGAAGGCACCTACTCTTGAGAACTATTTCCATATTAAAGCATATGCATCTTTTCTTGGAAAAAGTTTAGGAAGTCAAAAGGTTATTTGATTATATTCTTGCCCATAAATACCAGTGCCGGATTAGTAATTTATGAAATTTTTATTAGAATTCAGCTTGCAATGTTTTGAAGGCTATTAATTTCGTTTCTTTAGAAATAAACTGCTTCAAACTGTGTAGCAAAGTCCATTGAACTCAAAGGTCTTCATCCAGCTCAGAAAAAAACCCCCACATATACCTATTTATATAAAGACCAGTAGTGGCAGACAGCAGTAAAGTCAATGCAATGAAAAGAGGTAACTATTTTCTTGCAGTCTCCAGATTTAAAAAACAAGAGAAACAGGAGTGAAAATAAAATGAGACCGTGCTCAAGCAGACAGAAAACATCTCCAAATGCTCTGAATCTCACAGAAGAGAAGGCTCTACAGTTGTAAAAATTAAGAAAAAAAACTGTAGCTCACACTATGTACTTAGATCTTTGCCCTAATGGAGTGGAAATCACATGATTTAGATACTGTTGAAAACGCTCTATGCTCAAGGACAAGAAGAAGTATACAAAATTTTAAAAAGAATACAATGGTCTGACAAACTTTTCCCATATCCTTTTGTGTTCAGAAAAAATACATACAAAGTACAATTTCTATTTTAGTAAGCTCGTCATACATTGCACCTTTTATAAAGCAATTTACATAAAGCCTTAGGAAAAAATACAACTATATGGATCTCTAATTTCCTCAACTTCCTCAATAAGTGATATATCTAATATTCTTAGAAAACCCAAAAGCACAAAGTTCATGCAATTAGAGCTGTTCCAACACCTGCAAGAGGCTGATTTATGCAAGAGACAAGGAAACAAAAAACCACAACGTAGGACACTCTTCCTATCCAGACTGAAAAAATATTGAACTTCAAGTTATCACCACAGATAGAAACTTCAGCAAATATTCCATATTCAACTTCATGTCCTTAGAGATGTACAACATGGCCATTACCTTTCTGCTGTAAAAAATTTGATTCACTTTTCAATAAGTCCTTTCTTTTTTTTTCCTGAATTTTTCTTATCAGTAGTTGAGAAGGGACAATACAACAGTGACACACAAATATCAAAATATAAGCACACACTTCACATTCTTCCAATGAGCAGATAGAAGGAAGAGTGACTAACCTTTACTTAGCAAAGGAGAAAGGAATGCATCTTGCATGTGTGGTCCATGGGATGAAACAGTATCAATCTCTCTCTGAGAAGAGCTGATAGTACCAAGCCAGCTACGACTGCGAGGTGTGTTTGAAATCCCTGTGTCCATTTCCATGTTTACAAAGGTGTCTGTAGACTGAGATTTTAGTAGTTGTTCCCCCACAGCTAGAAAAATCAAAACACACCATAGAAAAATCATGCAAGTATCCAGAAGGAAATTTAGACAGTTCTCTCCTGGCATTTCAGGAAGCTAAAATTTCCATCTAAGTCAATATTAAGGGGACCAATGAAATTCAAGGGAATGCAGCAAGTTTAGGCATTTCAGGAATTTCTAACTAGCTTTTTATGAGAGCACTGGCATAAAAGAAGCATGATGTAATAAAGTGTTAGCATCAACAGAAGTAAATAATGATGCTGTTACTAAAAAGAGGAAGACTTGGCAGCAATGTCAGCCTTGCCATATGGAGATAAGGTAGCAAATGTCAACTTTGCCGTAAGGAGGTAAGGTAGTGAACTGAGAGATCAGTAACATAAAGGAGGCTTAGAAGTCTTCTAAGTTCTTACTGTCTAACAAAGTAAATTTCAAACATTAGGAACATTACTATTTATTTTTTAAGAAGTTAATCAAAAGCTCATCAAGAGACTACAAAAGAATATTGATTTTAGTTATTTTCTGCAGCAGAATTTACACTGAAGCAATGTCCATGTTGAGTTCAACATCTACAGTGATGTCCAATTCAGTACACCTGAGAAAGCAGGAGAGGTACTGTCTATGCTAAACAGAATCTCTTAAAAAAATACACTCTCTGTGAGAAAGCTGTGCAGGTGGCAAGCCTCAGCCTGTTCTTATCTTGGCTAAACAGAGGCAGAACAGACCAGAACAGAGATTCACAGATGTAGCATTGCAGGACGGAAATCTGAGTTTGAAATATATCAAACTCAGATGCTACTGTACCTGTCTTGTACTTTCCATTCTTGAAAGGTGAATTAATGGATGAAGCTGGTATAACTGGAAATGGCCAGAGGAAATCCTTGTGTAGCTTTTTCAAAGCACACACAAAATCCTCCACACGGGCAGCTCTGGCTCGCTCCTTGCACAACCAGCCGATCAGCTCAAAGCCCAACTGTGCAGCAAAGCAGCCAAGGTCTTTCAGCTTGATTTCCTCCAGCAGACGCCGAGCATGCCGCCAGAGCATCATGTCAATATACATGTTCTCAGCACAGTCACTGTCTTTACTCCACCTACACACACAGCACAGAACAGCCAAGTGAACACTGATAAAGCTGAGTCACAAAGGCCACAACTGCAGAACATCAAGTCACCAGAGTAGTAAAAGGGGAGCTTTCTATATAACAGCAGAAGCAGTTTCCCTAGTTCCTTGCTGTTTATATTCTCTAAAAGATCCCACTGCCTCAACAGGTAGGTGAAATAAAGGATTTAAGTTACAACAGCAGCAGTTTTTATAGAACATTAAACTATTAGCAATGCAGAAAAAAGTAAAGTAGGAGATAAAAGGCAGATGACATTGCAAAGTTTAGAGAAATAGTCAAGTATTGGCCCACAGCCCTTCCTATCCAAACCTTTAAGACAGTACTCTCTATTAAAAATTCCTAAATTCAGAATTTATACTAGGATGGTTTTAGAAATCAGGATGGGGAAAAACGCCAAAGCAAAGATAATAATTTCAGTTCAATCCTACTTCTGAACTGTAATACCTATCAATATCAAGTCGGTACACAGCAGCTTTAGAGGGGTTCACCCCAAGGCATAAAAGGTTCTATTTGTAGCTTGGAAACACAGTGCCAGATCAAGATGTGCACGGCAGCAGAGCAGTACACTGTGATGCTGTGAACTGTGAGCAGTTCAAAATGCATTTTTCAGAAAAACAGGTCCTTTAAATATGAGGCACGTGATCTCACTAGCTACTTAAATTACTACACATGTAATATGTACCACATCCAGTGGTTTCAGAGTCTTTGGGTCAGCAATATCTATGTAAGCATACCTGTGCATACATACAAACATACATACATGTATTTACATGTGTGAGAATATATTTTCCCAAGAATGTTATGAGACACAAACAGTACAAAAGTTGTGAAATTATAAATGCAAAAAATGTGGAAGGAGATTATGACAAATCTATCAAATAATTTATTCCTATAACTTAAATTAGTAAGAAGTTAGTCCTCTACCTAATAAAGTGGGGAATGAGAAGACATTACCTTTTTCCAGACGGGCCAGAGGGCATACTCAGAGTCTTTGTCAGATTAAATTTGCTATGGAGATTCTCCGCTGATTGGGATAAACTAATGCTGCGGTGCCTGAAGAATTCAAAACCACTACTTGAACTAGGTTCCTAAAAGCAAGAAAACCAAAACATACACTGAAAGTACCAAACATTATATATAATATGAAGATTAATCATACAAGGCATGATGCTCAGTATTTACTTTTCTCATCACAAACCTGAGTTGTTGGTGTAGTTGGGGGTGTTTCTGTTTCTCCAGAGCCAATGGCTTTAAGAAATCTAATCATATGACGACAGAGATCCCACTTTCCCTGCTCTAAGGCAGTATTAAATAGGAGAGTAGCGTGTTGTCTGCTAACTGCTGGAACTTCCATATTCTGCAAGAAACAAAGCATAATTAAGTGATTTTGTTTTACTATAGAAGATCTGAAGTTCTATTAAGTCAAGTCACACTACTTCACATTCGAGTATACCAAAGATTATAAACAATAAATTTCATGCTATAATTTTCCCATTTAAAACAGTAAACTAACTACTTACACTGCATGATCTTACCACCCTTCATAACTGGACATAATATCAACAGAAAACTGTTACATTAAAGATCTGTTGAACATGCACAACTTTGATATTACTTTTTTTTTAAAATACTGCAATATTAGTAAATATCAGTACTCTTGCAATATATCTGGTGCTGTTACCTGTAGGATAATAAGGTAAGAGGCAGCTGTGTCCAAGTCCTGGGCCATTAAGCACTCTTCAAATAAGTCCTTCGGGTTTCCAACAGCAGCAAAAAGGTAATTCCACAGGGCATATTCTGTCTTCCTAGCACAATGAACAACTGTCTGCAGGAAGAGGGGGAATTCTGTAATGAACTTCGCCACAGTGGGAAGGAGAGGGTCGGGAATGGGTTCCCGCGAGGTAGCTTCTTCTTCCAGCACTTCATGAAGCATCAGTTCTAGTACATGAGGGAAGTATGGTAATGTGGCACAGGAGTGGGCCAAAAGCAAGGCTTGTTCACCGAGGTTCCTAACCAAGAGCTGGCGTAAAATGTGATGGAGGTAGATCTGAGAGGTTCTCTCAACAATGGAGAACGGAAAGAGAACCTCTAAGTGTTCTCTAGCACTGGTTTGAGTGTATAAACAGTCATAGAGCACAGTGTCATTAACAGCACCAAGAACCAAGGCATCTTCAAACAAAACAGCCAATGGGTATATGTTGATGTGGAAAGGCAGCATGATCCGTCTTGACAGAAAGGAATGCGGTTTTCGATGATCTCTGGGAAACAGGGGAAGCCAGACTTTCATACCTGCCCCACCACAGCTGAGCCACAGAGCCTCCAGTAAGTGGCGTTTCTGTTTGTTAATCCTGCAAGTAGTCCATACATTTTCAACAGACTGGGCTAGGACAACTGGAGCACAAAAAGGCAGCTATTTAAAATGAAAAAAAAAAAATCAGTATCCATTATTCCTTTTATTTTTACCCTATTCACAAGAACTCAATTTTTCAGCTAAGTATTGTCTTCAAACATGTTATTCTTCTAACATAGAAGAAACAAATCTGCTTCTCTCTTATCTGCATCCTAGCATGTGACAAAACACCACTTAATACCTATAACTATTAACTCAAGACATTTCTTTTTGTAACCTCCTTAATAGTTAGTCAGGAAGCAGAGATATAAGAATAAAGGTGAAAAATAAAAACCTGTTCTCTGCTTCTTCAGTTAGCCCCCAAGTCCAACCTAGAATTGACAAATCTTTATCTGAATTTTCCAAATTTCAGTCTCCCAATGTGCTTGTTTCAAATAGAATTGGTTTTCATCAGCTCAGAAGAATTGAAAGTTCAGTAATTGATTTGTATTGTTGTTATTGCCAAGAACTCTGTAAATGTACTCTGCAAAAAATGATAATGTTCCATAAACATACAAAACCGTTCTGGACAGACTAGAGATTTTCTGTTATTGGTGCATATGAAATTTTTGGCAGTATCTTTAATCTTAAAACTTGTCTATTTTATTTCAATATAACTAGCGAACACAAGCAAATGCTCATATACTTCCAGCCAACAATTCTGTCAGTAAGCACAAATACTGCCTTGCTGATGGTCTTATTTTCTTTATGTCTGGACCACTCTCTTGCACAGCTTCTTCCATCACTGCCATCTTTGAAGCCATACACAGTACTCCACATACATTTACTCACATGCTTTCTTTGATTAGGATTATTATCTTTATCTCGTATCTGGGGTCCAGATCGATCCCTTTGCAACATGATAAGTTGTCCTGCTAAGTTAAGCATAATACTTTCAGCTTCACAAGCCTAAGGATAGAAAGAATATTATGCAAATTATTTAAGCTTTTTGAATTATAATTTTACTCATAACCACATTAAAAACCCAGAAAAAATGTAAATTAAATGTTCCACTTTACAGAGATGACTAACAGCTGAATTCAATATAGAAGGACTCAGAAAAATCAAGAACAAGTTCTTGTGCAAAGGAGTAAATACTGGAAGGTTTCTTATTCAGCAAACTCATTCCATGTGTTTAATATGGACTTTTTCCAACCATGTGTCTTAAAATGGGCAATCCACCAGCATTCTAAGAAAAATAAAAGTCTGTATTCTTATCAGTATTATCACAGTATGATTGCCAGTATCTGACTGCAAAGACAACATTGGTACACAACCCAAGAGCTGAGCCAAAAAGAGCTGAGCCACAGTTGTACAGCATCTTGAACTTTTATTTAGCTGCAGTTAGAGAAAAATTGTTTAAGGTGTGTCAAGAAAGCAAACTATTCTGCTCAGTTAAGTCTACTCCGTTTTGATTTACGACAAAAATCCAAGTTCTCTTCGCATGTGCTTTCAGTGCCCTGACAAAATTCTGAAGGTTAAGACAGGGATCTTCACATCTTAAGTCATTGTTTGGCTGTTGCAGAATTTACAAAGAGTGCCTCATAGGGCCAATATGCCATCTTTTCATTTTTTCTATTTATTCTTTGAGTAATGGACATGTTGTTGCAAGAAAGGTAATTCCTAATGCCATGGATTGTTCTGGATTTTGACGGTTAATACATGATAGAGCAACATACCCTTGATAGAGTTAAATTTAATTTGTTCACCAAAACTTGGTCTCAAACTTTTCAAGTTAAGAAGAGAAGGTACGAAATAAAATCTAAACTCTTAGGTCTCTATCCACCCCCTCATCCCCAATTCCCACATAACATGTCTATATAGTGAACATCAGAAAAAGCACATTCTGGATTTTACCATATAGAAGAGTCACTGATTCATGACTGATTTATCAGCCAGGTAATCTTTAAGGAGTAAGCTAACAAATTCAGGCACCAATTCTATCAAATTTTGAGATCTGTTACCTGCTGAGGCATCTTCAAGGTGATGCCAGTCTCTGTTCTCACTGATGTCAAGGTAACAGACACTACAAGAAAAGGATGAGGAATGTACCGAGACATGGATACTTCTTGAAGAATTTGGATACTGGCAGTAGGATTAAGACTGAAAGGAAAATGACTACACTTAGAAATTTTACAACAGTACTTAACATGAAATAACTACCTTGAAGTAAACCTAACAAAAATAAGCAACTTACCCTTAGCAAACAATTTACTCTATGAAACAAATGACATTCCTTTAATCAGGAATAAGTAGAAATGCCCACATACCTACTCTATATAAAGTTACCAAACAAACCTAAAATGGGTTACTGATCTTGATACTTTGGGAAATACAGCTATGCATTGATAGAAGACAACATCAGATACTTCAGAATATGACTCTATTGACTCTTCAATGAGACAGTTTCCAGGTTCGGGTTCCGTTGGGAGCTTTTTTAAAAGCATTAAAAATATTTTTCTCTGAAGTTCATCAACAACTTGCTTTTTTCTACCACAAAAAGGTCCCCTCTTGCTAAAAAGATGATACCATTACTGTAAGAAAAATCACCTACATAGGGACTTAAACCCCCCATCTCTGAATCTTTATCTCCTCCTTAGATTCACTAATCTTAATTGTCTGAAAGCACCTGGCATATTTCACATTGCTACTCCTTTTGTACTAAAACAATTCCTCAACACCTCACCAAGACCAAACCTTTTCATCTTTGCAAGCCTGCTGCCACCTTCCCTTCACTAATTAGTGCTTCTAATATTAGAAACATGTTTTTATTTTAAAATATTCAAATATGTGGATGTCTTTTAGTCCCTTTTTGTCCTATTCATATTCAGTTTTCAAGTTCCTACAATTTATGAACATGTTTGTTCAGACAGCTGGAAATGTGCATACATCAGCCACTACCTACCTCTACCTTGCATGGGCCTATCAGTATGCGTGCAAATGAAAACACTCATGAACTTGTGCATAAAGATAACACCACTCCGTATTTTAAAAATCTGACTCCACCAGTTATCAAATACCTTTGTATTACTGTAGGATTTTACTCAGACTGAGAGCAGGTCTACAGGTACCTTACTGCAAAAGCATTCAAATAGTGACACTCACCCCTCAGACCGTCTCTCAATACTGTAAAGGCAAATGGAACAATCTGCTCTGAACAATATCACAATGTCCCGGAAGACACTCAGTAGTAACGTGTTTGCCTGCACTTTGGTGATGTGAGCAAACGCGTTGTCAAGGTTAGACGTTCGCAGGTAGATTCTCAGCTAAAAGGAAAAGGAGTAGTTTGTAAACATGTTCTGTTTACCAGGAAGGTAATATTAATTCCACTTTTGATTATTTTCTTTATTGTGGAATGGTTGTCAAGAATTTCTACCAAGACACACTACTGAGTTTTTGTTTCATCAAGTATTTTATCCTTTGCATCCATTTTATTATTATAACCAAAGCAGTTAAAGCACAGTACAGCCAAAGCTGAAGTACTGAACACAATCATAAGGAAGGAACTTTATTCACCAGTTTTAAAAAGCAAAGAGTAAGTAAATCTCCTCTGCCCATATAGTTTAAAAGCTTGCAAAATTCTCCCAAAATACTGTAAACAGGTATCTCAGAACACACTTCATGCTAATATGCAAAAGTGTCACAAAGTTTTCAGAACAACGAGTAGATTCACTGTAGTCAGCAGTAAACAGTTTTTAATAACAACAACAAAAATTTTCTGCAAAGAATTACTTATATATTAATATATAAACTCTGAATATAACCAAAAGCCACCAAAGTTTATCATGTATAAACATGTTCACAATATCACAATAAATTTCATGTTTATAATAATACTGTCATACAGATCAGATATTTTAATCATTATATGTTTACTTTGAAGAAAAGTATCGCACCTCTTCCTGGTGATCATTTAAATTATAACATGCAAGAACAATGAAGTCATTCCACCAGGCTAAGCCACCTGTTACCATCATAGTTTGCTCCTGAAAAGAAAAAAGCAAGCAGATGACATATAGGTATGTATTTTTATACACTTACACACACAGACATATACATTATATGGGTAATTTCTTAAAGTCATGCATGATCTCTGTAAGCTTTATGCTTAGTGGCAAGACTATGAATAAGAAGTTCTTAATGTTTAAAATAACCAAAGTACTAAAGAGTAGTATGTGAAGGACAAACCTCATCCTACAAAATATAGTTCCAGAGTTCTTCATGCTACTGGCATCCCTGGACTCTCTCAATTGTGTTTCTAGCCTGAATTTATAAGCTTTACATCCAAAGCTACATCACATGAACTCTCAGATAAAACAAATGGAATTAAGTGACTGACTATATGCATGCAAAATTGGAACACTCTGCTAATATTCAGACACAAATTAAGTGTGTCAAAACCACAAGACCTGTGTTTCAGACACTTTATGAGAAACACATGTATAACCAGCAACCCTAATCCCAAGTGTGTCTACAGGCTGTTTACTTGAAAATGATACTCTTTAATTTTCTCCAAGTCTCACATCCCAACAAATAACATCTTCCCTGTGCACCAGAATAAAATTCCATAACCTCTCACCTGGGTAATGTTTCCAAACAGCTTCCATTTTTTGGTGAGTAAAGAATAATGTGCAAAACCAAACTTGCCAACAACAGCTACATTCTGTCCAAGCTTGTCAATAGCTGAAAACTGTAAAAAAGAAATAAAAGCCGCCAGAACCTCAGATGGGAACTTATTTAAACTATATATCCTATCCAAATATGCACCACAAGGCAACAACATCAGACTCAAAACGTGTAAAGTATCTTCACGTTTCATACTTTACTAACACAGTTTTCTCTCTGTAATGTAAATTAATTATTTCATTTTCAGAGTTCAGCCAATCCTAAGGATAACCCTCCAATATTTTTAAATAAGCATGAACATATTCTTAAAATAACTCACCCTTATAGGCCAGTTGCTCTCTAGATATGTACTATGAATCTAAAAAAAAAAAGAGAAAATGAAAACCACATGACTATACCAACTACCATTAAAGTACCGATTAATTGCCACATCCTACAGCAATTTGGACAATGTCAGTTTCTTTTCAAAACACTATCATGAAGGTATTTAATGTTGGAAATTTGTTTTTAAATACAATTACAGCCCACACACCAAAAGTTATTGATGCCTAAATGTTACCCTGTTTTGAATACACAAAACATCGAAATGCATTAGCAACACACACCAATTAATATTATATTACAGATTAATAGTCACAATTTGCTCATCTCTCCTCCCAGCTACTTCCCTCTCTAAGAGAATATTTCAAAGGAACATAAAGATTTTGATAAATACAGTCTTCAGAGAGGACTTTCAGTATAAGGATGAAATTTCTAATCCTGTCACAAATACACACCAGCATATCCAAAAGCCTTCCTATGAGAGGACCTTACTGGAATACGTCAGATCAATCTCAATTTGGTATTCTTCACGTCACATGGGATGATACAAAATCAGCCTAGAACTCCATTCTCCAATCTGACACAAGGAAGGTAGGTACTCTTGAGACCTAGGCACTGTCCTTTTTCATGGATATGCTGCTCTGCACCGTAATTCTGATTGTTTCAGCTTTACTTTTACCACAGAACAAAGATATCTCCTTCCTACACCAGTTTTAGAAGACAGAAGAGCTACTTGGCCAGCTAAAGTGGAAATTCAGCAGTATCTAGAACCTGCCTGATATGCCTAGAATCAAATACTTTTTAATACTACTGATTCATGTGCTATGTGAAGAACAAAATACTGGGGATCCTTCAGAAATCTGTTTTAAAAGTGTCACCAATTCAACCATCAAAGAATACACATTAGAATTACAGATTAAAAGATATTTATCTATTTTATTTATATTACAGTAGAAATAGAAGTCCCATTACTACCCTGGAAACAATTTCTTCTTTGAAAGTCTGATATTGCGAAGTTTTAGTTATATGCTTAAATAGATGCCATTTTTTATGTTTGAAAATACAGATGGAGTCAGAAGACTATATACATCAGCTGAATATATTTTAAAGCATTTTGCATAAATAAAAAAACAAACACCTAAATTATTTCTTGTGTGTTGCACTTATTCTCTCTTTCAAAGCCCAGGAAAGTAATTAACTACTCCTTCCCAAAGTCATAAAAGCTTTTAAGACTGTATTTATTGGCTAGGAGGCAAACTCATACTCACAAGGCTGATAGGACCAACACTGTTTTACCTTTTGTCAATGAGAAAAAGCTGCACCATGGCAAACCCCCAGCGACAATAAAAAGGCAATGATCTCATACCAGAGTAAAAAGGTCCGGCAGAGAGTGAGGAGATCAGCCGCATATTCTATTCCTACAAACTCTTGCAAGCACGAAGCACATACGGGCAACCAGGATCAATTACCTGTACAACATGCCAATGCCGGTGTCCTAGTAAAGTGCTTAAACCCTGAGAATCTAAACTGCCATCTGAAAATGGGCCTCTTTCCCTGGTGTGGTTATGTTCAGAGTGTGCCAAAGTATTTCTGGGACTCTGAGTCTGTGCTGCATCTCCACAGTTCAAATATAAGCGATCTTCTCCTTGAAGGAGGACTTGCTCCTGGTTACTCTATATTAAAACCAAACAAAAACAAAACAAAAGAAAAAAAAGCAACTTTGAATTCCACATACAGAAAACAAAGGTTTATTTGTATGTATTTATATGTATTATAAATACATATAAATGTATAAATACATATAATTATGTATTTATATTTACATGATGAATATATTAAGAGATTCTAGGTAAACAATATGAAATATTGCATAGCAATATTTTCACAGTACCATTTTAAAGGCTCTATGACAAAAAAGAAAGACAACTCTAATGGCTGCAGAACAGACTTAAACCTGAGAGAACAACTCAGAGGTCACCCAAAACTGGAAGTATGATCTAAAACAAGGATATATTTATCAACAAAAAAACTTACCATACAAGGATTAACAGTGAGTGCACTCTTGATGAACTGAAACTGCAGAATACCAAACTGCTGAGCTTCATTATTTGCATTTCTTTCAAGTTTCAGGTTTGAAGAAGAACTCCCATCAATAACCCAGAGATGATACCCTTCTGATCCCCAGGTCTGAAGGTAAAAGAATAACAATAATAAAATTACCAGCCCAACACTACATATACATATATAAATGTAATACTATATATTCTCATAAAACAAGAACTACAGAAACTGATTGCAACTGATCTTATGATATACATGAGCCTGGAAAAAATCCACACATTTTGTTGTTCTAAACCATATTATTATAAGAATCAAACAGTAAAATCCACAAGGTACAGTAAGAATCTAGCTTGAATAATTTCCTGTCTTATGTTAAAAAAGTAATGATTAAATGAAGCGTAACTGTGCAAAGACACCCACATAAGTAATGAAGACTGCTTAGTTCGCAGTTTAGGGCAACAAACAAAAATTCAAACAAAGAGCCAGGTATGAAACAATCCTGATTTCCAAAATTACAATGGCTGCTGCTCATCAAATTCAATTATATCAGAATTTCAATTTTTGAAATTTTTTAAGAGGTAAATTTAAAAGGTACTGTCATTGCATATATGTACCTTCACTTGGGATGCATGTTTAGAGTTGCCAATCTTCATAGCAACTATGTCATGATGAATAAACCAAATTGTTTTAGAAATACTACAAAAAATTCATCATGGTTTGTATGAGGCCTTGTAGACTGTGTCTGAAATTTGTTCTAATTTAAAATTTATTCCAATTTATTCTATTTATTTATTTTTACAGACTAGCAGGATTGGATTTAATGTTAACTAGTTTGTATTAAAAAAAAGCAGTTCAGTTCCAGTTTCTCTGGAATTAATAATCTTAGTAAAGTTACTTTAAGTGTCAAAGGCCAGCTAGTAAATTTAGAGAAATAAGGGAGTCTACAATTAATGTTGATCTGTGTCTGACTGCACTTTGAAATACAGACCAGATAAAAAAGCAAAATTAAGAAAAAAATCACAAGTGTTCATTCTTAATATTAAAAGCAAAGGCAAGAAAAGGCATGTCATGCATACTTCATGAAAAAAATTCATCAGTTGTCCTCTTGTCCTTCAATAAAACATTTCATCATACTATGAAAACTAATTAGGCAAAAGAAAGTTTGATTTTCTGAAAATCTGTTATACTAAAAACAATTAAAAACATTAAGAGTCATCCTACTACAGTGTTTTTACATTCCTGCTTACCATGGAACGGATTTTTAGAGGGTCCTTTTTGGCACCATCAGATTGATACCTTAAAAACAGAACAGAACAAGTCTGAGTTTGCAAATGACTTCATCAGAATAATAAATTAAATTCCTATCTTGTGTTTTCATATGGTTCTACATTGAACCTCATCTCAAATGGTACAGCTTGTTTGATCCACGATACTACAGAAAAGGCAATGCAACTGTCAGATGTCTAGCATAAACTATTTGAAATACAGGCACTGAGGGAATTTTAATATTTGCTTGCTCAAGCTTACTTCTAGGGTAATTTTCTTTTACAGACAAAAAGACCATTATAAAATAAAAATAATATATTTTTCTTTATATTTAAATGATCCCCTCCTAAATATTTTCCAAGATATCTCAATATCTAAGAAATCATAAAGGAAAAAGAGAATTTTAAAAAGCTAATTCGGTGAATTAATTTCTACTTAAATTCTTTTAATTATAAAAACAAACACTTCTAATAATCTCTTTACAATGTCATTAAAAATACTCACGCAAAATCGCCTCCTAAAGTACAGATAAGCTGAGCACCAAAAACACTCCATAAGGACAAACCTCCACATTCCCAGGTCACCATCACAACACAGCTATCAGGTGACCATCTGATTAGTTTAACGGGTCCTGTTTTATTCCAAATATCTGTTTAAAAGTAGACAACAAAGTAAGTGAAAACAGTGAAAGTCCTTCAACTGGTTTCACTGGAAAAGTATAAACAAAAATATATGGAAGTAAATATTTGATTTTTCAATTAACTGATGCATTTATCAAACTGACCCTCTCAAAGTGAATAAGTAGCAAACAAAAAACAGTTTCTTTCCAATGCATGCTTGGTTTCATAAGAAACTAATAATACAGGAAAACATGCCAGAAGTACACTGCTATAAGACAACCACAGAACCACAATTCTAATAAAATAATTTTTCAGACAATAGAGGCACTTAACACAACTGTAAAACTTATTTATGGATTTGTTTTTTAACTGAAAACCAATAGACACACACATTTTCAGTTGAGGATGCAATTTACCTACTTCATATGCTCCTTACTCTCAAGCACAGAATACTACATGAAAAAATACACGGCAGTGCAGGAAGAAAGCTGCAGTACTCAGTATTTTTTCTGTACTCTGTATATCAGTCACTTCAAATTAATTCACAGTTCTATTATACTCATTATCAGTTTTGGCAATAACCTTTAATTTCCTGAGGTTATTGAAAATTAATTTCAAGACTAAGAATTAGTTAAAAACCCCACAAAAACACAAACCACCCACCCGAACCCTCACATACACAAAACACATCCAAGAGTTAATTAAAAAGCAAGCCGCTAAAAGTGCAAAGACACAAGAGTTAATTACTATAAACAGACAGGAGTAAATACTATTCACATCAGTGATTATGCAAACAAACAGAGGTTAACTAGCCAATGATAAAAAATAGAGTATACCCTAAAAGCAGCTGGAAAATTCTAGCAATAAAAGTAGCTCACCAGGATATTGTTTTGGTGTCAGTTCCAATTTATGAGAAAACTGCATGGCGCCAGTGGTGGTATCTATTGTATAAACCTGCACAGAGCCACTGGAAGACATTACACATGCTTTAGACTATGGACCATTTGGATTTCTTACCAGTTTCAAGAGGCTAAGAAAAGATGCTATTTCTCTCACCAGTAACAAATTTATCTAGAACAGAGATTCAAACAGTTGAATCAAATTATAGTCAAAGAACTTTGTGAAACAAATTTCTAAGATGTTTTCCAGAAGGCATCAGAGGACCCAAACCACCAGCCCTAGAATAATTCATGTACTGGAAAGACTTCATTCTCCTAAGATACATATGTACATACAGTCCACATACATTTATGGCTTCCAACTGCCAGACAATCCATGAGGGAAGGCAGTAGTTACTCAGTGCCAAAGTTTCATCAGGGATGTACTAAGGCATACTATGATCAGTTAATCAAAGTAACTATTCCTGTTTCTGAGAAAACACCAACACACTGTATTGTTACTACAAACAAGAATACTGGTTCTTAAGAGGACAGATGAAAAATAAAACAGATTTTTAAAAATGTTATAAAACGAAACCTATGTAAAATACAATCAAAGAAAATAAAAGGCTGCACTCCAAGGCCAGCTTAAGCAGTATTACACAGGGGGGACCTGAAGCAGCAGTATGCAAAATACCACAACTAAAAGCACTTCTGCAAGATTTAATTTACAAATATTCACAGTTACTCTAACAGGCAATATTTTTCTTGACCAAATCATAACTGCACAGAGCATCTTCTCAGTTGAGTGCCAAGTGCTGATTCTTGTCCAATATTACTATGACTAACTACTTAAAACTCACTTTATAATCCTGCTTTGAGATTAGCTGGGATTGCAGCACTTTCCAATCCTTGCTACTGGTCAAGCCATCTTTCAAATTTTTTTCCCCAGACGTGAACAGCAAACATGAATCTCAATTGTAGTTCAACCAAGCAACCATTTCTTTCCACCTCTCTCCTGACTCCTTGACAGCACATTATGTTATCTCCAGGCAGACTGATTATTTTCATCTTTACAGTTCTTGCAACCCAACTTAGTAAGAAGTAACTACTAATTCAGATTTATAATGAAACAATCTCCCCCTGCTCTGAACCAGCCTTAAAAAACTTACTTGGCACATCCAAACGCCATTAGCCTGTATTTATTATTCACTGCCACACAAGTTCCATCAACTACATCTTGTGCCCAAACACCATGGAGCTGCTGTAGAGAAAGGAATTCAGAAGATTTTTGTTAAACAGTGCTTTTATTAATAGCAGTCAGCTTCTATCCATGTCCACCATATTACACATCTGCAAGTTGACCTTTATGATCTCAACATTTCTATTCATGTCGAGACCAAATGACATGGCTCAAACAAATAAAATCCAGTAAATGCAAAACTGGTTTCATTCTTCTTAATATAAATTAGAGAGAGATAACAGTATGTAAGAAAAACTTATTAATAACAAAATAAGTCAATACCTGTAAGGCAAAAAAGTTCCTAACACTGTCTAGGGAAAAAAATGGTAGATGGTACTAAGAATGAAGAAAGAAAGAAAAACATAAAAGTAAGTTTCCATCTGCAACAGCTGAGATCACAAGTGTTTTAAGTGGGTAAAGGAATCTGATATAGATCTATTCTTTTCAGTATTCTGTAGCTAAAACACAGATATTTAACAACAAAATGTAATAGTTTTTAGGCTGAATTACAGGTGAGAAAACTTGGAAAAGATTCCTGTAAAAGAAATTCTGAAGTATGCTTGTCACTATGAGAAAGAGACAGACTTGATAAGAACTAAGACCTAGACATAGTACTTAGGAGATACCACTTCCTGTCATCCCACTTGTAACTTCTAACAGGAAGGCTGTTGGTCTGACACAATAAGACACAGTCTGTAACGACAATTTCAATGAATAAATGGAAGTTATTATCAATTATGGCCTCCCACTGGTACCAACTCTATAAAAATCTAGCTCAAATTATGCTACAAAATGCAGCCTTGTTCTTATGTCATCTCTTAAGCAGATGTTAAATTTTAGTTTCTTTGTAGCTGAACAGAATGTAAAGTAAAAAGCCGACTGAAATGCAGAAACCAAGGAAAACACAGTTATTGTGCATGGTAGAAATGCTAAAGGAAACACACCTCAGCAGTGAATCTACTTGACATCGGTGTAATGAAACCAACTCTGCCATCATTAAAAACAACAGCAAAGCCATCAAGCGTGGCACAGTATTCCATATCTCTGATGTAAACATCTTCAAATCCCATAAGTGAACCTGCTGAGAAAGTATGAGCAATTTAAAAATAAGTGAACACAGAAATATTGCAAACTAACAGACATTTCAGATATTTACTTATTACTTCAATGAGAAAACCCGATTTAAACAGGCTATTTCATTCCCATTTACAAATGGCAAAATTTTCCCATCTCTGCTTAAGAACAGAGAAAATATTTTATGTCAGATGGTATGTCACTAAGAGGTAACTGTTATAACCAATAGAATCCCTAAAACCTACCTCGGGAAGACTGCAGATCTACAGAAAATGGAACTGTACATAGGTTGATGGCCTTCCTCCCATTGGTCATCCCATCCCAGTGAATGAGATGGAGAAATCCATCAGCAGTAGCCACAAGTAGATCTTCTAACATGGACTGCAAACTAATAAAAGATATTTGTTAATCCCTAAAAACACTTCATATTAAATCAATGTCACAGAAGTATCAATTAATATCATGAACACTGTATTGCTGCCTCTTGTACCAGCAACTGCATTGTAAAGTTACAAACATTTACCAGGCTGACAAAATATGGTATACACCTCAACTTCTCTCCAGCAATCACTGTTCATGAACAGGTCTGTACTGTTAGAGTAATTGCTTAACTGGGATACTAACTGCTGAAGATCTTTTCAATACTTTTGACTAACCATAAGACATTGCTGACAACAATCAATTATTCATCTATCCCAGAAAATTAACAATACTGCCTAGGCTGTAAATAATTCCCAATACATTTTAATCTGTGGTTGGAATGAACTGGTGAAGGAAATTAGACTCCTTCTAAATCCTTTCTTAAACATTTCCAAACTCCTGACAACTACTGTTAATCTACTTGCATACAAAGCTTTTTCCAGTATATACTGCATGTCTTCCAACAGCCATTTTGTCCTAAGGAGCCTCTTCCCAAACTTCACTTTGTTACTTTCCCCCTCCTCCAACGCTATGAAGTTTCAGCAACTTTTCACGCATACTTATTTATCATGTTCAAAATTTCTTTATAGGACAGGCCATCACCACAAAAAAGCAAGAGGCAAAGAAAAAGGACAAATGTGGACCCTCTGCAGGCATCTGGAGAAATGCTGAAATCCTGCATACAGTTTTTCTCTAACTGACCAATGCCTCCATGAAATCTCTAATACACACTTGGAGCTGAAGGACAAACTCATTTATAGTAATACACAGTAATACTGAGCATACTATATACTTCTGTATGCTGGAAATATCAGTATAGCCAAGCACAGAAAGAATTCTTAAACAGCAATTGACTTTTTCACCTCCTCAGACTTACTAGCTGCTAATAGTAACTTACTAATACTAGTCATTAGTATTAATAAGCGTAAAAACTTACTAGAAGCCTTTTCTTCCATCCAGTTTTCCCTTCACTTTTTAAAAAGCATTGATACATATGGAAAAATTCTCAAGACCCAATTAATGAGCATACCTTGTGATAGAGGCTTGCAAGTCCAGCACTTTCTTCATTTCTAGATTTAATGAAGGAGCACATTGCTCTTCCTTATAATGTGGGGTTCCCTTCAGGTGAGGGCTTCCTCTAAAATACAAGAGAAATGTTTTAATTGAAACAGGTTGTCCTTCAAAAGACGCAAGAGTTACGGACTTACATTCCTGTGGTCTTTTTTTCCCCATATTTATATGTGTGTGTATATATGTATACACCCACACCCCCACAAGCAGCACTGAATATCTAGGATGTAAGTCTGATGCTAAAAGCTTAGTCTAATACATAGACAAAATAAGACAATGAATAGAGAATGAACATTACAATAGCTGTGTGGCCTGCCTTAATACTCCTAAAATAAGGGATATGTATCAGTGAAAAATCTGATTTAATAAATTGTTACTCAACTATTTACAGTAATTAAATTCCTGAATTCTTAAGTATCTCCAATTTATTATTTTTCAAGATGCATTACAGACTTCAAAATTACAGACTTCAAAATGTTTAGGTTTCTTCCATTCCTTTTGCCAGATCAATGTTTATAATATAAATTATAAGTAGACATCTATCACAGTATTTCATAGGAATATTTCTCCCTGAAGCAAATTAACTAGTTTTTAACCTAAGACCTACTAAGAAGAGCTGACTGAACACTGATTCCATCCCTTTAAACAAACCATTACAAAGTATCAACTTCTAGATGTAGAAAGCATCTTGTTTTTGTCTTCCTCATTTTAAATTTCACATTCCATTGATTATGTCACAACATCATTATACATTACTACACAGCATTAAAGTATTCCTTATTTATCTGTGTTATCAGACATGCCATGTGCTTTTTAAACTTTTTTTTAATGAAAACTGACCTACAGTCATAAGTATCATGTCATTCAGCTTATTTATCTAATGAGCATTATGCTAGTAAGCAAAGCAAACTATGAATGCAGCAGGCATTGCAGACAAGAAGAATTAGTAGAATTAGAATCTGTAGTAACTTCAATAGTCAGAAACAATAGAGAAGCACAGAGATTCATGTAATCTTAATCTGTATTTTAATTGACAGAACATTTATTTTAATTTACATCAGGGTAGCAAGTGTAACTGCCTAAGACATGGCAGAAACCAAAGCAGATGCAGCTTTAGAGAAGTTTGACAGCACAAGGATGCATCAATCTCTTCCCTGTCTTGTTTATCTCAGTAGATACCAAGTTCCTTAATTCATTACCATTTTATAGCAATGCTATATTCATATCTGTTATTCTTCGATGGGCACTATACCTTTCCTTGTGTAGCAAGGACAAAGATATATGCCAGCTAAGGTAAGACCAAGGTAACTTTTGTCAATCTGGATTTAGCAGATGGAAGTAGTATCATTTTTTCAGAACAAAACTATGGTGGCTGTGAAGAATTACATCGAAAAATGAGAAAAAATTATTTTAAGGTTAGTTATCTACCACCAAAAGATTTGCAACTTGTATAAATTTTAATAATTAGAATGTTTGGTTTGCATTTTGAACAAAAATTAATTGTAGAAGGCAGCTGTCTTAGGAAAGATCTAGGCCTTCATGTAAGCTAGCTGTCATGGACTGACAGGAACCCTGAAAAAAGCAGTAATTTCTTTTTTTAATAATACTAGCATGGTGGGGTTGTTGTGGTATTTTTTAAAATGTACAAAACCCCAGATGTTTGGAGATAGGCTTTTCAACACATGTGAACATACAGTTCCAGAGAGTATACTCCCAAACTAGATGAAATTACTCTGGTTTATCAACAATCAGTGGTACAACTGAATTGTGCAAGCAAGTGACTAAAACTGAGATGAAAGGGTTGAGTAATGCAGAAATGTTGCTGTTAGGTAGGTATAAGACACAACTTAACATGTCTGTTTTAACTGACTGAAGTACATAACCAAGAGTAAACTCAATGTTTCTACACAGCACAAACTACAAAGCCAGAATGGTAACAACATGGTTTAAAAGACATGTTTTCCAGGAAGAAAAATTTCAAGTCTCCACGTAGGCTGGCTTTCTTTCCCTTCAACACCTTTGATAAAAAAATAGCTTGCAAGAATATTTGAATATTTTCAGTTTCATAAGCTAGTTTTAGTGAATTGGTCACCATCTGTGGTACTTTATCTTTTCCACTGGGGCACTATCATTACTGTCCCAAAAAGGCTTCTTTTATCCACCTTGCAAAAGGACAATCCACACAGAGTTGAGGTACATCACCTTGACTGAAATTCCAAAAATGCCACTATTTCAACTCATTGCCTATGATTTTGTCTAATTTATCAATTCAAAAAGAAACCCCTAGTATGGGTGCAAAGGAGGTGCTACCAAAAGTACACCGTGTTCATACAGTCCACATCTGCATGAGTCAGCCTTACTGGCTGAGTTCCTTTGACCTTTAAACGAAGAATGCACACAGATGACTGAAGCAGGAAAGAATGTTTGGTCTGGGTTGCCACATCAGCATCTGCTATGGCTACAGCCAAACTTGAAGTTTTGCACAAGAATTGAGAGGAATACATTCCAGCGACTGACCGGCTGCATGTTAAATCAAATATAATCATTGCTATTTGCATAGCATCTGTTAATGTAACAAAGCCTGTGAATAAATCTCTTAAAACTCAGAACTGAGGAAAATCTGCAACCCAAGAAAAACTGAAACATGGAAAGATTAGGGATGCGGTTTTTAAAAGCCCCAACACACCAAACTTTAAAGCATCCTAAATTCAAGAAAGAGGCAGCACCATGCAAAAGCAGAGTCAGACAGCCTCTTCTGGTAGGAAGAATTTGTTATCTGAAATGGTGGGAAGTCCAGGGAGGAAACAGGACACCAGCCAGCTAATTTTTCTAGGTGCACATTTATGGCCTCCACTAACTGCACAGAAGTTAAGTCATACAACATGATGCACAGACAAATTTGTCACTGCTACCAAAAGTATCTAAGAAAACTTAAGAAGTTAATTATAGCAGAATCTGAAAGCCTGTAATTAGGGAGTTTCTTTATAATTGCAATTAAGATACACAACACATATTATATTTAAGTCTGTTCTAGTACTTTAAAATAATGTCCACTGCTTTCTGCTTAGTAATGGAGAATTCTAGCTTGGAGACAGAATTAGCATTAAATTCATATTTAAGTTTCCACTGTACTATTTGGGGTAATCATAGTAATATAGTTGGCAGATATTGTTGGATAATAGTTTAGAAAAATTCAGAAATGCTCTCACAGTAAAAAAAATACAGTACTTCAAAAAATACTGTGGCTAATGGCAAACAATGTATTACTTAAAAAACCAACCAAACAACAAACAAGGCAGTAGCATCCATTCTCACTAGCTAAACCACGCAAGTAATGAGAAGCAATGGAGACATTTCACTGAAAAAAATAAGAAAGACTGCAGACACTTAAAAATTATTTCTAGAACAATTGTTTGATACAAACAAGGTAAAATATTTTTATACTACTTTTGGGCTATGATCTTCTTAGCTGTTCCTGATAAAATTACTTCTTCAGTAGTACTTAGAGTGGGAAGGAAGGGACAAGAAGAAGATTAAAAATCATGATGCTTCAGCTATTAATTGCAATATTTATATGACAAAAGCAGGGCAATGTTTCTAAAACAATTTACATCATCAACAAGTTGTTCTTCTTGAAGTCAAGAAGGAAAAAAACTGACAACAGCCATTATCTTGGCATTAGCACAATTACACAATTTTTCCTAACCATTTTACAATGGTTCATGTGAACAGTTCAGTTAACATTCACACTGAAAAGCTGAGGACTTCATTTTTTTTATACCTGATTCAAAAAGCCTGTATCATCACCTGTGAGATTTGGTTTTCATGCATCTAGCATCTTTTCACTCCTTAAACCTGCATCTCTCCACCACACACTCCAGGCAGCCACCAGTTGAGGATTAAATACATCTGACTGGATGCAGAGATGTATTCATACAGATTGGCAACAGCTGCACCAACAAAATTAAAGTGAGTTTATGGTAACAACTGTGAAGAATAAGTGCTTAGAAAAGTAGTTCTTAGTATATATAGCCTTTACAACACAATTAGGTAGTAGCACATTTCTGCAGTTTAAGAAACAGCTAGCTAGCATTGATCAACTATACATATAAAAAGGCTAAATGGTTTACTAAATGATTTCAGTTGCAAAGATTTCTTGACAACAGTTACAGAACCACAAAATCACTGGGTTGGAAGAGACCTTTAAGGTCATTGAATCCAATCCATGCCCTAACTAAACCATGGCATTGAGTGCCACATCTTTTTTCAACGCATCCAGGAATGGTGACTCCACCACCTCCCTGGGCAGACCATTCCAGTACTTTATCACTCTTTCTGTAAAAAAAGTTTTTCCTGATATCCAACCTGTGTTTCCCTTTAATTAAAAGGTTAAAACATCTTGAACCACCATCAAGAGTTTGCAAGTGCCATAATGGTTAATAAAAGTTCCATACGGTTCCAATGGTTAATAAAAGTGCCATAATGGTTAATAAAAGTTCTTCAGCTAATCTAGTTTGAAAAATATATTTTTCAAACAATCCTAAAATCTTACAGGGAAAACCACAATGGTAAAGTTCAGCAGAAGCTTAATGCTGAGCACAAATTACCTAGTAAGTTAATTCACTGTACACCTCATTTATTACCCTTGCAGAGTTTGAAGTTCAAAACCTTTGTACATAGTAATCTTCAGTCATTGAATCAGGAAGAAAATGTCCACTGATGAGGTAATTTATGGCACCTATAAACCATCAGGCTATAGAAAAGGAGATAGATAGCTTTTAAAAATGCCAGAAAGACATGAATAGAGTAACCAGGTATATAAGCAACAATACAGCTTTGAAAACCATCTTATGAACTAGTTTCTTCAAAAATTCATACTGTTTAGATAACAACTGATTTTCAAAGCATTTTCAGAGACTTAATAACCTACACCACTGAGGTCTTATTCTAAATTTACACAACATCCTTATCATTCCCCAAATGCAGGCTCCACTTGAGGATATGAAGAAACCTGACAAAAAAGACTCTCCAATTACCACATTTAGTTAATTAGCCGTGTAAAATTTTTAGATTTTGTCTTTTTTGAAAGGCAAAAATATCCTCAGCACTAAGTCACACATGCTCTTCAAGCAAAAAAACTTCAGTTACTCTCCTTGGCAAACCTCTAAACAGAAACAACAACCAGATCAGTACAGAGAAGCCTCTGATGGTGTTACTCACCTCTTTACTGTCAAGCATAAGAATAGCTATATAAATTCATTTGGAAAATCCTCAAAAAGTTTCCACTGTACCTTGCCGCAGCTTACAAAGCTGAAAATTTGCTTTTATGCACTGTCACTTTCCTTAAGCAATCGAAGGCAGAGATAAATTTTATTTTAAAATGCTACAATCTTACCTTACATACATTATTTTTCATGTTTTGTCTTGTAGTTACTTTAGGAATTGGGTGGTAAAACCAGACCGAACTAATTGAAGCAGGACTTTGTACTTGTGCTCACTGTAGGAAAATATCCCAGAATGTGGGCTAATGGCCAATACTGATTCTCTTCCAAATCTGCTCTGAACTGGGGCAAAGCATCCAAGACCTGGAATAAAACTGCAGGGTACTCTGGCACAATTTTAATAAACTAAACACCATACAATTACTGCTTTCTTCCCCCTGTTTTTAGTCTCACAAATTAAGCAGGATACTGTAAGTTTTCATTAAGCATGAATGACAGTTCACTCCAAGAACAGACTGGCAATTCCTAGCCAAATATCAACAGTGCCAGAAAAATTTTCTTTGACAGAAAAACTACATTCCTAAAATATCACAATATGACAAAAAAAACCCCCAATAGATTCCAGCAAGAAAAATGAAAAGTTTCCTTTTTTATATATAAATATTCATATGTTGCACTTACAGCATGAGCATTTGTTTCATCATAGAAGTCTAGTAACAGGTTTTTACATATAATATGCATAATACTGAACAAGTTAGTTGCCTAACTCTTACCATACCTACATGAGTAGATTTCATATAGATTAAATCTCTAAAGGTATAAAATAGTGTTTAAGAAGCATTTCCCACTAAACTTTCTTTCAGTATTTAACATGTTCTAAATTTTGTAAGAGCTATGTCCTCAGTTACTAATACAACAAACTTCAACAGATTTGTGGGCTCCAGCAACAAATTTTAATTTTGGATTTTAGTACTTCCATTAAAACACTGGATTTCAGAATATAAAGACCATTACAACTGGATTATATGAAAAGGAGACAATCATGTGAAATGTGCATTTTTAAACAGGAAATCAATTTTCCTAGGCTCTGATTCCATCTGGTTTAATACAAACAATAGCAGGGTGCAAGAGAAGATCACTCAACCTTACTTTCCAAAATCTCTCTATTTCATAATACTGAAAGATAAGGAAAAGCAAAGACTCTGGCATTCAAACAGGATGGCATCTTAGCCTCAATTCACACTTTAGCTCTCTTACTAAATGTGTGCTGATTAGATTGAGAAAAAAAGAGAGACTTGGCCCTGAAAAAAAATCATGCTGCGATTAGATATGCTAGAATGCATACTAAGCTACAAACAGCCCAAGTATTTCTGTCGCTTCTCATACAGTTTTGTTTCACTTTCCACATTGAAGCATTTTGTTTGAGCTGGACCAATAAAAAACTTTCATAAGTGCAATTACAGTTTTCACAACAGCTGCATGCTAGAATAGCTGTTAAAACACCAGATACAGGCAAGCTCTTCTGGTCGGTGTTGCTCAAAGGCTAACAATTCTGTATAAAAGTAACTATCAATTGGAGGAACATTTTCTCCACAAACATCCCTCCCCCGGACAACTGACGTGCAATTTTGACTTTCAGCAAGTCATTTGATCCTTTTCTTCAAATCAAAGCTAAACCATTATCAAGCAAATTTTAAAGCAGTTATTTAAAATATACCAATACCACATGAAGTTACTTTACTTCAGTGTCCCAATCCAATCTTGAAGACTGCAAAAAATTACTGAAGTCAAGAAATTATCTACCATATACCTAGTACCTGCTTTTCTGACTACCCACTTTTTCTTTCATTTATGGTAAATTATGCACAGTTTGTTTAAACGAGAGCTAAGCTGACAAAAGGATCTAAACACAACCATTCTCAGTATTTTCACCTGCATGTTAACAAACCTAGCTGCAATTTCAATTTCAGGATACTGAATAAACTAGGAAATTTTGCACTAGACCAGTACTGTGGAGCAGCTGAGGATTTTACTGGTGTGTATTCCCAGCACATGACCATCTTGTTATATTGATATGCACAACTTAAGAAATCTGTTCAAGAAGAAGTTGTATTAAGAGGGTTTCCCTTTCTCATTGTAGTCATGACATTGAAGTTTTGTATTTCTGCCAGAACTGGCCACTATTATTTAAAGAAAGGCTACTAAAGAACAGGCTTCATTCTACTTACAAAAAGTTAGTAGATATGGGCACTTAATAAACATCAACAATTAGTAATAATAAAGTAAAACATGACTGTACATTCATCTCAGTTTTTACTAACTAGTTTCCACCAGATGTCACTTCACTAATGCAAGGATTTCCTCATACTTTTTCCAAAAGTCATCGCCCTCACTCGCACTTTGCCCAGCATAGGTAAATAACCACAAAAGACAGAGCTGGAAGAGTCCTAATTAATATCACCATGACTGCAAAACTGTTCCAAGCAAATGCTTTACCATGAACCATAAGATTTATACAAGTATCACTGAACAGTCACTTCATGCTTTTCAACTTCCAGTGTAGCTACTCAGTACTACTTCAAAGTCACCATTTTCTAATGCCAGCCTTTTATTAAATGCCAACTTGCAAAATAAGCTACTAGAATCCAGGACAGGGGACAGGGAGAGTTAAAAAAGGGAGATAGGTAGGTTTAGTTTCCCCATCAGGTCAACAACCCGACTTCACTTAAGGCACAGCTGCATAATCACTGCTGCCAACACAGAGGAAGGAGCCAAGAACACACTGTTACAGGGGGAGAAAACAGTAAGATGTCCCCTTTCAAGCATGAGGCAAGTCACATACAAGGCCTTTCACTGATCTGTAATGGCTTCAGAGTGAAGAAAACTAATTTGGTATTGTTCAGCCCAGCAGAAGTGAAATCCGACCATTTCAATGAAATAATGCCTTTGGAAAATGAATATATGCCAAAAGAAAGATAAAAGTTTCAATTCTAGCTTTTGGTCTCATTTGTCAGTTTGTTCATTTTAGATTGGAGGGTTTTTGTTTGATTAACCTCTGCCAAGTATTTGCTCTACAATGTAAATTAGTGAGACTGCCTACGGGCAGCACACTGTATCTGCACCTGCAAAAGAAGTTCATTCCATTTTAATAACTTAAAGAATCATTTGACATTAATCACAGGAGACACAATTCATCCACAAATACTTGTGTTTCTTTTGATCTAATGTAATCAGAACAGTAGTAATTTTATTTAGGTTTTCAAAATTGAGGGCTAAGTATAGACAAGCTAGTCATCCCAGTGAATTCAGTGAGATCATTCATCTTCTTAAAGGTAAGCACACACAATAGTCTTAGGAGACTGTGAGGAACCTATTATAAACACACAAACACCTTGTCCTACTCTACGGAATTTGCATTATAGTCCTTTTTGGGCTATACAAATGTATTTTAAAACCCTGATTGTTCAACACACAACTAACAACTAAAACATGCATTTTCAGGTCAACAATTCATATCAATTACTAAACTTTTATAAAAGTTTTATATAAGTTTACAAAGTTAGACTGGTTAGTCACTGATGGCTTAATAGGTATTTTCAAGCCTTCGTACAAGTGATATTCTAAGCAAACTTGACAAAGCTTCTTTTTCAACTTTTATTTTGTGTTTTATATATATTTCCATAAGTTTTCAGATTTTGCCAATTAAAACACCCCCCAAACTTTTCAAAAAGAACAAGAAAAACTCGCAATAAACTACTGCTTAGTTTTCTGCATTATGTAATGTACAGACAAGGATCTACTATCCCTTTATTTATTTGGACAAGTTGCAGCAGCAGGCTGTCTGCCTCTTCCCCTGATGACAGTAAGCCACATGTGAAGAGTCAGCTTGAAAACTGCTATTCAGTTCTCCAATGAGGCAAGTAAAGTAATATAACTTGTCTACATTAGTCTTAAGTTTCTAGAAAAAAGAAAAGTAAATTGCAACAATAAATTCCAGTTAATTCCAGAGCTTTGAGGGCTATTTCACAGGTCAAAAGATGGATTATAGCCATAACAGACAAAAAATTTTCTAGTCAATAAAGGAAAATTCAGTTTTAAATCATTTACTACCTGCTAAGTAATTTCTTCCTACACATATTTGTGAAAGAAGACAGATTTTGAATTTAAATATTTTTGAAAACTCCCTTTATTTTCTTTTAATGTTCATGGTTTAACAGTTACACTGAAAAGAAAAAGAACTCAAAATATCTTCCTCTTACATGACATCTTAGGTAATCCAATACTCCTCAGAGATGACCATGTGGAGAGATCCATGATTCAACTTTAACTCTTTTTATGAATGTGAAAAAAAAATAAACTGACTAGTACTATCATAATGATGAAGATATATAGAGAGATATATTAAAAAAAGAGAAAAAGTTTCTAGCCAATTAGAAATCGAGAGTGTGCTATTATGTGCATGGACAAATTCAATCCAACCCATGACTACAGATTCTGTCTATCTAAACACACAGACACGTACACATAAACTCCTTGAAGTTTTAGTTTGTCCTGGGCATTTCCCAATTTCGTAAAATCCAAAATCAACTAATCCAAAATCAACCACAAACACACCCAAAATACAGTCGCAATTTAAATGTGTAAGATGTATTCTGTCATTCACAATATGGAAAATAAGATGAAGCCGACAACATAACCATTCTTACTAAAAAGTATCTATTTGCTTTCAAAAATACTGGGATGTTATTCCCCATTTCTTTTAAAAAGACCCTCTAAGTTATGAAAACATCAGGGACAGGATCTATTTTTGAATTGTACCTTAACAGTTCCTAAGACGTGATTTTTTCAACTGAGTTATTCAAAAGGCATCATTAAATCTTGTTGCAGATCATGAACACAACAGACTACCTCAAATTATAAAATTAGACTTTACCTGCTATTAAGCTTTTGAGAGCTTGTAAGAAGGACCTAAGGAATCACACCAGCACACAGCAATCTACTTGAACTGACTCTAACTGACTCTACCCTACACTAACTCTAACTCATAGGAATGATGGTTCATATACTCATCAATGTTAAAACATACTCTGTAATGAAGTATCTTTTGTCATAAAAACTGCTTAGAAGTTGTCTAGTCATATTTTTTCACACTGTGAGGATCCAAAGTTTAAAATACTTACTTAGGATATATTGGCTCATAAAGATACTTGTCTCTTGCTGATGGGATTTCAAAAAATAAGATGTATCCATTTGCAGTCTGAAAGAGAAATACTGGTAAGATAAATATCTAGTCTCAGCATCAGTAAAATCTGCTAATCTTATGTGATTTCTATGTATGTCTCATATATTGAACTCAAATATACATTAATTCAGACATTTAAAATACTGTGTGTTTATAGTAATTCCAGATAAAATCCATACCCACCCTTAAAGTCAAGTGAATTGAAAAATGGAAAAACAATCCTGTTTATGCACCAGTCCATCAGAAATTTTCCTCCAACTCATACAAACCTATAAAACCTGACAACTATTTCAGATATGTAGAAATATCTGAATATTTCTAAATAATTCCTATCAACTACATGAATTATGTAGAAAACAAAGTAGAAGGTGGGAAGTACCTGAATAAACTCTCCAAGTGTTTGAACACAAACGGACACTACTGAATGCAAAGAGTTCAGTACTGCCTCTCAGTGTTGGTCATCCAGGTAATTACCAAAAATCCTCACATCACTTATCTTTAGCTACCACAAAACCTGTAAAAATTCAATCCCAAGCCATGTTCTGTCATTCTGGAAGAATGACTTCATACTATATACAGGGAACAAATACAAATCATTTAGTTACCTGATGTTCCAGTCATACCTAGAAGCTGCTTGCATAAGCTTGAAACAAGTAGATGACCAATAATGTTATGTGTTCAAAGCAGTGTCATTTGTTTACAGCATGAATTTATTTTCTGGGCAAATTGGTAAATGCATTTTGGTTAAATAGCATTTCCATCCAATTATTTTAATATGGGCTGGGCATGTATCCAAAGCACTGGAGACAAAAAGCACTGAAATGAACGGTTTCACATTTCTTTGCAAGATTGGTTTCCTTTTCTTTGAATAAAGCAACACTCTTGTTAGCTTAGTGTATCATTTCATAGATGATATTCACATTTCAGTCAAACATTTCGCTTTAGAAAATTTGTGCTTTGGCTTTGAATTCCAAGAAACACTGTTATTCTCATTCAAAGCGAGTATCTTTTTCAAGCAAGAATAAAATCTGAATAATAATGGTGAGCTTGAGACAGGGTGACAATAAATGGAAGCCTTTCTGTGTGCTGTAATATCATGTTCAGGTATTATGTGGTAAAGAACCGTCTTCATTTCTAACATCTTTACAGGTTCATTCCATTACATCATTAAATATTTAACCCCTAAGTTACCTTATCCTGGAAAGAAGAGTAAAACAATACTGTGAAGTATCTTTATACTGATAATAAGGTACAAAGGGCCTTACTGAACACTATTCAAAGCACAAAGTTGCTATTGTTACAGGTTCATTTCTAAATAGAGCCTCAAATTCCATGAAGAGGGGGATGAAGTGTAGAAGCATTCAAGCACAGACTTCTGGCAAATTGATCATATTAATTTACAGAGGTTTCATTGCTTTAAAAACATTTGAGTGAAACTTACTAAGTAACCATCACTGTCATCCATTCCCTGATCATTCTAATCTTTGACAGTCAGAAGTACAAACACTGAGAATCTTGCCAGGGATTTCATAACATGGTTTCTTGCTACCATGTTTAATAAAGCTCTGCCTTAGCTATGGGAATGCACGCTGAAGAGCAGCCTGTATTGAAGGACTGCCTGTAACGTGGGAAGGACCAAAATGCCTTCTACATTTCTCCATAATGAAGCATCTTGACCCAATTCCTAAGTTTGATTTACTACTAGAATTAGCTACCTGGATGTATGTACTAATCTAAACAAGAAAAAGTATTTCCCAGTAACACTGGAAAAATCACAAAGGCAGCAATATGAAAAAAGAAACCACAAAATATAAGGGGTAAAAATAAGATCTGTCTAGGAAATGTGCCAACAGTTTAACAACAGAAGATACTAGTGGAAAAAGAAGTTAGAATTTGTAGGGGATGGTGACACTGAAAATTGCTTAAGCTTGTTTAACTGCATACCTTTACAGTTACTTGAGGTACGTTATAAAGCTTGATATACTGGCCCAAAGTCTGCCTGCAGTACAAATAATATTTACCTCAAAGCATATGCAGTTAAGTGATGTGTTTTCATAAAGACACTTTGAATATTTGGGCTGTCAGAAACAAAACACATGGTGTATCACTGGTATGGTGAACATAAAATTCAGACTACATTCCATATGATGATGTCATTAAAAAAAAAGGAAAAAAAAAAAAGAATGTACCACTTCATTAATAAGTACGTACTAAGCCTTATCTTCACCTTCTTAAAAACAAAGACTTACTACAGAAAATTACTACAACCAAGTACTCATGAGCACAGGTAGTAATAGGTGATAAACATCACCTAACTCAGCTTTCAAACTGAAATGTTCAAGTGTTGCACAGGACTTCAGTAATTAAGTGATGCTAACTCAGTTCAAAATCACTGGGTTTTTCATTAAAAACTTGCTTTGTCATCGCTCCTTCATTTGAATGTGTTAGTTAAGAAAAAAGAGAAAACTATTCACTTGGACAGAATTCTTCTTGGGCTGAGAGTATCACACATCTGCAGAAACACCTTCTTCATTAAAGCTCCAAAAACTGACTTTCTGCCCTGTCTCACTACAACAAAACCAGCAATACTGTAAATGCGGTCTTTCAGTAGGACTCAATAACTGTTCCAAATTAAACTATATCTTTTTTTTAAAGTATACTGCAAAACAGCTTATGTTAAAACCACCATAACTAGCATGCTTGACTATATCATTTGTATACATACACCTAGGGATGAAATACCATCCTATGAAACACAAAGAATATTAGAAATCTTATTACAGTCATTATTTTATAAATGATGATCATTTAGAATTTTAATTCACAGAACTTTAGCTTACAAAATGAGACTTTATGGGCATTTACATTCTGACACTATCTGCCAAAAAGAGCACTGTACATTTAGTTGCAGAAAAACTTTAAAGTTCAGTACTGAAGTGGCAAAAACTAAAGCTAATCTGTCAGCTGAACCACAAGGTCTCTTGAGCAAATGGATCACAACATCTCAGAAAAAAAAACCCCACAATATGCAAAGTAATTAAATATAAAAATTCAAATTTCCTCTGAACTATTACTTAAAGGTTTAATTAAAATGTGTTTGGTGCAATATAAAATTGAAGAACTCTTTTTGATCCACAACAAAAATTACAGAGATCTTTCTGACTTTATTGATAATTATTAGTACTCACTGAGAATATAATCTGGCACTAACAGAAATATTTAACTTCATTGATTTCATCAGATACTTCTAGGCCATTTTAATACTTTAGACTAATTATTTACTTGCATTAACTTGCATTATGCAAAAGAAAACCAGACCATGGGAAGCTTAGCTGATTTATGATTATCATGATATTGCTAGAGAGAATAACTCCTCCATAAATCATCTAGTGTTTTCCACTAAGATAACAATATCTAATTTAAGATCTGGCCATAATGTTAAGACCTGACCAAAAGACATCAAGAGGATTATCCCATATTGCAACTCTTATAAAACTGTACTTCCACCTTTCTTGTGTTCACCTTGCACCTCAGACTTCAAATACTGCTGCTGAAATAGTCCAAAGTACTGTGAACACAGCACCAGCTATGAAACAAGACTTTATTTCCATGTGAGACAAGATCTCATCTCTAAGATTCCAAACAGAAGAGTTCACATATCACTTATCACTGCCCTTGTTTCTGTGTTCTCAGTTACTTGCAATATTTTTTAACCACCAAAAGCCAGTAATAAGACCACAGTTTCATCTCTTAAGACTCACCTTTAAACTCTATTTATCAAGTTAAACATAATTATGTTACCTAAGTCCACAACTATTTCTTTCATTCACATAACTTTACATTACCGTATTATTTGTTACCAGATTACTAAAGTAATGAGATGTTGTATCACCCCCTGCCTATACATCTAACCACTGTTTTAAGACAAAGAACTGCAGTTCATTCTCACAGGGAAAAATTAATGAATTTTAACAAAAGAAAGCTTCTATTGTCTAAAAAGTCCTTGGTATCATTATATATTTTCACAAGACAAGTATCAATTAAATGTATTTACAGTCTGCAAGGTTCTATAAGCACAGAAATTGGTAAAACAAACTTTTGTTTGCAATAGTTTAACCAGAGTAAGAAGGAAAAATTCTACTCACCGAAACAGCTATCATTGTGCTGTCAGGCCGCCATTCTGCTTGTTTGTAAGGTCCAAACTGAGAAGCTGCTTTTGAAAGTTCCTTGTAGCTTACGATTAATACACTTGGCTGGGGGAAAAAATATAAATAATTATATCTCATATCTAGTAGGAATGAAATGCTTTATATGTTGTGCTATACCTGTTAAGAACTATGTCTCCTTAAACACCTACAACATGTTTCCCTTGAAGGAGGTTAAAAATGAACTTTAAAGAAACTTCATGGAGAACTGTTGCCACACTGTCATTCCCTAATCTCTTTCAAATCCAGGATGTTTGAATAAAATACTTAATTACAGCACAGTAAGGAGTCATTACAGAATACAGAAATAGTTTCAATTTAGATAAAGGGTAACTGATGCTTAAGATGAACAGACACACCTCAAACAGGCTCCTATAATGACAAGGACTGTCAAATGAATTAGGATGAAATATTCTATAGAATATTTGGTACAGACAATTTGCTTAGTTTCTACTAAATGAGCAGGCTGTTGTATTAAAGAGAATGATAATCAGGAAATTTGTTTTCTAGAACAGGTTGTCAGAACCTGCTGAAAATCCACCTCTACAGTTAGCTGGAAGGATTTTGCAAGTAATGAGGTGCCCCCATTAGCTCCTTTCCTTCTGGGAAGGGAGAAAAGCTTTGGGGTGATGGAAGACCAGACAAAGCTACCATGGGCACTAAGCCTTCATTCCCTTTCATGAATGCAGTGGAGAGCTGCAACACAAAAACCTAATGCAAAGTTGCCCTTCCTTGCTCTAGTGCTTAGAAATGTTAATTCTCCTTAAATATATTGGACATCTGTTTCTATTTTCTTGTTCTTGAATGAATAATAGTTTTCAGCTTAGATGGGTATTTCTCCTTCCATTATCCTCCAACACTTAAAGGACACAAAAGTTAAATTAAGCAGGACATACTTTTTGTTTTGTCAAAGAAGTTACCCCTCATCTTCATACCTAACTTTATCAATTTCAGTTGTCATTCAGATTTGGATCATCAAACATTGTACCAAAAAAAGCACACTGAAAGGGAACCAAGAGGGTACAGAGTAACCACTCATTTAACTGAAATTAACCACAATACCACTAGGCAAAGCTCCCCACTACAACCACAGGTGACAGAAGTTTAATACTGTTCTTTGCTTACTTGATGGACCAGGAGAATCAGTACAATAAATATAAGACATTAATTCTATCCACAAATCTTGTGAGTGTCCATCACTCCAGAATTTAGTAATCCTAGTTAGAATTCCATCCTATTTGGAATCACTTCTTTCAGTTTCCTTTCAGCTGAATTAGTGTCACATGGGCAGTCTTAGCTTTGTAAATTCACAGCATGACTCGGTGTGCAGCTAATGGCATTATTCTTTAAATTTCACACCCACACAGAACTGAATTATCAAAAATAAAGTCAAACATTTATGAAGTATAACAAGCACATTAATCTTTACCCTAAGAACTATTTGAACCAGCTTTTTCAATTTGAATGGCTTATTTTGCATCAAATTATTTAACATTAAATAGATAACTAATTATTATTACTAGCAGATTCTAGTTGATTGTTCTCAGTGAACCACACAGCCTTTCACTGATTGGCTTAGAACCACCCTAACTGCCTTAGATATACTGAGAAAAAGCAGTGTCTTGGTAATCTGCATCATTACTGCAAACCTGGAGATCATTTTTAAGCACTTCCATGCCTGAAGCATTTTAGCTGCTGGCAAAATTAGAAACTCAGTAATACACAATTTTCTTTCTATATTACTATTTTTACAGAATATAATTACAGTATTTATAGTGTAGAATTCATGTGACACCGATTCACATAAAGCTGCTATTACATCTTTGAAGATGGAAGAACATTCTATGTACACATCAGCTACAAGATTTATACAAATTTATTTTTAGGCTTTGTGACTCACAGATGAGGACTTAAGCAGTTAAAAATTATTGCTTGCATTCAAACTGTTATCTTTCTGTAGTTTAAGTAGCTTCTTATTAGAAAGCAGACCCACTTCGAATTAAATAGGTCATAAATGTTACCTAGCGAGATGTCAAATAAGGAAATATTGCACTGATACTATTAATTTCCACATACTCCAGAACTCAAAAGCATGAATTCAGACATGAAGAAAACCCTAACCCCGTTTAAAAGCTTTCCACAGATGTGTGAATGGTCTGGATTAACAAAGATAGAAGGAGAGCTCAAGACCCTGCTCTTCTTATGCATGAGAAACAGTAATTTTACATCTGAAGTCATTTATTATATCTAAAGTGACTGAAAACATATATTGGCACAGGAATATTTCTGTGAACAGGAATATGTGTCCACCTAACTACTTGACTCAAGCACAGCAAGCTACTGAACATTCATTTTAACAAATAAAACCAAAGCAAACAAAAAATCAAAACCAAACACCAAAACAAAACCACCCACCAAAAACCACCAAAAGTGTCGGGGGGAAGGCTAGTTAGTTAGATACTCTCCTCTTTTTAGTTTTATATATTTAATTCATCCCTGTATAGAAATAGTAGGGGTTTAGATTCTATTAATTAGAATTTTTCCTAAATCTTTACCTTTTTTTCTGTTAAGAAACCCCATACCTCCATATAAGCTTCATTACAATTCCAAGTCTTTTACTCTTCTCACTTCTGCATGCAGCTACTAACATTATGAAGCTATGCAGTTAAGCTCAACTAACAAATTATGCCCACTGTCACAAAAAAAACAATATATTAATCCTTCTTCTTTAAAATGCTTAAAATCCACTTGCTGAAATATTAATGGTAGAGCCACAGCTTTGGGAAAAACTGGATTCCAGAAACATAGCAAAATAAAGACTTGTTTAAAAAGAAGTAAAAAATTTATTTAGAGGAAGAAGTAAACACCTTCAGTTGTTAAGGAAGAAAGAAGTCAGTAAGCAAGTCACAATTGCAATTTAACATTAAAAAAAGCTCCCCAAAATAGATAAGAAGAATATCTAGCATTTTTTAATCTGCTGCAAAGAAAATCTAGCATTTTGTTATGGTACTTTTGTCTCTCAGAAGGAATGTAAGGTCAGGCAAAACAGAAGCTGCCACTCATTTACAAAAGGAACTGTGGCAGTGGATGTTTACAGGATAAGAAAATCGTGAAAAGAAAAATAAGATATGCAACCTTAAAAACAATAGCACTACTATTACTAACGTGTAAACAAACTCTCCAGTACACTAATTAAAAGTACTGAAAAGAAAAAGAACTTGTTCTCATAGCTAAACTTTATCTTCTTCCATCAATCAGCTGTGAAAAAGAACATGTTCCACAGTTGTTACTCAGAAGTTTTTATGCTTCACAACAAGGTTTTTCTAGAATTAAACATGCCTCTTTTTTACTGGTGTGAGATTATAACATGAAAGCAAATCTGGTTTACATTACCAGAAATTAATTGCACTATTTAGTAAAACAGCAAGGTAGCAAGAAAGCTCCATCCACAAAGCCACCTAAATTCAAACTACCTAAAAACTCACAGGTGCTTCATTGTCAGTTGTACATTAAGAATCCCTCTGGACTTTCCACTATGAAATACAAGATCTGTATCAACATCTGGACAAAATACCTATGCAAACAATCAAAAAAACTGCAACATAAAACACCACAGCCAAACCCATGATGAAATAATCCCTAATTGTTACTGTTTAACTTAATTCTACCTGACCTAGTACAGCAACTTGCTCACTTACCAAGTATTAGCAACATAACCTATGTCAGAACACTTAGCCATGTATAACATATTTTTTATTAAAAAATCTATTAAGGTATACAAACCCTGCAGCAAATTCTCTCAGCAAGCTTAGATATGGGAAATTACCAATTAACTTACCTTAACACAAGCTTTCTACAACATTTGATGAAAATGCAAATCAAACTGACATTAACCAACTGGAAAAAGATACAATCATTTGACAGAATATAAAATAATGAAAAAATTTAGTTTCCTTAAACCAGATTCTCTGGTTTGACTGCAGGTTCATGACAAACTGTGTGTATTGTTGATTTTACAAGTAGGTTGGCAAATACAGTAGAAAACTACTAAGTCTGAAAAGCAAACACATGACCTGACAGCACATATGCAACATGGTCTTATGTATAAGTTCGGGTTTCTTAATGTAACTTCAATCCAAGAACCTGCATGACTGTGAATAATTGTTCAAACCTAGTATTCTCATCTCCTGACTATGTATTACTCTAGATATCAAAAATCCGTCCCACCGAGGATAAAGAAGCCATTTCTTTGACAAACACCTGTCCTGTTTAGTTTTATATGGCAAATGCTTTAACGCTTCATTAGGCTGTAGGCATGACACAAAAATCAAAAATGCTGTTCAGAAGAGCTTATGATCTAAGTGACAAAGATAAGGCTGGGAGAAAACAACAACACAGAACAGAATGAAAGTCTGGTGACACTGTGCAATTTATTTTGTCACTATATGGTCTGTGCTTTGCTTTAAATGCTGAAGCTTTGTAAAATTACAAACTAATAAAACAGAAAGGTTATATGGAGAAAAGCAAACATGTGCACATAAGAAACAAAAATTTCTATAGACCACAAAAGGCCATTTTGTCAGTAACAGAATGGTAACTGACAAATGGAGGTGACGAATTTCTAAAAGCAATGTTAATTATAAAATCATAACTCCTTTAATTTAATTTTGAAAGTATTTGGAAAGCTTAGAATCAAGAGAAGATCCACCCAACAGAGCAGACACAGCTTCCAATCGTGTGTTCCATGGCTATTGTGAAATAATTCAGAAAAACAAAGTGCAGAATTGTCAACCACTACCTCTCCCAAATGAAAGTTTTCAGTTAACCTACTTCCCAAAAATGCTGCCAAAAAGCAAAGGCGCATTCTATACATCTTTGGTTTTCTCTTACATGCAACTAACTGGACACTGAAAAATCATAACTGAAAATGCATTTTCCCATCATGCATGTAATTATGACACCGTTTTCAGGGGTCATCTATTTTATAACACAGGAGACACTGAAAGCCTGTAAATCCTACTAAATAACCACATGACAATTTTGGATTTCATCAGATAAATTCATCAATGCAACATTTTTTTCCTTATGTAACAACAAGTTTATCTTTTTAATAGAAGCAACAGCACAACTGTTGCTGTTGCTGACAAATAAAAAGAAATCCCCTTCTCAGACAAGTGTCTAAAGGGCCTAAATAAGAGATCAGCATTTTGGGGGTTAAACTACTAAGGAAGAAAACACAGTAAAGGGGTAGGATATCTTAACTTGCACTGATGCTATCTGTATCATATCGTTCACAATACACAGCCAACACAACCACTTATATCAAGACATCTTTGTCCCATTCTGCAGTCAAATTCTAATGAAAAGCCTCCAGAGGCTGCATCCAATTCTATTAAGAAAAAGCCACACACAATAATTCTGTAAATTATTCTGCTTACAGTTCTGAGATGAAAACAAACTTGAAAGCATAGCAAAAACATTTCTTTTTAACAGCCCTCATAAGTAAAAAAACACTACAGAAACAACTGCAGACAATTTTAATGCATTTATTAATATATCTTATGAACTTCATGCACTGTGTCACAAGTAACTCCCTTTATAGTGTGGCAAAATTCCAGGTTACAGAGATCACCTCCTCAACAGAAGCTCTGTTTTAGCCTATTGTATGCTTAGATTTAAAGCACACATTGACTTCAACTCTAATACGGCAACAGCTAGAGACTGAAGAGCACATTTGACAGAGCTGTGAGAGCTGTCTGAACATCAACTTACAAAGCACTTGAAATTAATACCAACTATTTGACAACTTAGGATTCTGACATGCATGCTTTCTCAAAAGCCTATTATAGTTCATTTAGGTGCTCAGACTCAGTATCAGATCATTAGAAAAAAAGAAACCAAAAAAGGAAGAAAAACAAGAGTAAATGTAAATCATAAGTGGAGAAGCATATAGGTAATCAAGAATTCTCCTCTGAATGAGCAGATGGGACAAACTACTCTTAGCTTGAAAGGGCTCACAAAACTGGCTTTGACTGATGAGAATCATAGCAGATAGTCCCAACAACCTACAGGAGATTTCATTAAATATTGAAGGCCAGTACTTATTCCTGTCATTGTCACAAGTTTGTTAACACTAAAGAAAGGAAACGCTGAACGATATTTATATGTACAACTACATCAGCAGACTATTCTTGCTGTACACAACTCACTTGTCAAGAGTTAGGCAGGGAACTCCACTCATCTATGACACCTTCTTCCTTAGCTACATTATCTTGTCTCTTAATACCTAGAGCCCTATGGGTGAATTTCCAGAATTCAAAAGGTAACTAAACCAATTTAAAATTAAAGCCACAACTGTCAAAGGAGTAACACTTTCAAAGGGCCAACTATAATGTTCCTTTCATTCTTTCATCAACTAAATAAACAGGTTTCTATTTGTTCATAAGGCTTAACAGCCCTGTAAAACAACATCACTAGTCCATCACAAGCTCCATTAAAATAGAGGCACAAGCAGGAAAGATGATGACACACAGGACTGCACAGCTGCCTTGTGAAACCTCATCTTCAGTTCCCAAGTCAATCTATCAAACAGCAATTATCTCATTATACCATTTCAGAAAGGTTCTATAACTTGCTGATGTTTCTAATTTCAAGCATCCAACTACTTAAACTACCAGAATGAAAATGTTTGACAAGCTTTTCCATGCTATCAATGAAAATAGTTAAGCTGGCCCTTAAGTGTCAAGGTATTATCTACAGTAGACCTAAAACTTCTGATGTAAGGAAAATGTTTGGAGCAGAGGTCTCCACAATGGGGTGTATTTAACAGAATCCAATGGGGAGCAAGAAAGGATTTTTTTATACCACTAAAAAATAAAATAAAGTAAAAATTTTAAAATGTGTTCATTTTGGTATTACCCCATTCTTTCTTTTTCCTTTTCAAACTCTGGAAGAGGCATCCAAGAGACGTGGTTGATGCCCAGAGACTACTAGTGTATAAGAGCATTTGAATAATGTTCTTAATAACACGATTTAACTTCTGGTCGCCCAGAATTGGTCAGGCAGTTGGACTAGATGACCAATGTAGCTCCCTTCTAAACAGACTAAAAATTATATGCATGTGCTACTGTACTGGTATACACATTATCAAGCATACAAAATGTAGTTTGTGTACAGACTACATTGTGTATGCTTGATAATGTGTATACCAGTACAGTAGCACAGGCATATAATTCATAAATAAATGTCAACATATCTGGGGGCTGTGCTCAACAACCTTTCACCAATACTGGTTCATGATCAAAATCATTCACCTGAGTGGTCTTCTCTGTCTACAACCCAATCTCTCCTTACATGTAAAAAGTCAAGAACTTTTTGGTTCAAAAACACTAGCAGAATTCCATCTGTTTTTTTTCAACACCAGTTACCCTGTTTTGAGTCTTAATACCTACAATGATTCCAAAACAGGAAACAATCCACACTTTGGGATCAACTTTCCTTAGTTCCACTAGTTCTTAGTCCACAGTAGGTGAAAAGGAGTTTTAAACATGACTATGCCACCTTAAAAATACACATACTGAATGTAAACTCACACACCTGGAAGCACTTCAAAGAGCTGTTTCTGAAAATTTCAAAACAGAACTTTCCCAGTCTCATCACCTCATTCTTAAATGAAACCTTTGATACATAGCTGAGATAGTAACAAGTCTAAACAAGAATACAAGCCAGAAGGCTTTTCTGTGACAAGAAATCAAGTTAGTGCAACCTGGCAGGTTTATCCTTGTTCCAAAAACTGTACTTCTGACCAATGAAAACATCTTCTAGAATGCAATAATTAAATTGAAAAAAAGAAAAGCCTGGGGGAAAAAAAACCAACAAACCACATTCAGGACCCCAGCTAAACATAATGCAAGAAATTCTCTTTTAAAATGACCTTGACCAAAACATTTATTCTTCCAGGTTTCTGATAACAGGCAGTTTTCCACAGAGGCCATGAGACTGTAACATATTTTTCAGTTTAGGATCAGTCAGCGGGTCAGGCCTGGTGCCTGTCGGCACCTTCCTCAAAAGCACCCATTACAAACAGAATCAAAACCTATTTAAAAAATATTAATGGCCTGTAAGTTTAGTCAACTCTTCTGCACCAAGTGAATTCTTCTAGTGGTGTTTGTAGCAAGTCTTACAATGTTTAACGTTTCAAAACAAGTCTAAGCATGCAAGCTAATGAACCTCGTCCTTGAAAACAGACCATAAAGTAAACTACATTCTAGACAACAGGGCACATCTTGTGAAGCATTTCATGAGCCCGTTGTTTTCTATGTCTTTCCACAAAAAAGATCAGTTCTGCTGTGCTGACAGACTACAACTAAAGGTTCAACAACTGGCAAAAACTAAGAAGTGTACACTTTATATACACTCTGTGCCACAAACCGAAGAAAACGGAGGGCAGATGATGATGCTCACAGAGCAAAGTTACTGGGCTGATTATGTGCTGGCTGGATACCTGTCTAGGTTCAAAAAACAGCATGAGCAGCCAGGAACTAGTGAACAGCCTTACTGAGCACAATAAAACATAACGTGATGAAATTGCTGCATAACTTAAAACAAGATTTTAAGGCTATGACTGTCATTTGACATCTTTCAGTATCATCTTTCTAAAACTGGATTGTTGGTTTTCCCTGGTAATCTGAGATGAACTCTATAAACCACCTGGATCTAGAGATATTTATAGACAGATTTAGGGTCTAATCTAGGCAGTATTTAAAAGGATCCAGCATCAAAATTTAAAGTCAGTATCACAGTTTTCATTGACTGCATCAAATCAAACTGACAAATAGCATTTTTGCTATCAGACTAATACAATGTGAATTAAAAGCAAGGTGCTTAATGTCAATTATTCACACAGTTTCCAACTAGATTTAGCTAAACCAGCACTTTCCACGGAAAAGCCATGACAAGTCTTCTTTTAGAGCCACAAAACTTTCAAACTTTCCATAAAAAGAAACCTTAGTGAACTTCTATGCTACAACATTCGGGGTAATGATAGCGTTTCTTCCATGTTTTACAAAGAATGCTTCATATGTTCTATATTCATAGGTTCGTTTATATAAAACACAGAAAATACAAAGGCAAAAGACATGAAACATATATGCAAAAAACCCTACACTGCTACAAATACTCTTTATATTAAGCACAAGCAGAATGTACAGTCTCAAAAAGAAAGTTGCTTGGAAGTTTAATTTTTTAGGAAAAACCAGTGTTAACTGTAAGCAGATAGGTGTTGCATATTTCCTTAAGACTATACTGCTATCACTAAACACCGTGGATAACCCCTCAGCTTCACAAATACCTGTGAATATCCTGTGAAGTTAGCATCAAATTTTACAACCGTTTCTGGAAGAAAAAAAATTAGCAGACGACGGGGCTTTTCAGCTGGTAGAGCAGCGTCCGAGAGCTTATAAAATGATGGATACTCACTCTGCAGTACCAGATGCTTAGCTGCGACGGGAACAAAACGGCGAAGAAAGCTCTCTGGGGATCCGTCTGGATGTGAAGCGGTCGCTCCAGGGACTCCAGAGGACACAAGAGCCTCTTGGGCCAGCCGCTGAGGAAATACATGGCTGAAGATTTCCAGAGGAGCTGGCGCTCAGCCTGCTCTAGCCTAGGCGGGGGAACAGCGGGGACATCAGCGGAAGGAGAGATACAGCGTCCGCGGCAAGCCACGCATAATCACCGGCACACCGACGGGACCCCTGGGCTCAGCACCACTGGGGACGGGGGGCTGAGATCTCCCCGGCGCAGGGACGAGAGAGCGCCGCAGCCGCCGGGGGCGGAGGAGGATGCGGGCTGGGCAAGGGCCGAGCGGCCTGCGGGAGGCGGCGGCGAGGGGGACGCGGCCGGGCAGTCACTGCTCCGAGCAGGCGTCGGGTCGCTGCGGCGGCGGCAGCGGCGGCTCCGCCCTCCCGCGGGTGTCTTGCCCGCCCGCGCTCCGGATCGGTGTCGTCGCCGTCGCCGAGGCCCCCGCCGCCATCTCCTCCCCCTTCCGCTTCCGCTCCTCTTCCTACTCCTCCTGCTTCCGCTCCTCCTCTTTTTTCCGCTCCTCCCCCTCCGTCTTCTCGTTTTCTCGCTTTTCCTTTTCCTCCTCCTCTTCTTTCTGCTCCTGCTTCTTCTCCTTCTTCTTCTCCCCCTCCTCCCCTCGCTCCGGTGTCCGAGGCCCCGAGGAGCGGTGGCGGCACGGGGGGAGGCGGGCCCGGGGCGGGCCCGAGCGGGAGGAAGTGACGTCATAGAGCTGCCGCGTCACTGGTCCGGGCGGAAAAGGCGCCCCTGGCGTTGGGGCTGAGTGCGGGGACGGAAGGGAGGGGAGCGGCGGGGGGACAGAGAATCAGAGCCAGAGGTGGCAGGATAAGGAGGAGTGGGTTCAAACTTAAAGAGAGTGGCTTTGGAGTAGATCTGAGGAGGAAGTTATTTGCTGTGAGGGGGATGTGGCCCTGGCACAGGTTGCCCCGCGAAGCTGTGGATGCCCCGTCCCTGGAAGTGTTCAAGGCCAGGCTGGATGGGGGTCTGAGCGACCTGGCCTCGTGGCAGGGGGCTTGGAACTAGATGACCTTTGAAATTCTTTCCTACCTAGCCATTCTGTGGTTCTGTGATGAAGTCCACCTGAGACAGCCTTGTGAGTGTCCGGTGTGAACGTTGCCACTGAGGTGGTTTTGGGGACGAGTGCAGGGCACAGTTGCTCACACAGTGAGTGTGCTGCATCTTGGGTTTGGCGTCAGGCTTCTGACAGGTGCTACCACAAACTTCTCTCCCAGCTGATGTGTTGGACTGAGCATCCACACTGTGTTATTTTTACCCAAGACCAGTTTGTTAATCTTATTTCCATCATTGCCCAGATGCTTTTATTCACACACTGTGGAGAGAGCAGGAGCATGTGGTATGAAGAATGGAAAGTAGAGAGCTGTAGCTTTAGAGGTAGTAAATGAGGCTTGTTAGTCTTTTTCTATAACTGGAAGATAAAAGGAAATAGAAGAGAACTAAAAGTAAGCTCTCCATGCCATTGCAGGGGCGGTGCCTCTGTTGGAAAGAAATGCTATTGGTAGAAATAATCAGAAGAGTTTTATGAATCAGTCCCCTTGCACTGCCTGTTAGAGAAGTTTGTCTGGACTGAGCTGTCTGCTAACTGGTCTTACTGCACAAATTACCCAGTGCTCTTCAAAGAACATAGGTTATCTGCATACCTAAGGCCTTCTCTCTCCCTGCAGCTTCCTGGTTACATTACCATATGAATTTTTGTTACCATCTGAGTACCATTTTCCAGCTGAAGTATTTTCATCTGAACACAAGCACAAAAAGAGAAGTGAGTTAAGAGAACACATATATTAGAATCCTAACAAAGCCATAATATAACTTGGAAAAAAATAGTAGTAATGGAACAAAATACCCAGATGTTTCATACCTTAGGCTTTTAAGTAGGGTAGTTGGAAATGCCTTAAAATCAAATTCACCACTCTCAAATATATGCCAACCAGTGCTTTATGCTACAAATACCCTCCTTGCTTTAGTCTTTTCTCAGAATCTTTTTGATCTGTGTTTTTGACTGCTAGCCTTTTAAATTAGGAAATAGAAGTTATGTTAGGAATGTGGCATCATCTCATTTTACTGTCTCTCCTGTTATTCAGGTTATTAAATAAGTGGTACAAAATACACACTGAGGAATAGTTACAAGTATAGAATCACCCTTCTGGATTAATTGCATTTAGCCAAGTTCATTTTACTTGAAAGTAAGGAGAGATTTGTCAAAGAAATTCCATTAAGCAGTTAGTAAGAGACCTGCATGTTCCTCATACTTGTTTATAGCTTCCTTAGTTAATGCTGCAGCATCCTAACATGGCTGTGTAAGAAGCAAACATACTTCAGATCGTGCTGTTCATGCTGTGTGCCAAGACCAGTATTAATGAAGAAAATAGCTACTTCTTTTAGTAGTCACTACATGGTAGGATTTTGTGGTAACTGTACAAAAACTACAGGTTTTGGGCAAAAAGTAGAGACTGAAGCCTTTGCAATTTTTGGATTGCTGCTATTGTTCTTTTCTCTGTGGAAAGACACAAGAAATGAAGTTAGAAGTCATGAAGATTGCTCTATGTTGTTAAAAGTGTGACTACTGAAATCCTCATACCAATAATACAATTGTGATCCAAAGTATGTAATGGTTTTGGTACTTTTTTGTAGACTGAATCAAAACCAGATCTAGATGCCTAGGATGGTAAATCAGCAGTGATCAACTTTTTCTTATAATAGTCTGTTTCTAGTTGGCTAGAAAAGCATTTATGAGTCTTGCGGTATGGGAGTGTAACTCAAAATACTCAAGGATGCAAAAGTTGTGTAGAAATTAAATGTGTGCAGTGGGCCAAGCTCAGAGAGTTTCTTGAACAGCTCCGGCAGTGGATACCAAGGTGCAATTACAGGAGATAGTGGCAACACTAGGATAACAAAGCTCAAGGGAATCATGAAAGCCCTTTATACACAAAGGTCCACTTGTCAGTTGTCATCAACTTCAAGTTGAAAATAAGTCTTGATTGCAGCTGCCTATTTAGTGACAGTCATGTGGTTTTGGAAACCACGCTCCTGAGGTGATTGTGTCCTGGTAAGGAAGAGCTCATGCAGAGCTATGGGAACATGCAGGGACATTGAACTGTCATAAGTTTGGATATTAGCAGGCTAGTGAAAGGAAGGAGGAGATACTGCTGGTGACAAAGCAGGTCTGGAATGAAAATGTTGGATGAGGATAGCTGTTCTGTGTAGTTGCCTCTGTTAAGATGTGCAGGTGTTGGCCTGAGCTGTTCCTTAGATTGTGCAGCTAGCTCTCACCTAATGTGTTTGCAGCTCTTGCATGAGCAGTAACAGTATTAGTTCCTGCATGTTAAATTTAAAAAAAACAATTACTCCTCCCCCTGCTATTGTCACTGCTAGCAATATAACTCAGAGTAAAAGAAGAAAATTCAAAAAGACTGAGGCATGATCAGAGTCAGTGTCATAAAGTTTTTGCCATGCTGCTTACACATGCAGGCATTGTGTCATATAAAACACACTAAATGTGTGACACTGAGTGAGCATCTGTGTTATGTACATAAAAATGTCTTCATTTAGTCATCTTCACTTAAACTGGTTGTGGAACAAATGAGTTTTTTACCTTGCAGATTTCTGCTGATGGAATGTGAAGATTGCCATAGATTAGCCTGTTAATTAAACTGCCCATGTTGTTAGTCATCCACTGATCCACTAAATGGACGTTTATGTTGAAAACAGTTCCAGATAAACCGGATGAGGTAGGACAAATATCCAAACCATTTTCCCACAGACCATCCACAGAGGTGTTCTCAGAGGGTGAGTTATAATGGTTGTTATCATCCTTAAAGATGAAATCTAAAGTATCAAAATAATAATACCAGAAATTTTTAAAAAACCCAAACACTCCAAAACCAACCCAGTAAAAGGGAAGTGATTTCTTGTAACACCACAAGAAAATCTTGCATATTTTAAAAGTAAAAGGAAGAAAACCAAACAAACAGTGGGTTAGATGCTAAGGCTAGTCAGTTGCAATTAGTAAAGAGGAAAATCACTGTGATTATTTGAGACAATTTCTGAAATCAGCTGAGAGAGCTGGAAGGAGTATTCCTGTGAAGAAACTGTTAGGAAGAAGGGGAAGAACAGTTTATTATATTGTTACTACTCAATGCAGCAATTGAGTAGTAATTTGTGCTTAGGTACAGTAGATGACCTGAAGTACTGGGACAAAAACCAATAATTCCAGTGCAGAATACAGTACAGTTCTTAATCCTAATGTTTAGATTTACTTTCTGACAATTTTTCAAAGTTGTTTACTATATCCAGCTACATTTAAATACAGCAAAAAGCTAATTTTGAGCTAAGAAAATGCAACTAATAAAATCAATTAGAGAAATTCTAGCTGATTTTTCTAGTAGTCACTCACAAATGGTCACAAATTTATTTACCTTTTGATAATTTATAAATTAATGCAATTAATAATGATTGGTTTGAGATCATTCTCTGATTATATGTGATATGCTGCCATCCATTTTATAGTGTATTTTGTAGACATCACACAGTACCATTTCAGTTTTTGACTGAACAATTTATGTCACCAGCAGTATAAAACAGTAGCATTAGAACCCACTTTCCTGAGTTTTTCAGCAGTGTATTACAGTAATGTTTTGGTTTGGGTTTTTTTTTCTTTCCAGTGGATAAACCAAACAACTGATAAAGTTGTATTCTAAATTTCTTAAATGTATATAGTATTGAAAAGTGGCTTTCACCAAGCATTCAAGAGCCCAAAGCTAAAATTTTCAAGCTTACTAGTGAATTTTAGAGTGGATAAAGTTATGGTTATGATTTAGTTAGAAATCAAATAAATTTGGGCTCAAAATACTTTCTTTTGTTTACTTATCTCTGAGAAAATAGAAAAGGAAATCATGACAGAGGTTATGCATTAGCAACCATACCAATATATAAAGCCAGACAAAAAGGGAGACAAATATTTCAAAGTTTTTGAATGCCAAAACCATGGTCTATCAGATTTAACATAGCTAGCACAACATTTGCTGAAAATCAGGGTTCTTCACATTATATAGCTCTGAGGAATCCAGTTTGGTTTTCATAACTGCTATAAGTTCAGTGGAGGGTATTAAAAAAAAAGAAAGTCTCCTGCATCAGTAAAAATATCCCTAGAAATACAGTCTGTTCTTTCAGACTTCATTATCTGGGTTTCAGTGACTGGTGAATATGCTCTTGGTTTCGTGAATAGCTTACCACTGAAGTATTTGCTTTGTGTACACAATTACTTTGCCAAAAGCCATTGTGGTTTCTGAGCTGCATTCCTTTAATATTTGATGCCTGGAAGACGAAACATCCAGAATCACAGATCATTTTTGAAATCTCAGCTTTAGAAAATAATTAAATTATTTTAGATTGTGGAACACACAGTGCTGCCTCCTATGCAAGCACTGACATAATGAACTGCAGATCATTTAATTGCATTAGGTCACTGCTGCTCAATAAAGAGTCTGTGTATAAACTATATATGACTTTGCAAGAGGAAAAAGGGATTGTAGAAGAAGCTAACTGACTCAGGTGTGCATTTACTAACATAATTTTCAGTATGAACCAGTGCTGGAAAGACAGTTTATATTCACTGTAAATAAACTGACTGAAGAACCATGCAAGCTGCTGTGTGTAGAGGAAATTAATGAAACTTTTTTGGGGTGATAACTGCATGTTTTTACTAGGTAACACCACCTACATGAACTACAGGCTGCACAGTAGGGTTAGAGTGTATTAGATGGATATGGGAGTAGCAGACAAAAGAGTTGGAGAGGTAGTAGCTCTTGTATATGGAAGCGTTGGTAGATAGGATGGCCTAGACTTGCCATGTATTATACGTTTAAATTACTATTTTTACTAGGTGTTTCTGAAATTTTGTGAACATCTGCTTTATTGTATAATCTGTATAATCTGAAATTCAAAGGAAGTGCACTTGAATTATATTGCTGTACATAACACAGCCATACATGTTATCCGTGACACGTGTAATACAGTGTTACGTGTAATAGATCATGCCTCAAATCTGCTGATGAATTTGAATGTTTTTGGTCTGAAGGTGAACAGTAAAGGACAACAGATGCTGGAGGCAGGAGTCTGATCTGGTGGTGTGTTGAACATCCTCTGCAGCTTGGAACACAGTCTATATCCAAGAGGAAGGGCCCTGACTTTCAGGTGACAGGATGTAAAACACATCCACAGATTTCCTCTTGAGCAGATATAAGGAACAAGTCAAAACAAGAAAGAAAACACTGGGATTTTCTTATATAATCTTTGTGGATCTTAACCTTGTCTTCTATGTCTCCTCATTGTAGGCACTTATTTGGACTGAGATGTGTATTAAATAACCTCTAAAAGTATGTTAAGATGCCAGTGTTTAGCAATGCCCTCTGCAGGCTTTTTTCTTGGTGGTTAGAGAGAGATGTACTAGCTCCACTCTGTCTTGATTATGTGTTTGTCGTGGTTGAGCAGGTTCTTTTAAAATATTTTCCTAGCTGATCATCACCTGAACTTTGGAATTTTATTCCCAAGCTGCTTGGAAAAATACGCAGAGTGCTGTAAGTGATTCATGAAATGGCACATAAATTACATGCTTGTTTCAAGAGCCTGGTTTCTTATTAGTTTTTGTATTATAACCATATAGTTCTGAGCAACAGGAATTCCAACTCCCCTGTCTTTCCCCTAGAGCTTATGTCTAGGGGAAGCTTATGTCTGTCTGTACTGACCTGGCTATGTCTAAAAAAAAAGGTGATCAATTCAGCTTTTAGTTCTTCGTGAACAATGATTACACTGAAAAAAAAAATCAACTTTTTTTTAAAGGTCTTTTGTCCCTCTCAGCTAAGTTGATACTGAAAGAGAACTGTTCAAACTTCTCTAAAATACAATGGCGAATACAATGGAAATTGACAGTGTCGGAGACGGCATCATATTTTGAGCTGTTTTCTGTAGAAGTCCAATGTAAAAGAAATTATATACAAATCTTTTTTTACCTATTTGTTAATAATCTATGTATTGTGGCCTAATGTACTTTCCAGTTGCAGGACAGAACTTGGAAATAATTCCTCTCTTGGTAAATTACATAAAAATGGATTGCTCATTCCAAATCATCATTGATTAAATGGTAACCCTTTGAGTGCAAAAATATCATCACATAAAATAGAGCCTTTTCATTAGTGTATTTATTAGTAAATTGTTCTCATTCCTGACTGTGCCCTGCACATTAAACAAAATATGTTTTCTAATTATGAGGCTCAGAACAATGAGGACAGTTACAAGCCAAGAGTTCTGTCTTCTAGTCTGAGACTGTGCAGGGACATCTTTGTGGTCTCTAGGATATCATCAAAGTCTTTGTTGCTAAAATCTTACTAAGAATATGTGTATCACCACACTTAAGTGTGTCAGTTATTTAAGGAGACAGATTGGAAGCTTTTGTCAAGCAGAAGCTCATACTTCAGCAGAAACTGGAGATCTGAAGTGGCAAAGGTGTGACATCAGGACTAGCTAAAATTACACACAGCAAACATGAATGCTGTTATATTCTTAGATAGACCTGACAAATATTCAATAACCTAAAGTAAAAATACAACCATTAAATAAGAATGCACTTGAAAAATTATAGAAAGCTGGTTGACTTTATCCACATTTAGAAAAATCTGTAGGTATTCTGTAGCCTGTTCAGAGGTTTGACGTTGGTAAGTCAACACTGTGTGGAGCTGTAGAGCTTGTTCTTCAGTAGATTTAAATTTGCATCAAAACAGCGAAGTGAAAGGAGAAGTGCTACATGAACTTCTGCTTTTAGGCTATACTGCAGTAATCACATTTTTTCAGTCACTGAATCATGCCAACCTTTTAGCAGTTCCTTGACAGAGTTAAATAGATATTTTCCTAATTGTAATCAAAGCTCTCATTTGCAGTTAATAAAAAAAAAGAGGAGCATTTCAGCTTTTGTAGACCATACCCACAAAAATATGAAATGGGAAGCAAACTGGCTGAATTGCTGGCAGAAGAAAATACAGTTCTGTACACTAAGGCTTACTGGTTTTGAAAACTGTTAATTTATCATTGGATGCCAGCAATCCATTTTTCAGCTTGGATACTGCTTTTTGACTTGGTTTATTACTTAGTTATAGTAAATAAATAAGAACACGCAGAAAACTTCCCATTACTCATCTCTTTAGGCATCCTGTGGTGAAACATAGCCCCAATTGTTCTTAAATAATCTTGGGGAACACAGGTCCTGGAGTGACTGGATTACAGTCTTATTAAGAGTATCTACCAGATTTTATTAAGAATATTATACTGCCATATTAAATGTTATTTTTATCTTTTACTTATTTAGGTCAGGGAAAAATTTTGACCAACCCTGAACATATTGAAAATATCTCTGTGATGGAAATGTAGATGGAAATGTAATGGAAATGGAGATGCAGGCAGGAAGATGTTTAGTCAGAAGACTCATTTAGCAAGCAGGTGCTTTGAGTGCCTTGGCAACTCACATTGACTTCAGTAGTATGTAAATAGATTCAACTGTTTAGCTATACTTTTTAGTGTGAAAGTACTACATACTGTACTGATAAGAGGTTCGTATTTATAAGTTAAAAATCACTGGAGCATAGTTCTAATGCACGGCTAATATCAGCCTTTAAATACTTTTTTAGTAACTGATGTTTTGCCCTAACAAATGCCAGCTCAATATTACTTTACTGATAGTAATAAGAACATTATTTTGTCAGTAAGCTCAAAATGGTCTTGTCACATGAACACAGTGGGCTGTTTTCACCTTTTGATGTCAACAAGGGCAACAAGAAATGATTAAAGGCATCAGAACTGCAGGCTGCTGAGTAGGATATGACCAAGGGTTAAATTCATTGAAAAGAAATGTGAAAAAATATTGTAAATGACATGAGAAGGACTGCAAAGGTGAATGTAGCTTTGACGTATGTGAGAGAGGGCCTGCATATATGTTGATCAGCCAGAGAGGAGGAACAGAATCAGGCCACCTGTGTGTCCATGCTTATGTGAGTTCAGTTTCTGTTTGCATGTGAGACACAGAAGGAAGAGATGAGGGAGAAACATTGGAAAATCTGTCATACTCAATGATATGAGCAAGGACTGGTATTCACTGTCCTTTCCAGTATAAGAACCTAGGAAGTATCCAGTGAAATTTACATTTGGTTAGGTACTAAATAAGCAGAAGGGCAAATTTGGTGTGTTCACTTCTTGAGTAGGCTGTTCCATTGCAGGTATGTGTTTTCTCACCATTTTATGATTTTTTTCCAAAATCAGTTCATCAGCCAGTATGTATTGTTACTTGGTAAGGATGAACAAGATTGCCTAAAGGTGAAAAATCATAATGCCCAGAATGAAAATCACTGTCATTCCTGTGTTGCTTCCATTTGGAATGCACATAATTCACAAGCATTCCCCAGTATTAAATGGGGTAAAACTTTAACCCTTCAATCACAGTGTCCAATGATCTTCCTTCAGCTTTTACTCAGGCAACACATTTCAAAAGGGCATGTTTTATTCTTTGATAGAGTATCCATTTTGAAACCTTGTACAAATAGATTTCTAGTTAATCTCTGTTGGCATTAAAAAAACAGAACCTCAGTGACTCACCAATTACAAATTATTTTTAATGGATGGATTTGCAAAATTTTTTTTTTTTAATTTCCTCTGATGGACATCTGAGAGCTTATAAGATGGCATACAGGCAAAACTATTCTTACAACCTTGCTTTATCAGCTGGAAGAATTTACCAACTTGCAAGGCTTGTAAGCAAGCACAGGACATTGATAACTGAAGTCAGTAGAAAAATTAGGTTTATAGATCTAGTCCTGCAACTGTTCAGTTTTGGAGCTGCTGTTTAACGTAAATACTTGTGACAGCTCAGCACACCTCAGGATTTACCTCTGTGTAAACATGAGAAAAGCAGGTATGCCATTGCTATTCAAAATCTGAAGAAATGTTGTATTTAAAAGAAGTCTTGTCTTGAATCAGGTGACATGTGAGACTTTTATGTAGTCCTTGAAATACTGAGATTTCATTCCTCCTTTCTTCTACTCCCACTAAGAAGTAAATTCCAAAATAATGTTCCTCTTGCTGAGGCAGCAAACTAAAATTCCCATGTTACAGGCAAAGTCCTGTATTTTGCTGTAAAGGTCTCAAGAGAAATTTCCAAATGTGACATGCAAATTAGAATTAAGGAGCTGAAAACTCAGCTTCTGCCGGTAGAATAATGGAGGTGCAGTAATACAGGTTTTTGCACAAGAAGAGAACATTATAATTTCAATATTGACAAACCCAGTGAAAATACTAGCAATCTGGGGTTTCAAGATGTAAATGACAGGTAAAACAGAAACCTCTCTCATGTTGATGATAGCACTGTTTGGCCTCTTTGACCAGGGCTAGGTGTTCACTAAAAATGTAGGAACGCCAGACCTAGATTCCAAAGTTCTCTTGTTACAAAATACATACTAGCATGCACACATTGCTGCTAGTGCACAGCAAATATTCTTCAAAAGAGTAAAAACACAGCAAGAATTTTTTTTGAAAGTAGAAGAAAGATAACCAGATTTCTCAGTGATAATTGTTGTTTTACCTCACTGTTTCCTATGAGAAGCAACTTGAGCTGTATTTCTCATGGCATACAGAAACCGCCCTCACATGCCTACAACATCCATGTACAGAGCACAGTGCTTGGGCATCAGACAGCTTGTCTGTTTGTATTTAAAATTCTGACTTGAAATGGCATCGTAGTCAAACAGCATAAAATATTCAGATCTCTGTATTAGTAAAATAAAGTCTTTAGAGACTTACTGGCAAGAAAGGGATTATTTGAAACATCAGCCAGACAGCGGTGCTCTGACTTGGTGCAAGTTATATAGATAAAAATGTTAACAAATATGTTGTCATTTCTTTTTTTTTTTTTTCCTTTTCTTGTGGCTATTAGCACATAGTGCTCAAGAGAAATTTGAAATATGAAATATGCAGAGGAGGGCAGCAGGAGAGGAGAAGGACCAGACAGCAAACAGGACTGAAAATCATTAGGGTAGCATACAAAAAACCTTTACTAATTTAACTATCAAATTCCTGATTAAAGATCCCCATTAGAATCCTTTGTCTGTTTGAGGCACACAGTATGCCAGCACAGCAGTTAAATAACTGCATATGAGCACAGTTTGCTTAGCTATTTAACTATTTTCTTTTCACATCCTCAGGACTGCTTTAGCCAAACTTGTTTCAGATTTTTAGCAGTGTATTCCTTGTTGGGGTGGTGGAGATGATGCAGGAAAGTATCAGTTATTTTCGTCATTTTCTTTTTTTTAATAGTACTTGCTTTGTTCTTGCATTTTGTGGTTTGTTTTCTTTTCTTTAGTTGGTGAGATCTTATTATGAGATATTTGTTGTAATTCTCCATTACTCTGCTTGGTAATAGGTCTGTCTGTGGTCAACTGTGCTGATGATTTATTCAGCTGAAAATCACTTGGCTCTGTACTCTGTGATACCTTGTATAACACTATCTTTTAATTTAAGGGCCTTTTCTGAACATGATTATTCTGTAAAGGCAGAACTGCTGCAAAGAAGATCTCTAGCACTTGATATTGCATTATCAGCCCTACCAGTCTTTTGGTCTGCTGACTTGTGAGAAGCAGCAAAATTGCAAAGTCACACTATGTGTCTGTCAGAAGCAGATGTCAGATGACATTTCCTTAAATATAACCAAGTTTCTTTTGAAAAAGAGAGAATAGGTCACTAAAGCATGTAACCAATCCTCCTAACTTGAGATAAGATCTGTCAGCAGCATTGTGGTCAGTTCAGCAGAACTTAGCGGTAAGAGAAGCTGGAACAAGGTTTTTTCCTTGATTAATACTTTCAGAAAAAAAAAATCTAGAGTGGGTGCAGGGATCGTGTCAGCTAAATTTCTGCTCAGAGTTTTCCAAAGCTCTGCTGAGATCTCAAACAGTTCTGAAAGAACTGTTTGAGAAAGGAAAGAAGTAGTGCTGCCATGCAATGAAGAATTTACTGACTTAACTTTTGTCAACAGACATTTAGATGTAAGTATGAATAAATATATATGAGCATATGGGTTTCTTTATTGCAAAAGAAACTCCAAGCCCTTTAATATTTAAAAATGGCAACATGCAGGGCAGTGGTTAAATAATACAGTTAAAGCAGAAGGCACATGATTACTCCAGAAGTGGCTGCTCAAAAAATAGGACTTATAGGAGTCATCCTACTCTAACAGAAAGATGATTGCTATTAAAACTAGGAATATTGAACACAAGATGTGTTATAGAAGGCAATGGACTCCTCCTTGTTGGGTGGCTATGTCTAACAGAGGGCTTTAACTACCCTAGCTACCCTGGCCAGACTCAATGGTGACCCCACCAGTGCATCCTCTGCCCATGGGCCCACAAACCCTCTTTAAATTCATGTCAGGCACCCAAACATTGCCGGAGCCAAGCTATAGGTAGGTCTGTGCCCAGCTCTGTCCCTGGCATCCTGACTTGCTGCTTTTCCTGACTGGGCCATTGGTGCATGCTGTTGTAGATTGTCCTGTGTCCAGGCGTGGCTGGCTGTGCCCAGTCAGGACTCCTGGGTGGGTTTTGAACTTGACACAATCACCTTGACTGAAAAGGGGTTGTTTAGAGATGTGTTACCAACCCTTTTCCTACTTAACCTTGGTGTTAAGCCTTGCTGGGGAGGATGTGGTGCTGAGGTTGCTATCTGTTCCTGGCTCATAGCCCCTCATGGGGCAGCCCTGCTCTTGAAGCTCACTGGCAGTTTATCTTGCAAGGACTCTAAAACTAGTTACATGAAGATTGTAATGAAACTTCATAGATTACTTTTATTTCTTTGATCTCCTTCTGTCTGCTTTTATTAAGGTACATACTTACCTTCTCCATCAGTAAAATACATTTGGAAAACATTTCTAGATTATCAGATAGGAGATATTGCTGCTTCACTTAAGAAACACGCAGTCAGCTAATTGAATCCCTTTCTAAGGAAATTCTTACTTCTTGTGAAATAGATCAGATGACAAATAGCAAGATTCAGTACAAAAAAGTAGTCCCTTTCTCAAGTCTTCTTAGGAGAACTCACACCAAAGATAGAAAATGGGGCCAAACCTTATTCCTTCTGAAAGCAGTCATCTGAGTTCTCAATGTAATTACTCTCTCTTTTTCAGAAACATGGTCAGCTATTTTCCTGCTACTTTTACCTGCAACTGTTTCCCAAAGTTCAAATAAATATAGTACTGTGATGGTAGGCTGTATGGCCTGCTCTTGGGCAGACACTTTATGAAAGCAGACTGGGTTTTATAGGGTAAAGTGACTATCAGTCAAATGTCTCTAGGCCAGCTGTGTCAAGTCGGCAACTTTAGATAAGTTACCAGTAATATCACTGATTCCTTTATTAGGAGCCTTGTATCACTGTAGCCAGTTTGCCAGGAAACATTATTTTTCCCCAGAATGTTTAAAGTTCAGAATTGATGAGTCAGGCTAGTTTCAGCATTCTGCAATACCAAAAGCAGTGTGCACCCTCTCCTCTGTCCATTGCTGGTGGGTTTTTCAAATAGGGTATTATTCAAGCTGGGTACTGTCCACTCTATGACAGAGTGGACAGTACCCAATATAGAGCATTCTGCTGCAGTACCTGAGGCATATCAGTTAACGAATGAAGCTCAAAACATGCATATCAACAAAAGATGCATGACTTGTATCAATACCCAGCACACAGCACATGCATAGATGATGACCTTTGACTGGAGAATATCCTTGGCCTTTTCTGCATGGTCCTGGGATCCTGTCTGTCTAGTTGATTTTTGTAATCACTTCCTATCATTCCTCACAGCTTTCCATATTTGAGTCAAGAAACTTTTAGCTTCTACCCATTATCAATTCTCCTCTCAGGCCAAATTCACAACTAAACTGGTTTTAGACAATAATCAGTCACCTTGAAGCACTAGGAGTGTTACATTATCCTAGTGCACAGTTTGGCTTCCAGAATAGTGGTGTCTGCAGTATTAGAGACCAGATAGTCAGCAGTGACTAACTGAGCAGAGTTGGCTTGTGCCCAACTGGCTTCCACAGTATGTCTTGTTCAAGTCTGCCTTGGCTGAAGAAAGAAAATGCTTGCCAGCCTTGGACAGTTTTCACCCATCTCTCTGCAGTCTCGGATACAATTGTACAACTCAGCATTGTGGAAATACTGGGAGTATCCAACCCAGCTTCTTCCAGTGGAGGTTCTAGGAGGACAGGGGCTCTAACCTTCTGTCCTCTTACAGCAGTGGTCATAAGCATTTTTAGTTTTGGAAAACTAAACAACTCTGTAGAAAAGAAGTTTGAGACTTTTTATAAAGGACACAAACAGTTCTTCATACACCTAAGATAGTGGCAATTAAAACAATGGAGTGAGTAGTCTCTTCTGAAGTTAAACCTATATTAAGAGAAGAATGTATGGGACAGTAGAAATCATTCCAAGTCACCACATATACTAATTTTCATCCATCTCTGTGAAATTTCATTTAAATAAGCTTCACAGATGGGAATTCACCAGATTCACCATCTCTTAGGTTTGGTGAATTAGATTCTGTACCTGGTTTTGGGCATTTAACTAGACCGGAAGCAGACTCTAACCCCTGACATCTTCCCCAGTATCTCAGCAAGGTCTACTCTCTTGCATTTTACTTCACAACTCTTTAGGAGCATAAAGTACATGCATGGCAAACATAGAGAAAATCAAAGACTTTGCTAGGAGGTCTAAAATATTGCTTCTGCTCTATAAATTTTTCAGAAAGCTGTCTTGCTTTCTCAGTTTTCATACCAGTCTGAGGGACATCTGTGCACTAGGACCACAATATTTTGGGGTTGTACAGAAGCATGGCTCAGCAGTTATAACTTCTTATATGAACTGGGAAGTTCTTTGAACTCACAGTGCTTCATCTGACTTTATTAGTTTCACAAACATTCTGTGTCCCTCTTGAAAAAAAAATGTTGACCTTCTCCTGTTCCCTATTCTCACCAACAGCTTCTCCTTTCTTAGTGATTTTCTCAAGTTTATACATCTATTCACTGATGCCTAGCCTCTGTTTCACCAGGTTTGCATAGTTAAGACTGACAATTATCTATTATTCTTCTGTAAGGATTATGTTTGTCCTATCACCTGAAAAAGGTTGACTTCCTACACAAATACTGTTGTCCAGTAGCACAGAAATCCTCTTGCTAGCAATGTTGTGATTAGAACCCCAAATTTCTGACTAGGTAGGTTCCTCCCCTCACTAGTGAAAGTACCACCTTCACCAGCAGAGACTCAGGCAATCATCTCACCCTACTGCCTGAAAAACACCTGTAAGGAATGAGCTTAAGCCCACTGTGCAAATTTCTACTGCATCATTCTTTATGTAAAGTGGTTTCTAACATAGACTTTGCATGAAAGATGTTTCACTTCTCACTTGGAAAAGCCCATTAAGGAAATGTGCTTGTGAGTAAACAAACAGCTGCTGAAAATTGCATTGAAAATAAATGCAGAAGTGAACTCAGTAGTTCATTAAAGTCAGCTTTTAACAATATTTGTACAGTGCACTTACCTGTTTCAGCTACTTTTTACCATATGGCTGTGTATTGAGTTTGAGTGAAATATTAACAAGCACTGGCTATAAAAAAGTATTACACAGCATGCTTGACATATGGTGAGGAAAACCAGGATATCTTGTTGAACCACATCGTAGTCATTGATCTAAGGCTATACTTTAAGGCCACGTGTTCATCAGAGTAAAAGTAAAATGAGATAATGACAAAGGATATGGAAGTTAATTTGAACAACAGGTTTACAGTCAAAGATCATTTTGGGTTAGAAGGGACTTCTAAGATTGCTTAGTTGATCCCCATCCCCACAGAAGGAAAAGACAAGTTAGACTTATTCCTGTAACTGTGACCCTCACTGTATAGAGATGGTTTGTAAAACTATCTCTGTAACTATTTTGTGGAGTAGGTAGGTATCGGTTTTGGTGGTAAACCGTATGGTTCTGTCAGATGAAAGAAATTCTCTAAGAAAAGATGACTGCAGTATTTCTTAAGGAAGAATAGAGGTTTCTTGATGTCCAAAATTCTAAAAGGCATTTCCAATTGCTCCCATAGTCAGAATCAGCTGCTGGTTTTCTAGTATGCCGACTTAGTCTTATAAGGTATTTCAATTGGCTGTTAGGAATATCTCTTCTGCTTCAGTCTTCTTCCAGAGATATTAACCTTCTTGATGTTAGCAGTTGCTTTCAGACGTGTCTGTGGTAATGGGAATCAAGAAAATAGTATGGGTTTAGGCTGCTACCAGTATGAAAGTGAACTTGGTACAAACAGCTAATCTTATTCTGCTCTATGCTCTTAATCACAGACCAAGCTGCAGTTCACAGCTACTGAAAATGTTGCAGTTGTAGAAAAGCTGAAATAAACCTACTGTAAGCCCTTAAAATCTCTGGTTGATAGCAGAGGTGAGGAATTAACAGAAAGACTAATCACCCTATTTGCCAGTTGCTCCTGTGCTAAAATGGCATGTACCTCACTCATACATAGTAAAGCAGGTCATTGGATTGGAAAAGTAGATTTTCCTTAGCCATACCAGAACAATTCAATACTGAAAACAAACTCTCTACTTGCTCGTGAAAAATGGTCATCATGAAAGTTCAGTGAACTATGTTTTAGGTGACTATAAACCACTGAGTATATTCATTGCACATGTTTTCACAAACATTACACCAACTTCAGTTGAATCCCTACTTTTTTCCAGTACACTAAGATGCTGCTGCTTATGACATGGACCTAGTTGAGACAAATGTATGGAGATGAATAGAGGCAGTACATATCAGAAAGAGTAACAGTATCTTTTTATGCAAGGAATCCTCTCTGCCATTCAAAAATGTCAGATGACAGTACAATTAAGTCAAATTTTAAAAATACCTAATAGTTTTATGGTCTAACAACATCATGACTCACCATCAAGTTCAAAACTATAAAAAAACCAAAGAAAAAACAACACCAAACAAACAAAAACCCCCAACAACCCAAATTTTTTTAAAAACCCAGCAAACAAACAAAACAACAACAACAAAAAACACAGAGAGAGCACCACAGACAAACAGAACACAAACCCTTCAAACATTTTGCAGGCAGTGTGTATGTGAGAACTCACTTCAGCTGTTTGGAGATCACAGCATGTAAAACAGTAGGTGAAGCAGAAAGAACAGAGACTCATCATGTCACACGTGTATCATGTGCTCAGTGGTTTACAGTAAAAGACAAGTCTTGCATGAATTCATAGACATATATAGACTGCCAAGCTGCTGACAAGCTACCTTTCACATACTCAGATGTGACAGTCAGCTTCATAAGCATCGAGCAAGAGCTGGTGAAAATAGAAACTCATGAGCTTTTGGCTTTTCTAGGTATTCTTACAGTTATTGCAGTAAACAGTGCTATTGTTCCATTCATAATGAAATAGAGTGGACAGGTCATAGGAGTGTTGTGGAAAGCTGAGCTGCCTCTGCCTAGGGATGCCAGGTGAAACCTTTCAGTGTACAATCCAGTAAGAGGGAAAGCAGGGTGTTTGCCTTGCCTGTAAAATGGGCAGGAAATGCTACCCACACTTGTTCTGCGTTGCTCACACCAAGGCAGCATTTACTCACCAGTATAAAGTAATGACAAGATGACTTCCATTTCAGCAAGGAACAATGATAATCACTATAACCTAATTGCAAAGACTGCAGTGTACTATTTATGTCCATCCACATAAATTCATTTTTATTACTTCGATTTCATTTTCATGAGGAAAAAATAAACAGAAAAATGCAAAATTAACTCTTTCCAGAAATACAGTGGGTTAGATTTCACCCCAGCTGACAGAAGAGCAAGGGCTCATAGTTCCCAGCAGAGTACAAGTCTGGAACAGAGAGAAATTGCTTGACCTTATGTACTGACCCTTAAGTATTGCTAAATGGTGCAAGCCAGGGCAGTTCCCAAGCTGCTATTCCATATTAAGCTAACCAATGCTTTAAGAAGCTGCCTCTGATTCTCTGACATGTGCCAGATTTGCCATGTCATCAAGGACATAGGACATAGCAAGCCTAGTGTGGATTTGTCTCAGCTGAATCCAGTGGCTACAAATGGGTAATTAAAGGTGCAATACATAGATATTAAATTACAGATGATGTCAGAGAGAGATTAGTTTTTCTCCTCCAAAGTAAAATCAATGGCAGTCCTGCTTTTTAAAACCACCTGTCCTGGTGAAACAAGAGAGGGTGCATGCTGATGTTCTGGTCTCCTAGCAGCACTGTAGGTCCACTTTTTGCTGGAATAAATAGCTGCAAAGTGACACTGGAGAAGCAGTTCCCATCCAAATTCAGAGTAACTGCTATGCAAAAACTTCAATCAGTGGAACTCTTCTAAGAGCAAGGTCATAACAGAAGTAGCTTCCATGTGAACACCTTTCTTCAATCTTGTTACATCTATTTTAGTAGAAAACACAGCTTACCAAAGCCACTGGTCTTTCAAAACAATATGACAGATCTTACCGAGTGCCCTTGCTTCACTATCTCATGACTGACTAAGAGGAAAAGGTGTTTCATTTTGGATGTTTTCCCAAATCTGGCATTCCAGTATTAGGAAGCAAAGCAGCCTGGCATGGAAAAGACTCACTTCTTCATCTGAACAAAGGCAAAATTACTGTTTAAAAATAACCAGTGCAGAAATCTATCTGAGCTTCATTTTCACTTTTGCTTCCAAATTCCTCCTAAAGAAAATTCTGTTGAATAATCAGTTCAAATTTGAAACTTTTTACGTAGCATAATATCACAGTTCATGTTTTTTTACCTGACTTACTTGTGAGGTTTTATATAGACATTAAAATTCTCTTATGCAACATAATGTTGACTTATTGCTAGTATTGGGTTGGTTTTTTTTTTTTTTTTGTCTGTCATTTTATTTAATTTCAACCTCTTATTGCTCTTGATATGAAATATCTTCCAGCTGTTGCAATGATACAAGTTATACAAGTGCATACACTGATGCGAGAGGGTACTTCTGGTAATACGCAGTTTAATGTGTTAGAAAATTTGGAAATGGGATATGGGCATGTAATGATGCTTCCAACAGAAAGATAATTGACATAAGATAGCATTTACAGCTTTTATTCAAATTCCACAAGATTTTTTACTCCAAGCACCATTCCTGATACTGGAACAGTTGATAAAGGCATTCTTAAAGAAAAATCCCTTGAGCAACAGTAAGTCCAAAAGTAAAGTATATCAAATGCTCTCAGCTGACCTCTCCACAGTGGTAAACCACATTTCATGACAGCATGGTTCTCAGTAACTTCAAGAAGATACGGTATCTGAGGAGGCATATCTTTCCATCGCTGCAGTGTAAATACATCCCCATGTGTCCACTTTTTATCCTAAGGCTAAAGTGCTGTAATTTTCTTTTGAAGTCCCCAAAAACTGATGAAAAAAGTGCAAATTGTGGCATGTAGATGAAGAATTTTCACAGACTCACACTCCCACTGTCTCTTGAAGCTGTGGCAGTTGACAAGTATAAAGCCTAAGTCTGAGAGTTAAAATCATCACCTTAAAGAAAGAAAATGCAATAGTATTAGTTTAAAAATCTGCAGTGATTTAAGTATAAAAAGCCTGATTTTAACAACTGAGTCGTAAAGAGTGAAAGCTCAGTCTCCTGGTTATCAGGAGACTATCATGCTGAAGTTACCATGGCTCCTTAAAGCTGTTATAATTTAAAAGAACATCTGCTGGGATCTTTTCCCAGGAAAGAATTACCTCTTTCATCTGTAGTCCAAAGTCTGAATTTTCTATTACAACAAAGCTATCACTCATTTTCAGCCATATAAATGAAATAACAAAACTGAAATCTGTTTAGAGAGCATCCATGGTAATGATTGTCAGTAAATATGTGCATGTGATTAAAAGTGTGCAGAACTGGGACTTCAGCGATGAGTTTAAGTGTCCTATATATTCGGTTCTGATACAGCTCGAGCTGTAAGTTAAAACTGGTAACATTAACAGTCCTTGTTACTGTAACCAGGACTGTATGGGTCATTTCCAAGGCACTGTGGTAAAGTATCTGTGGCTTTATGCTTCAACTACCTACTCATCATGGAAAAAAGGTTCTTTCCAGGGTTTCTTAAAAACATCCAATGCTGAGAAATATAAATGTTTGTCATCTGACTTACTGCATGTTGCAAGTAAGACAAAGTTTTTTTGTCATTAAAATGAAGAAGTAAAACCACAAAGAATGGCCTTGTCTCCTTTAATTTCTTCATTTCACTAAGTGCACAGAAGAGGCTACAAAGTGGAAAAATACAAAAGTAATACAAAAAGCCAGGGGAAGCCAAGCTATGCTCAGACAATATGCCATGGAATGATGTCTGGACATGCACCAACGCTGTTCTCCAGAATGCTGCTTGCCTTGAGCTTGTGTTCATTCAACAATGCATGGCATGATGCCACTGAAGTTTCACACTGTCACATGAAAAATAAGAATGAGACTTTGCCTGCAGCAAGGTTTCTGGAAGGTGGAAGTGTCTTTCTGAAAGTGTTGTTTCAATTGTAATATCTACTGATGGCAGTGGATCAAACACAGTTAAGATGCAAACATGACAACCTGAGGTGATTTGGAAATCAGCGAATTCATGCTCTCTTCATCCAATCTCTAGCTTTCACCTACAAAATTTATTTTTTAAGCTGGTGACTTTTTCATGTATTTTTTTAGCAGTGAGAAATATGGGTGGATTCTCAAAAAAATCCTGTCCTTGGAAAAGCCCTGAGTTGTCTCTGTGTTCACTTGGTTAGCTGCATCACAGTATTACTCCATTTGTCCTCCTTGGCAGCCTCAGGGCTGACCTCAATTCACTATGTGAGGGTCTGCTTGGACACCAAGGGAATTATGGCTGAACCAAGCACCTCTGTACCTAACACTGGCCACAGCCTCTCACCTCACAGTGCATTAGCCTGTCAAACTGTTATCTCTAGGTAACAGAATTGATTTATGTCAGTAGGTATATTAAGACTTTTCTTATCAGATTGATTTATGGTTTTCTATGGTCATATCATTTTTTTTTTCAGTTCAGTTTTAGTATGGAACAGTTAGATGCATCCTCACAGTTTTTTAGGTATTGTCTTCCCTCTGAAACATAAAAATTTCTGGATGTCTCGGCAAGTCAGATTCTCATAAGACAAGAAGTAGCCTAGGAGATGATATAATATTCCAGATAAATGAGGTATCATTTTATTTGTTGTTAAAACCTGTAGCCTGAGCTAAAAGTATAACAGACTATTGCCACAAAAATCTTGGTGCTATCCAAAACAACCAGCTTTCTGTGAGTATCCTTCTCAGCCAAGACTACTAGAACCCCAGCTAGTATACAGAGGTGTATGCTGAGTTGTATATGAAAGGTATTGGTACCTCAGTGAAAGGGAACCAATATTTATAATTTTTTGCATTGCCCAAGAGAAAGTCAAAACTTTAGAAACTTCATTTTTTAAAAACTCAAGAATAAAAGAGTTTTTAACTCAAAACTTAAAACTCAAAACTACCCTCTATTCTGATGTAACATTATTTAGGTTTCAATCTACATATTTTTTAAGATTTTAGATGTAAGAAGGAAAAATCTGTAAATGTAAATTTTAAAAATTGCCTATGACTTACTGTTCTCATCCTTTGCATTAGGGTTCAGTTTTCTTTTCCTGTCTGTTAAAGTAAATATATACAAATTTAGCATAAACATTTCTAGATTTGAAAGAAACTATATTGTAACTATAACTATTCAACAAATCTTTAGATTAAACTGAGCTGTAAGTACAGTTGTTTTATTAAATAATATCAAATAAATAAACTTCTCTCCATTTCTTTTATTTTACAAAACTTGAATCAAAAACTTTACAAAACTTGAATCAAATTCTGAAGTCATAATGTTAAGACTCTCATGACTATAAATACATATAGTCTGGTTTACTGGAGTCTGTTCATGTGCAAGAAAATACTAGCTTTATTAGTTTTGTACTACTGCATATGCAAACAAGGAAGGAAATACTGCAATAGTCCTGTATCACACCATTTTAGTTGTAGAGCCATAATGGAGTTGAAAAATAAAAAATCTGTGTAATATATTGTAGCCACAGTGTCTTTGTAGCTATGAAGAAAACACTGTTCAAACTATGCTTTTACAGTCTTCATGCAAGGCAAAGTTTGTGCTCTGTACAGAATACTAACTGGTCAGCTTTAAAAATGTATCTTTCCATACACCTTGTCTCACATAAGTAACACAGTGAGGAAAATAAAACCCAATTAAAATTATCCAAGATCTCATATTCTACCCTCTTGTCATCTAGAAATAAAATGTGACTGAAGTCATGCATGTGTGCCTTATTAAAATTTCCTCAAGGTTGTTCACAGGAAAAAGTAAAGAAATAGTGAAAAGTTTCACTATCTGAAGTAAAATGTACCTTTTTTGGGTTGCTCATTCTTGAATGATTTTCTCTTCTGAAATATTATTAGTGCAGAGAGTAGGACAGCTACAATCACACATGTGGGGATGATTAAAGAGATCAGGAATTTTTGTCCACTATACTGTGTACTCATTAAAGCTGTTAAAAACATTAAAGGAGAGTAAATTTATAACTTACAAAACAGGCATTGTTTCTCAAGTTATTGGTTCTGTTCCTCCAAAGTCTTGCTCTGACTAAACAAAGGATTTGTAAAATTTATCAACATAGTGATTTACACTCATATTATGAATAATTTGTTCTGAATTATTACTGTGAAAAGCCTTTTAAAAAGCCAGTCAAATCTTTCATTTGTATGGGGTTTAAGTTTGTCACCATCCTATTGGCATCTGTCTTTGAAATATTTCTATATATTGATGAGACCTCCTCTCAGTCTTCTCCAAACTAAACAGTGTCTCCTCATAAGAGAGATGCTTCAGTCCCCTCATCATCCCTGTGGCCGTTGCTGAACCCACTCCAGTACCTCCTCTCTCTTGTGTCCTGAGGAGCCCAGAACTGGGCACAGCACTGGGCACAGCACTCCAGATGTGGCCTCACTACTGCTGAGTAAAGGAGCAGGATCATCTGCCTCAACCTGCTGGCAATGTCCTTCCTAATGTGCCCCAGGATACCATTAGCTTTCTTGGCTGCCTCATGGAGAGCTTTTTGTCTGCCAGGATTCCTAGGTCCTTCCATCCACTTCACAGATGTCAGCCCCAGCCTGTGCTGGCACACGAGGCAATTCCTCCCCAGGTGCAGGACCTTAGACTCCGTTCAACCTCACTAGATTTCTCTCTGCCCAGCCCTCCGGCTAATCAAGGTCCATGCCTTCAGGTGGATCAGTCACTGCACCCAGTTTAGTGTCACCAGCAAACCTGTGGAGAGTGCTTTTGATTCCTTTGTCTGGGTTGTTGATAAATTGAATAAGACTGGACCCAGTACTGATCCTTAGGGAATGCCACCTACAGCAGGCTTCCATCTGGATTCTATTCCTCTGATCACGACCTTGTGGACTCTGTAATTTACCAGTTCTTGATCCTGTTCATCTAACCCATATTTCCTGAGCTTAGCCATGAGGATATTAGGGGTGACAGTGTCAAAAGCCTTGCTGAAGTCAAGGTAGACAGCTAGATAGAACAATTAAGTAGGAGACTATCAAGGAAGATGCCCATGCAGCTGAAAAAATTCCCTCTGTATTGGCAGGAAAATAAGGAAAGCTACTCTAAAATTAAAATATACAGAAAAATACAGACTGGTTTGTTGGAGTGGAAGCTAGCTGAGACTTCAAAGACACAAATAATACTGGCTTGTTCAGTTAATCAAGAATCAATATTACACTGATTTCTAGAACTGAACTCCAGTGATAGAGCATAGCACATGATATATGTATGAACACTGCCATGTACAAGTTCAAGGTCATACGAACCTAAAATGGAAAAGTGACCTGAAGTTTCTCCATTCAGTTCTTTATTCCAGAAGACACACGTGTAGTTCTCACTCATATTTGGTTTGAATGTCAGGATGCTGGTGACATTGTAGAGACCATCTGCAGTCAGTGTATAGGTGGTATTTGCAGATCCGCTGAGATTGAAGTTCTCATTTTGCCAGAAAACCTCTGCCAGAGGAAAGCCTTCTGACTGGCACATAAAAACAAACTTGTCTTCACCTGGTATTCTCATTACTTGAGTATTTATTCTCTTGTAAGATGCTGCATGAGAAGTTTTTGAGTGAAATTGTTGTATGCAACAACAGTCATTTTCCCACTTCACTTTCCCTGCTTCCTTTTAATCCTATGCATTGTCTCTGGCTATATCTGTGGAACACTTATTTAAAATTATGAAGGATGTTTTGTAGAACAATGCAAAATGAATTATTCAATCCTTACCGTGCCTACAGCAAAAGTACACACTTCAGTGTGTTTATGCAGGACAACAGTTGACACTAAATTTATGATTTATTAAGACAGAAGAGACAAGTGGAATCTTATGGGACTTATTTTCACTTTTAGAATATGCCACTTCCAGAAAGCCTGATTTCATGTTTGTTTTACCGTAGCTTATAAACAGTGTAATGTTTTCATCATATTAGAAAAAGAATTGACTTTTCATAGGAACTAATGTGGGTCTTAAGAATGTCTGTGTCCATTTTTGCATTTGATAAATATTTTTATTTAAATATCTGGGTGGGAAATGAATGCTGCCTTGCATCACACAGACATGCAACTAGTGGGAAACACCAAAAATCTTTCAAAGATCTAGACTGTCTTACTTTCCATTAACATATACGTTTATTACTAATGCCCATTTGGCTTCAATGGACACAGAAAATCACATGTCCTTGCTCTGGGAAATGTAGTCACTTGGGGAATCCCCAGCCACTTGGACCATTGCAGCAGGATTCATAAGTGTATCAAAGCATCTCTGAGAAACTTTTTGGAATGACCAGAGGGTGGCCCAATAAGGGGACTAAAGGAGACGAGGGAGGTGGTGGCACTGGAGAAGAAGGCTGTAGAAAGAAGGATGGAAGGAGAACAGATGTTGTCCCTCCCCTGCACCAGGTGCTCTGGGAGGAGCTCAGCTATGGAAAGGCTAGGCACCACTAAGACGACTGTTTTAGTTCAGCTGGGGGCTGAGCACAAAGTCTTGGTGGGACAACTAGCAACAAATTCCTTCAGATTAACCAGTTTCTGCAAGCCTGTAGGAATTTAGTAGAGACATCTCAACGAGCATACAATTAGATTTAATTTAACCCCTCACCTCTTACATCCAAAGCAATGTATTTGTAGTCCACGCCCTGGTAGTCAATGAGACAAAGGTATGATCCTGCATCTGTGATCTTAACATTGGTGATCTGGAGGATGGCTCGTCCCAGCTTCAGTTCACTGTGCAGAAGTGATGCTCTTCCTACATCATCAGGATGTTGAGATGGACAGAGTGCGTTCCCATTGCGGAAGGTGCACACCTCTTTTGATTTCAACAAGCCCTGCCTTTTCTGCTCCCAAATAACAGTCAGAAGTCTTAGATCCACTGAGCCATTCACAGGGAATCTGCATTCCATGGTCACGTTGCTCCCATACTCTGCAGTGTAGAGCTGTTGAGGAACTTCAACTGTAAATAAAGCTATGTATGGAAAAGAGAACAGTTTCATTTGTTTCATCAAAATATGTTCTGATTTTCTTTAAAGTTGGGCAAAACTGTGTCACACAGTCAGGGGTATATGGCTACTGATTTGACTAAAAGTTTTAAGCATTTTTTGTTCATATTCACACTAATATTTTTACCATATAGTAATAATAGCAAATCATCTATATTCTGTATTGATTACAGAGTCTGAAAGATGAGGGCAGAGTGACCAAATTTTTGGTGGTGGGTTTTGGGTTTTTTTTGAGGTTTTTTTGCATTTTTTGAGTAACTTAAGGCTAGGCCAGTGGTTACACAGGGACCATTTTTATCAAACTGTGATATGGTCTCTTACATGTCCTAAGGTTGTAATAAAAGCAACAATTAATTGTGGAAATTGTAAATCTAATGTCACTATCCTTTACAAGGAGGAATACCAGTGTAGTTCCTGTTAAACGGAGTTGCACTGGATAAATGTGTATAGCTCAAAATTGCTATGTAGCAATTACAGTCTCCACAAACCTGGAACCATGTGAGTATCATTTGATCTCATGCGTTTTCTCAGATATGTGCAACAGTATTGCAGAAAACATATCAAAATAATCTCAGCCATTCACCCAATCTGAAATTAATATTGTTATCAATAGGTTGCCATTTTAAAGTGTACTTGATATGGTTATTTCTAATACATCATTCAATATACTTTGTTACTACTTTCCATATTGGACGTGCTATGTATTGGTAGACAATTCAGGAGCACTTGGAAGTGTTGGTAGTGACACTGCAAAGAGAAGTCCATGCAACTGTAGCAAGGGAGAAAATTTTGTGAAAAAGTGCCTAGCTCCTTCTGGGTTTTAGCCAAGCTGCTTCTGCTACAGGCATGAACAGGGGAACACAAGTGATTATACTTCACACCATCTCACACTTCCCAGTGGGCATTGGTTGCTTTGGTCATTCTCCTTCTCACAGCCATGCCACTGATGCTGGACATCTCAGCTGCCAATGCACAATATGTTCCCTGACTCTGGAAAGTGACAGACACCTGTCCTGTGCTCAGTCAGTGCCTGTGCCTTCTATAAGATAGAAAGCAGAGGCTCCAGACATTACTGACCATTCATGCAAGTATTGCTGGAGGTGCTGAAGCCCACATGCTAAAAGCTGCATTAGTTCTGTTAGTGGAACTGAAAAGCTGTTTCTCTCTTACCTGAAACCATGGAGATCTGTATTTCCAGCAACAGTATTGTGAGGATTTGGAACATTTTCTCAGGTAGATCTGAAATAAAAGTTTTGCAAAGAATTGCAAAGAAATAAAGAATTGCATTAGAACTTGCAACAACTACCTTCTGCTGAGGCCGATCAGAGCCATGCTAGCCTTTAAAATCCATCAGAGCTCATAAACAGCAAAAAAAGAAACAAACTCTAGGCTACCAGCAGAAACTAGGAAAATCTGTATTAGAGCAACTCATGCACACACAAAGAATATGAACCAATGGCAATGAAACAGTGGCAATAAAGAGAAATGAAACAATTCCACAACTTCAGTCATGACATTTTCAGGATCTGTAGCTTGCAGGCAGTTTCAAATAGTCTGACAGGGAAATGCTTTTATATTTTTTACTATCCACAAATAATAATCACTTGCAATTGACTTCTCCCATGTAGGAGAGATTCATGAACAAGCACAAGCAGATGTTATAACTGTCTGTACATGATCCAGTTTACAAGATTTTTAACCCTGCTTTTGTTTCAGCTTTGCTTTGCATGGGGTATTTTGCAGTTTCCTATTGCCTTAAACCTAAAGACCAGGAAATCCCTGAACACATTGTGAGGCAGTGGAAATCTCAGGATGGATAAATTGAAGTTTGCTTCAGAAAGGATTAAAATGAAGACTTACTGCTGCTATTCTTTCACTTTACATATGGCAATGTCTGATGTGTACAAATCGCCTTGTATTACTGATAGTAAACCATCATCCCTGGAATAATGCAAAAGAAGAAAGTACAGTTTTAGAGTGAATGTATTTGTGTACCAGTAGCAAGCAAACTATCACATATTTTTCATACTACTGTATACAGACCAACATAACTAAAAAGAGGAAAAAATCCAAACAACAAAGAAGCACCAGAGGCAAAATTCATAACAAAACTTATGAGATTATAGAAAAGACAGAAGAATTACTTTGAATAAAGCTTGTTAACATGTAGTATAATCTGAAAAGAAATAGTGAATAAGACCCAGAAATAAGCTACAAGGAAGTAAAGAAGAGAAGGAGCAATTTTAGACTTCCCCAGAGCTAGACTTACTGGAGGAGGGGTTTAATTTTACTTCCCTATTCTTTTGTGGGCTCAGCTTGAAACATTCTGGTTCAAATTTTCTCAGGTGCTGCATTTCTCTCATTGCTTCTACCCTAGAGCTTTCAGTATCTTGGAAAATGAAGCTCAAAGCTTAGCAAATTAGCAGGCAAAATTATGGGACTTTTTGATGTGATGTCACAAATAAAGGTTTATATGCAAGCTACTGTAAGCAGACTTATTACATGTAAATGAAAGCTAGTTACCTTTATCAGAGGTATTTAATACATGATGAATCATAATTACTATGGCTGTGTGAGAAAGGAGCTAATAAACACCATCAGTATCTCTATCTTCCAGATGCAGAAGTAAAGACTGTTACTATGTACCATCCTTCGTCTCCTACTACACTCACTTCTCCACACAGCTTACCTATTAGAAGATGGACATAAGGGAAAGAACTGAATGAAGAATGAAACTATTTCTCATCAATATTTAGATCCTTGGATTAATCTTATGTGAGACATTTTAGGTATTCTGCTCTCTTTTTATCATCTAGAGTACATTGAAAATGCAGAGATGTTTATTTTTTAATGTAGGAGATAGTATTTTAAAAAATACACATATTACTGATAGTAAAAATAAGAAGATACACAATCTGCCCCAGCAGATAATCATAATTATTACATATCAAGAAAATCTTGTCTGACCAGAGGGATTCGTTTTAGAAAAGCATTACACATAATATAAATACACAAAAGAAAACAAATATTAGAACATTTTAACTTGGGATACTGAAAGCAGTCATAGAATGCTTGTGGGAAGGAGGAAGGATCTGTATTAAAAAGATCAAAGATCTATTAGCACAGATGTGTATTAGAAAGATCAAGGATTTGTCATCAAGGATCTGTATTAGAAGGCATCCTTCCTTATTTCCATAAGCTCACAAGCAGACATCAAGTTGTTGTGCAATCTTAGTGCAATTTACCCATGCAACTTCATCATGTGGCTCTGACACACTTCCATAGAAAAGCCTGCACCAGCATCTAGAGGGTGATTTCTTCTGAGTTTGCACTACTAGCCATTCATGGTGTTACAGAATAGACCCCATGTTCTCCCTGCTTTTCAGAAAACATATGTCATGCCCTGCTCTTCAACAGTCCTTGTACACAACTATCCTAACTTATCCTAAGCTTATGCAAAAGTCTTTTGTTTTTCTGTTAAGAAAAAGGCCACTTATAAAATGTATTCATCGTATGCCTGTTACAAATTCACAGGGATAAAAGAAGGAACACTGTGCCATAAAATTAGTACTTAATGCATCTTACAGCAAAGTGAGGAATTGAAAATACACATCTGAGAACAGTATGAAGTAGCATGACATTTCAAGACCAATTCAGATGAAGTCAGTAAATTGATTTCCCAGACCAATCTGCAGAAGAGAAAGCAAGTTATCACACAGTGCTCTGTGATTATGAGAGTTAAGTCGTAAAAACCTTGGATAATTGAGGTGGTAAAAAGCATCACATCAAACATCTAAAGATCATCATGGCTTTTTAAGAGTTGTAATAGTTTCAATGAAGATTTGGGGCCCAAGACAAAGTTTGAACATGACCAATGAAAACAAAAGTATGACAATGATCAGGGAAAATGAGGAATATAATATTTTCTTTTTGTACAGCTTTTTTGCTTTTACTGAAAGTACAAAGTTGAAAACCATGCTTGACTTCATTGGGCCACAAGCAATATATTCTGGTAAATTTTCTTAATGAATGCTGACTGAAATCCAGATGGTAATGATAATAAATTGCTGAAGTTCCATCAAAGATGGAAATTATACTAAGTATTGTTTTCTCCTCTTGATTCATTCAGTTGATCATGCCTGTAACTTTAACCCTGGTCCCAGCTCACTAATCCAGAGGGTTTATAACACTTGTCTAAAAAAAATGGGTAATTTTTGGCCTTACTTCGTACATAATCTTTAGTGGTTGTCCAAAATCCTTCTGTAAGGACTGAGAAGGACATTTCTTGTTCCTTTGGAAAATTTAGACTCCCATTTCCAACTGTACAAGCTCTATGCTCCATGCAACTATATGATTCAATTTTCAAAATAATGTATAGACTTTATTCCATTCTACAGACAGAAGTGAAAAGGTGCTATCTTGACTGGATGTTATAAGGATGCTCTCAGGAACTGAAACAGGTGGCAAAATATGAACATCAATCTGCTACACGCTTAAACTGTGGAGCTCTTGAGCAAAAGCTTGAGTAGCTCATTTAAGTAGCTGTGCTTTGTATAGACCTCTTTGGTATGTGTTTATTGTTATTTACTGGATCCTATTTTCAGAAAACACTCGTGTGTTTTCACCACAGTGCGTTGGCAACTGAGGTTGGCACCAGTCTGGTGGTAAGAGTTAGGACTGATTTGGCATTAGTGGCAACTCTCACAATGTTCATAATGTTAAGTTTACAAGAAGTATTTTAAGCAAAGGAACATGAAGATCACAGAATATTTTGCATTCTACTCCACTGTAATAATGATTGAAACACACATCTGAGTAATGTAAATTAAATCCTACTGTTTTCACCCATGAAAGGTCATAATGCTTTTCTTAAGTAAAAGAAGCATCTTAATGTAAGATCCTCTACCTTTGATTAGTACCCTTGCTATGATTGCTCCTGCACACGGCAGGGGGTTTGGAGTAGATCACCTTTAAAAGTTCCTTCCAACTCAAATCATTCTATGGTTCTGTAGTTCTATGATTATTCTCAACACAAGTTTAACAAAGGATCCTGAACATCCTGAGAATCTTTGATGCTGTTCACTAAACAAAACAACCAGAGACACAGTCACTGATACAGGGACCTTCTAGTCTTATAAATAATGGGAAACCCTTTCCTGGAAACATTGTTTCAGCTATTAAAAGATTTGTTTTCCAGCAAATGGATGATTTAGAACAGTAAACACATTTGGTGTCTACATAATGAAATTTAGCAGCATTAAGCAAGGAGAGCTTTTTAGATCCATAGCTTCCACTAGAATAATCAGACCAGTTGGAAAAGCTAAACAAGATTTCAAGCACACTGGCTTTCCTCCAGGTTTAAAGCAGGAGTCAAATCAACACAGAAGTTCACAATAATCTCTCAGATTTCATTCTGGAATACCAAACTATTAAAGGACTAAGGAAGGGATACTTGGTTCTCTTTAAGTTCAATGGCTATGGTAGACAGACCCTTCTTTGAATTGTATTTCCCTGAGACCAAGGTATCCCATTGGCAGCACTTCTGAAGTGATCCTGCTTGGTTGTAGCAGGTATAATACAGTTGTTTTTACAACACAGAGGGAAGTGGGGACATTGAACTCCACGGCTGGGAGCTAGGAGGATGGAAATGTCACCAGGCTGGCCAGTTGGCCTGTGTTCACCTCCACACAAACTGTCCTGTACACTTCTGCAAAAAGGTTTTGCAAGTGGTCTTACATCCTGAGACATCTTGAGCTGGTAGACTTTGTTACGGATTTGAAATACAAATATTGCAGTTGATCTGTTCACTCCTACATTCAATGTTTTTGCTCCTCTGCTGACAGACTCTGCAATGTTAGTGAGCTGAGATCAGCTATGTTTTTGTAATGACTGTGCTTTTCCTAACCCCTCTCCTTCTGCACTCTCTGTCTTATTGTACTGCAAAGCTAGTACCCTTACTAAGCACAGGCCCGTGCCTTCTGGAAATAATCCAAAATTACAAACTCACCTTAATCAAAAGCAATCAAGCTGTGTTAACAGGCATCTGACTTGGCTCCATTTGACTCTCCTTGTGTGAAATGGAGTATTATGCTCAAAAAAACTATCTTCTCATGCACCTATGTACACAGTAAAAGATTATATGGTCCCAGTCACAGTTTCTTTTGTCTTTTTCTGTTAATTACTGAAACTCCCCTGCCTTCTGTACATTTTGCAAAAACTTGCATGGAAGCAAGTTTTCTCAACAGCTTTCTTTTAACACTCTCACATGTGCAAAAAGACACAACTTGTTGACATCTTCATGAAATGGCTAAACTGATTTTACTTTCTGTGGAAGGATCCAGTTTAAAAAAAAGAAACAAACCAAAAAAATTAAATAAAAAACTTTAAAAATACTAGGTCAGAAAATAAACAAGAGAATAAACAAATAACAAGCATTAGATACTCATACAAACTACAACTGTTCCGTATCTCACCATCAGAAAAAAGGCACTTTTTTCTATTTCAGGAATTTAATAAAAAATCCTAGCCATGCATATTAAAATTTGTTCAAAGGCCATTTCTCCAGCCTGTCTCAGTGTATTTTGTGGACATAATCTCTTGTTCTTATTTTCTCAAACCTGCCTTATCCAAATACCACCTCACCTGGTGTTCTTGTCTTTTGCACACGTGTTGCAGTCCCTTGTTGCCCACCTCGCCACACAGGCAATTTATTGTTGGGACAATTGGTTTGTTCCTGATGTTTACACGTGACGGCCTATTTGCATAATTTCAGTCTGCTCTCCATCTTCCTTCAGCCTTCAGATGAAGATATATAATTTCTCACTTCCTCCTTTGCTCACACTATCGGTGAATTCTCACTTTCCCTGCATTGTTTAACTGTCACCTGTTGAATATTTTCCACTGTCAGTTTTTTGTTCCATGACAAATATAATCATTCTAATACAGCTGAATTTTTTTTTCTATAGATACGAGGATAGAATTGGGGTGAAATTTTGTTACATTTAAAAAGCAGCTCTGTATGTCATAGAACTTTTCAGAGCCTTTCTTCTGTTAGCAGCATTACTGAATACAGACTCACACACACTGCAAATTTTCTTTTGTATCTCTAGCTTCTACAGAAAGAAAGACTTCTTAGAGAGGCACAAGAACTTCTCTTAATAGCCTATGCTTCTTCTGGGATGCAGAAGGTGAAAGTCTCCAGACTTGCTGTACAATCAAAACAACCTGCAGGTAGTATGTTAGTAACAACTAAAAGAAAGTAAACAGGAATATATAGATACAAATATATACAGAGGTTTTTTTCTCCATTCAAATCCTCCCTGAAATTCAGGATGAAATATTTACTAAGAGCTACATCCTCATATACAAGCTGAAGAGGCTCACCAGCATCACTCCTCTGCCTTTGCCTATGAGAGAAGATAGAGTTGTAAGAGAGTTTCAACTTCTAAAAATATTAGGGTCAGAAATTTATATGGACCTGTGTTTTAGGATCTGGAACTTATCCAGTCTTTCATTCAGAATCAGAGTCTGTATCCCAGTAATAATTTGAAAATAAACTTAAGTAAATCTTAAGAATCTAGGAAAAAACCTGCAATCCATCAGCCAGAAATACAGGAAAAATCAATTTGCATTTTATCAGTGTTATACTCACATCAGATCTTTATGCAGGTCATTGCAATCTGATTCATGTAACAGCAAAGATTCCCAAAACTCTATCCTATTTGCACAATTGCAGAAACTACCCAAGTCATATGACAGTGGATAACATGCACCAATAGCACAGCTTGTAGGCTGATCTTATTCAGCTTGTAGGCTAATCTTTATGTCATAAAAACCTGACTATGTTGAAAGGACTTTTCTCAGAACATTGTTAGTTTCAGTTTCATGCTGAATGTACACTGAGATCACTTCTCTGCATTGCTGAGAATGTGCATGCATCCAACAAAATTATACAAATCATTCTGTAAAATCTATGTGCTCAAATTCTGCTTTTGATTATACCCATGATTTTCAGTGGGTTTATAACCATTTAAAGCAGTGTACAGCATTGGCATCTGAACTTGCATTTACTAGGACTGCTGTACATTCATCATAATTTTCTTACTTTCATCAGATTAATTTTACAAGAATTTGTCAAGCAATTACCTAATATTTGCAGAATCTATTTCCTCTTAATTTTTATCTAGGTTGATGTTATTACAAAAAAAAAAAAATCATTATGAGGCTAATCAAACACTTCAGTGAGGTTGTGAATCTCCATGCTTACAAATGCACCAAACTTTACAAGACAAAGCCTGTGCAATTGTTTTTACGATGTCACTGCTTTGAGTGGAAGATTGGATTAAGTGACTGATAGATCTCCTTCCGATATGAAAGTATTTTGTTCTATCAAGCAGCTTTATCAATGGACGCATCTTTTCATTTTTCATCACTCTATCTTTTAATTTATGATGACATAATGAGTGAGAGACATAAAAGAGATACGGATGTGTTTGTGCTACACATTCTCTTTTGTCTCCTATTAGATTCTCACTGCTCGTGAGAATTGTGCTCTACCTCAACACAAAAAATGATCATGGCTTTACTCCTGCAAATCCTAGCTGGTTTGGGAAGATGTATGATGATTGTCTGCCTCACAGTTCCAGACTGATTTATGAAATTATGTCTCCTGCTGCCTAGTACAGAGCAAACTAGTTCAACAAAACCACTGCTACATTACTTTATTCTTCTTCAGTAAGCTTATCATGTGTAGCCCTGTCACACAAAGTAATTCATGAGTAGTCTCACCTTTTCCCAGAAAAGCTCCAATGACTTCTTTAGCAGAGGTCAATGATTTGGATGACAGAAAAGAAACACCAAAGTTACTTTACAATCACCATCACCATCTTCTGCTCGTTCTGAGCTAGTCCTGCCTACAGTATGTTCCCATATTGGAACAAGGAGACAGCTCAGTGAAATTGCCCAAGAATAAGTGACTTGCCTTGGGCATCACAAGAACCCAGTAGTATCTGACTTGCCTGGGACAATCATATACTTGCAGAGCCAGAAAAATATGGAGAGAGAGAGAGAGAGAGAGAGAGAGTGAATCTGGGACAATATGCTGAAAAAACAGAAGCCCTACTGTTAAGGTCTGCAAAAGCAGAAATTCCACTCTTAAGACCTCTGTTGTTTTCCTGGCTAGCCCATGCTTGAATGATGCACCATTGGAATTTTTTTAACCAAAGGGGAAAAGGGACACAATCAAAAGTCCTGCAGTTCTGCTCTATGAAAAGCTGTGCAGGTCAACAGCAATGATTCTATTTTTTCATATTATTAGATCTTTATTGGAATTGTAATTGTCAATAGCTTTCATATTCTACAAAATTAAATGCTACATCAAAAAGCAGGCCACCACACTGGTTCATAGTTACATTTGTAAAATAAATGAGTCCTGAACTGAAATAGCAATAAGCCAATTTTGATTGTGCACATGAACCAGGCTTTTCTGGTCACTTTTGGAAATCTAATAATGCTTGGCTACTAGGAAGTAAAATGCAGCTTACTGAAGCTAAGTCTGCTCCTGCTTGCTGCTGTATTTTGTCTTCCAGAGAGCCGAAAACCCTGAAGCATCATGCAAATGTTTTTAATGGAAGAAAAAATGTTACTACACATATAGTGTTTAACTACATTTTTTGTGTTAGGACAGGAAGGATTTCCACTTACCTAGTTCTCATAAACTAAATGCTCTATTTTCACTTTGGTGTGTATTCTCCCTGTGTAATGAGTGGAAAATACTTTACCTGAAACCACTTATGGCATTGAAGGATAAACACATGGGCCTGTCTCCCTGTATTCATAAAACTGAAGCCACAAAACTTAAATTATACTAAAAGCTTAATTTCTAAAATAAGATTGGACAAGTTCAGCTTTGTATTTCAGAGAAGTTTAAAAGAGAGCTTATTTATTCGTGAGGGCAGGGCTTTTTGCTTTACCTGTTATTCACCTTATGTTGTGCTTTTCTAAAGAAGTAGCAAAATTTTATGCTTCCCATCAACCACTCAGGAATTCAAGCACTGTCATTTTAGAAGTTAGGGTTCAGCTAAAGAATTTCTATTTTTATCCCCTCATTTCATTATCTTACTCATCTGATATACGGCACTCTCAACAGTAACCTGCCCTTTCTCCTACTGGGAAAAGAGAAATATAACAGTTCCTGCTGTAGAGTAGAGTTTGATAAAGACATTAACTTCAGTTCCATAACACTAAGCAAGCACTGCCTTGCAAAGGCTTATAAGGACTAACAAGAAGAGACTTCTTCACTTTTACTGTAAAATGCACACAACTTGTCCAGTCTCAAACAGGAAGTAGAAAGTGAAAAGGTTATCTTGTCTGGAAAGGGAATTATTTGTGTGGTGATATGATTCTATATTTTTGTGCTGAGTCAGTACTTGGTCTACAAATGGCCGTGATATTTCAAAAACCTCTCTGTAGATAATTAAAATTTGGCTATCACCTTCAATGACACCCAGATTCAAAAAGCATGTTGGGAAGCAGGAGGAGATATTCAAGTTCACATAGTAACCTTGAAGAGTCAAATGGGAAGAATCAGTATCAGAATATACAAGGTCTGCAACGAATCAGGGAAATGACTCTGTAGTAACTATTTTACTTAGCTGTGGTTGACCAACCCCATTATGATTCTGACAGACATTTCTCTATTCTACTAAAGAGGACAGCTTTCCCAGATTATTAAACACAACCTTGCATTAGCTACTTTGAATACTGCCAGCAGTGAAGCCCTGCCATTCACGAATGAGGACTGTGTCCACATTCTTGGGACTGCACAATACATTATTTATTTTCAAATGAAAAATAAAATCTGAGTCCAGTGAGATTCCAGTTCTCTGCCATCTGTTCTTTGTGGGAGCCATTAGAGGAAGGTCATGGCTGTAGACTCTCTCCTACGCCTAAATCTTAGATACTGTTTTTTCTCAGAAATATGCAAATAGAGCTTACACTACCTGCTGACAGGTTAAGGAATGGAGGAAAAACAACAAGAAAAGCAAAACGTGTTTTATTAAAAAAATACAATTGTGAATACCATTGTAATAAATTTTTTTCACCTGTGTATGATCCCCCCCAAAGAGCTATGCACTTAGCAAAATATAGCGTAACAATAACTTGTGAAACAGGATCCAAGAACAGGTTTCTTCAGCATTTCTATGTAATCACATGTGCAGTTATTTCATGTCCTAGAAGTAAGTAGGTTTTCCTTTTTCCATTCCCAAGAAAACAAAATGGTAATCTAAAGCAAGGGCTGTTTTTCCTAAATGTCCAAAGAATTGTATTATCCCCAGACTGTGAATCAGAAGACAGTGAGCAGTAAACAAGTAGTGCCAGCAATATCATGAGGAAATTAAATGCCCACGATCCTTTTCAAAGAAAATATCAAAAAGCTTAGTATTATTTAATTCCCAAACCATAGTTACCAAGAATTTTAAATCATCTTTTTCAGGCGCTGAGAGTATCTGGTATTTTAATAATGAAAATGCCCTGCATGTATGGCAATTTGTCTTGTTGCACCTTTTATGAGGATCAAAGTATTGAAAAGATTCTTTAAGCTATGGAAAACCAGTTATGTGCAGGAAATTGTGAGCTCAGGTGAAGAAGGAAGAAAAAAAGGTTCAGAAGATGACCTATCAAGAGCTAGCTATGAAATTCATGATGGTCATAGACCTAAAGTGCTTTACCTGAAAGATACATTAATTAAATTAAATGTTTGAAAGATACATTTGCCTAAACTTGAGAAGGTAGAAACTTTGATATTTAAATAAATACCTCACTATCTAGTCACATATATAGAATCCATTCAATAATTTTTTATGCTATAATAATTTTTTTAACTTCATTAAATTTTTCCTGTGTTACAACAATATAGAAGATTGCCATCACACAATAAATACAAAAAACAATATCCCCTTCAATACATTGAACACAGAACATTTGAGCTGACAAATCTTCACAATAGAGGGAAAAAGTCTTCCCCTGTTCTCTCTAGGTCTTCTCAATTTGCATATCTGTAACAGGAAGAATTATATGAAAAAATTATCAAATTACAAAATAATGAATGCACTGAACACTTCATAGTTTTGCATCCCTTTCCTAGAGTTTGAAGGTACCAAAAAGTTTCCTTCATCTAAAATGAAATTAATTAAAAGATCAAACAGGAAAAGATGATCATGGGAGGAAATAAAAGTGGTAGTTCAAACATAAAACAGTATAGCAAATACAGTGAGATTGCTGTTGCTTAGGTCCCCCTTTCTTTCAAAATCTTTTAAAATTCTTTCAAATACATTTAGTGCTCCCTCTGTCAGTATTCCCAGTGGCATATCGCCAGACCGTAACTCTTTGGCTTGGAGATCTACACCTGCAGGACCAGCAGGCTAACCTGTAAGTTTACTGTAGTAAAGCGTAGCAGGGAGGGATTTGGGATGCAATTAACGCAAGTGCTTTACAAGAAAGTGTGAGAAAAACCTCAGTAATTTCACCCTCCTGTTCTACACCATAGGATGTTTCACAGATTTGAGATATTTGATTCATATGTTTTCTTGCTTTGTTGAGAGAGAATCGCACAGCTTGGGACCTGCTCAAGTAGCTGTGACAGGTTCCTGTCCCCTCCCTCATTGCCATCACCACCCTTACAGATATGCATGAACAACTCTTTCTAAAGCAAAAGTGCAAGCTGGAAAAAGCGACTGGTTTGGGTTTTTATATATCTCCACATCACATTTTCCTTTGTATATCTTTCTATTTTAAAAACTAGATTCATTATTTGATGTAACAAACAGTACACAATGAGTTATGATGGCGAGTTTGTAAGACACAGAATGGGAGGCTGTATTATCTCTTGAAGGCTCTGTCTGTTGAAACAAGAGGTTAAATAAACTAGTCCTGAATCAATGCTCCAGTGACCAGGATGGTTTATGCTGTGTAAAATTTGCTACTAATTTTTCCTTCATCATTTATACTTACATTTCAGCTCTCTGTCTTCAAAAGAAGCATCTCTGCAGTTGTGTGTATCCTTATCTTTTGCAAGTTCTGTAAGCAAAGGACATATATACACGCAGCAGTGAGCATAGCTTAAACTTTTCCTATAGTGATAGATCTGTATTAGAAACCTCAGGCCACTCAGGATCTAGAATGACTTGAATGCAGAGTAAGGGATGAGATTAGCACCAAATGCTGTTTCTGTTTGGGCAAGTACTCTCAAGAGAGTTTTTCTTCAGAAAAATGCCAATAGCCAGCATGAACCAATTTTCACATAGCAATTTAATTTGTGGTGGTCTCCAAATACCCATACCACAAATTAAAAGTAAGTCAGCCAGTAACCATCTTGACAGGCAGCAAAAGGATTTTAATCTCTTCTCTGTGGCTGTAAATATTAAGTATCTTTTCTTCATTTCTTTCAATAGCACCTGTCATGGTGGTACTGGCCTTCCACTGAGCTTTGCTCATAGTAAATAGCATCAATATCACAACACAGAAACTAAAGCTTCCCTGAGTTTCTCTCAACAGGGCCAAACTCTCTGTCATGAATGTTGTGACAAAGACCCTCAAACGCATGCTATGATACTGGAAAAAACAGAGGAATGTGCCAACACAGTTCAAATTGCAGCAAAAAGTCTGCACATCAGGATGTGATGCCATTCTGAGCTATTACGTTCCAGGGAGCCTGTCCCATCCTATTGCAGACTTTCCAAAACACAGTAAACTGCTCTGTCCTTTTCTTGTGCATATCAGGAGTGCATCAGTTCCTGGAACAAGTATGCTTTTCATTCCTTTTAAAAGGACGACACAGTCACGAAAAGCCATTCTTCAATTGTAATTTATAGTTGTTATGTAAATGAAATGTAAAAAGCATTATAAAATGGAATTTAAATCTCCATTTGGTTGTCACCATTACAAAGTTAATTCTCAAGTAAGAGAATTTCTTATTTCTACAAGAATCACACTCTGCAAGATTTATGCCGTATGTACATACTTGCTATCGATAGACTCTCCACAGGTGTTCTGTTACTCTTATTTGCTCTAGCTGAAACAAAACAAAAAAAAAAACAATTTAAAAACAACCCAAAATACTTGCCTTAGATCTAATGAGGAGCTTAAACACATTGGTGGGAGGGGCACACATTACATAGTGTAATTATTTGTTCTCAAAACACTACATTTCTTCCAAAACTTTAAAATAAATTCTTCAGTACTCCCAATCTGTTGGTTTCCTTTCCAACTTCCTTTTCTTGTTTCTAAGCTGGAACTCCATTGATACTATGCACTAAAATCACTGGAAAATACATGTTCAAATGGTTTCCCACTCCATCTTTTCACCCAGAATTTGAACATATCAGAAAACAGGGAACAGAAAGGGGATCATCTTCTCAGTGTTTTTTGAGGGGAAAAATGCTCACATTCTGGAAAGATTCTGTTCTGAAACAACCACTTGTCCAGTAACCCAGGACAGCTTAGGATTCAAGATAAAAAACTTATTGTCACTTATAGTGTAAACTTACAGTTTAGCTTTTGAATCAACTTGTAGTTTATCAAACACACACACACTCACACATGTATGTGTGTATGTAGACATAGATATGAAAGCTAATGTGATGTGCATTATCACATACACACACAAACAAATATTAGTCAGGCAACCTAGGAAACTTCTGACCTTCAATGAAATCCCCAGTGGGATTCTTTTGAGCAGTCAAGGATTTTGCTGTCCCTTCTTCCACTTTCATGTTCTCCTCCTATTCCTATTATGTTCTTAGGGCAAGTATATTGTTATACTTGCAGGATTATCTGCAGTCCTCTTGCAGCCTGTTAGAATCACCTGCAAGTCTGTTAAGCTTATGAATACTTCTCTCAGGACTTTTCCATAGCCACCCACCTCCCCCACCCAACCCATGAAAGAAAAAGAAATTAACAGTACTTCTTTCAGTTTAAGTAACAAGTTTAAAACTTTTTTTCTTTTATTTTGGGTGCTAGCTATAGTCTTTTCATACTCAGACAACCTACAAATTATTTCTGCAAGTTTTTATTTTGTTAGCTAGCAAGTGAAAACAAATTATTGCCAAATACTTTAGCTTTGTATATACTGTGATGCTGAAAATATCCAATATTAATTCAGGAAGTGAACTGAGAAAGCTCAAAACTTAGTAAGGAAATCAATTAAATATTCACTTAAAAAAACAGGTGCTCTCACATTTCAGTGAAATTCTCTATTTCAGAGAATGCAGAATAAGAACCACTAAAAAACCTCCAGTATCCTGTCTGCTACCAGCATTCTGGTCCCCAGTCAAAAAGGAGGACACAGAACAGGAACCTTCAATTTCCAGTAGGTAAAAAATAAGTGCTTTGATGATGCAATAGGTTAGACACTATTCTTACTGCTTACATCCTTACCTACAAGAAAGATTAACAGACACACATGGCTAAGTGGGGTTTGTGAGGGGTTGATAACGTGTTTCCCTCTGTCAACTTGCTAGTATCTACTCAAGTCCAGTAAAGAAAGAGAAATAAATGATATGGTAAAAAACTGTCTCATTCCACTCAGCAAGGATGAGTTAACAGAGCAGATTGATAACAACTGAGACACTCTAAAATAAATAATTTGCATACCTTTTCTTATGCAGAGCAGAAATAGAAGCACTGATCCAACAAAAGCAGTTGCAATGAGAGTTGCTCCAACAAAGCGTCTGCTCTCAGTCTGGAGAATGCCATCAGTTGAATCTTCAAGAAAAACAGGTGGGGGATAAGACATTACATAATTGCATAGGATCCTGCCTTTGCCTTTCATTTTCATTGTATTATTTTCGCTATGAGCAATTAAGACATAGTAACAACTTTATAGATTGTGTCTAAGGTCAGGTGTTAATGGTGCACATAACACTTTTTTCAAATAAGGTGGGGGGAAGCTAGAACATATTAATATTTTTCTCTGTTCTCTGCATTCCATGTGATAGTGCCTTTGATCCCATCAGAATTCTGCTTGTCAAAGTGTTACATCTGGCTTAGTTTCCCATCAGGATTACACAAAAAAGGTAATTGAAAAAGAGGACACAGTTCCTTTCATCTGGTAATGATTGCTCCAGATGGAAGGGGTAAGTGGTCTCCTTGAATTCCAGATATTTTTCTTGTTAAAATGAGACTTGCCCATTGAAAGAATTACTTGGTTTTCTCACTCTAAACATGGCTGTTTCAACCTTTGTCATGTCCAAAAAGTGTGACTGCACAGATGTTTTTAAAACTAGATGGTGAACTGAATCAGGGAAATGACCTCAGTAACAGTCTGACGAAGAGAAATACTGGTTTTGAGTTGGATTGGGTCTCCAGTCTGGTTGAAAACATATCAGGCTACATTGCAGAAAAGAATAATCAAAAGCAGAAGCAGAAGAGGAGCTGCCCAGTTAAAAGGTTTAATTAGGAATTGTATTGGTCTTGTCCATTTAGGAGTTTTCCTTCAATTCTGACTTTATGAGGGAAAAAAAATCTGTATACAAGTACTTAAATTTAAATATGCTCAAAGCAAAGGCTGTAGTGGCAGGAAAAGACCATATTGTTCAAGTTTATGTGACAGTAATCATCAACAAACTAGAATAATCTTGGAAGATGGAAGGATTTAATTTCCAGATGCTGAGTTACATGTCTTCCAAATAATGGAACTTTTAAAACATTTAGACTCAATTTCCAGATACCTGCAGGTCACACAAAATTCCTGTCTTTAAATTCTGACCATACATGCATGATTAACATGTTCGTATGGTGAAAGTATACATTAATAACAAAACTTAATGACACAGGTATTTCTTTCTAGCCTCTTCAAAATTTGGAAAGAGAAAAAAATCACAGCTGATTCGACTGGGACAAAATTACATTGGCACCTTGAAGTGTATTACCATAAATGAAATTTAGAAGTGTTACCTGCTATGTGTAAAATGGCAGTTGTATTTTCTTGTAGTTCTTTATTCCAGAATATACAGTAAAAAATGTCATCAATTCCACTTTTGATTGTGAGGGTACTTGTCACACGATACAACTGGTCACTTGCAGTTTCAAATTTTGTGTTTGCCTTGTAAGTCAAATCTTCATAGTTTCTATTATGCCAAATCACTTCAGCTTCTGGGTATCCTTCTGACTGACACGTCAACTTCCATTCGTTGTGTCCTGTGCTCACCACTCCTTGGTTTATAATTCTGTAAGGAGCTGAACAATTGGAAAAAAAAAAATCATTACCATTAGGGAGCTAGAAGAACAGCCTGTATTAGATGAAAGACACCTTTTCTTTTTCCCCAGCCCCCAGGGTCAAGTTTCAGCTTGGATTTTGACAGGAAAGGTAAGTAACACTATTGAGTCTGTAACTGGAGGTACAGGATTTATTACAATTTTGATGTGGTTTAGAAAGCTCACTAGGCTTTATGGTCTTTGTACTCTACACATGATTTTGCAACCTGATTCCTTTCAAGTCATGGCAGGTTTAAAGGACAGAACACGGATTCAGCCTAAACAGAAGCGCCAAGTTACACAGCTGTGCAAGCACCATCAGACAGCTCCCGTCTCCAATGAGGTTTATTTAACTGCTAATCCAGATATATCTTACTTCAGGGTCTCCTCTGAAATCTTTTAAGAGTATCAGAGTATTGAACCTCTGGTAGTAGCACACGCACCCTTAACTTTCAGGTGGATTGTCTTGTAGTCAGCTCCCCCATAGTCAACAACACAGCGGTAAACCCCTGCATCTCTGAGCTTCACATCAGTGATCTGAAGGACAGACTGTCCCAAGTTCAGGCTCTCTTTCAACAATTTTATTCTTCCCCTAAAGTCACTGTGCTGATTTTTGAGGTCTTCCTCTCCTTTGCGAAGTACATAAACCTGCTTCAACTCATCTTTCTTATCCCAGCTAACACTTAAATCTCTAAATTCTAATTTCCCATTCACTGGAAATGTGCATTCCATGGTCACATTGTTCCCACGTTCCACAATGCAGAGTGACTGAGGAGCTTCAACTATGAATAAAGCTGAAAAACAAAATTTGGAAGAAAACTTAGTTTTTAAATAATACACCTAATCTTTAAAGTCATGTCTTATCATAACCATAGGAAATTTTAAGGACCAAAGTATCTTCTCTGTTCTGAAAAGTTAAACATTTTGGTATGTAGTTGTCCAAGTATGTGATAAAACACAAGACCTCTGCTGTATACACACACAATGGGCACTCATATCTGCAGACACCTGCTTTGTGCACACACATAGTGTGATGCTGTACTAAAAACAGTGAACTGTATATGCACAGCCCTCAGCTGTTGCTTTGAGGAAATACTGCCGTAGTAACAGGCAGGTGTTAGTAATGGGAATGTTCTGTTTATATAAATGCCAATTGTTTTTTACCCACAATGTTAAAGAATACACAACATTTCCCAGGTTTGATAGAGTCTAGAAAACCTTTGGTGTAATGCTAATTATACCTTGTTTGAAATGGTGCCTCTGCTGGAACACTGACAGGGATTTTAACCTGGCCCCATATCAAAATACATGCATCTAGTTTAATGTAAAGCTGTGCTTAGACCTTTTTACTTAAAACATTAAGGGAAAAAACCTCAAATGCTATCAACTGAATTTAAACTGGAGAAATTAATATTTCTGTGCTTATATATGGAAAGAAAACACACTAAAATAGTTCTACTGCTTTTTACGGCTTCTTACCATTTAGGAAATGCCAGTAGAATAAAAATACATAGAAAAACAAAGGCCGTCCCATGATGCAGATGGAACCTGAACCAATAAAAAATAGACAAATATAAATAAATACTCATTTTCTGAGTTGCACTGTCAAATACACTTCATAGCAATCCACACAAAGAACTGGACAGGAGACACTGAATCCCACCCTATTTAAAAACAGGATGAAACTGCACCCAGTAGATAATCAGGCAGAAGTCTTCCTGCATGGATGGGTCCAGGAAAAACATCTTACTTTATTTGCTTTAAATATCTGTTCTTGACAGATGGCTAAATAAATCCTCTATCATTATCTGTGGATAAGTGAGTAAGTACTCACAAATACCCAGTTGTACCCCTAACTATAGCAGGGAATGTTGCTCCTATTAGGAGAATGAAAGAGTTTTCTATACTGTCAGTGCAGGAAATAGAACTTGGTTCTTCCCCACCTGTTCATTTTATTTTAACATACTGTGAATACACCCTGCTTTTTTACCCTGGTCCCACAGTACATACCAGAAGGCTCACAAAGTTACATATATTGTGAAAACAATTAATTCTGTAGTTCATTTCATAACATGTATTTACGCAATAACAGCTATGAATCAACTGTTCACACAGTAGTGCCTTTGTAAAACAGTGACAAAGCCAGTCAATCTACAAGCAGAATCTATTGCCTTGAATTTCTGATGCTTTACATCTGAATACAAAAGTCATTTCACTTTTCTGTCAGAAGTTTTTCCCCTCTTTACTGACATAGGCTTTATAGTCCTACATAACATTTTAACATTTTAAAATGCTTATTAATATCAACTCATACATTTAATCTTCACACACCCACTGCTTTTGGTAAGTCTGTATTTTAAGCCATATATAAAGAAAATGGTAATTTGTTTCTAAATAAAGTTCTAATTTTGGACCCACAAACATCCACCAAAATAAGAAAGGATTGCCTTTAGCTGTTTTCTAGTGGTAGTTTCAGAATCTGTATAAGAAATTAGACAACTGTAATGCTCATGACACTTCCTAACTGATTAAATTCTATCTTGACTGCCATTCTTCACAATTTTTATGTTTCATCCTTCCTTCTCTGATTGTCAACTTTAAGATGACAGTGAAAAAACAATTTTGTCTTGAATTCATAAGACACATGTGCCCTTACAGTGCTGTGGCTTAAGGGAACTAGACTCCTTCTAACAATTTGATTCAATTTACTTCTTTTCCTCAGACTGCTGCTGCCTGATCCCAATAGCTGATTTGCAGCATGCAATGCATATGGAGCTGAGAAAGGAAGGCAATCCATTATATTGTTAACAATGTAAGCATAGTCTGAAAACAGGCACAGGAAAAATTCAAAGAAGACTCTCAGGGTGCAAGATCTGATTAATTGATAAATCCTAGGCTTCAAAAAGTGGTTAGGTACCAGACTTACTCCTTAGCCATATGTGATGTCCTTGAAAGCACAAGAAAATTGCAGCCCAATCCTGTGGGTCCCCAAGAGCTTCTCTGAACGCGTATGCATCAGAATGCCTCCATCATGATTCCCCTGCTAGAGTAACATGCACTCCAGACCACCAACTAAGCTCCAACATAAAGCTTCTCAAACAAGATAGAGGTATACCCATCACACAAATGTACCATAATCACCCTTATTCTAGAGACAAGCCTACCACTGAGACTGACTGGGTATAGTTCACTCCCCGTATCAGAATGACCAGAGTTGCAGCACACTCAGACTCAAAATACTTTCCTTTTTTTTTATTTTAAAGTAGAGGCTGTAGACTGCTTGTAACAAAGCAGACTGCTTGAACTAGTACACTGCTCGGAACAAACAGTATGTGCTCTACAGTCAGGATACTGAAAGATACCCATACTCCTGCCTGCAACCCCTATCCACCTTTTTGACAGGAAAACTGAGTATTGGCATGATCTCCAGGAAGGGTGCTCTGATTAACTCCTGGAAGACAGACAACAAGTTAGCTTTTATAGTCCCAAGAGCCATGTTTATGTCCTGCAATTGCTGACACTTTTCAGCATGCTTTCTCCCACTGTAGAGGAAAACAAGCTTTACAATACACAAAAGAAGTATGACTATTACTTACAAATTTCTTCAAGACTGAGAAAGTTTGCTGCTGTATTCAATTTTTCACTTTCAGAGGGAAAAAAATGTAGGTCCAGGTGAAATCCAGGTGCACATGTAAAAAGAAAACCACTGCAATAACCATGATAGAAACTTCTTCTGTTTTACCCTGAGCAGAAGAATCCTCTGGATAGTTTGAGACCTTGACATCAATCAAAGTCCTTTACTAAAGCTTGCTATTTTTCTTACAGTACGTACCACAATGTCCTTTCTGTCCTCGTGCCAGCTTCCAACATCTGTGGCAAATAGTTTTTTAAAAGCAAAGTATATTCTAAACTGTACAAATTGCTCCTCAGTACTGCTGCTGCATGTTTCTGCCACAATCAAATGAAAAAGACAGCAAAAAACAGAACTATTTGTCAAAAGACTTCATGTGACAATTTAAATGTTGATGTAAGTACACCTACTTCTTTAGGAAACTTCCCCATTATTGGAAAGTTCCCCAGCAGGGAAAATTCTGTATTGCTAACAGTGGTTCACTGTAACCAAACACACGAATGCTGCAAAAACTTGAACATAAAATGCCATGGGCACTTTAAGAAACACATAATCTAATCAAAGCTATGTGTGAGCACCAGTCACACATTGCAGGTGGTTATCCATCTACACACACTCAGGGTCCTAGATTATTAATCTCAAGCCATGCCAAAAAGCTGTTAACAACAACTAGAACTTCCCACACAACTTTCTCATGTCTGTAAAGGTCATAGGAATAGAAATAATGTAGGAATAACAGGAAAAGCATTTCCTGCCCTCCTCTTGTAAAGACAGATATTCTCTTCCCAAAATTTGGACACAGTGAAGGCCACTTGCCTTGCTACTGTGTAGTGAAAAAAGAGTTCCTAATCCTATATACTACATTAGCAAAAAATAGAGAGTACTACCTTTTTCATTTTCTTGATTCTAGAAGTCCTCTAAGAATACAGAACCCCCCTCCCCCCTCAAGCATTAGAAGCAAAAGGATAAACTCACATTAACTTGTAGACTGTACAGGGAGAATCGAGTCAACAGCACAATAATACAACTCTAACCATATGTTTCAGTGTAAATTCATTCTCTTGTCTTCGCATACATCAGAAAAAGGTTGAAATTCTCAGAGTTAAAATACTGTAAAATGAACACTCTAAAAATTTTCACTGTTTTCTTCTTTCCACTTGACAGCCTGCTCACAGTATCTGTCATGGAAGAAAAAACACGTGATGTACAAAACTGATATGGTTCATGTTTTTACTTGATGTGTGAGATGAATGTGGAAACCGTGGTATATAAAATAGCTGAATGTAACATTTAGGTTGTAACAACCTGAAACTACCTTAGGAGATTGAGGGGGTGGATATTCGCAGTAGGTGAGACCGATAAATGTTAATTTCCACTGGTTTTTTTGCTGCTCTTAAAAATAGGCTAAGTTATATTGTCTCAGTAAAGGAAAAAAAAAAAGGTGCAACAGAAAGAAACTGAAACACATTTATAAAATACCGTGAGATCACAGAAGCCACCTTTCAACATAGTGACCTTTCAATGTCAGGAAATTCAGGAAATTAGTTTCTGCTTTTTCACTGCTTACCTTGAGGTCACAGGGTTGCATTTTTCATGTAAATTTTTAGCAGCAAATAAAAGACCTGGACAGGTCGTGTTTTGCTTTGTTGAGTTTTTGTTCTTATTTAATTTTGTTGCTTCTACACATATACTCCTATATATATACATACACACATACACACACACACCTACACATCTACATGCACACAAGCGCATCTTTGCGCATCTTACCACTGCTGTGGTGGAGTTTGAGTTTTGGGGTTTTTTCACCTGTTTTGCAACGAACTTCCCGGACACCTATCTCAGTCCTGCCTGCCACCGTGCATTCCCAAGCAGACACCTTCAGGGAGCACGCCCCCGGGCAGGCTCGGGTGGCCGCCGGTGCCGTGGTCACCTCAGGGTGGGATGAGGCCGGTGCAGCACCGGGACGGGCTCCGGCTGCCAGCAGCCCCGCGCCCCGCATTGCCGCCGTCCGGCTCCTCCTAGCCTGGCGGCTCCTCCCTGCCTGGGGCTCTCTCCGCCGCGGCCGCCGCAGCTGTGCGGAGCGTCTCCCGCCCCATCTCGGCCAGGCCTCGGTCGGACCAGGTGTGCTACACCCCGGCCCCGGCCTCGGTCGGACCAGGTGTGCTACACCCCGGCCCCGGCCTCGGTCGGACCAGGTGTGCTACACCCCGGCCCCGGCCCCGGCCCCGGCCCCGGCCCCGGCCCCGGCCCCGGCCCCGGCCCCGGCCCCGGCCCCGGCCCCGGCCCCGGCCCCGGCCCCGGCCCCGGCCCCGGCCCCGGCCCCGGCCCCGGCCCCGGCCCCGGCCCCGGCCCCGGCCCCGGCCCCCCCGCTGCCGCTGCGGCTGCGCCGGCCGCGGCAGCGCCGGGAACTGCTCCCGGCCGCGGCCCTTCGCGGAAAGCCGTGCCGAAAACCCCCCGCGCCGTGCTCCTGCGCCTCACCTTTCCCAGCGCTTCAGCCGTGGCGGAGCAGGGAGTTCTCCAGGAAACCTCTCTGTTCCTGAAGCCGTGAGCTCTAAACAACAAAACCAAAAGCGACATCAGTACTGCCTCACCCTGCGTCTGTTGCCTTTTGTTTATCCTTTCTTTTTGACATGGTGAGATCATTTATTGTAAATGGATTGCTTGCACTTTCTAAACGGATGCATTTCCAGTACTCATGCGGAGGACTGGAAATGCATCACAGTATCCAGGATATCCATGAATTCCCGGAGCTATGTCCTGCTTCTCGAGAGACAAAGAAGCAATTTATTTTTATAGCTCTGTTCCCTGCCACTTAAATAGCCTTCTGGGAAACAACCTCCAATTTAATAACATGATAATATGATCTGGACATTCAGTGTTGTGTATAGTTTTTATGCTGCAATAATATTTCTTAGGTTATGAAACATAACAAGATCAGCCATAACTTTTCTGCGATAAAGCAACCTGAAATAAGAATATTACTCAGGACATTACCAAAGAACCAAAGAGTGGTTATGAGAGTGTTTTACTAATGAGTGTATTTACAGGGTAAAATATAAATCAAATACAAAATTGTGATACACGGTAGCATAGACGTCTAAGAGATGTGTACTGAAAGAGGGGAAGGACACCCAAACCTCTGTGCTCTCTATACCCTCAGCATCAGGTACTGCCACCTGCAGTATGAAGTTAATGGTTTTGTGGGCCATAAGCCAGCAGGTGTTTGAGAAACCACAGGAATCCCTACCTGGAAGCCATCAGGTTTTCTGTTGATACAGCACATTGATGTGGAGGTTTTTAACAGCAATCGGTTTAATTATGTTCAAATCTTCCAAAAACATATAACATGAGTCCCTCAGAAAGAAGAATGTTGATATTAGGTTATGCAATAAAAACTCCTCTGCACACCCCTCACACTCCTCTGCACACCCCTCACACAGACAGACAGACTGCTGTCGCTGCTGCTTCCAGCCCCTTCCCATAGGATATCAGCCCAACAGAGACATATCTCCACAAGCACAGAGAAGCACAGAGGTCTCAAGGCAGGTAGGAGCCCAAACAGATGACTTAGAGGAAGCTCTCATTTTAAGAAGCTTCAAATTGTTTAGCAATAAACATGACATTTGTAAATGGCAAATTTACTTACACAACTATGTGGTGTACGTGAGTTACAAAAGAGTCACAAAACCAGACAAAATAATCGTAAGCCAAGCTATGACGTTTCTTTCCAGTAAGAACAAAAAATGACTGCAAAAACATTCCCAGATTGAAGTAGAAGCTTCTAGTTTATGATAAATGCTTTAAGTTAACTAAGACCAGATAACATAGGGACTTCCCCTACAACAACAAAAAATGCTGTGTCAAAGCTACAGGCTTATCTTTGCTCTGTGTAGCTGCTAGGATTTTCCTTCACACAGTTCCTATTTTCAAAAGTCAAATAGTAAAACAAAAAAATAGGTAAAAATCTACAAGGTTGCAATCATCTTTCTTCATTAATGTAAAATATTAGAAGTCTGGATTGTTTTGCTGAACATTCATTCCTAAAATGCAAAAAGAAAAGTTACTCTTACAAGTTAAATAATTAGTTATTATGGGGTTAAAATGTTTTCTGGTCATCTATGTTTACAGTCAGTACACTTCTGGCATACTTAAGTAAATATACTGTAAAACAAGGAATTTGGCTTGCTAAACAGTACAAATTCAGGACATTGGTCTTCAATTTATTTCTTCAGTTTCTTTCAAACTAGCTGTTTTGACTGATAAATTTTGGAATTCAATTTTGTAGATAATCTTTCAATTTCAATTAAATCAGTCAGGCAGACTGATACAGATACAGCCTACTTTCCAGATACTAGTTCTACAAGCTATCTCTAGCATAATATGTTTCCTTCTCAATCTGGATTATATAATTGAAGAGAATAATGAATTGTTTAACATTCAAGTCATTATGGTAGAATTCAAACTGATGCATCCAAGTGCATTACATATAAAGATAAGAGGAAGAACACTTGCTTTCTTTCAAATATTTCTTCTAGTTCTAATTCTGTGTTCCTCTTTCTTCCTCATCATGTAAAAATCACAAATAAATTACCTAATAAAAATCTGTGTCAGCTCAAATTACAACGATTTCATTTTTTACTTGACTCTTTTTTTTTTTTTTAAATTAGGTATCACAGTCAGCATTTCCAAGGTTCAATCATTTTTGGACCAGCTGTTTGTGGAGAAAATATGCCTTATAATTTAAATATTATTTTAAACAATATGACAAGAACAAGGGAGACATGATTGCCTGTCTAATGGATACCAGATTTGTGTTACTTTAAATGTTACTTTTTTTTAAAATGTCTTTATGACTTTGCATGGGTCTTTTGTAATGGCAGCAATACCTGTTGCTTTCTGGACTAGAGAAATACTGCCTACCTTCAGAAATGCTGACAATCTAACAGCACCGTGCAATATATGATGCTGTCTGATTTTTTCCTCTCCATACCATGACCTGACAGACTGGGAATTAGAACAGGAGAGGCAATATCCCCCAGTGTGGTGCCATGAATATTTACAATATCAGTGAAATCCTATAATTCAAGCCACAAGTGGTACCAATCAAGAGAGGTAAGAGCTGCAGCCCCTGCTGCAAGTGGGCTCCTGACAGTGTTTCAAGTCTGATGTAGCTCAAAGCAGTCTCCCTTCCACAGGGAATCACAGTGGTTTCTTATGCCCTGTGGAAACTAGTCTCCATTCTCCATGCTACTTCTTAAGTCCTAGATCCTTTCTTCAGAAACCTGTACTGTTTTTCTAGCAAAAAGTTACAGTTCTGCTCCTCCACCTCTCCCTTATCTGTTCCAGTATTATTGAAATCTGCTGCCCCATCGTGCTAACCCCTCCATAGAAAGCAGATCTCTGTAACACAGAGGTTTGCCAGGGCTGCACTACAGAGGTCTAGTGCACTCTGAAACTCCTTTCTCCTCAAGGAAAGATTTGGACAGACCAAAATGGTTTGCTTGGTTGCAAGGGGCTCAGTGGGTGAAGATGGATGGTATCTTTGGTAACCTGCTTTGAAAGAATGTTATAGTCTCACAAATTTATCAGTCACAATTCTCTCTGATGAAGTCTCGTTAAATACCTGTCAGTGGCTGCCAGTGCAGTAGTGCCATCTTGCGTGGAGCTGGAGTATACCAATAAATTTCTCCCCTGGTTCTCTGCTGCATCAGAGATCCAGGGGAGAAATTAAATACTTGTTGAATACTTCAAAAAGTCACAGACATTTTCAAAATATCACTACAATAATTCAAGTTCTTGGAAGTTCTTTACTTCAAGTTTTTACTTCAAGTAAAAATGCTAAGCAAGTTTCCACAAGAGAAAAATATTAAAATATTTTTTCCTTACTTTTTTCTCATTTTTGCTCTACCAGTAAAAAAAAAAAAAAAGAGGAAAAATGGGAAGACAGCTGTCTTCTTAGTATTTTTTTAAAGAAAACTATTTGGAAAATGCCCAAATTTAGAAAATAAGTATTGTCAAAAACAGCATTTGCAGATCAGGATATCAGCAAATTGAAGGAGTAGACTGTTTCTGGAAAAATATTAATTCTTGCAGTAAGACAAGATGTCAAATTGCACTGTGAGGTGGTGTTCAAAGTGCTGTGTATCCTCACAGACTCAAGTTGGAAAACTGAATGAGATACTCTTTAGTGCCAAAAGAATTCTGGATATTAGAGCATGCTGTTAATATTATCAGGGCTGTAGATTTGATCCCCATATGGGCCATTCATTTAAGAGTCAGACTTGATGATCCTTGTGGGTCTCTTCCAACTCAGAATATTCTGTGATTTTGTAATTCTAGCACTTATTTGTATCACTGTTTTAAAGGCCAACTGACAGAACATCATTTCTGACTCAGTATTTTAAAGTATGAAAATTTAGTTAAAAATATTGAGTCAGAAATTTAAGTATGAAAAGTATGAAAATTTAGTTTCTTTGGATTTCAAAGCCAGCCTGTAATTACGGATGATGATGTCATGAAAACATTCTGACACAGGATGAAAGGCAGAGCAAGATAAAAAGCGTTAAGCAACAAAGGCATTTTTAATTATTTTCCTTGTTGATTTACATGTATTGCCTAGATGTATCACCCCCGAGTGGTAAGCCTACCAGGGCCTGTGTGTCTATTGGGATGGGTTTCTTCAAATTTCTTGAGATAGTTTCTATAGCGGAAGAGTGGCGGGACCCAGGACAGGCTCCTCCCGGGGGCGGCTCTCCTCATCCTCACCCGGTTCTCCTGGCTCGCCGGCACCCCCTGTTTCGTGTTTTCTGCGCTGCAGGGTGCGATGGGGTTCGTCTCCTCGAAGGCCATGAACGACAGCCTGAAAAGGCAGCAGGAGCTTTATGGGCTGCGGGTACTAGAGTGCGGGGGAGGCTCTCCCGCGGCTCACTGCCTGGCCACGGCTGGACTGGCAGCTTCACCTGCTGGACTTCGCTGTCCTCCCAGGGTTAAAGGGGCTCCATTCACGTGCTCCGCCAGTTCCTGTGTGGTTACCTAGTGCAGCAGGTTCAGGTGTGTAAAGCACCTGTTCTCTGTGTCAAAAGACTTCCTCAAGAGTCTGTCTTAACAAGTTGTAGAAGTGGAAACTATCATTAAAGTAGCTAGACCCTAAAAATAGTTTTGGAAACCTACTTTGAAAAGTACATTTATGTTGAAGTTGAGCTGTGTTACTGCATTGTAACACTGGAGTGTTAAGAAACATATATATGTTAAAGTGAATCTGTTATAATGGAGTTGCTAAAACATGGATCTTATACTCTTAAAAGATATGAGTTAAATATGTTTCAACTCTCCCACCATTAAAAAAATCTTTTAAACAGTTCTTTCTTTAAGTTCAATCAGGTTGCTGCAGCTGAATTTTTCAAGAAACTCAGAATAGGGCATGGGGATGTTTTATTCCCTCTCATAAAATAAGAAAATATCAGGAAAGAAAAAGGAAAACCAGTTTGATTAGGGCTCAGAAAGTTGTGCTGAACAGACCTACAGTATAGCACTAGCTTTCTGATTTATTGTTAAATATCTTGTAACTTACTCATAATATTTATATGCCAAGTGCTGGAATGCAATCTGAAGGATTTAGCTGGAGTCCATTCCTTTAGTTATGCATTTAAATTGAACACAGGTAAAATTTTTAGAATGTTTAAAGTAGTGATGGATGAACTTCCAATTTACTAAATTGCCAGTAGATGGCATATTCTAGTTTATAAAGCAGTGTGCAGTAGTAGGTTTTGTAGGATCACAAGTTAACTCCGAATGCGACCTAAGAAGAAGAAACATAGCATAAGGAAAGATTATATAATAAAAGAGTGGATAACTCTTAAGTGTTCAAAGAAGAGCAACCTTTTGCATGACTTGTAGACATCATTTTCTGTCTGTGCTGTGTTACATGTTTCTTAGATGCAACCACAAGTTTTGTGTACAATTTTTCCCCCCTCCTGCAGAGAGGTGCTCCTCCTACCCCCAAGGTTTTTGGAAATCCAAATAACAGGAAGATTTTCAGTTTGACAGATTGATAGTGAAATTACAGTGGAAGCTTGCTTCACAAACTGCTTCTCTGTTGGGTAAATAAAATTGAGGAAAGAGCTTGAATTCAAGCTAACATTTGTAGAGGTAGCTGCAGAGTTTGAATGCCAGTCTTTGCCTTGGCTAGTTCTAGCTCAAATGCTCAGGCACTTATAAAAAACAAACTTTGAAAGCAGTTACAAAAATTCCCTTTCAAAATTATATATAAATGTCCAAAATTTTTGCAAGTTGTTCTTCAGGAACTTCCCCTTCACTGTATTTCTTCTTTTTGACAATAGTTACACTGAGAATAGTATATTTCTTTCTAGCACTGCAAACACCTGATAATCTCTGATTCCTACTGTGTTTGCAGACACACCTGCCATGTTAGAAAAGCCCCATCTTTTGAAAATACATGAAGTGTACAGCTGAATCGGGTGTAAAAGATTCAGTGGGGGCCAGGAAGAGAGCTAAATTCCAAGTGATTAGGGGGTGGAAGAATGTAGCCCTGCTTCAAACTTGGGGAGAGTGTAGGGAAGAGGGAAGACTGCCATTTGTCTTTTCCATATGTGACTAAAACCTGTGATGTGGAGTTTACTGCTAGACTTTCAAGCTATTTGTAGAAAATTATATAACCTGATATATGTGCTTTAGACAAAATTGTGACTAGAAATGCTTGGAGAAGTTGGGTCGTGCTAGGACCAGAATGAAACAGCTTAACTTAAAGCATTGATATATATATTCTTACGGTGAAATACTGGGACTTGGATGCTATCAGTTCACCCATCTTTCTCTGAAAACCATCATATTTATTAATAAAATAGAAGCTTACACTTGAAGCAATATGATGTACTTATACAATATGTTCTTGTATAAGATATTCAAAAATAATTATTTGTTTTAAATGTAAATCGACCCCAAAACAACATGTGGGATCCGAACTTCTCAGAGCTTTTCATAGCTTCTGAACGTTCTTAAAGAATCCCATGATTAAGATGTTAAAGAAATAGGGTAAAATTGTCACTCCAAGCTAATTGACGTGGATCAACAAGTCATCAAAATTGTTTCACCTAGAATGCTTGCCCTACTATCAGTATGTTGTGACAGTGCACAGAAATTAGCTAGCTACTCTTTGGGTAGACCTGGAATGAAACACAGTTGGTATTGGTGAGAGAGTCAGAGATTTTTGTGCTATTAATTTCTGTGACAGAACACTTTTTTTTTTTTTTTTTTTAAGAAAACAATCCCAAATAGGTGTATGCTCTCCTCTGAAGAGAGAGAAAATGCAAAGCTGTTTAGTGATTGACTTATTTCATGTAGAAGATTGTAGATTTGAAAGAGACAGTTGCAAAAATAAGAAGACAATAACATGATAAAAGTTGATAAAGATTTCTCCACATCACCAACTGTGGTGCATGCTAAAGCTCAGTCAGTTTTAGTCATTCTGGTATGTGCTGGACAGCCAAACCAGCTTGACTATTTTAGCATAAGACAATATTAAAAGATGTTGTGCATGGGTTTTTTCTTTATGCCTTTCTTGGGATAACTCTGAAAAGGAGGGATTGTGGCCTTGTAAATTGTATCTTAATGCTTTTTGGAAGAATAATAAAACCTCAACTCTTTGCCTTGATGTTGAAGGACTTGCCAGTTGTTTGTATTGTCTTTGTGTGGCTCCAGAATGAAATACCAGTCTGTGTCAAGTGGAGACTGTTTGTGGTAGAAGTTTGTTGAGGCTTCGTTTTTATCACAAGCCTGCTCCTTAAAGTGTAGCTTGCAAAATTATTTTCAAACACTTTACTATCCAGATCTACAGCTCAAGACTAGTATATGGCCTTGCAGAGTGCTTTTAGTGAGGCTGAATAGGCTAGAGCAGGTCTCTGCTCCAGGCCACAGAGCAGTTTTAGCAGATTTTTATTTTTTTAATGAGTTCTATGTGTCCTCTTAACACAATTAAATGTGGGAATTGCATATATTTTTTTAGTTTTAGTTCTGTACTTTCCGTTCTAGTTTTCTTTTATTCCTTGTCTTTTTTTAACATCCCAAATGTATACCTTAAGAAAGCTATTGCAATAACTATTTATTAAGAAAGCCATTTTAAAATGTACAAGGCAGCCTGGAAAAAGATGCGTATCTGAAAGTGGCAAGTAAGAATGCAGAAATGTTTGTGGCCAATTATGCTTTCCTCAATATGGATCAGAACACTTTAAATATTTCTTATTAATATTTCTAGATGGTGACTTTACTGGCTAGAACTAGGTGTCAAGAAGCCTGACAGGTTGCTTTTAAATAAGAAATTGTCTGACTTCACATACTGTGAAGATATATTGAAGATACTTCCTAAAGACTTTATTGTGATGAGAGAGACTTAAGTTTGGTTAAATGCATTATACAAGTGTATTGCCTTCAAATAATATTAAAAATACAAAAACAATCTTGTATACTCTGTGTAGTGTTATTTAGAGTGATAAGAAGCAAAATCATGGTAGAAGATCACAGTACAGATTTAAATTTTAATTACCTGCCAAATAATTTGATTCTAGGATTGCATAAAGCAGAGCTTACTAACTTTGCACCTCAGAGTAGTATTTTTGCAGTGATGTGTAAAAGACATTCTAAGCACAATTCAAACGGCTTTTGATTTAGGAGCCTCACATAGAAAAGCCTAAGTTCTCCTGCCAAATTTTAGCCAGATTTCCTAATACATAGAGAGGAACCAAAAATTCTCTCTTTAGTTTTGAACAGAAGCCCACCAAGTCAGTACTATGCCATTACCTCCTGTGACACCCCACTCCACTCTGCCAGTTAGATTTTAGTTTATGTGCTGCTGTTATTTTTATACTGCTTTTGGCTCTAAAAAGTTGCTTTTCTTTTCTTTCCTTGGGAAGCACTACTCAGAAACTGATTAATATCCCAGTTTTCCTGTATATAGCATGTCTGCGCTACTTGAAAGGTAACCCTACAGAGGAGAAAGCTGAGATTTTGTTTTAATAACAGGGTTTTTGTTTATTTTTCCCAGTGGTATTATAAGAAGATGAAGATATCTTGATGTGTATAGGAATAGTACTGCATAATAAGCAGTGTTTTCTAGTCCATACAACTAAAAAAATTAAGTCCTAGTAGCATTTAAAATCCTTCATGACTGTTTTCAGGTATATCTCAGTGAATAAGTTCTATTACTTAATTAGAAGAATTTTTTTCATTGGAACTCCACAAATAATTGGTGATACACTGAATCCTTTATTGACTGACCTTTTTTACTGTTTCTCATATAAGCTTCATCATTAATAATGAGATCTGAATTAAGGAATACTTTGTAATTTTGTTGTATCACTCTTTTCTCTATTATGAGATGATAGATGGAAAGGCATGGATGAAAAGACTGATTTGCTTTAATATCTTTATATGTAACAATCAGACCTAGGGTTTAAGTGCATCTCTTGACGTTGTCAAGTCATTGAAGTTTTCACCTAGATGCATTTCTGGGAAAACTTTACAAAAAAGCAGTGAGGAGAGAAGCAGTGATTCAGAGTCAGAGAATGGAAGAGACAATTGTGTTGCATAAGGGCCTGCTTAGAAAAGTGAAGTAAAGGGTAGTAAATGGAGCACAAAGAATTCTCTAAGCTGTTGCAGAGCACTTTACTCTGGTTTTGAATTCCTGGGGTTTGATGCAAATGCCAGGAAATGAAAAACCTCAGTGTTTTCTCCAAATCAAAAAATTAATCACATTCTTCCATCCTAAAAAGGTGTTTCTACTACAGCAGCACAATAGGAGCATTCTGCTGTTGCAGCAGATATTAAATAAAGAAGCCTAGAATGTATCTAGTCCTGGCAGAAGCTTTTATGAGACAGTGTGCTGGGATTTTCTGCAGTGTTGATGGTTCTGGACAAAGGAACTCTGTACATGCTCAAGCACAGATGTACACAGCCTGAGAAACAAGCACAAAGAACAAGAGCTGTCTCTGGTCACAGTACTGCAACGTCATGGGAATAACTGAGATATGGTAGGACAGTTCATACACCTTGAAATCTCTAAAAGAGAGGTACTAGCTCTTCAGGAAAGACAGGAAGGAAAGACAAGTAGTAGTGATGCCCATGATGAGAAGGTGTAGCATGTGAGTTAAAGTCAAAGGAGAGTCCACAAAACATGACACTATGGAGGGAGCATGCTGCAGGTCATCAATCAGAATGACAAAATACATGAAGAAACAGGTTATTCTTTTAAACAACCGAAGAAAGTCTCTGGATTACTAACTGATTCTCATGAGACTGTAGTCTCCCTAAAATCTGCTGAATATCTGCTGAAAATCTGCCATAAATAGGAAGACATAAACAATTGGGTACATTCCTGCAAAATGTGAGTAATAACTGCTTGATACAGGTGTGTATGTACTAGATGGGCCATCCAAGAGCCATCATGCACAGCTGAATTTTTTATTTACAAATGAAGGAGACCTATAATATTACAGTCAGGCTTGATTGTAGCAAGATGAGTTGCAGACCCTGGACACTGGGAGAAAGGATTTCGTCTTGCTTGGGAAACTGGTAGGCGAGATGCCATAGGAGCTCTGAAGGATAAAGGAGTTCAGGAAAGCTGACATGATTTAAGTGTCAGCTAAGTGTCCTTGGCCACAACACAGACTGAAAGCTGAAAAATGGGAGCAATTCTGTAGAGATGAGGGGACACTGGAAGACAGCAACTAGGGCATAAGTCAGCAGTGTACCCTGACAGAAGAGAGAGACAAAAGGACAAATGAGGGCTTTTTAAGCTATAGTGAAGCCAGTAGGTTGACAAAATTTTCTGTTGTCATCTGTTCAGTGCTTTGTTAAATCCATTTAAATACTGCATCCACTTTTTGCCCCCCTTCTTCCCCAGTGCGAGAATAACGTAGGTGAAAAAGAGCAGCTTTTGCAGCAGACCACCAAAATGGCCAAGGGCAGGAGCACTTCTTGCAAGGAGGCCAAGTGCACTGTGCTTACTTAGCCTGAAATGAGATGCCTTCTGGGGAGCAGGATCTGAGGGCAGCCACCCACCAACTGTGAGTAATCAAGAAAGTATAGCCAGAAAGTGCAAGAGGTAATGGGTATACATTGAAACGGGATTTGAGGAACAGCGCAGACTGAGTGTAAGGAGAAACCTTTTCCCCTGCAAGGTCAATCCAGCAGTGGAGCAAAGGCTCAGTGATGCTTCCATCTTTGGAGGTTTTCAAGAACTGGCAGGATGAAAGCCCTCAGCAGCCTGGTCTCCTGGTCTGATCACATAGATGTTCTGAGTAAGAACTCTCTGCTGAGGTTGAACCCAAGTTATTTTATGATTCCCTAACACCCACAGAAGCCGGCTGTGGCTCACTGTATTTTTTGGATCCTTTGAGGGAGGATTTTCTTACCTCTCTTTCTTCCCAGACTGAGAATTATGAGCAGTTACTGCTTGATGTCTGCACTTGTACTGGGCACCACATGCACAGCAGCAGTCTGTTGAAACAAGATGTGACTTGGTCTAACTTTTAACCGACAGCTGTCAGACAGACTTTAGAAGTATGTTAAGTGATAATGACAAGGGATGGAGAAGGGGATTGGGAATTAAAGTCTCCATGTGCCCTGCCTGTCAGAGTGCAAAAACAAAGCAAAAATCTTGTTTGTGGGAATAATTTACCTGGAAAAGAATTGTTCAATCTCCTGTGTGTTTCGGAAGTTTTGTAATATATATTGCTGTGTTAGCAGATACATTTCTCCTATACTCTATGTAGAATTATATATCCAGTATTAGCATATACATAAGTCAGTTGAAATCAGAAATTTCAGTACAAGGTTATAACCATTATTTAAGCAAAACACATTAAAAAAGTATTGCTTTGAGATGACAGCAGGTCAGCACCGTCAGTCTTTCAGGCTCAGAATAAGTTATACAGGAGGAGCCAAGAATCATTGAAAGTGCTGGAAACAAAACTAGTTAGTGCTTATGGCATGTCATTGTTTTATTGGTTTTTGGGAGTTGCAGTTGGAGTGATTTGGAGGGTTTTTTTGGTAGAATTTTGGGGTTTTTTTTCCTTCCTAGCAGGAGGATTTCTTACTAAACAAAAAGATATTCTTCTCAGTGGGAAAGCATCATTGCTTTCAGGACTCAAATACAGTCTCCTGAATTAATCTTTGATGGGAGACACTAAACTTGTAAGAAAATAAACATGCTAGAAAAATAATATACTTCTGACAGATCTTGTATTTTCCAATAATAAAAATGTTTTATTATAACCTGTCTACAGCATGAATCTCTGGATAGTCTCAATCCCAGTCTGCTGCCGTCCCTCCTCTCTCCCTATTTTATTATGTCAGACTCTAAAGTGCATTCCTTTCTCCAGGTAATATTGGATAGCCAGGAAACAGTCATTGATCTGCTTTCATAGCAGTTAGTCTTTGAGAGTTTATATTGCTCCCTGTATCCTCCTGTGTGGATATGGAAAAGATTCTATATTCTTGGTTAAAAAAAAAGACAAGACCAAGTAAATCTAGAAAAGTAAGGGCTTATTTTTCTTTGTTTTGACAATGCAGTGGTAGTACTTTTTATTTCCTTCTTTTTTTTTTTTCTTTTTTCCTTTTTTCCCCTGGTTTTTTAAATCTTTCCTTGGTTTTTTAAAACTTTCCTTGGTTTTTAAAATATTTTCTTTCTTTTGGGGTCACTAACATCATCTAGGTTTATTTTGAGTCATGATAAAACTACATTATCCTATTTTAATTAGGACCAGATGGTGGTATGGAAAATCCCCTATAGTTCTGTATCTCAGTGGATACTTTAACCCACCCCCCGCCCCTTCCCCCGCCCCACTTTGTTTTAACAGCTTCTTTTGAAGTTTTGGCAGTGATGCAAATTAATAAAGGAAATAAAACCAAAAGGCATTTCTTCCTCAGTTAGTTAAAAATGTGGAGTAAGTGGGCAGATAGTATAAAACATTGCTAGGGAAACTCATCCTCTAGTTCAGTAAGGCATAGTCTGCTTTTTCATAGATTTCTAGTGGTTTTTGAAGTTCTTACATCTGAAGAAATTTCTAGTGAAGTTACTATGGTAAAATGTGACAGGATGTATATAGTAAAGAGACAAATTAAGTATTTTAAGCATTTCTTCAAGTGAAAAATGAGATTACACATTTAGCAGAGATAAAGTACAAGCAGTATTTGTATCTGCATATTTAAGAACATAATGTTTCTGTACAAATAAGTAACTTCCTTAAGTTATTGGTTTTGTGATATTTGAACTGAATCATGGATTCTACACATAGCACTTTGCTGGACTTCCTTTACTACAGATACTGAGAATTTTGTGAGTGAAAGATCAGGAAGACCTGATTTATTTATCAGACAGCTCATGGGTCTACTCTGACCTCCTCTCCTCAGTTTGTTTTAAATTCCTTAGAATTAAAAATATACTAAGAATGTATAGATAATATTAAGATAGATTAGTAGAGTTTTTTTGAGAAACTAGACACCTGACCACATTCTTAAAGACAAGTGCAAAATGTTAATGGAAATTAGATGAGGAAAAACCAAAACTTTTGAAAAACAAAAACATTAAAGTCTTTTTGATATGTAGTAGGCTCAGTCTTGGTACTCCATCTTAAACAGGTACGAGGAATTCATAGAATCATAAAATATGCTGAGTGAAAGGGAGCCATCAGGATCATCATGTCCAACTCCTGGCCCTGCACCTCATAAGCCTATTGTTTGTTCTTGGTAGGGACTTATATCTGGCACATGTCCTGGTCCTTTATTCTGGAACTCTTTTTGAGTAATGAGCTATAAGTAGAAATGGAAAAGAGAGTATGAGAAAGTATGAGTAAGGGCAGGGGGGAGATGACATCTCTTTCATTTAAAGAGGATTATATTTACAAATACAATTTTGGGGTTCAGTTGGTTATTTTTTTTTCCTTAATAAATTCAATTAGCTCATTACTCAGTCAAAACTCTATCAATTATTATCAGTTGATCTTAAAATGAAATGGTGCTTAAAATGCATATGTGCACTATGTTTTGACTCTTGGCAGGAAACATGGCTAGTGTTAAAATGCCAGTGAGTTTCTGAAGAAGAAAATTTTCTTCATGCTTCTTCTCTTTCATTGATAAAAAAGGAAAGTACTGACACAGGTTTCTGCAGTTCTTCCTGAGCCTAATAAAACTTTTTGTGATGACATTTTTCCATCTATAGATTTGTCACCTTATCTTTGTTAGTAAAAGATCAACTACCTCTATAATGAAACCTGAAAAATTTAATTTCTCTTAATGTCTCAGACACTGAGTCATTTTCTTCAGGATCATGTAAATCCCTAACCTTTTCCTCCCCAAAGTTTTCAGTGAAATTTATTCAAAAGGACTTTTTTTTAGTTCTAGTAAAATGAAACCAATTGTTCCCATTCTTTCTCGTGAAGTAAAATGTAAGCAAGTTTTGCCTTTCCAGATTACTACCATCTGTTTCCCTTTGGGGTGGGAAATAGCTAGATTTGTTTTCTATTGACAAGATACTAGTAGCGCTTACGACATCACTAATGCATTTGTCTTGAAGCCTTACATAAATTGTTTTGCCCCTTAGGTGATCTGGGCTTAATTCTGGGAAATAAATGCTCTCTGGTAACAATTCTATGTCCTTATTAGTTTCTCCTCATCAAATGGAACAGAACAAGATAAATGATACCTGTACTGAGGAAGATTAGAACCATCTGTCTTGCAGGGGAAAAGCCAGTTTGGGTGGTATTAGCTGACAGATTGTATACTCTGCCTGATCACTGTAAAGAAACAAATGAAGTGGTTAACAAAGAGCAGATTTTAATAGCTATTTCTAATATGTAATGACTACCAGCAAAAGATGCAAAACAGACTGGTTGCTGCACTAGTAGTGAGACAAATATTAATTAAATTTATTCACTTAAATAAATTATACCAGCATTTTTTGGGGGAATATCTGTGACTAGTACATATCATTGTGAATACAGCTTGCAAATTTTGTCTTGCTTGGAGGTGAACCTCCAGCTTACCTTTATATATTTAGTCTCAATTTGTTGGAGGAATTTAACTGACTTCAAAGAAAAAGTGCCTTCTGAAACTGCTTCCTGTGACACAACAAATTTACCATAGTTCCTTTCCTCTTAATAGAGCAAACCTATTGTTTTAGTCTTTTGTTAAGTCCACTGAAGTAAAATTTAGTCTTTTACTTGCTTTCTATGGAATACTATTTCCTGAATGTTAAGTTTCGGGGGGGTGGGGAATAGCTCTTACTCAGTTATTAGTCAGATATATAAATTACTTGATTTTGTAATATTAACTCTTTGTTTTATATGTTTTGATCTATTTTACTATTCCTTCAACATTGATACCTGCTTTTACATAACTGGCTATTCAATGACTTTGGTTTGTCTCGTATAAAACTTCTGAGAATTCTGAACGCTGGTAACAGTACCTTAAAATTTCACTTACTTTTGTTGATAAGATTATTAAATGCAGGTGGTGGATGCCCTTCTGCACTCTGCTGCATGTTTGTTGCCTAAAAGACACATAGAAGAAAAATAAGAATGCTGGGTTACTGTCAAGAAATTTTGTCTTCATGCTTTGCCCATTAAATTGAGTCTGTCCTTTGTGCAGCACAAAATCTCACATGGATTTGAGAGCTTTTGATATTATTTCTTCTTTATAAAGAGTGCAAATTCAGTACCTTATTGACAAAAAAAGGAGTATAAAGGATTTGGTGCTAATAACATGAAGGTCATGGGTTCAACCCACAACTGTTCACATAAGGGTTGGGACTTGATTCTGGTGGGTCCCTTCCAACTCAGAATATTTTGTGATTGTGTGTGATTTTTTTTTTCACACAGAAACAGTGCAGTTTATATTCTGGCTTGTGGCTAATATTGTGAGACCCTTTTTCTCATAACTCTTTGCTTCTAAATAATTTGTAATCTGTCTTTGTGTGGGGAAGCTTTAAAAATTAAGTTTTCTTTTTAAAGTGCAGTTTCTTGCAGTGCTAATAATTTTAATTGCTTTGTGTACTTGATGTGAAAAATATCTGCAAACAAGCTTTGAAGCAGCAGGATAAAACATTTAGGTCTGATTTATTTTAACTGTTTGATCTAGAGGCCCATTTCCTGAGATGTCTGTGGGCACGCTGATCATAGAACCAAGCAGACACTGCATAATTATTTTAAGTTGTCATCTCTGTATTGCACTCTGGTGGCTTACAATGGAGGTGTAGAGATAGGTATCATTATTCTATTTTTCATTTATTTTTGCCAAAGAACCATTTGCAGCAGCTTCTTGTTTTACCTATTGATTAGAAAAAAGGACACCAAGAATAAGTCACGCGAGCTGTTAGTCTTTCATCTACCGATGAAATGCCACATATAGCTGTACTATCTGCACACTAACTTTCATACATGTTTTGGAAGGAATTTGCAGATTTTTTTACGTGTGATTGTCACTTTTTTAATATAATTTAAGCCTTATTTTTCATTACAGCTCTGAGTCCTCAGAAGCTAGAAGTTAGTACTTTTTAAAAGAATGCTTTCAGAGTGTCTGAACACTGAAAAACTGTAAGTGAAAATAAGCTATTATAGGCAGAGTAGCCATGGCCTCTAACAGATGTATTAACCTGTGACAAAACTGGAGAGCTCTTTTACATGAGTGTAAGGGAATCCCAAAAGTTTCTTTAAGTTTCAGTTTTCTTAGATTTATACACTGGGTTTCAGAACATAAGTAAAAATGGTGTTTATGTGATTATTTCTTTTAAGGTAGTTAATTCCCTTCCTGTCCAAATATCTGTTTACCGGGGCATCAATATAATTATGTCTTAATGATAGTGACAATAAATATGTTCTCTATAGATTTACTGCCATGACTGCTCTCAAGCTAAGTGTTTGTTCAGCCCAGTATTTTAGATAGGTTGGGTAAAAGAGCATATCTCCCAGGAGAGCCATTAAGCATATTGGGCTGCAAATTGACTCCTTATTGAGGGGTGATTACTGTCTCTTCCTCTGCATAGACACTTAGACTCACACAGAATACACCATCGAAATAATATTTAATACATGTGGGCAGTGAAGAAGAGAGCATTTTGCACTGGCTCTGCTTTTAATTTCTATTGAGTATTTGTACACCACCTTCCATCCTATTTGGGTGTACAAAACCAAAGTAGCATCCATTCCATCTACACATGGAAGAGAGAAAACAAGCTAAGAGTCTAAAGTATGAGAAATTTCTAGTCAAGTGAAGATGTGACTTGTAATCCAGAGAAGGATTTTTTTGCAAGTTGTCAAAGTCAATTAAATATTACAGATGAGAATTTTCTCCCACTGGATTTTAATCAATTAAATGGTGATATAAATGCTCTTTTGTGTGGTTTGACATCATTGTGGCAGTCTGAAGAATAATCAGTAGAAATGATAAGGATGGTTACCACTGACAAGTTTATTAGCATTATCAGTTTCCCAGTAACTGACCTTTTCCCTCTGTGCCTCACTTCTCTTCATCTGTCATGATTCATTTTGTAACATTGATTTCCTTTTACTCTAACAGTTTCTGTGTGACAGACTTCAAAATCCCAATCAGCCCTTACAGTTGCTCACACAGTGTTGAGAAACTACTAGCTGTATTTAAAGAAAAAATGGGAAATTTATTTCTTATTGGGCCCTCTTGAGAGTGTTATAAAATTTAAAATGTCACTTGCTACTGGTACCCATTTATTTTGAAATACTATACTTAATTTTTAAAATTATGCAATCAATATTTTTGCCAATATAGAAGTTGCTATTGCCACTTTTTTATTATTTTATTAACTGTGTCTATAAAATCATGGTCTGACTGTTACAGGATACAAGTAATTGAAAAGCGTGCTGGGATGTGCACCCATGTATCCACATTACAGCCTCAGCTCTCCTGTGCTATGCACAGCAACCTGGCTAGGAAAATTACAGTATCTCTCTTCCTCCTGTTCTAAAGCTACACTTCAGATCCTTTATCTGTAGTTTTTAGTGCAAGTATAGTCATGTAAATCATTCCTATTGAAGTTTTTATGGCTATGTAGATGGGCCATTTGTGTACTTAAAATGAAAGAGAATTTGTTCCCTAAGACAATGGCACTTGGATGGTGAATGGTTGTTCACCTGATAAGTGTGATGTGCACCTGTGGCTTGTTTTCTCAATAATCAGCTTTTCCCATCAGTAAGACTTTTCTAAATAAAATACAGCCCATCTCTGCTAAGTCCGAATTACATACTTTTTTTTGTCTTGTTACCTATAAAATTCTATAAAATGTTTTGCAGTAAAAATGAATACCTACTGTTCTTAATTCTTCTGTTCTGCCATAATGAAAAATAAGTAATCTTAAAAATTATTGTAAAGTAAGTCCTAAGATAGTAGGACTTGGTGTTTTTCATAAAATCTGCATGTTAATAGATCAAAAGTCTTTCACTATCCCAGTGTGACTGACATTTTCAATAGAACACATGTGGAGGAAAATAAGACACAATTACTAGGAAATTAACAGCTGAAAATGGAATATTGATTTGAACTGCAGTCAAACACGGTTTGGTTTTCTTTCATCTAATTTCGAGTCATTTTTTGTGGTAGACTTCGGATCCTTTTCCTATATACATATGTTTTCAAATCCTGACTGCCTTAAGGTCTTAAGGCAGTCACTTAAGGCACTGGTTTTTTGCCTTAAGGTCTACCACGATCTAGTTATTCGCCAGTTTACGACCAGCACGTCAGGATATCTTGTCCATTCAAAACTACTCATCTCCAGATATTCACTTAAGATTGGCATGTTAAATGAATAAGCATAAGGATATTGCACAGGAATTGTTTTAATTTTTAAAAGACTAGTTTAGAGGAGTTGCCTGAGTGCTCATGTAGGTGTTTCATTTTGATACTTAGAGCATCCAAAATTTATTTAAAGGTATATACGCTTTTACAGTCAAGAATTGCTTTTAAACCTATTTAACTTATCAGATGTCGGGTCTGGATATGTTAAAGCAGTATTTGATTGCACAGGATAGGCAGGTGCCCTGCCTTTTGTCTGCTTTGTCAGAATATGCCGGAGAGGTGCTCCCTGCTGTGCTACACAGTGGCTACAGAGCTCCCTGAAAAGAGCTCAGGTGTACCCCAGACTGGTTTTTCTACAGTTATTCTGCTAAGTTTAAGTCATGTGATGAAACAGTATTTAGTAAGACTACTTCGGCCATAATTGTTGCTCAGTTTTTCCTTAAGGAGACTTTGAAATCCAGTGGAGTCAGTGTGGAATTGCCCTGGAACACTTAGAGCATTTAGACTAAATCTCTTAATTACTCAGATTCCTGTTGTAATCCTAACAGCTACCGCACTGTAGTCTTTTGTTTTGCAAGATGAAACTATGACAAGTAACAAAACTGATCTTGAAAATGGAAAGCGTGAATAAAGATTTTTGTTGGAATAAAGGAGTACAGAACAAAGGGTACTTCTGGCATTTGAGAGACGTAATCCTGGGCTTGGCATAAAACCACATAGGTTTTGGAGCATGTATTCATGTATTGTTACTAAGTTTTCTCTGTATAAATTGTGACTAAATAAAAATTGGTTTACAAATCTCTGCATCAGTACTGTAGCTTACTTAGGATCCCCAAACTTATCTCAGGGCTTTCTTGGTGCTACATTGGTGCTATCTTGTAAACTATTCTTTGTAATAACATAAAACTTCAGTAATAGCAAGATTTAAATTATTCTTTTAGCCAAATGTCACTAGATCTGCTTTTTACTGCCTTCTGTGGATTAGTATTCCTCTGAAATAATTGTTTCTTGGCTGTCACATTTCGTCATGTACAAAGAGAATGTTCATCTCTAAGACTTGTAATTCCAAAACTTTCCTTCAATATATCTTTTTTTTTAAAGAAATTAATTTAAATACAGTATTGTGTTTCATCTGGTTTAAATTTTACATCTACATAGAAGAAGTTTGCTCAAAGAAAAGGAATTACAGGCATTTTTCTATGCATTTCATTCCACCACTTGTTTTTTGATGGAGAAAGTTGAGGGTTATTTCACTCAAGTGAAAGAAAAAAGATCTAGTTAGAAAAGAATATGAAAAATGTTTGATAATGTTATCTGGCTGCTGTCTATAATATAGAATACAAGTTGTTTTCAATTATCATAGGTTATTTATATGAACTATTTGTAGATATACATGAAAGTACCCTTGGACTTCTGGAATTTGATATGACAGTCTCCTGCAGTATGGTGTTTGTTTGACTTTGTTGTTTGTGACTTATCTTTTTCTTTCAGCACAAGAGCTGTCAAAGTATAACAAGTGTGAGGGGTTTTTTGTTGGGTTTTTTTCGGGGTTTTGTGTGTGTATTTGTTTTTAAAGAAATCATGTTAGGATCCTTTACTTTACTTTTGTAAGTTTGAACTTACAGCCTTCTTTTTATCCCATACTTACTTCTTTCTAAACACTGTGCATGTTAAACTGCCTGTTTTCCTTCTTCTCCATTATTCCCTTTTAGCAAGACCTATATTTCATCAGCATATTCTTGTCCCACTTCCTTACCATGTGCTTCTTCAAATTGAAGCTCATTTAGGGTAATACTGTGCATCTTGGAAGCACAGGTCCTTATCTGTGCTGACAGGCAAACAAAGGATCCCTTAATATTTTTCACATATGTGGAAACTACACCTATAATCACACTGAAGATGAAAATAAAGTCATTAAATGGATATTACATGTCATTATTTTATCTTATCACGTCAGCCCTCAGCGATTTACCAGGCTTAGGATATTTGGGACCAAAATGGGTCCAATTGATGAGCAGTGTACTTGTTTATTTTAGAATTTCCAACTGCCTTGTAGGTGACAAAATAAAATCTAATTATTTTGATATTTTATTAAGTGGTCAGTCAGCCATTATATAATTACTTCTGAAAAAAAAGAAAACCAAAACAAAGTAATCTGAAAATTATGGCTATCAGAAAGGTAAAGCCTGTTGATATTTTTTGTGAGAACAACAATTGCAATGTAAGTCTTGAGGAAAGAGAAACAGATGAAATAGTACTGTGAGACTATAGTGAATGCTGTTTTTCCTACTGTGTACAATTATATATAATTAGATCTGTCCTTTTTTCATTATGCTGTCTCAAAATTATTTCTACCTATCTAGATACTGAATGAACTTGTAAATAAGATAGCAAGATCAACACAGTCTGAAGAAATAATTAGTAACAATTTAACAGAAATTGTTCTGTTCAGGCTAAATCAATAGTAATGGAGATGAATAAATGGGTGGAAACCTTAAGTAATTACAAATCCTTTAAATTATTCTTTAATTACAAAACAGGAGAAAAGAACATATTTAATTACTCTTAGAGATTCATTAGAAGAGAAGTTTCTGAATTAAGTCTTTGTTCTTTCTTCCCTAGAATACACTCATTTAGGCAGCTGGTATTCTGTTTCCTGTACCTTGTTGAACTTCTCATCCAACTTGGTTAGCTAGCCTAGACATACAAACCCAGGTATTCAATTTTTTCCCCACAAGATGAGTTATAAACATTGCTGTGAAGAAGACTTCTTCTTGTTCTGTTAACTAACTTCTCCACTTTGGTTTCACACTGCTTATTTTTGGCACAATTATTATTTTTTCATCCCTCTAAAAAGGAAATTCTTCTTGTGTTCTGTATAGTTGAGAGGAACTTCTGAGAAATACTGAATTTACCTTACTTAAATGAAAATGTAAGAGTAGATTTAGATGGGGCATGTAACTAAAAAAAAAATAAACCTAATGGTCTGCTTTTTTATTCTTCTGTACCATAGAAAGTTCTTCTTGGACATGTGAATATATTGACTATATTGTACTTTTGAACAGTTTTAAATTTTAGTTATAGAAGTATTTCCCTATGGACTTTTGATATATATTTATTATCTATAAAAACTCTGTTGCCTTCACAGTGCTTTTCTATATTTGTAACTGTGGTGTTGCAGAAGAGTTATGAGCTTTATGATGCATCATGAGGCAGAAGAAATCCTGAAAGGGAAAAGAGGTGTCAAGATTGACTCTAAAATGATTACAACTAAATTAGAATTAAGCAGAATGAATTGGGAAAGCAGGTACTCTATGAATCAGCATGGAAATGCAAAGGTCAGAGAATCTTAATCTAGAGAGTCCTGCTGAGACTTGTGTCCCACTCAAAACCTAACACTGCAATTTTGCTTGTCTGGACCTTGAGAAGCACAATTAGAAAGATTCTGCATAAAAGCATTTGCTAATGACCAAATGGTTTTTGGTTAGAAACTATTTCTGAAGAAGGCCATTCTCAATCAAAAGCCATGAAAGATTGCCTTCTTAGTTAGTGTTTTGGATTTATAGACCACTGAGAGATTGAGTCAATCTTTAAAATAAATGGATGACTTAGATTTGTTTAACTTGTCTCCCTTCTTTAGCTGGAAAGGCAACTAGCACTGCAGAACCTGATGAGAGACAGACAAACAGCCATGCAGATTGCTTGGACATGAGAATTTCTCAAATATTTCAGGACATTTTTGGACACTTACTACTGTAGTTTTAACAACTGGATATGAAGTTCATTCCATAACAGAAAATATAAGTATATTACATTATATATTTCTATTTTGCTGTGTTTTGGTTTTGCATTACATGTAGTTATTTTTATCCAGTAGTTGCTCAGAGATTGATCAAATGACAAATGGACTCTGAATTCTGTCTGCATTGAGTGTGTTCTGGTTATGTCTGTACTGCAGATTTATTTAAAAGCAGACACATGAGCTGACAATAAAATGACAATAAAATATCTGAAGTACAAAAAGACCAGTACAAAATAACAGTTGTGTGTGGAAGAGGAGAGAGTATTTAAAAGCCACGCTATTTTCTTGTCTGTACTGAGATTTAATGAATTGTTAGTGAGTAGCACATTCTCCATGTGGATTTTTTTTAATGCAGGGAACAAGTGGACGTATTCTGAAGTCTGCTCACTTAAATTTGAATCAACTTACCCAAGGGAAAAAGAAACCTGGCTAATAAAGCTATACTGCATAGGGAAGAACTTGCCCTACAGTACTCTTGGTTGATAATGCTTTCTTGGGCTGTAATACGTTTAGAGGGAATTAGGAAATATTTGTGTTTTTGTGTATGTAGTGAAGATTAAATGCACCTTATGCATTATGGGTTCTCTGTAGCATTTGGAAATGAACATAGAATCTACACTGTTATGTGTTGCAAGTGGCTGGGTATATGGCACTGCACATGCATGCTAAACGAGTTAGATCATCCCTTATTTGTTAATATTTTCAAAAATCACTATTGCATTTTTAAAATACTCTTGGGTTGAGAAAGAAGGCAACCAGAAGACAAATGTTTCTGAGGAAAGAAAGACTTGCTCTTTGAGTAGAGATTTTTAGAAGGATACACAAGTATATACAAGTCCTAGTCAGTCAAGGTCAGCCTAGAGTAACAGCGCTGATGTGCTGAATATACTAAATAATTTTTTCTTTTTCCTTGCACAGAGCAATAAAAAGGAAGAACCGAGCAGTTTTACTGCCAATACTTCCCTTATGCTTTGTATTTTCCTATCATTATGATATGGGCTATGGGACACTGTTGCAAAGGATTAAAGGTATGTAAGTCTGTCCTGTTCTCACAGAGAACCAAGCTTCAGATAACCTGTTATGGTTTTTTTTTTAATGACTGGGAGAAATCTTGTAATAGATATTTGATGGTTTCTTTGACAGAAATATTATGTCTCATTTCTTTTCCTGCTGTTGAAATCAGATATTTTGCTAGTCAAGAGTACTCATTTCTTTTCAGTTAAGACTGTCATTTTCTCTTCTTGTTTCAAACACAGCTGATGTAAGAATTGGATATCTGAGAGAAGTGACAGATGTAGTGATTTACTTCTGTATTCCACTCTCCTGCTGTTTTTTTGGGGAAAGGGTTAGGGATTACAATATAAAGGAATAGAGACATGAATCATGGCCTTACCCCTTGATGAACAAACACAGTCATCAGGTGATGATCTTACTGCAGTGTCCTGCTAAGACTGAAGAAAGGTGAGTCCTGGAAAGTGGGGTCTTGCCTCACAGTTGTCCCTTGTCTATGTGATTAAATTATATACATTGTGTTGAAGTTTATGGAGATTCATTTATGTTAACTCTGATTCCTAGTGAAGGAGACTGGCTCAGTGAGTGTTGACTGTAAGTGAAAACAGCATCAGACCATGGCATGTCACCTTTACAAATTGACTTAGTTAACTAAATCTAACTAATTGTCTTGTCTGCTACTGGCACAACTGTATTGAAACAAAATAAAAATCTGTTTTAGCACTTAGTCTTTAGCCTCCAGATCTAACACTTGGGTTTCCTAACTCCATATGCTTCATGGGAAATAGTGGTAGGTTAATTAGACAAAGTCTGCTGTAGTTCCTACTGCATGCAGGTGCAAATACATTTAGGTGATGCAGGATTGTATACCTGTGACCATTTCCCCAACAGCATTAAACAAACTTCTCTGGATTTTATTATGAAGAGTCAGCTAAGCATAGGGAAGAAGGGGTAGTTCTTAGAAATAAAAGTGTTGAAAAGGAGATTAGTACACACAGAGCAGAATTAGCACTTGAAATTTAGAATTTATATGTAATGTGTTTACTGTGTACCATGTGGTCCATAGGTTGAAGAGGAGCAATGGTATCCTATTGCTTTCCAAATATGAAAAGTCATCTTCGTGACTTCAGATCCATTAGGAGAACTTCAGCAGTATGCAAGGCTTGTGAAAATGTTTCGCAGAAAAGAAACTGTGGAACCAAATAAAAAATAAAATAGAATATTCCAAACTAACTCTGTCTTTTCCAGATTTTTTTTCTAAAAGAAATGTGGTAGATCCATTATAAACTCGTGAAAGCATTTGATGGGGTATTACCTAAAGATTAAGTTAGCATGAAAGACATGGAAATTAGTAGAGAGGTAAGCATGGGAGTAAATAAATTATGTCAAATCTTGGGCTTGAAAAGGAAGGCTAGGCTTCAGCAGGGTTATTAACAATATTTCTCAAGATTTGGTCTGGATCTTCATTTGCTTTATATTTTAAATTATGAGTAGCTTATCCTAATCGAATCTTTGGGTGACAAACTTGATTAAGTTCATCAACAAAGAAGAAATAAGCTGTAGTGCAAGAAGAATTGATGTTCTGAAGAAATGAGACAACAAAATAGGATTCAATTTGATAATGTCAGCAAGAAACTGGGGATTAATAGGAATTTCTACCACCAGAGCTCATCAGCTGGAAATGGTAGAAAAAGGGAAAACTTGAATGCTGATGATGAGCAGAATGAGTATAATGTGATGAAATATCACATCATCCAAATAATGTGATGAAATTGAGTTAAGCAAAGTCTAGAAGCATCAAGTGAGGTTTCCTAGTGTCACGGCATGGTTGAGTTGGAAGGAATCTGAAGGTTATCTGGTCCAAGCCCCCTGCTCAGACAGGATCATCCATAGCCAATTGCCCAGGAAAATGTCCAAAAGGCTTTTGAATATATCCAGGGATGCATATTTCACAACCTTAGTACAAACAGAGTACAGATGGGAAGGTGCAGGAAAATAACTCCTGTGGAAATTTATATGTAATTCAGATCACTTCTGGAAAGGGAATCTGTAATTTTACTGAAGAGCTGAAACTATTAGGGAATGACAAGCTGCCTTGCAAGAGGAAAAAAACTGATTAATTTGATTTAATTTTGTAAAAAGACATGAGAGATTTGGGTCTACAGATCCTACTTACAGGATAGGATAAAGGAAAGTAAGAGAAGGAAATTAGACTAATTACCAATATCAGCACTAGATTAAAAGGAAATGGAATAGCCTGGATGAATCTGGTCTGAAAATCAGGTTCAGGAGTTCAATTTTATTTTACGATTAAAATTACGTAGTTGAAGAGAAGGTTTTATGACACAATTAACCTGCAGCCACAATGCTTATTCTCAATACTCAACTGATCCCCGTGTTCACTCCCATACCTTTGCAACCATTTCTCTGCTTGTCTATCTATTCTGTTGGTGCATGCCGTGCTTAATCTCTCTGGTGTAATAATGAATGTATACACCATTCCCTTTACTGTTCTTTCTTTAAATGGTCTCTTTCTTCCAGGGTACACCTATCGTCAACCTCATAGCCAGTTCCTTCTCCTAAAATAATCTGCAGTTATTTCTGTGCTGCATGGTGAACCTTGTATCTGAACTAACTTGATCACATAACATCTGCACCTGCTGCCTTTCACCCTTTGGCATCATTTTATACCCCTGAAAGGTTTCATTGTTTCTCTTTCATTAGGCATTTTGTTTCTGATCTTGCTTACAGCTATTTTTTCCTTCTGTCTCTAGCCTACTTCACCAAAAATTATCTCATTATTTTAGTATTCTTCCACACTGAAATATTGGAAGGGTATTTTTCCTGCTCTATAGCTTGGGCTAATTAAAACCCAAACTGAAGACATAGAGGGAAATACCTGTTGCGAGTTCTGCTTGTGCTGTTGGAAGGTCCTAAATTTCCAGGGCTGTGTATCAGGACCTAATCTTTTGGGTATGTCAGGGTTACAGAACAGCTATCAAACTATCTTTTCTAAACCTCTGAGGACACCAAGAATCAACCCGCTGTCTGTGTTCTTGGCGTTGCTGTTTTGCTTTTCCTCCTAGTCCACGTACACATTGCTGGTGTTTTCCACACAAATTACTAGAGGAGGGGATGGATTTTATGGCCAGCCTCTAATGGCACAGAACATCTCCACTCAGCAATGGAGCTCTGGCTGCCTTTTCTGAGATTTAGATAGATGAGTCCTTGTGTCCTGAGCAGTCAGTGGGGCAATGTCCTCTACTACATGTGAGGGACAGGCACAGAGATTTGTCTGTCTAAATCCCTGTCCCCAGGATCTCTCACTATTTCATAATCAGATGCTATATGCATCTGACTGATGTTGTGGGAGTGGTAACTGGTGTTGGATATTACTGATGGTCCCAGGCACTGCAGTACTATAAAAATTACATCTGGGAGATGTCAGTGCTCAGACCTGTTTTATAGAATGACCATAATCCTGACTGCATTGCAATATTCAGTCAGGCTGATCACACATAAATACAGTTTAAAACCACTGCTATAAGGATCATAAAGCTGGGACTTAAGACAGATAAATAAGATTGTTGGCATTGTGCCAAGTGGCATCAGCCAAAACAAATGCATTCTTTGCCTAATCTTCATCTCTTCTTATATCACAATCAGACCACCACAACCTATGTACGATGTTCAGTCTGTATCTTTGTTTTTTGGATTCTCTGTCCTAGATGTTTTCATTCCAGTCTTACCCAGAGCATTCTTCACTCTACAACTTTTCCCTGCTATGCTTCATGTTTAGGTAACTGTCTTAGCAAAGCTTTTTGTGAGCAGTGGGCTTTGAGCAATGCTTCTTCAAGTCCTGTGCTGCCCACATTCTGACACCTTTTAGGCTTGTCCTGAGGCACAAAGAAAGACTGTGCCCAAATATGGCACATCTGTGACACTGTGTAAAAGTTTACTTGTTAAAGTTTATGTACACCTTCATGTGAATGTCTGATCCACTTTCTTCTCAGATTCCTAATCACCCCACCAGTCCAAAATTCCTTAGAGACAACTTTGCTGGTATATTGCATCAGCTTATTTATAAAATACATAGCTATGACTTGCTATTTTGCTAATGTGGTCCAAACAAGAATGTAGGCCAAAAAAATCAGTTTCTTAAGTTTTTTTTCCTTTGCTTTCTAGTTGTAAGACTGGGGAAATTTACCTTTTCTTTCTTTCTTTCTTTCTTTCTTTCTTTCTTTCTTTCTTTCTTTCTTTCTTTCTTTCTTTCTTTCTTTCTTTCTTTCTTTCTTTCTTTCTTTCTTTCTTTCTTTCTTTCTTTCTTTCTTTCTTTCTTTCTTTCTTTCTTTTCTTTTCATTTATTTTTTTTTTTACGGTGAAGCAGAGAACATACGTGCTGCACAGAGCACTTTGCTAGAATTGCCTAAAGGACCTCTTACATGTAAAGATTTGTAGAATATCAGAATATCTCAGAGCAATTTCTTCATAGAAAAATAGGAAGATGGTATTAAAGCTACATATCTGAAATGTGATTATAATACTGCATTTAACATAACTAAATCATTAAAAATTTGATAAGATTATGAGTTCTTATAAAAAATTAATGGATTTTTAAAAATTAGTACTTTCTAAAGCAATTGGTTTCATATTATATGTATCTCTTAAAAATAATCATTATTCTATAGTATATTTTCCTTGTTTATAATGAAATATTGAATTTGCACTGTCTATTCAGAGTCTGAAAAAAACTTTCACTGGTAGTAAAAAAGTCTGGTACTGACCAAACTCAGTATAACCAATAAAGATACGGTAATTGGTAGTTACAAGTTTGTATAAATATATAAATAAATATATACCATTTTCAAATACATTTCAGGATACACAGCTCAATTTGAAGTCAGGAGCAGGCAGTCAATTTCTTTGAAAAATAAGACACTTTTTATTTGCTGTTCTTTAGGCAGTGAACTCACCATCTCTGCTTCTGGAATAAACAGCTTTTATCAGAAGTAGGTTCAGAAGTAAACACATAACTTGCTAACTGTGTGTTTTACTGTTAGGGAAAACTGTGTTAAAGTATGAGCAGAGATAGCTTCTGAAGAAGAGGAAACAAATTATGTAGCTATTTCCTGAATCTTTTTCATGCTTGTTCAACATTCTGAAACTCAGGATAATTTGTTTTTCAATACTTGAAATCAGAGTTTCACTACTAAGATGAATATTAACTTAGGCTAACAGCAAGCAAAATTATTAATGTATGTTTTTGTAATGAGTAGATCCAAGTGGCCTTACAAGTACTGAAAAATTGAGGGATTTTTTGCATGCCTTTAGCATGGTATATCCCAAGAATATAGTTTTAGTATACTTTAATGTTCTGATGTCACACTTGGAAAAATTGTTTCTGTATTGGAAAGCTTGTTTGGAAACAGATTATTTTGTGTTTTGGATGGAAATTCTTCTAGCATTAATCTAATTGTGGAAAGAAAAACAAATGCTCAAAAAGCATCCAAAAATTAATTAAGCCAAAGTCTATACTGACAATTTGTTGACTTAAAAATTAAATTCCAGCTGGAGATAATACCCCAAATATGACTTTGAAGACTACTTAACTAAACTCAGAATATTGCTACAATAAGATAGGCAAATATATAATGGAACAAAAGCTTCTCAACGCAGAAGAAATTAGCACAGTTTCCATGGTTTGACTTCTGAAAGCGCATTAACTTCTGCATTCAGTCCCTTCTGTAATTGGTTCTGTCCCCTGCATGCTAACAATGCACACAGTCTGTAACTGATCTCAAATGTGATGAGTTTTAATGGTCAGTGTAAGAAAATGAACACAAGTACTCCACTTTCTTGTTTTGTTTGGAATAACAGAGCATGTGCTATGTTCCCTCCAAGTTCTGAAGTCCACCTTCCTTTAATTTTGAAGAAGACTTGTATGTTTTGATATCTGTCATCTATTGATAGATACTCTTTTTTCCAAAAAAGAAAAACAATTGAACCAGCCTTTTTGGGTATTTCTATGTCTCCATCTGTGCCTTTTAGCCCATATTTTAATCCTATGAAAGGCATTTTCACAAGAGAACAGTTTTAACAGACCATACAACAGTTTTTACTTATAAATCTTAGAAAATTAGGAAATACCCTAATCATATCCACTCTGAATTAAGAATCAATATCTGTGTGCTTGTGACAGATTCCTGACTATGATGTTTGATCAAAAGCCATTGTTAAAGGGAGAAAAATCATGGTGCAGGTAGCAGTTTTAGGGGATAATAGGGTAGCTATATATTAATCCATCCAAACTAAATTTGATTTTTTTTCTCCTGAAGTTTGAACTTAGATCAATAATGTTAGTCTATTGCAAGATTCCACACTAAAATGTGACAGAAATGAGGTAAGTTTCATCCAATATTACACAGTATCAGTGAAATGTACCAAATTTATTAAGGAAAAGGCTCCAAGCAAGATGGTGTAACCCACAATTAGATTTAGATGGGCTATATAGAATGTGCCAAGAATCATCAAGGAGTTAAGGGTTATTCACCTTTATTGTCCATATTTTTTACTGTTTGCCTTGCTTTTGTTTTTTGAAAAATGCATGGTTTTGTTTTGAAGATGCTCATTCTTTGTTGCAGAGCTAGTTATTCTACTGCCAGTATATTAATCAAAATGCTTGCATGTGCTATGTGCAGTCATATCTGTGACATAGTGACAGATACAGAATAATTGAATGGTATAACTTCCTTCAGAGGACAGTGAAATAAAACAGGGGCTTAGCAGTGACAAGATTTACTTGGGGTAAATACATGCTTACAGCACAAGTTGCCCACATTCATCATATTTGTTACAGAAATAAATAAAGTGCCTAAAACATCCTGCTCCTTTCTGTCATTTGTGCTCAACTGGCCTCAGCTGCTAGACTTACTTTAATATATCACAACAACTGTCTTTGTTTCCATGAATCACTGGGGAAAAAAAGGAGAGCAATTCCAGGGGGAGCCTGTTCTGGCCTGAAGGCACTACTCTTACCACCTTAATTCTGTTGGATTTTTCTGGTTATTATGTCTGATAGTCATATATCCTGAATCAGTATCATTTGGAGCAGGATTGTTCTGGAAAAGGGAGAAGTCAGTCATGATTAGGATGCCAAAAGTAAGCTGTTTGTGTTCTAATTATAGGTATGAACCCCAGGAAGTGCATGCCACCTGCAAGCCACAAGTGCCTCCACCTCACTCTTGTTTATCTGGTTGTGATAGTATGTATGAGCATTGAGGAGAAACAAGCAAAGTCGCTTTGGAGAGTCCAGTTTGGGCCCTTCCTTACAATAAGGAAAGTTGAAAATCACAGCCCCTTCCTACATGCTTTGGAGTTATTTTATTGCTGACTGCATGTCACTGCTTTTAAAAGAAGGGAAAGCACTCATGTGGATATATAAAAACAAGATTGTTTCTGCATTATTATTAATTTCCTTAATTAGCCTTGGACTTCATTATGCAAAAATGCATGGATTTCTTAACTTTTTCAATTATGAGCTTTCTTAAGATTGAACTGTTTTCTAAACTGCACAATCCTCTATTGAAGGTAACTGGATAATGCTCATGCTTGTTCATCAATAACATTGATGCAGTGGTATTTCCCATTTGTTGCAGAATCCTGTATGGTACTAAGCAAACTTTAGAAATGCTGTAAATTCATGTTTGGACAGCTTTCAAAAACTAAGTTGTCCTTGCAGCAGTGAATTGCATGAATTTGAAATAGAGTCTCTGGAAAATGTCTAATGAAATCAGTAAGTTTTTGTCTTACTGCTGATTTTCTTTGTCTGACATTTGTAAGTCATGGGAATAAGGCTTTAATTCAAGGTATTCAAGGCTACTGAGATATTGTTAAAGGATATCTTTTTTAATTAGCCCCCAGTTTTCATGAAACCTCCTTTACCTTCTATAAACTTTGCTATTGCTCAACAGATTAATAATTTGGTACAAGGAGAGAAGTAGTGTAATTATCTTTACCCTTTTTTAAGAAATTAAAAGACAAAAAGTACTTGCATTGAGCCAATACACTGGATGTACCTGCCTTGAAGATCATGAATGGAAATTAGTTTCTTTGTTCTGCTGTTGTTTTTTCTTCTTTATAAAACAAACAGTAGGACGTTATATAGTTACTTCAGATTTGTTAAATTTACATTATTAATCTTCTTCTGCATGTTTTGTTTTGAATAGTAGTTTTTCCAGTCACTCAGGAGGTACTATCCTTCTTGCCTTGTCCTGGTAGTGCTTTTTTAACATTACTACAGCTTTTCAGACACTGAAAACAAATATGTTGTCTAGAAGGCTACTTAAAGTCCATGCAGAAGTCCACCTGATGTGACGGTATTTTCAGAAAAAGTCCATGAGACCAACAAAATCAAGGTACTGCTCTCAAAATTCAAGTTGTAATCACCCCTGCACAATTTCTGTCTGTAACAATATAGTAGGTAAGACTTCAGCTGAGGGAGGAACAGATCAAGGTTTTGTTCTTCAGGAATTTCAGATTAGCAGACTCCACTTCTGCAGATTGCATCCTAGCAACACTCTGGATAATGGTGCTTACTGTTGAAGAGGTACTACTGCTTAAACACTTAAGACTGGACCAAAAAGAAAACTGTCCAAGTTTTGGCTGGGGAAGATTTTAATTTTTAATTTGGCTGAGGTAGATTTTAATTTTTTTTTGGTGGCTAGTATTGATCTGTGTTTTGGATTTGTGCTGAACACGTGGTTAATAATAAAGAGGTGTTTTTGTTATTGCTGAAAAGGTAAGAGCCAAGGCCCTTTCTGCTTTTGGTATTGCCACACTGGTGAGGGGACCGGGGGTGCTTGTGAGGAGATACAGCCAGGACAGATGACCCAAAATGACTAAAGGGATATCATGCTGGTATATGAAGTGGGGGAAAATGGAAGAAGGAGAAAGGAGGGTACATTTGGAGCCATGGCATTAGTCTTCCCAAGATGGCTGAATACCTGTCTGCCCACAGGAAGCAATGAATCAATTCCTGGTTTTCTTTGCTTTTGTGTGCAGGTTTTGCTTTCCTTATTAAACTGCCATGACTTTTCTCACTTTTCTAAGTCTTTCCCCAGTCATATTAATTCAGGAATTAGTGAGTGGCTGCATGGGGCTTGGGTAGCTGGCTAGGGTTAAACACAACTTTGCTCACTATTTTAGCCCTCCACAGCCTTGCTCTAGATCCAGATCAGTGCAAAACACCCAAGTCCTCCTTGAAAAGGAGACTGGAGTCTTTAACTTCTCTGCCAGCACAAGTGAATCCTACACCTTTATACACTAGTCTGTAGATGTGTATCTTCTCTGTACTCTCCTTCAGGATTGAGTTTTGAGGGTTTTTTATAAGCCAACAATACTCAAGGGATTGAAAGCATAGCCTTCATATGAAAGGATCTACAGACAACAGCTTCAAAGGATTTTAAGAGAGATGAACTTTTTCTGGTTCTTCACAGTATGACTTCTTATAAAAGGTGACAGCAACCGCTTCTAGTCCTGTCATACTGGGGGAAAAAAAAAAACCAACAAAGCCAACAAACAAATCCAGAAGTAAGGTTTACTTTCACAGAGTGCATAGTTCTGTGTGGAGTCCGAAGACCACCACTCTTGTCAGCAAGAGCCTGCTGGGCCCCATTCAGGAGACACACAGATGTGGAGCTCCAAATCTCTAGGATGCCCACACTGGACCCAGGGTATCTCTGACACTTGGATGCCTATGGCTGCCACTGAACTCAGGCGTCCAGTACAACAAACCTGAGAGGAACCCAGGCTCTGAAATCCCCCTTCAAGTATCCACAGCTTAAGTACTTCCTTGAAAGGGCATTTCTTTTACTTCATTTGTTTCTGTCTTTTTATGTCAAGACAACATTTTTAGGACACAAACATAGTTATGGAGATTCTAGACCTACAATAGAAAAAAAAAGTCGAAATTAAGTTTTTCACGTTTTCAAAACAACACGAAAGGGCATCGGCACTGCTATCTGGCCACAAACAGGCCCAGAGCCGGCTGAGGCCCAGAGCCGGCGTGTCTCCGGGTAGGTGTGGGCCGGGAGCCCGAGGAGGGAGGCCGAAGGTGAGGCACGGCGGCGTGAAGAGCCGGGACAGCTAGCAAGGGCAGAAAGAGGGCAAAGCGCTGCCCGAGGGCTCCTCGACGGCTGTCGCAGGAACAAGGACCGCCCGGCAAGAGACGACAGCCGCGGCACCGGGGAAGGGGAGGGGGCTCGGGGCCGGGGCCGGGGCCAGGGCGGTGACTCAGCGCCGCTCGCAGCGCATAAAAGGCGGGCGGCGGGCAGCGGCGGGGCTGGGCTGGCCGCGCGGTCGGGGGCGGTGTGGCGGCCGTCGGGTCTGCTGGGAACGTGCCCGCGGGACGAGGACGGCGCGATGGGGATGGCCAAGCTGCGAGTGCTGTACGCCGCCGTGGCACTGCTGTGCGCGGCACCGCCGGGGCACCCCGGCGCCGTGCTACCCGCGGGCGAGGGGGACGGGTACGGGGTGAAGCTGTGCGGCCGCGAGTTCATCCGCGCCGTCATCTTCACCTGCGGCGGGTCCCGCTGGAAGCGGCTCTCCCTGCTGGCGGTGGAGCCGGCGCCCGCGGCCGGTGAGTGTGCCAGGAGCGAGCAGAGGGGCAGGCGGCTGTCGGGGCGCTTCGCTCGCTGCCGAGCGACGGGCTGCGAGGAGGGATGGAGAGAACGGGAGGGAATGGGGAAGGGCGAGCGCCCCGCGGCGCCTCTGGCTCCTCCCGCTCTGAGCCGCTGAGGGAAGGTCCCCGTCCCTTTCTCGCTTTCCCTCTAGATCCTAGTTGGCATTCCGAGACTTTTGGAAGGACGCCCTGAGATTCAGAGGGAAGGGGACGGCAGGTCCTGGGGCATTATTTGCGGGGATAATACGCAAAGTTTTTGGTCAGTTCGGAGATACCGCGCGGCTGCGCAGGGCTGCTGGCCGCAGAGGAGCTTCTGCTACAAAATCCCGCAAAATCCCACTTCTCCCCTCTCTTGGCCGTGTAGGGTGGTCTGATGCGCCCTGGGGAGCGGTGGGAATGCCTGTCGCTATGGCTTCTCCCCCTTCCCAAGGCTCCGTAATTCCTGGGGCGGCGGAACGAAGTGGGGCTCACGGCGGGGTTTCCCTCCGGACGGGAGCCCTGGCGCCGCGCTGCCCCTCTGAGCTCCCGGGATGTGTGGGAGCGCACGGACGTGGCATCGCGCCGATGTTATCACTCCCCGGTGCTACCCTGCATCAAAGAGTTGGCACGCTGGGGAGCGTGGACTCTGGTGCTCCGGGTTACAGTCTTTGGGCTGTGCTCCCAAGCTGCGGTAAATGTAACAGTAATTTTAAGTTATTACTCTGATTTATGTTGGTATTTTGAATACGTTTTTTAAAAGGACAGAAGTTGTAATTATGACTAAAACGTGCAATGGAAGAGATTATTTTCTTCTGATTAAACACACTTCAGTGAAATAACCTAAGACTTCAGGCAGCTAATGAAGCCAGTATTCTGGGAATTTTTGCCACTTTTTTTCTCCCCCAACAGGTTGAGTAAAAGATAAAAGTAACTTTTGTAATTATAACAAATTACTTACATACAGCCTCTGTGGGGATTATGTACTTTCCCAGAAAATTTTGCTTTCCTTTTTGTTAACAGTAGCTTCTGAGAACAGCAGTCACTAAGGAGCCTCCACTATGCTGCATGAAGTCTAACTAGAAGACTTCACCCCAAAAGACTATTAAAGGGCAGTCACTGTCTAATTACTAAAGTAGCTACAGCTTTTATTTTTGCACATACTCAGGCTGCTGTTCTATCTGAAACTTAGGTTCTATATACTAATTAGGAATATTTAAGTAAATACAAAAGTTGCTGGATAGTCTCATGTTCTTTCAGCTTTCTGAAACAAAAAAAATAACTATTAACAGCATTAAGATCACAAGACAAAGACTTGTTTTGGATTCTTTTAAAATTAGGAATTGAAGAAGCTGTTTTTCTTCACATTAGTTGAAGTAAGCAATGCTACTTGCATTGCAGAAGTAAAATCAAGAGAAACAGTGTAAGGTCAAAGGAAGTAGGGCTGTATTTTTGAGAACACTTTAGTCAGTGAGATGAAGAATGTCATAAGTAAATTCTGCAAGCCCCTGATATGCCTTGAGAAATGAAAGAAATGAGAGGAAAGCATCAGTTTAAAATAGCTATAGAAAAATGCCTTCTACGACTCAGTTTACATACAATCTTTGCTTATTTAGTCCTTCCTACATTTCTTCTTCACATGATGCTACTTAGTGTGATTGTGCACAGGAGAGGAGGGGTCTGATCTAATGCATCCAACACAAGACACAGCTCTGTGGTGTTTCTGGATACATGCCTTTACAACAAAATTCTATTTCTGTGGAAAAATTGAGACTTCTCCTTCAATAAAACTGCAGTTGTTGACAGGATGCCTTTACTTCAGTTACAGTTGTTTCTGTGCATTCTGCATGTCTAACAAGAGGTACAGACTTTAAAATACAGATTCTGCTAAAAGTAAGCTACAAGTAAATCATGGTGTGGAGACTCTCAAGTACTGACAGTTCTCCCACATAACAGTGTTCCATTTAAAACTGAATGGGTTTTGTTGCTGTTTGTTAGAGCTGTGTAATCCTTTTGATGCTCCTACTCTCTGAATTTAAGATTAAGTCTTCTCTTTAAAACAGATTCTGCGCAAACAGCAAGTAACAAACTACTGGGAAGCTTCAACCTGCAATCAGTTTTGGATCCTGAAGTGGAGCAGCTGCAGAGAAGCAGCCCATTTCTTGGATGGGAGACGTTTAAGGACTTGTATAGTTTAAATTACTATAATGAATATGTACCTGTGGCAGGTGACTTTAAAAAGCTTGTTCGCCAGGTAGAGGAAGCTATTCAGAAGGACAGGGGAGGAACAGGAAATGCAAATCCTGTGGAATCAAGCAGCTACCTTTGGGCCAGGTATCCCAGAAGAAAACGGGAGTCTCTGGGTTTGGCAGGAATGTGTTGCAAATGGGGCTGTACAAAAGCTGAAATTAGCACTATATGCAGAGTTTAAAATCCTCTCTACACTTTTGCATGAAATCAGTGTATGTTGCAGTACTACTTGATTGATTACTTCATGGAGGAAGAAAACTCTTGCTGTATTTTATCTTGTCTATATGTGCCAATCAATATAGCTGGTTTTCTTTAAAAAAAACCCAAAACCAACAAAACAAAATATAAATGTAATTGCAATGAGTTTGTTTTGCTGCAGTAACTTCTAATCTCTATTTTTTACTAAGTCTTTTCATTTTAATGTTGAGCCTTTACACTTATATTACGAATGTATTATATCTTTGTAACACTTAAAGAAAAACTTCAATATTTCAATAAAATGTAATTATACTAAGTGTTGCCAAATTATTGTTCCTCTGTCAAAATAATGAATATAGAATCATAGAATGGCTTTTGTTGGAAGGGACCCTAAAGATCACCTAGTTCCATCCCCCCTGTCATAGGCAGAGACACCTTCCCCTGGATGAAGTTGTTCAGGGTCCCATCCAGTTTTGGCCTTTAATACTGCCAGGGATGGGGCATCCACAGAAGGCCAAAGCTTCTCTGGGCGATCTGTTCCAGAGTCTCACCTCACGGGGAACAATTTCTTCCTCAATATCTAATGTAAATTCTCCCTCTTTTAGTTTGAACCCCTTATTTCTACTGCTACTAACTTTCTAATGAAGTGTTCCACCAGCTTCCTTGTAACATCCAACAATAATAAAATGGGATTCATGGTACAAAGCTGTAGAGGGAGAGTATTTTGCCACTTGAAATCCCACTTGACACTGACTCAGCTTGCTGATTATTTTGACCACGTTTTCCATTTCCTTGTAATTGCAGAATTGTTTTTATGCAGTGTTATCTTTATAGAGACTTTACTGCAACACAACACTTGCAGCCTGCATTTTTTTATATTGATGTCTAGGCTTAAATAGTTAGAGTATTAACACTTCAGTCATTCCTTGTTTACTTTACTTCCCCATTTTTTCCCTACTGTGGCTGAGAGTGCTGGATATGCATCAAGTAACTTGCTGTACAGACACTTAGACATCTTTCTGTGCATTCTTAAAGTATGCTGGTCTACACTAATTCAGATGTACTTCTAAGTTGCTAATTGGTACTGTATTTATGAATAGCTGATTTATTCCTTGTAGTTTCTAATCCTTTTGCCTTCCTGCATGTTTTTCTCAGCTGTAAAAAAGTTATATTTCTAGCAATATGGTTCCTGAGGTGAGGGTTTTGGTTTTCCTGACCTCTGTGTGATGCTCAAGGTAACTTTGTACCAGCAGTTGACTCAGAGTATACTTCAGGGCTTAGGCTGTGTGGTTGATGCCTTTGGCTTTGTTCTTCAAAGTATCTTTTGACAAGTATTCATTGATTAGACTACTGTTCTCTGCAATTATTGCATATTTTTTTAAATTCCTTTTCTTAAGATATTATAGTTACTGCAGGAATTAGGCATCTATCAATCCTTTTTATTTTTTAAGACATGAGTTTAATTCAGTAGAGATTGGGCAGAATGGACATTCAGTACGAATGCTGTTATCTTCCACGTGAAAAGAACCATCTCTTCTGTCCTTGTAGCAATATTTATGAAGAAATGAGTTGTCTTCTTAAATGTCTTAGTTGTAGTGACTGTAAGATGCTTTTTGCCACTCTGAGTGGAAACAGCAACTGTGTGACATTCTGCTATAGTTGGTGTGGGTTTGTTTTTGCAACAGATTAGCTAAATGTCTACAGCCTGGCTTCCAGAAACTTCTCTTCACACATAGTTTTGGGGTTGGGTTTTGATTAGGATTTCTTAGAAGATAACAGGAGGAATTTGAGGGGAAGTATTCCTTATTTCTGAGCAGTTTCAAGCATTTTTGGAGTTAAGATTACTTAGTACTAAGGTGAGGAATAAGAGGTAGATAGAATCCCTACGAAAAGCCAAAATATGAAAATTCCATGTGAGAAGAAAGTGAAAATTATCCTATATGCATTTGTCTTGCTAGAAAACTGTCTCCCAAGCTTTTGAAAAGGAATATTGGAGAAGGTGAATGGTTATATCCAGTAAATGGTTATAGCTGACTGGAGTGAAACAAAGATGTAGTTAAAACCTTAAATTTGTGAGTTTAAGCCTTGAATGGAACAATCTGGAGTTTAACTTGCTGGGTTAGATGTAAGCCATTGGTAAAACTATAAATAGTGTAAGTGAAAATAGTGTTTGAGTGGAAGTGCTTCAGGCTGAGATGGGATTATAAATAGAAAAATCAGTCTTTATCTGATATAAACAGGCTTTTCTCAGAGGCATGAGTCAACCCAGAGAATAGGTGTAATTTGTGTTTTCATTTGGTTTCTGTAATAGGCCTTGTCATAGTCTGTAACAACTTTAACAGGCAGGCCATGGCAAAGGCAGATAGCACAGACAAAAATTAAGTCTGTGCTTTAGAGTAAGAAAATATTTGTGTACAAATTACAGTGTGCAAAGGGTCCCTTTCCCTTCCTTCTCCCTCATCTTAGTTAATTATATACAAATATTTATTCATTGTATGATATTGTTCATTACATACTAGCAGATAACTAGCATTTATATATCTATACATACACTATAATTAGTTTATTACATAGGAATACGAACAAGGACAAGGAAGAGGACAAGAAACAAAAAATGGCTTGATGTCTTAAATCATATTCAAAATCATGTTTTAATTGGCATGCTAGAGACTTGATTGGATAGTGGACACAGGCATGTATGACCCCTTCAGGAAAGATCTTTAACACTAAAAGGGTATTTCCAGGATGTTTATTCTTAGATCAGAAGGACTTTTGGAAACTGGAGTGACTAAACATTTCTCAGTAAAAAGGATATTGCTGTTACGTAGGGGACTATGGTAGGCTGTAAATAAAGTTGTTAATGGAGATGAGTCTTTCTCTGTGTGATCAAAGAACTTAACAGAAACAGAAAAACTTCATACTACTGGGAAATTTAAATTACCATTTTGATGAGAAAGTGATACAAAAGGACACAAACTACACAGAAAATTCAGGAAAGGTGTTGAAGCACTCTGCAGAAGATGGAGAAAACAGCTGGAAGAAAGTGTGCCACTTAAGAAAAGATCTAGCTGAGAATGTGGACATAGTGGGCACCATAAGAAAAAAATTTACCAACATAGAGTAGCTACAAGGATTAAAAGTATTTCCCTGATTTTAATTCACCACACTATTAGTCACTTACCAAGGATCTGTTGTGGATTAATGATCTGCCTCAGGCATGGCAGGATCTGTCAGGTAAGGAATCTGAAATCCCAAGAAGTGTCCCTACTCATCTGTTGCACAGTCCAGCTGCAGTTCAGGCAGAGCTCCAGCTGGGTCCATCCTAATGGTGGTACCTATTGAGTGAGGAAGTTGGCTGCTGGTGAACAGTAGAGGCTAGATAGATGTCTTAATTTTAGCTATGGTGTCCTGTTCCCTGCGTTGGATTACATGCATTCTTAGGTTTGGAACACCATTTGAAATCAAACCACTTTTATGCCCTTTTATGAGAGCCAGGGCTTATTAAGCTAGGTGTTTGCCTCCCCCAGGCTTAGACTCCAAAGTTGTTAATAGCTATCTGTGGGAATTCAAAAAAGATGAGAGGTTTCTAGTGGTAGGAAAAAAAATATGATTGGATAGAAAACTACAGATCAGAATTTAGTCTAATTCTAATTCAAAGGGCAAGAGAAAATGTAGCAAACAATCAAGTGAACAATATGAGTACTTATAAGATGATGAAGAGCCATCAACATGGATTAAAAAAAAAATCAAATATTGTGATTAGATGTTATATTTCTTGCTATCAAAACGTATAGTATTCATAATTAAACCAGGGTAAGACAGAACAAACTTAATTACTAGAAAATATTCATTCTGTCAGATCCTCTTTGAATCATGTTTCTGCTATGTAACAAAGGTGTGTTTTCAAGGCAGAGAGACAGACCATCTGAATTCACAGCATCTTCCCTTTGGTATAGTATTATTTGACATTTCCATTAATTGCTTATATGGAATGAGACAGTGAAGTCGCAGAAACTGGCAAACAGATGGAGAGGAATTTACAAATGGTATTGAGAAGGAAGGGACTGGAATTACATTGGAAGTCTTCAATCTGGTCTTCAAAAATTGGGGAAATTGCTTCCTATGTTTAGGAACAATCAAAATCTTTTGCCATCAAAACATTCTTTTAAACAGCAATGTCTTTGGCTGGCTTTGCTGGCACACGAATAGAGTGAAAGGACCCTTATGGTAGGTCCATTTTTTTTGAAGACTGAAGTCAAGCTTAAGTTCAACCTTAAATGTTACTTGGGATCTTCTCAGAGGTACTTTCAGAGGTAAGAATCTGCTTATTTGTAAGTGCCACACTTCCCATGTGAAAGCTGCTGTATGCAGACTAGATGTTAAGGTTGATTTACCTTTTTCATTTATAGATCAGTATCTTTGAGAAGCCAGTCCTAAAAGTGACCTGATAGTTAGAAAAGTCCATTGATCTGACCAGCTGTAGCTCAGGAAACACATCCAACATCCACATTTAATAGATGCCTTTTTCAACTGCTCTTGATGTAATTGTTTAGCTTTTTGTTGTTTTATTGTTCTTGTTAGTTAAATTCAATAACAGACTTATTATTGCTAAGAGAAGTTCTTGTTGGGGAGAAATTACTGCAATTTTAAATGTATTGCAATACCCTTAAGCTAGATACTCAGATAAATTTAACTATTTTAAATAATTGATTTGTTAATATTAAATTTCTTAATGAAGTCTTCTAAAAGTTATGTGAAATTTTTTCTATATAATGTAAAGACCAAAGCTAAAATGACTTGTCTAGGTTCAGTAGGAGAGTAGACAAGATTATAGTGTCAAAGTGAAATCACTTATACAATTACATTTGTTGGACACTTATTCTTTTTTAAGAAGACAGTAATATGATTCAGCTGTATTACAGAGATGAAACAAAATGATAATTTTCTTTCCCCATGCAACATTCAACCAGATATCACCCAGATAAAATTGATTTTATATATTTAAAATATTTGTACTGATCACATCCTTTGAACTTAAACAGAAATTTTTGCTACCCTTGTTTAGGTAGTCTGATTTATGGCAGTTCTGATACAACTCTGCAATAGTAAGTTCTTTTCTCCTGACATGCTTAATCTAGCTTTTGGCTCTCTTCACATTTCCATTTCTTCTGAAAGTCTTTTCCAGGTGGCAGGTACCTTTATGGAAGTCATCTGACAAAACTGCAATCTTATTATTGTCCCTTATTACAATAAAACAAATTGAGATGTGTGTAACCAGACTTATCTCCACAGGTACAGTAGTTCAAGACCGAAGACTGACTGAACATTTTAAGTATTTTGTTCTGTCATTTGTTATGCAAGCAGAACATGTTTGACATGTTCCTCTCTGTTCAATCATTCAATTTGAAGATCCTAAAATACAGACAATAGAAGAAAATGGTGTTTGGGGGACATCCAGTGTGTTAGACCCTGGCTACTATTTATTGGACGCTGCTCATTACTAGACAGTGCCCTCAGTGAGGAGGAGGAAAGCAGACCAGAAGGCACTGTGGCCACTCAAACTGCAGCTGAATCAGGGGAGTAACCCCTGCTGGTAGCAGCTGCCCCTGTACAGAAGAAGATACCCAAAACCAAATCAGTTTACTTTGTGAGGGATGAAGAGGAAGCAGAACCCTCACCACAAGAGGGAAGAGGCAGGGCCAGAGATAATTATCCAATCCCCACCCCTGTGTGAGCTGCAAGACATAGGAAAAGATTTCAACCACCAGAGAGGAGAGGTTCCGTTGGTCTGTTTGCTCCAAAGCTGGGATATTGTGGCATATGGTATGAAACCAGATGGTAGCAAAGCCAAAGAACTGGGATCCCTATCACAGAATTTGCGCAATGAAAAGGGGATTGGGAAGAGGACAGAAACTCTCAGCCTCTGGAGGTGATTTCTGTCAAATGGGAGGGAAAGGTATTCTTTCAAGGAAGACTTGGTACACAAAAGGGTGTTCACTGCTGTGAACAAAAAAACCATTTCACAAATATAGTGCCCAAAAGCAGTAAGGTGCAGAAAGCTCACACAGCTTTATGTCCCTTCCCTCCACCAGTCTGAAAACAACTAAGAACTGGAACAAAACAAACTTGGAAGATAGATCATCCATGTTGCACTGCTCATTTTTTTGTTGTTGTTTTTTCTGGATTGCTGAGCTCAGCTGTGTTTGGCACTGTTCCCCAGGCTTGGCTTGGTCCCATGTGGCTAACTGCAGCACCTGTGGGGCTTGATTTGGCTCAGCTGGAGCTTTGGGCTCTGCACAGCTGCTTCTGCTCTGCCAGAGTCAGGGTATTCACTCCACTGGGCCCTAAAGAACAGAGAAAGGACCAGGGTGACAGAGCAAGGCTGAGTGCACCAGGCTGATCCTGACACCGTCTTGGCTAGGGAGTGCCAAGATGGCACACTTCCCCTTCTTGCTGATCCTTGGCTTTTCCTGCTGATACCATAGCCCCATTGATATGTGTGTGGTTTGCAGTAAACCATGTTGTCACACCCACACAGCACTGAGAATTCCATCCCCACTCCCTGTAACCAGGGCACTGTGAATGTGTGCTGCAGCCCAGCAGATCAAGCAGGTAAACCCCTGTGGTATGATGGAGGATTGTCAAAAGAAAAATAGGGGAGGTGGGGCGGTCTGCAGATCACTCAAACCTGCCAAGGCAAGCACTACATGGTTACAAATAGTGGCACAACCATCGGATGGCTGGAGAGGTGCCCTGTGCCTCCTGCCACCACCTGGAACTCCATCTTGGCCCTTGAGAAACATGTCCTGTTGGGACATGGCAGCCTTGAGAGAAGTCAGTTGGACAGTGGGACTCATTTCAAAAACAGCCTCATAGACATCTGGACCAGAGAGCAAGGTATTGAGTGGGTGGGCAAAGTCAAATGGAAAGATGATAAAGTAATGAAAATCAAGACATTAGAATTTCTAACAAACTAAGAAATGTAAGGGGGTGTAAGGCACTTCTGTCTTAGAGACTTGCATCTCTTTAAATACTGAGAACAAAAGGAAGTGTTTCTTCATCCCAAATTAATTTTCTTAGTGAAAATCCTTATTAAAAAAGAGATTAAAAGCCCCCAGTAGGTAACACTTTTACTTTGGTACATCTAAGTTTCTTCCAGTAGATAAATGCTTAATATGGCTATGCTAGGAGGGTTTGGAAAGTTGTATGTGCTGTATTCTACCTCATCAAATGGAACAGCTGCCTTCAGCAGTGATTTAAATAGCAGTAACAAATTTTAGTGTGCAAAAGAAAATGTTGGCAGGCATGTGTCATCCATTGTATTCAGTTTTTTTTTTTTTTAATTTTCACTATCCAAATGCAAAAAGAAACACACAGTTAAGTTTCAGGTACGGATACACAGTTTTCTAAAAATATCCCTTTCATGTTCTCTTGACTAAACCATGTGTTCAAATGTTCACATTTCAATCATAAGTGGCAGGTATCTTTTCCTCCCTGCTCCCTACCACCAAGGTACTTTTTCTTCTTTAATATAAAGTACTGTAAACCTCTTATTCGAAAAGAAAAATTCAGAACAAAACTTCTCAGTCAAACACCTGTTCAGAATTGTTGTCTGGCATGGCACAACATTATTAGTTTATTTTGGTATAGTAATGATTGAATTTTTTTCAGCCAGGTTAGGTGTCTGTGAATATTTCAGACTTAAGGCAGACAATACACAGTTTAGAAATATATTAGCACATATTTGTCATGATATGACATTTTCAGTAGAAAAATCTATCAATTTTTCATAATTCATTGTGCATTTTACATTTCAGAAAGCTTCTCCCATGCTGAACATCATCCTTCTTCCTTTAGTCTTGTTCTTCTATACCTCTGCTTTTGCTCTCAGAACTCTAACCTCTATGTGTTTGTGATCCTACATTCCTGAAAAGCTTGCGATCTTTACACAAGAATTACATTTCTTCATCCTTAATACAGTAACATCTTTTCCCATACATTTCAGGGCAGCTGGTCAACATCTCAACTAAATGCAACAATTAAAAATTTAATTTTAGGGAAAAAATGTAATTCTTACATATACTTTCACAGTTGTATTCATCAGCACATTTAACAACAATTATCTCAACTATGGAAGCTTTTAACCAGTACTAGGACTTGACAAGAACATGTGTTTCTTTTCCTGAAAATTCATTTCTCCTCTGGCTTACTACATGACTGTTGCAAGTTTGTGGAATACTGTGTGGAATAGATTTAAAAACTGACTTTGAAACGTAACATATCTATACTGATAGACAACTAATCAATACTACACAACACAATACTTGATTGCAGAGATTCTATAAGATACATTGTGCACGTATTAAAAAATTCTTTCACTTCCAATATAAGTGCAAAGCAGTAGTTAATATTTTAATTCTACACTGTAGTAGCAGTCATGTATACATAAACCAGCACTTTTTGTATCAACAAAATCAAACAGCATGTTGGGTAGCATAATTATGACACTAATGTATTACAAATGCAATGCCAACTGAAGACATTTTCTAAAACAAAGTACTTAGTCTATTAATACAAATGCCATGTAAAAATATGACATTATCAATGCTACTGTAGATCTGAGAGCTTTCAAAATACAAAATACAGTGTTTTTTGGTGGTGTTGTTGCTTTGTTGGGTTTTTTAAAGGTTACACAATTGGCAGTAGCAAATTCAGCAAAATCACTACATTTATATCCTCAACAGCTTTTTGAGAAAGCCACCAGGTCTGCTCTGGGACATAAATATTGACACTGCAGATGACTATACATCTCCCAAGTCCTAAGCACTACTTGGTCCTATTCTTCAAACTAAGAACATTAATCCTAAATGCTCAAGCCCTCTGTACAGGCCTCTGGTTGTTAAAAAAGACTGTCTCTGGCCAACAGCACACAGTTACACTGCAGTGTAAAGATACAGCTTTCTCTCAAAATGATATAGTACTAAAGTAAAAAAAAAAAAAAAAAACAGAACAAAACCCAGAACAAAACAAAAACACTCCACAAGACACTTAAAAATCATCCTTGAATTCACTACTACATTTATGCAATCAAATAGACTATGTAAATAGTCAAACTGTAGTAGAACAAGAAAAAGACCTTTAATTCACTTGAAAAATTAGCAGACTGGAAGATTTCTTCATTGCATTACACAAACTTCCCTGAGATTTTTACATAAATTATGTTTAGTCTACTATGTATTTGAAACCAGTGAGCTACTGAGTGTCATACACTGCAAATGTTACATAATTCCTGCATATGTTATTCAGCTGAAATGCTGTCTCAATACTTTAAAGCTTTATCTCCTTTGTTACAAAAATACACATACATAACTGAGACTACAAATGCAAAGACATCTTTTGCACAAAATTTCAAATCCTCAAAGCAATGTATAGAAATTGAGAAAACATGTTAAGTTGAACATAGCACTTCAAAGTTCTTTGCAGCTTAAAAACTGTGAAATTGGTTTGAAAAATCATCTATGCAAATGCTTGGTGGCAAGAACACTAACAGAAATAGTTTTAAATGCAATGGGCAGAGAGAAGGTTGATGCTGCTCTCCGTATTTAGCACTCTCTCATACTATAAAATAGTAATTTTGTAGGAGTGACTGTGGGAGAGAAACATCACAGTGGTACAAAATACTGCTATACTGGCACTATATTACACCAAGTACGGATGTTTTTGTTTTGATTTTTTTTTTAAGTTTTTTTTTTAGTTTTTTTAAAAGCTGAGGTTCTTCAATTTCTGATAATATGGATGTAGTTTACCACAAATATTAAGGAGGCTCCACAGTGAAAGTAACTTCTGTTTCACTAACTCACTGCCACAAATTTTAAAAATTAACACTTCATTTTAAATATAAATCTGGATGTCAGGTCAGTTTGCCAAGCTGTATATCCCCTTAACTGAACTTCTCTCAGCAGAAGTCCAAAAAGAACCAGCATTATACTTTGCAAACAATAATGCTTAAGTAAAAACAAACAAACAAACAAGATTATTTGAACTAAAAATAAACAAACCCTGCAATTATACTGCTTTGAGATATGAGATTATCCCCAAGTTTTATGCCTCAAGGCAAAACCGAAGCATTCTCTTGTCCAAAAATTTTTGTTACTTATTTCAAAAGCTGAATTATACAGCATTCAGGTAGCTCTGATCTCCTTCCAGTTCTCAGTAACTGGAATCCTGTCCTTGCCCTATGCTGAGTGTGAGCAATTGCACTTGTAACTCCTTCCAAACAGTCTCATGTTGGGTATTACCACAGAAATAAATATGCTTGGGCCACTTCAATATAGAACAGGATTGATGTGGTTGTGACTGGCCATATCAGATACTGAGTTGTAAGTACTCTTTTTCTGTGCTGGAAGGAAGATATTTAGATGATCATCTTAACAGCAAAGTGAGGAATTGTGAAAGTGAGGGCATTTTCTAGATTTTTAATCCTGCTTTGAAGGTTTCAATTCATTCACTTATGACTCCATGAAAATTACAAGGATGGAAAGAAAAAAAGAGCAGCATTTAAAAGCAGTATACTTAGCTTTTCCTTATTTACACTGAAAACACTGCCTTGTGTAAAATGAATTCACTTCTATGTGTTATCACTGTATCTTCAATTCTATAAAGGCAATCTAATACTCATCAAGAGAGGAGTAAGAATAAAAGGATAACATCTTTGCTTTTTCATTTTTAAATTAAAATTTTTGCATGGATTAGTAAGTTTTCTGTCTCTCCCAGTAAAGCGCAATTTGCTCCCTTTCTCTCAAAATACTTACAGTACATCACACAGCTACATCTCTTTGGATATACTGCTGGCTGATAACTGATTCAGACAGGCACAGCAAACCACTTCTATTTTGTTACACAGAGAAGCCAGTTCTGCATTAACAATGAAAAAATCATGAAACTGTATTAACAGATAAAAGTCTTTGTGCAACACACAAAACAGGGTGCCTAGTCACTATATACTCAGTGTAAAAGTATTTCTAGAAGTCTTTTCTGGGCATCTCTACTTCAACAAAGAAATACACTGTTTTTTTATCTCTTATTTTCGTTACATTTTAAGTCACCTCTTTTTTGTACTGCCAAGTAAGGCAAATAATGGTGTTGCTGAATGACCACCCATTTTTTAATTTAGAAAAATAATTTCTTTCCCTATTGAGAATTTCAACATGTTCTCATAGTAACAAATATATCCTGATAAAAAAGCCCTAGCAGGATTCCTCAGTATGCAGATTGAGATAGGGTATTTGCCACACAGATTTTACTTCCAGCAAGGATAAGATGTGTGCACATGTACATATGTCAAATATACACAGCTGACCAAGTACATTTTGTTCTGCATTCCAACTCATCCTCTGAAGGAGGGACAGTTTTTTCATCCACCCATGTTTTCCCTTATATGATCCACTCGCTGAGCAAGATCCCGAAAGGTGGGGCGCTGGGCAACATTATTGTTCCAGCATTCCTTCATGATAGCATAAATCTGGAGAAGAAAAAAATATTGATAGTAGGTAAACAGATACCATACATATTTACTTGAAACTGGATTAAAGAATATCCAGCTTAACTTTATGCTTCCAAACAACAGCTGCAGAAGAGTGTGCCTATACTCTTGCCCAGTGACAGCAAGAACCTAGGATAGGTGGCTCTGCAAAAGCTCTTATTATGAAAGACAATTTTTTAAAAGTAAGCATGAAAATTCACTCAGCTGTTTTTTGAAACTTTTACAAGACTTATGTTACTTCGTTAAGTTTTTTCTTGCTCTTTTTTTTGGGAAGCTCAAAAATGCTTTAACATAACGAGCACCAGTATGACCAGAAATCAGATTTACAAAGACAGTAATTCTGAATAAGACTTCCCCTGCGAAGCTAACATATATTTCTCCACATTTGTATATTAAATTCTTAATTATTCTTCATATATAATCAGAAATAAGCAAAAAAAAAGGTTACTGTGCAAACTGAACCAACTTTGGAAGATATTTCCACTACAATAGTTACATGGCAAGAGTTTTCTTTTTGCCCAAAGATGTACCTGATACCTGGTCTCATACAACTTGCCAAGCTTTTCCCCTACTCTTCTCATTCATTCAATCCAGACTGTTATTACCAATTTCTCATACTTTCAACAGTTTTTCACATATTGCTTAAGAACAATCTGTACAGCTACCAGGAAAAAAATTAGAAACTGTTCCTTATCTTTCAGCAGATTTGAAACACCTGCATTGACCAAGCTGCTTTAGAACCAAGTCTCAAGCAGCTTGTAAGCTGCAAGATAAGCTGCTGCAAGCTACAGGTATCTGGAAGATTTATTATCTGTGATGACTGGCCTTCCAGGATCAAAAGGGGATGAATACAGTTTCTGACACAGAGACATTTCCATCTTGCTTTGATAGCTGGAAAAATGTCAGACACTGAAACCTTTGGGTTAGTTAAAATACAGTTTCAGTAAACAGATTTATTATCTTATACATATGACATTCAGGTTATCTACAAAAAGCCAAGCCTTGGCAATTCAACAGTTGCTGTTCTGGTACATAAAATGCAAGAAAGGTTCTTCAAAGACTTCTCTTTCTATTCTCTATACATTTTTTCCTCCCCCGTCGCTTCCTGCCTCACTTGTACCATTCTTTTTCTCCTCTATTAGATCACTTGACCCTGATGTTTTCTCTTTCACCAGTTTTAACAGTATTATTTCTTGACTTATTGCCAAGTGTGCTTGACCTTAAAAGGATGCAGCAATTAATCTGAGCTGGCAATTACAGATGTAAAAAACAACAACCCATAACTATTTTCCTTCCATTTTTTCACTACTGACTCACCTACACAGCCCAACCAGGTCAGTTTGACTGAACCAGGTTTTGTGCACCCTGCTCTGAAGAATAGAATACTAAAAGACTTAGGAGTGGTATGAAATTATTTTTGAAAGCATCTGGTATATAAATAAAACCAAAAGAACACTGAATTAATTTATGTGCTCTGAGGACAGCTCTACAGGTGTACTTTAGTATCTACAAAGAACATGAATACAAATCTGAAGACTCTGAACATAGAAAATATGATTCATATACTTAACTGTGCCTACAGTCTGCAAGTTGAAAATACTTGACGGTGAATAATACACATTATAAACATGAGCCTTCCACACTTGAGAAGGGAACAGTAACAGAAAGGCAGTAATCAAGATAAGAAGCTCTTTACATCCTGGAACTAAATGTGAAAAACCTTAGGTGGATATTAAGATTTTTTTGCTGAATATTACAGATTAAAAAAAAATCCAAAGTTCACAGCTTTGAATGAGAATCTCTACATGGGACTTACACAGAACAAGTTATATATACTAATCTTGTTGCCTTAATACATGTATCTTTTTGAAATAGAAGTGTGAGTGCCCAAGTACAGCAGTAAGTTACAGCAGTCCCACTTAATATATCCAGCAAGACTACAGTCTGGGCTCCTGAGGCAGTACAAGCTAAAGAATTAAAAAAAAAAGATTATACTCATCATGAAACTGATAAAATAACAGCACAGCCATTCCACTTGAATAAGTACTTTAGTGGTCCAAGCAGAACAAAATGTTAGTTTTGCATTTGCAGGTACTTGACTGAGCAGGTACTAACTGAGCACCCTTCACACTACAGTAACATTTTAACACAGTCCATCACCTCATCAGGGCATCCATCTGGTCTCGGCAGTCGTCCATTATTCTTCAAAAGCTCTATCAAATGAAATACAATCATCTGCCCTTGTTTATCATTGCCAATCATGCGCATGAATTCCTGAAACAAAAGGCCAATTGTAATATATAATCTTTAGAGGAAAAAAAGATGCTGCAATATTCTTACCAAGCAAAAATTACTTATAAGAATAATAAGAATGAATTGAATAGTACATAACAATGATCAAATTATAAATTACATGTCCAGAGAATATATCAAAATTAAAGATTTTTTTGTGTGTGTAAAATTAAATAATGACATGGAATAGAATAAAATGGAATGATACATACACAATTTAAAGCACTACGTGAAAAATCTTTAAAAATGTTGATCATCATCTGATGATTTGACTACCCTGGATAAAGAGAAGACTGAGGTTTTAAATTACTTCTATGCCTGAGTCCTCAAAGGCAAGTGTTCCAGGCACACTGCCCAAGTAGAGAAAGGCAGATGGAGGGACTGAGAGAATGAAGACCCTAAGACCACTGTAGGAGAGGGTCATGCTCATGACCATCTAAGGAAAGTGAACGTGCAGAAGCCTGTGGGACCTGAAGAAATTTATTCAAGGGTCCTAAGGGAGTTGGCAGATGAAGTTGTTAAGGCAAAATTTGTGATGACTGGAAAAAGGGAAAGTAACCCTGATTTTTGAAGACGGGAAAGTGAAAGACACAATGAACAACAAGCTAGTCAGTCTCACCTCTGCCAGGCAAGATCATGGAGCCAATTCTCCTACACATCATGCTAAGGCATATGGAAAACAAAGAAGTGACGGGAAACAAACAACATGGCTTTACTAAGGGCACAAATTTTTTCCTGAGAAATCTAGTAACCTTCTCTGATAGAGCTACCTAGACTTATACAAAGTTTGGCACTGCCCACATGACATTCTTGTCTCTAAATGGGAGAGACATGGGTTTGAGGTATGGGTGCCTCAGTGGATAAAGACGTGGCTGGAAGGCTGCACTCAGAGCTGTGGTCAATGGCTCACTGTCCACGGGGAGAGCAGTGATGGGTGGTGTCCCTGAGGGGTCAGCACCAGGGCCCAAACTGCTCAACATCTCTGCAGGGGACGTGGACAGTGGGACTGAGGGCACCCTCAGACGTTCCCTGGCCGCGGCCTGCGCGGGCAGCCACATCCTGCAGGGAAGGGTCCCATCCTGAGGGACCTGGGCAGGCTGGAGAGCTGGGCCCATGCAAACCTCATGATGTTCAGCAAGGAGAAGCAAAAGGAGAAGCAAAAGGTTCTGCCCATGGGCCATGGCAATCCTGGACACACCTGCGGGCTGGAAGGGGATGTGATTGAAAGCAGCCCTGTGGAGAAGGACTTGGGGGTGATGGTTGATGAAAAACTCCATGTGACTCAGCCATGAGCACTGGCTGCCCAGAGAGCCGAACGTGTCCTGGGCTGCATCCAAAGCACTGCTGCCAGCAGGGCCAGGGAGGGGATTCTGTCTGCTCAGACCCCACCTGCAGTGCTGCATCAGCTCTGGGATCCCAGCACAGGAGGAACATGGACCTGTTGGAGTGAGTCCAGAGAAGGCCATGAGATTGATAAGAGGACTGGAGCATTTCCTTATGAGGACAGACTGAGGAACTTGTGTCTGTTCTGCCTGGAGAAGAGAAAGTTGTGTGGAGACCTCACAGCAACTTCCAGGATCTGAAGGGGGCCTACAGCAAAGGTGGAGAGGGGGAGAGGGACTCTTAATCAGGAACTGCAGTGATAGGACAAGGAGTAATGGGTACAATCTGAAAGGGGAGGAACAAAGGTAATTAGGAAGAAATTCTTTTACTGTAAGGATGGTGAGACAGTGGAAGAGGTTGCCCAGAGAAGCTGTGGCTGCCCCATCCCTGGGGGTGTTCAAAGCTGGGCTGAGGGCTCTGAGTAACCTCATCTAGTGGGAGGTATCCTTGCCTATGGCAGGGAGGATTGGGACGAGATGATCTTTAATGTCCCTTCCAACACATAACATTCTGTGCTTCTGTGATTAATTAGTTTTAAAAGGATTAAACTCACAGCTGGTTCTAAAGAGCTCTGTGGAACACTAAAATAACTAATGCTTTGAAAAATGCTAAATAGAAAACAGATATTGTCATGCTGATGTATTAAAAACGGTTAGCAGGACTAATCAGTAACGACACAGCAGAAAAATTAGTATAATTAAAGCCAGAAAAAATGGCTTAGATAAACCTTGCTCTCCAAAAAACCAAAATAACCCAAAAAGCAGATGAAAACCTCACTCAGACTGCCAGACATCCAAAGTAAATGAGGATGTAGTATTAACTGAAAAAAATTTCTAAGCACAACATAAAGCATTTTTTTTTTCCTCCAATGCTTCAAAATTTCTTTAATGATCCTTGACATGACAGTGTGAAACACCCATTGGCTGAATGTGTAAATGGCCAGGTTTTGAAAACAATATATAAGTATATGTTGCAGTGTGGTTTCCTGTCTCACCTATCCCAACCCCCTCAGGGACGCCAACCTTTCCCCCTCCCCCTTTGCCCTCCTGCCTAGGAGCTGCCCATCAATCTTAAACCTTCCAGCAAGGCGTGGTGTGATTGGCAGATGCCCCCCAGGCCTGGGCTCATTGGTTTGTCCTAGCGTCCACATCCCCTGAGCCTTCCCCTGCTCACACCTGGTTGGCCCTCACCTGTCCGTCCCCTCCCCCTGTCCCTGGGGCTTAAAAAGGACACGAGACCATGCGGTGTCTGTCTGTCTGAGAGCTGTTACCACATTCAGAAGTCTACCATGCTACAATAAAACTCTGGATCTAAGCTCCACGGCAGAACCTGCTTCACGTCTGAACCTTTTCTACCAAAGGTAAACTGAGTTCCTATTTTGTTCTGAGCACCCAGCTGCAGCACCCAGCTGGCCAAAGGCATCTCTGAGGTGAAAGACGCCACAGCTGCTGCCTTTGGTCCAGCAGCGAGGCCAGATGAAGCCAAGCAGGACACACCCGAAACATTCGGGGTCTAATATTTAATAAGTATAAAGACTACAAGAGTTGAACAGACCACTTTGGTTAAATTTACCAAATTACCTTTTCTTGATGCATACCAATAGGATAACCAACCTGATGAAGTTGTGAATGCACGTGTAGAATTGATTCATTGAAAGAATAGTCCACTTGTGCTCGTGGACTCTATCACTTTTCATTTCACAATCCTTCTGAAGAACTCTAGGTGTCTTTATTTATGTTCTTATGCTGGAAGAGCTGTCCTGAGTTCTTCCTTGAAACCTCTGATAGCTCATTGTATGGAATTACTGAGAGGTCCACTGAGGCCAGTGCAGAGGTATCCTCCAAAGGCATTTCTGCCTATCATCACTATTCAGCTCTCAAAACCAGATTTGTCAGGACTGACTGTCTGGCCAAGGGTGAGGCCAGCTCCAGTAAATACAGGAGCCTGAACTCTCCTCTGTTATGCCCATGGTTACTGCTAGGTGAAAATAAGATCATGTATCTTATTTTCAATTGGAGGATAATAGTATCTTTCTTCACCCACTGTAAATTTGTCTTCAGACACCTGTCAGCAGTCTGCAAAAAGCCACTCCTTTTTTTCCTTTAACTTTGCTAACTTACTAACTTGGGTTCTGCTAACATAACTTACATAAGGAACTTAAGGTATTTTAACTTAATTTCTATGTATGTGTTTGGCTCAGCCTTAAATTTGGAACAACATTAAAAATAAAGGTCATGCAATGGACTGGTTGCAGCTGGGATAACTCTCCACAAAGGATCAGAAAGAACAACCTATAACAAGAGATTTTAAAATATTTTTCAAACAGAAGTTACAGAATGAATAAGATATGCACAGACTATGAAGTAATTTTCAAATCTTCTTTCTTTCTTATGGCTTGATACCGGTTACATTTTAGTTACTACTTCAGATTAGATGCTGTCTCAAACACTAAGGTATCTCCAGAAAAGGATCAGTAAACATCAACCTATTGAGGTACATGACAGTCTAGGAAATTCAAATAAACAAATTTTCTGAGATTCATAAACTATATACTTACAGCTGGTGGGCTTTTGCTTTTGTCGATATAGGTGAAGAGTTCATACAAGACCACACCAAAGCTCCACACATCTGAGGCCACAGAAAATTTGCTTTCTGTCAGAGATTCTGGAGCGTACCTGCAACACACAGTACAAGGAAAATTGCTCTCTGCAACATGTGCCATTTTGATTTTGAAAACATTTGTTTTAGTAAGACAGATTTCTTTTTCATGAGTAAGTGTTCTTTATTCATTGATATTAGCATGTTCTCATTTCTTTTTGGTACCTTCAATTACTAACTACTCCTTTAATAATAGTTAATTGGTTTTGAAAACCAAATCCACCTTAAACAAACACAGTTGGTGATAACTATAACCAAGTTTGATTTTTTTTCCAACAAGGTTGTAGATGTATTTCTTATTTGTAGTGCAAGTCGACAGGAATTTGATGTGATTAGACCTGCAAAGAAAGACAATTACAGCCTTCCATCACTTTCAGTGAACTGTGTTGCAGGCACTTTTGGAACTAAACTGTACCTCTCCAATAACATCTACTAAGCTGCCATTTTGTATAATTTATTCTTTAGGTAAACAGTGCCTGAGTCAGAATTAAAATACAGATTAAAATCGCATGTATGGAATGGCATTTTCTCTTGGGGTGTATCCAACTGATCTCAGCTGGAAGACATGAATGACCAGTTTTTAAGGAACTAGAATACCTAAAAATGTGAAAGAATCCAGGAAAATGGGCCATTTTAGACTTCCTTTATATCTGAATATATTTTTTGTTGGATGCTATTTCCTTTAAATACGTATTTTTTTGGATCTTTGTTTTGGGAGTTTTCTTGGGTTTTTAAAAATATGTTGAAAAGTCCTAGATGCTACTCTGTGAAGTGAAATACCATGCAAGTGACTTTCACAATGCTGGAAAACTGATGTGGAGCTTGCAAGTAAGAATTCCACAACATGCAAAATGAATTGGCTAAAAGGGTAAAAACTGAAAACATGCCATGATTTCACATACCAAAAGAAGACTTACCAAAATATAGGACTTTCACCAGGTTCTTTCACTTTGTAGTATTCTTTGTCTTGTGGCAAAACTTTTGTCAATCCAAAATCTCCAATTTTAACTCTGTTCTCATTCTCCACCAAGATATTTCTTGTTGCTAAATCTCGGTGAACATATCTTTTTGTTCCTAGATACTCCATGCCCTAGGTGTAGAGGTTACAAACAGAACAGGAAAAGAGTTATTTTTACCACTACATAGCTGCACTTTCCCTAAGAGGATGAATTAACCTCAAAGTTAAAACCAAAACCAGGTTTGTCTTCTCCAAGTCCAAGCTCAGTGACTTCCATTTAACAGAAGGGAGACAGACTAATCACCTGTCAGAGCCAAGTATTTTTTTGATTATGCAGCTGGATAAATGCTACCACTCCTTTCTGTGCCCAAATGCAGTTGGCTGGTGATATGTAGAAGGAAAAAAATTGGGCTAAGCTACACAATCCAGAGCACATGAGAAGATTGTCCAACATATCCATTTCATTTAGCTTTTTTCTTCATTTTCTGCATCTGCTTTCCTGAATGCTTCCATGAAATTTTGTATTATGATTCCTTGAATTTGACTATTATTCACTGTATTCCCAACAGTGTGCTTTGTATCTCTTTCGTATGGACAATTATTCACCAATACAGTTCTGCTTATTGTTACATTCCCACAGATTGCTGTAACAAAGTGTTGGTCTGAAGGCATGTTGTCTTTTGCTGCAGATGATCCCTTCTTACCAATGCACTTAGTTACTTTCACTAACAGTGAAACTTAGAAAAAGTGTGTGTAGTGGCATTACTAAAACAAGAAGGTCTTGCTTAGACAGCAATAAATGGAGGACTGAGACTGATGCTGCACAATGTCAAGAGATACCCAACTCATACATGAAAGGAATCACCAAGCAAGTTGTCAGTTGCATAGTTTTATAAGAAAGCTTATCACCCTTTCAACACAACGGAAAAGTTAAATTACACAAATAGCATTGGTGATCTCAAATGTTCTGAAAAGCAATGTTATTACTAGTCATGCCAAAAGGCTTATTTCTTTCTCTAATCTTTTTTTTTCTTAATGTCAGAAACCTCAGAGTTTGGCTACAAAGTAGTCTTTCTCTCAGATTCTAGTACCTCCCAGTACCATTAGGTGGCATTGCGGTTCTCTCACAGCTCATTCCAAAACTGTTCAAAAATGCCCTATTCCTCATTGCCAGCTTTTTCACTGCCATAAATACCAAACCTTACTTCAAAGTGAGGGTTCTGTCTTACTGGTACAACTAGCCTATGAAAATGCTACAGCTTTTTCTTACTACAATGTACTATCTGAAAACAGCCCTAAAGTTTGATGACAGTAACTTTTCTGTTAGCCTGGAAAACACATAAGACAGATCTTTAATTGAAATCATGCAAATTCTAAGTGGATATCACAATCCTGTGGCTCTAGTCTGACAACAGAGTTTAAATGTGATTTAAAATGTTTCTGTCTTTAAAACTGGCTCACCAGCAAGGACACCTGAAACACTTCAAACACTAGGAGAAGAAAAACCCTTTCCCAGTATTGTAGCAAGGAACCAAAACACAATAAACAACCAAACACATTCATCTTAACCCTCAGGTAATGGGTGTGCCTTCATTTCTCTCATACACTTCAGAGGAAAACAGCAAGGCAGAGGCAGAAAGGTTTTTTCATCAAAATCCCCCAAGATTACGGACTGACAGAAACACACAGCAGAAAGATGAGATGTGAGATGCTGAAAGACCAAACATTGCAAGAAAAGCAAAACCAGCTGAAAAGTGTAACATGATCAGCTAAACAAAGAAAAAGCATTCAGGTTCCATTTTCACAATATCAGGTACTCACTAATTATGTTGTTTTGGAGAAACAGAATGCCACAGATTAAAGAAATCTTAAAGCAATCTATATAACCTCTACTTTGCAGATTGTACAGCAAAACACTCCAAAGCAAGGTACATACATTGTAACTCTTAGATTTCACTTTTCTTAGAAGTGAAAACATTTCTTTAAGAGCAAGCTCTATGTGGATTTCCTACATTTTCATACATTGTCCCCATGTCATTATCAAAACTGGATGTTTTCCCGCTTTAGTATCTGCAGGATGCATATTTTATCTCCCTTTCTCTTGGCTGGTGCTTGGTACTTAGGAAGGAATAGTCTCATCTGCTATTTCAATTTCTCACCGTCCTGAAGACCTGTAATATTTTCAAAGTTCTTTCATGTATGTATATGTACACACACACTAAGGTCCTTTTTCTTTGTAGTTTCTGAATACAGTTCCTTTCCCAAAGATTTCTACCATATTTGCACAGCCATCAAGGGTCAAAATCTACCTTCCAGTCCTCCCAATGAAGGCCTCAGACCAGGGTCCTGAGACATGATGCCACTGTTATTTCATCAAGCTTTGAATGAAAGCCTGAGGACTTCTACACGTTTGCAGCTTCTTATGAGAGTGCACAAGGCCAGCACCTTGAGGTCACAGGCTGAGATGGACACAGAATAAAACAGATAACTGTTTTATTAATAATTTATTTTATTTATAAAGCAGCCTTTGTGTACTCAAAAATCCATGTTGCGTCTTACTTCCATGAAAGATTTGGTCACCACCCTCATAGGTGGTGCTGTTTTTTAAGATTCTTCCAGGTCTCTGCTTGAACAAAGATTGTTCATAATGACTTACCAGCATAAAAACATAATTTTGTTGCAGAAGTAAGTGTGAGATAATTTCTTAGGCCTGTAACCAGAGAATGACTTCTTGTTTTGGAGACACAGATCAGAGAGCTCTTCAACCCTCTGAAGTGGGCGGTCACCTATTCAATCCTTTCTCTCTCCAAAGACACTTGCCATGGACTTGCTAACTTTTTTTGTTTTCCCACATTCCACACTGTTTGCCCATGATTGAGCTTCTCCCAGAGACTACCCACATTGTTGTGCTTCAGTGAAGCACATGAATAGGTGAGATAAGCTGTTAAGGGTGCAGCATTCCTCATACATGCAAGAGGTTCAGCAGCTAAAAGGTTAGTCCACTTTCAAGCAGGGAACCAGCAAGCTCTTTTCACCATGAGAAAGTTTGACTGTCAGGAAAAGGTCTTGGCTCTGGCAGAGATTCTCCCCTGATTGTCAGACCTTTTCTGCAGATATTGCAGAAGCTAAGTCTTAGGACCTTAGGATCTTAAGGTGGCAGGGCACAATTACCAGACATAAGAATATTTGTGGACAACATACTCTAATAAACATCCTCATCCATCATAGTGTGATGAGGAACTTGACAGAAGATCTCACCAAGCCACTCTCCATCATCTGTCATCAGTCCAGGTACACTGGGGATGTCCCAGATGACTGAAAGGTGGCCAGTGTGACACCCATCCAAAAAAGGCCAGAAGAAGGATCTGGGAAACAAAAAGGGCCAAAAGACGGATCTGGGAAACTACAGGGCAGTCAGCTCAGCTCAGTGCTGGGCAAGGTTATGGAACAGATCATCTTGAGTGCCACCACACGGCACCTAAAGGATGGCCAAGGGCTCAGACCCAGCCAGGATTTAGAAGGGGCAGGTCCTGCCTGGCCAACCTGATCTCCTTTTATGACCAGGTGACCTGCCTGGTGGATGCAGAAAAGGCTGTGGATGTTGGGATGTTGTCTACCTGGATTTCAGCAAGGCCATTGACACTGTCTCCCACAGCACACTGCTAGAAAAGCTGGCAGCCCATGGCTTGGACAGGAGCACTCTGTGCTGGGTTCAGAACTGGCTGGATGGCTGGGGCCAGAGGGTGGAGGTGAATGGTGCTGCATCCAGTGGGTGGCTGGTCACCAGTGCTGTCCCCCAGGGATTTGTGTTGGGCCCAGTCCTGTTTAATGCCTTCACTGATGCTCTGGATGAGGGGATCGAATATACCCTCAGTAAATTCATGGACAACACCAGGTAGGGTGGGAGTTTTGATCTGCTGGAGTATAGTGGGGCTCTGCAGGAGGACCTGGACATGCTGGATCAATGGGCTGAATCCAGCAGTATGAGGTTCAACAAGACCAAGTGCCAGGTCTTGCACTTTGGCCACAACAAGCCCAGGCAGAGCTCCAGGCTGGGGACGGAGTGGCTGGGCAGTGGTCAGGCAGAAAGGAACCTGGGGATACTGACTGACAGCTGCTGAACGTGAGCCAGCAGTGCCCAGGTGGCCAAGAAGGCCAATGGCATCCTGGCCTGTGCCAGCCATAGTGTGGCCAGCAGGAGCAGGGCAGGGATTGTCCCCCTGTACTCAGCACTGGTGAGGCTGCACCTCAAATCCTGTGTCCAGTTCCTGGCCTCTGAATTTAGGAAGGACATTGAGGTGCTGGAGCATGTCCAGAGAAGGGCAATGAAGCTGGTGAAGGTTCTGGAGCACAAGTCCTGTGAGGAGCAGTTGAGGGAGCTGAGGTTGTTTAGCCTGAACAAAAGGAGGGTCAGTGGGGACTTCATCCCTCTCTACAGCTCCCTAAAAAGAGGCTGTAGCCAGATGAGGGTTAGGCTCTTTTCCCAGGCAACCAGCAATAGGATCAGAGGACACAACTGCAGCTGGGGAGGTTTTGGTTGGACATTAAGAAGAAATTGTTTACAGAAAGGATGATTGGGAATTGGAATGGGCTGTTCAGGAGGATAATTGGGAATTGGAATGGGCTGTGGGGGAGTTACTGTCCATGAAAGTCTTTAAGGAAAGATTGCATGTGCCATGGCCTGAATGACTGTTCATTCATAGGTTGGACTCAATGATCTCAAATGCCTTTTCCAGCGTAGTTGATTCTGTGATTATGTAATCCTATGTAACCTACTGCTTCCATGTATTTGATGTAGGTATTGAGAAAAGAAATTTAAAAATATTTCTGGTACATGTCTTGAGGGGGTATGGTTATATCTTTTGTCTCTCTCCTCCTCACTCCCATTTATTTTTCTTTTCTCAAATTTCTAAATATGCAATGAAATCTCAGGTGTCTCTAGTTTCTAATATCTAAAACATAATTACAGAATAAAACTAGGGAAGGTATAAGCCCTCTTTATAAGGAAAATGAGATCACAAGAAAGATCAGATGTTTGTACCACTTTTCAGGATTTTATGAATTAGGTTTGGTACCAAATAATTTATTACAGGTTTGGGTACTTCTAAGGCCTCTAGTTCTGCATACAGAAGTCATGTATCTTTGCTCTTACAGTTTAAAGTAAATTGTTTAAACATACACATGTTGTTATGCTGTTTTTATAGCTGAATGTCAAATTTCTGAAAATTCCATTATAGAATGTTTTGCCTGAGTGAGTATATTAACTCCTACAATACTTTAGGGAGTCACCTTAGGGAGAAAAGTGAGTATATTCTGCCTCAGTCAGCAGATAGACCAGTCTCAGCATCCTGTATTGAGATACCCAGAAGTTTTTCCAGGTCTTGATTACATTGCTACTTTTTCTGAGGGTTATGTGGTGCTAGCAGCCCAACCACATTATAGAAGATACACCAAAATAACCAGTTATTGTTGGTTTGAGACAAATGGGATGGAAAAAGGAGAAAAAACTTCATTAAAAAAATATATATAATTTGAAATGTCCTACCTTGCATATCTGAGATGCATACAGCAAAAGCTTCTTGTGGTCCAGCCTCTCCTTGTGTTTCTGCAGATAATCTCGTAAACTTCCATATGGTAAGTATTCCATAATTAATCTTAGATTCCTCCGTCCTTTTACAGCAATAACAAAAAGTAAAAATGTAATTTTTTATGTAATTTTCCAAAGATGAGTTTTTTTAATAGAAGCGTTTCAATTCCTCTATCAGTAGCTATAATATAAAATGGACTTAATACAAAAATATTAATTTATGATCTATACATCACTATGCAATGTTTCATATCCTAATTAACTGCATTTCCTCAAAAAATGCCACTTATTGAAACTCAACAACAATGTGGATATGCTTGGAAAATTAATATATCACTAATCAATATCATCTCATCAATACTTCATCTACTATTGCTAAGGCAAAGTAGAAGTCTGTATGTCTGTGTTGTCAAGATGAAACTCAGAATGGTAAGTGACATCAACTTGTTACCAATGTTATCATCTTTCGAAAAACTTCCTTTGTTTTGTACTCTCTCAGTCCTGGAAAATTTATGACAAATGAGTGACTGTCATAAACACTTACCTCTCTGAACTTCTCAGTATGCATATTTAGGTGTATTCAATATAGCACATACCTGCACTGTAGCATACTCCTTTGTATTTAACGATGTTATCATGCTGCAGTGATTTAAGTATTTCAATTTCTCTTTCAAAATCCCTAAGATGCTCTTCTGTGCTATGTTGCAGCTTTTTCACAGCAACCACCTCCCCAGTATTATCCTGCAGCGGGTCATACCGGCACATCTCAACACTGCCAAAATTTCCCTAGGTCACAAATGGAAACACTTGGGAGTTAAAAACAAGTCCACATCATTCACTCTTTGCGTTTCCTAGAGTACATGTTTGCTCATGTAAAGTGTAGTTTTTGTTCAGTGCTCACAGTACTAAGCATTAAGGTTATGTGATTAATTATTTAAGTGAAAGGCCACAAAACTTCCCTGAGAGGAAAAGTGCAGGACTGAGGCTAACAGTTGAAAAGAAATATATTCCATGAAAGGAAGCAAACAGAACAAGAAACGAGGACAAGGAAAGAGGGTGATGTCCATCTATTTTCTCTCCTTTCACAAATTTCCACTTCCACTGGACTAATACTTTTCCTGCATTTGCATAAATGCCTTTGTCTTGCTTCTTAATTCTGCTCTTTTTAATTTTGGCTTCTTTCCAATTTGTTTCAATGTTCTGGTTTTGTCTCTTTCTTCATTTATATTGTCTTTTGTCTTCCTTTATGCAGCCATCACCTACCACTCTGCTGTTCTCCCTATGCTATGCTATCACAGTGAACAACTATCTGCAAACAGAAATACTTGTGCTACTTCACTTTCAGGCTGCTTCTGTACTTGAAGCCAAAAGAATACTGGTAAAAACCAAATAAAACAGCAAAGAACCATTCTAGAAAAATAGTACTTGGTGAAGATCTGCCAGCTGCACTTGGTCATCTGTCTAGGTCTGCTTTCACACAGCCAGGCTGCAATGACTTGCAAAACTAGTAACCAAATGCTGATTTCTAAGACCAAAAGTTCAAGGCCTACATGTATCTTGAAGACATATATCTTCCTTTTGAATGTAGAGGCTGTATATTCAGATTTCTCAGAATATGCATGCAAAAAACCACCAATCCTACTAGTTCTGCACAAGAATGCTCCAGAGTTTTGTTAACTGAATATCTAGTGCATGTGTGTATCTATCTATCTACCTACCCATCTATCTATCCATCTATCATTTATGTCAGGCAGCTCTGCATTACTTAAAAGTACTCAGCCTTTTGGTGTGACTGGATTCATTGTGGACGTTAGCTAATTTTCTTCTAAGAATACCGTGAAAGTGAAAAAAGAGCTAGAAGGAACTGCACATGTTGCTCAGATATGACTGAAATTATTAACTTCTAAAACAGAAATTTCACTGCCAATAATGTATATGGGGTCATCAAAGGATAACTGAAAACCATAGTTATTTCCTAAACTATTACAAAATTTTGAAACATCTTACCTTGCCAAGTTGCTGTAAAAACTTAAGATGTCTTTCTTCAAATTGTGTTGGGTCCCGATCTTCAAAAGCACCAGAAAATCCAAGTGCTCCAATTCTCATATTTGGCAACATATCACTTTCTGTCAATAGCTCATAATCTGAAAGGTAGAAGGAAGAAGGGAAGAAAGGGAACAGAGTAGTTAACAAGAAAAGGAAGAACCTTATTACAGTCATGGCCTGTTCTACTTTTGTTAGGCATACTTCAAGCTCAGTAGAATATTGACAGCCACCTTTATTTCTATGCAGTAATTTGCAGTCAAATACAATGATGTATTGCAAAAAACATACTAAAAAGAAAGTGAACCAATAGGAAACAGGAGTTGTTTTGATCCTATTATATCGCAAACTCACCTGGAGTGAACAAACTGTTCAGATCACGTATAATTGCTCTAAAAGAAGGCCTGAAATCTGGCTCATAATCCATGCAGTTGTTGATGAGGTTTGCAAGTTCTGTCCAATTGGGGGCAGGCAGCTGGTGCCTATCTTCATAAAACTGTAGTTTCTGGAATTAAACAGGTAAGTCATTTTACATTTTACAACCATGAAGAGTTGCAGAAGCCTTAACATTCTCCTAAGAGTAGCCAAAAATTACAGCTCTAAACCTAGACTTGTTAAATCACCAAATGTCCATCCCACCAATGTTAATCTAAGGCAAGGCTGGTATAATTTATAGTGATCAGTTCAGAAATTTCCAGCCAATTAGTGGTAGAAGATAAGAGGATAGAGAACGATGAGAAAAATAGTGTCTCCTTTATTGGCAATTTCATAAATCCTCAGATGGGTAGGTCCAGCAGAAAATTCTACTGACCTGTGAACTGGCTGCACTGACAGTTGTGAAAAGCTTTGCGAGCATTATGAAAGAATGTAGGGCAAATTCTGAAATACTTAGATATCTATAAGCTAGGTCTAGGTAACCTTGGAGATATTGTAAGAGCTGATTAAAATACCTGAGAAATCAAATCAGGCTTTATGGGAAGGTTACAGTACCTTTACAAAAGTAATTCTATTAGTACTTTTGTGGCATAGTGAAGTATTCTTTTTGCTTGCAATGAAAGAAGCAAATACATATTAATTAGTTTTTTATGGAATATGTTTCTCCTCCATCTCCTGCCCCTACCTGAGATAAAAGTTAACATTACTCATTTAGCTAAAATAGTAGAATTGTTGCAACACACAAAGTACTGCTGTATTTAAGATGTTCAATTACAAGAATGCTAATTAAAATCCATGCACACTTGTTATGAGTACTTTTCTGTTTAAAGTGAAACACTGCTGCAACAAAGCAACAAAAATATGAACTAGATAATACTGACAATTGTCCCCGTAAAAATCAAAATAAACAACATAAAAACAAACTTCAAATCATCTCTTCTGGTTATTACCTACAAGCAAATATGTCTTTTTCCTACAGTGGTCATAGGCCACACCACTTTACATTCATATGGTTACAACAGTAGATGTTCTAAATTAGAAGTGTTCAAAGAACTGCTATGACTGCAGACCCAGTAATACTTACTCTTGAAGAATCTAGTGCACTCAGGGGTTTGTCTCCTCCACTGCAGATTTCCCATAAAGTGGTACCAAAACTCCATTTGTCTGTGGCTAGGCTTAGTTGTTTGGGATTCTCAATACATTCAGGAGGAACCCAGGGTATTCTCTCAAGAAGGACTGTGCAATCACACAAAGAAAACTTGTTAAGATAAATAATGATACCATAAAATTCCCTAACATTTTGATTTGGTAAAAATTACTTTAATACAGACAGGTATTTCATTGCAATGTACTAATAATATTTTTCCAAGTATTTGTTTCCACAAAGAAAATCAAATTATGGAATATGGACAAAAATTAAAATAATATTTGTGAATCAAAGAGGGAGATCCATTTGTTTTACTGTAAAATAAGCCTAAAAGTACAAAATTGCCTTAATATAATTTCCATGTTACATTTGTTCTGTGATTTCTCTATTTCTCCAATCTTACCAAGACTCAACAGCTATCACAAACAACTAAGACATCAATGAATAAAAGATACTTTGCTAGTGGTTGGCATATTATGGCACAGCAAAAGGCACCATAAAAAGGAATTTTACACTATGTGATTTTTAAGCTATTGCTACTGACTGTAGTAACAAGTTAAAATATGGGATTGTACTGATTTGGATTAAGAGCTCCTTAAAATGAGATCTCATAAGAATAATGTAAGCTTCATATTAAAACAGGGAGAATTTAAATAGTTTACTGGCAAATAATGACACTGCACTATATACAAGCTGTTAGATACATTACTTCTTTAGACATCAATAAAAAGTACCAAGTAAGAAGTGTTTTCATTAAAAAGAAAGACCATAAAAGCAATAGTAAGGTTACTTCCATTCCATTAGCATAACAACCTTGCACACATTTTCCATTTAGCTAATTATGCTGTTTGTAAAGCATTGGAACAGTCTTAAGAGTGGATGATAACCCAGTATTTTTAACATCATCAACCAGCTCTAGGTATTCACAAAGAAATGCAATGAAGATGATTTTTAACTGCCAGTCAGCATTTTCAAAAGTGCATTTGGTTTCAGTTCTGAAAGTTCTTGATCAATTACAAGACACTAAGTTCAGCAGCTATCTGCAAATGTAAGAGACTATATTGTATATTTACAATAAAATATAACAATACTACTACCAATGAAACATGGGTTGAAAATGAGAACAGCAGGGAAAAAAGCTCACACAATGGAGAACTGTGGCCTTATTTCCTGTAGCTGTTTGCTAATTTAAAAGGTACACTCAAAACTGCTTGGCTAAGACTGTAGCGATAATTATAAAATTACACACAGATCAAGGAACTTACTATGACAAAATTAGATTAGATGGTGGTCAAAAAAAAACCCCACCCTTAAACTTATTTTTCAAGTCAGAAGCATTGAACAAGAAAGTTGATGCAAAGACTTACTATCTCTTGGCAAAACTGTAATACTGATGCCAGGATCACTTAGCTTTATAAATGGGAGGTTTCCAGACTTCCTGTCTTCCTCTCTGATAAGCAAGATATTTTTTGCACAGACATTCCCATGAACAAGGCCTTTGTCCTCCTATAAACAGAAATACATCTTTTACAAACTGCCCAAAAGTCTTACTGTTGAAGAGATATTTAAAAACAAATACTGTACAGCATGAGGGAAACATCAGCAAATAAAATAATGATCACAGATTAAGTTGACCAAACTCCTGGTACTCCACCAGTTTCTCTCAAACTTACAGTTTTCAGCCAATTTTTGTTATTTGCCTAAAGTCTGAAACAATTTGACATTTTTGAACTCAGAAGAATGCTCATCCATCCACTTAAAATTAATATAAGAATATTTAAATATTGTTAAAGGAAAGACTTTTCTAGTAACATATCCTGTCTTGAATAATGGCCTTTATATGTAACTGGAAAGACTGTAAGGTTGAGACCTAATGCCCAAGAAGAATGCACTAGCAGAGTGAACAGTACAGTGTTTTCCCCTCCCAGTGGTTAAGTATTAACACTACCAGGAAATAGTTTATGTTCAGCATCGTAAGCTGAGGTGGGAAGCCCAGAAAGGACTGATTTGTGGGGGTGGTGGGGGGAAAGCACTACTGCAAATGTGTTTATATTTCATGCTAAAACATAAAGCATTAAAAAAGAATGGACATTCAACTACACTTTGTTCAAGATACAAAGTCTGTCTCTGGATATCTACTAAATAGCTGGTATATGGCCAATCCATTATCAAAACCCTCCAGAGTTTTAAGAATTCAGGTAATAGCTCAGCCTTTCTACACACATTAGTCAGAATCACTTGAATTCTGCAATTAACAAAACTGAACCACTTACCAGAAAATGCATGGCTAATGCCAACTGTTTGGCTACTTCCAGCTTCCACAAAATGTTGATAACATTTTTGTTCTTTTTCAAGTATGTGTCCAAGGATCCAAATTTTACATATTCTTGTACAAGGATGTCTGATTCATAATGATAAAAAGAGTAACAATTAAAACCAACAACAAATAATAAAATTTCAGAGCAGATTAATGACTTTAATAGTACACTTCTTTTGATACCTTGTTGGTGATCTAACTATAAATTTCAACTTCTGTGGTATCTGAGTACTGCCATGAATACTGTATGTTCTTTATACTTTTTCAGAGTGTGGAAGTTCACCTAATTTCTTTTTACTAGATTTAATCTTTTAGGGTTAATTATTTAGATTTAATCTTTTACAGATTAGGTTAAAATCCAGTGAGCATCTTTCCACCCTCACCTGAAAGGCACAATAATGTAACTGTTGATGAAGCATAGTAGTGTACAGCACTATCAATGTGGTGAGCTGAATAACATTCAAGTCATTCACTTCATAGTTGTTTACTATCTATATTCTTACTGGAAAATGCAATGCTTTATTGACAAAAGATGCTTTGCTTGAAAACAGACAAGTATTTTCCCTAAAATTGTGCATATGTGTATGACATATGCCTTCATGCAGCCATCTAGCAAATTACGGCAGAAGCAAGAACTGCCATCTTCATCACTTTCAACACAACAATTTCAAATCACATGACTGAATCCTTGCCCTCAGCTGCAAGATGCTCACATTGAAGCTACTAGTATTATCTCACTGTAACAAAAAACCCCAGATTTTTTTAACAAATTCATTTTAGAGACAGCAAATACTTTTTTTTTTGCAATTATGTGAAACAATTTTTATCAAATTTGTACATCAAGTGTGTAAACCGCTGAATCAATAAACAGCCTTAAAACTGTAGTAAGTCTCTTACCTTCAGAAAGAGAATCATTCCTAGAGGACAGCTATGATCTAAAGGTGAAATATGTAACCATATACCTCTTGCTTTTCAATTATTTCTCTTCAATTATAAACTTGATCTAACTGAAATTTTATATATTGTCCCTATATGTGTGTGTGGTAAAATGAATAAAATACAAAAAACCCATGTGGTTGTCTTGGCCAAACATAATGCTGTGCCTTTTCCAGCCTTCTATGAGAGGTAATTTCTGATTACTGAATCAGAAATTTACAGAGGTAAATTCTGATTACTGAATCCACCGTCTCTTTTGGAAATTCTTTCTCCCTAATGAATGTAACCACCTACCTAATATGCCCATACAATTATAAAATGCTTCCTTTCATACAAATTTCTAATCACAGAAAATAAAGGGTTTTGGGCAAACTGACGTTTCAGCCCAAAGACTGAATGAAGAAGAAAAAATGTCAAAGTGAGATCCAGAAGTCATATTTGAAGACAAATTAGCATATGGCAACCATCCAAAATTAAGATTTCATTTCAAGATGGTATAAATGTATTTCAAGTGTTCTTAAAAAAATCTTATTAATACATAGTCACAAAGCTGTAAGCTAAACTGGAAAGACATTAAACTTTTGCAGACAACGCAAACATTTTACTGCTGCTAAAACTTTGTAGTGTGTTTGCTGAATTACCAGGACCTCATGTTTTCAGAATGGGATGTCTAAACCAAACTTCTCAAAGTTTTATTTGTGCTCATAAAGTCAGCACAGGTGGTAAAGGGCAGCAATGTCTGTTTCTAATCACAGTTAATGAAGATTTTTCTGGGTAGCAGAGTACCTCCCTTTCTAGCTAACCACAGCTGATATAATGTAAGGATGCAATTTTTCTGGCCACTTCATTCCAGAGGCATAGCAAAACTCATCTCAGACAGAACAGACATGACTGAGTCATCTACAGAGGTTACTATTCACACTGACTGTACTTTAAACAATTTTCCCTTTTCTTTGTTTTTACTATTAACTAGCGCTCAGATACCAAGGCTAATACTGCAGCAGCATGAACATGTATTAGCTGTCCAGCTGGTGTTGAACTTCTGCTGTTTTGTTTGGTTTTTCTCTGGTTTTATCAAAAAAAAAAATGTCAAACTCTAATAGAGACATATAAAAATTGGTAAAAAAATAATTAATTTCTACTTACTCTCTTCTCCACAAACACAGACTCCATAATTTAACACCAAGTGTTTGTAAGAAAGCTGGCTCATCATACTTGCTGCTTCAAAAAAGGACTTTTTGGAAGGAGAGGGAGAGATTGAGAAAGAAAATACATCAGTAAAAACAAAGCCCCAAAGTTCTAATAAATTTACTAAAACAATTTTTTAAAAACATTTCAACTATCTCTTTGCAAAGACCCTATGTAACGTATTTTATATTGTTGTTGGTTTGTGTTTGGCAACTGTTTCTTGTTTGGTTTGTTTTTGCTTCAGTGTTTTTGTCGTGGAGTTTTTTTCCTAATTTTCTTTTTTTAAATAACTGGTAGTACACATTCCAGATAGGTTAACAACCTCTTTTTCTCTGCTGGCAAGTGTATCTCAACATTTTTAAAATAATCTTCTTTTTTTCAGTGTAAATTACCTAGGTAAATTGAAGGCAAATTTATCATACACTATTCACTTTCTAATTTATTCTGCCATATGCACTGTTCAGTTTCCAATTGATTTCTTTGTAGCACATTATTAAGTTAAAACAGAAAAAATTATTATGTAATTCATCCACTACTGCAAGACTTTCTCCAACTTTTTCAGGAAAGTTTCAAATACTTTTATTGCTTGCTTTATTTTTTTTATTCTGTTCAGTGGCACCTCCACCTACACTTGCTTGTGTACTGGTTATTCACCCAACAAAGTGAAGTGAAAATGAGAAAATTTTCCTTCAGGTGACTATATCTTTATTTATATCCTCTGAACTTTTAGTAACTGATTAATACTTTAGAATACAAATTTATCACCTATGTTATCAAAAGCAGTATTATAAAGTTACATTACTGTAATAAACATTACTACATCTTGTGAAATTCAGTTCTCACATACAGAGTCTTGGGATTGATTACACTACCAGTTTATTAGTTTGTGCACAAAAGCATTTCAGGTCTGCTAAAACCATCACTCAAAAAGTGAGAAGGCTCAGTGATTATGGGTGAATCCATGTATGGCAAGTTTTTCTCATACATAAATACTTCTGATTACTTGATTTTATTGGAAAATCTGAAGACAGTCTACCCAGAGGAAGTTTTTTTCCATAAATGGTCCCTTGTCTGTAAATAATGAATTTACTGGTTAAGACAATCCTGTGGCCATACTACCCCTCCTTTGGTACTTTAACTGTATAAATTACTTGCTCTTCAGATCTCAATGAGTAGTTCTGAATTCTCTCACAGGTGGTGGGAACAGGGGAAATAAAGTACATAGGTGTACTTCCCAAAGCCAGTCTCAAATCCATATTCCCCGTGTCACAAGTTCAAGCATGAGCTTGGTTCAACATAGAACTCTATACCACACAAATACTCATTTATGAAGTAAATGGGTAATGCTTATGAAAAGAAGAAGAGTAATGCTCAGCATAGCATGGACAAATGTTATATAGCAGTCAACAATCACACCAACCTCAGAGTAGTTTCTGTGCACTTTATCCAGCACCTTTAAAAGAACTTCAGTTTGATGGAGCTGGCCATAGTCTCCTACTTCTTTCCTTACACCTTTGAAAATCTTAGTAAATGTGCCCTGTCCAAGACTCTCCTCCTAAAAGGAAGGAAGGATACAGACAGAAATAAAATTAAAAATATCTGCCTGTTTTAAAAGACATCTTTAGAACTCCCCCCTGTATAAGCATATGCAAGTCTTTAGAGGTGTGCTGGGTGTAGAGTCCAGCCGAGAAGGAAAGGAAGCAACTATATCAGAAACATCTTAAATTTTTGCTTGTCTTTTATTGATTACTCAAGGATCTCAGAAAACAACTTGCTGCAAGAACCAGAGAGGAAGCAATTCCATTAAATATGTATTTAGACATCTCTAGAACCAAATAACTGTTATTGCAGTCAAAACAATGCTTCTTAATTATAAAAAAAATAGTTATTTGCATTACTGAAAAATAAAATAAATTATTTTCCACAACTCTAAGGAAACTCTAAGGAAAGATTACAGCAAAATCTCCTAGCTCGGGTAAGATTCCTTTAAACACACACCTAGGTTTTTAAAAATTGGTGCATATTAAACCCAAAATCTGCAGTAGAAAAAGCAACAAACTGACTTACGAATATCAAGTCCTCATTACGGATTTTGTGAAAAACCATCTGATTGACATTATTGTGTCTCTGTAGCATAGGTGATGAAGGTACATCAGAAACGCTATTGCTTCTGAAGACTAGGAGATTTGATTTATCTGGGAGAAGAAAGAGGGAAAGGAAAACCAAAGTAAATTTGTAAAATATAAAACTAAACCAATACTGTTTCAGAAGGGTTCCTAATGAGGGCTCCTGATTCAACACAAACAAGATATCACATTGAGATCAGTGTATTTTAAAAGCCACACAGCATTAAACTGAAATCAGACTCTTGTATTTTCTAATCAGCAAAATCATCTAGGTTCACTCATGAGTTTTATGTTTCTTTTGATAAACATTATGAAAATATTCCTAGCTCCTTTCACATTTTAACTGCTGCACTATTTGTAATAACAACTGGGGATGGAAAAGGGGATGTCAATTACCTTCTGTTATAATACGAAGTCAAGCTAGTCTTATACTAAAACTAAACCTGAAAAGTATGTCTTTGTGGGTATCTGCTCATATCCACGATTATATTTATTCAATAATTTATCATTCTGATGCATATAAATTTTTTATTTAAATGGAATAATGTTAAAAATTTATTCTCTATAATGTGCATGCATATTTACTTGTTACATCATTTCTAAGGTTTTGAATCCATTGACTATTTTCAATCAAATCTGAGAGAAGTAAAAGTTGTATCATATAGTCTGTTCTGGCAAGTTTGTCTTTAAGTAAGAACTTTGATAAAGACAAAGACAATATTAAACTGTATGTAGTACTACTTAGGAGGGCAGATATTTAAAGATTTCATAAAGCAGAAAGATATGAATATCAAAGGCAGGGAAAAAAATTAAATGCAAATGCAAGAAAAATCCCCTCCTCAGGAAGAAGCCCTATTCCATGTGTATTTTTTTAGTGTTAAAAAGGAGCTGAAACCACACTGCAGACTTGACCTAGCTCAGCTAAGATCAACAATGACAGAAATTCACTGACATTGTTGGTTCCATTGCCTATGGAAGTATTCTCAGTGATAAATTATTCATTTAGTAGCTCTTTCCTTCTCAAGACATGAAAACAATTGACGTAAGAAGAAATGCTGCGGCACACAATCCACTGCAATTAAGAAACCAGTTTTGCTTCTAATCACAAAGCAAAATGATTGCTTCTTGAAGATTATCTTACACAAAAATCATGTTACCATGACTGCTTCTTGAAGATTATCTTACACAAAAATTTTGCAGACACCATGACTGGAAACTATGACTAAGAAGATGAATAAATAGATCAGTGAAATTTAAAAAAACCCACGCAAATGTATCACAGAATCACAAAACATTTTGAGTTGGAGGGGACCACAAGGATTATCAAGTCCAGCTCCTGGCCTTGCACAGGACCATCTCCAAAAGTCACACCACATGCCTGAGAGCATTGTCCAAACACTTCTTGAACTCTGTCAGGTTTGGTGCTGTGACCACTGCCCTGGGGAGCCTCTTACAGTGCCCAGCCACCCTCAGGGTGAAAAAGCTTTTTCTAATACCCAACCTAAACCTCCCCTGACACAGATTCAGGCCATTCCCTCGGGTCCTGTCACTGTCACCACAGAGCAGAGATCAGTGCCTGCCCCTCCTCTTCCCCTCATGAGGAAGTTTTAACTGCAGTGAGGTGTCTCCTCATTCCCCTCTTCTCCAGGCTGAACAGAAAAAATTACTTCAGCCACTCCTCATACAGCTTCGCCTCCAAATCCTTCACCATCCTCACGGCCCTCCTTTGGACGCTCTCCAATAGTTTTATACTTCTCTTTTATTGTGGCACCCACTCTTTTATTGCTGCCCCCAGCACTGGAGGTGAGGCTGCCCCAGTGCAGAGCACAGCAGGACAATCCCCTCCCTTGCCCAGCTGGCCATACTGGGCCTGATGCCCCCCAGGACATGCTTGGCTCTCCTGGCTGCCAAGGCACTGCTGACCCATGTTCAGCTTGCCACAGACCAGAAACTCCAGGTCCCTTTCCATGGCACTGCTCTCCAGCAACTCATTCCCCAATCTGTACATCCAGGGTTGCCCCATCCGAGCTTCAGAATCTGGCATTTTCCTTCATATGAAACTTCGTATGATAGGTCATTGCCCCCTTCTCTGAGGTCTCTTTAAAAGGCTTCCCTGCCTTCAAGGGTACCAATAGTTCCTCCCAGTTTTGTATCATGCATCTACCTGAGAGTCGTTTAGTATTAACTTATTTTTAAGTCTTTAATCTAGAAAATAGAAAACTTTCTGCTTAGAAATAATCTCTCTCTTACCTTTTGGTTTTGGAGGACAGCATTTGATGAACTGGAAAATTATGCTGTCTGAACGGACAGTTTCTGTCTGGTAACAGGTCAAGAGATCCTTAAGATTGCTAAAACTTCTCTTGGTTCCACTAAGATTATATTCTCCGTTCTCATTCTTCGTAATCAAGCAGTGCTTATAATCTGTAGTACTGTCACGCTGCAGAAAATAATTCCATTAAAAATGAAATTGATTAATATTTAATATTCGAAAGCTTATCTAAACGTATAGCACTCTACTAATTAGAGAAAGGATGCCTCAGTAAAATATGATCATAATTTGTTATTTTGTTCTCACTATGTAATATTGATTCTGAGAAAATATGACTCTACTCCCATCACTGGAACTAGCATGTTGATACTAGAGAAAAACAAATGTTAATGAAATCTGAAAAGATAGAGCTGAGAAAACAGATAATGGATCCTAGGAAAAATCCTTTAGAGCTATTATGGAAAGCTCATTCACCCTGACACGGGGTTGCATCAAAACAAAATTTTGCTGGAAGCAATAGCCCTAATGCTTATGCTCCATGTTTGTTTGGCAGGCATTTGGAGATCTCAGCTGTAATTTTGCTTTCATGTCATCTCCAGCACAGTTCTAAGAAATTACTTCCTAATATGTATTTTTAATATGCACTGAATTTTTTCACAAAGACTCTTGAAAAGATACCATTAAACATTTTTAAGCAAGATGAACTATTAATAGTGCTTTTGTGATCCTGTATCTCAATCCTGCAACAAATGTTTCAACAAATTTTGAATATAAAACATCTTCCAATGACTTGCACAAGCCTCAGGGAAAAAAAAAAGTTGCAGTAAAGTCACTTAAAGGCAATGGTAGTCTTCTCTCACAAGCTTGACTCTCAACTTTGCCTTTCTAAGCTTGTTCAGGAACTGATTTCTTTGTCTATGAAATTCCCTACCAAACATACCTCATTGACTGGACATAACATTTCTCCATTCACACATCAGCATTACTTGGTCATTTTCAGAGATGTACCTGTCTCTGACAGTATTAGCAAACTTGCTAGCTCGCTGTATACCAGCAGGAAAATTCTAGTATTACCTTTCCTAGCAAAAACCACAAAGGGAGCTCTGCTAATGTAATTAAAGATAATCCATTCTTGAAAAAAGATCATCAAATTATTTAACAGCAATAATAAAGCATTATATCATCACGAGCTGCAATGCCAGAGAGAACAGGTACATCTGGTTCTCTAAGTAACATATGCATTTCCAGGGTGGCTTTCTCTCTAGCTAACAACAGAAATACCCAGGAGATTTGTGTTGATGTAACAGCTGCAAATTAATATGGCTGGCCCAGTACTGGGGATGAAGACAATACCCAAACCCAGAAGAACCTGTGAAGGAGGGACTCTCAGATTGTCAAAGTCTGTATACCCAATCTAATGAAGCCCCACTTGTGAGGGGGGAGGAGGTATGTGGAAAACCCAGGAAAAACTCAAGTAAAAATCCCCAAACATTAAAAAAACAGAAAACCCATCAGATTGCTCCAGCTCCATCTCTCAAATATTTACCCCAACATCACAGTCCCAAGATCCATGTCATTATCTCCAGAACTCTTAAGCTCTCTTCCCTTGGTCTCCAAGGCATGTGGCATGTGCATTAGCAATTCTGTATCAATTCTGACCTTTCTCACAAGACCCTGAAAATTGCCTTGTCTGACAAAAGTAGCTATAGAATATACATACCAGACAAACATTCTGGAGGAAAATTCAGAATAATTTACTGAACATCTCAGGCTCATTGTTATATCACAACAAAAATTTAACAGGCACTAAGACAGAATACAAACCTCTATAGCAAAGGTAAGGAAATATTTTTTAAAATCTTTAGGACTGCAGCGAAGGACATAGAAACCAGTCTGATTACCCGCTTTCTTCAGTTTACTGATAGCAAAGTCCATGCTGCAGTAAAAAGAAAATGTTTAATATTGCATAATTGCAAAAGGCAGATAGATAAGATGTTGAATAATGAGCAATATTAACAAATATCTAATAGAACAATAATTAAAACTTTCAATTTTGTACAGCTTTCTTTAAGATAATCTCTCTGCCCTTTATTTTCCAATATATAGGGTGATTGCTTAAAGAGAGAGCAGCATATTAAAATTTTTTCATACTAAACCATCACACTTATTTATCCAATAAGAAATGTTAAGGGCTAAAAAAGCATATTCGCCATAGCTTATGATATGATTTTCAACATGCATTATGAAAGAAGCTATAATAAAATTACCTAACAAATAAGTTTAAATTAGCAAAACATTTGTGTGGCTGAAAAAGGTGGGTTTAACCAGGAAAATGGCTAACAAGAAAAAAGAGCTCAAATAAAAGACATTCATTATTATTATAAGAACTAATTTCCTCTTAAACAAGCCTTGCTAACTCACTATTTCTATCTCTATCAAGGAATTATCTTTCCACTTAATTTTTAAAACATGTCACAAAGGCACTGTATTTTACAAGAGAAAAATAAGATGAAAAATATAAAGCATTTTAGTTACATAAATGCAATTAAAACCACTTTAAAATGCCTACCACAGTTCACAGACAACTAAAGCTCATCTTCCAAAAAAATATTGAATTGTCATATTACTAAAAAAAATACTTACAAAATTGGCCCATGACAGTTGCTTTGGATATTTTCAAGGACTGATGGTGGTGCTACTTCTTTACAGAGATAATGATGGGCATCCGCTGTTAATCTGTAATATCCATCAATTAATGATACAAAGGAGAGAGCTTCTCTTAATGACTGAAATTCAGCCTCCTGTTCAATTGCCAGAGAACAATGTGGGGCAGGGAGGGAAAGAGAATTTCAATCTTTAATAGGCAACAAAAAATTCCTGAATATGCTAATGTTATAAAAGATATGCATATATGTGCACATTAAAGTCATTAATAAAAGCAGTTTTTAACTGATGTTTGTACCTTCTACCTTCTTGTTATGATTCAAAACTTGATAGCAACTTTCAATATCAAATCCAAACCAAAGAAAACAGAGAAGCTGTGGATGCCTTATAACTGGAACAGGCTTTTGAGCAATCTGCTCTAATGAACTGTGTCCCAGCCCATGGCAGGGTCGTCGGAACCAGTTGATCTTTAAAGTCCCTCCCAACTCCAACCATTCCACGATTCTATGAAATCTGCCTTAAAAACAAAACCCCTTAATCTAAATAGATGAAACAGCAGAGGAATGTCAATATGAAAGCATTTGAAAGGGAAAAACAAGTAGATACAAGTCAGCATGCAGATACCTACTGCACTGCCAATACAGTCTGGTTCATTTCCCTAAAGGAAAGCCTTCACTTATCAAAGATTTATATGTCTGCCTTCAAGCAGAAAAGAAAAATCTCCAGGAAAGTACCTGCCTGAAAACTTAATTACTAGTCAGCAAAAACTGGCATCCTCAGGTGGATCACAGACAGAAGATGACCTTTTACTACTATGAAGACTGGTACACTGGAGAGGAGCAGGGAGAAAAATCGTGTGGTCAAAGGAAAATGGGTGTGAAAAAAGGTCTTATGCACAGTATGATTAACAGATAACAGCAGGGAAAAAATTACATTAATCTGCAACAACATATTAATTGCTGCAAATAAAACAAAAACAGAGAAGCATTTTCTGAGTCACCCTAGGTTTCATTCAGTAGTGTAACCCAAGAGAACAGGCTTTAGTATGTGTTTGCCTGTGACACCAGAGACATACTTAGCTGAGCATAATTATTGGGCAAGTTCTTTGCTAGAGACCAATAAAAAGAGGTGTTTTTGAATAAGTGTCAAGAATTTAGTGTCTTTAAACTCCTTTTTAAGTGGACCAGGACCTGGAAACAACTGCAGCCCATGGTGCAGACCATGGTGAGGCAGCTATGCCTCTGCAGCCCATGGAAGTTCATAGTGCAGCAGAGATCCCCCTGCAGCCCATGAAGAACCTCAAGTCACAGAAGAAGGATGTGCTTCAAGGAGGTTGTGAGCCCATGGGAAGCCTACAGGGAAACATAGGTGTTGGCAGGATTTGTGGCCCCATGAGCCACTATGGAGCTGTGGAGAAGCCTGTTCCTGGAGAACTGCACTTTGTGGCAGTGACCAGCACTGGAGCAGTTCATGAAGAACTGCACCCTGTGGAAACAATTTGCATTGGAGAAGTTAATGAAGGACTCTCCACCATTGGAGGGATCCCTTGCTGGAGCAGGGGATGAGTTGAGGAAGACTGAGAGGCAAGGACAACATGCAATTAACTGACCATACCTCCCATTCTCAATGCTCTACACTGCTGAGGGGAAGGAAGTAGAGAATAAGGAATAAAGTTGGCCCATAAAGAAGGGAGGGGTGGTGGGAAAATATTTTTAGGATTTTTTTATTCTCATTAAAAAAATGAGAATAAAACCCTACTCTGAAACAAATTCAATTAATTTCCCTGAGTCAATTCTGTTTTGTCCATGATGGTTAATACGTCAGTGATATCTATCCTTATCTTGACCCACAAGCCTTTCATTGCATTTTCTCTCCTCTGTTCAAGCTGAAGAGGGGAGTGATTAGAGCAGATTTGGTGGGCATCTGGTGCCCAGCCAGGATCAACCCACCCCACAATTCCGTGATAGTTATGCCTGCTAGAAAGCCTAACTCAAATGCAAGGTTGTAGTTCAAGTAAAAAAACCTTTTACATTTGGGTATAAAACACTTTCTTAAGATCTTCTTCACAGTAAAAGCAGTAACATTAATTTTGTCCTGATACTTATTTTGTATCATCATTCCTCAGAACATTTTGAAGCTTTTTTGAATGTGTTGGTCTCTAGCAGACAGCTTATCAGGACACCATGGAAACAGCACACTTGAGAACTGAAACCATGGACTCAGGTTTAAGACTAATAAACAAAAGAACCAGTCTGTGTACCAGAAATTTTCCTCAGATATAAACATCTATTTCTATTTCTATTTCATTTCAAGCACATAGCTTTGAATGCAGAAAACCATTAGTGTTCTGATAACACCCCTTACACTGCTGATAGTGTTTAGTTTTATCTCATGCTTATTAATGTAATCATGGATTATACAATACTATGCATACAACAATCACACAGCTTGCTCAAAGCATTATCTATCAGAAAGAACAGCAACCAAAGTAAACAGACCAGATTCTTGCTGTCTTGTTTGTGAATGGTGACAATTCTTCTCTCACTGGAGCCTTCTTGGCTCGCTTGTTTAATGCTGACATCAATGATATCAGGAAAATCACAGTATGTTTGTAAATCCTGCAACAAATATCATATAATTTCAGTAATAACATAAATGGCAATTAAAAATCCTCACCTATTTGTAGCATTCTACAATTCTGAACTTGTAAGCTAACAACAAAGAGGATTATAAAACCTTAAACATGCCAATTACAAGCAAATAAAGGATTTTTTCCTTTATGGAATCATGACTAGGAACATAAGTTGAAGAACAGACAGAGATCCAGGAACCATGAACAGAAATATCCACATATGAGCTTGGGTTTTTATCATTGTAGATATTTCTTCACTCTGTAGTATTTTATGAACAGTGGAACATTTAGATTACTTTTTTGAGAAGGTTTTTTTTTTGTGAGCTTATTATTGGTATCCTGATTAAACAGGTTTAGAAAGCCTGTTAACAATACAAAATGTCATAACCTCATTCAGAGTGATACAAGCTGCAAATCTGTAGCGGGATGAAGAAAAATGTACAGTAGTCCTCTCAAGTCCTATCTACTTGTTCTTCTGGTTGGTGAAAATGTAAACTTGCAAAACAAATTTCTTCACAATCTACTCCACATATGTCATTACATACAAATAAATAAAAATTATTTTTCAGTTCAGTATCTAAGTAACAATTCATCGGTAAAGCTTACTGAAACAAGTTACAATCATGTTTACAAGCATCCATATTAATTAATCCGGTTTTCAAAACCAACTTTATACATAGTTTCTTTACCAGTGAAAATATATGCAGTGTCTGTCAATAATAGGATGATAATATTTTTAATTATGAAAAAATAATTTGGCAATCTTTATAAAAAACATTATTCATTCAAATGCTATGCTTACTAAAGGCTTGGTTGCCAAGCCCAAACAGCATAGTACGCATACACTTTGTACACCTAAAACTGGAAATTGCAGAATCTGACATTTATTACAGCTCCTGTCAGAGCAATTTGCATTTACAGGAAAATTAGGGAAGGCAGAGGGCTGATACATAGCAACTATTAATGAAGTAATTGTCAATCTAAAATATTCCAAGAACACCACACTTCAAAAAATATGGGCATGTAATCAGATTTACTTTTTGCTAAGTATTGAAAAACCCCACTAGCATATAGAATTTTTTACAAATTATTACAGCACACTATAGAAATGCAACTTTTTGTACTTTGGTCTTGTCTGCTACATATTACAAATCAAAATTACCAAACTAATGAAATTATTTTGAGAAAAACACACATACTCCAGTTTGCCTTTACTTTTACCTTTGCATAACTCCCACACTCTCAATGTACACTGTTTTGAGTTTCTATCGGGTTTTGGTAAACTCAACATAATGAACAGTCATGATGGGAAATCTCACACACACACACACAAAATAATACCGATAAATAAAAATGCAGCCGTATGTGATTACTAGCACTTATAGGAACCACTAAGCACCTAATTCCTGAAGAAAGACTATAGGGACTCCACAATCACACAGATGTCATTTTAAATTTGCTAACTGAGACACTGGTAGGTTTCTAACTGCAGCAGGAAAGAGGTATAGGAGAATTTGCCTCTTGTTTGGAGTCCTTAGATCACTGCTTTCAAAGAAGATTTGGAGAATTTCTGCATTTTATCTACACCTGGGGGCATGGTCATTACATTTTCACATTTTTTATATGCCATTGTGAAGTAAAATTTGCCTACCAACTTTGCTTGAGGTAAATCAGAACTTCTAAAACAAGCTTACTACTCTGTTCCATAACAAGTTATTAAAATAATTTTTTAAAATTACCTGCTCTCCAAGTGTCTCACAGTCTTTAAGTTTTCCCCTTGAACATTGAATACCACCATTTCCAGTTATTACAACGGTTGCAAAACTTTCCTCTCCAGAAGGACCTCCACCGGGTTCTTTTACTTCAAAAACCTCTGAATAGAAGGCAGGCTGAAGGGTTTCCAGATTTATGAGATACTTAAGTTTCAAGTTTCTGGCAGTAGCTTTGCATTGGCCAAACTGTTGAATAAATTTGCGGAACCTGTACCTTATTCTTTTTCGCGTCAAAATGTGGTAGTCTTGGATTTTTGCTCGCACACACTTAGGTAAAAACATTTTGTAGCTGTGAATACATAACCAGACAAAAAAAGCTACTAATTTTATCCATTAAATCCAGCAAAGATAATTAGTTCTGTGCTAAACAAGTCAACATTGAAAAGACCTTTTCTAAATGTACTGTTATTTTTACAACTGTAGGATAACAAAAATCCTTTCTTAGATCTTTCAAACAGAGCCCCCTGTCTTCTTCCATTTTCCATTTTTTCCTTCATTTAATTGCGACATAAACTACATAAAGCATTTTCCATAATTCAAAGATATCTGTTCCTTCATTAGAGAAGTTCTAAGGTAAGGCAGCAGAAGTTACAAAATTGCTCTGTTTGGTGTAGAAATTGTAAAGAGGATACTCCATGGCAATTACATGGATAAAGGACAGATTTCCTGGCTGAAAATACAGGTGGTAGAATAAAAAACTGTGGTTGGTTGTCAGTGAAGTTCCTATGTTAGGGACAGAATTAACTCAGCTGGAGTAGAAACTGATAGGATTGATACACCCAAGTGAGTTGATAAACTCAAGAAAGTTTAGCAGAGATCTGCCCAAGATGGTTAAGAGCCTGGAGCACATGACATGAGAGAAGAGGCATATGGGAGCTTGATTTGTTCAGCCTGGAGAAAAGTAGGCCCAAGTATGGTGTTCTACTAATTGTCATCTATCAATACGAAAGGACAAGAGAGGATTATCAGTATCACAGAGGAGACTGATTAGGTACAGAGAAAATCTTTCACAATGACCATGGTCATGCAGAGGACAAAGGAATTACAGGGGAATCTCCATATCTGGACATTTTCAGAACTTGACTGGATGAGGCCCTGAGTCCCTTCACCTAACTTTGAATTCGACTGTGACAGGAACAGGGGCTTGGATCTGATGACATCCAGAAGATGTCTCACCTAAAATTATTGCTTACATATTTTCTTGCACAATAAGCTGCTGCCTTACCTTTCATCAAGAGAGTCAAATCCATGTCTCCAAATCATAAATGGTCATCACGACACAATTTTTTTATTCATTTCTAGTTTACATAATAGGTAAAATTATGTAACTATTTTACATCAACACATCAACTGCCAACAGGTGAACACCTTCTCCTACACACTAACGCGCAAAAATATAACATTTAGGCATGAGATAGATGTGAAACAGTTACAAATTATGGAATCACCTGACTGAATTGTAAATAGCCATTGGGGTTTGGTCCTTTTCTTTGGCCACTCTCATCATATCTAGAACAGCCATTCCAAGGCATTCTTCTTGTGTTTCGTGAGTAACAGGCATCTGTACCCATCCATCCAAAAAATCAGCTCGCCACTGAGAAAGAACGCAAGAAAGCAAATGAAATCTGGTGCACTGCTGCTTAACAAGAATGGAGGTTTGGGGTGCAGTTGTTAGGGGGAGCTGTGGTTGTGTTGTTTGATTGTTTATATTTGGTTTGTTTAGAGGGTTTTATTGGCTTGGTTCTTTAAAGACTGAATGACCTACTTCATCCACAAAAAGATGTACTTATTCATAAGGAATACCAGCTGCTATCATGCTTAGAAGCACTGTTTTGAACTTCATCTCTCCAAATACACAATAGGGCATGGAATTTAATTTCCAGCTTGAGAGGGCTTCAGGCTTTCAAGAGCCTACAGAGTTACTAGGAGAAGATGGAAAGGGAATAGATGCTAATAACACTCACCAATCTGCAGTTAAAAACAGGAGAGCAAAGCATACCTGTGCGAATAGGTAAGACATGACAAGATCGTCAAGGACGGGGCTTTCTGCTCCTCGAAGAACACCATACCGGTATGCTCTGTTGCTGCCACTGCAATACCAGTGGGGAAAATAAAACCTGGTAGGAAATAAATTCAAGCAAATGTTAATAAACAGATATTTTACCAGCATCAGACTTTACTGCTCTCAAATACATGTAACTAGTGTTGCTGATCTGAAGGAGCACTATGAAACCCCAGTTACTCAATGAAGACTTCAGATCCAGTTATTGATATTTTAAAGTACCATAGTATTCTAGCAAGGTGATAAACTGTACTGAGAGGAATGAGAACCTTTGCTAAGTTATTCTCACTAATAAGAATACAGAGAATTTTATTAGTGCCTTCCAGCTTCTTTTGAAACAGTTCCCAAAAAAACATTTGGGCCAAATTATATGATGTAAATAAATTAAGCAGTTTACAAAATGAAAACTGTGACTACAGTTTTAGTTGTCCACATTCAATTATAAGGTTAGGGAAAAATGGTTGCATTGCAGAAACATGTCTGACTATGCAGGACAATTACTCTGCATTTCAGAAACTACTACTTATTTCAAACCTGCAAGCACAGAGGAGATGAGATGCATCATTATTAAGAAAGCTTTTTACTTCTAGTGTATTTTTATTGTTTGTTTCTTCAATATGACACTGGTAAACACATTGGATAGAGAAAATTAATAAAGTACAAAATTCATATCACTCCAGTATTTTTGATTCTTTTAGCTCCCTGTTTTCCAGAAAAAGCCAGCAATCTGTCCATAACTTCTAAGAGACTACAGTTCAACTAAATATCATATTGGTTGTGTTCTCTCACACAGTCTTGTTTTATCATGAAAAGTGTACAACATTTTATTTAGATTACCTTATCCGGTAAATTAGGATGAGCCTGGTTGTTTCATCCACATGGAAGATGTGATTTGGGGGATACCACATTCTGTCTGTTTCACTCATGAGTGCAAACATGTTATGATACACTGGCATGATACCTACATGAGGGGCAGAGAAGCACACATCAGCAGGAAACAGTTTTCACAAAATATTTTAAAAATATTGTGGGTTAAAAGCAGCAGATTGCCACAGTCCTCTACTACTATGGGCAACAGGTATCAGTACTGCCAACAACACTGCAATCACAATCCCATAACCTGCAGGCTGCTTTGCTGGTTAAATTTTTCATTCTTCCTTTATGCTCTCTGACTTTGTTCACCTGTTGTCCTATACCCACTGTTAGATAACAAGATTTTCCCATTTTCTCTGTATGACATTTAATAAAATGTCTTCTTAGCCTCCCAGTTTAGAAACAGCTTACAACAGTAGACTTCTTTTCCTGCCTTTCCAAAATCAGATCATTTGATTTGAGCATTGATTTTACAACTAAGCATTGATTTTAAGATTTTAGACTGATTAAAAATTAGAAGTAAAGCAATACAAAGAAAATTGTAGTGACTAGGACAACCACTAGCCATTTTCATTTTAGTAACTCAGTTTGCAACAAACCCAAACATATACTGTTAAAATAAAACAGAACTGGAAAATATTTTTTTCCCCTCAACAACTTTGATTTATGCTAATGGTAACTGACAAGCAATCCTACTTAATTAGAAACTAAAAAAATCAGTTGAGCATCAACTCTTCAGCAGCACCAGAATTTTAATTTGACTTTAATGCTCCCAGCTGAAACATAGCCTACGACTCAGCATTGTACTGTGCTGCAATGTTATGCATCCCTATGATGCCAGTGTTAGATCTGGAAAACAGGTTAACTGCCTGAAAACTGATAGCACAAAAGGATGAACTGCAGGTATTGACATGCATATTCTGAAGACAGAAAGAGACACAGGTCGAGAGGCCAGAGAGTAGGATGAAAAATTACGATGTCAAAGTTACAGTAGGTCATAGCTAAAGAAAACTTTACATTAAAACAATATACTTTGGGGTAAGAAAGCAAAAAAAAAAGGAAAAACAAACAGGTAATGACAATAAAAGTAACTTAAAATGACGTTATGAGACAAAAGAATTCTGGGAAAAGTCAAAATACCAACACTCCAGCTCAAAGACTTAGAATGAAGGAATTGAAATCCTTGCAACAAACCAGGAGCAGAAAAAACTCCTTTATTTCTTCTTCTGTTCTGAACCACATGTAGGTAACTACTGAAAGGGGAAGACCTCACATTTCTTTCACCACATCTAAACAGCATGTAAGACAATCAGAAGAAACATATAAAACCACGTAGCCCTTTGGAATAAAACATATTTCAGTCTTAAACAGCAACTAGCTTAATAAATTTGATACAAAAAAGGGTTTGCTTCTATAAGGGTCTAGTAAGAGGGCTAAGAACTAGAGTTCTGTTGCATATTTGTGAAGATTAAACTGCTGAAATCTGTAGGCCAGTCATCTAACACCTTCTTAAACCAAAGCTCTACAAAACATACCAGAACTGCAGGTCTTAACATATGATTTTCTAAGAAAAGGAGTCACAGACTTACAGGAAACTAGAGAAAGGGAAAGCGTTATATAAGGCAATGAAAGGGAAACCAAAACGAAACCAATCCCCCACAGGAATAAAACTGAAGGGATAAATAACTGAAAGATTGGCTGTAATTCTAAATGTTGCAAATTTATGGTGCAGTATTACATATTTGATCCATCCAAGTTTTGAGGATTTTTTTATGGCGATAAAAAGAAACCTACCCCGTACAACTAAACATGGTTCTCATTTGATGTGTAAAGTGGGATGAACTATACTATACTACATGTCAGCTGTCCACAAAGCAGTAACTTAGCAGTTACCAACTTAGCAGCTTGATGGCTGTGTGGTGTATGTATCCCCAAAAATTTCAGATCAATTACAGTGTAATGTATGTGAGAGTCACTAGCCTGTTTCATGACTATTGCTAGATGCTAAACACCATTCGGGGCAATGCTGAATATTTTCTATATAGCTAGTGAGACCTAGTTAGCCTCCCTAATACATTTACCCAAACTACTAACCATCCCATGTATGCTTACTGACCAACATTTCAAAACCATATTCTTAAATTCAAATGCTAAGCTGCTGTATTTGACCAAACACATTACAGACACCACAATCACCATGCCACCTCATACCTCAAAAAACCCCACAGGGATTCCAAGATCCTACCATTGCCATTCTGAAACTTTAACCAAGACATGACCGTGGAACTCCCCCTACAAATCAGAAATACTTATATTTTGCCCTCCCCCTGTCTTCCTTTGTATGAAAAGTAAACTCTGCACTCTTCCATCCCTCATATTTTGGCATTTATAGTTCTGAATGGTAACTTGCACCATTCACTGGCAGTATTTAAGAACACAGAGATCATGCATATTTTTCAAGAAAAGGAGTTTCACTTTTTTATCTCTTCCCCTTTAGAACTATTAATTTGCTTTGTTCAACAATTGCTCAACAATTATAAAACAGAGCAAATGCCTTTATTAAATAGAGTCTTAAAAATTGTCCACAAAAATCTGACAAAAGCAGAGAGACCAGAAACTTCTTTTCATGTAATTCTTACCACCACTATTAACTGCAGGGTCTTTTAAAGTGAAGAAAACGGCAATATTTAAATGTTTTCTCTAGAAACAATGAAAGTCTAAAAACTGGAGTGGGGAATAAAAGTCTTCTGCTGAAGCCTAGATATGTCAACAATAGCAATAACTTAGGAGAAATATAAATGTAGGTGAAGGTAAATAAAATCATAAGAGCCATTCACAACAGGTACTGAAAAGCCTCCCCTGGAGTTTTGCGCCACATTAACCATGCTATCAGCTCAATCTGTGAGGAATTAAGAGAGAAGATAGTGACTCAGACATAATTAATCAGAATTTTCACTGCTTTGATTCTCCTGCAAGGGATATCAAGTAAATTTTCTGGAATATTGCAATGACAAGATCTCTTTAAATTTATTTATTTATTGCATAAGGCTAAAGAAATTAGTATATATATAGTATGTGTGTATATATATATATATATATAGTATATTCATACTATATAGTACATAGTATATATACTTGAGTATAGTCAAATAACATCACAAAAGACTACAACACAGCATAAGTTTATACTTCAAACTTCTGTTTCAAACCTAAAAAAAAGTAGAGTCTTCTTTTCCTCATTATGATTTTAGAGCTTCACATCCAGACAAGTCTCACTACTTCATTTATCCTGAAGCAGCTAAGAAAACACAGTTTTTCTGTATCTCCTCTTTATTAGCATTAGGAACCCTTTCTCCCACACAGTATATTTTCATAAGGTAGTGTCCCTCTTCTAAGAAAAAATAAGAAACAGGAAGTGTAAATCACAACAAGCCATGACACCACTATGAAATGTTAAAGTCATGCAGAGTCTGCAATAGAAATACTGTTGTATGAAACTCTCAACTCAAGCGTGTAAGTCATTAGATATAAAAAGATGAAAGTAATTAGTTAAATGATTAATAAAAATCTCAAATTTTCTATATAAAAGTCTAATACATACATTAGTTCTCATACAGCTGGAAGTAAACTGTTTAAAACTTATAGAGCCCTGCATATACCAGATGAAAATTTGCTTGCCTTTTCTGACATAAAAATAGTATCTTGCATTATCATTCATACAAACTGGAGGCTTACCAAACCCTAAACATCACATTCAATGTCACTATCCTGTCAACAAAATGGTTTCTGAATAGTCAATCAAAGCTTCTATTTCTTTTCCTGGAAAAATAGAATTGCCCAGAGTTCTGATTAATTCATTCCCCAGCTAGTGGGGGAGAGCAGGGGGGCTGCATGTTCCAGGTGGATTTTCAGGAAAGCCTATCACCTAAAGGAAGACAAACAAAGAAAAACCAAACAACAACACGACCTCACAATAACAAGCAAACACACACACACACTCACACACACGAAAAAAAACCCCCGAAACCAAACAAAACCACCGAACAAAAAAAACAAACCCTCAGGGAACAGTTACACTCAATGACAACTCTGAGCTACATGAACACTGAGTCGTGTCAATTCTGGAAATTCAGCATGCATAGAATTCCCTTGTTAACAGCACAGAATCTCTTCTCGAGCATAGAAGCAAAGACTACAAATCACACCATTATGCAATGCACTCTCTGCCTTGAAAACATTTCATTGATTGACTGCAAACACTGCCACCATTTGTCACATAAAATGCTTTGAAACAGTGCTTTTACTTATCATTAAAAACTCTCTGCCATTTTATGGTTTTCCAAGAGAGACCAGAATTTTTCAAGGGTTGTACCATGGAAATTCTGACAAATTGCAAATTTGCAATTCAGATGGGTGAGAATTAAAATGAAGATACAGCTAACAGAAAGATTCTGCAACCTCTAGAACGATTTCTCTAAAATATTTCATTTCCATCATCAGTTAGTTCCTCTAATACCACTCTCCCCCTCAGACTAAGAACAATACCTTTTCTTCAATTTGGTGTGACATTTCTAATCTTTTACTTGGCAATTAACTAGCTAACATGCAAGAACTGAACCATGACTAACTCATCAATTTAAATTTAATGTCAAGACACCTTATTTATTTTTGCATTTCTGCTTGGAAAATGTGATAGTCACTTTTACGTACAGTTTTCCTTATAAAAATACAAACTCACAAAAATGTTTATATTTATTATATTTTCCCAAACCAGAGAACTGTTTTTAAATAAAGTTTTTTAAAAAAATGGCCAAGCTTTTGCATGCATGTATCAAACTGGCAGAAAAATATTTAGACAGACTAATATTTTTATAGCCAATACATACCAGATATAACAGATCTAATGTCAAATTAGCAGTGACTGGAAAATTTTCAATTGTTTGAACTCTTTAAAAGATACGTAACAAAACTCTCTGACTGCTGATGTTTGCCTAGATGCAGTCCTGCTTTGCCTCCAACAGCAGTCATACTTGGATATAATCTGCTCTGCTGTCAAAAGATCTATCAGTTGTTCAGATCACAAAATTCATTAACAATTACCAAATTTGTCATATTTCAGTCTTGCTTACTACCCAAATCACTCCCTTCTTAACCAAGTATTCTGACTCACAGCTTACTCCTGAAAGATGAGTCTTGCAAACAAACATTACATGACTGTATGGAATCATATGTGTTCTGCTGTACAACCAAAAAATCGTCTCAGAAAAAAAAAAAAAAAACAATAAGAAGCAATGACTCATGATTTAAGCACAAATGGTTTCTATGAAAGAGAAAAAAAGAACAAAAAGATGATCACTTTCATACCCAGAGTTTGTAGGAACGAATTTGTTTTATTAAAAAATTCAATGTACTTTTGCAAAGAAAGATGTATACACAAAATGCATATTTGAATTATTTTACTACAGATTTCAGCCCTGGTGTATGTTAGACTCTAGGTAAATGCAACAATTCAAAGGTATTCTTAGATATCAATGTATTATTTATTTATATTATACCGCCCTGTTATTTACATACTTTATTTCCTAAACCATTACAAAGAGCATCAACCACACACACAAGCATTCATGTTATATCTAACAGAACAGTTTCCTTCTGCAAAGTGATTAAGCATGTACAATATACAAAATATGCACATAACTTCCAGGACCAATCCGTTTTGCAGGGCTGCATCAGGAAGTAATTCATGCTATTTGCAGCTCCTGCTATGATTTAATTATTCAAACTGTATCTTAGCTCAATGAAAGAAGACTTTCAGTTACAGGATGGTATACCTTTAAATTATTTGAAAAAACATGGCAGTCACCCAGTTCAGCTTCACAACCATTCTAATGGGAACAGTTTTACAGCCTGCTGCTAACTACATCTGAAAGAACAGAGAAATTAGCACTTCAGTCTAAATGCCACCATTTTGATAGAGCTTTGGATTGTTGAAAACTTTCTTGTAGGAAGCTGGATTTCATGGCTTTATTAGATAAACTCTTAGGTATATACTTACCACAGGCTTTACAGGCAACAGCACAAATCTCTTCTGCAACATATTCTCCAGCTGAAAATTGAAGGTAATCTCCTTCTGTCTTCCCAGGAGAATGATAAAGGAACACTTGAAGCAATGGTTCTGTCTGCTTGGGTGCACTGCTATTTCCACGGACGTCACCATTCTGGTGGACAGTAGAAGTTGCTGTACTTTCCATATTTGTCATTGTAAGACAAGCCATAGTTTGTTCTGGTTCTGTTCAGAGCATCTGTCTGAAAGAAATATAAGAAATACTTCTTGACTAACTGTACTTGGTTTTATTTGTAATATTCATATTCAGTGACAGTACTGTTCTGACACTGAAAAATCATTAGAACTTGAAGACAAGCAACTAGCTTAGGTGATTTATGAAAAGCTAAGTTTCTCTTCAATTTACCACACAGCCATAGAGGAAAAGCCACCGACAGTATTAGAGGAAAAAACAAAATATAAACTTGGGAGTCCAGATAGAGGATTATCACTTCTCACTGGATTTTAGACAGCATGTGCTCACCTGCAATATGCTAATTAAACCTGAAATCCAAAAGAATTGTTTTAATGAGATCTGTACAACTCATTTGACTCCCAATTTAAACTTAGAAGACAAAAAAACCTAGCACTGATGAAGAGAAGGATAGAAATAGCACCTTGCAGCTGAGTTTTCTTTGTAAGCAGACACTTCAAAAAAGTGCTGAGATGAGAATCTAACAGACATGGTTTACATCTAGGAATGGGAGATCGTCCAAGACCACCTACTTTCAGAAAAAAAAAAAATTAATCTGCCATCAAAATAACAGTCCTCTCTGATAAATGTAATCAAAGGAGATTAATAATGTAATAAATAACCACAGATATATCTGATAATGAAAAAAAAGTTTAAAAATGTGAGATTAGACAGCATATTCCAAAAGCCAGTTGAAGAGTATCTTTGCTTCTCTGTGGCAGCATCATAATTTTAATTGGTATAATCCCTGCTTAAGACAAAAGCTTATATAACAGTCAAAAAGCTTGCTTTTTATTAGAAGTCATTCCAAGTAGCTACCACCTGGAATTCTGCATTTTTTATTCTGAAAATGCAGAATAGGTTCAAACAAGACAATTAAAAATATTTAATTTTTTAGAATCAAAGTATGTTTTCGGCCACAATGATGTTGCCCTGACCCCTCCTTCTCTTTGAGCTGAACAACCCTAACTGTCTCAGCCCTTCCTCATGGAAGAGGCACTCCAGCCCTCTGATTGTTTTTGTGGCCCTTCTCTGGACTCACTCCAAATGTTCCCTGTCTTTCCTGTGCTAGGGGCCCCAGAGCTGGACACAGGACTTCAAGTGCAGTCTCACAAAAACACACCAGAGGAGGAGAATCACACCCTTTGACCTGCTGGCAATGCTTCTGTGAATATGGTGAAATTGGTTTTCTGGGGTGCCAGTGCACATTGCCAGCTCACACCTCAGTTTTTATCTACCAGGATCCCCAAGACTTCATCCACAGGGCTGCTCTCAAATCCATTCACCCTCCAGCCTGTACTGATCCTAGAGATTGCTCTAACCTAGATGCAAGACCAGGTGCACTTGGCGCTGTTGAACTTCATGAGTTTCCCATGGAATCACTTCTCAGGTCTGCCAAGGGGCCTCTGGATTGGTGTCCCTTCCCTCAGTCCCTTCAACTGCACTAGTCAAGTTGGTGTCATTCCCAAACTCACTAAAGGGTCTACATGTTGCTGCTTAATATATTGAATGGTTAATAAAGATACTCTACTTGAAAATGTAAATCCTTAAGTTAAAAATATGCTTATTGTTCTGCATAGGCATATGGGTGTTACATTCTTAATGCATGATTTTCAACAGCTTTTGTTTATATTGAACTCTGCTGCTTTATCAGGAAAGAGCTGTTTGGAACATGTTCTGGCATTTTAAAAAAAATTTTCTGTTCCTAACTAGAATTATCTAAGAAAGAATGAGTGTATGAATATTAATTAATGTGGGCTAAAGATGATGTGTGCTATGGAAACCACAACAGTTATATCAGCAGGAAATAAAAGCTGAACATCTTAAATAAGGAAAGCATTAACTTAATGAGTTTTGAGATGACAAAAGTATTCAATTACATAAACAAGAGGATAAGACTGTGTTACCATTATGCTAATTCTGTAGGAAAGAGAAAAGAAAAAAGATACCATCACCAAGCGAAAAATCCATTCTTTTACTTCCCAAACTAAGCAACACGAAGAACCAGTGTGTTATAGATATATAAATATGAATGTCTAGACACAAATGTCATTCACTACATTACTTAGGCCCTTATGTAGGGGATACACAGATTTCCTGTGCCTCATTTACAAAGCCAGCCACCTTTAACTGAAAAGATATGTGCTTTTAGCTCCCAAGGTAGCACAGGTAATGAGTCCATGATTAACTAAGGAAAAAAAGCATCCCTCCTCACTCAACAAGGAATAATTGTTTTTTAGAAGAAAAAAACCACCACATGACTATAAACATTATATTTAAAAGATTTCACACTACCTTTGTCGACATTATGCAAGACATAATGCTTGTGCTCTACAACTTGCTTTTATAAAACACTCACAGCTTTAATAACACAGGGAGCCATCTTTAATTACTACAGTAGTTTTTCCAAAATACTCCAAAATTAACCCTCTGTTTATTCAAACCTTAACCTGAACTGACAGATTTTTCATCTTGGTCACTAGGCTTTATGCCTATCCAAAACTGAATGGAAATGTAATTTGTCAACCTAACTGAAAACTTGTCCAGTTTCAGAAGTGTACTAAACAAATGTGCTTGTGCCTGCCTCTCCTTCATAAAGTCTGTGTATTTACAACATATTTGTCCTTTCAAAAAACTCCCATCATTCCCTCTTTGTTTCCATATTAAAAAAATCAATAAACCAAGAAGGGAACCTTACTTAATCACACCTAAGAATGTGAAATAGCAATAAATGCAGTAAAAAATGCAAACTAAATACTCTACTCACTCTGTTCTGTTTGTTGTGCTAATTTCAAAGGTTCCATATGACAATGTGAAAAAAAACCTCAAGGGATACTATTTGTAAAATTGTGACATCACTTCAAATTAAATAACTTTCAAGTTTGTCTTTAACTATGTTAAAGTGCAGACAAAGCAGGTGAAACCAAGAAATAGTCCTACATTATTTTCTTCACTGAAAATAGAAAACATGTTTTCTTGGCCTCTGCCTTATACATGTAAGTAAAGCAGTTATATGGACAGAGTCTCACGTGCAAAGTAACTGAAACGCAAGGTCACCACTCACTGGTGAAAACAAAACAAAACTTTCACTTGTTTTTCTTATCAGACAAGTCTCAAATTAGACACACTTAGTTTTCCCTGCTTTGGTCCATTCAGAGACCACTGTATTAGCACAACAGAAACACTAAACATGGCAAAAAAAATTAACTACTGTTGATCTAGTATATTTAAAATATGACCTATTCTTCTGATGGAGCTAAGCATTTAGAGACAAAATATCAGGGAGACAATAGCATACCTATTTGCAGAACTCTCTGAGTATAATTTTCTGGAGTATATAGATTTGTTCATATTGTAATTCAAAATAATTTCTGTGTTTTTGTAAAGAATGTAAATAATTCTCACCGTTCTATGAAAGGATTTAACATATTCAGAAAACGACTTTTGTAGATAAGTTACTCAGTACCACAAAGGTATTTGTTTGAACAACAAAAGCCCCTATACCAAGTCCCACACATCTTAGAGTGGATGTCTGACACAACAAAGGCTCAATAAAAAAAATGGCCGAACCAATTATCCAAGTAATAAATAGGAATAGGTAACAAAGTCTGAGGTAAGGATGATGTTTTGGAGATGACAACTACTAGCTGTAAGACATGTGATTCTGGTACTGATGAACAGAGTATTTGATTCAATAGAATTATTTTATATTCCTAATACAGATAATATCTTAAGCCATGGCTTCTAAAGGATAAGATTAATCATTCTATACATTGCTGTAACCACAATCACCAGCATGTACAACAGAACATGTCTAAATACAATTCTCTGTTGATGTGTGTATCAGCAATGCACCTGAAAATTATTTTCACCAGCCCCACTGCGCTGCAGTAATTCAATAATTTTAAGTCAACAATCAAGAAAACGGTTAATGAGATCGAAAATCATGACTCACAGAAGACATTTCACTAAAACATGGAGGACATACAAAATTCTCACAATTTAATAATACACATCATTCACAGCCTTCAAAAGATTGGTTTTCAACTTACAGGGTTTCTTTTTGGGGAGGGGGGTGGCAGAAGCATTTGAGGCAACAGGTGGCTCTTGAAGGGAAGCCTCCTGAGCCAGGGTCTTTAGCCATACCACTTCAAATGTATAATTTCAAAGGTTTAAAAATGAGAGCATCCTCTCACTACAGATAAATCCTCAACAGTTAATTACCTTTTTATCACTTGGGAAATCTCTGTACTAAACATGGGAGTGATGAAGCCCTTTAAATAAGCATGTCACAAGACATCCACTTGCTGCAGGAATCCACAGAAAGTCAGAAAAAGCAGGCACGCATGCAGAGGTGGAACATATTGTATCTGCATTAAAAGTACAATATTAAAAAATGTTAATGGCTGTGAACAATACATAATGAATGATTACTGAAGAAATCAAATCTGCTTTTAGATACAGATGAAGTGATCCCCTCCTGTCTTATTTGCCCAAATTCCTACCCTCTTTGCCAAGAACTTAAAATTTAGCCTTTTTTAAATACAAAATTTTTAAAAAAATTAAACCACATTTTTGGTACTGAGACTGCTTCTCAGTTCTAGCAAGAAAGTGGTATAGAAGCTAGATACCTGACTTCAAACATTATCACCAGGTTTTTTTTGCACACAACGTGTTTTTCTTTTCTGTGAATACATCACCAGTTTAAAAAAAAACTGCTGATGGCATTACATGGAGAAAATAGAAACGAAAAGGGAAAGTAATCACAAAAAGAGACATGGTATGTTCACTTCATGTAATAAGCCACAAGAATTAATTCTCTTTGAAAACTGACAACATCCACACATTCCAATTCATGTGGAAGTTAAGATCAACTGTCTTGCAGCAGGAAGGGCAAGGGCACACCCACCCTTTGCTCTCATTGCACAACACTTCTGTGGTTGCAGGAAACTATTTGAAAGTGCTTAAGCACAACAGCAGCTTCCTGCAGCAACGGAAAAATATATATATATTCCCTTTGTGACCCTCCCAACACAGAAAGAGCCTGACAGAGAACCAAAAATCGATTTTAAAACTGAACAAAGGTGAGGGAAATAAAATGGAAGTTTGAAGGGGGCAGAATTCAGAATGGAGAACTCTTCAAATTTTATATTGGATGCCTCTTCAGACAGGTATCCCCCTGAACAGGAGTGAAGACTTCAACACAGCTTCCTCAGTGCCATGTGCTGTGTTGACTGAGTCTATCACGAATATCACACTCCCTTTCTTCCGTCCCCAAAAAAGAACCCATCTCAGTGAGCAGTAAATTCAGCTTCTTTCCCCACAGCAGTCAGACTGGTGGCAATGATTAGCATTTCTCCTCTTGCAATACTAGCTTTAGAGACAGACAGTTTTGCCTTGCTTGGACAGCTGTGTATTTTGTATGCACCTCCTCCAAGCGCTTCAGACCACACAAGGATCTGATGTGTGAAGGCCAGCACAGTCAGCACAAGTTTTTTCCATACCTGTGCTGAAATGCTGGAAGGAGAGAGGAAGGGTTGTTTGGGGGAGAGCTGTCTATCTCTGACCTACTGAGCACACATTCCATGCACACTGATCTGAGAGCACGACCTTCAAACAAAGCAGAGAACAACCACCTGTTCATGCAGGTTTCAGATCAAGGGGCCTTGTGGGTATTCTAATTTATCTTCTATTTTTAAAGTACTGTTCCATGCTCAGAACTGCTAGCATTTAAGTCCCAGTCAGGCTCCTGAATTTAACCAAAACTGCATGAAGATTTATCTATGTTTAACTATGTTGTTTTTCCACAAATCCAGCAGAATAAGGATTGCAACATTTTGAATACCTTTGATAATACTGTAGCTTGTGCTTCACAGGCAAAAAAATCAATGAAGCAGCCTAATAGAAAATCTGTTCTTCACATGATGAACAAAAATAATTGCTTGTTTATAAAGAAGCAGCTTTCAGCTGTGAACAAGAAGCATGGACACTCAGAGATTAAAAACTCCAAGCTCAACAGGTTCATGTGACATATTTCTCTCTTTCTCCCTCACCCCATCTACAGGATCTGCATTAAGGCCTTATAAAACTATTCAGTTCACACACTTTTAGACTAAGTCTCATCTAATAAAAATTACTCCTTTAGAAGCAGACCTGCTGCACTGATCTCACAGTCCACCATCTTGTCAGTGACCTAGCTCCCCTATTTCCTCCTTCCTTCTATTTGTTCAAGTCTACACCATCTTACATTTCTGGTAGCTGCAAGGATGTAAATGCCCAATTCCAAAATGAACTCAAGAGACTAATTAACCTCAGCCAAAAGAAATTACTCCATCATCTCTGATTTGCCACTGTCTGCAAAGAGCACAATACAGCATTTATTATTTCAACAAGTCTTCAGAACTGCTATAAATATGATTAATGTTTGTGCCTGTGTCACCAACTGCTCAGTTTACTAGTGAAAGAAGAAAGATTAAATAGTATTTTCTATTGACAAGCAAGGCCTTGAAGACATAAGCTGTCTCCCAACAGCTCAGTATGTTTACTGCCAGTAAACCAAAGATGACAGTAATGCGCACACTGTCCATCTGCTTATATACATGTCCTTCTTTCAAGGAATTTGAATGAACATCAATAATGAAAGCCTTCCCAAGTAATGGTGGGTAGGTGGTACAGCAGGGTGCATTGCCTGGAATGGGATGAACCAACTTGAACAATGCTCTATTTTGCAAAGCTATCTATAGTGAACTAAAGAGGGTGTCATGCTGCTTTCAGTGTTGGGTTATGCTAAACCGGCTTGACTCATCAACACCAAAGTTTAACATGCTGATAATGAGGTGGAGATGTGGCAGATCTGGTAAAGTGTCCTTATCTAAAAATGCTAAGGTGACACAGTTGTCGATACAGGTAAGTAACATCAATCTCTACTTAATAGTTTTTAGGGGGTTTCTTTGCTAGCTTTAATGGAATTGCTTTAATAAAATTGTTTCGACATAGCACACACTATACTATCCTAATTTAACTTCTATAATGCATAGTAAATAATTCTGATTAAGATCTTCATGTCTAATCATTAATTATAGTAAATAATTCATTTTTATATTATTAGATCTGGTTTGCCTCCCTTAATCCTGTGGGACAAAGCTGTACAAAGGTTCAATGACAACCCTATAATTTCTTAGACCTAAAACTATTAGTTTGGCATTAAGATTGGATCTAGCCACACCAGGCTCCTCTTTGAGAAGGAGTTTAAAAGGCAAGCGCGTCCCTTCTGCACCTCATGACTCAATGGGAACTTTTCTAATAAACTTTGTATGAAGGTCTCACTCTACCTGTGACAGGAGATTAAGACTGCAGCAAAGTATCATAAAAAGTGCTAACAAGTCTTATGTTAGCTGGCAGTGATAGAACATCACAAGGGTATTATGCATCTTGTTCCAAGACGACCAAAATCAAGTTTTTACCTCTAAATCCAAACTTAGACTGAGAAAAAAGTCAGCTTCCCACTTGCCATAATTTTGGCTAGTTTGTTTGATTTACACTTAATATGTATATTTAATATTTAATTACAGTCTTTGCAGTTCAGTTTGAATACACAGACAAATGGAGCACAATTAAACATGCCCATAACAAGTGCTCAGCATGGCTTGTTATGCTATTAAAAGTTTAAAATCTTATGACAATAACAATAGTTTTCATATTCAGCATATATGACATGAGTTATCCTTGCAAATCTGATTTTCTTTGCATGCGCAAGCTTGTTTCAGTGGGCTGCTTTAAAAACAAAAGTATACTAAATTCAAGGAAGCAAATGCATACACTATGATGACAGGCAATAAAGTATTGTATTTTTAAAACATCACCTGTTACAGAAGGACAGCGCTTTTTAATGGACCAACAAAAGGTTACAAAGGCCTTGTTCAGTCCAAGCATGCCACATCAGTGAGAATTTCACCAAAAAAGTCACAGCAACAGATTCATATATTTCCAATACATATTCATAAGAAAATATTCTCCAGACTAACTTTGCCAAAATATTCAACAATACTTTTAAAAATACTAAGCAATCTGGAAAATCTGAGAACTTCTTTCCATTATTTGGATAACACTCATAAATAAAATTAATCTACATTTTAAATGCACCATCTTCTGCATTAAAACTCTGTTGTCTTTTCTCAGGTAATATTTATTCTGACCTTAAAACCAGCTTTCACAAAAATATAAAATATTCTCCTAAAGCATATTCAAAGATGTTTAGTTAACAAGGAGTGCATTTTCAGTTTTCATGGTCATTTTTCTGATATGCTCTGCCTATTGTTCTTCTGCCATGAGGTAAAGCCACACAAGAAAACAACTGCTCCTACAAGTAACAAGCCAAAAATTAAGTAACTCCAAAGGAGTTTTCCTATATTATCAGCTGTATACTAATACCACACAAGAACTTTTCATACACCAAAATTTGAATGCATGTGGTAGCAAGCAAATACATACAGAAGGTGACAGATTAACATATCAATGACAAAACATGCCCCCCAAAAAAAGAAAGGTAGAGAAGCAAAGATAACATTTGCTTACAGTTTTCACTTGGAAAACCACTCCCAGTATCCACAATTCAGTCCATGAACTTGTGTGTAAGAAAAGAATAATGGTCCTGGCCTGATCTGCTTGCATGACACACAGGGACTAAGTGGATAGCTGTTAATATGAGGATTATCACATTTTCATTCTGATTAGAAATTTTTAAATTGTGATTTTTAAGTTCTTCACAAGAGAATGAAGTGATCACTGTACTTATTGAGGAAGAAAACTACCTGGGGCTGCTGTCAGAAAATGAATGAGCACCGTGCTCAGGTAAAAGCTTCAACACCACAGTAACATGCCAAGTAGGTGAGTTACCAGAGAAGTAATCAAATCAAAGACTTGCCCAGAAGAAACAGCTCTGTTTAGATTCCATTAGAACTTTGGAAAAAGTTGGTCCATATCTGCAAAACATTTCAGTTTCACCATGGTGATAAATTTCAGCAAAAGTCTATTTCATCAGAAAATTTCCAAGCAATTCAAATAGTTGCCCAATCATTTGGCACAGATTATGTCCCAAGATAATAGCATCTGAGGGTCCTTAGTCCATTCAGAGCCACCATTATCTGCACATCTTTATATACGCAGAAGACATAGGAAAAGTACCAATAATGGCTCAGGGAGGCCTTTTGCATGAAGCATGTGAAAAATATCACCAATTTACCTTTATTAGCTTACATATCTCCCAAATTCTTTTAAAGTGATGCAATAAAAGATGACAACACCAAAATTAGGACTAAGTGATATTTTCACAAGTATGCTACATCATACTAGATTTTTTTTTGTAAACTGTACTGAAAATTGAGTACTGTTTAATAGCTTAAAACATGGAACAAAAGATTGTTCCAAGTTACTTACTAAAGCACAGGTCTTCCTGAATTGGTTCTTTGATTTCTTTCAGAAAGACATTAAATAGGAATTCCCAATGCCCCTGTGTACATGGGGAAACTAATTCAAAGTAAAAAGCAGGATTGCTTGCTACTGGTCTCATTCTGCCTAGTTGGATTTTGGTTACAAAAAACTATTCTACAGTGAGCAATCAAAGCACCAGTTTCTACACAGGAAAAACTACCAATGTATTATGAAGAAGTTGAGAAATGATAAAAAAAGATTCAATGAAAAAATATTAATGTTAAAAAGTATTCCAACAAACCACCAAAGAAGAAGAAAAAAGTATTTTTCTATTAAAAGTCATTTTTGTTAAAAATACTGTCTTTTACCTTCAACTTACTTTGAAGTTAAAAATACTTCAACAACGTCTAGAGAATATATAAGACAGTTACAACCTCACTCACAAGTTAAAAAATACTGGAAGCACAAACAAAAGCAAAAATTACAACACCAAAGTAGTCTGTGAAATTACTTCATTTTCTTAAATGTTGCAAGATCGAGACAGTCGGGATGTGATGCTGGAAGACACTTTTGAAAAGCTAGCTATTCTTTCCCAGATGCAATTCCTGCTGTCATAATTGAAGAGCCATTTGTGAAAACATGAACCAGCACTTGTCTCTACAGTACTGCAGGGCCAAAGAATAGCATCAACAGTTGCAAAGCAGATGTTGGCTTACAGATGCTGTCAAGAGCCACACAGGCTGGTGCTAAGCTATCACAAGTCATACACATTCCACACTGCAGTCAGTGAGTGCTGAAGAGTGGCACGGCAGGCACCACCTGTGTCACAATGGAAAAGGTTTCAAACCAGTTGCTCTTCTCCCAGCCTTTTGTGGCAGGCAGGGATTTCCCAGGTACATTCTGGTTTTAGCAGCTTAACTGTAGAATAGATAGAACAGAGAACAGCCAAGACCCACCACTTGCTGTGGTCTGGTACTTCTGAAAGATGTCTGACTTTTGACAAAGTTCTTTATCCTCTCCCTCTACAGATGGACTCTGGAGTTCTGAGTCTATAAAAAATATTATCCTCTAAGTAAATATCAACACAACAGTTTAATCAAGCAGAGTTATTTACTGGTAGAAATTAAAAAGTTCTCTTCCTCACAGAAGAAAGATAGTTTCTCACAGCAAACATTTTTGTGAGGAAAACCAGTCATAACTCTTTCCAGTTGCCATTGGCTATTAGTATAAATTACCCTGCTTGCATTTGTTCAGGAAGCTTTTTCCAAGACCTGGATTTTAAAAACTTAAACTCTTTTGGACTTCCTTCTGAATTCTGTCATCTCCATTTTCTTGCACTCTTATCTCACTTCCCCAGTCTGGCAACTTCCCTCCTCAGAGCTTAGTAACACTACAGCCTCTACAGTAACTGTCATATGTGTTTACACTACATGCAGAGCTCAAGAAGGCTGAAGAGCTAGAATTTTCCTGAGAACCAGGAGCAGAAGATTATGTAGTAGGGATAAAGGGCAGTGACATCACGAAGTATCCTCTAGGCAAGTAGGAGGTAAACAGAAAGAGGAAGAGCCATTCTAAAGGCAAATGTCAAAACAATGTTTAAGAACATGCTTTCCCCTTCACGGTTTATTTTGTGGCTTTTCTCTTTCAACACAGATTGCATTTAGTAACATAAAAGAAAAAAGAGACAAAAGAAAAAAAAGAGGGAAATTAATGATCCTGATTCCTGCCCAAGAATCAGAACATCTTAAGAAAAAAATCTGTTACTCAAACCTCAAAGACTGTTTAATGAAATTTGCAGTCACTTAAGTGAGAAATAATTCCATGGAACAGTAACACCAGGTCTCTTCATTCTATCATTCTAGGTGAAATGGTGCCTCCAGTTTCAACTCCAGAATATCCCAACTGAAACTACTACTCTTTGCCAAACTTCTAAATATCTAGCCTTAGAGATTAAAGGTACACTTTTACAGTCTGTCATACACAGTAAAGTACCATGGAGAATATAATAATCATAACCCCAACCAGCTCTTCTGCCTACAAAAAGAAAAACCACAAGAAGATCCACTATGCTCAACATAACACAATGTTATGTTTGTAAAATGTCACTCCTGCTGCTCCCAATTTCACAGATTATTTGCTTCTTTCTCCTCCCAGTTTTCATCATCTGACCAAAGCAAAGGGTAAAGTGGTCTTGGACAAGAAAATTGCAATAGCAGGCTGAGAGACAAAACATGCATTACCTTGATTCCTGTAACATTTTTTTCTGGGAAAAATATGGGAGAAAACAAATCTAGTAAATCTGAGACAGAGACATCAAAAATGTGAAAACATCTGGATGAAGGAACTACTCCTATGCCAGCTACACTATCTGAACAGAATCTGGAAACACGTGCTTCAACAAATTAGCTCTTTGCAGAAATAACTGTCAGCATGTAAACAGGATAACAGTTAAGTCAGAGTGAATCAGCAAACTCTTCCAAACAGCCAAGAGCAATAGATGTCAGTGTCTCCTCTGGACTCTCCAGAAATACTTTCTTCAGCCTACCCTGCTTTTTCAGCTTCATTTAAGAAACTGTACTTCAAAAGGTCAGATCTAATGCAAATTTCATTGTACAAATTCCCTCCTCAAGGTGCGGGAGTTTCTAGGGGATTTTGGTGTCATTGCCCTCCTTCCTCCTTGTCTTTGGAAAAGTGCCTAAAGTCTTGTAAAGGAAACCAAGCTGGCTCTTTACAGCGACACATCAGTTACAGGAACCCAGGACACTAATATTATTTACAGCCCTGCCTTAAAAAACACTCTCCTCCCCAGAAAACCAAGCAAACAAACAAACAAACAAATCCCCCCAAAAATCCAGCCAAAGGAAAAACCAACAAAACAGAACACTCCCCTCCCTGCTCTCCAACTTAGATCCCATACAGTTTCAACAAGGTTTCGACTAGGTACTTTTATGAAAGTAGAGTCAGGGCCTGATCACATAAAATGAGACAACAAAACATAACAAAGACCATCTGAGAGATACAAACAACAATCTGAGATATTCAAGCAACTGCCACAGAAATATTTCAAATAAAATTATTTTTGTAGAAGTTTGATCAAATAGTAAAGTCAAGACTATGTAAATGCATTCACAAGCCTATCAAATAATGATTCAGAGTTCAATCACTGTATCAATATATAAATATTTATATCAATATATTAACATTGCAATTATATAGAAAGATATTATAACATATAAATACTGCAGCTTCTTGTTACTCTTTAGAAGAAGAGCTGAAGTATTTTTGCAAAAGAATACATTCTTTTTTTTAAATCCTATGTTAATGCTTAGTATTGCTGAATAATTTATGACAGCAATGTTGATGCTTTATCTTTACAATTCAGGAAAATGTACTTGCTTGATAGTTTATTTAGTGTTTCCTTAAACACCAATGGCCTGCGAGTTCTCCACTTGTTCCCTATCTGAAATACCAGACAGCTTTTTCAAAGATACTGCACTACTTGCTTTGCCAAGATCATGTTATCTCCATAAACGCAGATTGTCAGAAAAAAATGCTGGCCAGAAAACCCAGGGCTCTGAAAGCAAACAAAGGTTTTTCATAAAATATACCACTAGCAGAGATTCTGCAGAAGTCTAATAGAAGTGACAAGGAGAAAGAAACATTAAGTTAAGACAAGCATATTTTCACAATGTAGCATTTCAAATAGTCTGTGTTCTCTTGAACATTTTAAAAAAAGAACAGACTGGTGCTTCCCCAAACACTGCAGAAAAGTCAAATTATCATCATGTGTATCCAGTATTTACAGAACTCTGTTTTGAGTATGATTAAGCATTCAATTGTGCACTTCACTTTCAAAGAGAAAGAAAATATTCCAAAATAAGAAAAACTGAGAACTTCCTATATTCACATTGACTGTTCCCCAAGCGCTGAAATAAGAATGACACAAACCTTTTTTCATGATTTTTGAAATGATATCCTGAAATACCATAAGAAAATTGCAGAAGACAAGAGCATGAAAATTGTGCCCCAACAGACTAAAAAGATCTAGCAGACTACCTGACAGTCTCAAGAAATAAAAAACATAGTGGAAAAACAAGGAACTCTTTAAATGAGATATACAATACCTTTAGAATAAATACCTATTTAAAAAACATTTTTTTTTCTTTCAGAAACAAGAGTGTCAAACTACTGAAAAAAACAGTTAAGAAAGATGTAGATTCTGTATTTCCTGATTTTAAAACATGAAGAGTAGATGCACTGTTACAAAATAGGTTTTAGATAATCCTATGTTACTGAACTTGATGAAGGGAGGAAGAAAGCCCAAGTGTAACTGACTGGTTTATGATATATAGAAGATTAGACAGGAAGATACAATGTTCTTTTCTGGATTTTAAAATAAGATGTTACAGATTGTGCTATTATCAGTTCCTTTATGACAAGCCATTATAAAATAAAGATTAAGCATTCAAAGCACAACAGTATTAAAAAACTGGTCACTTGTTGAAAAAATGTTAACATTGCAAAATTCCCACTAAACAATTATTTAACTCCCACTAAAATTCTTTCTGATGACAGAAAACTAGAAAAAAAATCCTGAAAACACTCAGATCTCTCAGTACCTAAGTTAAACTCCAACACAAGTTTTGCCTCTGAGCCCTGAAGGCTTTCACCCACCTTTCAATGTCCTTAGCATTGTGGGAACTCACCCAAATTTTCTGCAGATGTATGCACTCAGTAACATGAACCAGGCACCTCAGCTCTCCCTGCAAGTCCCCACTCCAACTCAGCAATCATACTGTTCTAATCATGTCTAAAAGCATTTTTTTCCAACCCACTCATGGATAGGAAATTTGAATCTACCAAGGTGATCTGTTCAAAATCTAAGATATTCCATTCTCTAAATTACATAACAACTCTTTCCTAGATTATCTCAGACTTACAAGCCACTTAAGTTTTTTACAGAACTTTTCAGCATATTTGGCATAGTTATTTGCAGCTTCACTTCAGCTGTGATGAAATAAAAATTTCATATCTCTCCCCAGGTTTTGGAACGAGCTGTTGCACAGAAGTGTGGACCCCAAGAACCACTTCCAAAAGTAAAGCAGAACAACTAATGCAAAGTCGACAAAAGCAAGCTGTGACCATGATGCAATGAAAAATCCAGCTAGTCCCCCCAAAAATGTCTGTAAACAATACTGCAGACTCTTTGACACTACTCCATTGAATGCAATGATTAGATAAGCTGGAGCTAAGTCTAGAATACAATACAAAGTGCAACACAGTTTATTACAGCCAAGTTTCTTCATAATTTGCTAATTATAATAAATTCTTACTCAAATACTGAGTAAGAATTGTCTCCATCTGAACTAGTTGCTCTAAGAGGTAAAGATTTGTACATACATTTACAAGACAAATTGCTTGAAGCCCACTGAAATGAACTCAAAGATTAAAACCAACCATGGCCTCTCCTCTCCTTATGCATGCTTTGAGCTCCCAAAGATATTCCTAAACAAACTACAAATCACTATAAATACTAGTAGTTCTTAGATTTGCTAAATATAATTCCAATTAGCAAACAAAAGCCAATTAAAAATCCTAGGCAGGAATTAATAATGTCTGAGCAGACCACTTCTGACCAGGCATTCCAGCACCTATAAAAGGACATCCCTCTCCCCTCTATGGCCCTTTAGAGTTTGTCATGTCTACCAGTAACCAGGCTTTTAAATACTTTTTTTTCCTTAACTGGGACTTAGTAAGGACTTCGACTACTAGTAAGTACAATAAAAAGTCCACCCATATCTGGGCCCAAACCACACATAAAAATATTTGTCCGCCAATCCACCAAATAATAAGTGAATTAAGTTTCAAGTCATTAAAGTAAATACAGATACAGGGCACTAAATCCCTTTGACTGGCACACAGACAAAAAGAAAATATAAAAAAAAACCCAGCCAAATGACAGAAGAAGTCAGCCCGAGGCCTTCATTTTTTAGATCACTGAGAGCACTCTTCAGTATCAAATTTGGTTAAAAACAAACCCCTACAATGTGGCTTTGCCACAAAAGAGAACATACTTCTGTCAGGGACAAAGGTAGCATCAGTGTCACCAGAACACTTCCCCTATTCTAGGTGATCTCTATATATGTGAACAAGTTTGTAACAACACATAATAATCCTAATATTTTCAGTTTCCACTGGAGTTCAATACTAGGATGCTTTACATAAAACACTGTCACTTCTCTTACTTTCTGAATCTAATACAAAGGTCTAAATAATTTCTATAGGTTCACACTGTTAACCACTGGTAAACCAGATATAAACAAAATTCTTTGATTCATGAAATATTTAAGAGAAAAAATTTCATTGCAAAGGAAGCTTTATCTCATCATTCTTTTCATATAAGGTAAATAGTTGAAAAATCTCCAAATTGCTTGAATACTGAAAAAAAAAATCCATTTTAAATTTCAACTCTTACTGTAACTTTTCCCACACTGTTCCTCATGTTTCATCTTTCAGTTTTAGTATACAGAGGAAACCTCAGGCAGAGGAAAGAGAAAAGCTCTTCTGAACACAGAGTTCAACACAAAGGGCATGAATAAGGAAGAAACCAAGGAAAAGAAAAAGCACTGAGGGAAAGACATAGATGCAATATATCAACATATGTAACACCTCTCAAAGTAACTAAACACAGTGACTCTGCACAGTACTTATTAACTCTGTTTTCAATTACTCTTTAGAGTTCAGAAAAGATATATAAGTAGGTAACAAACGTGACACTACTGTGAACAACTCTATCAAAAGCTGTAGGTGTATTGTTCAGTACCTCATAGGTGAGCAAGATATTCCTCATGCCTACAACAGAAACAAAATGCTTAGTCACTGTGGTCCTGCTCCACTCTAAATGTCATTACTATGCAGGACGTAATGCCCTCTACATTATTTCAAAGCAGTAAAACAAACTCACAAAAACACGCTCTTGTTATTCTTCCATCTGCACTAAGAAATGGTAAGTTTTCATTCACCAGATGCATCCCCCTTCCACCTCCCTGAAAACTGACAAAGATCACCACTGAACACTTGGCCTAACTACAGGCACAAGCAGCATATGTCACCACAACCACATCTCAGGATAGTTGTAGGCTGGGATGGATTCTGCCTGTCACTTCAGACAGGCAGTCAGAATCACAAGAAAGGTCTGGCGGGTTGACCTTGGCTGGAGGCCAGGTGCCCACTAAGCCACACTACCACTCCACTTTTCAGCTGGACAGGAGAGAAAAAAGATGGAAAACAACTCAGAGGTTGAGATAAGGCAGTTTAGTAAAGCAAAGCAAAAGTTCATGCATGCATAAGCAAAGACAAAAAACCCTTATTCTCCACTTCCCATCAGCAAGCAATGTGCAGCCACTGGGCATGAAGCAGGGCTGCAGCACATGTCACAGTTGCTCTGGACGGCAAACACTGTAAATAACCGGTGCCCTTCTCCTCCTCCTTTACGTAGCTTTTCCATCTGAGCTGACGCCATATGGTATGGAATATCCCTTTGGTCAGTTTGGGTCAGCTGTCCTGGTTATGTCCTCTGCCAAGATTTTGCCCAGCCCCAAGCTGCTGGTGGGAGGGTGGAATGATGGAGAGACAGAGCTGGTGCTGTGCAGAGCTGACAGCAGCAGCCAAAACTCTGGTGTGTCACCAACACATTTGTAGCTACCAATGCAAAGCACAGCAGTGTGAGGGCCCCTGTGGGAAAATGAACTCCATCCTAGCCAGACCCAAGACAAAGAAGTGCAGCAGAGGTTATGGTAGTTAAATAACTCTTGTACTTGACAAAGGATTTTAGAAACCTAGAATCTGAAATCAAAATAACATAAGTGGCTCTTGAGCTTCTTTTTACCAGAAGCTTCTGTGGACAGCAAGACAGGGTAATGGAAGGATGCCTTCTCTGATGAAGGATCCTATCTCATCTGATACAGAAACTTCCTAAAACCAAATTATCTCCCTCTCAGACTGTGTCCTGTTAGGCAGTGTAAGCACAGCAGCTGAGTCACACTGAAGATTTTATGGCATTTTATGTGTTGTACACAATCTCCACCAGAAAGAAAAAGAGTGGGCAACAAGTAAAACAAGCAAATCTTTGAGGGAAAAAATGAGAGCGAATTGAGAGAGAAAGGACAATATGACCTGTATTAGAAAATGACACATCAGATCTTCCAGAAAAATCTGAGTACTCCTTACTCTAAAACCTGGATGTTGCTTGAATAGTCTACAAGTTTACTAGGTCAAAAGCACAGATTAATATGCCAAGTAGCCCAAACTTCCCTCAAAAGCAGCTGCTTTTCCTCTTTCCCTATCCTCACTCCCCCTCCCTACTAAGCATTTCTAATAAAGAGAATTTCTCCTCTCCTCTCCTCTCTCACCTACAATTGGGTACAAAACCAGGTTCAAATTTTAGCTGAAATAACCTCAGTCATTTAGCACTTACTCCACTCCCTTTAAAACTAATTAAAAATTAATTTAACTTGTTTAAAACTAATTAAAAGTGCATGATTCAAAGGCAGGCATAACCTTAATACACACATGGTGAAATCAATGCTTGTGCTTAAGCAAATGAGAAAAACTAGAAGGTTGGGCCTGCTTCATCTTGGTAGGCATAGGAAAACAGTAACTATTGAACATGACCAAACATCTGGATGCCATTTGATTCCTAGAAAAATCCAAAAAGAGGCATCCTGTGAAAATTAAGTTCTTCCAGAGCATTATGTTTTAAACTTCAGAAACATAACTGAACACAAATGAAAACTTGGGAAGAAGTTCCAAGTACTCCTGAGAAGAAAGTATCTTCTCATGGATTATTTTCTGGGAGGCAGTGACAGGTACCAGAGGAGGGGGATACTCCATGACCAGAGGAATAAGTAAAAGCATGAGTCTCAGTTCAGGTGGAAGATGAAAACAGTGCACTGAGTCACATGTTGAAAATCAAGAAAAACAAGAAAAGCATAGATATTTCTCCCACTTAATCTTCTACACCTCTACATCATTGTCTTGTACATAAGAGTACTTAGGACTCTTCTATTCCCCTTCTACCTCTGGCAAATATGGTCTCTCCTCATCAGGTCCCAGACTCATCCAACTAAACCAGTGCTATGTCACTCCCCACCAAGGACACTCTTTTTCCAGTTTTTGTTGGTTCTATTGAGTATGCCCTGCATTGCCAATCTAACAAATCAGATACTGCAGAGGATACAGTAAAGAACACTTCCCTTACTAAGGTTAAGAAATTCATTGACTTCTCATTCACATGGTGTCCAAATAACAGCTACACATGAAGAGAAATAAGAAGCATGAATAGTTGAAGTTTAAAATATACCACAGGTGGTTCAGTGCATTCTGTTCCCCTCCTTGCCCCCATTCTCTCCCTCCCCATCTACAGAGAAGGAGGACTGATTATTTTAAGCCTTAGCAAATGTTTCTTCAGTCACTTTCCAAGAAGCATTTACTTATTTTCTCAATGGGCTGGAAAAAGTTGATGGAGGAGAGATCACATTGCTGAGCATCAGGGGTGGTGATTAGGAACTTTAAGCTGAAGATTTTAGTCATTATTCCCTCTTTGAACATGGGAGGGAAACATCAAGAGGTAGCCCATGCCTTTGAGCCCTACAACTGCAGCCTTTGAGCATTAAAACCTATTGCCACCCTCCTATTGCTGACATCTTCAGGCTGGTTTTTTTAATTAAGGTAGAACAAATGAAACCTACAAAAATAATATTTTAAACTGACATAAAATTAAAGGAAGCAGGAGTAAATACCTTAATGGGAAAAAAAAACCAAAACAAAACAACCAAAGACTACAGGAGCTAATCTGGGGAAGAAAATAAAAAGGAGAAGGTTTAAGGAGTCTCAATAGAGCCCTTGAGCAAGATCAAGTTAAAACAAACGTTCAAATCACTGTTTTAATCTTCCCATTGTGGGGTGAGAAAAAACACCAGTAGAAGTGACTGCTTTTTCTTAATGAACGTCAGCCACCACAGCACAAGAGGTCACGGACCAGCTGGAGCAGAACACTTATTGTCCCCTGTACTCGGCACTGGTGAAGCCACACATTCAATCCTGTGGCAGTACTGGCCCCATCATGACAAGGACATCAAGGTGCTGGAGCATGTACAGTGAAGGGCAAAGGAACTGGTGAAGGGTCTGGAGCATAAATTCTTGTGGGGAGCAGCTGAGGGAGCTGAGATTCTTCAGCCTAGGGAAAAGGAGGCTCAGGGGTGACCTTATCACCTCATCAGTCTCTGTCTGTAGCTGCTATGAGAAAGGAGGTTGTTGCAAGGCAGTGTCCCTTCTCCCAAGTAACAGGACAAGGGGAAATGACTCAAGTTGTGCAAAGAGAGGTTCAGGCTGGACATAATGAAAAAAATTCTTCACTGTAAGAGTGGTTAAGCACTGGGATAAGCTGCTCAGGAAATGGTGGATTCACCATCCCTGGAGGAGTTCAAAGGAGTAGACACAGCACTTTATGCTATGGTTTTAGTGGGCATGGTGGTGTTCAGTCAAATGCTGGACTTCCCTTGGAGGTATTTTCCAACCTTTATGATTCTATGTCTCTATAGCATGCTTTGCATGCTCCTAATGACAGAATAAATCAGTCTCAACTACTGTTTAGTCTCAACTACTGGCAAATGTTACCTGTTGCAGAACCAACTAGCCTTACTAAAAGAAATCAGAACAGTAAATACTTGTAACAACACAATCTTCCAGAAGAACAAAGCAGCTCTAATCCTGTGGTTCCAGCTGTGTACCCTCTGATCTGCCACTCTCAAAAAGAATGGAGAGAGAACAAAGTAGCTATGTTATTTCCTTACCACTTGGAACATACAATGAATGAAATAAAAAACTATAAACATCTGGCTTTCTTCCAAGTACATACAAAATCAAATTGAACGAATAGTTCTGCATAGTCCATAAACTCACAGGTATGGATTTCATACCTGTTCAGATTTTTCTTGGGCAGACTGTGCAAACATCTTGCTCACATAAACCAGTTTTGCTTCATCCTGGAAGGAAAGTACATAGTTTTTCTACAGAGCTTTTAAAACACCCAGCCTAACAGGGGGGTGAAGAGGCTTCAGCAACTTGTGCCAGCTTTTATAACACTGGTTTATAAAATACATCCATGCCAGCCAACTCTTCTCCAGTCAAAAAAAAAAAAAAAATCACTACTATGGTTTCAATGCCCTAATGAAGCACTGCTGGTCTTAAACGACAGCTCCCAACAGCTTCTGAAGCAGTTTGTCATTTCCTTGTGTCTTGTCACAGCATTCACCCCACGTACCTTGCTTTTGTAAAATGAGTCTGAAGGCTGTGCAGCCACAGAGAAGTTGAAAAGGTCAAAGCACAGACTGCAGAGAAACAAACCTAGATGTTCAGAAGCACTAAAAGCAAGACCAACACAATTAACTGATTCTCACCTGTCAATGCTAAGTTAATATTGGTCTTTCTATAGCGTGATTTCTCAGAAATCCTGTTCATTTATGTTTGAAAAGGGCTGTATTACATCAAACACACAACAAGCTCTCCCACAATGTGCATGTGGAATGTTAGTGCATGTTTTATCTATTCAGCCATCAAAATTAAACAAACACATTTGTACATCTCCTTCCTTCAGCTCTTTTACATACAATTATCATAACATATATGATGAATTTATGGGAAATTAGAGACAGGTCTGCCTTTAAGATAAGTTAAGATAAGCCTTTAAGTTCTCTTTCAGTTTTTCAAAATAATTCAAATTAAAGGTAACTGTTTTTCTACTTCAAGTACTTGCTTGTATTGCAGAAGTTCTCCTTGTTAATACTATGCAGTTCTACAATTGGTGAAGTATTTGCTTTGTGATCAGTATCACAGCAAGAAACAGTTTATCACAAATGGTTTTGTGATTATTAAATTTCCCTAGACTACCAATGTGATGAGTTTGAAAAATTTAATTTCCCTTTAGTACCAGTATGTGACATAAATTTCTTATCGACTACTGCCCAGATTCAACTGTCTACACAAGAACAAGAAAAGAAACTGACAGAATAAAGCCTACCAAGTTCCTTCTTACTACTACTTGATATTTCCTTGGATTTTGCTTGCAGTGGTGGCTTGAAGCCCAGTGCCCACTTAAGACATACCACAATACAACAGCTTTCAACAAAACTGCTACAGACTGATATTCTTTACTAGCATAGACAGTATGAGAAACATTAATTAGTGCTTATGGTGATATGATTTTCAAGTATGTGAAAATTTCAACTTGGCGACAAAGCTAATAAATATGTCCATATCTTTTGGACAGACACAACATCAAAAAGGAATCTTGTTGCATGCATTTTGCCCTACAGCTTTTGCCTAACTGCATTCCTTTCCTCCTTGTTTGTTGAACACTCAGAACAGGGAACTTTCTTGGTTCAAAACCTGAATTCCTAACTACGTGCTTTCTTCGCCATTCCCTGGTCTTTCACATCTCCTGATCCCAGTGTTCTGAGCTGCTACTGTTACTTCTACAATGAAAGCGTACCAGAAAGTGTTTCTGGAACACCTACATCCCGCTGTAACTACAAAGCAGTGAAAAAAAACCTTAATTCTTCACACTCAGTAGTTATGAAACATTTCTTTCTTAGTCTACCCCTTCTGTTTCTTTCGGCTATATGAAGCATTCCCTCCTTCTTTTCCTCAAACTGCTAACTAATAAATTGTGACACCTGTAAATCCAATCCCAGTTTTGAAATATCTCTAGAGAATTTAGCAACAGCAAATAAGGTTCTTTTATTTATTTATGAAAAAAAGCCAAAAAAGCCACTTTGGAGTGGCTTTGACTTAATGCATGCAAAGCTAACTAGATGTACTTGGTCACCTTTTTCTTTTCTAAACATCTGTTGTGGTTAAGGAATGGCACTCCTCAGTTCAGTGCCCCCACCGGTACTCTCCCAAACCAACACCACTTGCTTGATCTTCCCTTCCCACTCTGGCAGGATGGAGTTGAGAACTGGAGACGCAAAAGGTGACAAGCATAGGTTGAGATAAGAACAAGTTACTGGAAACAGCAATGAGATAACAAAATGAACAATAACAGCAACAGAAGTTCTACCTGGATATAAGGATGAATTTCTTTACTGTGCAGGTGACTGTGCACTGGAATAGATTGTCCAGAAAGGCTGTGGGGTCTTCCTTAGCGGAGATATCCAGGAACTGTCTGGACACAATCCTATGCCATGTGCTCCGCGGTGGCCCTGCTTGAGCAGAGAGGTTGGGCCAGACAACCCACTATGGACCTCCTAACTTTAAACACTCTTTGAGCCTGTGTCTTTTCTCAGCTACTGTCATTGTTTGACTAATTTTTAGGCTAATTTTCAACTGCCTACAAAACAATTCTGCTACTTGTATTTTTTCTCTACCTAAACTACAACAGGCAACTTGATTTTGAGAGTTAAACCTCTCTCAGTACATGTTTTCCAGGCCATTTTTTGGTTCACTTGTTTCAGAACAGGCATTCAGAGGATGAGACCAAAGGCACATCTAGTTCTAGTGGCCAGTAAAAAGCAAAGTGCCCAGAAAAGAGCTAGGAGCAGAACAAGCCCACAATAGTACTTTCCCCGGGTAGTTTCCTAGTGATCCAAGATTCACAAATATTTTAAACCAAGATGAATTTAAAAGAAACAGCTTTGTGATATTTACCTGAAAACAACCACCTTCCTCTCTACAACTACCTGAAAGAAGGCCATAGTGATTTGGGGTTTAGTATCTTCTTCCAGGTAATAAGCGACAGAACAATAAAAAATGGCCTTAAGCTGCACATGGGGAGATTTAGTTTGGATATTGGGAAAAATTTCTTCACTGAAAGGGAAGTCAGGCATTGTAACAGGCTGCCCATGGAGGTGGTGGAATCACCATCCCTGAAAGTGTTCAAAAGGCATATGGATGTGGCACACAGGGATATAATTTCGTGTTGAACATAGTGTCCTAGGTTAATTGTTGGCCTCAATCTCAGAGATCTTTTCCAGTCTTAGCAATTCCATGACTCTATGAAAAATTATACAAGTGCTTGTCCCTTCACACATGAAAATCATCAGACCAGAAGATAATAAGGTCCTAGAATTAAGTTTAAAAGTCTTTTTTCTCCCCGAATGATTAACCTTAAGAACACCCAATCCTCATTTCCATGTAATTTCTTCTGTTTCCTTTCTCCATCTTTTCTTGTCACTTTCTACAGTTTATTTCTTTCTCCCATCCTACTGACTAACACTCTTCTTCTGTGACCCAAAAGGGGAAGGGAATTAGAGTAACTTACTGACTTAAAAGACAGATAATCATGATCAGTCACTCAGGAAGTCAACTTGCAAGGTAAAAAGCAAACTCAGAGCAGCACATCTGACAGGTATTTTCAGACAAGAAAAATACATACATGAGCAGTCTTTGCATGACCTAGGATGGACAAGTCATAATAAAATAACAATTCCATACTAAAATAACTGGGTAAACAGGGCAAGAAAGGAAAAGAAAGAATGCAGGCCGTTTTGCTGCCAGGTAAGACACAGATTACAGCAGCAAAATCAGGCAGGACTGCAGATCCGTTTGGCAAGGACAATGACTCACACTGGAATACATCATGGGGTGAGGCAGAACTACCTAAGTTAATTATCTAGAGATCTTTAAAGAATTTGAGGAGGAAGGCAACTGACCTTCTCCAATAAAGCCTCCTGACCCTTAAGTAGGAAAAGACAGGCATACACTAAAGGAAAAATCCTGGCAGTGCTTTTATTGAGGCATAACTGATTATACAGGCTGACCAGCAGAGAGAGCTGCATGAACTGGAAAGCCTGCCTCCCAAATGGGGCACCAGACAACACAGACCTCCTGGAATAGCAGTAGGGGCAGCATTTAATTAACAGTGTAAGATATAAGGTATGCAGATTGGTACACACACAAACTGACAGACCACAAGAGAACTGAACCCACACAAACACATTAGCTCAATTCTCATACAAAAGTGGTAGGTCTCCTGGCAACACATGAGAAGAATGCAGTTATGGAAAGTTCTTATATGAAAGTGGCACTTCAAAAAACATCAACACAATTTGGACTATTGAAATCAACACAATTTAGACTACTACTTGAGCTGCTGGCAAAACTGTGGAGGCAGAGGAGGCAAGTGTTAACATTACTGCAAATTCAAACGAAATCTTTTGAATACATGAGGGATCAACATGTAGTTTATGAAGTCCAAAGAAACCTCACTTCAATTCTCAACTTTCCAATTAACTCTTCTACATGCTATTTTTCAGTACATAAACAGATATATTTAGCCATTTAAACCCCACTAAAAACCAGAGAAACTGTGAAAGATACCTATTGTATAAACATGCCAAAGAAATAAAAGTTCAGTGAACCAAGGGCATTTGCTGGAAAATTTACCTGTAAGAGGGTTATGTTCGGAGCTTAACAAGCAGCTTAACTAACTATGAATGTCTACAAAACAAGCCACACTGCTATTCTAACATCACCAAAATCTAAGATTATGTATTATTATGTATAATTATGTATAATTATGTATTTATTATATAATTAGTGCAGTCTAGTTTTTGACTACAGTGGTTTCACATTAGCTTAAATCTGTGAAATTCTGGAAAGCTAAAGTCTTATTCTCTCTTTCATCTGGTATTCCTAATTGCTCCCTACTTGCTTAGCAGTTGTCTTTGTACTGGGACAACATTCAGTAAACCAGTTTCAGTTAGTACTATTCAAAAGTTTTCAGCATTTACTGAAGTTTTCTGCATTTTTTTTCACTCCAAAAACACAGGATTGCTAGCACAGATGCAGAGACATGTATGGGAACATGCCACTCCAACTGCCATACACTGACTGGAAAATGTATCCTACTTGAAAACGCACCACAGGAAACTGATGTTTCTCTAAATCTGCAGAAAAACCAGCAGAGTTAAGAAAAAGCTGGTTTGTAGATGGAAACTTCTATTTTCTTAGGAAGATACTCAAAGAAAATCCGAAAATAAAAGGTTTCATACAGAAAAAAAGACATGAGCATACTTTGTACTTAGTGAGGCATTTAATTTAACCACAAATATCCATACAGGTTCAGTAGACATTTGCAGGGATTTAGACTTAATATCCCATTGCATTCCGCCTTCAGAAACAAGAAGAAACCCACACTTTAGAAAGCTTGTTAGACACACTATTTAGAATCTCAAAGGAATAATCAAAAGGGAATCAAAACCAAGCAATACTATTTACCCTAGTGTTACGATTATTCATACACAGGTGCGATTTAAGCAAATATTTTCTTTGGTGTGAAACAATACACCGTTTTCATACAGCAACAAAACTGAAAGTCACAATTATTACATGAGAAAGTGAAAAATAATAACATTACTACTACTACTACTAGTAATAATAATAGATTAATATAGTTGGAAGGCACTTATGGTGGTCATTTGGCTTGTTATCCCTGCTCAAAGTAGAGTCAAATTATACCAGGCTTAAAGCCTATATAGCAAAATTTATACCATGTTCAGAGGTGGATATTTCACAACTTTTCTGAACAATTTTTTCCAGTGTTCAGACTGTCCTCCTGCTGAAAAATATTTCCTTAATACCTAACAAAAATTTCCCATGCTCCTTGTGTTTGTTTTCTCTCATCCAAACACCCTGTGCCTTCAAGAAAAAGTCCAACTCCATATTTTTTATAGCCTCCCATCAGGTAGCTGAAGACAACAAATTGATGTCTCCTTAGACTTCTCCAAACGAAAATACACAATTCCCTCAGCACACAGTACATTATGTACTCCAGCTGTATTTATCTTTGGCAGTACTTCACTGATCTTTTTCCAGCATGCCAATGTTGGAATGATCTAGTACTAAGAAGCTTTGAACTGGAATCACAATCAGACAAAATTAGATAGAAGCCTTTCAAGTAGAACTTTCTTTTAAAAGACATGCATTTTAATATCAGTGTTAAGTTAGATACTCAAGAAAAATGCAGGCTACACTTGGGAAATAATTGAGCATGCCCTGAGTAGTAATCACAGTAAAAAAAATCCTGCTATAGTGAGATCTGAATTTAATATAAATTTTCAATGTATTTGAGCAGAAAACACATCTTATAAGCACTACCTATATATATGGAGCAGATTATGTGTTCTTTATACATACACACATACAATAAACATCAGGCACATTCAATTTTATGTATATACTTCAAATATATAAAGGACTTAATCATCGTGGGTGGAGACCTGGCTGAAATCCAAAACAGAAGTACAGTTTTATAGTTTCTGCATTTATTTAGGATTATTCTAGTTTGAAGACTATCTAGACAACAAATGACAAATGTAAAAATACTTAACAATTGCAAAAATTCAGGACTACATCAAAGAATAAAGCTATCATTCATAAACATTTGTTGTCTGTTAAAGTTGCGCATATTTGATACAATCACTAAACTTGCTGGAAGAGCTTCTAACTTGCAAAAGTCAGCAAAACAATTGCAAGATCTGCATATGAAAGAAGGAACAGTAATCCAAAATTTTATTTTTATATAGGAACTTTGCTATGCAACAAAAACAAACACAAAGTAGCTGGTTCAATTTAAAGTTTCTTTGCACTAACATGATTTTTTTTTTCCAAGCAGTGCAGACCAAACTTTAAAATGAGAGAAACCCCTTTCCTCAAACCTGAAGGATGTTTCACAATACTCTACAATAGACTTTGCTAGACTACATGAAAGACAGCAATATTTTACTCCAAGTAACATCAATGACCAACGAACTCAATCTGTAAATGAGGAAAAAAACCTACAGAAAGATTCAGATTGATTCCTGGAAATGAATAGGTTTTTTCTGGGTTCTACATAAAGATAGAAAAGGACTTGGTTGCTTTTTGCTTTTCTTTTAAACTAAGATGCCTTGTGGGATGATTACATCAACCAGCAAGTAATGTCAGTGAGAAAAAAAAAATTCAGACAATCCATTTTATTATCGGAAGAGATATTACTAATTGCAAAATGTCTGGAGATTAAAGGTTTTTCTTCCCTTGCAACTACTATAAAGTATGTCTCTGCAACCCAGTCTGCCAATTAATACAAGCAAGGACTATAACCTCTTTCATGCTGTCCACTGCCTATCCTCCAGCCCCTAGTCCTCCATTACCTTTAGAAGTTTCAAGAGGAAATGGACACTGGAGTTTTCCCATACCTCTTCTCAACATTTAGCTTACATTGCAAGAGTGTTTTGGGACATAGAAGTTTGTTAAATTTAGACTAAGAACTTCAAGATTTTAACAATAAACAGGACCTGCTACACAGAAATATTGTCAAAGTAACAAATCCAGTGGGTGCTAAATGGTGGCAGCCTCCAAAATGCTCCATCTGATATTTTATCTAGAACAATTACCTTTTAGTAGCCTACTTACCTCAGCAATAACTCAGAAATCAATCTAAATAAAAAGATAATATACATAAAACCTGCTTTATTAAGCAAATACCTGAGCCACATATTACTCAAATTTGAATCATGTCCACATACCTCAAAATGAAAATGGCTTACTTCAAATGAATTCAAATAAATTTTGCTGATTTCACAAGGCTTTGAATGAGATCCCAAGAAGGGAAGCAGAACTTGAATCCTCATACCAAAAAACAAAACAAAACAAAACAAAAAACCACAAAAAAACGCAAAAAAACAAAACAAAAAAACCCTCAAATTAAAATTTGCAGCTCAGTATGATTATGGAGTCAAACATGCTTGGTTGTTGACTTGCTTTATGCATATTAATCTAATGTAAATTTCAACTTGAATCCCAAAAGATCAGAAACCAGGTTTCTAGTGATAATACTGAATCTTTTGCATGTACGTGTCTGGTTATTGTTAAATACAGAGAAACAGAAAAAAAAAAGTGCACCAGATGCAGATCCTCTTTAAAAGCACTTCAAAACATATCCTTCAAAGCCACTTCAATGGCTGTAAGCATGTTTCCAGTTATGACTAGTCTTTCATTCTTAGTAATTTAGGGACCTTATTTTATAGTGAATGTAATCAAAACTCCTTGCTTTGATGAAAGCCACCTATATGTTGTACCTCTGGAACAGTATTTCTTCAAATTACTTCAAGTACTGTAACAATACTGAGTAACTAGGCATAATGATGTTGTCAGTTTAATTCCCACCCCTTCTCACTGCAGCAGAAGGACTAGAAATAAAACATGACAAATAAAAGCCTACTGGCATTCTTCACCTATGGTACACAACTCCAGTTAATTCAGTTGTCCTTTAACTCAGTCAAAAGAGGATCACTGCAGCACTGAAAACCCCATCTCATGGAGCCCTTCAAGAATGTGTCTGCTAGGCCTTAAACACAGAAGAAAGTGTCAGTACTCCAAACTTTTAACCCGCCTCTCACCTCAGTGTTTTCTGGTCAAGGGCGTCGATCATCCTATTTGTAGGAGGTGCTGGTAAGAGTGACAGCAAGCTTCCACACACCTTCTCATCTCAGCCTTGCCAAACACCTTCCTATTAATGCTTCCACCTCACCCTATTAGCAATTCTACTCTATAACCAAACAAACACAGAAATACTTGTATGGTTGTCTTCCTTTACACTCTGCTTCTGTGTGTTTGTGACTGACAGATTGGGTAGGAAACTTTTGCCAATTCAGTAATACAGGAGGTACCAGCTAGGCAGCCAAAGACTTCACACATCAGAACTCACATTCTGGTGAATGGACACATTATTGAAACAAGGGTGTTTTTCATTGTGACCAAACCAGGTTAAATATCATTACATCTTAATCCTTTTACAAATTCAAAACAGTCCCATATTCAGTCCAGTTGCCTTCCTAGAGCTACAGTTGCTCTCTAATCAGTCCTTCCTGTACTGCCTTTGTTCAGCTACTGAGGGCCACCTTACTGGCCCTTCACTTCACAAGCTTTTTCAATGCAGTAGCTTGACTAGGGCAAGTGGTTAAATATTTTTCCCCTTACCACACAAATGCAAATATATTGCTTGTACTCATCCTGCAAAACCTCTAAATACTTCTCAAGCTGAGCGTTTAGCCCAGCAGAACTATAATTATGCTAGTAGCTAAATTCCCTTCAATTTTTTTTCTGGTTTTGCTCCTCCCTTCTCTTTTATACATCATAATCCTCTCCCTGCCCTGAAAAAGGCAGAAGGAAAAAAAGGAGGAGAAAAAGAATCCCACTCTTCTTCTTGCCACTTTACTCTATATCTCTGATCTATTCTGTATTTTGTAAAAGCTCCTGACTTTAATTCCTTTTCCTTTATTTATTCAGGGCATTCTCCATTTCCTATTTCCTCCTTCCTTTCCTAGCAGCTGGACTCCTCAAAGGAACTGGTTCTGCCCCTTTGAGAGGTTTGGGCTTTTTTTCCTTTTGGTAGAAGACAAAAGAGCCAGCTCTCCCCAGTATTTCATTTCTTTATCACTCAAGGGCATACAAGTTGCTTTCAGAGTTGATAATCTTCCATGTCTTCTTGTGTAACGGCTCTCAAGTCGATAATTTTAAATAATCCATTGCAAATAGAAATTATCAATAATCTGCAAACAGGCAACACTCAAAGAATGTCTTCTAATGGGGAAACAAGTTAAAAACTTACATAAACTCTAGAATATACAAGGAAATATATCTAGAAAAAAGTTTTAGAAAAGTAATGTTCATGTAATCATTAGAGGTAGTATTGCCACAAAAACTGACAATTTTTTCTTACTTCTGCAATGCAAAATACTTCATTTCTGCCTGTGATGAAGTTTAAATTACCAATTTCAGAAGTTTCAGCACTATGAGCGAGCTAAAAATTACATAAAGGGCTGTTTTCATCTTCTGTTTTTTCTGTGAAAGAAACACACCATTGCATATATAGATGATATGTTGCTGTTATCAAGTCTAGATATCATGCATCTGTTCTAAATAAATGGTTTAGTTATCATAGTAGCCTTGACAGTAAACATGACGTTCCTAAGTCAACCAGGACTTTCAGGTTACAAGGACAAAAATGAAAAGACACACAAATTATCAACCTGACACTCCTACATAGTCTGTGTAATCCACAGCTGACCTGCCATTTCTTTCATTACTTGTACACACAATTTAACGCTTTAAGTATGGCCGTAATCATATAATGAGATTTGCTAAAGCCAGACTTTGTGTGAACTAGTCCAACAGTAGCATTTTGATGATTTACTTGCTGAACACCAAGAGTACTTTTCAAATGTTTTGTAACTAGCAGAAACAGTAGCATTAGCCATACACATTTAAAATGCTCTATCACATTTGGAAGGTATATGAATTTCTAATAATTACCTAGAAGTGACTCCAATATTCTATGAAATAGAAGCACATCATAATTTAAAATACCGAATTACTAATGTTCTGTACATATGCAATGATAGCCTATTAAAGACTCCCTCTCATAAAAACAACAGAATTGTATAATATTTTAAAGTAAACATTACACTTACAGCACTGTACTTATGAGTATGTCATTGTTTCAGTAACAAAAAATATTATGTAGCAATTCACCCAGTGAATAAGTACAGTGATCCAATATTTTAATTATGACTTCAAAAGGGTCTCATCCATTACACAGATAAAACAAAACTTTAAAATAAAAGAGAAAATGAGACATCACAAACTGTAATTGCAAAACCAATCCTGTACATGATCTGTGTCAGTAGATGGAGGTGTCATAAATAAAAGGTTTATTAAGCTGACACTTTATTCCATCACATGGCCTAAAAAATGAAAGGATGGTGTTAGAGTTCTAGATACTGAGAATTTTAGACTGAAATACATACTTCTGCTTATTTCCCTGCCCAGAAACTATAAAGGTGTTGGTGAAAAAGTAGTAAGGAATATGTGCACACACATGTAAAATACAGTATTTTCTGGAGAAATTAACACTAGTTCAGAGAAAATTTTAGTTTAAATTATGAAATCTTTAATGCTCACATACAGCTAGAGTGTCACACCCTCAACCATGGGAAACCAAAACTGAGCAAAACACTTGCAGATAGCATGAATGCCTACTTCAAACACTACCAGATGACCAATCTTTTCTTAGATCAATTGTCTATACTGAGATTATAAAAGAGCATTTCCAAAGTCTTATCACAAAGGACCTCTCCACTGTCAATACAGCAGCCTCACTGAAATCTGGCATTACACAGTACTTTCCAACAGTTACTACTGCTGGAATAATTAAATATGTACAGCAACAGTTAAAGTTAACAAGACATACAAGGATTTGCACCCATTTCTATTGCCATACAGTGCCACTCATCTACCCACACCTTCACAGAACATTCGGTTCACTTTTGTGACACTTCACAGACAAAGAAGCAAGGACACTTGTAACTTTAAGAATCACTAAATACTCCGAGTTGGAAAGGACTCACAGGGATCACTGAGCCCAAGTCTTCAGTGAATGGCCTGTGTGGGGATTGAACCCACAAGCTCAGCAATACCAGCCTCACTCTGTAACCAACTGAACTAATTTCAGGGTTTCTTGCACCTTCTTAATTACCCATCATCTGTATTTTCTTTCCCTCATTTGTAATACATTTGACTTCCTACCATTATCCTTGTATGCAGATTAAACATCAGTTCTCATCTACTACCAAGCAAACTTGCCAGTTTCTGTTTTCCTTCCAGACAAAGTACCCATACTTCTCCTTCCTCATACACCAAAAAAAATTATAATCAAAATACTACACCCTTACCCACTGAGGCTAATAGAACTGAGTCTTTTCACAATCTGTTTTTCACAAGAAATTTGTTTTTTCCACTAAAAAATCAAAACTAATTTCTTCTTCAAAACTAGCAATAGTTCTCCTCCAACTTAAAATCAGTTTTCCAACTCCAAAAAGATAATCTTAATATAGCTTAGCCCAGCTTGCAAATCTAATCATATTTAAGGTGCTGTAAAGTGCTTTTTGGTTATTTTATTTTCTTCCCATTTTCTTTCCAGAGGCACTCAAAACTTGACCGGGGAGTTGGCTATAGTAAATCTGAGGACAACAGATCCAGAAAGACAAAAGGTTGTTCCAGCAATGTAAACTGAAAGAAAAAATACTTGGCTAGATGTGGGCCATCAAGTTTGATTCCAAGTAGGTCAGACATTGACTACTGTCAAGATCAGAAAGCAATCTTCAAACCTACTCGATTCAGAGCAGAATGGCTAATGGCCGTTTTATTAATGTGATCAGACGAAGAAATGTAAGAAAGCAACAAAGCCTCAACAGAAGAGATGTGGCTGAACATGAGAGAAAAGTTCTGAAAAAAAAAGAGTAAAGAGATAGTAAGAAGGTAATGAACAGAGAGGCCTCTGGAAAGAGACAAAGCTGTTTACATTCTTGCTCCTGCCTTACTTTAAGCCCATATTATTTCCAGAATCCTATTGAGTTCCTGCTTCTGCCTGTAAATTCACCTCATGCTCCACTACTCTGAGAAAGGAATGCAGAAGTATCTTTACTGTTGTGATAAAAGAGAAAAATTCCTTTTCTTACAACACTAGAAATATAACCATTTAGAAACAGTAAGGTTATATTATGCTTATGACCTTATATATATTTTATAATATACATATTATATTCCAATGTCTTTGACTATGACCATCTTCTTTTATTTCTAAGTTCAAAATAGTTATCTTGTGTGCGGAGCAGTATCATTCATATTAGAAAGTTCAAATTAGCATTTTGAACAAACATATTTTTCCTACCATTTGCTGTGTAAGCTTACCAAAAGCTTACCAAATGAGTCTACATGCCCATTTAACCTTGCTGCTGCATCATGTATGTTTTTGCCACAAAGGCTTTAATGCTTTCTTCCCTTAGTTTCGCTTTTTTCTCCTGTAAATGTCATCGGTGACAATGACTTACCACCTTAATTCCCTAACAGCAAAAGGATGTACAGCAGTTTTGTTTGCTCACTTTCTTCCTCTAAATAATGAGTGAGTAACTGGAAATTATGTCTAGATAAGAAAGATACTGTACCAAACAACAGGTAAGTATTCTAGAATCGCTGTAATGTATTATAAAGAACTGTTCAATGAGAAATTGGATTTTCTTCTTAACCAGAAGTAAATATATTATTATATATTATTTCAACCAATAATACTATAGTGATAATTCCTGCATGTTTACTGCCTCTGAAAATATACCTATGCCTAACAGGGGAAGTAATTGAGATGTTATTTTGCTTTACAACCGGGTTTCTTAAAATTTCTTCTTTCACCTTAATATTTCATAATCAAGAAAGCAGCCCAATAATTTAGGTCATTATAATAAGAAAAGAGTCAGGAACATGAACTCTAAAAAGCAATAGAAACCAAAAAGAAGTGGAAACAAGGCACGTATTCTAATATTATGTATATACTTAGCTCCTCAAGTACAAGAGCAAACTTCAGTAAGAAATGGAAGAATTTTAGCCACAAATAATATCACTAGTACAAGCTCTTATTGAATAAATTTAGAGGTCATTAAATGATGCCAAAAAAATGGCACACTGATCCACAATAAAAATATGTTTCTTCAGGGAAGAAACCTGCATTCCACAATTAACTTCATTAGAATGCAAGGAGATCACAGAGAAACTCTTAAGAAAAGCAAATATTAAAACTTGTAAACTTGTACTCAGGAATCCAGCTTGATCAAAGAACCAAACTGCACTGGCACACCCTCGTAACCAGTTCTAGAAGACATTCATTCCAGCAAAACAGAATGCTTTGGTATCAACAAGTTGAAGTTTAATGACCTGACAAAAACAAAAGACTGAAACACTCCAAAAGTTCCAGCTGGTTTAACAGTCCATGAATCTTAGAGAGTCAAAGATAAAATAAAAAGAAAACAAACAAAAAACACCAAAAAAACCTCGAAATATAAATACATGTGTTCTATCCATGTCATGTATAATTAAGTACTCAGCAATCTAACGGCCAGACAAATTAATTAATTCAAATTAAAAATATCTTCTTTAAGTTATGACTGAAATGAAATATCAAATATTTATATTTAATATAAACCATTCATGTAGCACATTTACTTTTTAAACTGTTGTTCCATGTGTTTTATCACTCAAGGAGCCAAATAGTTCTCTGCACTAATGTTTTTAATTAAACAAGACACATTATGGTGCATTTTTATGTAAGAAGAGATGGAATTTAATGAGTTCAATCTAGACTTTGAATTTTAATTAATTAAATTATGCCAAAGAGCACATTTGCTACAGTTTCCAACTACAGTAATTTTTAACTTACTGTTTGCACACTGCATTTCTAAAATTGAAATGTAACAAAAACATAGGAAACCATTAAAAAAACTACAGTTGACATTATTAAATACAATACTTACAATGAAAAGTTAGAGAACAAAATAAATTCATACAAAACATACTACGTTTTTCAAACTATGCAGTTCAATAAAGAATGAACGTTCAGTTAATTACATGAGCTGAACAGCCTGTTTCTGGTCACAGTATCCTTCAAGGATTTAAACCAATCATCATTCATCATCACATGGTTATTTTTACACAAACTGGGGGAAGAATATATTCCCAGTTTGGTTGTGGCAAAGTCTCTGGCCACCTACTGTCCTGGCCTTTATTTAGGAATTTGTCAGTATTCACATCTTAGCTGAATTTAAAATTCTGAATCTAGGTCTTATTCCACTGCCCTAACATAGAAAAAAAAACACTGGCAAATGGGAACAAGTTCACAGCACAGGCCACCAACACTGTTGGAGGCTGTAGCATAGACCCTATGAGGACAGACTAGGAAGTAGGGTCTATTCCACCTGGATGAGACTGGGGGAGCCTAACAGCAGTCCCCAGGACCAACATGGAAGTTATTCAAAAGATGGAGCCAAGCTCTTGTCCTCCATCCACAGGACAAGAGACAACAGGAGCAAGTTGAAACACAAAATGTTCAGAGAGGAAATAAAGAGAATGTTTGACATCCAGATGATGGCCCAATGGTCAACATGTTATCTCCATCCTTGGAGATTTTTATGACCTTCCTGGATACAGCTTTTATACCTGTTATGACCTCCTAACTGACCCAAAGTTCTACTTTATGCAGAACTTTGAAGCAGAAAGCAACTGAGGTCCCACTTCACTAAATTATTCTGTGGTTCTATACAGTATCTGTCTTTAACTAAAAGTTACAACATTTGACTAAATTTAGGCTTTAGCAGAATTGTAACTACAACCTCCAAATAGTTTTCTTTAAAACAAACAATAATTTAAAGAAATCCTTTTCGTATCTATTAGCTGCTTGTCCCCTGAAAATCAGGGATGACGTGCTCTTGTTTTCATTCTGCACATCCCCTGAGCACGAAAGGGGACCATCACTTTTCCTGGCTTCACGGATATTTAACCCATTAACTGCATGATAAAGGGCACTCAAGGTGACTTCCCTTTAGGCATTCTCACTTAGAAATGCTTAAGCTATGTTGCATCAACTCAAAATAATACTGAGTTTTCTACCCAAGACATACTACAGATGTTGGAGAGGGAGCAAAATAGTTTGACACACTAGGACAAAGCACCAAGTGCCCTATATGCTGTTCAAAACTAATGCTTGTTCAGTATTTGCAGAAATGGTTTCAGAAAACCTAAATATAAAGCTGCTCAAAGGCCTTCCATAGAATTTGGTTGAGCAGTCCACAAGTCTACTGCACGGATAAGAAACCAGACAGTCAATGCCTTCTAGCATATTATGGCATGCAGATAATGGCTGTAATATCAAGTCATGACAAACTTCAAATATCCTTCTAAAAAGTCTGACTAAAAAATATTATTTCACCACCCTGCATAGTTATAACAACTGCACAACCACATCACAGCATAACAAACTACAAGAAGACATCATGTATTATCAACCTACCAAAAAATTTTTACATCAGGTTCAAAAGTTTGAAAAAATTATGTGTCAAAACACCATAAAAATTGCCAAATACTATAATCTCTTTCAAAAAACAAAGTAAAAACATTTTTGCATTCCAAAGTGAATTTAAAATTCAGCTTTGTGGGTTCACTGGCAGAATTATTGATCAGTGTCATAATTTAGAAATAGTATTCCCAGTTTGGAACTCCCACTAAAAAGAAACCCTGGCTGCTCCCTCCATGTCCCCACTCCAGTGAAAAAAACAAAAGGCAGAGATTACTGGTTGATGTAAGAACAATTTACTGGAAACAGCAATGAGATAAGAAAATGGACAGTAACAGCAACAGTATTAATAACAGAGGTGTACAAAAGAGGGTGATTTACATGCAAAACACTCCCTAAAGACCCCAGGTTCCCTCTTCCCACCACACTTCTTCTTGACCTGATGCCACACCCTTCTTTCCAGAAGTGAGATCACCCTACTTCCAACAGGATGAAGTGCATGGTATAGAATAAGAACCTAGACATTGCCACATGGGCCCAGGCTCTACCCCCTCACTGCTACTGCAGAAAAATTAACTCTGTCTTAGCTGAAACCAGGACAATAAGATAGCAATCTCAGCAAGTGGCAGAGCTCTTTGGAAAGAAACCTGGAAAAAATACCAAAGCCCAAGAAAATTATGGGATGGCTTAAGAGTGCTGCAGTCTGAAGATATCCTTCTAAACACTGCTAATACATGTGCACCACGTTGGGTAGCAAAGGCCATGAGAAACATTCAGTGTCCTGTATGGTTTAAGCTGCTGTGGCTTCCAACTGCTGAAATATGAACAAGTTCAGGTACACCTATGTATGTTACAATCACACATGCAACTACATTGCAAACCTAGCTTCAAATTCATTTGTTTCTGAGTGATTCTGGTCATTACACCTCAGTCAAATAAGTTCTCTGGTTTATTTATTCTCCACTTTGATGTACACCTATTTCATCACACTGGTTTTAGGTCTGCCAATGCATAACAATGAAAACTGAAGACTCCAGTTCATTTTCACACCCACTTTGCACAGTGCCTGTATGTTTTACTAAGTTTTGCACTCTTGCTATCACAAACTTAAATCTAACATGCTTATCCCCAGCTTCTGCAAGCATGTTTATGAAATACTCACTGCAATTCAGTACATGTCCATCCTCCTTGCAATGTCCAAAACATGGTTTTAGTGGGCTAGTCTCCAATTTTAGGGAAGAGAAGATACATCAGAATAGAATGCCCTAATGTTACCTTGAAATCACCTTTAACTGAAGAAACCAGGTTAGGAGAAAAGCAGCCAGAAGTACATTTTCACAAGCTCCCTGACAGAGAGCATAGTTACAAAGGTTTATGAAGACCCAGGTATGCGGCAATTAAAAGATAACCATGCACCTATTTACTCAGTTGTTAGAGTAGTTCCAAAGTCTGTCTTTTGGGAGCCAGCTGTTGGATTGACACAAGCTTTACTGCCCACAGCTGAGGATCTGGGTTTTGTGCAATCCAGTGCCCTCCAATTCCACTGGGAACCCAACATTTCTTTTGTAGCTCAGTCCATCTTTGGGGTTATCCAGGATGCGATTACACAACATTTTCTCTGACACTGCAAGCCAGCTTAAGAAGTTATCCTGTCCGCTCCCTTTCCCTCATGCCACTTGTTCCAAATGAGACAAAAAAAATTAATTTTAACTTAGGTCACTTGTGATACAGTTTACAGCACAGACCAATAAAAAACTGTTGTGTTTATACAACCGAGGAAGCAGCAGATTCCAGTGTTTGTGAGAGGCTAAGGAAAGAAAAGTTTTGAGAACAAAGACAGCTTAAGAGAAACAGTTAATACACATGATAAAACTACAACTCCACCTTATTCTTAGATCTTTGTGACTTCATGGTTTATAATTCTCTCTCTATAGTTTATAAACCTCTCTTTCATTAGGAATTAATGTTTGTTTTCCAACTGTCTTTGTCCTCAAATGGTCTTGCATTAGTCTCCCAGTCAAATTTTACCTAATACATAACCCAAACATCACCTGCAACCTATACCTCCATATCTGAATCCATGTAAGTAATCCCTTAATTTCATGTTGAAATTAAAAGGCCTCCCAATCTAAATGGACTTGAATAACTGAGGCCTCTAAAAACGGTTTGATAAGTACAGGTACCAAATGTATCTTTATCTATCAACACTGGATATTTAGAAGGCAAAGGTTTCTTACTAAGAAAATATCTGACAGTACTAGAAACCCAAGCCATAGCCAGTATTATGAAATAATGAATAGTGATGAACATTTTTGTCATAACTATGAAATCCTTGCAGTCAAACAAGACTAACAGATATCAGAGATGGAAAATAGTCATTTAAAGCATACTAGACTTGTACGCTAACACGATTCTTCTAACATATTATCTGCTCACCAAAAAAACTCTCAAAATTCCTGCATAGTTTCTGGTAAACAGAATGATATAGACTGTGCGAAAAAAGGTCTAAAAAACTGATTTAAACTGATTTGATAGTTACTCTCACTAAATACTACAAAAAATGAATCCTTGAGACCAATAAAGTCACATAAAGAAGCATTTTAAAAGTTTTAATTACACATGCTAATAACTTTAATCACAATACTTTGAACATGTATAGTGAATCCATTTAATTAAAACATCCGTAAAAGACTTTCTTAAGTACTGAAACCTACTGCAGCTGCTCAAGCACATAAGTAGAATGATAAAGGTAATACCAGCTAAATCAGCTCCACTGAACTGTCGATAAAAAACCTTACCATGAACAACACATAGATTAAGAACTGGGGTAAACATCAGAAAAGATCCCACATGGGGCTGCATGAAATACCACACCACACATATTTATGCAAGCATATAAGCACTTTCAAAGTCCTAGCCTAAAAACAACTTTGGTGATAACCGGCTTACATGAGACTTGAGCAAGATCAAAACTGAGAGCTAGCCAAGCAAAAAAAAAAAAAGACAGATAACATCTGATGTCAACAAACATAAAATAATATACCCCTGAAAGAAAAACTTGCAGTTATTCGCACGCGACATTACATTTTAAGCCAAATGTAAGCAGATAAACAAAAAACAATTCACAGGATGTGCAGCTCAGCAGAATCTCTGCTTAATACAGGCACACAAGAGACAAGAAAAAGTGTTCTGATGAAGAGAGGAAAGATATTGAAAACATTCTCAATTCACCTGGAATACTGTCTTTTGTGACATCACAAAAACCACAGAAAAACAGAATTAGTTCATAGATTTGTATAAGCTATGAACAAATACTAAAGACTCTAAGGAAAAAAAAATGCACACATATACCCCCCTTCCCTGCAAAAACAGCATCACACAAAACCAGAAGAAAACCAAGAAGACAGAAAATCTAAGCAGCAAGAGCTAACGCCTCCCTTCCTAATATAAGGAAATGTGCAACCATGATTTAAAAGCAAACTACTAACAACAAAAGGAACCACGTAATGCTAGTCATAGTCAAAGACAGATGCAGAGAAAACTCACCTCAGAAAAGGACAATGTTTCTATTGATTTTAAATCAATAGGTGCCTGCACCAGACTGGACAGGTTTTTTCCTACAAATCAGATTTAAAGATTCAGCTTTGACTGTGTGAAACAGTAACTACATAACCAAAATTAGATGGACAATTGCCTTCTAGGCAAGTCATTCTACATAACACAGGGGGGTTATCATTGTCCACGTGAACCAGACCTCTCTGCATCCAGAATTGCATAACCCACAGGGCTTGACATTTGAGTGAGGCACCACCCTTTTTCTTTGAGCATCTTACAGGTTGCAACTGACAGTGACAACCTACCTTACACTTGTACCTTGTAGCTGTCACTGTACTGTTGCGCACAACCAATTTAAGTGAGACATACAGTCTACTCTCTAGACGAACACAGTATACAGCAGAAAGCATGTATTTGTATGCAGCAAAGAAAACTGGATCACCGTTCCTTCAGCAGAACTACTACAAAGAAGCTTCTTTGTATATTCACATTTTTGTACAGTTTTTCACATTTGCATGAAGACTGATCTATCTCACAGAATAATTTTAAAATGTCATATTCAGAAATTCAAGAAAGCTCCTCATTCAACTTTTGATAAAGAAATTGTAACTGAAACAAGTTAAATACAAACGTAAGCATGAGCTCAAATGTTGACTCAGATCAGGCTAGTATTACTCGTATTAGTCATCTTACTGGCCTCTTGCTGAGAACCCCATGGGAGACATGAATACATAAAGAACCCACCAAAATCAGTGCACAGCCAGGGTCAGAGGTTTCGAAACAGCAGCTCTATTAAGTCAAATGAGAAAATATAGCTGAGTACTTGCCTAATGATAGGGCTAACATTTGCATGCAAGCCTAGGTAAAAAGTAGCAGGTGTGTTACAAGAAAAATGCTAGTCTGTAACAGAACAGGAGCACTAGGATAGGATAATTTGGGTTGAAAGGCACTGCAGGAGGTCATCTAGTTCAACCCCCTACTTAAAGTTCCAGTTACTTTTCTAAAAAAAGCCACCAGATTTTGGTCACCTTATTCCAGTTGTTTTTTTATTTTTAGAATAACATTTTTTAGAACAAATACTTTTATTTTTCTATTATTGCATGGTCAATTCTGTTAACTGCTTTTTAATTGCAAGTTTGTAACTTTTGATACTCTTCTATTCATAATGAACACCGTTTAATTACTGTCTCAGTTTAATACTACTACATTTCTGAATTGTGTTTATTTCCCTTTTAAGGCTCTTTCAGATGAGATCTCAGGTTATTTCTTGTAACTGCAAACATCATCACTTAGCTTTTGTTTACATAAGATCATACTGTAAAAATGTCCCAAAGCTGAAATAAAAAGAAACCAATGGCAAAGCAACAACCTCATTAAGCAATTGCTTTTCTCCTAACTTCAGAAAGATGATGACAGCAAATATTCCTTCCCCATGTTGCTGTCATTGGTGCTTACAAAAAATGAAAATCTGCAAATAGGTCAAATTTAGGCTTCTCTGGAAAGTCCACCACAGCTTAAAATCCCTGCTATTTCATATAATAATACTGAAGTTGTTTACATAAGATCATACTGTAAAAATGTCCCAAAGCTGAAATAAAAAGAGACCAATGGCAAAGCAACAATCTCATTCAGCAATTGCTTTTCTCCTAACTTCAGAAAGATGACGCCACTGCTAACACAACATGGCAGTAACACTCACTTTAGTACTATTCTGTGGTCATGCATAACACTACCTCCACATAGTTTGGAAATGGTTATTCTACAGAGATTTCAACTTTTTATTAGCATAATCATAATTTTGAACAGCAACAAGTAAAAAGCAGTAGCAATCTCCTTTCATTTTCCATTCTGCAGTTGTAGTCAGTCTGATTCAACCAACAAGGATGTTGGACCATTTTCTGCATTCCATGTACTTCTTGCTCATTACAACTTCCCCTTCCAGCAGCAAATACTCCTTCCCCATGTTGCTGTCATTGGTGCTTACAAAAAATGAAAATCTGCAAATAGGTCAAATTTAGGCTTCTCTGGAAAGTCCACCACAGCTTAAAATCCCTGCTATTTCATATAATAATACTGAAGTTGTTTAATTCAAGAGTCTAGACTTACACCATGTAAGTCACACAGGATGCATTTTCATCAAGCAGAACACAGTAGTGGCTACTGTATTCCTACTGAATCCTTAAATTACTTTTCTAAAAAGGGAAGAAAAATAGGCATGCCCAAAGAACATCACTACAGTATTAGCACCATATCAGTTATGAAGAAGACTGAGATGCAGGGAAGGAAAAGAAAGTTAATCCATATAACTGATCCAAAATACCCTTAAGTGTGCACAGAGTCTCTCTGTAGTCATCTGTCAATACTGATTTTCCATAAAATAGAAACTTAATAAATACTTCTCTCCCACCTACTTACATACATGTTACATTTAATTAGTAACAGAACAAATTAAGAGATAATAAATTGGTAAGCTTTACAGAGCTAAGATGTCAGAAACAATGATCACAAAGCAAATAATCTCAAGTACAAAATTACACTCAAAATTGTCAATAGCCGTTACAATCTTCCCACTTCTGTACAGCAACCAGAAGGAATACAGTCAGCAAATCCCAGCATAACACAATTTATGAATAACCAAAGGAAGGTGTTATTTTCTCACCTGTGACTGATTGCAGAAGTGAAAAATTTGAAGACAATGCCACAATCAGGTTCTAATTAGACTTCAGTCGCAAAAAAAAAAAAAAAAAAAAAAAAAAAAAAAAAAATCTGAGGAAGTTTTATCTGAAATTCTTTTCTTAAAAGAAAAAATTATCTTCTGCAAATTAATCAAATCCATTAATTCACAACCCACACCTAACGGAACACTTCCCCACGCAGATGCAAATTCAACAGACACTTACAGAGAAAAACCACAAGTGTGGTTTTTCGTGACTGTTTGCCCTCCTTCTGCGAAGAGATTTTTTTTTAACGGCACAAATAAGTATTCGCGAGGAAGTTCTCCCGCAACACACAGCACCTCCACCGAAGAGGCGCGGCAGCCACACTTCCAGCTTCCCCGCCGCCCAGGTCGGCCCCGGCCCGCCCCCCGGGAGCCCTGTTTACGGAGGGGGAGGAAGCCAGCGCGGTGCCCCGCTCACAGCGCTTGGCGGGCAGGGTCGCCCGCCCCCCGAGCGCCCGCCCGCCCCCGCCCGCCGGGGCTGAGCCCCCGCCCGCGGGACGGGGCTCGGGACACGCCGGTGCAGCCGCCACCCCGGCCACCCCCTGGGCCCCGCCGGCGGGCGGGCGCTGCCAGCCCCACTCACCGCGGCCGTGGCTGTGCAGCGCGGCGCGCAGGCAGCGTCCCGCCCGCTCCCTCCCCATGCACGGCGGCGCCGGCTGGGGGACGCGGCGGCAGCTCCGCGCCGACCCGCGCTCTGGCCGCTGCCTCCGGCTGGGCGGCGCTCCCGCCGCGCACGTCATCGCGCGGCTGCGGGCGGGGCGGGTCCCGCCGCGCTGCCCCAGCAAGGCGCGGCCGCTCCGGCGGGGCTCGGCGTGCCGGGCGGGGCGGCGCGTCCTTCGGCCCGCAGAGACACCGTGCGGCCGCAGGGCAGGCGTCGCGCAGCTCGCCCGTGCAGGCGGCAGCCCCCTCATCGCAGAATCGCAGCATACTCTGACTTGGAAAGGGCAAGGGACACACGTGGGTCATCGCGTCCAGCTCTTGGCCCTACACACAGTACCATCCCCTTGAGTCACGTATGTGCTTGAGATCGAAACTCATCTGGAGCTCTCTCAGGTTCCGTCGGCACTAGAGAGGGCACCAGGGTTTTGTCAGTGCGAGAAGCGGAACCGCTGCCGAGCAGGCGAGCGCTGCTCTTCGCCCCTGCTGCCTGCTCGACAGTCGGTGTGGGCAGCGAGGGCTTTTCTTGTCTCCCACAAGTCTCCGTCTGTGGGAGCCCGCCCAGGTGAAAGCTGGAGGGCTTGGGATCAGCGAGCGTGAGGGACAGATCTGGCCTCGTACAGCCACGGCAAACAAGCAGTGCGTCCTTGCTGCGGTCTGGCTGCACAGTAGTGAGTGTGTTAGCTGGGCCAAAGAAAAAAGGTACGGTTGTTTTTTAAGCAAAAAGTGTGTGTGTGCACTAGTTCTGTCCCACCTCTTGGGATTTATTGCACAGTTCTGACTTCTGAAATGCGCACTTTTCTGTCACTTCCTGTCCGATGAGTTTGTTCCTTGTTTTCTTGTCCGTGCCAGGTAAACATGCTTAACCTGAAGGCTCAGGAACTGGGTTGTCTGTTAGACAAAGGATAAACACAAGCCGGGACAGGGAAGAACTAAAAAGCCATGTAAAAGTTTGATGGTTGATGAGTCTCAGACTCATGCTCATGACATTCTTGTTTTCAAAGCAGGCTGTTATGGGTCAACTAGCAATTTGGCACTGTTAAAATGTAATTCTTTAAGGACAATCTTACTTTGTCATTTCATTTCTATGATGTCATGCATGGTCTTTTGCTCTGTACAGAAGAGTACGCCCATGTGCTATAACATCATCCCACAGGTCCTTTAAGGACAAAATCTAGGCCATTTCAGAACTGGAAATTATATCAGTGGCTACGTTGCTTTGTTTTTATTGAATGTGCAGTGTAAAGAATACCTGGTGATTTTGAAATAAAGTCAATTACAGCATGTTTTCTTCGATAATATCTAGTCTTTCATCTCAAATAAAGTTTCTGTGGTATTACGTTCTCTAATAATTTGCTTTTCATGTTTAATGTCTCTCCTCAGTTTGCAGTGTGGAAAACTCACACAAACATGCTGCAGAGACACTGGAAACTTTTTCGAAGCAGAGAAAAGAAAGAAACCCCAAAATAAAAATATTCTGATGCCTCCTAAACATAATTAACTTATATGCCACTGATATCCAGACCACTCAAAAGATAAGGAGAGTACTGTACTACATTGGTTGTGCTCACTGCATGACATAAGACTTTGCTCATCAAGATTTCTGTAGACAGACCCCTGCAAATGCAAAAAATTTAACTTGAATAGATGACAAATCCTTATATTGTTAAGTTTCAGTAGTTTGTCAGGGTCAGGTGTAGTTGGACCTGCAAAATTTCTCAGCTACTGGAATGGTAAAGCACACCATCACTTGCTTAGATTTTGAAAGTCTAATCTGTGTTAGGACTCCAAACTTTATAGCTTATCTAGTGATACCTGGTATTTTTGTTTGTCTTCTATTATAATTAAACGTGTTTTAGTATAATATGGCAAGAAACAGAATTGTCCTAAAAATATCCTTTTTCTCTGGTCTGTTCAGCACTGTTCATAACTTTTCATCAGAGTTCTTGCTACTATATCAATTTTTAACAAATCCTTTAAAAGGCATCTGCACTCAAAAACTGTGAACATGTCAGGCTTGCCTCTAACTGCCATTTAAGCACCCCCCTTCCCTTTTTCTAAATGATCATACAGTGTCCATGCATTTGCATGTTAGTATGCTTGGACACCAGTGTCAGTCTGTGGCAGGGAGCTGAAGTACCGTTTTACCTCCACATTGTTCACACATTTCATTTTGCGACTTCACACTCTGTGAATACCCTTGTGTGTAGGGCATAGTAACACAGGCATAGCCAGAGAATCCAAAAACATGGATGCTAAACAATAAACTTAGTAAATATATGCCCAAATAATGGACAAAATTACCACTAATTATACAAAAAAACATTATTTCTACATGTGGTGTAGCAGCTTCAAATTTAGTTTGCTTTTCAAAGCAAGTTATGAACTTGCCTTCTGTGCAAAAGGCTTAATTTTACTTACTTGATTACTTCTGTGTTCCAAATTCTGATATTAGTGTGCTGGCCAGGATACAGACTTTGTTTTATTTTCATGTTCAAAAAGCTGAAAAGTACAGAAATAGTTCTGTAGTGGTTCCTTCAAAAATTCTCATAGTTGTCCTTTGATTTATCATTTTCATCTGAAATTAAAATCAAAGCATATTCTCTGCTCAAAGGTAGGGAGTTATTTGCAAAACCTTTGCAAATCATAACACTAAGGAAGTTACTTATTTTAGTCAAATCCATGCATGTATTTCACTTTTCTATCTACTTTTGTAGCAGGATGTGAAATCCGTACTGTTTAGTAAGTACATATGTCATCATGTTTTTTCTTGTTTTCTTTGTGTTGTAGGCTCTGCCTTGGACAAAAATATATTTTGGTTAAAAAACCCATGCTTTCCCTTTAAATATATGGTGCAAAGAACAGTCTTAAAAGAAATGTTTTCATTTTTTATAGTCATTCTCTGAAACCTTTTTCCTGAAGTTGTATGAGTGATTACCTCCTTCCTGGAGGAGAATGGAAGAAAAAGCACCTGTAAATACAGGTTTGTGTATGACTCAGCTTGCAAAAGGACACACTTCTAATTCAACTCCTTTGGGAAAATATAACTTAGGAAAAGAAGCCATCTCTTGGCTTCGATGGCCCCAACAGGAAGCACAAGATTGTCCCCTTCCAGACATCCGTTTGATACTGTTCCTCTGAGAGACAGTAGAAAGTACCTAAGAATACCTTCTGTAATGTATTTCTGCAAAGACAGCTTTTGGAGCATATACCTAAGAATGCAAAAGGCACTTCTCCAGGCACTAAATTGTACCTCACTGGAAGATGCACTTCTTTGTCAGCTCCTTCTGCAACAGCCCAATGTGTTCTTGATCGGGTACAAAGTGCTGCATCATACAACAATCCCATAGGAAAAAAATTTTAAAAACCCAACAAACATAGAAAAGCCCTACAAAAACAGGCATGAGTTCAGTTGCTGATCAAGTAAAAAGCACTCAGAGACTACAGTGACTAATGCAGGACGGTGACTTCTATAAACTAGAGGAATGGAAACAGGTAATGCTCCCTATGTGTCCAAAACCGCCCTGTTTCCTTTCCCAGAAGTTTCCAGGAGTTGGATAAGCTTTCATTTTCCAACAGCTCTCTGGGATTCCCTCCAAACTATACAAGGAGAAGACAGAGAAGCCTGCTTTGTAGGCCACAGTGATCAGGAATAGTTCTCTGCCTGACAGATTGTATGAGAGATGGGTATGTCAGATGTCCAGTGGCATTAAATCTTGATTTAAAAGGATTGCATAACAGTATTGCTGCCTTTCTCAATCAACATTGGTAGCATATGCAAAAGTCACACACCTGTAGTGCATGAGATTTCCATCTGCACCTTTCAAATTTAATTGTTCCAGTTTTGTGGATTTCAATAGTTTCTGATAGGTTTTCTGCAAATAAAGATCAAATAATTTGGTTGTTTACTGTTTAGTGAAGCTAATTGCCTCATGTGAGTAGTAAGGTCTGCACTGATCTCCATACCACTTGTGGCTCTCTGAAATGTTGAAATCCTTTGAACACTGTCATCCATGTGGCTCAGTACAGGTTGGTCTGGATCTGATACAGAAATGGAGTAAATTCCTTTCTTGCCAAGTTAGTTGAGTCACAACAGAGCAGCAGCATGGGATTTCCTTTTAAGGAATATGTGCCTTTCTCTTATTAGAGGATAAAACCTAGTGTGCAGCCAACAATTTAGTAGCTGGAAAAAGCAGGCAGGCAAGTAAGCACAAGCAATTGGTTTAACTGTAGAACTTCAAAATAAATTTTTGAAATGCAGTCCACTGATGGGAAATGGCTTGGTATAAATGGTATTATAGGGAACCACAAATTTACTGTCACCCTATGACTTTTTTGCTCAGTAAACATTTAGGTATACTAGTACTACACAGTGAGGAAAAGGGTCAGTAAATCTGAATTTCTACTCAAAATCTGCTAACAGAATGAATAAAATTAATAAAACTGCAGCCTGAGTCTGAAGGAGAACCTTCAAGCACTGAAGACTCAGCTTGTCTTGAGTTTGTTAGTGGCTCTGCTGTCAAAAGTCCTATTGATTGCAATACAAATGCTTTGGGAGTCCATCAGTGTGCCAGGACTCCATCAAGTGACTGTTTCCTAACCAACTTTTGCTTGCATAGGTTCTGTTTTGCTTTGTTTTCCCTTTCATCTTTAAAGCAGGGTATCTTCTGTGCTTAACTGGTATCTAAATACAATAACATGTGCATTTGTCTTAGATTTGCATGGCCAGGTTTTGGTAGTGGGCGAGCTACTGGCTTCTGTTGGAATATGCTGAAAGCATCCTCCATGTCTGCTAGAGCCAGTGTCAGACACCTTCAAGACAGACATGCTGCTGGCCAAGGCTGGGACAATCAGAAATGATGGTAATTCATTTTGGTAACTTATTTAAGAAGGAAAAAAAGTTATTGGGTAGATGTAATTGCAGCCAGAGAAGAGCAGAGTGAGAGTATGTAAGAGGAACAGCTCTGCAGACAGCCAGGTCAGTGGAGAAGGGGAGACACAAGGCAGACACTGCAGCTGGGATTCCCTCAGAGCACATGGTACAGCCCATGGTGAGGCAGCTGTGCTCCTGCAGCCCATGGAGATCCACAGGGATGCAGGGATCCATCTGCAGGCTGTGAAGGAGACAAACACCAGAGCAGGTGGATGCCCAAAAGAGGCTGTCACCCTATGGGAGGCATATCTTGGCAGGGACCTGCAGACCCAGGGAGAGAGGAGCCTTCACTGGAGCAGGTTTCCTGGTAGTACTTGTGATCCTGTGAGATCTCATACTGGAGCAGGCTGTGCCTGATGGATTGCACCTGTGGAAGAGTGCAATCTTCCTGTGAGATGAGCTCACACTGGAGAAATTAATAGGGAACTGTCTCCTGTGGGAGGCACCCCCCACTGGAGCATGGGAAAGACTTCTCTCCCTGAGCACTGGGAGAAAAAATGTCTGATGAGCTGACCATAACCCCTGTTCCCCTTCTGCCTGCACCATTGCAGGAGGAAGTAGAGCTAGGAAGGAAGAGAAGTGGGGGAAACTGTTTTTAAGATTTGTTTTACTTCTTGTTATCCTGATCTGATTTTCTTGGTCCTAAATTCAACTAATGACCAAATTCAGTCTGTTTTACCTGAGATGGTAATTGGTTTACCAGTCTCACTGACTTTATCTCAAATCATGAGCCTTTCACTACATTTTGTCTCCCATGTCTAGTTGTGAAGGAGAGTGTTAAGAGTAGCTTTGCTGGATACCTGGTATCCAGCCAGGATCAATCCTCTACTGAATTCAAAAGGTTTTCAGTGCGACTGTTATACAAATTGTATTCATATTCATAATAAAGATAAATTAAAATGCCTTCCTAGGTCTACCTATCAATAGGAAAATAACTTTTGACAAAGAAATTGTCTTTGAAAATCCCATGGGAATAGGGAAGTCTACTAGATTGAAAACCTCTCAAAATATATTTTGAAGGGCCCAGGGTCTGTTTTTTCTTTTGAAAAATCAAACTAAAATCACCTCGGCCTTTCTTATCTTAGGGAAATGTGGGGAACAGCCTGCTTTCCTCATATACACAAACTAGTATTTCTCTATTCATTCTTGGAGTTTCCAGATATTTAAAGGGACTCAGAAATTGACCAAAAGTACTCTAATGCACACTTATAGGTTTCCAGCCCAGTTCACCTTCTTCAGGACTTCATTGTGTACAGTGTTCATGGCTGTGTAATGACCTGGCATCAATTTGTGGAAAGTAAGATTGTTCTTTGAATTGTGTCTTCACATGTATATATATAATAGAATTTTTTTCTTCTATCTCAATACATGAATGGAGATTTAGATGAGAAGATTTGTTATGGCTTTTTAAAATTAATATTTCTAGAAGTAAATGATGTACTGTTTAATAATGTCTGATTTTAAATGCAATGGACCGCAGCTCCACCCATATTCTTTTATCATGCATTATTATGGCAAGTTAACCTTCCTGAGCTTGGTTGGCAGCAGTTATCTATCTGTGAAAGCCAGGAAGCTTCAAAAGTTAATGTTTATGTAAATTCATTTCCATCAGTAGTGTTTCATCCTGTTGGGTTTGGGGTTTTTCTTTGCGTTATTTAACTGTTTTGTAATTTCATCTGCTTTAGTATGTAGCAGGACGTGAGCATGATACAGCTAGAAACTAAAAGGACAAAAGACAACACAATGGGGTAACAAAAATCCTGTTACGGTCAACTGTTGAAGTTTTTGAATTTCCTCACTCGAGATCTCAACCTTTATTCTTTTTTTTTTCATTTTGAAATACATTTAAGATACAATTACTAAGCTATACTTGGATGCTATACAGAAATCAATGTCATGAAAGTGAGCCAAGTGTATCTTGCACATTTTTCTAACTGCCTTCTGTACTCACTTCAATCACCAGAGACCTTAATGAGGGTTCTTGGGTTAGGATGGGGAAGAGAAGTCTTCAGGGAGACTTTATAGCAGCCTTCCAGTTTTAGCAACCTTCCTGTAAAGGAGTCTTACAGGAAGACCAGAGAGACACTTTTTACATGGGCATGTAGTGACAGGACAAAATGGTTTTAAACTGAAGAAAGTAGGTTTCGCTTAGATAATAAGAAGAAATGCTTTATTGTGAGAACACTGAGGTGCTGGAACAGGTTTCCCAGGGAAACTGCAAATGGTCCATCCCTGGAAAATGGAAGATCAAAGTTCAAGATCAAATTGGATGTGACTCTGAGTGACTTAGTATAGTGGAAGATGTCCCTGCCTATGACAGGGGCATTAGAACTAGATGATTTTTAATGTCTCTTCAAACCCAAAGCATTTTATGATTCTGTAAGGGCACGAAACTTTGATATACACACACAAATATACAAACAAGAAACTTTTATGAAGTGATTCTAGAAGTCTCTAAACTACTTACAGTAAACACAAAGTGAAAAATTTGTTTGTAGTTTTTTTCACATAGTATTCTCATTTTAATATTTCACAATGAAGTTAAGACACTGAATTTCACTTTTGTTTCTACTCAGTTTTACTTCTGATTAGTACATAGGAGCAGCAAGTTGTGTTTTGATTCATAGTTCTGGAAAATGATGAGCAGAGCTTAAAATCAGAAACCTATCCAGTCTGAAATACAATTATAAAAATATGCAGTCTGCTGATTCTTCAAATGTGCTTAAGTAATTATTGCTCAAGTGAAAATAGATATGAGACCTATTGCTTTATCAATATTTCTGAAAAAGTTATTTCAGGAAAAAGCTAGATATCAATGTTGGTATCAAATATGCACACTGGCAAAACTGTAATACTAAAATATTTTATGTTAAAAACAAATTATTAGGTATCTTAAACATAGTTGTTTTGCTTTTGAAACTTTGGACCAATTTTAGTTAAAACTAGCAAGAGTATAGGGTTTTCACAAAGAAGTGAATTCCTAGTCTAGATTCAAAAAGGTATGGACCTCTGCAAACCAGCTGAAAGGCCTGTCCCACATGCCACCGCTTTGGTAATACAGCTTTAATTAATTGATTGTGGGATCAAAATTTACATAATTTAACCACTGATTTTCACTATTGCTTTGTATTTACATTGGTACAAAAAACATCAAACCCATGTCAAATTGCTGTTTTCTTCTCCTCCCTTATTTCTGAATTCCAAGATCAGTTAAAGATCTTTCTTTGTAATTAAAGCAATAAATCAAATTCAGCTCTTTAATTTCCTATAGAAAAAGAAGCACCCAGCAACTATTAAGTTTGAAAATAATGATAGCTTGTGCCACTCTTAATAGCGTAATGGAAATAAACTACATATTGGAGCTCTCTGGGACAGCGTTTCAGGATCTAGAAATAGCTTCCACTAACTCCTTTTCTTAGAGGAGGAAGATTTTAAGATAAGCAATTCCAGTAAGTATTCCCTGACACTGTGGCACACACAAAATAAAGCAAAAAAGCTCTCCCTAGGGCAAAGAATACATATCACTTGCCATTAAGCTTCCTCAAAGCTTAGGTTATAAAAGATATTGTCAAGGTAGCTGTACCTCAGGCAGAAACAGGAGTTAACTTGATCCTTCCAGGGAGTAGCTTTAGAGTGTGTCATTCCCAAGATACCTTTCATGTATTTATCTAATTGCTTCAAAGAGCAGAACTAGTTCTCATCTACAGAAATTAAGGAAAGCTAGATGTCATGGTTTTCGATCAATGCCAAGCAATGTTGAATCTGGCATTCCCAGGACCAGAGAAGCTGCAAGAGTGCCCTGAAGCCCTGGCACTGCCTTCAACACAGCTAGACCTGTGGAGGAAACCCAGTCCTCTGAGATGAGTCACAGGGTGTCCAACCTTCCTGGTTTTGAATCTCTTCTATTCTGCCTCCTCTGCTGCTACAGAATTGAGTCAGCCATAGACGGAAAGCCTAGAGCTACCAACAACACAGACAGATATTTTTGGTTACCAGAAATTGTGACAACAGGAGCCAGTTTGTGCTTAAGAGATGTTGCAGCAGACAACATAAATAAATAATCTACTGACCTATGGAGAGGTTACCACTCAGTAAATGGCAGAGGAAGCAAATTGAAAAGATTGCAAAGGGAATGGCTTTTACTTGGAACTGCCACTGTTCTGCTTACCCTCAAAAGTGAAACTAACAAGCCCCCAACAGAGCTGTTTGAGTTTAATATTTGGCTAGCAGCCGCAGTAACACCAGAAGAAGTGGATTGTCATGAGAGTGGTTGGTGAGATGGAACTACTGAACTATCTGAACTATTAGGGTTAGCATCTGCGAATTTTTTTATATGAGCTAGTGCTGCAAAAATATGCTGGCAAGGGTTTGGAATGTTTTTTTTAATTCCCAAGAAAATGCTAGTGGGCAAAAGAACAATATTTTAAAATAGCTTTACGCATTTTAAATATAAACAGACAATTGAAACAGTAGCACAGTTACATTAGTTTCTTCAACTGCATACGTCTATATATTCATGACTTTTATTCCCCACACTGCTTCATTGAAAAACAAGAAGCTAAAAAGTAGTATCTAATCCTCAAAGCTCCTTCTCTTAAGCTAACCTTGTCTTTGTGCTGGAGATAGTCTTTGCAGTAGCAATGGTAGACACCTTATATGATGAAATGCGGTAAGGACCAGTGGAAAGTTAATGACAGAAACTCCCACAGTATTGATAAGCAAACACAACAGTAGGGTGGCTTCCTTAGCAGAAGGTCTTAAAATACTAAAGTATTTCAATTTCATAAGACTGGAGCTTTATATCAAGATTTTATCTTGTACAATTCAGTTTTAAAGCAGGCCATACATGTTAGTGCCAGTCAGCAAGAAACTTTGATTTTTGGGTGTTAGGCTTAAGTTCCTTTCTTGCTCCACTTTTTTCGAAAACTCAGAGGATTCAGCCAGAGGACTATTACTTTTCAAGATGGCAAGCCTTCAAAGAGACCTCTGAGACAGAAAGATTTGTTTCTACAGCAGGAACTACTAGGGCAGATTTAGTTAGAAGAAATCCAATCTGTCTCTTCACTCTTCTATTTCAGAAATCTTGCATGAAAATCCCTGTATTGAGACAGATCAGTGACCAGTGGAACAAAGAGAGGAAGCTGTCTGGGTGAGTGGCCAGGGGAGAATTCTGTGTGCATAGAGGGAACAGAGAAGTGAAATTATGTAGCAACTCAGAGTCCCACTGCAGCTTAGTGGGGATTATTCTTCCAGCTTGTACAATACAGCAAAGATCATGGATCTAACAGGAAGAGAAGAGATCAGTGGAGAAAGGGATCTATCACAATGGAAAGCTTTCTCAAGTAAAAGTGGCAAAATTTAGTCTTTAGAGGTAAACAAAATAAACCAAACAAATTCTGTGAAAAAAGCAAAGGCAAGAATGTAAACTTCACCAAAGCAAACAAACAAGCCCCACCACCCACAAACCAAAACCAACATTAAAAAAGAGCAGAAATAGAATAGGGAGATTCAGGCTTGTAGAGCCCAAAGAAGCTTATAGCCATCATAAAGTGAGGCAAATGTTTGCACAGATCTGAGGTTCTGTGACTCTTGATATTTTCTAGTACAGCTCTCTGTGGGTTAAAAAGGAGTAACTTCATTCTTCTCTACCACTGGCACAGAAGAAGTTCTCCAAAACACAGACTTTGGAACAGAGGATAAAAATGCGTGAAGCCAAGAATTACATTGCATGTAATGCAAAAAATGTACCTTTTAATATTTGTATGCCTATGACTTGGGAATAACAATTCAAATCGTATATTAATTGATTGTTATCAATCAATTAATATACAATTATTGCCTGGAGAAGATATAAGGCAGAGGAAATCAGTGACAGACTTCCCTGAAATCACACTAAAAGTGTGAAAAGAGAAGTTTCGGACAAGTTCTTTCATAGCAGCTCTTTCTTTGAAAGTGATTCTGTGAAGAAAATGCCATGAGCATAAATATGATTAAGTTTTCACTCCATGTGTCAGGCAAGTGACAATTTTGGTAATTTCTTGTATTTTCCTTACAATGTCTCAATAGCTATTCAACAATTTCAGACAAAAAATTGCTCTTTTCTGTGAAAACTTGTGAGACTGAGAAGGGAAAAGAAAGGTTATGGAATTCTGCAATATCCTTCTCCTTGGCTGTTAGTTATACTCTCTTTTTGCTTCTTACTGTAAATTTCAACTTTTAAAAAAGTATGCTAACAATGTTTATTTAACTCTGCAAACTGAAACAGATGTTCATTCTTTATTTGTACTTTAAACTAAAATGAAGAATACCTTTTTAGGCAGCTGGCACACCCAGCCTCTGGTGGTGCAGCTTTACACTAGCCCCACTCACCCTTTTGTTGAGTAAGAAACTCAACTGTGCCTTGTCTAATAGCCTGCTCTTCTAAGATGCTCTACATAGCATGGAAAAAGACAGATCTTTCAGAACAGCTCCTCTCTTTGAATGCATACATCATTGCTTAAAAAAGTCTAGAGCAAGATCTTGACACTGTTTCAAAAAGACAAAACTTGCTGCTGACATTAATGGTGAAGGATGAAGAAACAGTATTTTTACTAACAATCTGACAAACACATTCCAAAAGAAACAGAAATACCTTTTCCTAGTCTGTCTTATTTAGCCCTGACTCACTGTGGATGTGTTATTTGAAAATATATTATGCAGATTACCTATGTCCAAAAAACCAAGTGAAAATAGGAGATAATAAACTTGTGGCATGAATTATTAAGTAGATTTTTACAAACAATGCTCAGAAACATTCTGCAATAGAAATTCTTTCCAAGTCACATTCTGAATGTTTAGATGTGTTTCTAAATAAAAATACTTTTATGAATCTCTCAGGAAGCCATGCTGTTTCAGGCATCTTCTGAATGCTGGCACACAAACAAAACAGTATGGCTGTGGTTTTCTTCTCTTTTTTCCCCACTTTCATGATGTTAAAAATAAAAATGAGTAAATAAACAAAATTCATGCATATTTTGATCTAGATGCATCTTGCAAATCTTTAGCATATTATACAGAATCAAAACTTATTATCAGACACACAAAATTGTTTGTCTTCCTGTGCTGAGGGATGATGATTTAGAACCATAGTCTTAACTTATGGAATATATCCACATTCATCAAAGTTAAGAAAATATACCTAATTTATGCAAAATTTGCGAAAGCAGTTTTTTTTGTTATCCTTGGAGACAGTTTAGGATTGAAAAAAGATTTAAGTAACTTTCAAGGAGCAACATGGTGGCAGGTAAAAAATGCAATGGGAAGGGGTAAGGCATTTGTTCTGAAGCATGTAACTTCTGAGGCATCCTGCAAAAGTAAGTGCCCTCCTGGGCCTGTTGCATTTTGTAAAATGGGATGTGTTATTGCCATGTAGTGATGATCACTGGAATCAAGCCCTTAATCCTACTAGTTCATCTGTAGTTAAGCACCAGACACCTTCAAGGCCCTACAGATTTTCACCATGGGATCACTGTTGAAGGAGCACTTGGAGCGGTGTGGCCGATGGAAGAACACGCCCAGGCTAGGATGACCAGCCCGTCTCCAGCCAAGGGGGGCGCTTCCCCAACACGAAGCTGGGTATTGCACCTAAGGCAATAACCTGCCTTCCAGACGGTGGCCGCTATAAATCTCTGAGCCGCAGGATGAAGAGGCGTCTCTCAGTCTCTTTGGTTTTATCGGGTTTATTAGGTCCCGGGGGACCAAACACTCCCAATGGGATCGGGGGTAGGAGCAGAGAGCTGAGACCTAGGGAAACAGAGAACTGAGAGCCCCGAGGTGTGGAAGACCCCGGGTTTTAAAGGAGATGGGAGGGGTGAGGGGTAACGAATCAGGAGAGGGAAGGGAAAGATACATTGGGGATTGACACAACAACAGAACCAGTCGCGTATAACTGAGGGAGGGGCCCCGGTCCTTGAGCCAATCACCCGACACCCTGGCCAGAAGCTTCTGGAAAAGGAGGCAGGGGTGCCGAGTGACAGGCAGGCAGCCAGGGGTGGAGAACAAAAATGATACATTTGACAACCATAGCAACTGGGGAGGGGTTTGGGGATTGACAGATAACTGGGATTGGGGCAGGACCTTTCAACATGAACAATGGGGGGAACCGAACAAACGAAAAGCGAACCACAACAAGCACTGATGTTTGTTGTATGAGCAGCACAGCGGAGGCTGCCAGGGAAGCATGGCCAACTGGTACTGAGAAGACGGAGTGACAATGTGGCAAACATACAGCATGAGGACAAATATACAAAGACACAGCCTACCTCTGTGTGCTCAGTTGTGCAGAGCAGTTGCTACTTCAATTTCCATGGGCACCCAGCCACTGATCACCCTCATGTAAAGAATTTATTTTGGCCTTTGTTTTCTTGTGGCTACACCCTTAATCAATACCACCTTAAACCAGGTTTCTTCTCTGGGTCTCCTTATTGCTACATACACAGAATATTTCTATACTCTCTAATACACAGAGAACACAGCTCTGGCCACTCTTCTTAGTGTATATACATAATCTTACTATTCCAGGAAAGAGATTATCACTAACACCTGACATCTATTGCTACAGATTTACTACAAATCATCCTAATAATTCTGTCTTGTAGCAATGTCACAATTCAATTTATATCTAGTCTAAGTGCTATTTGGACATTGTGATGCTGTGACACAGTGCATGACTTGCTTCTGTTACTCATCCAACACCATCACCACACAATTCAGCCCACACAATCTCTTCCCTGCAGGATTCTCTGTCTTTTTACCCTTCTCACTGACAACAGGTTATAGGTGTTTTTCAGAGCTTGTCAGTGTTGCTCAGAGGCAACAGGCACAAGGAAGACACTATAGTCCCTATCATCAATGCTCTTTTAAGATACAGCTTACCAGGACCTAAGCAGTAACTGCAAAAGATGCTCCTTCCACATTTTTGTTTAGAGTTGCTGTGATGCAGTTGTGTGTCTCACTTGGGATCCCTTAGGAGCCAGACTATATAGAAGTGGACACACATGAGACACACAAAATAAAAGCATGGAGATGGCCATACAGTATTAAAAAAAAAAAAAAGGGGGAAATTAACTCATAGACAAAATTATGCATCCTGAAAATTGGTTTCTTTCCTTGTTTGTCTTTTTTTACCTCTGGTTTCTCAAGAGTATGATTGAGAAACAGGGAAGTAAATGTCAGAATTTGCAAGCACAGAATTATGCCTCTGTGGATTGAAACAAAATCCGTATCACCCATGGGGAAGAGGAAGAAGAGAGAAAGTATATATGCTCTGGCAGTAACAAAACACCATTTTGAAAACATTACCCAAGACAGCCATGTACTTACTGTTTTGGCCCAGCTAAATTACCTACTGTATGCTTCCCCAGACAGTTATTACACTGGCTTCTAGCCATATGCCTTTGATAAAGTGCACTTGGAATGAAACAATTTTGCTTCCAATATAATCTCTTCTACTCCAGAAACTGTCCTACAGCAACTTGCTACAGCAAGTTAGCATGGATTTTCTGACATAACCACAGAAGGTGCAGTCAAACTACAATCATAACATCATAGAAGAAAGTTTGACAACAGGTATTACAAAATTGGCAGGAGATGCAAGGTAAAGGCATATCTTACAAGTACTTTTCACATCACCACTGTGACTGCAACTCTCATGGGACTGCACCTGAAGTGGTGCATTCAGCTCTTGGACTCCAAAATAAGACCTGGACCTCTTGGAGCAAGTCCAGAGGAGGCCCACAGTAAAGATCTGAGGGTTTGAGCACCTCTTCTCACAAGGACAGGCTGTGAGAGTTGGGTTTGTACAGCCTGGACAAGATTCTGTGGAGACCTTACAGCACCTTTAAGTCAGTACCTAATGGAACCTAAAGGAAGGCTGGAAAGGAACTTTTTAAAAGGGCATGTAGTGACAGAACAAGTGGTGATGGCTTTAAGCTAAAGAAGGTACGTTTAGATTAGCTCTTTGAAGAAATTCCTTACTGTGAGGGTAGTGAGCTGCTCTAACAGCAGCTCAATGCCCAGTGTAGCTGTGGATGCCCAATCCCTGCAAGTGTTCAAGGCCAGACTAAATGGGTCCTTGAGCAACCTGGTTGGGGGGGATCTAGTTCCACCTAGCAGGTGGAACTAGATGATTTGTAAGGTCTCTTCCAACCAAAACCATTTTGATTCTATTATCAGAGCTGTTCACCCAAAGGGATTAACTAAATTACTGATGGATTGTTCAGAGCACAGGATTATTTATGTACAGCTAATCACTTCAAATTTAAGTTACCTGAGTATTACTCTGCTATGGATGGACTGAGATGAAAGATGTGTCTCCTAATAACTATCATCTTCACCATAAAGTCTGTGGCGACCAACACTATGAATTTTTTTCACCAAAAATGCATTTCCTCCGTCCAGCTCTAAAATTAACTATCTTACTGCTCGTGTGATCAGACCACCAAAGCAGATGTCAGTTGCTGTTTTGCCGATAAACAAGCTTTTATCTGCAGGATTTCCTTCTAATAAGTACTTTTCCCAGAACATGAAGGCCATATAACTTTAAGACAGTTCTAACCTAAAACCTCCTCTGGAATTGTTAATATTTCTCCAAAGAGTGACTGTTCTTGAAAAACTTACCAGTTTCATATACCATTCCTTTTTTCTGTAAGGCAACAAGCAAATTCACAGGATTTGAGTTGTTGCAGCAAGTGTTCTGCTGCAGAGCTATGCAATTTGCAGCAGGGCTAAGGCTTACCAGTCCAATTTTAACACTGAGGTTAAGTACAGGTAATTGTGTAACATAATATCTGCTGCTTGGGCAACTTATTGCCATCTCTATGCCTGGTGCAACTGAACATTTGGAAAAACAGCTGTATAGTTAAGCTTAAAAAGAATAAAGCTTTTAATTTTTGAAATTGTGACAATACTTGCAAATTTTTATTTAAGCAAATTTTGGAAATTGGACCTGTGGCACAAACTTGGATCTTTAATTAATGTAAGCTTTATATTTTTATTCAAGTGGCTTTTAATTTTAGTTTGTACATTTCACCTCTTGGATCAGTAGTGACTTGCATTTTGGGTAATTTTAATTTATGAAATTTCTAGTTTTTTTCATTACATAGCAACAGAAGGGAGCAAGGTAAATTCTTTCACGACTATATTCCTTCTTCTAACTTAAAATGTAAAAAACATAGTCAAGTTATTTTACTTCACATCCTATTGTTTTATTTAGGATTTCCTTAGCTGCAAGTCAAATTTTGGAAAGCTAATAAATTACAGGAATGGCTTCACCCTTTCCCTTCCTCCCTCTCTGGCAACTCCTAAAGTTATTTTTTTAATGTATCAGTTCAAGATAGCCATTTATGTTATGAAGGGCTTAGGAAAGACTTCCAGGCTTTTTTTTTTTCCCAGTTGTTGTCTGTTTTGCTTCAAAGGGAAATAAAACCTTATTTAGGAAAAAAACCAAACTTTATTTTTTCAAATCATGTCTAACAGATTGCAACACAAACAAAGTACAATAAAAAAATTACTCACACGGCCTGCAAAAGTTAACAAGACAGTAATCAAATAATGAACCTCTGTCCAAGTCCTTTTTGGGTCCAATATACATTCTTCATACTACAGAGGTAATGCCCACTTTACAGTGGCATCAGATAAAGTTTGTGAAACCATTTTAACACAGTCACTGGTATCTGCTCTCTCTATATAGCAGCTTTTGACACAGTTTTATATTCCTCCAGACACATGAAGGATAGTCTGAAGTCAAATATAAATTTCTTCCCTTGTGTCAAGAGTTCAGCATTAACTTCCACAGGTTTGCCTGGAATCTACCTGAGGCCTTTCATGAGTAAATATATACAACCTGGTAGAAACTGTTTTGCATCTCTCAATCCATCCCATAGAGCATTATTGGCACTTTAAAAAGGGAGCAGATGCACAAAATATGATGTTGGAACTGAATACATTTTTCTTTCTCAAAGCCTACAGCAATTTTTGCTGCTTTTAACAAGAAATTGTGAGCCACGCGTATAGCATGCCAAACAAACCTAAAAAGAATATATGTGATAAGTCAAAAGCTGCCATAGAGGTTTCTCCTCCCATGCCCATCTTTGCAAAAGAGGCTAAAATAAGTCAGTATAGGCTGTGATCTCCTCTACATTATTCTGACATTAGGATAAATAATAGACAGATATTTTATTCTTCTTTGAAGCTGCAACCCTGAGATGAGCTCAGCTGGTTAAAGCTCAGTGCTAATAATGCCAAGGTCATGGGTTTCATCCCTGTATAGGCTATTCACTTAAGAGTTGGGCTCAGTGATCCTTCTGGGTCCTTTCCAACTCAGACTATTTTGTGATCTGTGAATTTAGTAAATGTAAACAGGAGTGGAGCACTTGACAAATTCTACACACACACAATGTATAAACAAAGAATTGCTGCCATAGCTTTAATTTTCATGCCAATATTATCTCTGCAATTACCTCAATAATCTAATATTTCCATTGTGATCATTTGTTTTGCAATGCAAAGCTTGTTTTTGTTTTACCTCTCTATCTAAACCTTTCAGAAAAAGCTACGAGTGAAAGCAGTAAATACATAAAACCAGAGCACTCACCTCATTAAGGCCTGAGAGCACAGTGACATGAGGCACTTGTGTCCCATTCAGTGGAATACAGTGCAAAGAGTCCCAAGTCAGCTGAGACTCCAGAGAGCCTCTCCAAGCAGAACAGAATACTGGCATTGCATTTATAAATAGCACAGATCTAAATAGTCTGAAGTCAGCTTTATTGTTTTTGTGCAGTGAGCTTGGGTAACCCTGCGCTGGAATCATCACAAGTCTACCTGTGCCAGAGTAAGTACAGAGACAGGTACGGTTTATTAGATCTTTGCAGCATTTTCTGTCTTTCACAGAGTCTGTACATGTTTTTTATCTTATAGTTTTACTGAGGTTGCAAAATCCAATGCCAACACAGGTCATCAAAACTTTCTCCCCGCCCATGTGCTCTTCCTCAGTGGTCTTTGTTTCAATTTTAAACATGATCTGGAAGAAGCTTCTGAGGTGTCGCAGAAACTCAATTCTGAATGAGAGAAAATAATACTGTTTAAGAAACAAAACAGAAAGTCCAATAGCATTATGTACTAACACATATTCCAACAATGAGCATGTGAATGAAATAAGAAAATATTACTTAGTACAGAGAAACAGGGCTACAAGCTCCAAACACTGTTCTCATTGTGTTGTAGAAGTTGCTAGTGACCCTTCCTGAAACCTCTGCACTCTCTGTAGAAGCAGAGAGAGGAATGGCTGGTAACACAGCAAGACAAAATGGTGAGGAAAGAAGAAAGAAAGGAGAGGAATGTAGCTAGGCAGGTTATTTACTCCTGATGCTGACTCTTCATCAGGGCTATATGAACCCCATACCCCATACCAACCCATGATTCTCCTTTCCCCTGCCTAATATTTAAAGTAGAAATAAAACATAAACAGGCATGGGTGCATACTTTAAGAGAGATCCCAAAGCATGTGTTTGATTTCTGACTGATTACTGACTTCTCCACTTCTCAGTTAAATGTTTCATTAGGATTATATTCAGACTTAGAATTCTTCCTGTTTTCTCATTTTCAGGAAAAAAAAATTCCTTTCATCATTTCAGACAGAAAGGCAACAAAAAACTGAACAATCACACTGATCCTAAACAAACACTGACTGGAGGGTGAGTAACACGAAAACCTATAAAAAAAGAAAAAACCAAAAACATCCAAGAAAACATTTTTGCTGGCTTCTCCAAAAGAAGGAACATGCAATTGCACCAAAAGACTACAAAAGAAAATTTGTAATTGCTTCTGACAAAAGTTTGGACTCTTCCAGTCATGGCCACAAGCAAGTCTGCAGTCTTGAACAAAGATTTAATCTCCTCCAGCAACTGGTATGCCCCTTTCTTAGTTCAAAAAAATGGAATGTGGATATCCAGTTCACACATTAGCTTGTCTGCTCTACATGCTGAAAGCATAACTGCAGGCTAATCACACATACATCATTACAACAAATCAAGAGTAAGTATCCACAAAATGGGAAGAAGGAGAACAAAAGCCTAAGCCTGTCCCCACTGTGGCATCACGAGGCCTCTGAAAGCCTCTTGGCAGCTCCTATCCACAGAAATTGTGAAGGAGTACAAGGAAAATTGCAGGAGCAAAATTGCTTTATACACTTCAGCTGGGCATGCTGCTGTTTCTGCACTCAGATATATGCATGGGAGAGGAGGAAAATGGCAGGAGCTAGAAAAAGAGAGGCTGTGCCACCTACACTGGTGCGTGCTTGGGATGATCTCACGTATCTCTGGGGCAATCTGCTAAGTACCTCTGCAGGGTGAATGTGGGAACATTGCTTTTCTCCTGCATATCCTTTTCTCCTGCACTTTCCTGGACTGATAACTTGCTTCAGCACAGACACCAGCTTTCTCATCTCTCAAATAAACTAACAGTTGAAAGATAGAACTGAAAAGCACCTTTTCTTCCATGCCTCCCCAGCTGCAAGGTTTCTCACTGCAGCTATAGTAGGCAAATGGGCATATGCTGGCACAAATGCTCCAGTAAAGCTGACAGACCACAAGCTCTGTATCAGCCTTCTCCTTAGCTGGGTCCTTTCACAGGCTCTGGCAGTGTGACAAGAAAGCAGCCAAGCCCAAAACAGGAGAAGTGAACTGCAAGGAGACACTGCAGAATAAACTGTAAAAATGACAGAGGCCATGTGGAGCCAGAGACTCAGGAAAAAATCCTAAAAGGTGATCAGGAAACTCTGCAACATGTTGGTGGGATCAGTTCAGCCCATACCTCTCTGGGCTACCCTGCATCTCTGCATCTTTTTCCTTTTGAATAAAGGCTGAGTGAGAAAAATATCAGCCCCTACATCCATGGGAAAGGCTCTCTGGGGTGCAAGCAAGGGGAAGGCTTCCTGGGGACACCAGGGGAAAATGCAGAAGCACCAAAAGGCCAGCTTTGTCTTGTAACAGTGGAAGCACAAGTGGTACAAACCCTGAAAATAGAAGAGAAAGAGGCAGGAAAGTAGAGGTTTGTGACAGAAAGCAGGCTTGTATTAGCTCCGAGGTTGGTCTGGGTCGCAAGTGGGCACCTCAAATAATAGCAGAGGGCACTCCAACCACACAGGTACAGGCTGCAGGACTGAGGGAGGGGGTGAAAGGTACAAAGAAGGTTTATTTGGCTGAAAATTTACACTCTGTGTTCAGGCAAGAACAAGGCAGCAGCTGAACAGAGCTTCTTCTTAGGTGCAGGGACAGCTACATGAGCCACACTGGAGGCCTTGTAGCCAAAACCAACAAGAGTAAAAGGCCTGTTTATCTAAGTGCTGTCTTTTCCCCAAAGCCTGCTAAGAATTACCAACAAGTACACAAGAACTTCACATATTGAGCAAAGCAACCAACTAACAGAGAGAGCAGTGTGAGAGAAGACCTGTGTACCAGCAGTGCATTCTTGGTTCAGCTGCACTGGGGCCTGCACAGGGCTTTGCCTGCTAGCAGCAGCCCCAGCACGGCTCTCCTAAGTCCTGCCACACACCTTCCCTGCAGGAGACAAACTGAGGAGCCGGGAGTGGGCATCCCCAGTCAGGGGAGAAACTGAAAGTGTCAGCTTGGCTGGGCAGAGGCACCCTAACCGCACCTCTTGAAGCCCCTAAACCCTTGCAAAGCCATGGATTGGGGCACTCGGGCTTTTGGGGCACAACAGGCTTTCCTGTTGCTGTCTTTCATGTACCCCTGGCGCACGCTGATCCACCTGCATGCAGACAGGTCTGTCCTGCCAGACTGACCTCTGTGAGTTAGTGGGATGGCCAGCACTCTGCATTTGATTTTAAGCTCAGCTTGACAGAAAGGCACTTGCTTCTGTGAAATACAGACACTAAGAAAGGGGTAACAGCAGCTGCTGGCCCTGCAGACTGTTAGCTCCACTGCCACTCAGGACAGCCCTGCTCATGGTGTTTCATTTCCACTCCCCATAGTTAGCTGAAGCAAAGGATGTCTCTTGTGAAAATAAGAAGTTTCCTCATTCTAATGGACATGTTCCAAAGCATTTTGTCCCCATGTGATGCTCTCAGCAGCCAGCTGAACTGTCACATTCATGCTATATTATGCTGGACAGGGAAGCCAATAATATAGCTTTTAAATAACTTCAGATTCTGTAGGGTGAAAGTGTTAAATACAGAGATGTCACAGCTCTGAAAGAAAAGAAGGAACAACGACACGGAACATGACAATACTGCAATTTACTTCATAAGCTTGTATATCCTATGAGTTGCTTGGGAACCAAATTTACCAGTCCTTTATAAACAGCCCTAGTTGAGGGCATAAAAAGCCCTAGTTGTTGAATGCGTAAAAAGCTGCATTCTATCTGAACAGATCCCATAGGATTGATGAGTCACAGATTCTCACAGAATCATAGATTTTACAGTATGCTGCTTCAGTATGACCTTTATCCCTGCTGTATACACCTAGCTTGGAAGAAGTGACAACCCACCAACTTGAATTCATCCTGCTTACAAAATAAACTAGTGTATTTGCTTGATTTTCACAGAAGAAAAAAAAGGGTAAAAATTTAAAAATACTCACAATGACAAGTGATTGGATTGTCTCATATGCTTAACTGTGCACTTCAAACGCTAATATCTACTCTTCTGATACCTTCCACATGAATACTTACTTTATAGGGGATTACTTCCCCTTTGTGCAATGGGATACTTCCCTGTCTTCCCCTCAAAATCTGATGAATGTTGTTTCCAAGGTATCAGGGGTTGAGAAGAGCAGTTAGGTAATTTTTAGCTCTCATGTGATGGCACCACCATTCTTCAGTTATCACAGTACTGTACCTTTCACGTATACAGCACCGGTACCATGATAACCGAAAAAGGACAGTTCATGCTCTTATTATTTGATGCCATTGCCAGATAAACAAACCTCCCTTCATCTGACTAAAGAATAACTGCTCAGTCTCTAGAAATAACTGTGATCTATTAAATCCCTTGCAAGTCTGAAAAATTAAATTTTTGATAAATTGTTTTGATAAATTTGTTTTGATGAATTTTTTTTTGATAATTTGTTTCCCTAACCAGTTTCTCCTAGAACTCAATTAGGCCACTGCTGTGAAAGATAATAAAAGGTGTTTTTATAAATACATTAAAAACTAAAGGAAGGCCATGGAAAATCTCCATGCTTTAGTGGGTGTGGAAGCGAACATTGTAATCAAGGATGAGGAAAAGGCTGAGGTCCTCAAGGTCTTCTTTGCCTCATTCTTTAACAGTAAGACTCATCCTCAGGGCAACCAGCCCCCTAGATGGGGTACAGGGAGCAGAATAGATCTTCTGCAATACACGATTAAGTACTGAGGCATTTAGAATTCTATGGGATTGGATGGAATTCATTCAAGGGTACTGAGGGTGCTGGCAGAAGCATTCACCAAGAAAATCTCCATCATGTAGCATCAGTCCTGGCTAACTGAACAGGTCCCAGAGGACTGGAAGTTGGCCAGTGATGCTCATACCAGCAGGGTCAGAAGGGAGGACCCAGGGAACTATAGGAATAGCCCATGGCTTGGATGAGTACCCTCTTCACTAGGTAAAAAACCATTTGTATGGCTGGGCCCAGAGAGTATCGGTGCATGGAGTTACATCCAGCTGGTGGCCAGTGACCAGTGGTGTTCTCCAGGGCTCTCTGGGGCCAGTTCTGTTTAATATCTTCATTAGTGATGTGGATGAGGGGATTGAGTGACCCTCAGTCAGTTTGCAGATGACACCAAGCTGGGTGGGAGTGCTGATCTGCTGGAGGGCAGGAAGGCTCTGCAGAGGGATCTGGACAGGCTGGACCATGGGCCCAGGCCAGTGGTGTGAGGGTCAACAAGGCCCAGTGCTGGGTCCTGCCCTTGGGTCACAGCAAGCCCAGGCAGTGCCACAGGCTGGGGCAGAGTGGCTGCAAAGCTGCCACAGGAAAAGGCCCTGGGGGTGCTGGTGACAGCAGCTGAACATGAGCCAGCAGTGCCCAGGGGGCCAAGAAGGCCAATGGCATCCTGGCCTGTGCCAGCAATGGTGTGGCCAGCAGGAGCAGGGCAGGGATTGTCCCCCTGTACTCAGCACTGGTGAGGCCACACCTCAAATCCTGTGCTCAAGTTTGAGCCTCTCACTCCAAGAAAGACATTGAGGTGCTGGAGCATGTCTAGAGAAGGACAACAGAGCTGGTGAAGGAATACAAGTCCTGTGAGGAACACCTGAGGGAGCTTGAAATGTTTAGCCTGAAGAAAAAAGGAGGCTCAGGGAGACCTTATTGCTCTCTACAATTGCCTGAAAGGAGATTGTACAGAGGTGAGGGTTTGGTTTCTTCTCCCAGGCAACAAGTGACAGGATTAGAGGAAATGGCCTCAAGCTGCACCAGTGTAGGTTCAGGTTAGACATCAGGAAGAGTTTTTTCACTGCAAGGGCTGTTAAGAATTGAAATGGGCACCCATGGGGGTGGTGGTGGAGTCGCAATCTGTGGAAGTGTTAAAGAAACAACCAGATCTAGCACTACAGTCTAGTTGAGAAATAGTGTTCAATCAAAAGTTGGACTTGATCTTAGACGTCTTTTCCAACCTTGATGATTCTATGATTCTGTAACCTGTGTTTACAACTAGCAATGTAAGAAATTAATTTCTTTTCTATCCCCTGAACAACTACCAGCTACAGACAAAGCTTTAGTAAAAACTGAGACTGAAGGACCAGATAGGATTCTGCTGCCCAATAAAACCTTAAAATAGAACATAGCTCCGTGAACTGAAGTCTTAAGCTGTTTCATAGGAAGAATCACTGGCCAGCCATTTGAAATACAACATTTAATGACACAGCTACAGAGAGATCACCAGGGAAAATATAGTAGTGTACACTAGGCAATAAAAAGCCAACTGATGTACACATACATTCCACGTCAAGAACCATCAATAAACCCTGTCTCTGCAATTCTCAGAAACAGGAATAATATAGAACAGTAAGGGACTCATCTAACATGTAGAAACAAACCCAAGGCAACTTCACCACTTGTCTCATTTGAAGTCAGGTACAAGTTGTTCTATTTGTTACCATAGGCAAAATCTCCCATATATAAAAATAGCTGTGCAATAAAACTAGTGAATTAAAACAAGACTGTGTAAGTGAACTGAACAAAACAACTTACGTGTATGGAGACAAAGGTCCCAACAGGACTTTGGAAACATCCCGCTGTCCAAGGGTCATAAGGAGCAGAGCAAGGCTTTGATTTGTTGAATCTACACAGCCTCCCTGCAAACCAAAATGTTTTAATAATTAATCTCTGTACAAACCAGCAATTGGGATGGGAGGAGAGTAACAAAGGCAAAAGATACACTTAAAAGGGTGAAATACCACTCCCAATTTTTAAGGGCCAAGAAGATAAAAATCTAGATTTTTTTTAACAATGAAAAATCAATTTCACATGGCTAGGAAAAGAACAGAACTAAAACCCATAAGAAGATCACATTAAATATCCCTCCTAATCTGTTTTAACACCTCAGAATGTAAACACTGAAGAATTTCTTTCCAGTAAATTGAAAAGAGGTATTAGTTCTAGTTGACATGCATCTGAAGATCCATGAATTCCAGCACTATATTATAATAGTTACATTTGGACAAATAGTTCAGTGTTAGCACCTGGAAAACAGCAAGTTAAAAGTTATTTAGCACTTATTCACAAAAACCCTTGCTGCCAACTTTTATGAGTTTACACCTGTAAAACATTTCCCCTCCATCATTAAAATAGAAGATTTTTTATTGCTAGTGAAAGAGCCATACATAAAATTAAGCAGAAGCACACACACTCATGTACATATTTGACTGTAGTAAGTCATATGCAAGGTAAATTGTTCTGTATGTGGAAAATATTTACTATGATGCATACATTAATTAGAACTAGAAGACTAGAATTAGAAAGAATTAGAAATAAGAATTGTTTACAAAGCTGGAATATAAATTTAAAGGGATACCTTCAGTCAAAGCTGCTGTAGAGACCAGCCACATGAAATCTATGAATAGTTTTCTGCTGCATCAGGCCTAATGCTAAGTCTTCAGAATAGGCTCTCTTGAAATCAAAACCTTACTTTTTTAAAACCAAATTCTCTAATAAGGTAAACTGACAGCTACCTTTGTTGACAAGGAAGGTAACCTATCATAATTTCAAGACATAACACTATCCAAGAAGGCAAGGGAGAAAATATATTTTGGACTACACAGATTAAGAGAATCAGCCAATGTGACAACCTCAGCACATTTACTCAGTGAGAGGCAGAAAGGCAGAGCCTTTCTGAGAGGGGATACTGAAGACTTAATTTTCAAGATGGCCTTTCTTCTGTGTGACAAGCTGCAGCTCCATTCTTCTGAAAAAAAGTCTGTGCATTATATGCAAGGAACTACAGCACAGCAAAATAAGTAGCTCTATTCCATTCACTACCATGATCTGACTCCTAAAACATGCTCTTACAGCAGTGCTTGCCCTCTTAACTGTGTGAACTTGATGCACCAAAATGAAGTTCACATAATGTAATGCTGCCTATAGGACTGATAAAAATTTTGCTTTATCTTGAGTGAACAGAGCACTTGCAGAATTTGCTGGTGCAATCTAAAGCCACAGATCTCACCAGCTGTATTTGCCAATGAAACATATACCAAAGCAGATAAGAGTTTAGTAAGGATATTCCTGACACTGGACTTTCTGTAGTTGTAGTTTGATTAGTAATTCAAAATGCTCCTTCTTACTTGGATGAAAACTTCACATTTTCTGAGCTTGTTTTACTTCTCTAGAGCTGAAAACATTATAAAGTATCTACTTTTATAACACAATTTATACAAAAGCTTCAATCAGCATGGAGACAACCATGTCCTAAGAAATAAAACACAATGCATCCATCATGTCCTAACTGCTTACATAAGCTCCCTACATTGCTGCAGTGAGTCAGTCGTCCCCAGTACTGCTGTGCAGCAGCAATCTGCTATGCACATTTGTGGCGCTGTCCCCTTGAGCCACTCTACCATCTCCTGAGGAATTCTCATTAGACACTGACCTTGATTAATGGCTCCTGGGCAGTTAAGCTCCTTTTTAGCTTACCAGAAACAGTCTGCTCCCAGGAACTTCTGCCTAACAAACTGCTATTTTCTAATGGACAGTCTTGGAACATTATTTTTGTCTAAATCACAGCACAGGTGGAACAATATTATTGTCACTGCACCTTTTGACAAAAATTCCAGTAACAACTGACCCAGATTATGGCCAGAATGGAGAATGACAGAAGGCTAAAGCCAAGCACCTCACAACCCTACTAGCAGCAGTACTAAGCAAGGGTCTTTGAGTTCTCCAAGGCTGCACCAGCACCTCCCTCGAAGTGGTACAGCTCTCAAGGCTCAACAACCCTCAAATCTTCAGTACTTAGAGAACAATCACCAAAAGCTGTTGACAGGGCCTGCACTGACACACTCAACCCTCAAAGCTTAACCCTTCAAAGTGTTTACAGGTACAAAGCCATCTGACATATTTTACTAAACTTGAAGGGAATTTTCAACCTTTTTATATACATCTTTATGTCTATCTGTGTGCATGTATGAATTTATTTAAATATACTACATCAAGTGTAGTATGAATGTTGCCATCTCTTAATTTTTCAAATAAGTTGCTACTGAGCTTATAGAAAATCTCACTGAATACTTTTGTAAATATTAGTCACAGAATCACAAAACGGTTAAGATTGGAAGGGATCACAGCAGGTCAGCTAGTCCAGCCTCCCTGCTCAAGCAGGATCGCCCCAGAGTACACGGCACAGGATTATATCCAGACTGTTCTTGAGTTTCTCCAGTGCATGAGACTCCACAATCTCTTCGGGCAACCTGTTCCAGTGTGCAATCACCTGCACTGTAGAGGATATCTAAAAATATCTTCCTCATATCTAGGTGGAACTTCCTGTGCATCAGTTTCTGTCTAGTGCCTCTTGCCCTAATGCCTGGCACCACCAAGAAGAGCTTGGATCCATCTTCCTGGCACACTCCCTTCATAAGGTCCCCACTCAGTCACCTCTTCTCAACACCAAACAGGAGCAGCTCGCTTGGCCTTTCCTTTGAGAGAGATGCTCCAGTCCTTTAATCATCTTTGTCATCTCCTCTAGACTTGCTCCAGGAGCACCATGCCTCTCTTGTACTGGACACAGCATTCCATATGTAGCCTCACCAGGGCTGAGTAGAGGGGCAGGATCAACACCCTCAACCTGCTGTCAGTGCTCTTCCTAATGCACCCCAGGGTATCATTGGCCTTCCTGGCCACCAGGACACACTCTGGCTCCTGGACAGCATGTTGTCCCCCAGAATACAGAGAGCTATTCCCCAGTGGTTCAGTTCCCAGCCTCTGCTAGTGCCCAGGTTATTCTTCCCTACATGCAGAACCCTGCATTTGCCTTTGCTGAATTTCACAGCTCTTCTCTGCCCACCTCTCCACCCTCTCAAGGCCCTTCTGAAGGGCAGCATGGCCCTCTGGGGTATCAACCACTGCTCCCAGCTCTGTGTCATCAGTGAACTCACTGAGAAAACATTTGTGCGTTTGTTCAAGTTATTGGTGTAGAAGTTAAACAATACTGGACCAGTATTGAACTTTGGGGACACCACCAGTGACAGGCCTCCAGCCTGACTCTGCAATACTGATTACATCCTCCTGGGATCTCCCATTCAGCTGGTTCTTAATTCACCTCACTGTCCACTCATCTAATCCACATTTCCAAAATTTGCCTATGAGGATGTTGTAAGAGACAGTGTCAAAAGCCTTGCTGAAGTCAAGGTAGACAATATCCACTGCTTTTCCCTAATCAATTCATCTAGTTGTTTCATTACAGAAGAGAAGCAGGTCAGTCAAGTATGATTTACCTTTAATGAATCCCTACTGACAACTCCTGTTCACTTTCTTGTCCTCCATGTGGATAGAAATGGCCCCCAGAATCATCTTTCCAAGACTTCATATGAGGCTGACTGTCTGGTAGCTTCCTGGGTCCTTCTTTCCCTTTTTATGCCCAGTGTGATGTTTGCTTCCTTCCAGTCCTCAGGCACTTCTCCTGATCACCACAGCATCTCAAAGATGGTTGTAAATTGCCCACCTTGGTGTCTATCAGCTCTCTCAGCACTTGTGGGTCCATCCCATCAGGGCCCATGGACTTGTAAATGCCAGGTTTGCCTGACTCCAGCTTGGTCCTCCTTTGGCAAGGGAAAGTCTCCATTCAAGCCTTCCTTGTCCCTGGTCTCCTGGGTCAGAGATCCCTGAGGGCTGGTCTTGTCAGTGATGACCAATGCAAAGGCAGCATTCACTAACTGCCTCCTCTGGGTCCTCTGTTAACAGGGTCCCACTTCCATTTAGTATCAGGCCCATATTATCCTTTTTCCCTTTGTTAGAGATGTATTTGAAAAATCCTTTCTTGCTGTCCTTGACATTCTTTGCCAAACTTAATTCCAGGTGGACCTTGGCTTCCCTTGTCTCTTTTCTACATACTCTGACAATATCTCTATATGAATTCCAAGTAACCTGACCCTGCTTCCAGTTCCTGCTTACCCTTGATAATGAGAGTAGTTCTTTATTTATCCATCAGATCTTTTCCCCTTTGCCCAATTTCTTCCATATTTGGAAGCATTGTTCTTGAGCCTGAAGGAAGTGAACCTTGAATATCGACCAACTCTCTTGGACCCCTCATGGTCTCTTGGACTCTGTGGGGTTTGTTCTCATGGCATTCTCCATGAAGATCTCCCTGCAGAAGCTAAAGTTAGCTCTCCTGAAGTCCGTGGTTGTGGCTACTTGCTGCCCTGCTTTCTCCTCATCTGGAACTGAGTTCCACACTCTCATGGTCACACCTCCAGCAAAGCCTTATCTGTTTGTTAGTATCAGTTGAGCAGCACACCATTGCCTGGGGGATCCTCCACTATGTCTGTTCAGGAAATTGTCATCTGTGCTTTCCAGGAACCTCCTGGGCTGTTTGTTTTTCATTGTGCTGGTTCTGCAGCAGATGTCAGGGGAGTAAAGTCCCCCAAAAGAACCAGGGCCTGTGACTTTGAGGCTGCTTCAGATGCCTGTAGATGGCCTCATTCACTTTCTCCTGCTGATTGGGCAGCAAATACCCACAACAGCAAACACCCTTACTAGTCTGCTGTTTAATCCTCATCCATAAGCCCATCATCCTCATCAAGACAGAGCTCGACACTGTCAGGGCTGTCTCTCCTGAACACGGTGTAGCCCTTCATGCCAACATTCCAGTCACATGAACTATGCCACCATGTGTCTGTCACCGCAGTAAGATCAAAGCCCTGCGACTGCATGCAGGTCTTTAGCTCATCTTGTTTGTTCCCCATACTGTGCATACTGGTGCTCATGCACCTTACAGAAGTATTTGATTGTGTCAGCATTCCAGGAGTCAATGATTAAATGCTGCTAAGTTCTTCAGACAAATTGTTGATCAAGTCTGAGGCTACATTTTGCAAGGGATACACTTTTGTGACCCAAAGGGAGGACCTCCCTTAACCCTTCTGCAGCCTTATCCTTTTCTATCCTCACCCTTTTTGCATTCCATTCTCTGTATAAATCATTGTAGATTCACTCTAACCCAATTTTTCTTTGCGTGCTTCAACTGTGTAATAATCAATAGTGAACCTTGCCATCAAACTTTGCAGCACGTCAACAAATTTATACAAAAACTTGCTTTTGACAATACTTTTGCCCATGATTTAAGTAATCTAAACCACTCATTTGCAACCATTCCTGCAAAGGCAGTTCCCAGACAGTGATATTAAGTGATTCCTTGTAATCTAATGACTGAACAGTAACTTCTGCCAAGTGAAGGACTTTACATTCCCAAGGAGGCCAAGTTTTTTTCTATCAATCCACCTGCCACTTATTCAAGAGTCAAAAATTAGAAACAACCCTCGCAAAAGAAA